>NC_071100.1:38830000-40190000 GCF_024256425.1 Clarias gariepinus
TAACATCAGCACAATGACGACTCGCCCATGATATCATCGCCACCCTGGATCGATGCGCCATCGCTGCCTGGGTGCACAAAAAAGACACATCTAGCTGTGATGATGTCTTAAACCTATTTCCAAAAGGGAGCTCATGAGAATAACATTGTATTAAGGTACATCATAAACAGTGACATCAGCATCAGGGGATTTTTATAGGTCTTAGTTTTTTGAAAATGCACATCCATTGTTTTAACATGCTCAAAAAAAGCACACCGGTTGTGTGGTGTGCCTGGGTGGTGATGGCGCAGGTGCTTGGGCCATCGTTGCTTGCAACTATCTTTTTTTGGTTTTGTTTTGCATTGTTTTGGCTTTAAGTATTTGTTAGATAAATAATGGCACAATGTAAAATAATTATATGATGTTAGTCTCTAAAACAAGAACATAAAATTAAAAGAGAGGAAACTAACTTTTCTAACTACCATGACCTATTTGATAAATATGATCAGTATTAATTTAGATTGTTATGCAATATTATTTTCCCTTCTCAACTCAAAAGTTATGCAATATAAATATCAGCAAGGCCTTCTAATGATGAATGTGCATAGACTGCTATTATAGTAATATGTCAGGAAGTTGTTGCAAATGTCAGAGATCCTACCAGAACACAAGCTTGACTTCTGGGAAGGGATGGGAGAAGAGGATATGAAAAGTCCATAGTTCAAGTGACAACATTCTTGCAGTGCACAATTCAAAACTGACAATTCAGCATCAGAAGGTTTTTTTTTTTCTGGATCATAACCTTCAAGAAAATTGCTGACGATATATATATAATATATATATATATATATATATATATATATATATATATATATATATATATATATATATATATATATATATATATGTTTTTTTTTTCTTGAATATATATATATATATATATATATATATATATATATATATATATATATATATACTGTATATATATATATTTTATTTTTTTTACTGTTAACTACAATACTGTGTATAATTGTGTAAATGCATGCAGCAATTAAAGTATTGTTTAGACTAGGTAATGTTATGAAAATGAATGAGAACTAACAATAAATTAAATATTTATATAAGTAGTATAATTATATTACAGCAAATCATGACAAATCACAATAATATAAGGGGTTTCAAGTCAAACCGGGATTTTTAATTGCAGAATAACAGAGTTAGGTAATGAGAATAAAAACCACTACCATGCTGAGTCAGAAGTCTTCTGTAAATACCAATTGGTTTTATGCCCATGTTTTGACCATTTATATAATCAACTGTTTGTGTAGCAACACGCTGAGTACCATTACTTTTACCTGTTGCTATGTGCTATGTTCAGCTTTAACTGAAGCTACCAACAAAAAAATAAATTGTCATACAAGTGTTTGTATTTGATATGTTCTTGTCATAGTTTTTGCTACCTGTTCTACTGGACAGTTGCTGACTGTTTTGCAGAACCATGTGTCTTGTGAGAAAGCCAGCTATATTGCTGTGTCAGGTCAGGAATTCAATGGTATGTGCTGTAATCCATTCTGTAATCTGTGTTCTTTTTTTACATGATCTTTTTTAAATCGTTTTCTTTATTTTCTGAATTTATTTCCATCCAAAATGGCGATAATATACTGGTTTATATATAGAATTTATATAAGGTGCACCATTGTATCTGCAGGTTCTTGTGATTTTGAGAAAGATGCTTGTAGTTGGAAAGATGTGAGTAAAGACGAATTTCGGTGGAGGCTTGAGAAGGCAAACATCAGCAACATCCCGGGTGTGGACCATACCACTGGAACACCATGGGGTACAGACCTATATTTTGCTTAATTTGTACTTGTAACAGAATATGTACAGGAGCTGCATATAAGTTACTATCTGTCTATAGGTCAGGTCATGCATGTGGAGGGTGAGAACGTCGGGATTTTTTCAAAAGCACTTTTGGAGTTCTCCTTACCTCTGGACACTGCACTTGGGTGCCAGATAAGGTAAATAAAATAGCACCATAACCCTAACCAAAAGTTTAACATTTTCCATTAAAGTTTAAGCTCAGGGTTCCATACGTTAAACAATTTATCTCATTTGGTAGATTTTGGTATCATCTTCATGATTCTATTGGTATAAGCTCTCGTTTTGCCCTAAACCTGGACACTAATGCATCATCTGTGGCCTTGTGGGAGATTGAAAAGGGGCAAACAAATGGTTGGGTGAATACAACTATCAGTATTGGAAATCGTCCTAAAGGATCGAAGGTATCCAGCCTTAATTATTTTATGATCTCTTGATTTCGAAATTGTTATTGATTCATGTGATTGATTAAGTGATCTTAGAGTTTTCAGTGTTTTCTTATCTTACTTTCATTTACATGTATTCACCTACATTACAGCTGCTGTTTTCTGTTGCCCCAACTTTTATTGGAACTCAAGATATAATGCTAGATGATATTACATTGATGAGCTGTACAGAAGAGGATATTCCTCCAGGCTCAGATCAGCTCAGCTGTGACTTTGAGGAAAATACGTGTGGTTGGTACATAGACCAGTCTGCGAGTCTCATTTGGGAGAGAACTAAGGGTCAAAAACCCTCATATGACAATCAGGGACCAGGACATGACCAGACAACTGGTTCAGGTGAATCAGCCACTTTCATTTTGGCCCAATATTTAGTACATCAAATTAATTTACTTATTTGTTTTTACCTCCTGGCTATAAAGACCATGCATTTTCTTTTTAAGGTTATTATATGTTTGTGGCAACAAAAACAAACTCAAATCCATTACAGACAGCAAGACTTATTAGTTATCCCCAGCAAGCCAAATGTGTCAGCTTCTGGTATCATATCTATGGTGCCAGCATTGGTGAGTAATGATTACATGACATGGGTGATGTGTTCTTTGGCTAGGTTGAAAATCCTGGTCTGATTCATTGAAACAGATGCATCAGCTCTGCATTTGCTAACATAAGCCTTTAAAATGCATTTACAGTAGCATAAGCATTTAAAATGTTCCCATTGGGGTTTTCAGGTTCTCTCAGATTTATTAGTAAGGATATTAATGGGACAGAGATAGTCACGTGGATTAGGACTGGCACACAAGGCAACAAATGGCGCTTTACAGACCTTAGCTTCGCCACCAATGAGAATCCAGTGCAGGTACTGTATTTAAGTCTCAGCATATATAAAATTATATACAATACACATGATACACTGTGTATTGTATGTAATTTTATAGACTATATATTATATGTAATATAGTTTTACATTGTGTGTATGTGTGTGTGAAGTTTATCTTTGAGGCTACCTTGGGAGGAACTGATGGCAGTATTGCCCTAGATGGAGTGCAGGTCTGGAGCAGCGTAAATGGATCATGTCCACCTGAAAGAGAATGTACATTCCAGAGCTCTCTGTGCGGCTTAGAAACTGACCCTGATGCTGACTTCCCCTGGATCAGAATCACAGGAATGCAGGCTGCAGGTTCTCCTAGCCCAAGCAAGGATCACACCCTTGGCACTGACCAAGGTGAGGAATTCAGCTCAGGATATAAAAAAAACTTATATCCTTATTGCTGCAAAACCTTGATCTGCATCATGAGATGATTTGGTTACTGTAAACTGTGCTAAATATTTTGTGGGTACATCACTGGTACACCATCATTACTATTTTAATGCACTATGTACCGTATTGTGCAGTGTGCACTTTATGAAGCAGCTGTTCATTCTATCTTGATTTATTTTTTTATTATTATTGCTTAGTGGTTAGCGCTGTCACCTTGCACCTGACACCCTTATGTGCTTGTTGAACATTCTATTCGAAAGAACTGGGCAATGCTATGGTGTTGATAGCTACCCTCTTTCTTGCTATAACAGCCTCCACTCATCTGGAAAGACTTTCCATTAAATTTCCTAGCATGGCCATATGGATTTGTGTTCATTGAGCCATAAGAGCATTAGTGAGATCAGGCACTAATGTTGGGTGAGGAGGCCTTACATTCTGCTTAATCCCAAAGGAAATGAGTGGGCATTTTAAATTCTTTTAATACAACCTTAGAAAACTTTGTTCATTTTGTGCACAGAGATATTTTTATTCTGATACATGTTTAGTTGTAGTGAAAACAACTGTTAAAACATGAGGAAATCCTACATATGGGTTTGGTGTCCTTATAATTTTGACCATGAAGTGTATGTTAACAATTTTACCCAAACAAATTCCTTTATTCAGGTAAAAAAAAATCTCTTAACATTATCCACATAAGTTCCGTGCTGAATTTCAGTTTCTAAAATTATTCTTTATGTAAAGTGCCTTGCAAAAGTACTCATTCCCCTTTAACTTTTTCACATTTAGTCACATTAAAACCACAACTATGAATATATTTTATTGGGATTTTATGTAATTGACCAACACAAAGTGGTGCATTTGTAAAGTGGAAGAAAAATTATAGCCTAAATGTTTTTTAATAAAAATGTAAAAATGTAAAAAAAAAATATATATATTTAAAAAGTGTGGTAAAAAAATACATTTACATTTGTGGTTGTAACATGACAAAAGATATATGAGTACTTTGGCAAGGTAATGAATATATGGTTTATGTTCTTTACAAAAAATGGTGCCAAAGGTTAAATTAACTGTTTTATTGTTCCATAACCATAAAAAATTTGAATACTGACAGCATAAGAGACCTTCATTAAAAAAAATTCTTCTTATCTGTCATAACTAAGATTTCAATACAATATGTACAGTATTGTTCTATGTTTCTTATTTATGTTCTGTGTACTAAGGTTACTACCTGAGTGCACAGCTGTGGGATCGGCCGAGTGGCAGTAAAAGTCGCATGGTGACACATTTTTATGAACCAAATCTTGAAAGCGAGGAATGCTGGATATTCTGGTATCATATGAGTGGAGGAAATGTGGGGATGCTTAATGTGTACCTGCATGAGTCAGAAAACACTCCAGTCACCCTTTGGAGCCGCAGTGGAAACCAGGGAGAACGCTGGAAACCCGGCCGAGCCACTGTAATCAGCCCACTAAACCCTTATCAGGTAAATTTACAAGCATTATCATTTGGCTAAAATATCTGAGCACATGTAAAATAATATTTTGTTTATTTTATTGTTTACTGCAAACTTGATTTTGATTTTCTTAAATGGTGCAACACTTTTAAAGTTACACTGCTACAGTAGTATAACACTATTAAATAGCAGCAGGTGAAAACTGCAGTAGTGATTAGCACCTGCTGCTATGCAGGGCTGTACATGTGAAGTTTAGATAAATCAGTAATGAAATCATTTCCAAACAACATCCTGTTTGATAAGAATCAGTTGACTGTCTTATGTTTCATGACTAAAAGAACTATCAATCATTAACCAGCCTTTTGCTGGGAACATTTATTACTGAATATGGTTTACTTATCAACTTGAAATATGATGTAATAACATAATAATAATAATAATTTGATAATCTTCTTGAAAAAGATAAAGGTTAAGCAGTAGTGCAATGTTTTCATAAAGTTCCCAAAGCATTCTCTTCTGCATTTAACAAAATCCTATTAAAAAGTAATATAAGAAGTAAGAAAAGTAAAAGGATTCACAGTGCGTTGATTATCTAAAGACAGAATTGTTATAGACTTTCTTTGTTTTAGATATGAGTCTGATAGAAATAACAGACATATTTTGTTTGTGTATTAGATCGTATTTGAAGCGGTGGCTGGGGAAGGTCAGGATATGGACATTGCCATTGATGATCTGAGCGTACTGAATGGGCCATGTCTGCCTCACGGTATGAACCGCCAGTAATATGATCTCTACTTCATAAAATGTCATAGAGTATGACATGTTCAATAGTGTTTTTTTTCTGTTTTTTGTATACATGCGCATGTGGTCACTTACAGTAGGCCTGCAAAGTGTCTTTAGCATGAACTACAAATTTACTGATAAGGTTTCCAAGAGCTTACAAAATTGTATATACATTTCGAACAAATTATGCAGATTCTCACTTGGAAAAAGTGTCTGCGTTTCATTCCAGTGCACTCCATTAGCTTCAAGCAAGTTACATTCAGTGCAGTTTAAAAAGGAAGTCTGTGCGTTCACCTTACGATTTTTAGCATGCATACATGCAGTAGCACTTAAGTAAAGTGTTTAAAATGACTCAAAGTAAATTAAACATTATTGGGTTTTTAATACATTTGTTAAAATATTTATGCTTGTGTCATCTTACACTTTGTGTCTGTTATGGTTCCCTTAGGGTTTTGTGATTTTGAGATGGACCTGTGTTACTGGGAAAGCAGTGCTCTCAGCACTCACACTGTAGCCTGGAGCTGGACATCCGGAGTCACTGACTCTAAGTTTGGACCTCAAGTAGACCACACAACCAATTCCAACTTGGGTAAGAGTCTCTGCATAGATCCTGTAGAAGAATCAGCAACCATGGCCATGTCCTACACATACTGTACACTGGAGATAACATATTAAAGCAGGTTCTAAAGGTCTATAGCTTGCTTGTGCAGCATTATCAGTCTCTCTAACAAACCAGAGCTCTGCCTTTGGCTATCTCTGACAGTTTTTTTGTTGTTGTTGCTGCTGCTGTTTTTCAGGACACTACATGGCCTTTGATACAAAGCACAGCATTAATGAGCAAATTGCTTATCTCCAGAGTGAGGTAATGCAACCAGTGGACCAGGCATGTCTGGAGTTCTGGTACTATATGGATATGTGGGCTGTTATAGGTAAGCTTGGTATATAAATAAATAAATTCATATTTTTTTTTTTTTTTTTTTTTTTTTTAACGGTGTAATTATATACAGAATGTCACATGACACAGCAAAATTCCCAGTGTTGCATTAACACCCAGGGTCGTAAATTACAACAACAGTGGTGTGTTTATATACAGTAGGCCCAGATGTTAAATCAATACTGGAGAGTTTACTGTGTATAGTTTGATTGATGGACACTAATAACATGCTGTTGCATTAAGTAGCAGTGGAGAACTAAACCCTTAAGCTGTGCCATGTCTAAAGTGGATCCTGTTGAAAATTTTGTTGTACTTTAAGTCAGCCTGCTTATACAGTATGTGGCTTTAGTAAATGTAATAATGGATCAAGTATCACATCGCTCCAGACTTTGCATGTGCAACGGTGCCAAAATATATTGTTCACTTGCTTTCTTTGAGGCACATGTCATTCTATTCCTATACCACAACTATAACCACCACAGGAAATAAAAACTCTTTTATCTACACTATCAATTATAATAATGAATAATTAACATTCTAATATAATCATATGTACATCAGATCATCATTACATCCAATAAATTAAGACGTCTTTCTATAAATACTGACACAGACAGCTTCCTGATTGCCCCCTGCTGGTAATCCTACAAAGGTCCAAACAGCTCTTTCACCATAATTCACAACTGATAATGTGTATTATTCTCTCCTTTTAGCAAGTTACTCCTTATGTGACAGTGAACTAACCAACTGTCATGTGCACATACTCATAATGTGTGTTATGTACTGTATCCCTATAATTAGCCTGTGATTTAAAAACTCAATCCATAATTAATGTCTATTTTCCTAACTACAGTACAGTATCCAAAACCCTTGATTAATCCTTATTAATGTCCTGTTTTTCTTTGCAGACAAACTCACGCTAACTGTGTATGTGAATCAGTCAGGCATGTTACACTTCCTGTGGAATCAGACTGGCACTCAGGGCAGAATGTGGCACAAAATCACACTGGATTATGAAGCATCAGAGCAATACCAGGTCTGGCACTTCATAAATCACTTTCACAAATTTACAAAGCTGCCCTGCTTTAGATCGATTTAACATCATCATCTGTTATCATCCACAGCTTGTGTTTGAGGCTAAACGTCCACCGCGTCATGAAGGGGCTATTGCCTTGGATGATATCTATATCAGAGAGAGTGTGAGCTGTGCAGACATAATCACCACCACACTTGCCCCCACTATACATCCTACAACACCACCTGCATCCACTATGGACTGCAGCTTTGAGGAGGGTGAGAAACAAATGTGCACTTATAGCTGATTACTAGAGATGAGTTCAACATGTGAATATACAGTACTGTATGTAAAACCACGGTTAAATACAGGCAAGCTTTACCTTTACAGTGAGCTTCTACCGATAATTCTAATTATTTTAAGTACTCAAATATATATGTGTGTGTGTCTTTATGATGCACACTAAAACAATTACATGTACGTTACACATAAATCATTTTTATTCTGATTTAAAACTAATCAAGACGGCACAGTGGTGTAGTGGTTAGCACTGTCGCCTTGCACCTCCAGGGTTTGTGTTCGATTCTCTGTGTGCATGGAGTTTGCATGTTCTCCCCGTGCTTGGTGGGTTTCCCCTAGGTACTCCAGTTTCCTCCCACGGTCTAAAGACATGCAGATTAGGTTAATTGACATTCCCAAATTGCTCGTAGTGTGTAAATGAGCGTGTGAATGTGTTTATGTGCCTTAAGTCTCCTGGGATATAACAAAGCAGTATAGATAATAAGTGAGTGAGAGAATAAAACAAATAATTTTGAAGGTTGGTAAAAGATGTGGGTTCGCATGAGTTACGCTTGGTCATTAAGGTAACATCCCAAAGTGTAGAATATGCTCTTAATAAGAACCCCAAAAATTGTCACGCGCTAATAATATTATAATATGATTTATATCATTGTTTTGCATTTGATATAATGGGGGGGGGGGGGGGGGTCGGTGCTTTCAGGGGGCCCCGGCTCTGCTATAGGAACTTTAAAGGGAAGTGGGTGCATGGGAGCCTACTTTTAGAAGGTCCTCTTAGGCCCTCCTATTATGGTCCTGGCTTCTGGCTACCAGGGGGTCCTATGGAGGATGGGGGCTTTTAGAGGGCCCTCTAATTATAAGCGCCCTACTAGGAGGCCCTAGGGAGGAGGGTGTAGTGTACCTTTAGAGGGCCATCTGATTACAAGGGCCCCTACCATGGAGCCCCTGGCTTCTGGGGGGAGGGGAGGGGGGCGTGTTAACAGCCTTACAGAAGGCCCTCTGACTAGGGAGCGGTAGCATAGGGGGATGGAGGTGGTTAACCTGCCCGCTGAGTGGCCCCCCGTCTCATTTGTCATTTGCCCGCCGTGGCTCAAGTTGGCAAGAAATTTACAGCACATATTATTTTGACTGCATCATATTTCTTGTTGGGTCTATTTGTTGCACCTTATACCATCGTCAGATTTATACAGTCAACTTGCATCTGACAAGCTAACGCCTGGCCACCTCTCAACTTACATGAGCGCACTTCTTCACAACATTCTGACAACCCACGTGTAAACCTGCTGTTTATCTAAGTTATTGGTTTATTAAATATGACACGGGTGGGTAGTATTTGTGATTTCGCTTACTTTACCATTTCATTCTGTTGGTGTGCTTGAATTTATTTGTTCCTGGCCCTGCGCATGATATGACTGCCCCTTAGCTACGAGGATGTAATTGTCTTCTTTGGGAAAGCTGCAAAATAACAATTGCAGATTATAACAGGTACAGTACATGCCACTTTTGGTTCACTTTTATAGACATTTCCATTTCTATTTCGAACGAGCACATTCTGGATAATTTAAACAAATAATGTTTGTTATGGTACGATCTGGTTGTGCTACGTTGCTACCTGTCTCTATAAACAGAGATGGGTAACCTGGTGCTAACATTAACGTGAGGTAATGGCATTAGGCTGTACTGATTATAATTTGAGATCCAACTTGCTGTATTAACTTAAGCCACCTTCTTTTCACTTTTTCCGAGGTAAAAAGCGGCAAAAGATAGTTTTGTCCACATCATTCTGCTTTTACAACACGGTACGCGTATGCCGCACTAGTTTGGACCCACAAGTGGCATGATGACGTAGCAACTAGCCATCCCTGACAATGCTGGCGTTTTTTTTGTTTGTTTGTTTTTTGTTTTTTTTTCGTGAACGTTTTGCCCAGGGGCCCACACAACGCATAATCCGTTCCTGCAGAATATAATGTCATTTTATCTACATGTCACTTAAGACGGCATTTTACTGATAAAAGCAGGCATTGCTTTCTTATCCCTAAAAAGCTCTTAAACCATTGGGTCATAGAATCTTAAGCACAAATGGTTAAACAAAATTCTAGGTAACCATTAATTTAACATTTATGAAACATGAAGTGAAGAAGTCCAGCAAACCAGGCCCAGTTTGTGCCCGAACTAGTGCATTATTTAAATATTCATCATCCTGTACATGACTTTGCACTAGACATTGTCTAACTCAGAATTGGACTCACAGTGGTGTGGATTGTAAATTATTTTACATTAAGCTATAATCACATTTGTACTTTAAGGACTATGTGATTGGATTCAAGAAGGTCAGGGTGGAGTTGACTGGACTCGTCAACAAGGTCTTCAGGTCAACACAAGCAACAAAGGTCTCCTTTATGACCACACCATTGGAAATAAACATGGTAACCAGAAACAAGTCAACCTTCTTATGCCATCTGCTCCACTTGCATGGTTTATTTTGTTCAATAAATACATGACTGCATTTTTAAATGTGTGCCTGTGTATGTCTTACTTCTAGGTTTCTATTTGGCTTTAAATATGTCTAGTAACAAAGACGGTGAGAAAGCAGTCCTTTCTGCCCCCGTAAATATCCAAGCCCCAAGTATGTGTGTTGGATTCTGGTATTTCATGCTAGGACCTTCAGTGGCAAAGCTGGACCTTGTGGTTGAGACGGTACATAAGAATAAAGATTTGTCTCTTTTGTATGCTGTTAAATCTATTCCTTATAAATGACAATCTGATTTCACAACTGTGTTGTTTTATTTGGGTTCCTCCAGTGGAAACAGATTTGTCTTTCTCCACTCAGAAATCAACAGAGCTGATTGTGTGGACTAGACGAGGTACAGAAGCTGCCAAGTGGTTAAAAGCACAAGTCACAGTCAGCTTGGTGGACGCACAGAGAGTAAGAAAGAGCTCTTTGTAACAACTATGACTCAGTGACGGCTAGTGGTGATCTTAGATGTGAGGTCTAAAATTTAATTTATATCCGAGGATGAGTCACAAATTATCCACACTCTGGTTATATTAAAACATCTGTTGGCTGTCTTATGAGCTCTTTCCATTCAAGGCTACTGTCTCTCCAGTCACAGTTGTGCAAGTGTGAACATGTTACGTTAGTTTACTAAAGCAAAAATAGATGCCCCACTTGTGATTTGCAGAAAAGAAGAGCAGTGTGCAGTGATAAGTTTTGTGTTTTCTGAGGGTGTATCTGGAGCTGAAACATCACACTCTGCACTTAGAAAAGAGCATGAACAGAAGCGTTTGGATATCTGCAAACAAAATTTGAACATTTGGAAACTTGGACACCGAGGATAGCGAGGTAGAATTTTCTTAAAGAGAATCATTATCCGTGAAGAGACATGGATCCTTCACTATGAGAGTGGAACAGAAACATCCTCAATTGCTAACGAAAAAAAATAATAATAAAGTCAATCATAAAAATTGGAAAATTGCTGCTTACAGTTTTCTGTGATTCTCAAACGCCAGTGTTGGAACATTTTCAAGAAAAACGTTCAACAATCAACAGCGCTTGTTACTGTGAGATGTTTATTGAAGAGCTGAAGCAACAAACTTCCAAGGGCTCATGACAATGCACATCTGCACACTTCTAACCCATACTTTCGACAATCTGCAAACACTTTGTTTTATGGTGTCAAAGCATCCTCCCAATAGTGCTGATCCTCAGCTCTATCAGACTTTCGCATGTTTGTTCCCCTAAAAGCAGGCCTACGAGGACAACAATTCACTCCTGATGAAGAGGTGAAGACAGTTTTACCTTCATGGTGCGCATCTCAGCCAAAAAAATTATAAAAAATAAAAAGGGAACATGAAAGCTTATTTACAGATAGACATAGTGTATAGAACAGCCAGGAAATTATGTCATAAAATAACTGTATGTATTTGTCTTTTCTAAATGTCAAAATATATTCTACAGCCATAGTGTGGATAATTTTTGACTTACCCCATTTTGTGTGTGTGTTTGTGTGTGTGTGTGTGTGTGTGTGTGTGTGTGTGTGTGTGTGTGTGTGTGTGTGTGTCCTGGGGGGACGCAACGATGACTAGGCGTTAGACTACTGTCTGTTTCCACTGTTGAGTCCTTGAGCAAGGCCCTTGATCCCCAATTGCTCATATGTTAAATGAGATAAAGGAGCTCTAGATAAAGGTGCCTGCCAAATGTTGTAAATATGACAAGCTTTTATGGTTTAGCAAAGTATTTTATTTGAGTGGTCTTATTGATACCATAATAAATAAAAAATAAAATCTAAAATCTATTTTTCCTGATGATTTTTTTATATTAGGATGCTTCATTTGGGTACACTGTAACATGCACCTTCTCAATATTTTGTGTGTTTGTCTTAAGACCACTAGGGTTGCTGTTGTGCTTTTTTTCCTCAATGTAATCTGATATTTATAACTAACATGAAATCTTATACTGATGTTATTTTTAAATCTACATTGATGGCTAATAAATGTATACCAGCCACACAGACTATCATTGCCTTTTACAGATGAAATTCATTGGTCATAGAAACACCACAAACCGTGGGTTCATAGCAGTTGACGATGTGCAAGTGACCCCAGGTGTCTGTGAAGATCATAGTAAGTAATCTTTGTCTCTTTCTAACCCATTACCCTTTAAGTGTTTGAATGCAATAGTCTTTATTTTGAATTTGAGACAAAGCATAACCGCTGATTTGATAACTATATTACCATCATTACCAGAACAATGATTTAATTAGTTTAACATGACGTGTGTTTTTTTGTGTAGGCCCATGTGGCTTTGAAAGCCCTTCACTGTGCGGATTTGATCAGGATATAAGTGATAGCACTCACTGGCTCCATGTGAATGGCAGCAGCATTGACAATGTTGATCACACATACGGAACTCAAATAGGTGAGTCATTTGCAATATGTGCTTTATATAGAATAGAAGATATTAGTCATGTATTATTATTATTATTATTATTATTACTCAAAAATGTATTTTAAATTATCATACTTTTGTGGCCTAAAAGGTCATTCGATGGCTGTTTTGGGAAAGAAGCTTCTGAAACCAGAGACAACACACCTCCTGACTCCAGCATACAGTAAAACAACTGAGTCATGTCTACAGTTCTGGTAAGGTCTAATAAGCATGCATTTAAAAATGCATGTTTTTTTTGTTTTTTTTTTGTTATAGCATTAAGTCCACAATAATATGTCCAGAATGCTAAATTGCCAATTCTACGGACCTGCCAATTTTCCCCAATATAGGACAGTTACAATTTGTATTTTGAGGAGGGTGAGGGCTAACACATGCTTCCTCGAAGGCATGTAAAGCGAACTGTATCTTTTAAACAGCAGTATTACAGGGCAGTGAAACAAACTCAGTTACGAGCATTTTATGCTCCCTCCGTATACAGGTGCTCACACAGGCCTAGTGTGACTGTGACTGACAGGGAAGAGAGTATCATCATCCCTCCCTAAGACACAGCATGAAAATCATGATCTGTTGACTATAGGGTTAAAGGGTTATAGGGTTTAAGTCCCAAAACTCAGGAGAATGAAAACTGACCTTTTGACCACCCAAAATGCATTATAGATTAAAAAAGACAGATCTTGATATTAATTGCCATATTCATTCATTGGTATGCATAACAGCTTTATGCATTTTGTCTTTTAACTGGCGATCTCTACATTTCATCAGGGACATAGATTTCAATACTTGGATAATATGTAATAACTAAAAAAATACTAATCCAACACTGTAGGTACTGGCTATCTGCTGGGTCAGGTGATTCTCTCTCAGTGCATATTTACCTAAATGGAGAGCTGGGTCCTGCCCTTTGGTCTCTTTCTTCAGTGCGTTCTACAGGCTGGGAGGTGGCAGAGGTCACTGTTTCTTCTCCAGCCAAATTCAGGGTGAATTCCTAAACACTATTTTTCATTTGTAATTTTTTTACAAAATTTTGTAATTTTTTTGGTTGTTTGTTTGTTTTTCTTTTCTTTTTTTTTCTTTGATTTTTTTTCTTCTTTTTTATATAATTTGTTACATAACTTATGGTCTGAATAAGGTCTTTAATTTGAAAGTGAATTTTTAAATTAAAAGTGAAATTTTATCTTACACAGGTTGCATTCAAGGCAAAATTAAGTCCTGGCCAGGACTATTTCATATTTCTGGATGATGTGTCAGTGAGAAATGGAGCTTGCCTTCCCACAGGAAGTTGCGATTTCGAGTCAGGTCTGTGTACATGGGTGAATTCTGACATGGACGACCATGATTGGGTCCATGCAGATGGACATGAGGGTGGTCCTCTTATAGATCACACAACACACACTCCAGATGGTAAGGACAATAACTCTGAGTACTCTATAATTCATACTGTATTTTATTGTTGCTACCACTTTCATTTAACGACTAACAAAAATTTTATCAATCATATTGCTGATTTGTTCTAATTTGTAAATATTAATCAATTAAAACTAATGCATGTCTTGCTCTTTACATAGGCAGGTTTATGTTAAGTCTACCTAAAGTGACCACTTCAGACAACAGCAAAAACATGGCTATGCTCATCTCTGAACTTTTCCAACAAAGCTCTGATTCCTGCCTTTCGTTTTGGTATAATATGAATTACAGGTTCGAGTCTATTACCTCAAACTTTTGTTCCTTAGGAAGTATTTAAAAGTGTAGAGTTACAGACCTGATTCTTGATTTATTTTATTCTGTGTATTCTGTCTCTGCAGTACCACAGGGAACCTAAAAATGTTTTTAGAAGTAGAGAATGAATATAGAATGCTGATTTTTGAAACAAGTGCTGCTGAACACAACTGGAGGAATTTCAATGCCACAGTGTCTGAGACCAAGCCCTATAAGGTGAGCTGGGATTTGGTCATTTTCAGATGTTTTTTTACACCACTAAATATTTCACTGTGGATCTCCTGGGAAATGTTTTCCCAATTTTTAACAACTTCACCAATAAACATAGAGTTTGATGTCTGATGTAAACATTAATCGAAGCTATTGACATTTAACTGTGTCATGCTAGGGTAAGATTGGCTGATTTGATAATTGCATACATGAGCAATCTCATGGTGGCTTAGTGGTTAGCACTGTCGCCTTGCATTTACCAGGATTCAGTTACAATTACATTTAAGCATTTGGCAGACGCTCTTATCCAGAGCGACTTACATTTTTATCTCATTACACATCTGAGCAGTTGAGGGTTAAGGGCCTTGCTCAAGCGCCCAACAGTGGCAACTTGGTGGTTGTGGGGTTTGAACCTGGGATCTTCCGAACCGTAGTCCAATGCCTTAACCACTGAGCTACCCCTGACCCTCCCAGTTCCCTCCTCAGGGTCTGTGTGCAGGAGTTTGCATGTTCTCCCTGTGCTTCGTGGGTTTCCTCTGGGTACTCCGGTTTCCTCCCACAGTCCAAAAACATGCAGATTAGTGCTCCCAAATTGGAATGAGAAATGGGAATAAATACAATTGCTGCCATTGGCCTTCATGGACCCTAGTAGGACTACAGAGGTTTCTAAATATATACAGTCTTATGTATGCAAAAGTTTGGGCACCCCTTGATAAATAACAGATTTTGGTGATTTTTTTTTTATTGAAAAGATGTTAACAGAGTCTCTCTTGGAAAGGGTAAAAATGCAAAATATGTTCAGCAAACATTAATGCATAGTTACTTCTTATACCATAAATTTACCAAAAATTAAAAATAAAACCATTATGACACTGTACCAAAGTGTGGGCACCATACATAATCAGTACTTACTGTAGTAACACTTCCTCTGGCAGATATCACAGTTTGCAAATGCTTTTTATAGCCAGCTAAAAGTCTTTCAATTCTTGTACTTTTTTCTCCCATTCTTCCTTGCAAAATGCTTCTAGTTCTGTAATATTCTTTAGTCGTCTTGCATGCACAGCTCTTTTAAGATCTACCCACAAATTTTTAATGATGTTTAAATCAGGGTCCTGTGATGGCCGTTCCACAAACTTCAGCTTGCGTCTCTTGAGATATCCCATAATGGATTTCAAGGTATGTTGAGGATTGTTGCCCTGTTGTAGAAGCCATTCTCTTTTCAGCTTCAGCTTTTTACAGATGGTGTGATGTTTGCTTCCAGAATTTGCTTGGAATCCAATTTGCTGGAATCAATTCTTCCCTCCACCTGTGCAATGTTTCCTGTGCCACTGGCTGCAACACAACCCCAAAGCATAATAGATCCACCCCCATGCTTAATAGTTGGCAAGGTGCTCTTTTCATGAAATGCTGCTCCTTTTGTTCTCCAAACATGCCTTATTGTGGCCAAAGAGTTCTATTTTACCTTTATCAGTCCACAGCACTTGTTTCCAAAACGCATCAGGCTTCTGTAGATCTTCTGTTGCATACTTCTGATGTCGGATTTTATGATGCGGACTTACTGTAGGTAAGGTTTTCTTCTGCTGACTCTTCCATGAAGGTCTTGTGGAACGGTGCACCACCACTCCTGAGTCTGCAAAATCTTCCTGCAGGTTTTTTGCAGTCAAATGGGGGTTTTGATTTGTCTTTCTGACCAACATATGAGCAGTTCTCTTCTAGAGTTTTCTTGGTCTTCCAGATTTCATCTTGACCTCCACAGTACTGTACCCTTGAACCACCATCTCTTAATTACATTTCTCACTGTGGAAACTGCAAGCTGACACTTTGCTATCTTCTTGTAGCCTTCTCCTGCATTGTGGCATCAATAACTTTCATTTTCAGAGTCTTAAACAGCTGCTTAGGGGAACTCATGGTTGTTGAGTGTCTGCAAGTGTGTCCACAAGGTTTGAAGAGTCAAAGTATTTGTAAAGCTTTGAAATTGCCATTTACTAATGACAGCTGTTGCCATGCATCAGATCTAATGAGCTGATTAAAGTCTGAAACCTTGAGACTTTGGAACTCTTTTGGTGCCCAAACTTTTGCACAGTGCCATAATAATGTTCAATTTATGGCATACAGTAAGAAGTAACTGTGCATCAATGTTTGCTAAATATTGTGCATTTTTTTTCTATTTCCAAGAGAAATGTCTTCAACATTGAAAAAGATATTTTAAGCTTTTTTTTTTCTTCCAGATTGTTCTAGAGGCAGAGTCTGCAAGCGGAGAATTTATTGCTGTGGATGACATAACAGTTACAGAAGGGCAATGTAAAGGTACAGCACATTTATCCTGATTTGTACAGTAATTAAACCAACGGTAGTGGCTGCATATTGCTCATACAAAATAAGCAAATATTGCTATTAGATCTTTTTTTTTTTCTTAAAAAAAAACAATTAACTGCACGATGAAGAGGGGACAGTGGTTCCTGGGGTATTTGTTGGCTGCCAGTTTGAGATGGATAGCTGTGAGTGGAAAGATGTGAGTGTGGGACAGTTTTCCTGGCAGCGGGGCCGCAACGGAACAGCTTCGGATAACACTGGGCCTTTAGTCGACCACACTACTGGCACAGAACTGGGTAAGTCACTCCAATACATATCTCACACTATTAGATTATGTTTTGGTGTGATTCTTTGACAAGCACAGACAAAAAAACATCTCTCTAAATTGGGTGGAGAAAATTATAGATTATTAAATTATATAAGACTATTTAAAAAGAATTTGACATTTAGTGTAATATGTTTTATGAAGTCAAAAACAAGCCATGATACTGTACATTTGATCTAAATTTATACTGTTGGTCCTTCTGACTACCAGCAGCAGTAGTAAGCAGGTCAAAAGATCTGGATTGGTATTCAAATCAAGAAGAACAGGTTAATTGTTCACAAAATATATTTTAAAACCATGGCATGTATAATATGGACAGACAACATCACCAAAATAAAAACAGAGTAAGACCTTGAAATTACAATGTTGATGTGTCTCTGTGATATGGACATGTTAGAGGCTATGTTCTTTGTCACCAAAGATGTGACACCATTTGTAAAAAAAAAAAAAAAAAAAGAAAAAGAAAAAGAAAAAAACATCAACATGCAAAAATGTATAACCTTATTGTGATATTCACAAAAAATTATGGCCAGGTAAACTGAATAACATTAATTATCAGTTATATCATGGGCATTATCAACTTTTGGAGCGGGACAAATGCTACCCTGCTTAGTCCACAACTGAAGGTTATCAGAACGCTCAATGCATCAAGGCCTTCCAACCCAGAGCACTCAAAGGGATCCATGCATCCTGGTTCCAGACACCACAGCACACCCCCAGAGGCTTTCCCAAGAGTCGCAAAGTTCCTTTCAGTTTTTTCATGCAGTTTTGCTAGATTTGTGATATTATGGACAGCCACCAAGGGCTGGTTATACAAATACCATACAAATACCTTGACTGTGATACCAGTTCCTGAAAAAATACTTTTTTTGCTACCAATTTTGTGAGATCCATTGTAACAAACAAAAAATCGTATGATTTAATTTTTTTTCAGTTTGAACTCTTTAGTTTTATATTTCAACACCTTGTAATTTTCCCTCTCAACGTAGATTTACAACATAAATGTAAACCCATTTACTACAACATGAAGTTATCTGTTATAAAGGTTGTGCAAGTTCATCACATATATCAAGTTGAACTAGTAAACAATAAAAAAAATTGTTCTTTATATTAATTAAATGTAAAGATATTAAGAACTAAATGAACAAAACTTTTGCTGCACAGGTTCAGCATCGTGCTTGTTAAGGACACTCACCTTCACATTCTTTATTTGCAAATTTACCTATTCAGAATGTGTGTTGATGCACAACACAGTCAATAAATATCAATTAATACATTTTTAAAAGCCAAGACAAACTGGGAACATTCATATTAACAGATGGCTGCTGTAACTCCCGAACTCATCTTGAGTTCACTCAAAAACGATAAAAAAAAAAATAAATAAAAAAAAACATTACAGTAATGTCAGGGGTTTAACGTGTTCAAGTTGGCCTTTTTTTTTTTAAACATTATTTGCTAAAATCCAGGTCATAGCTTCACCTTCATAATACGAGATAAGGGTAAATCTAGTGCTGAAGAAGAAACAAATATTTAAATTTTACAAATAATTGTAAAGGACATTTATTTTTTAAATCTAAAAAAAGTCAACTTTGCTCTAAATGATGCAGTATAAAGATATTGAATTTTATTGAATATTTTTATTTAATTTTCTCCGCCTCATATTGTTAGATTTAACTAGACTGTCAGACTGATTGTGCCTAGTGAAACTATCCACGGTTCTGTAAATAATTTTAGTGGCCTTACTCCGATTTTCTGTGTTGTTAGGCTGGTATATGGCAGTAGATGCCAATAATGGTGACCAGAACAGCTACGCTGCTTTCCAGAGTCCTGATATGAGACAAGCCAGCTCTGAGTGTGTGCTTGAATTCTACTATCATATGTATGGGGAAGGTAAGATTTCTGCTATTGGACACATTAAAGGAGACACATGCCTATGGTCATCATCAGTAACCTTCTTATTCTAATCAGAATCATGGTGAAGATCTAGCCCCAAAAATCCCAGGAATACTATGTGAGAGATAATAAATCCTACATAGGAAGTCAGTCCATCAGAGAACCATGCAACCATAAACAAATCCATAAACCATAAACCATGAACAAAACCTTGCTTTTAATTAAAGTGGCAGGATTTTATGAGCTGGGAGGAAAACTAATAACCTTAAAGAAGCCACATGTTTCATTAACAACAGCCCAAGCCTGGGACCTACTTCCTCTGATTTTTATCAATAAAAATCATTTTAAAAATAGGGTAGAAGTTGGTGTAATTTAATGGAGATCAGTAATAAAGTTGTTTCCTAGTTGGAATAGATTGATTGTAAATTCTTGTATTTGCAGGAATTGGAGAGTTACAAGTGTTCCTTCAGGAGGGCCTGAGAAAAACCCCAATTTGGTGGAAATCTGGTGATCATGGAGATACGTGGCATCGTGCTGAGGTCGCAATTGGTCGAACTCACCAGGTCTTTACTATAATTTTCGAGGCCACCAGAACTTTCAGTGAGCTTGGTGACATTGCTATAGACGACATTGCTTTTCAGAGATGCTCTCTCCCAGGTACAATCCAGATAAGTATTTCAAATGACTTACAGCTAACAGCTTCACAGCATGGGTGATGATAGAGTAGAAATATATTTGTCTGTTGAACCAGCCCCCTTAACTTTGTTCCTTTAGAGCCTCAGGAGTCATGTCCACCAAATACATTCACATGCTCTAACCATGTGTGTGTGGATGTGAACAGAATCTGTGACTTCAGTGATGACTGCGGGGATGGAAGTGATGAAACACAATGCGGTATGAGACTAATGGGAATTTTTGAGGAATTATTCATAATGAAATAAAGTAACTCGAAATTAAGTTCACTAGATATGTGATATAATCTTTAGCCCTTTATGTCACTGCTTATAGAAGATGCTATAGCAGTTTAATTACAAAATAACAAAGCCCACTGGATGCACAATAAAACATCAAAGTAACCTGAGGGAAGTAGTAAAACGTGCAAATGTGTTACCTGGTAAAGTTAAATTTTGGTGTAATTTGATGTGTGTGGATGGGCAGATGGACTGGCTTATAGGCAGCGCTGCAGTTTTGAGCAGGGTATGTGCTTATGGGACATCAGTGAAGAATGGGCCAGGTGGATGCTGGAAAGAGGAGAGGGGGCGTGGCCACAACGGGGACCACCCAGAGATCACACACGAAACATAGCAGCAGGTATGTGGCAAAATCTATGCATCTGAATAAAGAAATTGAAAAATGTATCAGTGTAATTTAAAACAGAATAACATCTAATTGTTCAGAAAATTAGGCCGTATGTTAATCATGTAATATCTAGAGTAATTATGCCCTTCTAATAAAACCTTTTAAAAAAAAATCTTTTTTAGGCCATTACATTATTCCTGTCGGTCAAAGCCAGACAGCTGAGATCATCTCCAGCACTTTGCTCCCCAGCTCCAACTGCACTGTGAGTCAAATCCTAACTAAGTGGCATGCTGTATATGCGATACAAGACACCGGAGTGAGCCAAAAGTTCCAGTATTGGTTTCACAAAAATGTTTCTTGGGTTTTTTCTTGGGTCTCCTAGCTCCTACACTAAATTTATTCATGGTTCAAATGTTTTCACAGGTTAACTTCTACTACTTTTTCCATGGTGAAAACTCTAAGGACAGTCTTACCATGCGACTGCGGACACTAAGCAGTGGAGATCAGGACACTATTCTCTGGAAGGAGAATGTGACTCATGGATTTCACTGGCAAAGGACAGAGGTCATCTTCTCCTCCTTAGTAAAGACCAAGGTCAGAAAGATTTAAGGTCCAATTATGCGTTTGAGACCATGTCAAATTATTTGATTAATACAGTGGAACCTTGGATTACGAGCATAATTCATTCCGGAAGTGGGCTCGTATTCCAAAACACTCGTAAACCAAATTTATTTTCCCATAGAAACAAAAAATAAAATGTGTTTTACACGCACGCACGTGCTTACAGTGTTATAGTAAACAGTACATGCACACATGGATGTTGATTATATCAGTAAGAGAAGAGCACTAAGACCCAGCAGGGAAGATGATTACCCACAATTCTGCAGTGCAAGAGAGAAAAAAAATGTTGGCTTAGTCGTGATCACGTAACGCTCTGCGTTAAAACAAGAAGCGCATGCGTGATACATGATGGTACTCATAAACCAACACTTGCTCATTTTTCAAGTCAAAATTTATTAAAAATCTTTTTCTCGTCTTGCGGAACACTCACAATCCGAGGTTTCACTGTAGTAACACTAAGAAACATTAAACTGAGCTTGATGAACTAAGTTTGATGTTTTGTTTATAGGTTGTGTTTCATTTTAATGGGAGTGCCAAGAGCAATGAAGAATACATAGCTGTGGATGATGTGTCTTTTTCGCCAAACTGCATTCATGACCCAGACAACAGCAAACTGCCAGTCTCACCCTCTACAGCTCCTCCTACAGTCACCCCAATCATTCCTACATCCACTGAGTCTCCCTGCAAGGTGAAATTAAATTGCTTATGTTGTTGAATACCTTAAATAGACATTGTCTACATTGCTGTTTTTTGTATTTTGCTTAGGAGGATGAGTTTCACTGTTGGAGATCCGCCGGGAGGAAATGCATTGCTACTACATCTTGTTGTGATTACACGATTGATTGTCCCCTAGGAGAAGATGAAGAGACATGCGGTGAGACAATCTTCTTATTGTTTACAGACACTTGTATCCATGTCCATTTCTTAAACATATTCTCTTTTTCTCTTGCTGGGTTATGTTAATCTAGGACCCTGTACATTTGAGAATGGCATTTGCAATTGGAGTGACACAAGTCAGGATAATAACAAGTGGCAAAGAGTGAAAGCTAGTGAGGATACAGAACCTTCAACAGACCACACCACAGGAACAGGTGATAGCACAATACAGCACAAAAACTTGTTAGCATGAAAACTTTGTAGACTTCCCAGCTCCATATAGGGTCCTAATTTGAGATCCCCTATCTGGTATTACTTTTTTGCCAATCTGAAGACATTGATCAGGATTAACAGTTATCTGGTGATAATAAACAGAAACATTTAGGAGAAATTACATAACATTACATTTTGGGTTTTTGAACATTAATTACAATTTTTTTTTTTTTTACACCAAACCAAGATATTTGCTATATATTGGCACCCACACTGCATAGTATTTTACTTTTATTTCTTCATCTTCTCAGGTCACTTCATGTATGTAAATTTGAGTTCAGTGCCATCTGATAATAAAGTGCAGTTTGAGAGCCCTTTACTGCCACCCACCTCCCCATACTGCCAGTTAATGTAAGTAAGGTTATTCCACACTTAATTTCACATTGTATGCATTCTATATGGTGATCTGGTCTAAATCTGGTCATTATGGATTCAACTCGATGATTAATTATTTGTATCAACAATGCTAGAGCTCTATCTCCATCCACTGAGAAGATTTTCAGATTATTTTTTTTACTTTACATTAAGTATATGCTATGCTATTGTCTAATTTTTTCCACCATGGTTTTAAATTAATTTAATTTATTTTATACTTATTGTTTTATTATAAAAGTGAAATGAATCTTGAATATCCAAGGATGTTGAATATCCAGTGATAGGCGTGATATTCAAATACCACAATTAATATGGTCTTTACAAGTCTATGTCACTGTGTTCAGATTTCATTTCCATTTGGGTGGAGAAGATGGTGGTAGAGGTCTAAGTGTGTTTATGCGGAATGAAGAGAATAAAAGTACACAACTCTGGACTCGCACCAACAGCACCAAAAAGGACTGGACTCTGGAGCACCTGCCATTGGGAAAACAACAGCAACGCTTCAGGGTGCGTGTGCGTGTGTGTGTGTGTGTGTGTGTGTGTGCTTGTGCACGTTTCTACTACAGAAATATTTCTTCTATTATTTTATTCTTGTCTCAGATCTTCTTCAGTAGTCCAAGCACATCTCTACAGGATGGTAATAATGCTGTCCATCATGGAGCCTCTATAGATGACATCTCCTTCCTGAACTGTGAAACCTCATATCAACCACCAGGTGGGAGTCAAAGTCCAAATACGGTCTCTGAATAGAAAAAAGGGACAAGCCTTAGCCCAAATTAGTGCAGTCTTCTTATAATTCTGTGTTTATTTGTATGTGTGGTGCATGAGTGATCAAGAACTCGATTTCTGTAAGGTAAAACTATAACTTGTAGTGCAGACAATGTCTTAATCTTAAACGTAAAGCTTGAAAAAAAATATAGAATTGCTGTAGACTGGAACATATATATGAATACAGAAATAATACAGGGTGGTGGAAATTAAATAGGTAATATTTAATGGCTATAGAACTTCTCCATGGTGCACCACCCCATTTTGCTCCTACTGTGCATGCGTGGTTAGACCAGCATTTTCCCGGACATTGACTGAAATGATGTGGACCTCATGAATGGCGTCCAAGAAGTCCAGATCCAGAAGTGATTTTTTTTTTTCCTGTGCGAGTATGAAAAACAGGATGTATACAGGACAAACCCTTGAGGACTTGGAGGTACGGATTCAGACGTTTCTCACCAATATCCCAAATCACTTCCTTTATTCCATCCCCAGGTGTTTAAGGAAACTGTTTGATGCCACCAGTGCCTACGTTGACATTTTAAGAATTGTTTCATTTTCCTATATAATGAAGTGCTATACATTTTGTTTCAATAAAGTTGTATTAAACATATGGATTTTATTACCAATTTTTAATGCCTAGTTACTTTTCACCCACCCTGTAGATCGTACACATGAATTATTTAATGTAGTTCGTTACACAAACATTAACTCAAACACTATAGGTGGGGACAAATGGGGATTGTATTTTGCAATCTTTTACTCTTGGTTAAAATTGCATTGCTGTTTTCTGTCTGAACCACTCCTGAATCTACTTGAGGTTTACCAAAAGGTGCAGTAAGGGCCGAGCGAATTTATAAAGACACATTTGAAGCCCAAAATAAAAAATGAGACACCCTATGGCTTGTTTAGGCATCTGTATATAGTACATGGACCATAAGGGCACAAACTGACCACTTGGAACAGGGTCACAGCAGGAGGCATTTAAACAAAAATAATAATAAAATTTAATCCGTGCTTATAGCCATTTCAGCTATAATTTTAATGATTTTATTCTTAAAAGGTTATTTTAATAAGTCATTCTAAAAAAAATCGAATAAAGCAATTATTTAAAATGTATATTACACAGTATTTTAAATGTGTATGTAAATCTATTACAGTTACATTTGGCCGTATGGTTTCTGCTCTCTCTAAAGTAACTTAAATTTCAGAGAGTAAGTCAAAGTTATTACAGTTGTGCAATTTTAAGGGTAAGTGGAAATATAGTGATCAGCTTACTACTACTTTAACTTACTACAACAACCTGCATAGCTTGAACCATTTAATGCTAAAGGAACTGAACATGAATGATGTAAGATCATACTGTAGCTTCCTTAATGTGCTCCAGGTTTGTCTACTGCTGGCTGCTCCTTTGAGAAAGACCTGTGTGGGTGGGTTCAAGGAAGTATCGGGGACTTTTACTGGCTGAGAAAAACTGGACCAACTGAAACTGTCAATACTGGCCCTGCAGGAGATCACACCACCAGTGGCACAGGTCTGTCAGCCATATGCACTGCGCATCTGAAACATTATCTATCATTTATACATTGTTGTTTCATTGCTGTGTTATTTCGCAGGATATTATCTATATATTGAAAGCTCAGCTCCTAATAGAAGAGGCAGTGTAGCTCTTCTGAAGTCTCCTATACTCCCGTCTGCTGGACAGAATGGATACTGCCTACAAATCCAGTATCACATGTTTGGAGCAACAGTGGGCTCACTAAATATAATTCTACACTCCATTGAATCCAATGTGTCCGCTGTGGTGAGAAGCAGCTATTTTTTTATGTTTTTATTTTTTTTACTAATGATATAAGTCTATTCTTTCACCTTTAGGAACTACAGTAGATTAATCATGGGTACTTTTGACAACACTAGGTGTGGCAGAGGGAGGGCTCTCAGGGGAACGAGTGGCATGTGGCCCAGAGGCATGTGACCCTAAAAGAAGTTCATCAGATATTGATCACGGCTTCAGTGGGTGGAGAAGCTGGAGATATCGCTATAGATGACTTATCATTTACTGAAGGAGCTTGTACTCCCACAGGTACTTTAGAGCATGGCTCATATCCTTGTTTTTTGTTTAAAATAGGCATTTTTTGAATCAGGTATAGTAGTAATGCTATCTTGAAATATTTTTGTTGATTAATGTTGCATAGTATTATGATACAGTATGTGTCCAGTGGCAAGATTGCATTTTTTTTATTATTCTAATATAGTGTGCTAGTGGCAAAATTCATCATATGGTGAAGGTTTGACATTTTTTGCTGTATATACAAATTTAAAAAAGGCTATGGCATTTTTAAGATTAGCTGACCTCAAAGTGAAAAGAAAATTACATTTACATATTGCATTCTGGAGCAGCACAGTGTAACAACTGGATTCCTCCATCTTTAGGGGCCATTCGCCTGAATTCTTCCCCAGCAAATGGGTTTTCTCAGTCTGCTATACATTTATTGAAAATCTATTACAGTCTTGACAAATGGTCATAATATTTTTTTGCTAGAATCAGCAGCAACGCATACTGTTTAATGCCTCCATGCATCATCACTTAATGTATAACAACTCTCGAATTGATCAAGCGCTTAATAAAATATGAGGGTTTAATAGCTTTTCGGGCCTGTCTACAGTATATGTACAGTATAACTAATGTGTTTCTGAAAGACATACATAAATGTAGATATTATTACATTTTGTGCATTTAATATAAGTATGCTGACAATGATATTTGTTGATTTGTTGCTTAAACGATAGTGCTTTTTTGTTTCAGATGGCTTTTGTGACTTTGAAGAGGGGGGCTGTGACTGGACACAGGATGTTGATGATGATCTAGACTGGGTTAGAGGATCAGGAAATACCCCAGTCATTAAATTCCAACCAAACTTTGACCACACAACCAACACAGACAATGGACATTACTTTTACATGGACTCCTCATCTCATGTATCAGGACAGACCGCTAGGATGTTCTCTCCTTTCTTTACTACAGGTACATTAGGATATAACATGCCTTTCACTTTCTGTTATATTTAAATTCATATAAGTGCATGTAAATCATACTCTATTCTATATCTACAGTATGTCTAGTCCTGGAGGTAATTACACTTGGAGATCACTAGGATCAAGTGTATACCTTAGTTAGTTTTACCTACTGCAAATTATTTATGCTTAAGTGTAAGAATCTATTTTCTGGTTTGGGCTTTATTTTAGGAAATGGACAGTGTCTTCATTTATGGTATTATTTGAGTGGGAAGGATGCAGGGACGCTCAATGTGTATCAGAAAAACTCAAATGGAGCCTATTTGCTGCTGCTGAGACAGTCAGGAGAGCAAGGCAAGATGTGGAGATTTGCACAGGTGCCACTAACCAACACTGGCCCAGAATATAGAGTAAGTCCTATAATCATCACTATGCCAGTATTACAGTCATATACCCCTGAGACCTGGTCTCTACTGTTGTATACCTTGTAATTTCTTCTCAGTGTTTCTCTCTATTAGTACCTGATAATTACAAACTTAAAAACCTAAATAGAAAGATGTTAATATAAAATAAATATACCAAACAGACCTCATATAAGAATAATAGGAGGATTTATAGACCATGAAATTGGGAGAAAATGTCATGTCCTAATATGAGGAGATTTGGGTCTCAAGAGTTCAAGGCATTATTATGGATGCTGCAATCCCTGTCATTATACAGTCCGAGCTATCCGATACACAACATCCTGATGAATCCCTAAAGGTATAGTTTAGATCTGGCCCTTTATATTACACTATACTGTAGATTCAAATGTATTCGGACACTGGAGTACCAAACCCCATTCCAAATCCACAGGTATTAATATCAACTTCCTTTTCACTTTTCTGATAGCATCTACTCTTTAAGGCAAGGTTTACCCTATATTTTTTTTTAATGTGGCTGTAAGAATTTGTGCTTATAAAACCACAAGCGTGCAAGAAGCTGGAATTCTTCCAGACCAACCTTGGTTGACTGTGTCTTCATGAACCCTGATTTGCGAATATTGTCATGCTGGAACACAAAAAAAAATCTAGATTATGTTGCAAAAAATGTTGTGTTTGTTCTAGTGTTAACACTTTAGACAGTATTGGTCCTCAGAACCCAAAAATTGGCAATTGAAAAAAATATACTAATACTACTACTACTAATAATAATAATAATAATAGTAACAACATAATGCTAAACCTATTTCTAGGCTTAAAAACTAATTTCAAGGTTGAAATAGCATTATTTTATTTGCAGATATACTTGGTTTACTGTAATTATATACGAAAATATTTGATTAATTTGACTATTTTTAAGATCATTTCACTTAATAAAAAGGTCCAGTAACTAATTATTAAATTCATAACTTGCAACACAATCCATTCCAAAAATTCAGAAAACAAATATTCTAATAAGTGAGTAAACATGGGTAATGACGTTCATCATAAAATTTTTCGTTTGTTACATTTGGTCATGTTAGATTTGTTACGTTCATTACTTATGTTTAATTAAACATAGATTCAGGAGTTTTTTTGTTCACTAGACATTGCATTTGCTTTGCAGTGCATTGCACTGCAGCTCCTGTCATATCAACCTTCACATTTAGAAACTTATGGAGGGAAACCTATTATTATTTGTGTTGCATCACAGCTCTCTTAACTCTTTCGACTATGTTTTTAACCTACTAGATAACCTTGTGATTTTATAAGTACGTCAGATCAGGCTGGATTCTTTCAGACACGACATATGAAAAACTAGTGAATACAATGTGGTTTCAATAAATATTAGTTAATAAATAAATATTGTCTCTTTCTTCCACATTAAGTGGTTTTGACAGTATTTTACAGTATATCTTTTTGTTCTGATTAATCTTTTTCAGATATCTAATTTAGATGGCTTACTTTTACTTTAACTTTATGTATCCATACACAAGTAAATATTATGCTATGGACAGTACTATCTAAACAGCATTTAAAGACACCGGGAAATACTGTAATGCAGGGTGTCTTTTGTTTCAGATCATAGTGGAGGGGATAAAGGGACAGAGTGAGCAAGGCACTTTGGCTGTGGATGATATGCTGTTGTCACACAATTTATGTACCGGTCCAGGCCTCTGTGACTTTGAGGTGAACATGTGCAGCTGGCACAATCTAATGGCTGAGGACAATATGGACTGGCTCCGAAATCAGGGAAACTCTAAAAGCCCCAGCACAGGGCCAAGTGTAGACCACACAACAAACTCCTCCACTGGTAACCTTTTTAAACGTTTACACAGTGCCACTTCTTTAATTGTGTGGCTGTATTGATATACTTCTTATGTTTCTATAGGTTATTATTTATATGTGGACACCACAGTGGGACGCTGGGGGGACAGAGCATTGCTGCTCAGTGAAATCTTTTCCCCAAACAACAGGCGACAGTGCTTTATGTTTTGGTACCACATGTATGGCCACGATGTAGGTACTCTTAATGTATACATCAATAACAGGTAAGAAAAAAACAAAATTGTAACATCAGTTAAGTTAAATACAAATGTAACAGTTCGAAAAAATACACATGTTCTAACTCTGTCTCTCTCACACAGGACACTGCATGATAATGGGGACAGACTTGGATATCTGATTTGGACAGAATCCAGGGATCAGGGAAATGTGTGGTGGAATGCCAGAGTGAACATTAATCAAATAGAACCATTCTGGGTATTAACCCTTATGCATATTAAAAAATTATTTCACCTTGACATTAATTCATAATTATATTGTTTAATATGTATGGCCTTTCATGCAACAGTTCGTGTTTGAGTATCACAAAGGCAAAGACACTGGAGGAGATGTGGCCATTGATGATATACAAATTACTTACACATTATGTGACCCAGAACCGCCTACTCCAGGAGCCTCTTCTAATGGTAAGACATTTTTGTCCTTAGTTCTCTGTTAGGAAATAACATTATAACATTAAAATGGTACTGTTTATGTAAAATGGCACTGTTAACCGAATATTTATGTGTACAATATACATAGTGTGTGGATAATAATATTTATGATCCATCATAAATATTGTGGGGGGGGATTAAAGATTTAATAATGTATCCTGTGTATATACTCATTTGTTTACATTGTGGGATAATTTTCAGGAGTAGGAATAGGTGTGGCAGTTGCAGTAACGTTACTGGTGATCGCCGTAGTCTGCAGCGCCCTTTACATTCTCTGGAGGAGGCGCTCAAACAGGTGTGTTCCAGTTAGGTAAAGATTATTATAAAGGAGATGAAAGAGAAATGGGCTGAAATACTTTGTACTCTTAACAGAGAAAACAGTACAGAGCATTGTGTTCTGGGCAAGAATGAAGTCTATGATCTCTATGACTGTGAACTACAGGTATGCATTTCTAAGCAATACTGATCACAAAGTTTTTTATTCCTATAGTGTGGCTCTCCTATGTGGATAAATATTTTTTTTCCAGGATTCAGAGTCTTGATGGGTGGACGATCAGTTTTACAGTTTATGCGAAGAGGGAGACAAGCTGACCCAGAAGAAACCGCCAACCTTAATGATAATAACTTAATGTCAAAACAACTATGTATAGTCTTATCTGTTTCCTTTGTTTTTATAATACCCATCAAATAAAGTCTCAGTTGGAGATCACCAGATGTTAATTCACTTAGGTCTCGTCTGGGTCAAGAAATGGAATTCCGGAGGAAGAAACAAGTTTCTTGATTCCACATGGAAATATGTAAAACATCTGGAACTAACCAAACTGCTTTGGGAATGACCCCAGCTCTGTCCTAGACAGTAATCATCCGGAACAGATCCTTCTCTGGCTACTGGGTCTATCAGCCATGTGAGACATGTCACACATACCTAATCCCCTCATTCTTCACAGGAACCAGTTTCCTCACTAGTGAGCAAACACACACACATACACACACACACACACACACACACACACTGCAACATCAATATGGAAAATGTGCAATGAGGTGATTAGAAAAAATTTTTTAGCAGTCTGTGGACTTGGGGATGTCTGGAATTTTATGATGAATGGTTACATTGACTAAAACCCCATCCTGATCCGGTATTTTTTTTTTTTTATAGTGCTGACACAGTGTCAGCCATTAATGTTCAAGAAATACTTATACCACTTTATTAGACTGATATGGGATTGTGGTTCTGAGGCCTAATGATTAAGTGTGTCTAGAGAAAAAAATAAAGCATTACTCATGGACGGAAAGTTTTAAAGTTTCTTTTTTCTTACTTTTGTGGTCACCTAACATGACCTATCCAAAGATCTTAGATTTCCATTCTGGGAAAGAAACCATTAAGAGAGAGTTTTACTCAGGACATCAAGCAGTCATTAAGGGTTAACATGGATGCCAGTACAAAACAGGCGAATTAATCTTCAAGAGATCAGTAAAAAGTAATATTTTAGTGTTAATGTTGTTTAAATAATTGGTTAAACCAACTCACAGTCCATCAGATTAGAAAACCTGTGTAACAATATTAGCATGTGCAACTGGCTGGAAGTCATCTGGCCAGCCCTGTTGGTGTAATCAGTAGTTGGATGTTTGAGCTGTATGTAGGCACAGCATATGTGAGCAAGTGTCAGATGGAAACACTCCTGTGCTACTGATGCCATTCGCAGCGTCAAATCTGCCGGAGTTAGAGCTCCTCAAAGGTGCCGTGTCAACCAACAGTTTCAGGATTTACTGAGCTCTGTGTTGGAAATGGCAGCAAGATTCAACGTGTTTCTCGGACTGTTCACAGCCATTCAGTTGAAGTTTACCATTGAGGAGTTGTCAAGAAGTGGTGAGTAAATGATTGGAGACACAGTAGATGATCCAGAAAATTTGGTCTGCATTGTGTGGAAAAACAGTAAGTTTAGGGAATGTTTAAAAAATAAATTCTTAGTAAAGTTCTTTTTAAAGTCTCTTTTACAAACCACAAGACAAAATGCTGTACTGCAAGTAAGTAGCGGATAAAAATCTGTGCTGCTGGGAAACATTTACAGATTTTGTGGTATAGACTGCAAACTTAAGATATGTACCCATCACTTTTTGATATGGCTTTTTTATCCTCGCCATTTTTAATGCCTAGTTTTCTTTCCACCACATTTATATATGCCCAGTTTTTGTCCCGTTATTTTTTTTTAACTGCACCAGGTTGGGCTATTATTTAATATGATCATTTCTGTCCCTAGCACCAGAATGCTTGGTTTTGCCCCCACCAAGTTAGGGCTGCTGTATAGTTATATAGGCATTTTCTCCCCACTGTTCTTTGCTATGCATAATTTTATTCCCTTCACTTTTGATATACCTGATTTTGTATCTATTGATGAGTCTGTTTTTTCTTTCAACTATCCTTACTTCCAGTGTTTTAACACACAGTTACATTAAAAAGACAGGCAGTTTACAGTAAATATGCTGTTGTCAATGGGGATCTCTCTCTCTCTCTCTCTTTCTGTCAAAAAGAAAGCTTTTTCAAATAAAAGGTTTTGCCAAAGCTACAGCTAATCTCACCTACGAATTCAGCAAGAACATCTTAATATCTTATGTTTGCTGCAAGTAATACTAGATTCATTCACAACATTTACTTCTCAGTTATAACAAGGGGAATTATCTTTTGGCATATTGAGCTCTAATTCTTTAAATCACTGCAACATCATTCTGAGCACAATTACCTAATGAGATACTGTATGCCATTGAAATGGTTGAGGGCGTTGCTGTAGTAGCACCAAAGGGCAGTATGGCCTGCTGTGCCAGATTTAATCGTAACGATTGACGCAAATCTTATTTATGCACCAAGACCCAAAGGGTCTGCTAGTAGTAAGTGTATAGATCTCCTCGTGTCAGAAGGAGCTGAGTTAAAAAAAAAAAATCCTACGTATGATGCATTCTTCTCCCCTACTCTTCTGATGGTTTCCCATCGAGGGAACAGCATTGGAGTGTTTTTATATCAGTATCTATTGTATCTATTTCAAATTATATCAGTCAAAAGTTTGGGCACACCTTCTAATTGTCTTTTTCTGTCGTTCGAAACTATGAAATAACACATGGAATTGGGTAATTAAATAACAACAGTCAGTTGTTTTTTTAAGACATGAAGTGGTTGTAATACAGTAATTCTTGCAAGAACAGTATTGTCAAGTGCATTTGCAAAACCTGTCACGCACAAACATGAAACTGGCGCTCATGAAGACCATCCCAGCAGAAAGCAAGACCAAAACTTACCTCTGCTGCAGAGGAGAAGTTCATTTAGAGTTATCAGTCTCAAAAATCACCAATTAAGGAACAGCACCTCGGATTAAGGCCGTTATAAAGGCTTTACAGGGCATACAGTAAGTGGCAGACACATCTCAATATCAACTGTTTACCTTTTACTGGTAGTGTAACATCGCATTCTAAGACTCTTGAAAGACACCTGAGCATTCGTAATTTAGCTATTGTGTGCCACCAAGGGGTACCACCATCAGCAGGCCCCCACAGAGACGGATGATGACCAGAAATAACAACAGACCAGAATATTTTTAATTAATCAGAATTAAGGGGTGGCTGAGTGGGCTTTAAGTTCCTCATCGGTTCTAACAACATAGTGATGCTCAGGTACAAAAATCACCAGGGTGACACAATATCAAAGTGCCCACTTATGTAAAATTCACTTTTTGGTTATTTTTAGACATTCACATGGGTCTCCTGTCTGCATAAACACACAAATCATGAGAAAAACATTCCCTGCTGTTTTTTTCCCCATTATTCTATTTGCCAAGGCTTAAATAAGCAAGTTAGGTTTTTTCACCCGATTATGACTAAATATATATAGCAAACATCTCCCTACACAGTTGTTTCCAGCTCTGCAGTTTCTGGGCACAATTTTTAAGCTAAATTAAATAGGTTAGTGGCTAATTTCTTTTGGTTTACTGAGCCTTCTTCAGCTCTTGTGTTTAGACTTTTGCATTATGAAATATTGAAGATATGAAGTCATCATAAAATAGAGCTGTTACATATATTTTCCCTTATTTTTGTTTATCAGAAATACTTAAAAACAAGTGGGAAGTGCTTAATAAGGTCCTGAACATGCAGGGAAATTAAAAGGCACATTTTGGAGACCTGTAAGACTTATACGAATTTATTTAAAAAGGAGTATAAAATGTGACCTTTTTAAAATAGCTTTTTTTTTTTCTTACACAGAAGCTCCAGAGCAAATTAATTACCAGGTCAGTACAGTTGTACAGCTGCTGCATTGTCAAGGCCACCTAGAGACAGGGAACAGATCTGGAAACTTCAGCTAGATGCAAATGGCTAGATGGCTCCGTGCCAATGGCAAGCATACACAATCTCTGTTGTTTATGGGTTTTACTAGTACCTAATTGACCTCTAAAGCCATCTGGGACAAGAGGGAGTAGCCCATGCATTCCCATTTCATTTACTCAATTACCACACTACACAGCATATAACATATAAACTACAGTGGTTTACTTGAGCCTCTAAAAAAACCAAGAAGTCACTACTATATTTTTCTGCTTTCACTAGTAGCTGGGCCCCTCTGTGAGCCTTTCCTTGCGTGGAAGATCAACATTCCTTCCTTCAGTAAAGAAAATGCAGCAGTCACATTAAATATGCCCTTCCAGTTACTCATAGAGTGAGTCATTACCCCGTAACATACTGTACTGTTATAGGTTATCCAGGTGTAAGGAAAAAACACTCAGTAATTTGGATGGGTGAAATAGTATGACATGATATAATTGTAGTTGTATTTTCTTGAGTCTTGCAAGAAAAATGATTTTCGTGGTCAGATGGTCATTGACAATAATAATTTGTATATTATAGAGAACTAAGCCATATAGTCACCACATGACATTGTCATAAAAGTCCCACAATGTTTGCAAAAATGTACATAAAGGTATTAAAATACCACCACTTGTAGTTTATCCATTGCAAACACAGTTGCAATATGTCTGACATTTTGACTTTTTGAAAGTGCCTGTACGTACAGTTAAAATGTATGTATAGAAAATTGCCGTCATTATATTGTGGCATGTAATCATATAAAGTCTTGTGACCTGCTTCTGCCTGTGAGATCTTACTTAACAGTGACATGAGACAATGTAGATCATGTAAACTCAATTCTAAAATCATTAATCAATAATTTGCTGAATATCTTGTGTTTGAAAACAATGATGTGCAGTAAACGGCTGTTTGAAAATGTGTGTGTGTGTGTGTGTATGTATATATAAATAAATAAATTTAAAAAAATATATATATATATATATATTGTAGCGTTTTTACGCCGGAAGGAATGCTGGAGAGACGAGTGAGCTTATTTGCTACCCAATGCAATGGCTGGGAGTACTTTATTAAGCACACAGCATGTAAGGCATGAGCAGCACCTTCACTCAGGAGCCTACATCCAACTCAGCACTAGCATGAACTGGAGCACATTTCACACGTCACACACCCCTCACACAAACAGGGCCGAAGCCACCAACCCAAACACCTTTCCCCAACATGGTGAACCACACCGACATCCCCGCAAGGCATGCTGGTCGTCAGCCGCCGCCCCGCCCACGCCACACTGCCCCCACCCGAGCTGTGACCGTCCCTGGTCACCATGACGAACTCCGTTTCGGAGGCGTGGAGGCGGTCGGCGCTGGCGGTGGGAACGCCGGCGTCCTTTGGCAGGTGAGGGGTGAACGCGAATGTAGTCCTGAGGCGGTCCGGCCTCCAGAGTTCGATGGTTACCCGGCGTGCGGCTGTGGAGGCGCAAGACGGTCCCGGTGGGGCAAAACTCGTGCCCGCCCTGCCAACCGCACCCGGTAGATGACATCGGAGAGCCGAGCTGGCTGTGAGTGTCCACGCCCATTCGCCCCTTCTGCCTGGCGATGAGCGGTTCACAGTTCCACAACCCGTGGGAAACAGTGGAGCCGGTGTCCACGAGCGCCCGCAGTAAGACGCCGTCCGGCACACAGTCGATGTAAAGCCCCGCGGGGCTCCCCAACCGTCCACCCGGCGCTAGTTTAGCGGCTGCTGGTGTACGCTGTTCCTCAGGCCTGAGAACGTTGAAGCGGTAGTCCGGCTGTCCATCAGGCCTGAGAACGTTGCAGTGGTAGTCCGGCGGTCCCTGGCCTCGGCGTCGTCGCGGAATCTTGGAAGCGGTGTCGAGGCCTAGCCGCGACGGGTAGCCCTGTCCCCGGCTAGGTTCACCTACCAAGCGCCACTGAGCTGCGGGCGGTCGCTCGGCTCTTTTGCCGTGATGTGCCGCCATTATGGGCTCAGCGCGCTCGACCTCGCACAGCGCCTCCTTACGGTGACCCGCGCCGTCGCCTCGCCGCGAAACGTCGGAGAGCTGCACGTTGCCTAGCCGCGACGGGTAGCCCTGTCCCCGGCTAGGTTCACGAACCGAGCGCCACTGAGCTGCGGGCGGTCGCTCGGCTCTTCCGCCGCGATGTGCCGCCGATATGGGCTCAGCGCGCTCGGCCTCGCGCAGCGGCAGGTCGCTTTGCCGGCTAACGGCGCACGGAGCTGTATCTTGCTCCGGCGCTTGCGCAGTGCCAGCCTCCGCCCCGAGATCCAGCGCCGGGATTTTCTGCTTCCCGCTCCGCGTTGGTTGACGTGGTGTGCTCGCGCTAGCTCCGCCAGAAAAGCGCTTCTTCAGCGCGAGTAGTCGCTCCGCTACTCGGCGGCCCGCTTGGATTTTCAGATGGTCCTCCTTTGTGCGCTCGAACCCGTTATTCTCCATCCCACTTCTGACACCAATGTAGCGTTTTTACGCCGGAAGGAATGCTGGAGAGACGAGTGAGCTTATTTGCTACCCAATGCAATGGCTGGGAGTACTTTATTAAGCACACAGCATGTAAGGCATGAGCAGCACCTTCACTCAGGAGCCTACATCCAACTCAGCACTAGCATGAACTGGAGCACATTTCACACGTCACACACCCCTCACACAAACAGGGCCGAAGCCACCAACCCAAACACCTTTCCCCAACATGGTGAACCACACCGACATCCCCGCAAGGCATGCTGGTCGTCAGCCGCCGCCCCGCCCACGCCACAATATATACATTTTAATCAGCTTAGATCAGTAATTTTCTAATATTTAGTTCAAATTTCTGATAATTCAGTTACAAAGCTTCACATTCTAACCTGCCACACAATCCAGTCATGAGAGACAACTAATAGAAATACCTGTTAAAATATTACCACTGGTCTGTATAATGTCCCACCAACCTGCCTGTCACTGTGAGGAACGCAGAGCATGTTTCACTCTTTCTTGTGAAATGATAAGTGTAGACGATTTGTCCTTGGAAGAATTTTAAAAAAGGCATTCAACTGGTCTGGATTTGAGACAAAAAAAATAAGATACACAGACATAATACAATTTGCTCACAAAATTATCACCTGACCCTGAGCATGAGCCCATCCTCCAGTGAGTGGTGCATCTTAAGTGTACATTTTGAGAGTACATTCTGCACTCTCATGTTGAATTTAGTTATACTTTGTCTCGTCTGGGCCTGTCTACTAGCTTATATAATTTTTTCCCCCATATTTTCCTTTGACCTCTGTGATCATGTGGTCATGTATAACCACCAGGCACAGGTTGCTTTTTCTTTGCCAATGTATATAAGAAAAATAGTGGTGAAGTTATAACATAGAAATACATAGTTAACATAATGCATTTAAAATGCACTTCCTTTCCTTCACATAGAACCTGTTATGTAAACTGACATTGAAATTTATTAATTCATTATTTATCAGCAGTGGCGAGTGCAGAACTTCAGAGCTTTCATGGAATGCAGAGTGCAGCAACAGGTCTGAACAACCAAAGGGAAAAAGAGAAGGGTGGGCTGCCCTCCACTACACAGCCAAGTCCTGCTTGGGCCAGTCATATTCAGGAACATGGGCATTACCAGGAGCATGGCAGGTCTGGAACTGAACGCCACCCTGAGGTGTTAACTAATAAAAAACACACAAACAGCTCTCACTTTGAGGTAACAACTTACTGCCATGATTGAAAGCTCAAGAAGTAAAGCCTAGAATTGTAAATATTTTACTTATATGTCTCTTTTTGTCTGACAGCAAGACACAGATCATATCTACTACATTTCCAAAATCTACCAGCCCGAAGATGCTGCAGGGAAAGCCTTATGGGTAAATTTGAAAAAGATGGACAATGGAAAAGTTCAAAAAATCCTTTCCAACACCCACAGACAAGCTTTGGTATGGCTGCACATCCCATTATTAATTAAAACTGATTGGTACTGCATGTTTAAAACAACACCTATTAAGGAGTCCTATTTATGACCTGGTATTTTATTTGCTTTACTTGACTAACTAAAGTTTTCCTGTTTGTCAGAATACCATGCTTAACTATCTAAATATAATTGTAAAATGAAACAATACTTCTACTAACTTAGATATTACAGAAGTACACCCCTCCACACTTTTTTCCTTCCACTTATTGCCTGTAAGCACATACAGTATACCATTAATCACAAAAACAGAAATAACAGGATACTGTGCCATTAACCATTGCCTTTGCATTAGATTAGACAATTAGATTAGACAGCCTCAGATTTAGGCAAATACAACCTCAAACAAAGGACAACATATAACTACTTTCACCATGTTATTTATTCAACAAAAATGAAAAAAATTCAAAAAGCATTTCAGTTGGGTTGAGGTCTGTACTTTAGTTTTCTTTGGATCGTTGCCCTATTGCATGACCCAATTTCCTCACATTTGACCAACTGACCTCACATTTGCAGCTAGAATACTCTGGTATACAGGAGGCTTCATGGTGAACTCAATGACTGCAAGGGCCCAAGGTCCTGTGGTTTGTTCAGATTTACTATAGTTTGTGAACCTTCATCATGCTTCTGTGCTCGTTTTAGAAAGAAGAGGCCATTTCCTGGCAAGTCTTCCAAACAAACAGTACTTGTTCAGTCTTCTCCTAATTGTGCTGTCATGGACTTTAATCCTTAACATGCGCTGTGTAGCCTGTAGGGTCGGACATGTAGCTTTTGGGTTTTTGCATTTTTTAAGCACTGTCTGACCTTGAGGTGAATGTGTTGGGACCTCCACTTCTGGAAACTGTCTTGAATGCTTTTCAATTGTGAATCATTAAAATGTTAATAATTATCATCATCTTTTAAAATAATCACTGTAGACCTTTGAACTTGAAATGTTGAAACAAAATGTTTGGAAATGGTTTTATAGGTCTTTTCAAATGTATACAATTGCTTTTCTAAGACCATTGCTTACATCTTACCCTCTTAGCATTGTAATTGACAAAACCTCTGCTTTTATAGAGGCCTGCAAACCTGTTAATTATCAGTTAATCAAGTTTTTGATATTCAATATTGGAACATCTCACCTTTAGTTTGAACCCACTTTTTTGAAGTAATATAAACATTATTAAATGTTAAATCTGCCAATGGCCACTGTTGGTTTGAGGCCTTGGTTATACCTGTGAATACTGCATTTGTTTACAAGGATAAACCAACATCAAGCTCAGAAAGACTATTGGAGACAGTGAACTATACAGGGCAGTGAATGTTCTATGGTTAAAACATTGGCCGACTGATCAGGAGCCTCAACTGCTCTGGTGTATATATAATATAAGTTCCACATTATTAGGTACCTATGCACATCCATACACTCATCTATTTGCCAATCCTTTGGAGAAAAGTGCAATGCAATGCAATGCGAAATAAATAAATAAATAAATAAATAAATAATAAATCATGTAAACAGTACACAGATATAGATCGAGAGCTTCAGATAATGTTTACATCACACATTTGAGTGAAGAAAAATGTCATCTCTGTGACTTTTACTGTAGACAGGTTTAGGTATTTCATAAGCTGCTGATCCAATGTGAGCACTAAGAGTTTCCACAGAATGATGCAAAAAACAATATAATCACCATGGTAAGCAGAAAAGCATCTCAACAGGTTAAGATAATTACAAACAGTTCTGTTATATTTGGCATGGCAACTTATATTTTAGTTGTATTGGGTTCAGCTTGAACAGAATTTACAAGAAATAAAATTTAACAAAATAATTTGTTTATTGTTTTACAGACAGTAAACCTGTCCTTTGAGTTTCCTTATTATGGACATTTACTAAAAGAGATAACAATGACTACCGGTGGTGAGTTGTGTCCTAAAGTAACACACTAAAGATTTATTTCTAATAATAAAAAAAAAGGATTAATCTCTCAATGTCCACAGGTTTCCTCTACACAGGAGACATGATTCATAAGATGCTGACAGCCACTCAGTATATTGCTCCGCTTATGGCTAACTTTGACCCAAGTATTTCCCCAAATTCCACCATCATGTACTGTGATAATGGTACAGTGAAGCACTGCACATATTTCATGTTTTTAACCTTCACATGTGTTCTAGTTTATAATTTTTAGTAAAAAAAAAAACTTCAGAAAAAAAATCTAATTATGCAAATAGGTAATCTTTCTGGTTCACAGGCACAGCATTTATTGTGCAGTGGGACCACGTTTACCTCCAAGATGACCCAGATTTGGGCAGTTTCACGTTCCAGGCTGTGTTGTACAGCGATGGCAGGATAACTTTTGCCTACAAGGAGGTTTGGCCTTGTACAGTTTTTATGACATCATAATAATAATAATAATAATAATAATAATAATAAAAAAAAAAAAAATAATAATAATAATAATAATAATAATAATAATAAAAGAACTGTCTTGCTAACACTGCTTTGCTAAATGTACTTTTCAGATTCCTGTTGGTATCAATAAAATTAGATCAGAGAATCATCCAGTGAAAGTTGGCCTTTCTGATGCATTTGTGGTGCTTCATAAGATTCAGCAGATTCCAGGTAAAATATTTTATTGCTAAAAAAAGCAATAGCTACATCCTCTTATTCTATCCACTCTGTTAAAATGATATTAGTATACTGTATGTACAGCATAGCGATATTAGACACGCAACTGTAAGGAACCCACATTTCTACAGATGCAGATATCCGAAGGAGAACAATATACGAGTACCATCGAGTTGAGCTGTTGAAATCCAAAATCATCAACTCCAGTGCTATTGAGTTGCTCCCTCTTCCAAGTGAGTCTCTTTTAACTGAATGAGATCAGTCTTGTTTTCTGTCTCCGAGACCATCGTGCCAAGTGTCATTTTTCTCAGATTAGTGGTGTGTATTTATTTGTTTAGTGTGAGTGAACCAAAATGTTCTTCCCCTTTTGTCACCTCTGTGTTAAATTATGCCGCTGTGTCCGGGTCATCCCAATCGCACCAGCCTGCCTGCAGTTCTCCAGCTGTGACAGCTGTGTTACAGCAGACATTGGCTTCGACTGTAGCTGGTGCAGCCGCCTACAAAGGTACTATTAATTTTTGTCCACATTTAGGATTTTAGCATTAGAACCACAATGACTTGGAATATTGTCTACAACTTGGAAAGTATGATTATGAATCACAAACTGACAGAGTGAGGAGGGGGAGTGCTGTGGGTACAGAGGCTTGCAAATATATATCACAAATATATTTAAAATATATAAATTTATCCCCCATGAACTTTTTCACATTTCATCATGTTGGACGGACAAATGTAAATGTATTTTATAGAGATGTATTTTATTTTTGATAGACCGCCAAAAAGTGGCACATAATTGTGAAGTGAAAGGAAAATGTTAATGGTTTAAAAATTTTTTACAAATGAATATCTGAAAAATGTCGAGTGCATTTGTATTCAGCACTCCTGAGTCAATGTTTTGTAGGAACACCATTCGCTTCAATTACAAGTCTTTTGGAGTATGTCTCTCCCTAGTACATTTTTGCACTTTCGTCTTTGCAAAATAGCTCAAGCTCAGATTGGATGGAATGCCTCTGTAAACAACAATTTTTAAGTCTTGCAACAGATTCTCAATTGATTTAAGTCTGGACTTTGGGCCTGGGTCTGGACCGGGCCATTTTCTGTTTAGAGTTGTTGTCCTATACAACATGATGTTGCCACAACCATGCACAGTGTTGGTTTTACGTCATACATAGCATTTTGGTCAAAAAGGCCAAAAAGTTAGGTCTAATCTAACCAGATCACCTTCTTCCACATGTTTGCTGTGTGCCACACATGGTTTTCTTTTAACAATGATTTTCTTACGTTCGCAGTTTTGCCATTCTATTTCCATTTTTGGAAACTTTATCCTTGTCTAACTTCTCCAAGTGTTTCCAATATTCTCTAAGAAACTTCTTAAGGGCTTCACCGAACGACTGTATTTATACTAAGATTAAATTATATACAGGTGGACTCTATTTACTACTAAAGGCAATTGGTTTCACTGTATTTTAGGTAGGGGTATCAGAGTAAAGATTATAATTTTCCTTCCATTTCACAATTATGTGCCACTTTGTATTGGCCGGTGACATTAAATCCCAATACATTTACGGTAGGTGGTTGTGACGTGACAAAATGTGGAAAAGTTCATGGAGTATGAATACTTTTGCAAGGCACTCTACCACTGCCGCTTCACAGTTATCAGTTTGAATCTGAGATTTTTGGGCTGTATGGAGATATGCATGTTCTCCCTGTGTCCATGTAGGTTCTCTCCAGAATCACCAGTTAATTGGTTGTAATAAATTTTCCAAGATATTCATGAGTGTGTGAATATGTATGGAATTGCATAACATTCAGGGTATATTCCCACCTCACACCTAGTGGTCCTAGGATAAGCTGCATATCTATCATGACCCTAACCAGGGTAAAAAAGTTTTTGCTGATTCAAAAAATGTACAATGTACAGTCTGTGATTGAAACATTGCATTCTTTTGCCTGATCTATTAAAGTGGCTGGCATATTTATATGTATGTATTTGCAACAAAATGACAAATTTGACAATTGTAGTTTCTTTTAACAAACACTAGAGGATGTATGGGAACTGCGATGCATGTGGAAAGAACAAACATCAGTTCTTTGACTTCACAATGTAGTATTCTGTGCATACTTATAATAGTTTCTAATAGTTTACAGAAATTAAATTTTTATGGTGCGCAGATGTTCCAGTGGCTTCGACCGAAATCGTCAGGATTGGGTTGACAGCGGTTGTTTGGATGAGGTAATGGCATTTCATAACACTGTCACAAAACATTATCCTCTATTGCTGTTGCTGCTACAAGTGACTGCATTTCCATGAATGTTTAGATAAAGAAGCAGAGCTGCAGTGAAACGTTCAAACCACATGCTGAAAGCACTGGGCCTGCAATCGATAACACAGCAGCATCTACATCCACAGCCCAGCCCAGCAGATACAGCAGTGACATCAGTGCTATATCATCCACTATTACTCATCCCACCTCCCTGTCTGCTGAGCGTGAGTAGAGTAAAATGTTTACTAAGACTGTAAAAATAATATCATTTCTAACACTGAAACAATCCTCAGATTGGGTGAAAAGTAACTAGGCATTAAAAATTGGTAATAAAATCCATATTTCTAATGCAAATTTATTGAAACAGATTGTATGTGTACAGCCCCCAAGTCCTTCAGTGTTTGCAAGACTTTTGTCCTGTACACCTTCTCCTTTGCGTAGCCCCACAGGAGAAAAAAAAAATCACATAAAGTGAGATCTGGTCTTCTTGGAGGCCATTCATTACACGTAGGTCCTGGAACATGCTTAAGGAGACACTGGAGGACTTGGAAGCATAGATTCCGGAGCTTCTCAGCAATATCTCAAATGACTTCCTCCTGATCACTGTGCATTCCATCCACGACCGTTTGAGGAAACTGGTTAACGCAACTGGTGCCTAATTTCTCTATGTAATAAAGTACATGTACAATATGTTTCTATAATATAGAAATATAATCTTCATATTATAAATATAGAGTTTATTACCAGTTTTAAATACCTAGGTACTTTTCACCAATTCTGTACATTTATTAAATAAAAAATACTAAAAGGATTGGACCAGACCTTATTCTATTATTTACAGTCTGGTTTATGGCTAGTGTTTTAGAAACTGATGGCATTATGAAGTCTGCTGAGTCCTGGAATATTTCAGTAAAAAACTTGGTTACCTCTGCCAGTAGGTTAAGACTTGGCCACAGATACAGCCTTTAACAACACGATGAACCAAAAATATTAGTAAATCAGCACAATAAATAGTTAAAGAAATATAAAATCAGTGTCATACAATGGCCATCTGAATGTGAACAACCGAGGACAAAGGTCACGATATACAGTATGACTTAAAGCTTAAAATGTTCTTCATGGAGGTGTGCATGGAGGACCAAGCACCTTAAGCACATCTAACCCGGTTAGACATTACAGGTACAGAGACTTAGTCTTTTCTTCAGTGTAGGCATCACACCATGTTAATTCTAAGAGGGCTGAGTATCTTAAAATGTAAACTTTGTACATACAAGTATATAAAAACTCTCTTCTGTTTAAATAAAACTATACGTCTGTCTTTGAGCTCAAAATATCACTTATTGTATGTGATTAAACATCTATTGACTTTTTGGCTCATCTTTATGAACTGTGACAAAAATTCTAAACAGCAGTGGTATTTGTACTGTAGCTACAACAAATATGCATGAAAGTGAATACAGAGAACAACGTGAAGCAACAGTGAACCAACCCTACTGTTTACCAGCACAACTGCCTGAAGCACAGGCAGTATATCATGTTTATAAAGTCTTACTCATGCATTCATGCCTCAGCCAGCATAACAACATTGTAAATCAACCAGGAAGTGACAGTGTGGCTTACATCAACTCTACTTCACAGTTCATGAAGCCCAGTGCCAAGTCTTTCCTTTAATAAAACTTCAAAATGGGATTGTAAATTAGAATGGAGTGGTGGAAGTAAAGTAGATGGGAAACAATTTTATATATGTCATAATCAAAGTTGCACAGTGGTGTGGTTGTTAGCACTGGTTGAGAGTGCTTACAACACTCTCACCCTGGGATAGACGCCAGGCAGCCCACAACCATATACAGGATTTAACTGAAGATAGATGTAAGTGTCCTACTGAAATGTCTTCTGACTACCTAAAAATCTTGAAAATTGGTTTATAGAAAATCCCAGTTAAGTTCTCTATGTGACTGTGGTTTTGGATAACAACAATGTTTAAACACTTGGCTACCTTCATTTGCACACACATGCTGAAACCTCTCAGGAATCAGGGAACTTGCACTCCATTTGAACCCATCGACCCCTATACAAAAATGTCATTTATGTCATTTAAAAAATCGCATTTTACTGGAAGAAGTGATTGGATTTTTTATAGAATATAAGAAGCTTCTCACACAGTACCATGCTGAGGCAAGGGCAGGGTATTTGGCCTGCATGTTGGTTATTGTGAGTCACTTACAGTGAGGCTAATTATGTTTGGAATCACTTCCATGCCAAATGAAGAGTGCCATCTGATCACGCTGCCCTCATATACATAGCGTCCTCATTGTCTCTGAATAAGGGGTAGGAAGAAGAACCATCACCTGGGGTACACTGAGCACGCCACCCCATGGGGTGAGTTTTCTTTTTGTGTGCTAGGTCAACCATATGTTTGGAAAGGAAATCTGAGGCACTTGTTCTGCATATCCAGCATCATTCTCTAAGAGCATAAACTGCAAAACTAGCAATTCTTTATTGACTGTGGCATTTGGGTCTTGTTTCACTTTTGTTATTCACTTGAAGCCAAGACTATTTTTATAACCTATTTATGCCTGATAGTGAAGGATGTAAATTGAGAATTAATTGCAAAAATGATTTTTTTTTTTAAAAAGGCTCTGCATTTTTAAATTGGTCTATTTAACAACGCAGGCACGAGTGGTTTAGCCTAACCCACTAACACAGAAGTAGTAGTCCCGAGGAATAATCTTAGAAAAACTGAGGAAGGCTTCACTTGGGACTAAGACAGAGAAAAGAAACAAGAAAATTCACTCCTATTTGTATGCAAATCCCTCGTTTTGCTACACACTGGAGATATTTGAGATTAGTTTGTGTTTAGTTTTAATTTTGTAATATTTAAACCTACATTCTAGATTGAACCAATTTTCTTCAAGTGATCAAAAATATTTGACCCTGGGCCTCCGAGTGGCGCAGTGGGAAAGTGCTCGCTCTATTATTCGAAGGTCGCTGGTTCGATTCCCAGGTGATGCTGTAACCTCTCACAGCCGGAGGTCTAGAGAGACCTGATTGGCCGAGCTCTCTCAGATGGGAAGGGATTAGAGGTACTTAGTGTACCCATATTAATCACGGCTCTACAGCCAATCAGGTGCGTCTGTGAGCTCACACAAGCGGAAGGAGCGGATAGCGCTGTCCTCCAAATGTGTTACACCGCCGGCAACAGTGCATGAGCGAGCAGTTTGAAAAGATGCGGTCGGCTGGCATTACATTAACACGTGATAGTCTACCACTGAGTGGTAGTAGTAGCTTTAATGTAGGAGCCCCCTAGTGACAGGGAGGAATTGGACACGACTAAATTAGGGAGAAAATCAGAAAAAAATGGCAAAAAAAAATTTATAAAATAAGCTCCAAATGTCTGGTCGTAATATCATTGCAGATAAAGTTCATAGAAATAGTGGCCCCGAAATCGATAAAACGTATACCTCCAAATACTGCTATTTATGTTATAAAAAAGTATAAGCAGTCTGCCATCAAAGGTACCATCTTAATTTGTTCTAAGATATCACAACATTCATCCTCCACACTGCTTATCATGGAGACGACTCGCATGAGGCAGGGTACATCCTGGACAGAGTGCCTGTCTATCTATTGCTCTGTCTATCTATTGCACGATATACACACACACTATGGGCAATTTTCAAAAGCCCTCTACTCTGCATGCTTTTGTTATTGTTGGAGGTAACATGAGTACCTGGAAGAAACCCACTAAGCACAGAGAGAACATGCAAACTCCGCAAAAACAGACCCAAGGCAGGAATTGAACCCTCAAACCCGTCTGAAAGTACAAGCCCACAGTGCTAACCACTATGTTACCGTGCCAGGAAATATTACAGTGTGAAAGCTAAAATTTTGATCTGTTGTCTCATATTCATCTTTTGATCTTAAACCCAAATGTCTTTAATTTATAGCAAAAACAATAGAATTGGCCTTGCTGTTCCAATACTTTAGAAGAGGATAATATACTGTATCTAGTTGCATTGTACACTTACCAGTGTGAGGGCAGTGTGATGAAACCGACTCAGCTAATCTAGCAGCAGGTATCACAGGTCAGTATTTTTATAGATGGCAACCAGACAGGCTGTTTTTTAATTAAAAAAAATTAAATATATTAGCAGGACATTTGAAGGACATACTTACATACTGCTCACATGTAGTTACAAGCTGTTATGCAAATAGCTAAATAATGTTTAAGAATTCTGACATGTGCACAAGGTGAAGTAAATAACGGGCCAAGAGACAATGGTAGTTTACTGTAAAATACCATAAGATCATACCATGTGACTTCATGATAACATTTAAGCAGGAAATATAACTGAAAAAATTTTTGGGAAAAGTTCCAAATTATTGGCACTAACATAATCAGCACATTATGAATACCTTTTTTATTTTTGCTTTTGTAATGGAGAAATTAATGGTTTAGACCTGGTCCTAGTCAATTCATTAAAAAGCCATATATATATATATATTATTTTTTTTTTTACATCCTTGTTCTTTTGTATTTTTTTGTATTTACTGATCATAAAAGCTTTACTTGGCATGCCATTTCATGAATTTTTAGTTCATATGTATACGTACTATATAATAATACTATATAATAAATTATTATTATTATTATTATTATTATTTACACAGTGCAGAATATGATAGTTGCTTGAGGTCTTTGCTCTGATAGACTCTGAAGCAGGAAGGGCAGGCGAGCAAAATGCAAGGCTGCAGACCGGTCTGCTTGTTAGCATCCTCCTCATTGTGTTGCTGATGGTGACTGCAGTAATGGCTACAATCTACATGTACCACCATCCCACCTCCAGCGCAAGCCTCTTCTTCATCGAGGTCAGCATTCACATCATAAGCATTTTTTAGCAAGTGCCATTACCTGCATATTTGAAATAATAAACTATGTTGATGGCGAGGACCAGACATTTAAAATGTGTTTGAAATATGATAGGAGATACATTAGGTACAATCCAAAGTGACATGCAGAATTAGACAAAGACAGATGAAGTTGAGCAATTTACCAGAGCAGTCAATGCTAAAGATCAGGGTTTATATAAGTTCTGCAGCAGAGGTCTATTTGTTACTAAACAGTATTTTACCTTAGCATTACAGTAGTTTAACTGCTGTAAATGTTTCACTATTTGTGTGTAAAACCACTAAATTTTCCTCGATTTTTCTGCATGTTCAGAGACGACCAACACACTGGCCTGTAATGAAGTTTCGGAGGGGTTCCGGTCACCCAGCCTATGCTGAAGTGGAAGCTATGGGAGTAGACAAAGAAGGCTTCCTTTTAATAGAGCCGAAGGACAGCTTCATCACTGCAGACAGACGAGAGAGCTCAATTACAACAGACCAAAGAGATGGTTTTATTGTGCCTGACCAAAAGGAGAAATTTCTCACTGTGGGACATCACTGACATGCACTGAGCCCAATCTGGAAAAGAGACTACAAAAGAAATATACCTCAAGCAGTTACTATTTCTCCTGTCAATTGTTTTTATTGTTTTAACAAATGCTGACACAAATCAATTTTGATAGAATTGTGAAAATATTGACTTGATATTTTGAAAATAGAATCATGGTTTGTTGGATGTCAAAAATTTTGCACTACATAGATTTTTCTTTTTTATAATTGGACAAAAAGGAAATGATCTTTTACTATGTATATATACACACACTATTGTTCAAATACTTTTAACTATTATCAACATAAATAAAAAACATGTAAACACTAATATAATATTACAGAAAGAAATTTAATACATACTAATAATTACAGATTTGTATGAACACACACATTATATACACGCACACACACACACACACACACACACATATATATATATATATATATATATATATATATATATGAGCAGTCTGACAGCAAAATAAAATGCACACAAGGCTGTTAAAAGGCACAAATAAAATATTCTTTCAACATTGTTTTGGTTATATCAGTGTGAATTTCATGTGATTTTGCACAGTTTTTGTCACAATGAATAAATCAGCCTGCAAACATGATTGTGGTTATTTAAGAACACAATTTAGTATCAGCAATATTTTGGTTAAGTTTTAATTTTAAATTTAAAAAACTCATACTTTGATTTGATTTTCATGGAGAGTGACTGGAACACTAAACCTTTGTTAATTACAGAGATTCCTGAAAATCATGAAAAGCATAAAAAACAATACAAAAAAGTTCAGTTTACAGCATCATCAGCCTGTTTCAGTTGTAATTTGGTTGTCGATGATAGCTCCTGTTCATTGTATAGCCATACACTATACACAGTCCATTTGTGTATTGTCCGATTGCATATACATCTGTGGTCCCATATGGTAACACAAATTGGGATGGAGCAAATATAATAAGACAACAGCTTCTCACATGTATCTCATGTCAGATACTTGAAGTCCAGGAAAGCAATGCCAGTAACAGTAAATTATGTAAACATCTTTTTTTTCTTGCCATGAACATTATCTAAAACTCCATTAAACACATTTAGCTGACTCATGGCAGCCACCTTTTTGCCTCTGTTTTGCTTTACTGATCACACAAGAGGTGACACAGTTTGCTTTTCATGTTGTGGTACTGTATGACTAAAGAATGGAAGGTCAAAGCTTCTAAAAGAGGGATATGTAGAAGTTTCAAAGTAAATGTCATGTTATAGACAACCTTGTGTGCCAAAGAAAAATTTTCTGCTTTCAAAATTAAGTCACGTTTTTATCACATTTTGCTGTCAAACTGTTCATATGAATTCTGTGTGCAGTTATAAAGGTACATTCATTTCTCTGGAAAGTTTTTAGTTAAGAGGGGAAAAAACAAGAGCAAATGCAACAGAACTGCTCATGATTTGTTAACTACCAAACTTCTGAGAAACTGTGATATGAATAGAATTAGAAAGGCTTTATATTACCTGCAGACTTCAATTTTTAGATTATCACATTTAATGTAATACAATTTGATGTCAATTTGAAAGCGAAATTATCCATAAGTTCAATTTCTAATCTTCCAAATGTTTATGGCACATAATAAACAAAACATTACATCTCATGGAAGTGCATAGTGTGTAAATAATCCCCTGCGATATATAGTTTTATACATGGTAATAAATTTTGGACTTTTAGTTCATTCCTTTACCATTCATCAGATGAAACCGGCCCACAATAATGCTGTACAAATTTTGGAGTGTCTTCAAGTCACTAGATCACAATCACATTTACAGTGAAGTGATTTTAATAATGGCTAATGAAAAAGACTGCTTGAGGCTCTAGCTCACTGAGTAAAGGCACAGACATCCAACTTGTTTGGCTGTAAAAAGATGTTTTCTGAGCTCCAACCCTCACTACGTCTTTTTACCTAAAATAAAGTAAAAAAAAAAAAAAAAACACTGATTAAAAAGCAAACAAAGAAAAAAAAAAAACAAATGCATGTTCCTCATGGGAGTATTACATTTTGCTTGTTAGTTACATGTTATATTAAAAATGTGTTCTGAAAGTAATCAGATATGATGTAGTACCCCTGGGACAGTTTGACGCTTTGGCTATTACAGTACCTTGCACTGGAGGTGCTGGCAGGCGGCGGCGGTGCTGGCGAGATGTATCTATGGTTTGTGGCTGCAATAAAAATGAAATTCATTTCACTGGATATGTGTGTGTGAGTGTGTGAACATAAGCTGTGTTACCGCTGCACAAATGTGTCAAATGTCTAAGACAGTGGCATGGTACTTTGTTTTGTTCTGACCTTGGCAAAACGTGTCTGTGGTGCTACATTAAGGCCAGCATTTTTCAGAGCTGCAATTCTCGCTGCAATGTCTGATACCTTAAGAAGAAAAAGGTCTATTTAAAAAAGCTCATAATAATGCAATTCATTATGTAAATCTCATTTTTTGGCTCTCATTTTCAGTCTAGTCCCAGTACCTATTCTTTAATTTACTGGAATTGGAAGTGGGTTGGATCAGCAACAAGTGAATATTTTGCCCCTGAAGTTGATGTGTTGAAAGCAGGAAGAATCGGCAGTTGTAAAGATTGGAGCGATTTTTACAAAGGCAGCTGGGTCAGAGCAACTCCAAAACTGCAGTTATTGAGGGATGTTCCCGGTCTGCAGTCATCACGACCTATCATAAGAGGTAGGAGGACCAGTGAATATGCAACAGGGCTCGCTGCCACACGTGGGGAGTGAAGACTGACCCATATAGTCCAATCCAATAGAAGAGCTACTGTAGATCATTAAGGTAATGCTGGTTCATAGTTAATAGTAAGGTGTAGAACACACAATGCATCACAGATTGTTGTGTATGAGACTGCGTAACCAGAGATGGGTCAGAGTCCCCGACCTGTCCTGTGCCCACTGCCCAACAAGTTTCATTGTTGAATTTTCCAGATCTCAGTTAATTTGAGCATCTCTGGGATGTACTGAAAACAACATGCTTTATCTATGGAAGCCCCACCTCAAAACCTACAGGACTACTTACAGTATAGGACTACTGATGGCTTGATGCCAGATACCGCAGCAAACCTATTATTATTATTATTATTATTATTGCACTGAGTGAATTACAGTGTTCCAGAAAAAGCAGCCTAACATACCTTAAGCTCAGACTGCTGTACTTGAGCAGCAGCCGAGGCCACTTGTTCTTCCAAATGAGAGAGCTCTTCGTCTGTGGTTTCTCCACTGATACTGCGTGCACACTCCTCAAGATCTCCCAGTTCAGCTTCCAGCCCAAATACAGCACTAGCAGCCACATATACCTGATATAGATAAACATAATTTCTGTGCATGTTCTGGGGTCTGCCACAAAAATCAAGATTTTTTTTTTATAAACTTAATAATATATGGAACACTGCAGACCAATTATGGAGGCAAATTATGTGCATTAGCTATGTAGGTGCTGATGGGTGACAGTTTGCAAGCTTGATTCCTACATTTTCCTCTAGTTTGCTGAGATGCTCATCTAGTTTCTTTCTCTGAGTGGGAGGAAGGGCAGGTCGATCCAAGGACTCAGGCTGGCTGAGACCCATGGAACCCTGGATGAGATCTTCAGTCGCATTGAGAACCTTTAGCACCTCAGTGGTAATACTGCGCAGAGACGCAGCCGAATACTTCTACATGTATACACACACAACACAGGTGGAACTTTCAGACATATACAAAGTTAAATAAATAAATAAGTAAATAAAGGATTAGTGAATCCTACACGCTTATTTAGCATAATTAGGCCAACAAAGCAAAGAAGATAGCGTTAAAAAGAAGCACAATAACAGTCAGATGAAGCCCTTTGCTGCTTCTAATACTGTATTATGTTGAATATAATTTTCCAATAAAAAAAATAATATCTAAAATAAAATGCATTCCGTTACAATGTGGAGCAGTCACCTGCTGTAGCAGAGTGTAGGTAAACTGCAGGTCTTTTTCTAAGCACAGAGCCTAACAGTCCCAGCCAGAAGCAGAGGAAGAAGGAAATTGTGAAGAGAAAGTACAATAAAAAAGCAGATTTTCGGTTTGCACAATTGTAAAACATCGAACACAAATCTTACTTTGTAGATTTCCTCTGGGGAGGGAAACTCATCCTGACCAGAAGGAGGGCATTCCAGAACATCCGTGAATATGTAGTCATTACTCTGTCCTGCCTGAGTAACACAGCTAAGCTCTTGTGTTTTCCCTAGCAAGTTACCCCTGCCCTCATTTTCCATTTCACTCTCTTGTGTTGGTTCATCCCTGTTCATTTCTTTGCTGTTGAACCCCATTGGATTATTCTGTGTTGTTTGAGTTTGTTCTTTTTGGTTTCCCATTTCCTCCTTCTCCATAATTGATTCATCTGTGATGAAATTTGATCTGCCGTATACTGTATGGCTTCTATGTGCCTCTGTTTTGTCTTCTGTAATATTTAAACCCTTAACTACATTCTCAATCATTTTATTACATCCTAGGTTGCCTTCCTCACAAAAATCCAGATTTTCCTGACTATATGTTAGTCCCTCTTTTTCCTTCTGCTTTCTGTATTCATTTACTGCATTTTCCATGCTGCCTTTTTGACTTTCATCTCCAGATCCAGCATCTTTTTTTTGCTCCCTGCACTCTTGATTCCCAACCTTATCACTTGCCCCTCTTCTATGACCTTCATTCTTTACACTGTGTTGATTTTTGACAAGGTCAGGCTCAGTATCAACTCCTGCTGGACGGTCTGATCTGTCTTTCTTTCCCTGTTTAACATTCTGATCCACATACATTCTCTCGCTCCTATCACTTGTTTTGTCTTCAGTAGTATTAACATCTGCACAAATGTTATTAGAGCTAGTTAATTCTAGCTTACTGCACTCTTTGGGTTCTCTTTTTATCTCAGCCTCACAATCAAAGCACACTTTCTGTGTCATTGTGGCAATTCTCTCCATTTCCAATGCACTTTGGTTCTCTACTGTCTCTTGTAAAAATTCATTGTGCAAATTATCAATCAAATTTGTGCTCAGGGTTTCTGAATTCCACAATTTCTTGTTCTTTTCCTCATTATCGTTGACATTTGGTAAGCCTCCATTTTGATCTTTATTCTCTTTTGTTTCTGAGTCTTTCACCCCCTTGTCTCCCTTTTCATGTCTCTCATCTACAGGCTCTTTTACTTCACCATTTTCACTGCTGGTTAAATGGCACTGTGCTTCATTTGATTGACTGGCCAGCCTTCCCAGTTTGAATATTAGCTGCTGATCCAAAGCACCACTCAGGACATGATGGTCAGTGTTGGGGTCTTCTGCATCAGGTCTGAAAACATCAGGAGTCATGTCCCCAGATTTCAAAATGTCTGGGGTCATAGAGCCTGGTGTGTCTGGAGTCATAGTCTCATCACTAAGAAATCCTGATACACTCTGAGTCTTGCTCTGGGATTTCAACAGATAATTCAGTAGCATCCTGCCATAGTCCTGCTGCAGAAAATACAAAATATTATTTATAATGTATTATAAAGTAAATTATCATAATTAATTTTATATAGTATATATTCTCAGATTTTTTTCTCACAGGTTCAGATAAAGATAGCCTTTTCCCACTGCATATGCTCAAGCCTTTTCCCTCTGTGGCCTCGCGCTTATTTCTTCTCCTCCGTCGTGTTCTCTTTACCCTGTTGTCCTCTAAGTCTTCCTCACTACTTTCTACACCATAACGGTTTGTTGTAATACCCATTGCATTATGACTTTGACAAGACAAGTGCCTGCCCTCTAAACAAACCTTTCTCTTCAGGAGAGGAAGTGATGATTTATGGATTTGAGGCACAGGGTTGTTCTGGTCACTTTCATTTTGAGGTTGGTCAGCAGTATTCTTTGTGGGTAATTTTATGGCTGAATGTGTGCTGGTGGTGTGATGGTCTTTTAGCAGCTTGCTGGAGGACAGTCTGCGAGAAATCTCCACCGGGGCAGCACCCCAGGCTCCGTCAGAGTCTGACTCAGTCTCAGAGGCCATTCCATCATATGCTGAGATCAAACCAGATTCCTTCTCTAGGGCACTAAACATTAGGTTCTCGTGTTTGGTCGGCAGGCTCAGCCGAGCCTGTTGGGTACTCTGGAGAGCAAACCAGTTCCCATCCGGACTCTGTAGCACTGAGGATGCACCTTTGGTCAAACACACAGGCAAAAATCACATACACATTTCACATATGGGCAAAACGTACCAGGACACTAATGGAGAGACAAAGCTCTTTAGATAGAGAAAAGCAACAACATCATGTTTTTATGTAATAAATATTAGTGTCTATAAGATGAAATAATGTTTATATAAATATCAATAATATTTATATTTTTAAATATTATTTATATTTATATATTTTAAGACATAGACAATTTCTTTAATTAAACCTTCCATTTTACAAACACTTACAGGAGTTTTCCAACCAGTCCATATTCTGATTCCAGCTAGCAATGGCAGGGACATCATCTTTCTTCAGCCCCTGTGTGCAAAGCACCGGACTCTGCTCAGCTTTGTCATGCTGGGACAGTATTTCATCAGTGAGAAGTGAGAAGGCTGATTGGGATGTCTGGGAAAAAAATGAAAAAGAAAGGCTGTTTAGGAAATAGGACACAGACAGCAAAATACAATGGCACTCTACTTTCTGATTCATTTGGCCTATATGAGAAAGTAGAGACCTAAGAAATCAGGCTACCCTGGTGTTTTATCAGTGGAAGAAAAAGGAGAACTTACATTTCTATTTTGATCAGGTGATGGCTCCAGATTACACTCTGTAGGCATCTCAGACAGATCTCTCTTCTTGCAGATAATCTGAGAAAAATTAGATGGCTTTAAGATTTACTTCCAAATAAAACATAATAATTTATGGTTTATCAGAGACATGCTTGGACACCAGGAATAGCTGAAAGCTAGAACAGATACAGAGTAGATATATTTTTTTTGTTGTTGTTCATGCTTGTTACTCACTGTCTGGACAATCATGGTGGTGAGCTCTTCTATCAGCTCTCCTCTGTTCTCTCGTAGGTAACAAGCCTTCTTCAGCTTCTCCTTTAGAAAAACAACAATAATAAAATTCAGTAATTTCATATATTTCATTGTACTTTCTATTATTGACATACATTCCAGTAATGATCATCTGTTGACAAAATTTGCAGCAGTTCAAAAACTACAGATGGCTGCAGGTCAGGTCAGATCTATATTTTTAATATAGACATCCTTAACAAGTATAATAAGAATGTTAATTTAAAGAAAAAAGTATATAACAACATCAGCGATTCAAAATTCCAACATCAGCGATACAAATAAATACCTGATTGCCTGTTTGTTTTTCTGCCTTAGTAATAGCCTCATCTATGGCTTCTTTTGCCACCCTAAGTGCCACACTAATGCTCTCCGCCATGCTGCACTCTGCAATGAAACAGTACACAAAACACTAATCTTATTGTATTATAGCATTTTGTAAACTAGATACTATGCTAGATTTATTATATTTTTGCCCCTTACCTTCAGTGTGCTTGTAGAATGTAGTGTCACTTTCATAAACACTGTCGTCAGTGCTTTCAGCATATACACTTCCGTCTGTTTAAAACAAAACCGCTGCATGATTAGGTGACAACACATTCTTATGAAGAGTTTTACAGTCAAATTAAAAGATTGTGATCCTCATTATGTCATACTGTATACTAAACACCCTGTTAGGATTTTATAGCTAAAAATATATTTTCGAAATCTTGCTAACCTAATTAAATCTTTTTTTGTCATTTAGTGCTTTGCAGATTGTTTACTTATCGATAGTAAAAACATACAAAATAGTAATGCTTGCATACCAATAATAGTATTTTACATTCACAACCAACATTGTAATAAATACAGAACCAAAGAAATATCACGCATGAAATTAATCTGTTGCAGGATGCATCTGGAAGATATTCAGAATAAATATAAAGATGAACAGATGTATCAACTCCAAAATCAGCAATGTCCCTTAAATATATTGCAATACGGCAATATCCGTTTTGTCCTATTGGTTTTTACTTTACTGAACCAGATGTAATATTTCATGTCGCACTGATAATGGCATCATGGCATCCTCAATCATTTCAGCTCTCAAACTGGATTTTATATTAGATGACCACTGGTAGGGCTACCAGACAAAAATTTCTTTGCCAGAGAGGAGAGAGATTTGTCTTTTGGTCATTTTGACAGCTTTATACCAGCTGTGATTGATCAGCAGCACCACTGCAGTCTCAAGCACACTATGCTTGTTTAATTGGACTAATAAACTTTATTTGACCATATAAACACCAATGAATATTTATAAAGAATGCATCAAAATTATACCTCTACGATTCCCCTACATGATGCCTGAAAGTCATGTGCATTGTGAATTAAAGCACAATGAATTAAAAAATTAAAAAACATTGGGTTTCACAATAAATTGTGCTTATGGCTCTATTTTCCTAAAGGATTGCATTTTACTGTTCACTTTTTGATTTCATTTCATTTTTTTTATTATTAATATTTTAGCCATGTATTTACAGTGACTATTCGGTAATGTGTGAGCACTCGTTTTGATCACCAGCTAGAAGACAGATAATAGCCAAGCAACAGTGACACTAAGTCACCTTTAACACATCATTAACGCAACACTTTTTACACAAAGTACACTTCACCTGCATGCCAGACACTAAATAATTTTGATGTTCTTATAGTAAGTTATGTCTACTAGTGTTTCAGTTAAATAGATGAGCTGTGTGATAAATATTTTATGATAGACAGCAATTCTGCATGTCTCTGAATTATAATGATAGCATTTAATTTTAAAATTTCAGGTTTTGGGCAAAATTTTACTTCTGTTGTTCTGTTTTTGTTGTTCTCACGGGACCTTTTTCACCTATTTTGCATTCAAAGTGGACATATTTTCTTTTTCTTTTACAGCTAAAATTTCATCAATGTTTAGAGAGCTGTCCCCAGTATCTGGTACATGATTTAATGGTAATACTTATTGACAGTCTATGGGCTGCTCAAAACGGCAGATTTTTTTGATGGATAACACATACTGACAGCACCATACATGGCCCCAAAGGTGATAAAAAATAAGCTACTAGTTCAGAAAGCCTTTAATGTTGCTACCCACTGATTTAAAAGGACTGCCCTTTAGCTCCCACACATTTCTAAAAAAAAAAACCCACACAAGCATTAGACTAATATAGCAAAAGTAAATCTTATCTGTCTAAACTGCACTGAGAAAAATTTTGTTGCCATTATTTTTTGTCTATTCATATTTAGGAGAGACCAGTCCGTTAGGTCTCTGCAAATGCTAACATTCCAGGGCTACATCTTACTCCACAAATATACCAATAGACTCAAAGATAAAAAAAAACAGTAAGGGGCATGGAATCATCTCCTCGATGAGGCATGATGAGGCATCCCATATTTAGATACCCCATTGACATGCAACCTGCAGCCCCAAATACACTTCTTGGTACAGCGTCAGCCATAACAGAATTCACTATGCTCAGATGTGCCTGGATACTGAATGCAGATGCACGGATGCCATTCTGCTTACAATATGCATCATGTGTGACTCTGGTAATATGCTAGTCATTCTCTTACTATTAATGGAACAAGCAAGACATTTAAAGATGTTACTGTGTTTTTGATGGAGCTGACTACTATTTCTTGCCAAAGGGACACCTAAGCCCCCTACAAGTAGCACCCTATACAGAGATTGATTCTCATTCAACCCAAATTAAATAAGTAATCTTAACAAATTAAATAATAGAACAAAAACAAATAACTTAGCAGCCAATATAAAAATACAATATACGCTCTGTACCCTAGATTTTCTGATCAAAGATTTTAAATAAATTTTGACTTGAAAAACAAGCATTGTCTTGGTTTACGAGTACCGAGTAACATGTATCACGCATGCGCATCTGGTTTTGACGCCAAGCGTCACTTGATCACTGGTTTTTCTCTCTCTTGCGCTGTAGAAGTGGGTAATCGTCTCCCCTGCTGGGTCTTAGTGCTCGTCTCTTACTAGTATAATCAACATCCGTGTACGCATTTTCTCCCTCAGCCAATTATTTTTATGCATTTATTTTTTGGAACGAATAATTTGAATAGTTTCCATTATTTCTTATGGGAAAATAAAATTCGGTTTACAAGTGTTTTGGAATACATGCACACTTTCGGGACAAATTATGCTCATAATCCAAGATTTTACTGTACATACTTTCCCAAACTTTCAAATTTGTTATCTGGCTGCTAAGATCTCACAGACACAGGAGGATCCTTGCCCCTGTAGGATACAAATGTGAAACCCTACTAACTTCCCATAGATCAAAGAAGCTACTTGAATGAGTAGTCAAACATTTTAACCTAGCATGAAAGAAGTCCAGTTAACATGACTCAAACTACAGATACCCTCAGTTGAATGATGCCAAACCTACACACACAATAAATACAGTCAGTAGAGGTTTTCCAAGTAGAATAGGTTATGTAACAAATGTAGGTAAAAAATGTATTTGGTATCATTTGAATGTCAGCAAAATGACCTGGGCAATTCCATTATTATTTATAGGCATGGTTTACTTTACTTTATTTTATTTGGTATGTAATACAGTATACTATGGATTCAGCAAGAAAATGAACTGACATATCTAGACAAAACACTACATTGTGAACTCCACCCTAGACACAAGGGTATTTCTCTAAAAATATATCTTAAAATATATCCAGATATGACAGTATACACAGAAAGAGAGAGAGAGAAAGAGAGAGAAACAGAGAGAGAGAGTGAGAGGGGGAGAAAGAGACATTCAAGCCCACACGCTGTACACAATAACTTGCATAAGTATTCAACTCCCTTGAACTTGCCCACATTTTGTTAGTGTTATAACTGAAATGGACATAGTTCAGATTATAAAACATGAATCTGCAAAAAAAAAAAAAAACATAATATACAAAATTGATTAATTATATAATTGTTAAAAAAATTTAAATGCAAAAAAAAATACTCTAAAGTAAAGAATGCAGAACATTTTTTTTAATGGGGATTTCCATTCAGACACTCTTTCGTAGTTCTGAGATGTTTGACCTTAAAGAAGTTTTAAAGGTTTAAAGTTTTTTTTTTCATCTCTGCAGAGGTCTGATGCTCTTTTAGAAAGATTATTGGGTTCTTGCTCGCCACCCTTACCAAGACTCTTTTAGCCCAGTTACTGAGTCTGGCCTGGCAGACTGCTCTAGTCTAGGTGCTTTTCCCTCATCTCCTATTTTACAGTATGCTGGAGCCAACTGTGCTGCTGATTACATTTAAACCACCTTTAGAGACATAGCCCAAAATATATTATAAACACATCTAAATAACTGCAAGATGGATTATTTTTAAATTCATATTTTCTAAAAAAAAAAAAAAAAAAAAAAAAGAAAGAGAGCTCCAATATAGTAACTAGCACAAACAGTAAATAACTGATGTTTGTCACCTGTAAATTCGGCCTGGCTCCCCTGGTCTCCTACATGCCGCCTATAGAGCATCTTCAGCACTTTGGCACTTCCAAACCTCTTAAATCGTCTCCTCACATTACTGTAGAACCACTCTAGAGATTGTGTTTTCAGCAGTCTGCAAACACACACAAACATACCCACACATACCATATCCTTTAAATGAGCACTAAACAAAATTACTAAACTGTATGTAAGGCATAATTTCTTTGCTTAGATATGAGGATTCTGTGCTACAGTCCATATATATTTAATATCATTTTATGCAAATTTTATTTGATCTCTTGAAATAGAAAAATTTGTTCTCTCTCTAAAACCAATCTACATTCATGTAATCACACACATTTACACTTAAAATTATCAACTATATATTTGATGACAGAATTTCTTTTAATAAAATATAGCCAAAGCATGCAGTTTCGAGTCTAAGCTATTCCTAATGCTAACTGTACTGTGAAAAGCTGGTGGTAAACTGTCTTATTAACACACATTTCTAAAAAGAGGTGAGATGTCAAATATTAATCGCATGATAGCTGTCCAACCCAGTAACACAAGAGAATGTGGTCTCTGCTAACAAGTTTCATTATAACCATGGTATTACAAAAGTAGTACTTATCACCCATGTCTATTGCATATAGTATCTGCAAATTTTGGTAAATTTATATACTGTATGCAAATTGATTTCTGCCTTTAAAATTTTTGTTATTTAAAGTACCACTAAAACCAACATGGAACAGCATACAACCTCAGCCGAACAACAACATGTAATTTTTTACCATGCCATTATTTATTTGACAAAAATGAAGCCCCCAAAAAAACATGTGGGCAATACTACAGTAAGCACCCTCTTTCTGCTTCCACAGGACTTGAGAAGATAAGTTGCAGTAAGTTGCTGCTAATCATCAGCCCTTAATAATGATCATCAACTTATTTGCCTGCCTGGAGCATTTAGGTGTGTGTTAACACAATGCCAAGAGGGAAAAATACATAAGCAAGGGTCTTAAAGAAGTAACAGTTGCAACACATTAAACTGGAAAGGCTTATAAAATCATGTCCAAGCAATTTAGAGTTCAGCCTTATACAGTGAGAAAGATTATTCACAAGTAAAAAAGCATTCAGGACAACTGCCAATCTTCCAATGAGTGGACATCCCAAGGTCAGACCATGTAATGCTCAGAGAAATCCAAAAAGAACAAAAAGCTATATCTCAGATCCTACAAGTATCACTAAGCATGTTAAATGTTGAAGTCGATACCTGCACAATTACAAGAAAACTGAACAAGTACTGTTTGTTTGAAAGAATTTCCAGGAAAACGCATCTTCTGTCTAAAAAGACTCATGCCCATGCCATGTTTGGTAAAAACAGCATTTCACCAGAACCACCAAACATACCCATTGTCAAGCATGCCAGTGGATGGATAATGATTTAGGCTTGTTTTTGCAGCCACAGGACCTGGGCACCTTATTGTCATTGAGTTGACCATGAACTCCTCTATATAACAGAGTATCCTAGAGACAATATGAGGCCATCTGTCTGACAGCTAAACCTTGGTCGAAATTGGATCAAGCAACAGGACAATTATCTGAAGTTCACCAGTAAATCTACATCAGAATAGATGAAAAAATAAAAGAATCAAGGTTTTCTAATGGCATAGTCAAAATCCAGACCTTAACCAAATTTAAATGCTGTGGTGGGACCTTAAAAGAGCTGTGCATTATGTTGGATGGGCCATAAAGTCAAACAGAAAATGACTACTAAATGATAAAAGTTATTGTTGCTAAAGGTGGATCCAAAAGCTATTGAATCATGGGGTATTGGTTTGTTTGTTTTTTACATCATTTTAGTTAAATACATAATAAATGTGTTTTTTATATGTACGGTGTTACTGTATATGTTGTTGATCGTATGAGGTTATATTTGCCTAATACTTAGACCCATAATAATCAGATTTACACAAAATATCACATATAGTTAAAGAGGGGGTAACTTAAAAACTCATGAAACTCATAAAAATAATTCTGCCAGGGTATGAAAATATTACTTGGACAAATCTCTTTACAGAGCCATGCAGTACAATTTTGTTAAGGTTAGCAAAATGTGGTACCTAATGACCTCCAACTACAGAATGGTTAAAGGAATAATGCTATTACAAAGATGGAAGGCAAAAAATGCTTTAGATTTCAGGTACATGTGGCATTTTAAAACATTCTTACAATTCCATTTAACAGAATCACAGAACCTTTACCAAGAGCAGCATCTCTGGGCTTGAGGAAGCTGAGTCTTCAGTCACGCCTCAAGCATAAATAGCACTCTTGATCCCCTGGTCGGGTCTTTAAGTGCAGTAAAAGCGCTTACCTGCTCTTCTCACAGGCGGAGCACAGCCAGGTTTTGTCAGTTTCAGAATACGAACAGCAGCGCTTGCAGACGTTGTAGCGACAGTCCAAGCAGCGGCGGCGTGGCTTCAAAAAGAAGGTGAAGGATGAGCAACAGCGGATGCAGCAGCGCTCATTAAAGCCACTCTGACGTGACAGCAGAACACAACGACTCTCCTCCTGGTCCAGCTCCTGTTTCAACTCACTAATAGGGAGAAAGTGTGTGTGTATGTGTTGAGCGAGAGTGAGAGAGAGACAGACAGGGAGAGTAAGAGAGAGAGAGAGAGAGAGAGAGTGTGTGTGTGTGTGTGTGTGTGTGTGTGTGTGTGTGTGTGTGTGTGTGTGTGTGTAAGAGAGAGAGAGAGAGAGAGAGAGAGAGAGAGATTTTGAATACAGTGTTCCACAGAAAGATACACAAGGAGTGTGTACTGGATCCACAATCCTTCTATGTAACTGCTTTAGAGTGGTCAGTCATTAACCAAACAGAAAAGTAATGCTTTCTGCTATATAGTACAGTAATTAATCTTATAAGCTCACAGTTAGAGTGCTCTGGTTGGATGACACAAGAATATGTGCCCTGTACCAGCAGGTGCAGGGCTGCGGGAAACACTGCTCATATAGTACACACTTGCCAAAGAACTCACCCCAGGTGAGATGAAACGAAAGAACAGTCAAGCCTAAATTACTTTGCAAGAATCGTATAATTGTCCTTCAAACTGCATCGGATCACCAAATAAAGAAAAATCATCTGGCAATACAGAAATTCCAGGACAACTATAAAATTCTGATGACTTACCCTAACAAATACTGTACAATAAGGTCTAAAGACCTGAAACTGGATCAAGCCAGTTAATAAGGGAAAAGATTAGCTAGACTTTTAATATTTAGGATACATTCTGCCCAGGGAAGAAACCTGATTTTCTGCACGCCCTAAAGGGCCAATGCTGCTTCTGGACATCATTACACAGATATACGGATGCAGAAAAGAGTGTTTTCATGAGTTTAAATATATCTACCATGGTGTCAATCAAAGGATAGGGAGGCCTTATAGATTTTTCACTTCTATAAATAAAAAGGACAGGAAGGTCGTATAGGAGGTATGTAATTCACACTTTTGTAAAGAGGCTGATTTTAATGCAGACATCCAGGATCTTTATGGACATTACTGGGATGGTCTGCCAAAAACAGCAACAGATCAGAATGTCATCAATGAATGTCATCAGCCGATCAATTCAGCATGGCCATGAGCGACTCATTAACAAAGACCTGGAAGGCCATGACAAGACCATGTAACATTATCTGGTATTTATAATGTCCTTGCATTGTAATGAAAGCTGTCTTGTTATGGGCTTGCTAGCTTGAATCCATGAAATTACCAGCAGTATAAGTCAAAAATTGCACACAAGGACTGTACATTTCATTTTTTTTTTTAACAGAGCATTAGTACATTACTCTAAATCTGCACAAATGCGGTCACTTTCAACATAATACAGTTTGTCCCTGACTCTCCTCAAAAAACAGCGCTCTCCCATTTCCTGAGGCTAAACATGAGAAATATGGGGATTTGACCTTGGCTTGAAGAATATAAATTATAAATCTTTGACGGCTGGGACAGTGGTTGCTCAGTGGTTAAGGCAGACAGTCAGGGTTCAAACCCAGCATTAGGTGAAGGTTGGAGCCACAGAAAGCTTGTGAAATAACCCTAATTGCAGATGAAATGCCTGGAACAGTAGGTGATTTTGGCATACATTCCAAAGGTTAATTACAACATTTATGTAATGTAACTAAAATGCACTCACATACTCTAAGATCTCATTTTATACAGCAAACAATGTGATAGTCAGATCATTTATGAAAATGATTGCTCATGCTTGAAGAACCACTCTTTGTCAATTTGAATCTGGAAAGATGGCATCATCAGGGAAAAAACTCAATTGATGTGATAACCTGGTCATTCAGTGCCCTTCAGGTCGTCAGGTGACTAAATTTTAATTCTACATAACATTGTTGAGCCTAGACCTGACCAACCGAACCAACCCCAAAATCTAACACTGCCTCCCGAGACATGTACATTCGGCACCATGCATGATGGGTGCATTGCTTTAAGCTCTTTCTTTTTTACTCTGATGCACCCGTCGCTCTGGTGTTCGGTAAATCTGGACACATAAGACCACATGACCTTTTTATTTATTAATCCAAAGTTCATACTCTCAAGCACATTCAAGCCTTTTTTCCTAGTACACTGTGTGAATGTAACGCTCCCACTTTTACAATTAAACATAACTATGGGTTTTATTAATGATTTTTTAACCATGCAGATTCAACAAGCATTCAAGTAATCCCCATTATTGATTTTTATACACTTTTTTTTGTGCATGAATGTAAGAAGCTTGCACATTCTCATATTCAGTCTCATTAACAGCCTTAAATGCAGTGACACAACTCCATAATACTGTAGGTTCTGAATTTCTGGGTTGCCAAATACTTCATTTGATCTAATTAGTAGATTATTAATGATTGTTTTCTTCTTTGTGTATAACCATCTTTTGGTCACATGATTAGTTCTTATTCTGTCTTCCCTCTCATTTTTAAATGTTTTTATTATGCATGTTAACCCGTTAACCCCTCTTTGATTCTTTAAGATTTTCAACCTATTTCACTGCTTTAGGATCAGATATGAAACTAGATGTAGATTTAAAGCATCCATAATAAAGTACTGGAAGCATGCCTGATGCACCAAGCTACTCCATCTGTGCAGCAAAAACAACACACACTCACACACACACACACACACACACACACACACACACACACACACACGCACAGGCGAGAGAGTAAACAACCATCGGACATGTTCTAGTTCTGTGGTTTCTGGTCCATAACAGCATAAGCAAATTCGTTATGTTTCATACCAGCTTAGGACAGTCACGCTCATTTAGCCTTGTCTCATCAGACTGGCTGCTCATCTTCTTTTACAGCATATTCGTCCCTCATCTCAGTAACTAATGCTGGCATGCAACAAAAAAGGAAAAGGGCAAGTGGAACCCAACAGAGAAAGTGAAATAATAATGAAAATGAAATAATAATAAAATAAATAAATAAACAAACACTTATAAACACTGCAACACTGCACATAATACAGTATATAATAATATACAGGCCTGACCATGTGTTTTTATCCCACAGAAAAGCCAATGCAGCACAAATCACCAAAAAAGTAAAGCTGGCCACAATAGAAATGCACCAGAACATCCAGTGCACCACAGAAAGAGGCTTGGCCTCCAAAATCCTCAGATCCCAATCTGATTAACCCAAGCACCCGTGGTATACTCCAGACAAACAAGCCCAAACCATGAAACCCTACCTTGCAACCTACAGCACCCAAAGGATCTACTGCCAACGTCCTGGTGCTAGACCCCACAGCACACCCGGAGGGCACAAAAGAAACCCAAAACCTGGGTGGTTTTAACTTTAATGGTTTTAATGTTAAGGTTGATTGGTATATATAAATATATTACTTATTGTGGTGAAAGAAACACTACAACATTTTTTATTTAACTAATCAACTAGTTAAATTTACTGATGACCTTATACATTCTTCTTAGTACAAGGTTTAATGATACAAAGTTGGCAAGTTCATAGAACCACAATTAAAATGCACAAATGAAACACATATCCAGGACATGGATGCCACTTGAGATTTAACAACGCATTTTTAGACTAATGCCAGCAGTCACTTGAAATTAGTTGAAGAATGACCAGAAAGCACAGGGAGCAACAGTCACACACAAAATAATAAGCAGGAAACAGTACAACAATCATTCCCAATCCATTTCCACTGCTAACAATAAACCATAAATGCTTATATTAATGCATGTAAACAAATTAGAAGCATTTTTTGGAGCAGTGAATATAAAGGCAGACAAAATAAAAATAGAACTCTTTGATTATAATTGAGCTCGTCATGCTTGGAGTAAACAAGGAAGTGTGAACTAAAAGACAGGACCATGAAATGGGGCTGATTCTCTGCAAACAATAATGGTGTATTACATGTGAAATTCGCTGAAAACTGATAGAAGATTTTGCAGGTCCATTAGAGGAACTCTTCTAAACTTTCTGACAATTTTGCCAGAGGAATGGGATAAAATGAAACACAATGCTACGAAAAGCTAATTACTTAGGCAGTCCTAAAGCACATTTTTGCAAAACTAAAAAAAAGCACAAAATAATGGTATTTTGTGATGTCCAAATACTTTTTTTTAAAACAGCAGTGTTTGTCATTATAAATACATACCTTCATGATCAGATTTATTAGCGCCAAGTCAAACGGCTTTATGTGTAAATGTGAAGTGTATATATTCATAGAACACCCCAAAAGTATTAGAACTAAAAGGTTAAAATGCAGTTAATGCAGGGTACTTTTGTTTTTCAATGTTTGCTGAAGTTTTGTTCCTGCACTGTAGCTTTACATCACAGAGACTGAAAACAAATGTTTCATAAAACAAATTTCAGAGGATAATCAGGAACTACCGTATGCAAGTACGTCTGGACATTCACGTGGGTGAGCATGCAAATAACTACGCAGAGAAACTAAGCTGAGAAAGATCTTACTGCGCTGCAGCTGAGAGTACGCCAGCTTGCGGAGCAAATTGATTAGATCCAGAAGCGGCAGAACTGTCAAAAATACAGGAGCATTTCAAACAGACAAGTGGAGCACCAACCAGAGAGTCAAGTGGTCGTCTCCTGTATAAAAGCTGATACTGGTGGCTCTGGCTTTCTGGCTACATTTTAATGGGTTGAACAGTCAAAAAATCACTGCAGTGACTGATAAAATGAACCTAAAAATTAAATAATCTCTCTAAAATTTTCCCTGGAGATGCACTAAGATCTTTGTTTGTTTGTTTTTTGCCACTAACCTATTAGCTCTGTATCGGTTGACTTCCTCAAACTAACACTACATTAATCATTCTGAATTGATTAATTTTGATATGATTTCAGTCCACCATGAATAAAGCTAATATTACACAAATGTCTAAATGTGATCAGAATTGTGTATGTGTAGCAGTGTTGGGTGTAACGTGTTATAAAGTGAAGGGTTAAAGTACTTGGATTACTTTTTTTGATGTAACGAGTAATCTATCACGTTAGGTCCACCATTTACAGTAAGTGCTCAGTTATTTAGTTATATTTTTAAAAATGTATTCCGTTATACATACAATTTATGTTATCCGTGAGCCAGACAGCTGTGATTCCGTTTGTGTGTGTGCGTGTGTGTGTGTGTGTGTGTGTGTGTGTGTGTGTGTGTATCTGTGTGGAAGTCGTCCTACAAGCCCAGTCCCGCCCCCGATTAGCCGCCCCCCCTCTATTATTGCTGTTAGTAGTAGGCCAAACTTTGCTGAGTGATAATGTTAGAATAATTATAAAGGTCTTGACTAAAACAACATGCATGAGGAATCACAAAGGAGTTTTCATTTTTTGCAGTGGAAAAGTACTCTAACTAGTTACTTTTATCAGAAGGTAATGCTGTAATGTAACTGATTACTTTTTAATGACATTAATTTTGTAATGTAATTAGTTACTTTAAAAAGTAGCGTTTCCCAACACTGTTTGTAGGATAGTGTTAGGCGTTTTGTGTAAAGCTGTCCTACACTGAAGATGCACACATTTATCCTAAACACTAATCATCTATCAGATTATCTCTACTGATGATTTAAAGCATGATGAAGTCTACCAAAACATTTTGTCTGCCAATTTGCAGAGAAATGATTTAAAGCATGATGAAGTCCAATCATGCAGTGAGACAATGGCCCGCACACTTTCAATACAACAAAGGACTTCATCAGGGAAAATACTGAACACTTATTTCATCTGCTGAAAAGGAGATTAAATGGAGAAACCCCCAGCCCCCCTTCACAGAAGAAGAACGCTGCAGTCTGTTGCCAGTGAGTTCACTGGCTTAATGCAATTAACAGAGTATGCTCACATTTACTGTAATAATTACAAATATAATGTAATGTTTAGAACGTTTTAAAAGGAAAAATAATATCATAACTATTGGAAAAGACATCAATAAACTAGACAGTGTACACAGTTACTAACTTTTACTGATTTTGAATAACAGAAATATTCAGGACCCTACATTTCATGACGGTTGACCCAGTACAATGTATTTACCATCAAAAATATATGTTGACTTCTCGTATGTACAGTATAACACACAACACTTCTGCTCTCAACCTGCTTGTCAGAGGAAACATGCTAAATGCTCTCTGAATGATTGGTAGCGGAGACTGCTAGGCTCTGCTAGAGCGGACATATGGAATGATCATCATCAATCATCACAGATGACTCATCTCTAGTGATTACATCCATGAACACTATGGACAATTACACGCTCACCTTCCTTCATATATACACTACATGTCGTACGTTACATCCTGGACCATTGCACAAAGACACTTTAATAACTTTGCACACCTACCTTCACAACTACACTACATTTTACAGTTTTACGTTTACATCCTGGACCAGTGCACAAAGACACTTTAATAACCTCTGCACTAAGACACTTTGTTCTATGCATATTTGCACACACCGTACAGTATATTTCAATTTGCACAGTATATTTCTATTTTGTACATCATATTTCTATTTTTATTTTTAGTTCTATTTTTTCCTAGCACATTTCTATTTTTATTTTTAGTTCTATTTTTCCTAGTTTAATTTAATTTTTTTATTTAATTTCTATCGTATTTCTTTTATTCATATTTATTTCTTATTTGTAAAATTTAATTCTCTTTTAGGGTCAATGGCAGTCGTATAATGCATTTCACTTCATTTCGTACTGTGTATGTTTGTGTATGTGACAAATAAAATTTTAATTTGATTTGAATTTGAATTTGAATTTGATTTGAATTTGATTTGAATTTGATTACAGCCAAACTAGCAGTAACAGTGACGTTACAGTATACATAAGAGAAAAATCTATTAATCTACATACTGCAGTTTTTTTGTGTGGCAATTCATGTTTAGCCACACTGACTCCAAAAAAAAAGTTCATTTCTAATTCCTATATGGTTAAAGTTAAGGTGGTAATATGGTGCTGTTCCTCTATACTCCTGCAGGTGGTGTGCTCTAAACTAGTCACACACTTGAATGAAAATGATTAAAATATATTAATATTAGATATGAATATTTGTAACATTGTGAAATCACATTACAAATCAAATCAGCACCTACAATAGTTATCAGGATAATATTGAGTAATAGCATGTTGTCTGCACTTGCTTTGGAGGCAACAGGTAGTGTTAGCTCGATTAGCTAATATTTACTTATATACAGTATATGTATACTTTTAATATATTGTTTATTTTAAATATGTTTAATATTACGTCTTGATAGTATAAATTTCGGCTCTGGTTTTGTGAAAACACCCAAATGATACCCAACCCTATTTATAAACAGTACCTTGTTTGGCATACCTAGATTTAAATATTAGCTGTTGAAACATAATTACCCATAATTATTTAATCTCAAACCCCAATGTGACCCTGCTGTTCCAATACTTTTGAAAAACCCCAATAAACACACTGATTTGTGAGAGATGTTGTGCATGCAAAAAATTGTCACTTCACAAACAAAAAGGTCATACTGTGTAAATAACTGCAAAGTAGGTTAATGAATCAATGCAAAATGTAGTCTTTGTTAAGCCCTTATAAGACACATTGAGGGTGCTACAATTATTAAGTTTAAATTTTTTCATAATTTCTTGAAGATCTGGTTGATTATAGGTGTGATTATAGGAGTAATTAGACATGCATTTATCAACAATCAGTCCTACTGTACATTTGAATAATCAGACTGCAATGCTGTTAAAATGAAAGGGTCCTATACTATGTATATATACATGTATTATACATGAAGTAGCTTTCTCAGGATCCCTCATCGTTTGGTGTTGTTTTTTAGACAAAGCCAATGTGGCACTGCAGTCATCTGTAAGACATCCAGAATCTTCTGTGTTACGTAAAAAAAAAATATATAAATTTGTTCTACATTTAAGCCCCTTAAGCAGGACTCTCTGAGCATGTTAAATGTTGAAGTTTATGATAGCACAACTAAAAGAAGACTGAACAACAAGTACGGTTTGTTTGGGAGGGTTGCTAGGAGAAACCTCTGCTTTGTAAAAGGAACACAGAAACATTGCCGAGGTTCACAAAACTGCTTCTGAACAATCCACAACACCTATGGACAAATGGGACCAAAATGGAGTTGTTTGGCTTTAATGCCCAGGACCAGGTCTAGCACAAAAGTGGATGGATGAAATTGTGGATGTATTTTATACCAGAATATTTTACAGGCAAATGTCTAGAGGCCATCTATCTAAGAGCTAATGCTAGGGTGGCTCAACGCTGCACTACAATTCGACACACACACAAATTATGCTTGCACAAACTACTTCTCCATTATCTTCTAACAAGGCTCACTTTTAAAAGTACAATCTTAAAAAAAAAGTTCTATTGCACAACACTTTATTTGGATAAAATCTGTTTTGTTAAACAGTGGTAACCAACCAGCTACACCAAGGTTCATTATTCATTAAAATCCCAAAGTTTTATGTTACTTGATGTTGACTTCAATTTTTGGCAATTATTAAATTTATAGGCAAAGCATTAAAAACACTTAGTCATCATCCAGGTGGATAATGGCTGTGTCCCTGTGTCAGGGTGTTTGGGGAAAAAAGCTGTCAACCCATGACCTAGGGCCTAATTTACTATCCCAACAGGAAGACTTTCTACAGTGATTTAATAGCTCTGAAGTCAACAAACCCCAACACAATGTGATTATACATGAGAAACCATATAAAAAGCAGCACTGTTATATTTTGGATAAGTATCACTTAAATAAGCGCTCATACTATTTTATTATAACTAAAAATACTTAAAGTGGTCCGCAGAATTTCAAAGATTTTTGAAAGCACCACATACTGTACTAAGGCAGTCTGCTGTGTTTTCCATCAGTAAGCAAACAATTAATCAATCAATACCAGCCTAATTAGGAAGCCAGTCAGATCATGGATAAATGTGTACATCAATATGCAGCAACTCCCAATGGAATACAATAATGAAAACATTTAAAAATTGCCCAGCTCAACTGTAATTAAAATGTGGCCCTATACATCCTTCACTCAGAGAAATCAATACAGACATTCGTAAATTACGGATGCGACACTAACCAAAAGTGTAAGGAAACACAGACATTGTGAGAGAGAAATGTGTTTTTTGGCCTAAATATTTGGTGAACTAATCTTATCCTGGGAACAAAAACAGCTTAGTGCTAACAATATATCTTGATTAACCTACAAAAATAAAACCTTGGCCCCAGACTCTTTAATCACGGGGAGCGGGGGGGAATTCCATTATTCACATTGGGTGAAAAAATATTTGTGGCATTTGTGTTTTAGAATGTTTGCTATGTTTGGTGAATAAAAATAAAAGCATTTTTTTCCCCTAAAAGTCATTTTAATGTGAGTTAAAATTAGTAGTCAGTTTATCAGAGGGGAAAAATTACTGACAAAAAGTGAAAAACAGATAACATTAAACGGTTAATCAGTTTAGATTTGATATACACTATATGGCCAAAGGTCTGTGGACATCTGACCGCCACATTCATAAGTGTATTTTGAACATCCCAGTCCAAGGTTAAATGCTGGTTAACAGTTATAATAACATTGACTCCTTTGGAAGGGCTTTCCATTACAGTGTGGCTGTGGTATTGCATTGATAATAGGCAAGGAGGCCTGGGTTGCAGACGGCATTCCAGTTCATCCAAAGTGTTCAATCCAAGTGTTCAGAGGGGTTGAGGTCAGGGCACTGTGCAGGACCCTCTAGTTCTTTCAGGCCAACCTTGGCAGACCATGTCCTCATAGACTGCATGCTGTGCACAGGGGCACCGCCATGCTGTCACGGGTTTTATTCGGATCAGGGTCAGAGTGGATCTGGAACCTATCCTGGTAACACTTGGGCAGAAAGCCATAATACACATGATGGGTGGCCAGTTCATCACAGGGCATCAAGTACATACATTTATATACTTTTTCCCAACTAGGGATAGTTGATGCTAGTCAACTCACCCACTGACATGTTTTTGGAAGGTTGAGAAGAAACCAAACCTACTGGCATAAGTGATAACCTGGAATTAGGAAAGACAACAGGCCACTGTATATAAATATAGCCACTTGTCAGGTACATGGTTTTCCTGCCAAATAGTTCATTTGTGCGTTCGGGAGTAAGAAAAGGGGCTGATGAAATTGATAAACAATCTCCGAAACAATGATGCAAATACTGCAAATGAGAACTAAGAGCTCACCACACTGACCTCTCATGACATTATTTGACAAGAGAAGTTAATGTCCTAGTCTGAGTGTTCCAGGGATGGTGGCACAGTTACAGCTGTCTGCTCATGATGCTTGTTAACTCTAACTGTTGATCATCTGGGATTTGTAATGGAAGAAAAAAAGCCCTAGAAATGTATTTGTTTACAAAGAACAAATTGCACAGGGCTAATTTATTGAGTGATAAGACCTGCAGCACATGCATATCTTCTCAACTAAGTGGCAGAACGACTTAGAAGAAATTACTAATAAAAAAAGTGTTGTTTAAGATGCCAAAACATTATCAGATGTGTTTTCTTGATGAAAGTGCTTCCTTGACTTGTTTGGAATGTGGGATTTGGAAAACAGCTTCTCTCCCTTTTTTCCATACCAGCCTACTTTTACCCATGCTCCAAATGCCAATCTGTTTTTTTAACCTAGGAAATTGAAGCAGACATTGAGGTGGGGATTTATGCTAGACCTGGCAGGTTCTACCCATTACCCATTGACAATAATTAATTTGGTGACAGGGTCATTATTGACAGTTTTTGTCAGGCTCTTGAAAGGCTCTTGAAAGTCTTTAGATGGTAAGTTGGCTGGCCTGCTTAATCAATCGCTCTTTCCAGCCAACCTTGTTTCAATCTTTTTTATTGATCATTTTGCTTTGTCAGGCTATGCCACTAATCTGATCTTAGTCTACTGCTGCTAATCCCTTCCTGGCTCAATCTTAGATCCTGCTCATGTCTCAGACTGTGTTCCTTATCCTGTAGCAATCTGAGCTCTTTCTCCTGACCCTGGCACAAACCCAAGCCCTAATCTTATAACGCAGTGTAACCTTTTTTCTGAAAAAAAAAAAAAAACAATGTAGTGGATCAAGTGATTAGAATTTTTGTCTTTTTATCATCAACTGGGTAACTACTGTACATTACAGGGTTATACATATATATAATTTTATAGTCAACATTTGTTAGTGCAAGACATGACAGGAACTTTGATTGTATCTTGTGTAGCAATGTTGTAAATAGCTCTGTGACATTTAAGGGTAGAAACAGTAGGTCTGTGGTTATAAGGTAATCACTCCTAAAAATACAAATAAACGCATGGAAAACACTACGAGTGTACTGAGAGTATTGTGTCCAGTGTCCACTTAGTGGACACTAAGATACATGTGTCAACATGCCACTGTAAACAAAATGTAAAAATCCTGATGCAAGGAGGTTCTCAAAAGATAATGATGCCCCCATGTGCAGGACGTGATGGCTCCCTGAACAGTTTAAGAAGCATGAAATAATGCAAATTATGTAATATGGCCTAGGTTCTCATAGCTTGGGGCATCCTAACCCATTACTAAGACACTAATTCTGCTACCTGCACAGAAAACTCATCTGGTGAGAATACTAGTACAGTATTAAGTTGAAATTATGCATATTCACATTCTGCACATCCTGTTTAACTTATATGTATAATTTATTATTTTATTATATTTTTATATACTAATTATTTTTTAATACAATTGAAACCTTTGTAAATTGTAAATTTGTACACAATTTGCATTTTTTTCCTATTGCATTAAAACCTTTCTGTCTTTCCACTCTACCTTATATTTATTTTTTCAAGGTCAAGAGTCATATAAGCATTTAATTTCATGTCATACTGTGTATATTTGTCTTGTATATGACAAATGAAATTGGAATTTAAAATGATAGACAATCCTTTGATGAGAGGAAACAACACAAATTATTTGTTGTTAAAGCACTACATAACTTAAGCACAAAAGTGAGACACTAAGTAATGTAAGATTTTATCTTACCAAACCAGGCAAACAAATATATACTTATTTGTGAGCGATCCAAAATAGCTGCCCACAAAGCTGAGATCATATCCTTTGTCTCAGGAAGTAAGCTATTGCGAGACAAGGAAGGGAGGGTCCTTCCTGAATTCTGGGTTTTGTTCAAAAGGAATGATCAAGTAATCTCTACTACAAACAAGTAATGCATGGATTAACTGAAGAGCCTATACAAATTTGTTGATGCAGAAAGTAGTATGACACTGTCACAGCTTACCTAAGACGCTCCTCTTCTGTCTTACGTAGCTGCATGTCTCTCTGCACCACCTCCAGCACATGCTCTGCCTCCTCCTCTGTCAGATTTGACATGTCCAACTTGCGGCCCATTTCTCAACTATTATCTTTGCGATATCAAGACAAAAACAGAGGAAAATAATTTTTATTACTTCACTAATCCATTTAGGAAAGAAGCAAGGAGCATTAAGCTGAAAGGAACACTTTTGTACCGTGTACTATTGTACCGTGAATATGATATTTATTTACTTGGAAGTTTTTTATTTGTGGTAAGCACTTTTATTAACAAGCAGTGTAACTAGACGCCAACAATTTACATAAGTACATTAATCTGTCATTAAAATGACTTCAATTTATGAACATAAATATGACTGTTATTTATATATTTAAAAAGATAAATAAGAAATTGCTGAAAATGAAACCCAGGCTTATGTAGTCTGTAGTGACTGTAAAGTCACAGTCTTGTAAACAAAATTCCGGATTTTCCCTTGCTGTTATGCAATGTGCAATGTTAAATCCAAATCTGGTAAAAATTAGACGCACTAGAAAACAGCTGTCTTATGCTGCAATCTGAATATAATTAGGCAAAATTGGTCCCAATGAATGTCAGAACAGCTATGTTTCGTGTTAAACAGCTATGTTCATAAGTCTGTATGAATTTGTAATCCATAAATTGTAATCCATAATCACAGCCCTACTGATATTCAGTATAACAGAGTGATTTTTTTTTATACAATAGTGTCATGAACAAGAATTTGAATGCGTTGTTTTTTTTAGATCTTGTAGAAGTAGGGATGTTAAGTTAAGCCTTTATTTGTCACATATATAGTGACAGGGCTCCCTGCACAGTAAAATTCTTTCTGTGTATATCCCAGCGTAACTGGGGTCAAAGCGCGAGTTAGCATCATACAGATGGCCCCTGGAGCAGCTAGGGTAAAGAGACATGTTTAAGGGCTCAACAATGGCAAACTGGGGGAGCTGGGGCTTAAACCACCAAGCTTTCAATCAGTTACTCAGTGTCTAAGCCATTTGAGCTATCACTACCCCTAATGAGTAATCATTCATTTACTGATTTATTGCTAACAAGAATTTTAATTCAATTAACTAACCTGATAATGTTTGTTTTGCACAGTATTTTTCAGAGCTCACATTAACTATTAACTATTACTCATCTATTAACTTTTAGACCACTAGGGAGTCAACTTGCAGTTTAGGCAGTGTGTGCTGTGTGTGCACATGCTTCTCATGTGTCTTGTACACAAAGTTTGTACATCTTTAAAGTGCTGCTTAATTTTTCTATCTTAAATAGAAAAGATTGCCATAAGTGTATCATGGCGGAAAAGAAGTTTTAAAGTGAACCAGATTTTCCACTACGAACTAATTTTACCCAATGATTATAGATTTCTTAATTATATGACATGGTCTGTGCACCACATCCAAATCGCATAATGACTTATTTCACGGAACACATATCGGCTGTTTGGAGACGCATACTTGTTCTCCATTACAGTACAGTAATAGAGTGAAGGTTCCTTTTTCTTGGCTTCAAGCTTTTAAAGTTATATTGCATTTTTTAAATTAAACATATTCTTATGGACAACCTTGTGAGACAGAGAAGAATAATTTGCCAAAATGAGTAATAGTCCAAATTGTAATTATGATGTTTTGTTGTCAAACTGTTCACATGTTGATGAAAAACCTCTTTTGACGTGTTTACAATCCCAACAGCAAACCATTTCAGCTGTCTACCCATACTGAGGCCCAACTCTTGGCCACAGCTTGCAGGAAGGCAATAGTGAGAACAATACAAATACTATTCTTCCATGAGCTACTTGTGTAAATGCTTTAAACCAGTTTCTTAAAATCTTTCACAGTGTGTCTGCAGATAGAGATTATAGTTACTCGATAACTGGCAGGTTAGGGCTTTATACTGAATAGCATATATACATAGACATTAGACGTACTAAAGATAAAAACATCCAATGGACTAATTAAAGTACTGGGCTTCCATAAGCCAACAAAACAGCAGCCAGAGATTCTACACATACAGTACAGAAAGCACTGGAAGCGGTCCAATGGTTTGCTCTTTTGATTTGTCGTATTTGCTTACTCATCAATTCCTGCAAATGCTGACTGAAAATGCTAAAAGAAAGCATTCATATTTTGTTGGAAATATTACATCATTAGATATAGAAAGGTGGTCATTCATAATATTTTTGTTTTCATTTGCTGCGGCTTTTCCCTTTAACTGGACATGTGGACCTAAACCACACCAGCAAAATAACTTGGACACTATAATAAAGACATCGTATTTTGTTACCCATCTGTGTTTTCAGTATTTATATTAATATCTTGCTTCTTGATACAGGTATGTTTGTCAAGACAAGTCACATGGCAAGTCATGCGAACTGTCTTAGTAATGCTAAGCTTTTAAGATACTTAGCAAGTCATATGACTTCATGGCTTGTGTGTATTGAGGCATTTAATAGCCTTGTCAATTGACATTAAGCTAGTATGACAAAATATAATAATTATGACAACAATAATTATTAGTATTTCTATTGATGTTATTCTAATTATGCACATCATTACACACTACATGTTAATATATTATTACACATTTTGACTGGTGGCACTGTGGCGTAGTGGTTAGCACTGTCGCCTCACACCTCCAGTATGGTGGTTTGAATCTCTTCTCTGGTTTGTCGTTAGGTTGAATGATATTGGGGGCCTCAGCAACTTGATCTTCCACTTAGAGCAATCATGTGATGTCAAAAGTCACGATGGTGTGATGTCATAGGTCATTGCAGCTAACCGTTAGATAACGATAATAGCTATCTCTCTATAATAGATACTCACTCACTCATCAGCTATACCGCTTTATTCTGTATACAGGGTCGCGGGGGTCCTGGAGCCTATTCCAGGAGACTTAGGGCACGAGGCGGGGTACACCCTGGATTGGGTGCCAATCCATCATTGGGCACACACATACACGCTCATTTACATGCGACAGGCAATTTGGGAACACTAATTAGAATAAGCTGCATGTCTTTGGACTGTGAGAGAAAACCGGAGTACATGGATGAAACCCACTAAGCCACTGTGTCAGCCATATGACAGATAATTATAAGAATATTCGATGTACATGTCCAAGTTATAAACAACATAGATCATCATCTTTATCATCATAAACACCTTTATATAATAGATAAATATATATTTACAGGACTTAAAAGAGTTCAAGTTATCAATTAAAAATTGCATTAATTTCTTATATACAAGGTATTAACAGTATATGAATATTTTTCATGAAGGCATTTATATGTACTGCAAATAAATGTATAGTCCATGGCTTCAGGAAGTAATGAAAACAAATAAATATTTTAAATAAATGTCTTAAATAAACAGCTCAGGCAACTTAGTTTAGTTTTTTTTCTGTTATATAAATGCAATAACACTTGGACTGTAAAAGGTCGCTTTAGTGATGCACTGAAGTTGGCGGCTCTTTCTTCGTGCATTTCTTCCAGAAGAAATAACTTGAGCCTGGCAGTTCTGTCTTAGGAAAACACGCGTAACACAAGTAACAGTTCAGACCGAGGACAGCGGGATACTTACCGGATTCTCTAGTCGCGCTTTCCTGCCAAAGCACAGAGAGAGAGAGTTTAGAAATATGTCAGCGTTAGTCGTCTGTTCTGAATAGCCCCCTTTATGCTGAGAGGCTAAAAACACGGAAACATCCGCCAGTTTGTTTTATATTTTTGCCGGATGGCTGCTGCGCGTTGTGTGTAAAGAGCCGGCGCGAGACTGCTGCACCTGAGCAGCGGGAGCCGCGCGCCGGCCAATCACGTGCCTCGACATTTGCCACGCAGCACGCGCACAGATTACTAACGGATTTACTGTACATCCGGGGCCAAAAGTTATGAGAATGACAAAAATATACATTTTAATGATACACAATACTCAAATAAACAATATACTGCTGTTTCTGTGTGTTTAGAATTTCTTGTCAGATGTTACTATGGTACTCTGAAGTATAATTACAAATATTTCATAAGTGTTGACAATTACATTAAGTTTAAGCAAAGGGTCAACAATTCTCATATAATCAATGCTTGGAGTTTGCCAGAATGTGTGGGTTTTTGTTTGTCGGCCCACCTCTTTAGGATTGACCTTAAGTTCTCTATGGTATTTGTGGGAATTTCCTGGCCATAGACCCAAAATTTTGATGTTTTGCTCCCCAAGCTACTTATGGCAGGGTGCTTCATTGCTTGTCACCAGTCTGTTGTCGGATGGTTGGTGGAAGTTGTCCTCAAAGGATGTTTTTGTACTGTTCTTTATTCAAGGCTGTGTTCTGAGGCAAACTTGTGAGTGAGGCCACTCCTTTGGCTGAGAAGCAACCCCACACATGAATGGTCTCAGAATGCTTTACTGTTGGCATGACACAAGACTGATAGTATGGATTGTTTTTACGTGCAACAAAGTCTTCAGTGGCAATTAACTACAAAGATAACTCATATGCACTAACTGACAGCATTATTAGGAATGCTCATGCACTTTAACATTCCTGCATTTATCTGATTTAATATGACAAACATGTGGCTCCAGCTGAATGCATAAAATCGTTAGTTAGTTCTAGTTAATTCTCACGTCAAACATCGCAATTGGGAAAATGCTGATCTTTGTCAATCTGGATTCAGTATGGCTGTTTGTGTCAAATAGGCTGGTTTGTCTATTTCAGAAGTTGCTGGTCTCCTATTTGTGCAAAACAGAATAGTAATAACAAACAACAACAAAAAACTGATGCATGAGGTTGTTGTGTGATGAGCAAGGTATGAGAAAAATTGCCAGACTGGTACAAGCTGGCTTGATGGCTATACTCAAAAACCACTCTTTACACATAAAGTAGGCAGAAAAACATCACAGAATGCACAACACATGTTTCCTTAAAATTATGCAGCAGCCCCATTGAGGCTACAACAGCAGAAAACTACTTTGGGTTCCATTCTAAATAACACAGCTGTAAGGCAGTTAGACAGTCTCATATATTTGTTTATAAAGTAATAGGATAGTCTAGCACCATGACCAGCTTGGGTTGTTTGTTGGCAGTTAATAGCTGGTTAGATCTATTATGCGCTTACTTACATGCCAGATAAAAAGATAATGCACTTGGTTCCTGATCCTGTAAAATATATAATTTTTCATTTCACTAGACAATTTTCATTTCTTATGATCCCTGTGGTACCCTGCCTACTTTGTGCTTTTGTATTTATCCCTTCTTCTCTTTCTGTTGCTCTTTTGTTATTGGAGCAGCTGAAAGACTGACAACAATAACAAAAAAAGAGATTTCAGAATGACTTGCATCAGGGCAACAGTGATGCACTGTACATAAACAGTGCATTAAAAAGTGCATAATAATAATAATAATAATAATAATAATAATAATAATAAAATCTCCAGGTAGTTGGCTGTGTTGTCTTTAAACTCGGGAGTCTTTCCATGAATATGCTTTAATACAGTTCCCTGTAAACAGCCCTTTCACTGATGACCTTCTGTGTCTTAGCTTCCTTGTGGACAGTGTTGAAGATCTTCTTCTGAGCGACTGTAATAAGCAGTCTTCCCCATGATTGTGGTTTCATGTACTGGATTTTTTATTCTCATGGGCTGTAAGCCATGAGCATTACAATAAAAATAAAAGAGGCTTGTGTAATGAATGTAGGCTTTACATATGATACCTTATCATATTGTAGCGTTTTTACGCCGGGAAGGATGGTGGAGAGACAAGTGAGCTTATTTGCTGCCCAATGCAATGGCTGGGAGTACTTTATTTAAGCACACAGCATGTAAGGCATGAGCAGCACCTTCACTCAGGAGCCTATATCCAATTCAGCGTCAGCCTGAACTGGAGCACATTTCACACGTCACACACCCCCTCAAACACAACAGCGCCCCGCCCACGCCACACTGCCCCCACCCGAGCTGTGACCGTCCCTGGTCACCATGACGGACTTTGTATTGGAGGCGTGGAGGCGGTCGGTGCTGGCGGTGGGAACGCCGGCGTCCTCTGGCAGGTGAGGGGTAAACGCGAATGTAGTCCTGAGGCGGTCCGGCCTCCAGAGTTCGATGGTTCCACGGCGTGCGGCTGGTGAGGTGCAAGACGGTCCCGGTGGGGCAAAACTCGTCCCGCCCTGCCAACCGCACCCGGTAGATGACATCGGAGAGCCGAGCTGGCTGTGAGTGTCCACGCCCATTCGCCCCATAGGTGCCCCCACCCAAAAGTCTTGCAGCGGTGCCCGCGAGCGCTGGGTGGGGTCCTTCTGCCTGGCGATGAGCGGTTCACAGTTCCACAACCCGTGGGAAACAGTGGAGCCGGTGTCCACGAGCGCCCGCAGTAAGACGTCGTCCGGCACACAGTCGATGTAAAGCCCCGCGGGGCTCCCCAACCGTCCACCCGGCGCTAGGTTAGCGGCTGCTGGTGTACGCTGTTCCTCAGGCCTGAGAACGTTGAAGCGGTAGTCCGGCTGTCCCTCAGGCCTGAGAACGTTGCAGTGGTAGTCCGGCGGTCCCTGGCCTCGGCGTCGTCGCGGAATCTCGGAGAGCTCTCGGGTAGCCCTGTCCCCGGCTAGGTTCACGAACCGAGCGCCACTGAGCTGCGGGCGGTCGCTCGGCTTTTCCGCCGCGATGTGCCGCCGATATGGGCTCAGCGGGCTCGGCCTCGCGCAGCGGCAGGTCGCTTTGCCGGCTAACGGCGCACGGAGCTGTATCTTGCTTTATTTTCTGCTTCCCGCTCCGCGTTGGTTGACGTGGTGTGCTCGCACTAGCTCCGCCAGGAAAGCGCTTCTTCTGCGCGAGTAGTCGCTCCGCTACTCGGCGGCCCGCTTGGATTTTTAGAAGGTCCTCCTTTGTGCGCTCGAACCCGTTATTCTCCATCCCACTTCTGACACCAATGTAGCGTTTTTACGCCGGGAAGGATGGTGGAGAGACAAGTGAGCTTATTTGCTGCCCAATGCAATGGCTGGGAGTACTTTATTTAAGCACACAGCATGTAAGGCATGAGCAGCACCTTCACTCAGGAGCCTACATCCAATTCAGCACTAGCTTGAACTGGAGCACATTTCACACGTCACACCCTACACGCACAAACAGGGCCGAAGCCACCAACCCAAACACCTTTCCCCAACATGGTGAACACACACCGACATCCCCGCAAGGCATGCTGGTCGTCAGCCGCCGCCCCGCCCACGCCACAATATCTTGGGTAGGGTCATGGTTGATTTGGAGACTATCCCAGGGAACCCAGAACACAAGGTAGGGTACAAGTACAAACTCAGTCACGCAGGGTACAAGTACACCCTCAGTCACAAAGGGTACAAGTATACACCCAGTCAGTCACATGCAGTCCTGCAAACCAGAGGCAGGATTCAAACCCTTGACCCTGGAGGTACAAAACAACAGTGCCAACCACTAAGCCACTGTGCAGCCAGTGGTCTGAAATAATAATTACAGTGGCACAGCCTGCCAAAGTCCACTCTTTGCTACACTCCCTCACTGTGAAATTCTTCCAACTCATTCTTAATATTTTTAGTTCTTGAAAATAACCTGCTTACTGCAAATCAACTGCGTCAATGCTTCAGTGGAAAACCACTTTACCAGCGGAAGTATATTATCATCTCTAGAGATGATTTATATGACATTAGATGAATCCATTACATTGTGTATTTTCATCCTTTTCAGGTTCTTAATCTCACCCCATTAAGAGAGAGTGCAAATAAACACATGCCATTTCCATGTTTGCGAGAAGCACACACTCTATCCAAATAGACTTTTTCTTTTGTGGAAAAGTTGCACTATTGCACAATGCATTCAAGATTGCATTTATTTTAATAAGCATGAAGAAGAAACTCGCTCGAAAAAGCAAGTACTCACAACCAAGCCCAGCAATATGTTTTCATAAGAGTTTGTGGAAGAGCATGAGTGTTTTTTTCTCCCTCCAGCTTTCTGCATCTGGAAGTGATTATGTGGATGAGTATAAAACAGGCCTGCAGTGTGTTTTCATAGCATAGCACTTCAATATGTCTTGCGCAGTGTTGTCTATAGTGCTTGGGTTTTGTCTCGTCTTTTGTAGTTATGGGGAAGGAAATGAGAAACATACAGAGCTTCAGAGGGCCAAACTAGTTCCAGACCCAATGACTGAACCTGGAGCAACACATCAGGATGAAGTAAGAGCTGCACTTTTTCTGATTCTTATCTGTTCTTAGGCGTGATGTACCAGGGATTTAGCAGGCTTTTAATGTGGGAGGGGAGGGGAGATAAGATAATAATTTTAGTTCATATGGGTGGGTGGATAGTTGGGGGTTGTATTTATATCTTGGTGGGAAATAATGTTCAAACAAGAATAGTTATATCTATATAGTTATTAAAAGTTATAAAATATATAGATTTATATTTTGACCTCTTAAAGTGCCTGTTAAATATTAGAGAAACAGATTTTATCATATAAAAAAAATAAAGAAATAACCCAATGGAATGTGTGGTGTATATATTTATTCTTTAATGTACATGAGCTGACAATGCTGTTCACCAATAAATTGATGTGTGGTGTTGTGTATGCAGTTGATCTATACTTATATGCTTTTATATCATTTACACTTACCTATTTTCATATAAAGCACTGCATATAAAACCTTGTATATGGTGTAAAAGGCGTTTTCCTTTGATAAACCAGATAAACTATGTTTATCAAAAAAGCATATTTTATACATATTTACTTAACATGAGATCTGTAACTGACACTGTAATATTGTTTTCTCATTTGGATCAGCTGAAAAAGGTTTAGTACTAATGGTAGGAGTGATATTATTATGTAAAGTGAAGGATTTGTGAGTACATGACATGTGTGTATACTTGGCAGGCTGCAGTGTTTGGACTGGAACTAAAATATCCAAACTCCTGCATCAAGCTGATGGTATGACAGCTCAAGCAATTATTTTTATGCTTAACCTGTAAAGATACACTACTGTTTTTACGTCTTCTATTTTTGCTTTTTTCAACACGTTCTGCTTTAGGTCTTAAACAAAACAAACAAACGGATAATTATAATTTTTTTTCATCACCTGTAAATGCTCATTTAATCAATTAACTGAATGTAATTGAGAAAATGTTGGATTAGATTGCATGCATCCAGGCTTAAATACAACCCTGTTCTCTGAATCTAAACATCACATAAATAGAGCCTTTCTCAACAAGCACCACACATTGCCACTACAAAAAAGAAAGTCTGGAAGCAAAGGGGAAGTTTTCTAAATATAACAGTCTGGAAAGGGTTACAAAGCCATTTCTAATCCTCTGGAATGGCAGGGAACCGCAGTAAGAGCCATTATCTCCAAAAAGAGAAAACTTCCACTAGTGGTAAAAGTTCCCAGAAATGACCAGCCGAACAAAATTCCTCACTTCTTTATACAAATAAACCCAGACCAACATCTAAGGAGCTGTAGGCTGCATTCTCCTCAAATCAAGGTCAGCATCCTTGATTTCATCAAGAGCCCTCGGAGCCAAGAGGAACATAAAGGCTCGTTTCATATTTGCAAACTATGAAAGCCCCTCCAAGCATTTTGGATAATGTTCTGAGGACTGATTAGTTGAACATGGAACTTTCTCAGAAGACATTGGTCCTGTTATATCTAGCATAGCCCTATTACAGCACTGCACAATAAGTACATCACACCAAGAATAAACATGGTGGTGGCTGGCTGGTCATCTGTCTGTGAGCCGAAGATCAAGAGTAATTGAGTTTACAGCAAAACAAGAATAGCATTTCGTGTGACTAAAAGTAGCGAAAACCCGGGCACATTCTTTCTTGGCACTGTGTTTGATATACTGTACGTTCTTGCCTGAAAACTACAAGTTTGGTTATTATTTCTTACTTTCTTCTTAGAAGTATAGAGCACGACTGCGTCGACATGCAGAAATGAAGAAAAGGAAACATAATGCGGGAGCCTTTTCCCCATTGAGTGTAATGGTGGTCCAAGAACAGTCAAATTCTTTATCTTTCAACCTAAGTGTTTTAAAAATTGGTTTTGATTACTCCTGTGCATCTTCTCTTTTCCTTACATGTCTTTGCCACAGATGTCCGAGGAAGAAAAGAAAATGCACGTAAGCTAGACTGACATTTCAGTAGTTCCTTGTTCTGAAATAGAGCTGTGCCGTGTGTGTTAAAATATCCTTGAACTACAGGGCAAAATGCCATAAATACAAAATGCCAAAATTGGCAAAATTTCTTCCGCTTGATTTGTAACCAATGTTATCAGAATTCTTTTTGCCAAACTCTATTTTGGCAGTACAGTGTGTTACAATGTACCTTTATTTTAATGATGGATTATAATATGATTTTATGAGTCTATTTCAATGCTTCTTGGATTTAAAAAAATGCCTTGACCGATAGCAACTCCATATTGTAGAATATTAGTAGGTTGTGGAGATAGATTGACAAATGTTACAACATTGCTAGGTGTTGCTTTGGGGATTTTGTCCAGGCACGACATACTATTGAAATTTTCTAGGATAACAATTGTAGGGTGTATTGGCCCATATATTTGTTTAGCAAGCATAATAGATTCCACACATATCGTCATATCTTAACCCAGTGAAAAAAAAAACATGATTAATTGGCCTTGTTTGGACTGGCATTCGAAAATGATTTGGAATTGACTGGTTAACACGGTAATTTGCATACTACAGGCCTACAATATGCGCATGACCTGTGGCAAGCCAAACCTGATCTCACAAGAAATTTATGTAGATTTGCACAGTCTAGTGTAACGTGGGTGTTTTTAAATCACGAAGGGCAAGTCAAGTCAAACCAGTACTTATGATGAAATTTCTTGTGAAAAGAGGTCTAAAACCGCTTAGAGATTAAACAATATTTACAGAAGATTTTAAGTACAGCACAGTGATACAGTAAGACTCTTAAACATTTAAATGGTGCAAATGTTTTAAAGAAGGTAGCTCAGAGCCCACTATAGTCCTCACTCACTCACTTAGGCTTGGGGCTTGAGGCGAGGTACACCTTGGACAGGGTCCCAATCCATTGCAAAACACACACATACTCATTCACACACTATGGGCAATTTGGGAATGCTAACCAACCTAAACTACATGTCTTTGGACTGTGGGAGGAAACCGGAGTACCCAGAGGAAAACCACCAAGCACGGGGAGAACATGCAAACTCCATGCACACAGAGACAGGAATTGAACCCAGACCCTGAAAGTGCAAGGCGACAGTGCTAACCACTACACCACCATGTCGTCCCACTATAGTCCTTCATGTGAATATTAAGCAAGTGAAACCTAATCTTCTATAGAAATCGATGAAAAACTTAACGCCAACTTGCAGAAGAGACACATCTGTCTGTAGGAACTGTACACACAATTATTCACAAACACCACTTGCATCTTAATTGATTGCAATTTAGCTGGGAGTTATTGTCACGTCTCCCTTTATAGTACTGACCTCACTCCTAGCTGTTTGAGCCACATGTTTCCACATGTTTGAGCCAATATCGGAGTTTCCCAACGTTTTAGACATAAATCCGATCATAGCTTCGGTATACTGAGAAATCTTTGTACCTTGATGGTATCCAAGCACTAATGAAATGCCGAAACAAGTGCATTAGGGTGGTGGGATATTATATAGAAAAATAAAGCTACCCTAATCCTGACCTTACAGTAAATCATTATTATTATTTTTTTTTTACAAAGTAAGTCAAGCAAGTTTCTATAAACCTCCTGGACCAGAAAGAAATTTACTGGACCAGTATTGCCTGATGAGATTTCAGCAAATTAACAGCACAGATCTAATTGTGCTTGTAAATATTTTCAAATATTTAGGTTCTGATACTTCACCTTATCAAAAGCTAATATTATATTAATCTTTCGTCACAAGTGTTGTTAAATGGGATTAATTAGTAAGAGAAAATATCACACCAGTAGAGATTAATGTACAGTACCCATCCATCCTCACAACCACATTTTCCCTATTACTAGAACTCTCACACCAAGATGCATGAACATTCAAAGGGCAAGAAGACCAAGCTTGTAAAGCCACTTTTAAACCACCACAGATCATATCATGAACAGACGTCCCATAGAGAAAAAAGGAAAGTCTCAAAGGTAAAATCTATCTTAATCCACTTCATTCACCAGCGAACCAAATTTAGAAGCAACATGCATTAGATTACAAAACACTGATGATCTTGTTTTTCTGTTTTTGATTTTTTACTTGTTTTTCAGAAAAAGCAGGTGACGAAACCTCAACCAGGAGTATTCTCTGTTCTCAGTTATACTGCACAGGATAAGGAGAGGTTTGTTCGAGCCACTTTAAGTCACATCTATGTAAAACCTATGTTTTTAAATTAGGTTTATTCAAGACAACATAATGTCAGTAACAAAAGGCTTTTAAAACATGATCATTAAAATAGGTCATGATGCTCTTAAATATGTAAATTAAATGTCAACATATGAAAAATAAAAAAATAAAAATAAAAAGAGAACAATAAATACATACGGTATATGGCTAGAAAATTTGTGGACACCTGACCATCATACTCATGATCATTCCATTCCAGATCTACAGTAATCCTCTTTCTCTATTATAATAACCTCTACTATCGTGGGAAGATTTTCTACTAGATTTTGAAAGATCAGTGTTGGAGTTTGTTACCGTTCAGCCACAGGAGCATTAGTGAGATCAGTGACTGATGTTAGAGGCCCGGTGCTTTACTGACATTCCAATTGATCCTAAAGATGTTTATTGGGGTTGGGGTCAGGGATCTGTGCAGGTTACTCAAGTTCTATCAAACCAAAGCATGTTTTTATTGTGCTTACTGTGTGCATGATGAGACATGTTCTTATTGGTGTCTTAGCTCAGGTAAATCGATATCGTAATGCTACAGCAAACAAAGACATTCTAGACGAGTCATTCCCAAACTTAATAAGGCTCCGGGTCAATTTAAAACCTCAAAATGTTCTGAGAAATGAGCTCCACCCGGAAATTCACACCTAGTATTGCCACCATTTCCCATAGCACACACTCTCCTTTTTATTTATGTCAGACTTTATATAGAGTTATATTTTATACATATATTTCATAACTGTCACACAGGCTATCTAGAACTGGTTTTAAAATTAAGTCTCTGATCAAAATGTATGGAATTGCATGTAATTTAAATCTCATGGCTTTGTTTTATTAGTTTTAACCTCCTAAATAAAAAATAACTAACTATACACAATTATGGTCAGTTTAAAGGTACTTACCAACTTAAACAAACACAAATAATAATAATAATAATAATAATAATAATAATTGCACCTCCAGTGTTGGGGTCCGAGTCTCACCTGTACTCCCCGTGCTTGGTGTGTTTTCTCCGTGTTCTCCTGTTTCATCCAACAGTGCAAATACATGCAGATTAAACCATACATTTTGATCAGAGACATAACTTTTTAACCAGTTCTAGCCTGTGTGATTAGGCTAGAAGTTGCGTTCCCAAATCCACGTGTAAATGTTGTTGGAAATAAATAGAATAGTAAATACAACTGGCCTCCATGGTCCCTAGTTGTACTACAAAAGTTTCTAGATGGATTGATGGAATTGGTCTTTGAGCCCACCTGCAGTACCTTTACGACCCACTAGGGGGCTGCAGCACACACTTAGGCAAATCTTATTCTAGATATTTGTGTTCTTCCTTTGTAGCAACAATTTGGGGAAGAAAAACATATAGGTGTGGTGGTTAGCTGTCCAAAACCTTTCATGATATCACGCCGTTTAAAGTAAGATTTATCATTTGAGACTTTGACGTTTTGTTTATTTATTTATTTATTTATTTATTTATTTTTAGATCACATGGACAAACAGAAGATTCGGATGACTAAGGCATTACGTGTAATGATCAACATAGTCTGATTCATTATGTGTAAATTTTATATTAGATTTTATATAAGAATTATATGACATCAATTCTTTAAATATATACAAAACGTACAATCAAGGTCAAGTTTAGAATTATTTTCTCCTCTGTTAATAAATCCCATACAGTATTTACAGTACTTCACTGGCTATTAACCTTTTCCTGTTATACTAAAGATGTTATTGCATTACCAAAAGTGACCACCAAGTGCCAGTAATTATTCAGTCTTGAATTGTAAAGCGTGGGTAAAGAACTGTATTCTACTACTGTCTCTTTCTCTCCAAAATGTTTTAAATAAAAATCCTCTAAGAGCATCTAACATCATAGTGACTGCTTTATTCTGGTCAGTTTCACAGTGGGTGGCATACACACACACACACACACACACATTCACCCCAAACCAGAAACTCTGGATCTGTGGAGAAACATCGCAATAGCAGGTGGCCAGGTAAGGCAATGCCAACCATCTGAAATCAGCTTTTTTCTAATTGTTATATCACTTATCTTAAGTAGCACAAATAACCAACAAGTAAACACATCGCTTCTGCTAAAGATTGCAATATTACAGGGTTTATTTAAGAGTAAAGCAATGCAGAGTGTGTAGGTGGTGAGCCACATCTTCTACCGTGTCTGGGTGGTGTTGAAACTGAAAAAAAAAAGTAAATCATTTTGAAACAGAAAGTATGAACACAAAGCATGATAGCTGTAAATAATACAGAAGTGATACTCTTGTATCAGACAGAAAAAAAAGGAAAGATGGCATGTTCAAATCCTATGCATTTAAATAAAATATATTAACCTATAATAAATATAAAATCTTTTTAAATTTAGAAACAACATCCACAACATTAAAGGAGTGCTTATGTATTTCTAAATTTGTGTACATACATATTGTGTTGAAGTCATCATTAAAATGTATATATAATGCTTTTTTCTGTCCTGCATATGTTAATAAACTTGTAATAAATTTGAAACAAGAATAAAAATGATGGCAAAAAGATATATAAGCCTTCAATAATAACCCAAAGTATTATTATTATTATTATTATTATTATTATTATTATTATTATTATTATTACTACTACTACTACTACTACTACCACTACTAATTCTCTTTCCCAGGACAGGTTGAGAAAAAAACATGAAACCATGAAGAACTTTCAAGTCATTATAACTTTAAATATCATAAGTGCTGAGAATGTAAAGTTTAAAATAATGGCAAAATACCTACACAGCATTGCAGTATTGTGTAAAGATAACCAATTAACTGGTGATAAATAAAAACAGTTTTGAAAAAGGCTGTCCTTGGTAGATCTCATGGTAATGCCAAGGTCGGTGGTTTATGTTCACGTTTTATCAGACTTGGTTTATTTTAAAGCATGCGAGAAGAAAAACCAAACAACTCTATCCCACTCCAAAAAAAATTAAAAAAAATAACAATGGTAAAAAAAAACCTACCATAGTAAAAAAAACCTCACACGCCAGCTGAAATACATCCTTTATGCAATTAAATTCATGAGTCAGTTTCCATCCCTCCCTTTTTTTCCCTTTACACAGACACACATACTGTATACACACACCCACACAAAATACTAAGGTTTGGAGTTCACGCACTTGACAGCAGAACTAGAAAGCGGAGGCTTTTTTCTGGCTCCTCACACAAGGTAAGACAGATCCTCTTTAACCCAGGAGATAGAAATGTAGAAAGGAAGCTTAGATATATTTGGGATTATCTCTGTACATGCATAAATGATTCAGTTTTGCTCTGTGTTAAAGGTGAGGTTGTTTTCGAAGCCAAAGGCCATGAATTAATAATTAAACTCAGACCTGATAGGGTGCCAAATGTGCAAAAATTCATTCTCAGTATTAAAAAATGTAAAAAAAAATAATTAACCCTTTATTTTCAGTGCAATATTTACACAAGAAAATAATGGGACGGACTTACTCAGTGTCCTTGAAAGTCTTTTCCCAGAATCAACGTTGCACTTCTTTAGAAAAGAATTTGCCAAAATGTTTGACTAATAAAACAAGCACAGAGTTAGGAATGTTAGAGATGTCAGGAATGTCTCTATGCAGTCGTATGTCTCAAGGCAAGATATACATATGGTCTGGTTACCATATGTACGCTTTTCTTACATTTCTGAGATGCATTAAGGCAAAATAAAAAGGTCTCAGGATAAAGTACTTAAAAGAGCTTAAGATTTCATGACATAGCATGATTTCAGAAATGCATATTGTTAGTAACGTTAGTCTTTGATGATGATGATGATGATGATGATGATGATTAGTATTACTGAAGATACAATACAGTCGTTTGAACGATGGCATTCTAAAATAATCTCACTTTTACTGTCTCAATAACTAAAACTTGTGGATTTTATGAAGCGTGAGAGTTATCATTGATTATAGAGGACAATAACATTGCATTGACAATTCATAAAAGGGGTTTTAATTATAATTAGATCTAAAATCATCATACATCATTAAAAAAAGAAATGATGTTAAAATTTCAAATGATACAAAAATGTTAGTCAATGTATATTAGGTTTTAATATAAACCGACATTTAATAACTATTAAATTCTTAAGTTAGATTTCATGTATACAAATGAAATAAGTACTTATAGATTGGATTGATGTATGTATTAATGTAAGCTGTTCGGTTCAAATGAAACACATGAATGCACTAAAAGATAATAAAATTTACAGTTGTTATTGTCTAATGATACAACTACCACTAGGTATTAATGCAATATGTTTAATGCAATATGTTTTTAAAAAGTAGTCTTGGGTAGATGTGCAGTTTCATAGAGAAGCTGCAAAGTGTTCCTCAGCACTTTGGATAATATGCCACATTCCTTCTGAATGGAGACTATTTTTGCTGGCAAAACCCAGCTGCCAGATTTGTGGTTTTGTTTAGTTTTTTGGTCCAAGAAAATTTTCTTAATCAAGAAAGTGTGATTAAATAATCAAGTGATGTTCTGAAACGTGAAATGTTTTTATCCTGAGTCAGTAATAAAGGAGCCATAAAACTAATTCCGTAAACAAAAAAACAGGCTGACTAAGACTTGTGCACAGAACTGTACATACAAAGTAAAATCCCCAGTGTTGATATATTACTTTCAGAGTTTATTTGATTCCAACTGGACTCATATAAACTCTGCTCTGTGTTGATTCAACGCTCTGTATTAATTCAGCACTGGGGAATTTGTTGTGAATATATAATAAAAGTAACAATATTATTGTTTTGCAGAAATCTTCATTTTAAAGTAAATATGTCTTACTCAGAAGAGGATATTTATGAATATAATGAGACTGACAATGAAACCTACAACTACGATGACTACGAATCCCCCTGTGATAAAAAGGACATTCGCTCTTTTGCTAAAGTCTTCCTACCCGTTATGTACGGGGTATCTCTAATACTGGGATTAACAGGAAATGCTCTGGTAGTCGCTGTGTACGCGTATTCCAAGCGCTTGAGGACACTAATGGACATATTTGTGGTGCATTTAGCCGTGGCCGACCTCCTGCTCCTCCTGACCCTACCTTTCTGGGCTGCTGCTGCCGTTCATGGCTGGGAATTAGGAGAGGTTCTCTGCAAGGTTGTCACCGCCTTATACACCATTAACTTTACATGCAGTATGTTACTTCTGGCTTGCATCAGTCTGGACCGCTACCTGTCACTATTCCCACAACTCAAAGACCGTTTCCTGGGCCGGATTTTTAAAAGGAACTGCTCCGTCAAGCTCTGCCTGGTGGTGTGGATAGTCAGTTTCTTTCTAGGGATCCCTGATTTGGTGCTCTCGAGGGTTAAGGACTTTCATAGTAGGAAAGCCTGTATGGTGATGTACCCATCAGACATGGCCATTCAGGCAAAGGTGACCATGGAGGTGTTAGAGGTGCTGTTGAGTTTCTTAGTGCCGTTGTTCATGATGTTGTATTGCTACTACCACGTGGTACGGAAACTTTTGGAGCTTCCACCAGAGAACAGGGGGAAGAGGTGGACAACTATTCGTGTGCTGTTGGCAGTGGTTGGAGTTTTTGTGCTCACACAGTTTCCCTACAATGTGGTGAAATTTTGCCGAGTCCTAGATGTGATCCACATGTTAATAAGCAAATGTGAAACAAGTAAAGCGATGGACAGGGCAGCACAGATTACAGAGAGTCTGGCTTTGATCCACTGTTGCCTGAACCCTGTGCTTTATGTGTTTGTTGGCTCATCCTTTAGACTACGTGTGCTAAGGTTTGCCAAAGCATTTGGCCAGAGGAGGAGATTGGCACGACGGAGAGAGGAGTGTGGTGTGGAGATCTCATTTAATTCACATTCGCAATCCCAAAAGACAAGTACCTTCTCCATATGAGTACATTTAAAAGTGATATAGAGAACAATGATAAGAAGTGTATTTTATTTTTGTCTATCTATTTGTATTCATATTCATTCATTTATAAGTGTGTGTGCATATAATAATATATTATATTGTATATACATAATATAAAGCAGTAATCCTGGGAGGGTTGCGTCAGGAAGGGCACCCGGCGTAAAACCTGTGCAATAAGTTGTTATGTGAATCGAATGTTCCGCTGTGGCAACCCCTCGATGAAAGCAGACGAAAGACTAACAACAGCAACAACATAATATAAGGCAGTGTCGCCAGTTAAAGTTTTTTTTCCTGCAGCTTGCAAAGGACTAGAAAAACAGGATGGTTTAACTGGAAGGATATTGAATTGTTTTTTTTTTGTTGTTGTTGTTTTTGCCCTTTGTGCACAAGCCCCAACGGAAAAAAGATGTACCGTGACAATATGTGCGAAATCAATTTAATACCTTTTTTATACAAAGGAAAATGAGATGAAGGTGGATTAAACTGAATAAAAGAAAAACCTGAACAAGGACTTGACAACATCTTGTAAAGGGGGAAATACTGCACCTCTAAAACATATTACACTGGATACTTACGCTATAAATTTACAATAAGATTTTACTTATTTTACAATATTTAGATCTTTCTACATCATATGGCTTTGTATTCTTGTAGTTGCCAATCAGGGTGATAATAGAGTAAGGTTTGTGGTGAGAAAATGCTGAGATGGAAAAATCTAACAGTATGACTGGATCTAACAAAACCTATCAAGTAGGTATTTGACTTAACTATTTGACTTACTGAATATTACTAAAATGTTTACAGACTGTTAAAGCATGTAAAAAAAAGCATGTACAGTACATACACAGGTTTGGGGTCTGTGCATTCTTGTCCTGTTTGGGTTTTTGATTATTGGTGTAAAACAAGATCATTTAATTTCAATTAAATGTTTTTTTTTGTATGGCACATTGTTGCAATGCAGTTTTACAGAATTGAAAACAATATGGAAATAAATTATAAATATGTAAGCAAATATGTATAATAAAACTACTATTATGATAAGTATTAAACTATAGTTTATCCCTTTGCTTTGTATTTGCTTTCCTCCATCTTTTACATGCTGTAGGTTCATGCATAATCCAGAAATAACCAGCAATACTTTTAAATTTGGGGTGGAGTATTGTGAAACTAGTGTTTTTCTTTGGTAAACATTTGAAATACATTAAGTTATGCTCTGGACAAGCAGGGACATATTAGTAACTTGTTTAGCACAATTCATTTTGGCAACGCCTAGACTGGTTTTAAGTCTTTAAGGATGTTTATCTTTCCCAAATGATTAATCTTAAGACATCTTTTTATTTGATTTCCTTTGTTAAAGAAAATATTTGTGATTGAAACATGCCATCCATCATGAGTTAAGTGCAGTACAAAGTTGCTATCTGTCCAGGAAAAAGTATTGTTATATGTAAGTCTAAATTAGGATGTAAAATGGATCCAGTGTAATCCATATACACTATCTTGCAATGCCTTTCTGCCATTTGTCTTACTAATTATACCAGCCTTAAGTATAAATCAACCATATGTAAAAAACAAAAACAAAGGAACAAACTGTTGATGTGCACAAAGGCACGTACTGATTTTTCCTGTAATCTGATGGTGAAGCAGCAATGCATATTTCAAATAAATACTGGTGCATACTTCTAGTGCACAATGAGTCATAGCTTATGCACGATGGAACATGCTTCAGTGCTTACATTTTCAGGATCTTTCCTTGGGAACACCCTGGATGAGACACCAAGCCAATAAAGTGGACCATACACTTTGTGTAGCCAAGTCTACAAATACAGTCACTAGTCACTGTTTTGGGCAGAAACAGCTGGGGCAGTGGAAAAAAAACAATACAATGAGTCAGATAGAAAGGAGAAACTGTAATGAAAGCAGGCACTCTGTTTGACTAAAGGAAACCAATTCTGCAGCTGAGTTTATACAAGACTACATTGGGGGAAACCAGAGTGTATGTGTTAAAGGAATGGTCAAGTTCATAAATAAAACAATATGGTGCACAGTTTTATTTAATTTCCTTATTGCCCCCCCAACCCATGTGCCCCCCCCCCCCCCCCCACAACACACACCCCCCGCCCCCAAAAAAGGGGTGTCCCGAAAATACACTGAAACACAAAATTTAGTTTGCAAATTGTGTATAGTTATTTATAATGTAGAACTGGAGTTTGACCTTAACTGTTCCAAAAAAAAAAGATAACCTACTTGTTATACTTTTAAACAATTTTTTTTATATCAGATGACGAGTATAAATATTTCATATAAAACCTGGCTATGTTAAATTGCTTGGTGTGACTGAATGCATTTTAATCAAGTTTTTGTTTTATGTGTGGGAAATGTTGGGTTCTGTTTAGACATTTTCTCAAACGTAGGCCAGCAATCAACCTGGCTTACTTTATTCACTCATTTTCTACAGGGTTATGGGAGGTCTGGAGCCTATCCCCAGACTTGGGGCATGAGGCGGAATACACTCTGAATGGGGTGCCAATCAGTCAGGGTACAATGGAAAATTTGGGAACACCAATAAGCCTATTCTGCATGTCCTTCGACGATAAGGGAAGCTGGAGTACCCAGAGGAAACGCGCCAAGCATGAGAAAAAAATATGCAAAGAGAACACACACAGACTCAAACCCTTGCACCCTGGAGATGCGATAAAATAAAGTGCCAAATTTAAGAGGCCAAAGTGCTGACAACTACGCCACATAGCCATTTGAAGCAAGCCTCAAGTGGCCTAATGGATAAGGCATTTGCCTCCTAAGCCAGGGATTGTGGGTTTGAGTCCCATCTGGGGTGGAAAATCTTTAAGAAATTTCCCTGCTGTTGGTCGAATAAAGGTATAGCTTATCTTATATTTTTATAACAGTGACAGTAACAGTGCGAGTGCTCTCCCCCACTGCACTTCTGTTCATATACTAACCACTTCTTGGAGAACCACTATCTCCACTTCTCGCAAATAAAACCATCATCTGTCACATCTGGAATGGTGGTAAGTCTGAATAGGCCGTAAGATGAATCACTGGGAACCACCATGTTTGACAATCTGAAAGAAGAAGCAAACAATGTCTGTATTCCATAAAAGGCTCACAGGAAGTGCTTCCAGGCACAAAAGAGGAAGTTCAACCAACCACAAGGGCTGAGTCTACACTGGGCAGGTCATTAGCAGTGTGGTTTGGCATGGTAACCAGTAATGAGCTGAAGAGGCTCTAACACATTGTTGAGTTTGCTGAAATGCTCAGAGGAAGAAATCTGCATTCTATGACCACCACATCCTTGAACTTGCTCCCTCCAGCAGATCAGTGTGCACGAAATCCACCAGACTCCTATAATAGCTTCCTTGCAGCTGGAACTCTCCATTTCCTGTCAAATACAGCATGATGAGTCACTGCCAGCATTATGTATCTGGTCAAGATGTATCAACACTTTTTTAGAATGCAGCATTCGTCTTTGTGCAGAATTAAAAGCAAACTAAATAGAAAAATAAATATAACATACTTAATACATTAATAGGGATAATGTGATATCTATTTCTGTACATTTAGTAAATTTGTACCTATATTACCAGTGTCTGAGCATTGGTGGCTCAGTGGAGGGTTTCTTGCCTATCTGCGGAAGGCCAGATTTGATTCCCAGTCAATGCCAAAACCTGAGGCACTGGATGCAGTGCTGGTCCCAAGCCCAGATAAAATGGGAGGGTTGGATCAGGAAGGGCATCGTAAAAACCTGTGCCAAAGTTGTGTCCGGAACTGATGGTCTGCTGCGGGCGAGCCCTCAGTGGAAACAGTCGAAAGAAAGGCGACAACATATTACCAGTGTTGTGAGTCCTTGGATCTTTTGTATTACTAATGCCTGTAAGAACAAGTCTGATTCCTTGTGTACTAGTGAACAGAAAAGCACAAGCTTCTACCATTGTTGCTTGTGTCTGTAAGGGTAAATTGTCTCATTTACACAGAAGTGTATATAAAAAGAACATAAAACATATATTTTTATATATATTTGTAATAACTATAGGTACGTGTGCCTCGTTAATATGGTCAAACAAAATTCTTTCATTTAGAGCATTTCATTTACTGAACTAACTAAGTGCCTCACTGTAATAAGGTCAGTAAGGAATAAGAGGAGGGGGGAAAATTGTTATGTCAAAGCTGAATGCTGTTGTGAATTTATGAACTGTATTCCTATTGTATCAAGTTTGATACAGCCAATAAGGTTGATACGAACAACATGTTCGAAGATAAGCACATGGTTTCTGTTCTACTAATTACATAAACATCTACCAATTTTCCTGGTATACATCCCAGAAACTGACAGAAACTTTTCCATCTAAGAATTGCAGCAGAAAAAAAAAAAAAGGAAAAAAAAAAGTCAGACTCAATAGGTATTCACTCACTCATCATCAATTCCACTTTATCCTTTATACATGGTCGCAGGGGGCCTGGAGCCTATCCCAGGAGACTTAGGGCACTACGGGCAATTTGGGATTAGCCTAACCTGAATGTCTTTGGACTGTTGGAGGAAACCGGAACACCAGGAAGAAACCGACAAAGCAAGGGGGGAAACATGCAAACTCCATCACACAGACCTGAGACGGGAATCGAACCAGAACCCTGGAGGTGGAAGGTGACAGTTATAACCAGTAAGGTATAGGTATTAATTATTGAAAAATCTTTATAACTGAGATAAATCAGTGTTTCACTTTAAGGCGGAAAAAAAAATGGTCACATAATATGGAAAAATGAATGAACATCCTTCTCGTATCACTTCCTTCTTTTTTAAACACTAAAGATTTCACTTACACGCTAGCACAGTGTTACCACAGTGTTGATTAAACTAGCAGTCATTTAAACATTATCCTTTGACAACACTTAACACTATACTTTGGCTAAATCTTTCCTTCATACACCATATTAGGTTAGTTTAAAAGTTTATGCTAACAGCCTGGAACAATCCGCATTTATTAGATGTTTTGAATATTTGTGTCTACTGCCCCCTTGTGGACGTTTGAAAACCATCTAAATTCTTACCTGTGTACTGTACACAATACAGTATAGTGATGGGAAGTTTGAATCATTTTAGTGACTCGGTTCCTTGAATCTCGTTCATCAATATGAACGAATCGTTTTTTAGTCATTTCGTTCATTATAATAAACAGAATGAACCGCTCACCTCTGATATCTTCTAGTCTTCGTTATTTTGAATCAATTGCGCTGTATAGCGTCTATGAGAGTCACGTGACAAAAGAACGAACGACTCGGAGTAGAAGAGTCATTGAGAAAGTATCGCTCAATTCTGTTTCCTGTACATGACCTACGGGGGTTAGCGATGATTTGCGCATGCGCGCCCAGTAGAAAATGAACGAATCACTCTCCAAGACTATTCGTTCTACTGAGTCACGTTAAAGATTCGTTCAAAAAGAATGAATCGTTTATGAGCGACCCATCAGCAGAACGAATCACGCAAGAAGATTCAGTCAGAACAGTCGCTCAATTCTGTTTCATGTGTACTGCACTGCAATACACTTGACCGATTCAATCTAACAGCAGAAATGGCAAAAACAAAGTAAAGGTGCAGTTGCTCAGTTAAATTAAACCTCTAGTAAAGGATGAAGTAAAGCTTTAAATTCAAGTTTAGTTTCAAGTTGACATAGAAAGTAGGAAATATAGGAGAGCACTAGTTCAAGCTAGATAGGTAGAGTAGCTGTCAATACAAACTGCCTAAATAAATACAGCATACCATACTCACTTTTTTTGGTCCACTTTATTAGGAATGCCTGTTCACTTGCTCATTTATATACAGTATGTAAACATACACTAGTTATCTAATCAACCTATCACCCAGCAGCGGGACAATAGACAAACCTGGACAGCTGAAGAAAAAAAGCAGGAATTTTTTTGCTATTTTTAAAAATATATATTTTGTCTAATTCTGAACTGTCCAATTTGGGTGAGCATGTGCCCATAACAGCCTGTTCTTGGCTGTTAGTGGCATGCAATGCGGTCATCTGTTGCTGTAGCTCATTCACCTCAAAGTTTGTTGTTTTGTTCGTGGCGGGATTTGAGTTACTATGTCCTTCCTGGCAGCTCAGTCTAATCTAACCTCTTGTACCACTAAGTGTTTCCACCCACAGGACTGTTGCAGACTTTTTTTCCCCTTGTTTAGGGATTGTTGTGTGTGAAATACCTAGGATATCCGCTGTTTGTGAAATACTTAAACCAGCCCAATTTGTACCAAAAGTGATTCCATGACAAAGATCTTCTTTGATTTTGATGTTTAATATGATAATAAGCTGGAGCTTTTTAACAGTAACTTCATGATTAGATCACTGCAGGAATGTACATCTGATTATAATTTAAGCTCCTAATAAAGTTGTAATTGAGTGGATGAGATAAGATTACAGTGATGGGAGTTGTGGCTTGCTGTTACATGTGTCAAAGATTTAGTTGGTTAAGAATTTAAATGTGGTGAAGAAAAGTAGGGCAGATCAATAAAAAGGAGACAGGAGTAGGCGGCATGGTGGTGTAGTGGTTTGCACTGTTGCCTCGAGAGAGAGAACTTGAACCCTCAACCCTGGAGGTGCGAGACAACAGGGCTAACCACTAGGCCACCAGAGTGCCTCCAGGCCTCCCACAACCGTGTACAGGAAAAGCAGTTTAGAGTAAGTGAGTGAGTGTGTGATGATGGGACCCCTTGGGCCTGTGTGCGTGGAGTTTGCATGTTCTTCTGGTTCTTGGTGGGTTTCCTCCGGATACTCTTATTTTCCTCCCACAGTGCAAAGACATGCACATTAGGTCAACTGTCGTTTCCGAATTCAGTGTGTGTGAATGAGTGTGTGTGTGGGCATGCTTGTGCCTTGCAATGGATTAGCACTCTGTCCAGGGTGTACCCTGCCTAGTGTCCAATGGGAAAGGCTCCAAGCCTTCTACAACGATGCACAGGATAAGTGGTATCCTGTGAGTGAGTGACTGAGACAGGAGTACACCAAACTTAATGACAGATATTTAAAAAGCAATTTAATTACATTACATAAATTTTCTCTTGTAGCATATTGCTTCTGCTTTTCAGTAAAGGGTTGGAAGGTAGCGTCACATCACTACCAGTGTTAGTTAAAATGTCTAGTTACATAAAACAGTTTTAATCTGACTGACTGATGGACTGACTTCCATCCTCATTCTGCAACAGGGTCAAGGGAGGCCTAGGTCCTTACCAGGGTACTTGGGGCAGGATGGATGGATGGAAAAGGTGCCATCCATCATAGGGCACACAAGCATGCAAAACGCTCACATTTAAAAAACAAACAATAAAAAACTTGCTAACTGTGCACATTGACATGCGGTAGGACTGAAACCCTCGACCCGGGAGGTGAGAGGAGACAGAAAGATGAAAGATCACAGTACATGAGACAATTTACATGATAGTTGTATTCATGCAATTGTTTTATTGTTTTTTAAATAAAAAAAAGCATTTAACAAAAATGTACAAAACAAAAATCTAATCACTGCTTAGATTAGTTAGTGCTAAGGCACGTGTGTTTGGCCCATCAGACCGTTAGATTATTAAAGGCAGCTTAACAGGCTTTTGTTCAAGAGTACTTGAAATGATAAATTAGGTATGAGAATTATGAAAACAAATTATTTTACAGAGAAATCCTTTAAAACAACTTCCAAAGCTGAAATGAGGCAGGAAACAAACTGACCAAAAACAAAAAAACTGACCAGCACAAAAAAAAAAAAAACACTGTTTCAGGTCTCTGTGTTAAAGGCAAATAAACCCATCTTAATGCACATTCTCTAGTAACTACACAGCCAAAACTTAAAGAAGCAAGACAAAAAAAATCTCAAGTTTTTTTAAACACATGTCAAATGTACTGTAGTGTGATGAACTATACCATTTATTAGTGGCCAACAATGAGTGATATAATTATTAATATCAAAATATACAGCAAGATTCATACTGTGGTGCTCAATGTGTCATAAGAAAAACAGATGGATGAGGAAAAAAAAACATTCCAGTGTGAAGGGACTTTAATATTAATATGAATTCAGGCCAAGGTGCAGTCTGTGTAGAGCACAGAGTGAGTGTTTTGAATGATGATGTTGGCATTTACTAGTCGCAATGCTCTGGAGTGTTACCATGGAAGGGAAGACAGCTGTGCCAAAGTCCACACAAGAATTGTGCTTTTCTTAATAATTCAGAATCTGAACATCAAACAGGTCACACACTCCCTCGTTGTCATCCAGGTTGAAATTGTAATCCACACCATGGTTGGGTGAGAGGCGCAATAGCGGGAAGACTGTAGAAAAAAACAAAACAAATTAGTGCAGGTCCAACTGTCCAAACATAAAGAGACTGTTTGTGACCGTTGTAAGGAATTGCTGGCAGGGGTTCAGGTGAGGCTGCTCTTATGCCGTTCCTCATTCCTTAAGTAAACGATCTCTCTTTTACTGAATTTCAACTTAGAAAATGGACACGCATGATAAGCACAGCTGTGAATCACTAATTTGCTCACCATGGAGCTCAGAGGAAAACACAACAGATCACACAAAGTAGACAAACAGTCTGATTCAAATGCATGGAACAGGGCTTACCATCAGTCGACATGAGTTCATCTATAAGATCAGCAACACCTTTAAAGACATAAATGTAATTCATAAGTCAATACAGAAGACTATATACTAGTCAAAAGAAACATATTGCTCTTTTTTACCCTCTCGTTCTTCCTTCATTTGATCCACAGTGTTGAGACGGAGCAGATTTCCCACATCCAGCATGGCCTGCATATCCTGTCCTCCCAGATCTCCATGTGGCTCTGCTGAACCCTCTGGCCCAACAAGAGGCTCCTGCATCAACAAGCACTGGCTGCCAGGAGACTCAGAGCGACATTCTGAAAAAGGAGTAAAGTTAAAGCACTACTACGAATCAATGAATAAATGTCTACAAATGTGTAGTAATAGTAAGTCAAGATAAGGAAAGTTTGGAAGGATTTCACAACTTATTTACTGGATAAGTGAAATCTCTTCAAAAATAAAACCACAAAGTTGCCATTACATACTATTATTATATAAATATATAATGTACAGTATTTATTTATTAGACCTGTTGAAATATTTAAGAAAGATGTAAGGGATAAAAACACAACATTGTGCACAGTTACAGAAAGATAATCAGCAATTTGTGTGACATGCTCCTCGTGTGAAGCGTTGCTACTCTTTCATTTACAGTGTTAATTCATGATTCTCATACGTTTATAGTAACGTGTAAAGTTTTTGAGCATCCACACATGCTGGTTCCTGTTGCTTTATTTTATATACATCAAATCAGCCAGAACATTAAAACCACTTAAGTTTCAGGTTCCTCTTGTGCCACCGGGGCAACTCCAGCTCTCACAGTGTGCCACTGAAGGTGTCTATGATGTCTGGTACCAGAACATTGGCAGTGTATCATAATTGTTTGTCTGGTGTGTCCTATGGGTGCTCGATCAGATTAAGATTTGGGGAGGTTGGACTGCTGGGCCCCATGTGCTGCAGGCTGTAATGAACTGGGTGCCTTTCTATCAAGACCAGCAATGACGTTTAATTTTGTGCTGTGATATAAATTGTTGTAAAATCTGGAAAACTATAAACAGCCTATACACCAATGCATTAATAAGTTGACCATACCCATATGAAGATCAGGTGGAGTAGAGAAGGGAGTGAGCTGCTGCTCAGGCACTGGACTCTTGAGCCGGCTGTGCTCCAAACTGCAGGATTCTGAAGTGAGAGGGTACTTTTGTAGGCTGGCAGGTGTGCTGGGCGGGGTGGGCATGGCACAAATATCATCTGGGGGTGGCACAGAGAAGACAATAGGTCTGGAGCCACAGTTCTCTCTGTTGATCAGGAGCACCTGGATGGGAGTCGAGTGGCTCCGCAGATTCACCTGGTATCTCTTCAGGCCATTCTGAGACTGAGAGAATACATGCAAACCAATGTACAAATAAACCAGATAAAAACAGAGACATAAAAAATCTGAGCACTGTCGTCCTATTTTCGTCCTATTATCATATGCAATTGCTTAATTTGTGGCTGCAGGCTGTTTTTTTTTCACCTTTAAGTAATTATTCTTTTGTTTGTTGTCCTCTATATTCAAAAGCCTTTAATTCCATCTCAAGTTTTATTGACAAGTCTCATCTTCCTGTTTTTTTTTTTTTTTTAAACACCTACATTCAGTTCATTACTACCTACAAGTAACTACTGAAATGTAATGCCACATACCATTTCTGGCACAGGGACTTCCAGCTGCGTGCCTGCAGGTGCCATGACTGCCAGGAGGGTTTCTCCACTAAACACGTCACATATGTCCTCATGAGTCACATAATTATATGTATGCAAAGTAAAGGGATATATGAAAGAAAGACCTGGAAACTGTATATTCATTAAAATCAAATTTTCACACTCTTCAAAATTAACTCTAAATACAAGGAAATAGATCCACTGCTGAGGCAAGGGGCCAAATAGCCTGGCATGAGACCGGAAAAACTGGACTCTTTTCTTAACAGCCACAGTTAAGCACCTATAATTATCTGCACTTGCACAAACGGTGTTGCTGAGATTACAACGGACTTCTATGGTGTGCAGAAAAAAAGGAAATTCCACACTTAAACTTCCCAGGTTTAGCCTTCACACATCATAAGCTGTGTACTAGCAATGTAGCTCTTAAAATAAAGAGAAATATATATATAAAAAATAATAAAGCAATTATGTACACAGATCTGCCATAAAATTATCCCCAATGACATGTGAGGTAAATAACAGTGATTATTTTGTTACAGAGGCACATGGATGTGGGTGGGATATATAGGCACCAAGTGAACATTTTGTCGATGACTATAAATCTTGAGAGTAGGGTATATAAATATTTTACAGTAATGACACCATGGGCATTTACTTAAAAGTACCCTTTAAACACCATATGAATGGTAAATAATGTATGTAAGATGCTAGCCTGTTCCATGTCTATAAATTCCAGTACTGACTTGCACGGCCTCTGCAATGCTCTTTAGCACCACCTGGCCATTGCCAGCACAGAGGTCTATAACAAGACAGGATTGTCTTTTATATTGACTTTTGAAATACATATATGAAGTATTTAATTGCTCATTTCCAAGCATAAAAATGTTAATCCACAATTCCCTAGAAGTGAGTCCAGATGGAGTCTAGCACCACAAAAAAAAATCCATCTTAAGGTAATAGTATTCTTAAGATGGATTAAAATGTAAGGTGTTTTTATGCTCTTTATTGATTATAAGTTCATCCAGTTGTTTGTCATGAGATACGACAGCCAACTAGCTCTGCTGATTGTCTAGTGCTAATGATTTAGAGGCAAGTTCCTCAGCCGTTTACTCAATGACCCTTAAAACAGCAATATAAAATCCACTAAGCCTTTAAGTGTAATAAAACCCACTAAAGCTTCAAGTGCTTATCTTCACTTGAGTGGCTGAGAGAGAGAGAGATTTAACCTGCGAATTGAACTGCCTTTGCATGCTCATATGCATGATTCTTTTTTTAAACTAAATAATAATTATTATTTTATTTTAGACTTATATATATTTCTGTGAACACTTGGCCATCTAATCCTGGCATCAATTCTGACTGCATGCCCTCAAGTTATATTTTGTGCAATATTTGGTTTCTCTGTTCATCCTTTGCTTTAACAAATTCTTGACCTGTATACATCACTGCACTGTAATGCAAGGCTCTTGTCCCTACTGTAGGTACTTCACTGGATTTCATGGACCAGCATGGAACACATATCCTGCATTAGTATACATGTCCTAAAGAAACAGAGTTATTTTCAATACTTTGTTGTTTAGACTTTTTGGGGATTATTTGATGATAAACAGGGGAAATATCAGATATCCCATAAACACATTAGTATAATGAGTAGATACTATTTCATCAGACATCAGAACATTCATCCAAAGCTTCTGTACTTTTCTTCACTCGCCAAACATATGGAGAAGCTTTAATACAGTATGTTGGTGCATATTTTACCGTGTGAGATGCATGGTAAAAAAATATATATTTTTAAAGCCTCAAAGGATATCTGCTGCTGTCTGGGTCTTCCTGGATGTGTTTGACGCTTTGCTGCAGACATGCTTTCTGCACATCCAGCTCTCTTTCCTGCCTCTCCAACTCGGCTATCTGAGCTTTCAGAAGTTCCACCTGCTCCAAGATCTCCTGAGGCTGGCACCCTGAACTTTCTCCCCTAATACAAAACAAAACAGAGTTTTAACAACCAATAGCGTCCTTTCATTGTCTTTTAATGCAGTGCGTATTCCGACTGCAGAACACTCGTGGGATAACACACAAGAACGATGAAGATTTAACGGTCACACTTCTTGTTACACTCACTTCCATTGAATGGTGTTTTTGGTCTTTTTCTCAATGAGCCCGATCCCTTCGAGGACGTTTGTGATGTCGTAGATCCTTCTCTTCTGTCGGACGGCCAGGCACTCTGCAGCCTGAGGAGCAGAAGCACAGAGACCAGTTCACGTTTCACTAACAGACACAGCTGGCAGAACAAGGGCCCCTGGTGTGAACATTACAGTGGGATTAGTGATTAGGTTTAGTGGTAGAAGACAAAAGCCGGAGGGGGACGGGGGACACAGCAGGAAAGATTTCCTTATGGCTCAGCTCAAAATGCTGGCTCTTGCTGGTAGAACAACTACATTGGACACACATAAAAGATATTAGCGATCAAGCCATATCATGTACAAGGATAGTAACCCTAATTTGTGTTTTATTGCATTTTACATTTAGGCATTTGGCAGACGCTCTTATCCAGAGCGACTTACTTTTTTTTTTTTCTTCTTCTTCTTTTTCTCATTACACATCTGAGCAGTTGAGGGTTAAGGGCCTTGTTCAAAGGCCCAACAGTGGCAACTTGGTGGTTGTGGGGTTTGAACCTGGGATCTTCCGAACCGTAGTCTAATGCCTTAACCACTGAGCTACCACTGGCCCGTTATTGGTGTTACATCTTAAATCTTGAAGATACTAAACCTTGGTCATCTAAAGTGAGAAATTAATTACAACCTGTTTTAATAACCACATCACCTGCTGAAATCTCAATCACAACTGCGGTGATATTCAGATATTAGACAGACGTTCAGGAACGGCATTTGAGGGACCGTCAAAAATTTCTGTACGAATAAACTCTGTTTATGTGTACTTGTTACATACCAGGCTATATGCCTCAATAATCTCCTCGGTCACCCCCACAAGGTACACCTCTTGATATCAAAAAATACTGTATGGCTTCACTGATTTTTATTTAATTCTTAAAGTATTTGCTATTTGCACAAGTATAAAAGACACTAAATATCTAGCTGTGTATCCATGCATATGAAAGCATAGTTTTGTCTGTACATTGGTAGGAGCATGCTCTTTTACAGATAATTACATTTTATACTAAAGGACCCAAAACCAGTTTTAGAAAATTTTCCATCCGTATTTCTTTCTGTCCTGCTAGATTTTGTTACAGCATCACGTAAAAACTGTCTGGACAGAATTTAACAAAACTTAGATATCTGCCTGAGGTTTAACCTGAATCAAATCAACAGTTATGTGCCAAATTTGAAAAAAAAAAAAAGAAAAAAAAAACACCTGCACCAATAAATATTAATTAGAAAATCTAAACTGAATATTTTCACCATTGAAATAACAGCGCTGAAGAGGTATACGTGAATTTTAACACGCTGGAGTCATTTTAGGAGAAATATTTTTAAAAAATCTTTATTTGATCTTCGTTTTCGATTTTTCATGTGATTCACTTTTTGATTACTGAATAGGGAGTGTTATTTGGCATAAACAAGGCGTGAACATAAACTTTTTTGTACAATTTCCTAATAGTTAACCACCAATCCAGTGGAAACCAATACCAAGTAATGTTGTCAAACTAAATTTAGTAAAATTAGAGTTTAAAGTTTGCAAGCAGGCATATACATGGGTTTTAACCTGAAAAAACAACATTATCATTTATTACATTAAAGCTGAGCAATTTATTTTTAACTTTAACCTTTTAACTATTTCTACAAACTCCTTTCCAGTCAACTACAGGCACTTACCCTTAAGAAAGTTTCACTCTAAAACACACAAGTAATAAGTGCGACCTCCTGACAGACTCCATCACCTCACCTTTAGCGCGCGCTCTCTCTCTCTCTCTCTCCATTCGCACGAGTCTTAGCGTCACCTTACCGTTTATCTCACTCCTGAGCAACACAGAAAGAAACAGTTTGGTAGAACGTGTCTATATTTACCACTTTTAAATCGAGAATGCCGTCTTTGGTCTCTTGCAGCAGTGTGACGAACTTGATAGCGAGGAGACCCAGACTCTTCTCGTGGCGACTGGACCCGTTCGGAACCGCGTGCGAATGGCTCGAGCTGCTCGACTCAGCCATAGTAACGTTATCATACTACACAACACGGTCCGTTCTCGAAACACACACACTCACTCACTCAGAGGAAACACTTATATCGTCAAGTTACACCCAACTACCTGTATATCACAACTGTCATTGGGGGGGACGCACATACATGTTTCTTTTTTCCCTCCCGGTTTACCTCAGCGTAGAGCTGGATTTTTAAACGAACGGAAATGACGTTGGGCTTACGGTTACCTTAGCAACCAGCAGGTTTCATCGGTTGCTCATTCCATTCGTGAAAAGAAAGCAACACGAAACAAAACGTGATTTAAAACATTTATTTTTATTCGAAAGTTTATAAAATATGTTTACGTTATATTATTGAATGTGTAAAAAGAAAAGTAAATTGTGTAACGTAAACCGTGTAAAAAAAAAAATCTTAAAAAGCACCTGAGAGGAAATAAAATACACCTAACCTAGTCATTTAGGCTCTCATGATAAGAACCCACTCTTAGAGTTAAATTTCAACATCACCCAATATAAATTACTATGCAAAAAATAGATATAAATAATTATTGGTAAAAAAAAAAAAAAAAGATAAAGGTAATGTACAATTACTACAAGGTAAATCAGTTTTTAAAATAATTTGGACATTTAAAAAGTAAATAGAAATTAAATCAGCACTAGACTACTTCTCTTTGTTTAGCACCCCAAACAAGAGTGTGCATTATGTGCATTTATTAGTGTGCCTGTAAAATGGTTTAATGGCCGAATATTGAGTTATACCCTTCATTTGCCAGCAAAACAGTGATGGATACACAAAACTGTGTGTTCTGATACCTTTCTATTGGAATCAGCATTAACGTTTTTTCGCAATTTTAGCTACAGTAGCATCTCTATTGGATCGGACTACACAAGTCAATCTTCGCTCCGAATCTGCATCAGTGAGCCTTGGAGTTGCTGGAACTGCTGTTTAGCCACAGGGGCCAAATCTTGATGGCTAGAGGACTGGGTCAGAGCAACTCCAAAAGTGCAGGTCTTGTGAGATGGCTGCGGTGGTATATATACCAAAAGTAATCCATGGTAGCAAACCCGGTGAACTGACAGTGGCATGGGCGGACAAGACTTACTGATGCACATGGGGTTCAGTAGTTCGAGCTACACTGTTATGGTGGCAAAAGGGGAAACGTACTCAGTATTAGGCAGGTGGTCGGAATGTCATGTGATCGGTGTAATGTACCTTAATTACTTTTAAGAGCTTAAAGTATCTTAAAAGTTTTGTGTGACTTTTATTTTAATTTATATAAAAGCATTTCCCTTGTCAGAGCCACCCCTGTGTCACGCAAAAGTACACTTTATTTCTAAAACGGTGTACTTCAGGTATCCTACAGACAGTGGCTTTAACGTACATTGTGTGATGGTAATTTTAAAATGACATGGTCAGAAGTCTTTAAGAACATTGGTGAGGCGTCTCATTTTCTCCTCTATTTCCCTCTTGTTCATCTCGGTTTCCTCCAGAAGCTGTCTCATCTCATCTTCCACTTGAAACACCTGTGAAAAAAACATATCAGGAGGTTATACTGCATTTAGAAAGTGGACTGTAAAATGCTCAACTGTTGATCAAATCTAAGTGTACAAACTGTCCCCCAAAAAAGTCACACACTCATTTTGTTGGACCGCCTTTGCAATTATTATGGCAATAGCATTGTTTTCATAAGCTTATGCAATGTCTCAATATTTATATTTATATCAGTCACATTAATTTCTCTCCCACCGATGATGGGAGAGTTGAACCGTTGCGTAAAGGCTTCTCCAGCACATCCAAAAATTCTCAATGGTGTTAAGATCTGGACCCTATAGTGGCCAATTCATGTGTCTAAATGATGTCTCATGCTCCTTGAACCAATCTTTAACAATTTAAACCCTACAAATCCTGGATTTGTGACCTTGGAATATGCCCATGCCATCAAGAAAGGAAAAAGCAATTAATTGTGGAAAAACCCGGTCATTCATGTAGTCATTTGACCTCATTCAGGCTTGTACGGTAGGCACTAGACATGATGGGTGCATCACTTCATCCACCCCTCTTCTTACCCTGCTGCACCCATTACTCTAGAACGGGATTAATCTGGATTTATCAGACCACATGACCTGATTTATTTTTTACAATTTGGATTCCACCTTTAAGTGATCTCCCATCGTTCAGGATGCTTTTCCAACCACATTTCTTTCTCGAAAATGATGGTTCACCACTATCATTCCAGATTTTAATAATGCGTTTTAAGTTCTTAACCCAGTTTAAATAGTTTCAGCAATCTTCTTTGATGTTTTCTTTTCTTGATGCAGGACATAATTTGAGACTGTTGAAGCAGAGTAACATCCTTGCCATGGCCGCAGGATGTGTCTTCTGTCATGGTTGTTTAAGAAATGTGAAGCTACTTCCTGCATCAGTTAGCGTTAAATAACCTGTTGCCTGCTAAACCATATTGATCACTGCAGTAGTTATATCTCTTAACTATTAGATTTTTTTAAATTGGTGTTGACACTCACTCACTCATCTTCTACACCGCTTTATCCTGTATTCAGGATCGCCCGGACCTGGAGGCTTAGGGCACGAGGCAGGGTACACCCTGGACAGGGTGCTGATCCATCGCAGGGCACACATATACGCACTCACACACTACGGGGAATTTGGGAATGCCTAACCTGCATATCTTTTGACAGTGGGAAGAAACCGGAGTACCTGGAGGAAACCCACCAAGCGTGGGGAGAACATGCAAACTCCATGCACACAGAGACGGGAATCGAGCCTGGCCGGGAATCAAACCCGGACCCTGGAGGTGCAAGGTGACAGTGCTAACCACTACACCATCGTGTTTTTTTTCATTATAATCTCAGGGATTTGAGTGTAGCATTAGGATTTTTTACTACTTATTGGCCCACCTACTGTGACTTATTCACTTGTTCTGTAGGGTACTTGCACACATATAAGTTCGTTTGATACATCTGAATCAAATCATTCCTTTGGTTCATCTGCATGAACATATGAACAAAAAAGCAAACAAAAAAGGCCCTTGCTCAAAAAATGCTTGTAAGATTATTTCTTGCACTGGTCAGCAGAAAGTAAACTGCAAACTTTTGCAAACTGCATGTCGGAATCACCTAGATTTATTCAAACACAAAAAACAGGGTGCTAAACAAATTATTTTTTTCGTCTTCAGTAACAGCATTAGCCTAGGAACAAATTACTGTTACCAACAAAATGTTACTTATTTTTAAGTTTACAACATTTTGTTTTACATCCAGTTCTTTTTTTTATATCTAGAAAAAAACATTTCTGCTTCACTATACTGTAGCTCTGCACCCATAGTGTGGCTTAGCTTGTTAATTCCTGACAGAGCTGAAATGAGATACACTAGAGATCAACTGCATCAAGAGGGGAAAAAACACACCAGGCTTAAATTTAAATGAACTAAACACTGTATACTTGAAAGTGCCCTAAATAAATCCTAACCATTGTCATACAGTAAGTTCAAACATATTGAAAAACTCAACTTATCATGAATAAAAAAGTAATCACTTTTTTGTTAACAAATTTATATACAAGATCTTGTTTTGTAGTACCTTCTGATTGGCCTGTTCTATTTGTTTCTGTTTGTCAGTAGCCAGTCGGAGCAGCTCAGCCTGGTGGGAAGCCTGCAGCGACTCCAGCTGTCTACGAAAAGCGTCATCCACACAATGAAGTTTCTCAACCGCCACCCTAAATAAAAACAATTAATACCAATATATCAGTAAAAAGATGATATTGACTTTACTGGGTAACTGTAACTTATCTTATTGCTCTTACTTGTGTGCCCGGGCGGTTTTATCTCTTTCTTCCAGTAATGCCTTCTCTTTAGCATCAAATCCCTCCTTCATACGCTTCACCTGACTCTCCAGTTTGGTCAGCAGATCTGCTTTCTCCAGCCATTTGCGACTTGAGGCACTGAGATGGTTTGAAGAAATCAGTTGCTGTTAGTACTATTATAAGATGGTCATTGAAATTAATCAATTAAGCTAACCAAAGTTGAAAATGTATGTGCTTATATAAAAAACAAAAAACAGGATATGCAGACTTAAATTCCACTAAAGATCAAGTTGATCTAGTTTCCTGATAGAATTCCAAAATTAACTTCAGAAAGCACATAGCTATAGACTTTTAAAGCAGTACAAGGATCTTACTGTAGCTCTTTATGTAAGAAGGGAACAGGCAGTAAAAAGCATTGTATGATATATGAACGTACACACTTTATCGTTGATGATTTAAATAAAATGAAGACACTTGACTGAGTTGAGAATGTTGACATAATTTTTGCTATGAACTCTCACAAGGAAAATCATTTAAAATTATATATTAAATGATACAAAACAGTTATTAGAAATCTAATTTAAGACTTCTGAAGGTTCTTTTCTCGGGTGTTGACTGAAGCAGACTGTTTGCATAACTCTTCTATAACTTGTCGTCTATTTCAATTTAAAGTGGCAAGCTTATTTTCAAATTTAAATAAAAAGTTTGCTTCTGTTCATTCCTACTATGGGCCACTAACAACACAGACGTTATGCTGGCACTACAGAAACCAATATTTATGCTATGAGTTGAGACATGGACATTGTACTTTGCACCAGGTTGTTCAAAATAAGTTGCGTTCTGACTCTTTTTATTATGTCCAATCAAAGTCAAAACTAAGAATATTGTGACCTGAGGATGACTGAAGTCCAAGTCATCTTACTGAAATAAAGTAAACTTAATTATTGTAAACTCTAGTTTACAAACTAGTTATTGTCCAGTTCTTCTTGTTGGACAAAAAACAAAATATAATGTTATATTACCCTAAATAAATGTTATAAAATAATTTGCATTCAAATAGTATTATGAAGGTCTATAAAGCATTGTGGAAACTCCTCTTCTGAAGACCATTTACAGAATCTGATCAAATTTATATAAATCCATGGCAGAACTCATATTATTAAAAAGGTGCTACAGGAATGGAAATGTGAAGGCTCTTAACAGTTTATGCTGGATTCCAGTTGGAAGAGAATATGGTTACTAGTCAGCTGTAATACCCTATTAAGCTCAGGTAGCTTCAAATTAGACTACAATGTAAAACTAACATAAAGGCACATAGGTTTTAGTCACACCAATTATGATACTATTATTTATATATATATGTACACAACAAAAATATAAACGCAACACCTTTGTTTCTGCTCCGATTTTTCATGAGATGGACATAAAGATCTAAAATTCATTCCAGATACACAATATTACCATTTCTCTCAAACATTGTTCACAAATCAGTCTAAATGTGTGATAGTGAGCACTTCTGCTTTGCTGAGATAATCCATCCCACCTCACAGGTATGCCACATCAAGATGCTGATCTGACATCATGAGTAGTGCACAGGTGTACCTTATACTGCCCACAATAAAAGGCCACCCTGGAATGTGCAGTTTTTTGCTTTATTGGGGGTCTGGGGACTCAGAACCGGTCAGTATCTGGTGTGACCACCATTTGCCTCATGCAGTGCAACACATCTTCGCATAGAGTTTATCAGATTGTCAATTGTGGCCTGTGGAATGTTGGTCCACTCCTCTTCAATGGCTGTGCGAAGTTGTTGAATATTAGTGGGAACTGGTACACGCTGTCGTATACGCCGGTCCAGCACATCCCAAACATGCTCAACGGGTGACATGTCCGGTGAGTATGCTGGCCATGCAAGAACTGGGACATTTTCAGCTTCCAAGAACTGTGTACAGATCCTTGCAACATGGGGCCGTGCATTATCTTGCTGAAACATGAGGTAATGTTCATGGATGTATGGCACAACAATGGGCCTCAGGATCAAAATGTACCTGTGTTCTTCGTCCATAACAGATGCCTGCCCATACCATAACCCCACCACCACCATGGGCCACTCGATCCACAACATTGACATCAGCAAAGCGCTCACCCACACGACGCCACACACGCTGTCTGCCATCTGCCCTGAACAATGTAAACCGAGATTCATCCGTAAAGAGAACACCTCTCCAACGTGCCAGACACCATCGAATGTGAGCATTTGCCCACTCAAGTCTGTTACGGCGACGAGCTGGAGTCAGGTCAAACCCCGATGAGGACGATGAGCATGCAGTTGAGCTTCCCTAAGGCGATTTCTGACAGTTTGTGCAGAAATTGTTTGGTTATGCAAACCAATTGTTTCAGCAGCTGTCTGAGTGGCTGGTCTTAGACGATCTTAGAGGTGAACCTGCTGGATGTGGAGGTCCTGGGCTGGTGTGGTTACATGTGGTCTGCGGTTGTGAGGCCGGTTGGATGTACTGCCATATTCTCTGAAACGCCTTTGGAGACGGCTTATGGTGGAGAAATGCACGAGCAACAGATCTGGTTGACATTCCTGCTGTCAGCATGCCAATTGCACGCTCCCTCAATGCTTGTGGCATCTGTGGCATTTTGCTGTGAGACAAAACTGCACATTCCAGGGTGGCCTTTTATTGTGGGCAGTATAAGGTACACCTGTGCACTACTCATGATGTCAGATCAGCATCTTGATGTGGCACACCTGTGAGGTGGGATGGATTATCTCAGCAAAGCAGAAGTGCTCACTATCACACATTTAGACTGATTTGTGAACAATGTTTGAGAGAAATGGTAATATTGTGTATCTGGAATGAATTTTAGATCTTTATGTCCATCTCATGAAAAATCGGAGCAGAAACAAAGGTGTTGCGTTTATATTTTTGTTAAGTGTATATATATATATATATATATATAAATAATAGTAATACATCAGCTGGTTGGCACAAGGTTCTGAAATAAGTATGCAAGCTCTGTTTAAAAAAAGTAACCTTGTGTCTCAGGTTAACTCTGGAACACAAGATAAACTAGGTAACATGTACTAGACCTAGTACCTGTAGGCATCTTTGAGCTCATCCATCTCAGCTTCCTTGTCAAGAAGCTGTTGTTTGAGCTCCTCTTTTCTGAAGCTGAGTTTTTCCACAGCATCTCGGAGATCTGCTGCGGTGGCCATCTCATCCTCCAGCTCCTTCTGGAACTTTCTTTGAATCTGCAGGTTCTCCTCGCGCAGAGCACGTAGCTGCTCATCCCGTTCCTGCACTGCCTAAATATGGCAACAACAAGTTGATGCAGTTTCTGAAGTCACGCAACGTTTACCTACATAACAGAGAGAAATGTATTCACCTCTTTTAGCTTCCTGATTGTCTCAGTTTGATCATCCAATATCTTCGTTTTAATCTTAAGTGAGTCAAGGTCTCTTTGATTCTGTTTCTTTTGGGACTCTAGCTCAGTAGAAAGGACCTCAATTTTGGCCTCCAATCGACCTCGATCCTGGGCAAGGGATGCTCCTGAAGCAAAAAGCCATCAGTACTTTACACTTTGACAAATTAGAGCATGCTTTGGCTTGATGTCAAATCATTCCTCAATGCAGTAATAAGAGTACCAATTAAAAAAAAAAAAAAGCACAATTAATCTTAGCTACTGTATTTGTGATTTTTAAAAAATGGCCCACAAAGGCCTACATAGTGGATAATAGATCCTGTGAAAGCTCAGTAGATAAAGCTTCTATGACTGGAAGGACTACAGCAAACCTAAGTTCACAACAATGATTAAAATAATATAGCAAGTAAAAGTAATTCTAAGTTAGTGTGTTGGGTAGTAAGTCTGTTGGGTACCTTGCTGGGCGAGCTCCTGTCCCCAGAGCCTTCTCTCTGCTCGGAGTCCCTCTATTACAGTCTCCTGTGCAGTAAGCTGTGACAGCAGCTTGGATTTGTCCTTCTTGAGAAGTTCCAGTTGCACACTTAGACGCCTGTCATCCTCTGCACCTGCCTCCAGACTCTGCACTCGTGCCTAAAACACACAACCACATATTTCCTTATCTTGCTCTATGCTTTATTATTTCCATTTCTATAACTTTAGAGTCAGAAGTCACTTAAAAAGAAATTCCAATAAATGGCTGGAAAATTATTTACAAAGCTGTGTTTTCTATTATTTTGATAATTAAACAAACACAATTTCCCATTGAAAAAATGGGGTTGGCCCTACACTCCATATATAATACCCAATGAAATAATAAACAGTTTTTGGAAAAATTCTGTAAATTTATAATGATATGAACAAAATTATTGTTGGTAAGTCTCATTCTATTGTCCTTATGTTCATTTCATAATAATTTTATATCATAAAAATTATAATAGTTCATTATGCAAAATCATTATTTTTTTTCATCTCGTGATAAACTGATGGCGTTTGGTAGAGCCCCAGTCTTTAGAAATTTTTATGTCCTTTCTAATATAATGATCACCAACAAGCTTTTCCCTAACAAAATTCTCTTGTGATTAGCAAGTATTTAAAACTGTTTTAAAAGAGCAGAGCGGGTTAAACTGCAGTTATTATAAAGTTAGACATATTTTTCTTTTTGCCTATAACACATCTGCCATCCACAATTGATCTGGATGTGTTGATTTATTGATATAAACAGTCAAAATAAAGGACATAAATTTCTTACCTTTAATTCTGTTACAGCCTCACGTTTGGATTGGATGAGGTCAGCTATGCGATTTTTCTGCTCCTTCACCATAGCTGTGAGCTCCTGCACCAAAGACCCTGACTGCTTCTCTCTCTGCTGAGATGCAGTCAAAGCTGTCTTCACCTTAGCAAGTTCTGCAGACACGTGCTCAAAGCCATCTTTCACCTGATCCCATGTAAAAGATTATACAAACAATCTCCACCACTGATGCACAACCCTGAGACATTATAAATGACATGCTTCAGTTTATCCTAATATTTGACAGTCACTGCAAGTAACTAAACTATAAGTCAATATTTGGAGATACTGTACAGTAGTTTCATGTGCAAAAATAGTATATTTTCTTGTGCTCATCATTGCCAGCTTACTTAGAAAAAAATCCTGCAGAGAGTATGCTGAAATCCCCCTGACAGAAGAAAAACTGTACTGTACTTCATTTTAACAACCGAGTATTGAATTCTTTATTTAAAAATTGTATTTAAGCATTGGACATCTAAATGCTGCTTCCATGGGCAAAAGCTATTCGCTTCAAGTGTTCTGTAAGTTCCATTACCACTAAATGGAAAGCCAAATTATATTCGTCTTGTTTTTTGGCCGATTTAAAAATATGTCTGATCTGAAATGGTATTATGACCCAAACGCAAACAAAAATGGAGATATGACCCAGACCGTGAGTTTTGTGACCCATTCCACCCATACATTAGGCCCATCAAATTCCTAAATTTCTGAAGACAGTTCTAACGAGGAATCTCTTTGTATGGAGAAAACTAAGTTTTCAGACTCAATTTTAAACATGAAACACTCGTAATACAAAACCAGAATGAAGTATAAACTATACAGGGAGAGATTAACTGACTTTTCCATTGAAATAAAACATCCTGTTGATATCTCTGTAAATTGTGTGCTATTACAAAAGCATGTATCAGTAATACAAATAAGCTGGTAAAACTGGTGCTACTGCATTAGTGTAGAGCCCTGTGTAAATAATAAATTAGACACAGAGGTTGCTCCAGGCGCTACCTCAGAAAAGCGATTGGCTTCGATAGTGAGAGCCATGCGAAACTCATCCTCCAGGGTGGCATACTGGCGCTTGGCGTCAGCCAGTTTCTGCTCCATCTCACTGTGTCTCTGAGCGGATCTTTGCTCCACAGCCACCACTTCCTTCGCCACTGCTTCACGAAACTCAGCACCACCTGGAGTGAGCCGTGACGCCAGCTCCTTCCTAAACCACATAATTAAGTCAAACCATTTCATTGATATATAATGTTACAGACTTAATAGTAATAAAACAATTTAAAAAACTACTAGAGCTTTGGATCACAAGTAGACTGGTGATTAGATTTTTGAGCATTGCGATTTTTAATTAGATTAGATCCAATAGCACTAATGTTTATTTTATGATTTGATTTGAAGTAGGTAATATATCTTACAGGTTTTTTAGGCATTAAAAACTACTAGGAGTATTTAATAATCAACAAAATGTTGTGTAACTTTTGTTTTTGATTGTTTAACAAAGTAAAGCAATAATCTTTATTCCCTGCCTCTGTTTTGCTCCACACACGGATTAGTGTGTGGCATGAACAACTCAAACTCAAAAGAAGAAGAGGAAGTAGCACCACCCTTGGAAAACAGTTGAACTTTGTGCAAAAAGAAATCAATTTGTATTTTCTGCAAAATTGATTACTAATTGATTTAACCACACAGCTCTAAAAACTAGTTTGTAGTTATGTAATTAAAATTTAAATGATTTGCTTTTTGGAATGTACATACAGTAGCAGTATGTGCATAGTCTGGAATCATGCTGATGGAATACACACCTGTGTGCTTCCTCTCTGGATGTCAGCAGCTCTTGAATTTGCTGTACTTTATCTTTATGCTGTCGCACAGATACTCGAAGTATTTCCACCTCTCTCTTTAGAACAGCGCATTTGTTCTCCAGCTCCTGCTTTCTCTTCATCTGAACAAAGAATTTGAGTTCATATACTCTGCATAACCTACACATTCTGGACCTGATGCTTTGGAAAAAGGACTTATAAGTTAGACGTCTTAGGATGCTGGACAAAAACACTCTAAATCTGACTAAGGTTGATGTGTTGGCACATCAATAAAATAACAAAATATGTATTATAAGCTGATTGATTCAAATCATGTGGGTAAATGCGAAGGTTCATGGATGTGTTAAGTCACTCCATCAAAAAACAAATAGTACTGTAGTTTTCCTGATAAACCTCATTTAGACAGACACTATCGTGGCTAACTCTATTTACTGTAAGTATTACCTCCTCCACCTGCTGTGTGGCTCTGTCAGCCTCTTGCTGGGAAACACTCTCTTGCAGCCTGTGCAGTGCATCTTTATATTGTGCCTCATGGCTGCGCTGCTGCTCCAGCTGTTGTACTGCATTGGCACATCGTTCCTCCAGCTCCTCAACTCGAGTCTGCAGTGCCGTCCGCTCCGAGCGCTCCTTCAGCAACAGCTCCTTCAGCCTGAGTGCAAGCAAGGCAGTGGTTATGGTGGTGAATAACATTTATTCTATCAAATTAATCTTCATTATGTTTAAGGAATATTTAGTTAGCAAACACAGAAGAGTATGTTTTGGCTGGTCCCTAATACTCACAGTAAAATAACGCTTATACCATTTTTAAAATGATGTTTTATACAAGCAAGCATTTGCAAAAACATTCTGTTATTAATATGGTTTCAAACAAGATCAAAGGATCTCATACTAACGCATTAGAGGGAGAGTGCTGCATAGGCAGACGTCGCATTCTACTGCAGACACCTGCCTGTTTACACACCTTTAATCTCTCCCTTATCTAAGATTTATCATCGCAGGAACTAACTCATTCATATGAGACCTTATCTATTATCCATTTAATTAAAGATTACCCAAAATAAACTACAGAATTGCAGCAACATATGACCTTGTGGTGATCATACCCTGTAGATGTTAATTAATTTTATTGAACTAAAAAAAAAATAGAAAACTAGGGTTTTCTTTTGGGTAGTCTAATTCATTAGTACTGGGTTTTGTCATGTTATGGTGTTATAGCATTTGATTTTATATCATATTTCTATGGTCTCTTTTGTGAAGCACAGTTTTTGCAATTAAGATGCAGCTACTAAAACACATGCATATAAGCCAATATTAACAAAGCCAATATGACGAGTCACAAGCTGCACTGGCTCACATTTTCTGTTTGTAGAATTTGCACTTATAAACTTGCTTATACTCCTCACCTATCAGTAGTGTGGAAAGCCAGATTCTGCAGTTCTTTCTCCTCTGTGGCACGTGTTTGCAGCCCCTTCACTTGGTCTGTAAGCTTCTTCACAGCCTGCTCTGCCTTCCAGCGCCGTTCCCGCTCCTGATCCCGCTCCTCCAAAATCACCTTTACATACACAAAAACACACAAACAAAAAACGCAGCTTTTTACATCAACAGTCTTAGAGAATTTTACATCTTTACAAAAACACTGGAACTTGGCCACACCAGTCTGCATACCCTGTAGGTCTCCTGCTGTGTGTGATCGGAGGTTTTGTCTGGAGTGGCCTGGCATGCTTTGAGGCCTTTCTTGGCTGTGTCTGTCCCCCGTGCAGTTTGGACTGCTGCCCTCTGCCTAGTGCCAATGGTAAGCTTTGCATTCCTGTGCTTTTGTGTGCTTGTTTCACTGCTGTAAATATACACACATAAGCATTGCAAACAAATGTGTCATAACAGTACTAAAGGTTCTGTAAAGATTTGGTCAAAAGATTTAGAAGGAGCTGCAGATAGAGGAAAAGTTTGATAATGACACATGACTAATAACGCAAGCCAACAGACAGCGATCCCTACATGCGTCTGTCGAGAATGAAATAGCTAGTGAACATTTAAAGTATAAAACATCACAAGCCAGTCCTCCACAACACTAAATTAGACACAAACTGTAGAATATTGAAATCACACACCACCTTCCTCGTTAACGAGGAGAAAAAATTTAACGAGGTAGCTAATCAAAGCGGCATCATAACAATGAATCTTCACCTGAACACATGTTCAGCTGTCGTCTTCTCCAACAAAAAGAAAGTGCCGCCTTGTTGCATTATTTGGTATTACCGTATAGCCTCATTACTAAACCTCCGACAGTTATAGTATAGTGGACTTTATTAAAATTAAAAATATATATTAAAAAGTTTAACAGCTAATTAACATCTATGCTTTTTGAAAAAGGTACTGTGCAAGTTTGGTTAAAAATTCCAAAAATGGTTTAGATGTGATTGCGGATAGAAGAAAAGTGGGACGATGACAGACATTGGATGCAGACGATGTGAGAAGTTTCCTAGGCTTATTAGTCATTACACCATAAAACCTTTTAAACTATTTTACACAGCAGTTAGTTTTCCGTCCACTAACTTCCAATAACAATTCGTGAATTAATCTGTTTGTATCGAGCTTAGAGCTACCAGAACCAGTAAAATCTTAAACAAAGGATTTCTATGGAACTTGGAAAAAAATAAAATGAAAATCAAACCATATCCAATGAATTACTTTATAGAAAGCACATGTTCTGTGAGTGTGTGTGCGCAGCTAGGCAAGTTTTTCATCTTGGCACGTCCTTTACAGAATATTTGCAAAGCAGTAATTTTTAAAGGGCACCATTTTTCTACGGCACCTATATTTCAGAAATAACCTTAATTTGGAATCAGACCTACATTTCTAACTACGTTATAAATAGTGGTTACCTGTCAGAGTGTTTGCCTTGCACCACCTTCTTCGCTGTCATGACTTTGGGACGGCGGACTCTTGAGTGTTGCAGATTCTCTTTCGCACTGTCATATTCACTCTCTGATGTGAAATCTGTGTCCCTTTTTGCCTTCCGTACCACAGACTGCAATGCAGACCTCGCATTGGGGCCATCAGCCCTGGGAGTCTGGAACAAGAAGAGCTTCTCAGTACAGAAATAAAAGGTTCTAAATTTTAAACAAACAAAGGATCCTGTTATACCTTCTGAAAGAGTTGGGACACCTGCTGCTCCAGCTTTTTAATACGAAGGTCGTTTTTGTGGTTTGCTTGGGCTGACCCATTCTGCACTGGTGTTTCAGTAGGTGTGTTTAAACCTCTGTTGCGGTGCCGAAACTGTGTCAGAACCTCATTGATCCGGGGAGTAGGCAGAGGGGCATCTGTGTGGACCTTTGGAAAGAAGAAGTAAGCTACAGTATTCTCATAACATGTACAATTAAATTAAAGGTGGAACTGGCTTTCAATCCAATGCCACAGTTATAATAATACCAGTATTTGCTAGTTGTTATTAAAATACCAGTATTTGCTTAAAGAAACCAATCGAATAGTTTAAAGTGGATTCTTTAGGTGGATCATTCTTGGCTTTCAATAGTTTGTTAAAATAACATTGTAGTACAATATTCTCTATTAAAAATGTGTAATTTTAGAGTAATTGTTCTTTACAATATTGTTCACAGTATGGCATCATTTAAGTATATCGCCTAACCACAAACAAAAATACTAAACCATATCCTTGTAGATTTGCTTAAAATAAAGAAAATGTTCACCAGCTCAGCATTGACACTATTGTCTGTTGAAATCAGGAACTCCAGAAAGTCCTCCATGCCTGGGATGTCCATTGGGCTCTCATCAGCTGATGAAATGGGTTTTCCCATCCTGTCTTCCCCATCCAGAGTGGAGATTTGTTGCAAGGGATGTAGCATCATATCTCTGTATCCTATATAGAAACATACAGAACACAGCAGAAATAGCAGATATAGAACACACCAAAAATAGCCCTTAAAAATTGCACTAGAAAGCCTGCAGGTGTATGAGCACTCATGTGATTGGATCTATGATTAAAAGTTTGTAATACAGTACATAAAGAATAATACAAAGCAAGGTGGTGTGAATATTTTACAATACCTGCACATGCGATTTTTTTCGTAACATTATAAGAAGCTTTACACAAATATCTATAATATATCTATAGGTTTGTGATCATTTAAGCAAAGTTAACTGGAATTTAAATGTTTATTGTATATTGTACTAAGCGACGAGAGATGACTTAAAGGATTATGCAAGTTTTTTAACTGGATGTATTTCTATTGATTCGTCACTATTGCATTATTAAAGTCTTTCCTGTTAAAAAAACATTTTCATGGTACAATTGCTAATTAAAAACTGTCTAAATGCATGTTAATATAGGTGACCTATTTTCACATCCACGTACACTAAAAACCGGCAGTGTAAGAAGATGAGGTTGGTAATGCTGTGTAGGTACTAACTTCCCCCAGTAAAATTTGATGGATAGGTGAGAGCTACTTTTTACTACTTGCAGGAGAGAAGCTCATTTGCAAACCTGGTAGACGGCAGACGGGGTTATCGGCACCATCCACACTAAGAGTGACATCTCTCAAATTGTGCAGTCCCACCATGCATTGCAGCAGATGGTTCATGCTGTCCAGTCGATTGCTATGAAGCTGGAGGTTCTTCAATTTGTATTCAGTCCCATGCAGATATAAGAGACCTAGAGGAACACAGTAGTGTGCTTAAATTATCTGACATTTCATATAGTTTTACATATCAATGCTGTGTCAAACTTCAGAAAATACTTACTGATAACTGATAACTTACCTGTAAGGTCATTTATTTGATTATAAGCCAAATTCAGCTTTGTAAGGTTTACAAGTCCATTAAGACCTAATCAACAGAAATCTAGTTATAAGACATGACAATAAAGTCCACTTTATTCTGACATATTAATACATATAAGCATTGACTAACTGACTCTCCTTGCACTTTACCTTCCACCTTGGTGATGCTGTTGCAAGACAGATTTAAAGTACGCAAAGAAGAAAGGGTGCCAAGTCCCTCGATACGAGCAATGTGATTTGATGAAAGGTCCAGATGTCGGATATGCCATGCTGTAGTCAATCCTTCAATTTTTGACAGTCGGTTACAGTGGAGGTTTAAAGATGTGACAGTCGGGTTCAGTGGAACCTCCAATATGCTATACAGCACAACAAATTCACAATAAAAAAACTGTGCTACATTTTACACTTTTATACTCAAGATGTATAGTATACACTGCCTGGCCAAAAAAAGTCACCAACAGGATTTAACTAAGCAAATAGATATTTGTTTCGATTGGATAATTACTGCAGTGATTAATATGATTCAGCTGGTTATTTATCCCTAACTGATGCAGTGAGTAGATTCTCAATTCCTAAACAACCATGTCAGAAGACGCATCCTGTGATCATGAGGAATATATTACTGTCCTGCATCAAAAAACAAAAGCAACTAAGGAGGTTGCTGAAACTACTAAAATGTGGTGAAGTGGAAAGGACTGAAGAGACTGGGGATAAACAGCTGTTTAGGCTCAAGAAAACCACTAATGAGTATTGCTAATCGGAAAAAAGGCTTCAATTTGCTAAGGAGAATAAAGAATGGACTGTGGCGTATTGAAAAAGGTCATGTGGTCTAATGAGTCCAGATTGACCCTGTTCTAGAATAATGGGTGCATACATCAGGGTAAGATCCTGTGAGGGCAGTGTTATTATCTCAGGTTACTTCAGTTGGTCAAGTTTAGGTTCAATAAAATAATAAAAAGCAGCTAGCGACCTGAATATACTAGGACATTCTCAGTACCTGAATGACTAGGTTTTTCCATATCTATCAATTGATTTTTTCTTCCCTCATATGATGATGCCAGGGCTCACAAGCTCAAATTGTGAAAAAGTGGTTCAGGGAGCATAGCATTTATAGATATGGATTGGCCTCCACACATTCCAGGCCTCAACCCGTTAAAAAGACTTTACGCAGAAGTCCGACTCTCTTTTCATAAATACAAGATCTTGAAAATACTTAATGCACCTCTGGACTAAAATAAAAGTTGTGACATTTTATAAGCTTGTAGAAACAATGCCAAAGAAATGCATGCTGTATTAGAATGTGTAAGTTTTTTCAGGCCAGGTAGCTTATAATTAAATAACATTAAATTGCATTTAAATGTTATGGATGTTTAAAATTATAATTGCAATGTAACAATCAGTAAATATAAAAGCAAAAAAGCAGGAATAACAATAATAATTACAATAGTAAGAGAGTTAAAATCAAATTACCTTGAAATGTCTTTATCAATCAAAGTAAGCTCTCCATCAGCCATGACCGGTTCCTAACCTGCTTGAAATAACAACTGACAACTTGAAAATATGCTTGAACTGATAACCAACCAAGAGTTTCTGTTTTTGATGTTTCACATATTTAGCAATTTATCAATGGTCATGCAGGCATGATTAAATGTTCAATCATTTTGTGAAGTCATGACAAACTGTAATTAGGTCAGGACCTTCTATAACGTCAATACCAATTTGCTTCCCTTTAACAGCTAAGTAGCAGACTAAATTATAAACAACAATACATTTCAGTTTTCATAAACTCCTACTGTGGAAGCCGTAACAGAAAAAAACAAACATATAGTTTAGAAATGGGAATCACCAAGGACCAGCCGATACAAGATTATCACAATATCTACAGTGCTATGAAAACTTGCTTCTTCCTAATTAATTTTTTTGCATATTTCTAACACTTTAATGACTAAGATCATCAAACTAATTTTAATATTACACAAAGATAACTTGAGTGAATACAAAATGCAGTTTTCAAAAGATCCCTTTATTAAGGGAAAAATATGTCTAAACCTACCTAGCGTAATTGCCAGTAATAAACCTAATGACAGGATGTGCCAGGCTTGGCAGCAACAACTGCATTCAAGCATTGGCAAATGGCACTGTAGGTGACGATTCGATTTGTATTGTGATTATTTTTAGTATAACAAGATCATAAATATAAACAATATAAATATTTATATGATAAATTATATATATATATATATTTTTTTTTTTTTTTACAATTTTGGTACAATTCTAAACAAACTTTACAAATAATTTGCACCTACCAGACAGCATTCTGCACTGTCAATGTGTGAATAGTTTAAAGTGCACCACCTGCAGGATTACAAAAGAATTGTAACACGTTTAACCACATAAAATGCACACATATAGACATTTTATTAACATTTTATTAAGAATAAATCGATTACGGAGTCAGATAGGTAATAAATTAATTGGCAGGCCAAAGAATCGCGATATGTAACTGAATCTATTTTGCCCCATCTCTAATATAATACTCGATTGGTGAGACGTTGTCATGGCACTGCTGGACTGTGTAGTGTTTACAGTTAGCTAAATAACTAACGTAGCCATTTCTCTAATACCTGTATAATACACTACATAAGAACCTGTTTTCCAATATTTATTTGTGTTTGTACATGAGTGCTGAACGTATACACTGTTATCTTTATTGCTGTAACGTTGTGTTGTTTAGCCAACTGTAGCTGCTAATACTGCTAGCTTAGCTTAGCTACAGCCATTCAACTGTGATATTGATACATTAGTTTTATATATTAACAAATGTATAACGCTTGCAAATAGGTTTAATTTAACATACCCTGTTGTAACTAATTACACTCAACACTTTACCGAAGCTTCACACACAACGCCATGTTAACCTTAAAAATTGAACCAACCGCTTACGGCGGTACAAAACGTCACTTCCTGTTTTGCTCCGCAAGTGCGGATATAGGAACGTAACGTAGATACCTCATTCTCCGTTGCTGTTAGCCCCCGATATGTGTGTGCGCATCCGCCATATTGGAGCGGTCAAGACCCGCTAGTAAGCAAATACAGTGTGATCGAGAAATGCAGACTTCTCAACAAATTCGACTGTAATTCACTTATTTCGTAACATATTTTGTTTAAATTTGGTTTGACAAAGTGGAATTAAATTTAGTTATTAATGGTGAAACTAATCACGTCTATTTATTCCACATCCTCCTCTGTGACATTCTGGCTCTGATCCAATAATAGGTATAGTCAATAATTATTAAGAATTTTAGTTTTTGTGATTTTCTATTAAAATGTAGATATCTAAAGTATTACATTCTTATAAAGTGCCTGGTTCTGTCCACACACACCACACCACAATATGGCAATCACAGATGCACATCAAATAGCAAGGAAACCCACCAAGCACAGGGAGAACATGTAAACTACTGTACACACACAGAGAGATTTTTTTTAATCATGAATTGAATGCTGACACTGAAGGTGCAAGGCAACAGAGCTAAAACAACAAACTAAGCCACCATGCCGCCATAATAAGACATAATATACACTACCACCCAAAGGTTTGGGATCACTTGCAAATGTCTTTGTTTTTGTTTAGTAAATTATTTTTTACATTCTACAACAATACAGAGGATTTAAAAATTATGAAATACACATATGGGATTATGTAATTAAGTAACAGTAACAGTCAGTTTTTATTTTAAGACATTAAGGTCAGCTGTTCTGGAATAGTTCTTGCACGAAGTGCATTTGCAAAACCCATCAAACACAATGAAACTGGCTTTTATTAAGACCTTCTAATAAAGGCAAGACCAAAACGTACCTCTGCTGCAGAAGAGGAATTCATTTAGATTTACCAGTCTCAAAAAATCACCAAGTACCATCACCTCATATTAAAGTCATTATGAAGGGCCTTACAGATCATGAGTAGCAGATACTGTACATCCCAACATTAACTGTTTAAAGAGGATTAGTGCATTATTTTGGATGCCTTTAGCATTTCATTACAATGTAAAAAAAAATCAGGAACGACCATGGACTTGGAAGATGATCCCAAACTTTTGAGCAGTAGTGTATTTAGTATTTTAAACATAAATACAAACAGCATTATTTCAACAAAGTATTATATATTAATAATAGTAATGTTATGGGTTTGTTATATTATCTAATTTGTACTGAAATGCATAATCTTTGTGAGAATTTCCGAATGTCCGCATACTGTACTTTTGGTCATATAGCATACTTCTTATATATTGTCATTTTACCACGGGAAGTCTATAAAACCACAGTACCCTGTCACCAGTACTTTTGTTTAATATATGTTTCCACTATTGCTAATTATACTAAACATTATGGATTAAAATGTCGTTAAATTTCCTTTTTATATACATCTGATACATACATGAAGAAGATTTTTGGCTTTGCCAGTACAGTTAGTGTTTGAAGTGCTATTTCCCAGGTGTTTGAAGTGTTTGACATGACCCACTTGTTATGAAGCTAGGGGCAGCCATAAAGCACAGGGTTAGAATCAGATATGATAACCCATCCCTGGAGCAGAGAGGTTTTCTTCTAAAAAACCTGAACAGAATTGTGTAGTCATTGATGTGCCATCTAGAAAATGCAGAAATTCATCGACAAAATGTACATAAGATATACAGGTCAGCATGTGAGTTCTGACATTCATGTAATTGCTATTTGTTTACACAGGCACAATGTCATGTGTCTGTGCTTCATGTTGGATCCAATTACACATTCTCAGCATGGAGTCGTTTACTGTAACATTCCCTATAGTTTTTATGCATACATTAATGACAAAATTCTTAAATCTTAAAGATACAGTACTCCCATATTTCCCTTTCATGCTATATACTGGACATACGACTTCTAGTACCAGCTACCACTTTCAGAATTCTGCCACTTGCAGAATTTCACTAACAACCCCTCCACCATCAGTGTTCAGTAACGCACATATTGAGTCAAGTATCAACAGAATTCACTAATTATATAAAAGGAACATTTTAGAACTTTCTTTTAATTGCAAATGCATACATTGTTCTGCTTTACTCTCATCAGCTCAGTTCAGTTCCTCTCAACATTCAACCAATTGCTGAGGCACATACAGTAAGTGTGTTAAGAATTTCTGATACCCTACTCTCTTGCAAAACATTTCCTGCAGGTGAAAACAATCTCTTATGTGGCACAGCTGAAGCAGATGTAGCTAGATCTTTTAATGAATTTTGGTCTACTGACTTTGAGCTCCTCTGTGAACAGACCACCACAGTAGAGGGCACTGTTCACTAATCATGGGCTCTCTGTGTTTATCAAGAGGAATAAACACAGAACACTCTACACACTGGTTTTTAAAGGTTGGTTCAACATCAGATGCTGTAACAGAGCCCAACAAGCAGAGACTGGTCTAAAAGATGTGTAACTGGTTTGTTCATTTTGATATCTTGTCCAATTTCTTCCACATTTTAACTCTCTCTCTTTTTGCATCTCAAATCTTTTAATCTGAGCTCATTGTTTAGGATAGGTGGCAAAGTGCAGGATATATATTCAGTATTTCATGGAGCAGCATATTTCTCACACCTGAGGAGCTCATGACATATGTGCAAAAGAAACACACACACACACACACACACACACACACACACACACAGTTGCTTTTTTTTTTTCGAAACAGAAAAACCTGAATGCACCCATGCACATAACCACACACACATTATCACTACAGCTTTACTCTTTCTTATGCCCTGTTTGGCTATTACACAGTAGAACTGTGAAACATACTGTAGTCAGGCTGTTAATATGATTTGATTCAATGTTTGGGCAATGCAATTTCCTATTCAGTAGCACTAATATTCATTGTCTGTTTGACAAGTGGTGTATAGTATTTATTATTATTAACACCGAACTGTTGTTAGGTCAGCACTGTTACCTTGCCCCTCCAAGGTGTGGGTTTGATTAGGCTAATTGGAGTTCCCAAATGGGCGCTGTGTGTGTGTGTGTGTGTGTGTGTGTGTGTGTATGAGTAACCCAACCAGGGTGTTCTCTACCTTGTGCCCTAAGACACCTGGGCTAATCCCCAGCCCCCCGTGACCCTGTATACAGGTTAAGCAGTAGAGAAGATGAAAGAATGAATGAAATGCTGTGTAACTTGTGATATTGATTGTTTAACTCATGTTTAAAACTGAAGCAACCCCACATCATAACACAACACTGCCTCCGGAAGCCTGTAAAAAAGGCACTATGCATGATGGGTGCGTCGCTTCATGCACTTTTCTTCCTTTCCTGACACGCCCATCCCTTCAGCGTTTCAGCGTGTAAGAGATACACTTAGTAAAAATACAAATGAAACTAAATGACTAAGAAAGATGGTGTGATGGACTTGGGGAATTTAGAAACTGATATGTATATTAGCATAACTTTGTATACCCCTACTGTAATGCGAACTTCTAGTCATAAGTGCAGTTGGATTTCATTGTTCACTCTGTATTATTTGCTGAGAACTTTATTTGTTTATACCAACTTGAACAGTGTCCAAAAACATGAAAATAATGACATATTTGAAGCATATTTTTTCAATCAATTCATCAATATTAATCTGAAGTCATTTTTATCAGCAGCCATAAAAACAGCAATAAAAACAATTTATTTAGTAATTTTATTTATGCAGTAAATGATATAAAAAAATTCGTATGTTCAAAGGGCTGTAATGCAATATTATTCACAATTCAAAAATGGTTGGTGCGTTGGTCTTACTAGGCAATCCTGCATATCATTCTGGTGAGCATGGAGTATTAAAATGAACAATAGTAATTTGACTAGAAAATCTGAGTGTGTTGCCCATGTTCAAGTAAAGTCCTGTGATCCTGCCGTACACTTAATGCTAGAAAGTAATGATTTAAAATCATCTCTATAATCTATCTTTTCTGAAGTGTGAGATTTAGCTTCATGACCAGGAGGTCATTGCTGACCTGAGGGCTGAAGGCTTTAGCATGTTTGCAAGTTCCTTTTAAAACATTACACATGGTTTAAGAATTAAAACATATTCAGATACTGGCATGTTCTCTTATTTCTTATAGTGACCCAGGTATCCCCTCAAGAAGTCCTCAAAACGTGCAACTTGGTACTGTGGAGCTACATTGGCAGTGCTGGCGTCTCCACTTTCCGGCTCATCCTTGGGTTCCTCAGCTGTCTTTTTGTTGTCTTTGGGCTCTGCTCGGCGCAGACGGCAATTGTAGTCAATCTCAGGATCACAGTCAGGATGAGGTAAGATGATGCCATCCTGGATGTTTTTGGCTGCCTCAAAGGGAGCCGGAGGAGAAAAATTGCTGCAGTTGGGGTCATAAGGATGACATTCTGGCGTGGCACTGGACTTCACAAATGGTTTCATTACGGCAGCTAGGTGGAGAGGAGACAGCTGTCCTGGTGACACATACTGCAGCACAGGAGCCTTAAGTGTAACCAGCCTGTTAGCAGTAAGAGGATTGCACCCCTTCTCAAACAGAGGGTTGCAGTACGGCTCTTTAGGAGCCTCATCTGCACTTTGGGCAGCTGGGGCTATATTACTGACACAAAGAGGGTCAACAGCAGGGTTACAATGAACATGATACAGACCTGATGGACTCTTGGCTAGCATTCTAGGCACGCAATAAGGGTCTTTTGAGGGGTCACATCCCAGGTATGCGTAGGAAGGCACTGGGGAAAGTGCAGGCCTATAACCATGAGCAGCACGCAAGTGGTATTGCAAGCACTCTACATCAGATGGGTTGCAGATCCGGAGCAGCTCAGCTCTCTGTTCATTTGAGAGGAAAGGTTCCATTGCTGGGGCATAGTAATGGTACCCGGATGGGGTTTGTATAGGCGTAGGGACCAGAATGGGACTAGGAGATTTAACTGAAATAGGAGCAGGAGGAGGCTCCTCAGGTGCTGCTCGAGGAGCAACAGAAATGATACAGTAGGGATCAAGATATGGGTTGCACATATTCACTGGAGCTTGCTTAATGGCAGCAGGCAAAGCAATCTTAGCTGTGGGCTTGCTGGTGTACTCTGGAATGCAGTCAGGGTCATCTGAACGAGCACAGTTCTTGTAGACTTCACTCAAATGGGAGAGGTAATGTTTGTATGAATTGTCCCCCTCAACCCGGTGTTTATTCTGCAGATAGATCAGGTAGAGCTGGTCCAAACTCTCAATCTGTAAATGTGAAAACATGTGAACAGGTGAAGAGTGAGAGTGATCTGTGCCTAACAGCAATCTTTCAACACTACCAGTTCATTTGTGTATTAGATGAGATTACATACTCCCTCTTGGTTGTGGGTTTCCATGTAGTACTTGTACCAGGCCCAAAATTCAGGTAAGCGTCTGTAGTAAGCAACAGGATTCCTCTTATTGCGTGTCAGTTTTTTCAGGGCTAATGAGCTGGCTGGCTTCTCTTCAGCAATCTCAACTACTAAACACACAGAGATATTGTCTATTTAAAAAAAAATGGCCGGTTTGGAATCAAATACAAATATGATGACAGTGACAGAATGTGTGATGTTATGGACATAACAATATCTTGTGTCTAAATTATTTCTGGATAAGGATATATTAATCAGTCACCAATGAGTCCACATCAAGTTTTAAAAAAGTCACTTACCTTGGTCTTTTTCTGGGTGCCCCACAGGACCAGCCCCGAGAAAATCTAATAATCGTTAAAAGAAAAATGTATCTGTCAGGAACCAGATGTGCCAGATGTCTTAAAGGAAGAAAAAATGCCAATCGACTAATAAGCACTTAAGAGCAAGAACTTTCCCTGTTTATGGAACCTGAGGCATGTCCTACAGATTCATAGTCTTTTTCCCTACACAGGTGGCTTTTACCACTGTCAGAAGGGGCTTACTGCAACTGTGGCGCCCTATAAGGGCACCCATTAAACTACAAAGAGCATGGGTTGTGCGCCTGAAGGCTGCAGCTTTAATTGCTTTAACGTTGTTATAAAAGAAGATGAAGGGGGTCAAAATGGTTTGTACAGTTAACATTATGACAGTAAGTGTGCCATGCGTCTGCACCCCCAGTTGGTGCCTTTAGATCTTTATGGCCTGGGGGAAAAGCACTGTCAGCTTATCATTAGCAGACCTTGGGGCTTATTTTTACAGTATACTGTAGTAATAAAATGCATGCTCAGTACCACATTTGAATATGATATTATATAATAAAATATGTTCGAGTGTATGTGTAAGTGTAAAGAGTTGAATAAATCTCATTACAGAAAGATGTGCTATAAGGTTTAATCATACCTGGCATTAAAATGATAGCAAGCACAGTGCCAGTAAACAGCAATGACAGCTTGATTTTGGCCATTTTTTTTTACAGCTCCTATAAATGAACCAAAGTAAAAAACACAGAAAGGATAATAACAGCTATTTACCACCATATTTAAATGGAATTGTGATGTGAAAATTTTAATTCTAATTTAAATTACAATTTTAATTTAATTAATTATTTAAGGTTTATTATCTCATTCACATTTTCTGATCTCACTTTTTCCATTACCAGTAGGAAAGTAATTGTCATTTTCATATCAAATACCACTGGTACGATACTAGTGGGTCAAATAAGTGGCTGATTTAAAGCACTTAAATTATCCCTTACTTCATATACAGTACAAGTAGACTAAAGGAGATCCACAAATATTTAGCCAAAAATTTGACCATACTTTTTATTTATATACAGCAAGAAAAGTGTGGTCCAAGTACAGAGCCCTGTGGTGTACCATAAGCAGTATTATAACACAATAATTAAGCCATTAAATATGTATCAAATTAATTGAAGGTTAGACGGGCCAGTGAGATATTTTAAACATATAAGTTGAATATATATAATATACAATTTGATTGATATTTTAACCTATTTTAGAAGTTGAATAAAGAATTTTTTTAAATTAAATATAATAGAAAAAGATCATAATAAGATCAAATCTCTTAATAGTGTAAAACCGTGTATAAGAGTCTAGATCTAGTCTAGAAGTTTGGCAATACTGTAGGTGGATTTCATACATCTGAAATTGCATTTATTTTATAAGCATCAATTATTACAATAGTATGACAATGAATATCTTTTGAATGTTTTACGAAAGTGGTTTGAAAAACAATATGACCTTGACAGCTCTGCATGGATCATTAATAAGGAAATTAATTGTCTGCTAATTAAAAAACCTTAGGGTACTGTTATTTGATGGACAACGAATGTCCTGTCTTGTACAGACAGTTTAAAGTCTTTAGTAGTACTGAAATGTGTCAATTTATGAGTTTTTAACTTTGCCTAGCTACTGATTATTTTTCATTTTAACTTTAATTTTAGCTTTTTATATTTTTTATAAGACAGAAAGCCATGGTACATTTTTTTTCCACTGACTGTCCACTTAAATCTTTTATTAGGCAGGTTTGTTTCTTGTTATGCGAAAGTATTTTACAATGCAAATGGAAGAAATATAATATTTACTATAAAATTTTAAATATAACACATATAATTGAACATATAATGCAATTCATGGAAAAATAAAATAAAAAAATTTTAATATATAAAATTTTAATTACTTATAACATTCAATTAAAATTTTATTTTTTATATCGCTTTTAATAATGGTCATTGTCTCAAAGCAGCTTTACAAAATGAAAAGAAAATTCAATTTTTAAAACATTCAATCATAGACAATTCATAATTTTAATTTATTAATTTATTTTTAAGAATGCCCTAAATCATTGTTGCATAAAATCAAAAAATGCATACAATCATCATTAAATCTGTGGAGCATTGCTGATATTCTTACCTGATTCAGCCCAAGTGCTCAAAGCTCCAGACAGACAGGGGTACCGAAATCAACTCTACATCCAATCTCTCTTCTTCCTGAAGACCCACTGGGCAGTGGAGGGCAACATTTTTAAGGAGGTCCATGATCATTAAAAATCTGAAAGGCTTGGCATATGGTAGGGGTTTGCTTCTATCCTCAGTAGGATTGGCTCAAACAAAACAGGCTGAGCAACCAATCCAGGTTCTGTAACATTACCTGAAAAAGCAGAAGTTGCATAAAAATAATGGATGAAATGCATTGAGTTGTTTGAACATGTCACTTGCTCTTTTAGGGTCAAATTTTCTAGATGTAATTTACTATAAGGACTGTCCTTCTTCCACAAGTGTATTGCCTTGTATCACCATTTGGACCTCAAAAATTTCAAAAGTAGCAGTTATTGTACCACACATCATTTATTAATAGCTGTACAATGAGTCAGCAGAATAATTGATCTCATGTAGTTTGTGATTTTTGTCACTTGTATCCCATGGATGAAAAATTGGGTGTTATTTGTTTTATCTATTTCTATTAAATTTCTCATCATTTTATTTGTACAATGACAGAATGGAATAGCACCTACCAGGATATTTGATAGGTAGAAAAAAATAGAAGTAACCCAGGGAACCCCATTTGGACACGGCATGAACATGACCCCAGACAGACATACACTAGACACTCTGCACCAACATGCATTCTTTTGTCAAAATTGAATAATCATTTCCTACAGCAAGCTTAATGTTGTTTTACATGAAAATGTGACTTTCTATTCACAATCAAGCAGGTTTCTCTCTAAAGATGATACTTGAGGGGTTCTTTTTTTGTCAATTAATGTATGTACTGCATATTTCAATGCATATGCTGTACCTGTTTAAACAGAAGGTTAACAAGAAAGGCTTTCCTTTGCTTTTATAAATAAAACTGTAACTGATATATAGTCTGTCATATACATGTACCAATACAGTCAATCTATATATAGTTTTTTAAAATCAACATACTACATAAGAATAATTCATGGGATAAAAGGTTAACCATTAAAAATGCCAATGTACATTTAGGACTCGTAAAGAACAATAATAACTCTTTTTTTATCGTGCAGGAGAACACTTTACATAGTGGTTCACTGAAGACCTATTCATCATCTGTCATCATATGTGCATTTCTTGCAAGTTGGATCAGCTCCTGTGCTATACTAAAATATATAATTACATCTTAAATGTGAAGAAAACAGGTGTTTTGTCTAGAATGCAAACCTGCAATATAGCCCGGAAGCACTAGAGTGCAGATAGATAATGTAGCCTCATAATTTTAACACAGCTCATGAAAAAAATGCCAAAGATTCTCAGAACTTTGAAACATCTGGAACCGAAGAGGCTCACCACCGTACTGTGCCTGAAGTCTTCTGTAAATGTCAATTCATTTTATGCCTTCATTCACGAGAAATTCCCACAAGTCCCAGTTTGACTTGAACACGCCTTCTATTATCCGATTACATTACTATCTTCTGTGACACAAAACGTTTATTTCTGTGACCTTATGCAAAATAGCATTATAATACTTCAACTGATGGATTCTTCCTAAAAGACAGATTCATAAACAGCAGGTAAGAAAGGACCTAGTAATAAAACTTGGATTCTGTGCCCTGCTTGACAGTGTGTTTATGGTATGTCTGTTTTTTATTTGTGAGGCGGGAAGTAATTTCATTAGGCAAACTGGCCTGCAACACCTTTGACTTTAAAATATCACATTTTATCACATATCGCACCAGACATCATTCAGATTCTGATGTATTATTTGTCATTCAGTCTTGGCTATTATCATTATTCCTTACTTCTCAATGACAAAAATACAAATAAAAAGAAAAGAATATTTGAATAAAAATAACAATTTGATATCTTTTTGAGTATTTCTGTTACTTTATTTAAGTTTAAATGAGATGGCTGATTTTTAGGGGGTACCAGATTTGGTCATGAAAGAAGCAATCAGGGTGTTCAATTACAGATGATAGCAGCAGAAGACCTCTAGTGGTGTGCTATGAAGTCTGAAACCAGAACAGTAGCAGGGGATCCTCTGTCAGCTCTAGGTTGTGGAGTGGAGAATTTGTGGATCAGACTTGTTTCTCCAGTGCATCCCATAGGTGTATGATTGGATTTGGGTCTGATGAGTTTGGAGTCCATGACTTCACCAGGTGTCTTGGGCTTTTTGGCTGATGGGTTCCCTGCATGTCAGGCTGGGGTGCAGTAGGTCTTCTGGTGCCTTTGGATAGCATTGATCTTTTCAGCAAGTTGTGCTGCATTAGACTTTACTGTGAGATCAGATCAGACAGGTTAGCCTTTGCTCCCCACAAGATCAATGAGCAGGTCATAGGTGGTTCCAGGTGGAAAGATCCTATAGAAGGCAGAGAAAGAGAGAGACACTTAACCTCATGTTTCTATTATGGGTAATATACAGTAAATGATCATCTAATGGTGGACCACCATATGGAACAAGACGGCAAGAAGGCTTGATGGATCATACTTAGTCCTAGTTCACATGTGCTACAACATTAGCCCAGCCCTGTGAATTGTTTAACATTCTGTTAGAAATACCTTGCATCACCAGCAAGCCAATGTATGGGCTGTAGTTACTATTTAGTGAGACAATTCCATAAGGTTTAAAGTGCAAGTGCAGATTTATAACTGACAAACACAGTTATACAGTGTATACCAGCAGTAGCAAACAAGCCTACACAAGATCATGCATGTGGCTGCAGTTGCAGTTGTGAGTGCTGTAACATTCGATGAATTATGCTTAGAATATAGAAGAAAACTGGAGGACAGGACACATCTAGCTCCAACAGGAAAGCTGCATACTTTGTTAACTTAGACTGATATGCAGGGAACTGAAGTAAATACGCAATGGTGGTATTTCTTGTCATTACTGCATTATAATGTACATCACTATGAGATCTGGAGGGAGGCTCTCTGCAGGCATGCACACCACAGGCGATAGTTTTACAACTATATGGGAGGTCTGGCCTTACCTTAAATTTTTATTAAAATGCAGCAACAAAATGTTTCTATACAGTAGAAATGGGTATGTGTTATTTATCACTCTTGGGGAAATTCAGTAGAATCTAACGTTAAAAAGCACCTTATGAATTATATCTTAACATCATTTGCTGTTGGTAAAATTTCCCATGGCTAGTAAAATACTACTAATGACCTAAAAAGCATTTAATGTTCTTGCACTAAAATATATAGGAGGAAATTTGGTCTATTATGATCTGCCATTCCTGCGTCGATCAAAAGGTGTATGCTGTTTATGAGAACCTAGCATGATAAAGACTACAGCAGGAGGCAGAGATTTTTCCCTATAAAGCTCCTCAGCTATTAAATCTAATTAGTGCTAAAGGTTTAGACACAGACGCGATATTTTAGTCTGAACCAGATTGAAAATCTGTTTACAAATTACACATTCACTCCGGCTTGTTGATAGTGGAGTGGTAATATCAATTCATGTTGAAATCTAAGTTAAATTAATCACCTGAATTAAAGGAAATCCACCAAGCACGGGGAGAACATGCAAACTCCATGCACACAGCGACGGGAATCAAGCCTGGTCGGGAATCGAACCCGGACCATGGAGGTGCCGCCTATGGATATCCTACTGTAAGAAAAAAAAAAGAAGTCAAAGATACCCATGTGCCTTATTGAAGATGTACTACAGTGTTTTGTTTTATTTCAATTTATTTTTATATAACATGAAGAACTCCTTTTTTTAACCCCATGCCCACACTCCAAAACCCAGTGGAAGGTCTTTGTAATAGTTTTGTAAGTCCCTAACGGGGCCATCCAATCACCCATCTAGGAACCTTTGCAGTCCAACTAGGGGCCGTGGAGGCCAATAGTGACAGATGTATTTATTTCCATTTTTATGACCTGGTAGGACCTTCAGTTAACATTCACACATGCATTCACCCACTACGGGCAATTTGAAAACACCAATTAACCTAATCTGCATCTATTTGGACTGTGGGAGGAAATCCACCAAGGAATGGGAGAACATGTAAGCTGCATGCACACAGACCCGAGGCGAGAATCAAACTCTGACCATGCAGGAGGTGCAAGACGACAGTGCCCTAAGGGGGAAGTAAATCATAAATCCGAAGATAAGCAAGCACACAAACCGATCAGCGATTACACTACGATGCTAAATATTAAGCCTAATATTGTGTGGGTTTCCCTTGTGCCACCTGGGTAGCTCTGGCCCCACTTTGCATGACTTCACAAGAACTTTGGGGGTGTGCTCTGGTGCCTGGCACCAGGACATTGGCATTAGATCCTTTGTGAGCTGTAGGCATGCGTGGATCGTACTAGTCTGTATCTCATGTACAGACTGTGAAGTTTGAAAATCAGGTCTTTCCCAGGTGTCTTGGGCTCTTTGCCAGCTTTGCCCTGTGTGTGTCAGGCTGTGGTGCAGTAGGTGTTCTGGTTTCTTTCTATCATGGACAGCATTGACTTTTTCTGTGAATTGTGCTGCATTGGCTTTTCTGTGGAATCAGATCAGATAGGCTAGTCTTTTCTTCCAACAGATATAAATGAGCCTTGGGTATCCCTGATCCTGCCCCCCTGTTTACTGGTATATAATTGCTAATCACTGTTAATGTGTTAATGTCATGCATTGTTAATAGTATGGCTTACCGGGGTATGTGAGTTATAGTGAGATGTTCACAAACATTTGGCAATATAGTGTATTTGAATATGTGCAAATATAATAATATTATATTATTTCATAACTATACTGAACAAAAATATAAACGCAACACTTTTGTTTTTGCTCCCATTTTTAATGAGATGAACTCAAAGATCTAAAACGTTTTCTACATAAACAAAATTTATATAAAACTATATCTCTCAAATATTGTTCACAAATCTGTCAAAATCCGTTACGATGAAGAACTGGAGTCAAGTCGAGACCCCAATGAGGATGACGATCATGCAGATAAGCTTCCCTGAAACTGTTTCTGACAGTTTGTGCAGAAATTCTTTGGTTATGCACTCCGATTGTTTCAGCAGCTGTTCGAGTGGCTGGTCTCAGACGATCTTGGAGGTGAACATGCTGAATGTGGAGGACCTGGGCTGGTGTGGTTACACGTCGTTTGCGGTTGTGAGGCCGGTTGGATGTACTGCCAAATCGTCTGAAACACCTTTGGAGACGGCTTATGGTAGAGAAATGAACATTCAATTCACGAGCAACAGCTTTAGTGGACATTTCTGCTGTCAGCATGCCAATTGCACGCTCCCTCAAAACTTGTGACATCTGTGGCATTGTGCTGTGTGATTCAACTAAACCTTTCAAAGTGGCCTTTTACAGGTGGCCAGTCTAAGGCACACCTGTGCAATAATCATGCTGTCTAATCAGCATCTTGATATGGCACACCTGTGAGGTGGGATGGATTATCTCGGCAAAAAAGAAGTGCTCACTATCACAGAATTTGACATATTTGTGAACAATATTTGAAAGATATGGTTATTTTGTGTATGTAGAAAATGTTTCAGATCTTTGAGTTCATCTCATAAAAAATGGGAGCAAAAACAAAAGTGTTGCATTTATATTTTGGTTCAGTATAGATTGTTGTTGTTTTTTTCTTTTGGATGCTTTTACACATTTCAAGGTTTTCTTTATCTAATTCTATATTATTGTCAGATAATTTAGCCTTTTTATAGAAATATATAGCCTAATTCAATTGAAAAAATGTTCTTTCAGTAGAAATAAGAATGATATTATGGGGTTTATTATAATTTATGCAATATATTATGCATTACTAGATAAATTTCACTGGGTTGTATTTGGATTTGCTCAAATGTTTTTTGTTTTTTTAAATCCATCATCCATCAACTTATTCCAGAAATGAGATTCAAGAACTATCTTGTTGGCATTTTAATGATACTTGTGTTTGTCTGCCGGAACCTCATACTGAGCTGGCCTGTGGTGATCTGTGTGGCACATGGTGTGTTGTTTTTGCGGTTTTGGCCCGAGGCTAGTTACCGCACTACACTGCAAATCTCATTTAGCAAGAGGATGTGATGTTTTCGGGTCCAGTAAAAGCAGCTCCTGCTGTGTCTGAAGCAACAGTTTGGATTTCAGAGCACCACCAATGGCAGCATGTTATCCCAAGAGCCTCCTCGTGCTTCCATAATTGATTTCATGTGTTGTATGGCTCCTAACACTCGATGATGTATTGCACAGTGGCCCAAGTTGAAAAGAAAGGAAATCACTTAATGACTTCTATTGAAATCACTTAATGACTTCTATTGAAATCACTTATATGGATATTGCTTGTTTAAAGTTATATACTACAAAGTAAGCTAAACACAGTGTATCCATGTTTTATCCATTTAGATAGCAGATTGATAGCTTGAGTAAATAAAAATTGTTAACAACATACATTAGCAGTAACTATGAAATAACACATATGGCATTAGGGAATTAAGTAACAACAACAGGCATTGGTGGGGCTCAGTGGTACTGTAGGTTTCTCGCCCGCCATGGGGAAGGCACGGGTCCAATCCCATTGGATGGAATGCAGGTGGCAAGCCCGGATAAAATGGAACGGTTGCATCAGAAAGGGCGTTTGGCGTGTAAAACCAGTGCCAAAGTTGTGTACAGAGCAGATGTTCTGCTGTGGCGACCCATCAACGGGATCAGCCGAAAGTCCAACAACAACAGTTGTTATTTTAACAGACGATGATGAAACTGGCTCCCATGAAGACCTTCCTAGGTAAGCAATAAAAAAAACTAACCTCTGCTGCAGAGATTTTCATTTAGAGTCACCAGCCTCAGAAATCACCAATTAACAAAAAGCACCTCAGATTAGAGCCTTTATGAAAGCTTTACAGAGCATTACGTATCAACTGTTCAAAAGAGATTATTGCATATTTTGGAAGCCTTCAGCATTGTTTTAGAATATAGAAATAAATCAAAAAAGGCCATGGAATTAGAAGCTGTGTCCAAACTGTTAACTGGTATTGTACACTTATTACGTATAATAAGTATACGGTATAACGTATTGTTATCTATGCAGCTATCCAATCAGCCATGTATACGATGTACAATGTATACAATCCAAGTCCAAATACAGATCCAAGTCAAGAGCTTCAAATCTAACATCAGAATGAAGTCTCAGGCACTCCTGATCTCCTGGGATCTTTACACACATACTGTATGCCTATAGAATTGGAGGATCTTTGTTTGCTTGCTTTCAGTTTTTTTACATTGTGCTGTGTAAATTCAAGAGAATGTTGTTTGTTTGTGAAAATCCCAGGAAAGAAACACTCAAACCAGCCCTGGCAACAACATCCATGGTTTACGATCACAGATATTACACCATTTTTTTCATTCTGATGTTTGATTTGAGGTACTTTAATTGGATCTGCATTATTTTATGCATTTGTCCTAAATGTCAAACAGTACCTCCTTGCTTTACTTGAGTGGTTTTATTAGTGGGTACTTTTTAGCTTTTACTTCATTACATCCTACAACAAATATCTGTGTTTTCTACTTCACTACATTTGTGCATGGCATTTCATTACCACAGTGACTATTTTAACATTTGAAGCGGTAATATTTGCCTTTCCTTTGTAAAATGGAAATAAAAGTGACGATTGTTTATAGTTTATAGTGGATACTTTCGCTTTTACTCCACTACATCCTACAACAAGTCTCTATATTTCGTACCTTACTACATTTATGCATGGCATGTAGTTAATTAATCATGTATCGGGTGTTTGAAATCAGAAGCAGAGATGGTTTCTGGCAGTGATGAAAACAGCATGTCAGCAAGTCTGGAAACATAAAGTGAGATATACATTTACTCTGACCTAAAGACTCCAGTGAGATAATATAAGCTTAGTAATTTGGATACATAAGTTATTTAAAGGTATTTTTTTTCGTTTTCTCAAGTATAAATTTAAATGGAGGACTTCGTCATCCTACACAAATTTATTGTCTCCACAACCAGGTGAGCTCATTTTTCTTAATTAGTAACCCTTCCATCCACTCAGGGTCTCAGCAAACCCAAGTCAATCCTGAGAATGCGGAGTTTAGAGTGTGCATGAACCCAGGATGGGAGGCAGGACACGTTCACACCCCGGGCCAATTATTTAGCATAATTAATCCACCTACTGTATAAGCATGCTTTTTTTTTTAAGTGAGAGAAAAATCACACACAGACAGCAACCCAGGATGGAACCAGATACAGAGACACTGTATCATTGTGCCATCCTTGTAAATGTGTTAGTTATTCTGAAATTATGTCTGTAACTCAACAGCCGTTTAACCAACAGATATATGTGTTTTACCACCAAATCATTATCTCTTTAACCTAGGCAGTAGGATAAACATATGTGTAAAATACAAATAAAAATGAAATTTTTGTTCAATACGGTGACTACGTTGTGTTAACCGGAGGTCCGACCACGGTCATAAAAATGCGAGTAAATACAATAGTCAATATTGGCTTCCCTAACTGGACTACAGAGGATCCTAGATTAGAGAGATGGAAGTTAAATACAGGATACAAAGATTGTTGCCTTAAAAGCTTGTACTGCCCCCTGTTGGCTAAACAGCAAAAAAGCAAGAGAGGAAAATAACTGCATTAGATTTGTAAAAAGAACTCATGGTGTAGCTTGGTTATTTCCTGCAAACAAACTCACAGCACAGGCAAGACACAGCTGACTTTAATTCTTCATATTTTAATCGCATTATTTACATACAACTATATTTTGTATGTTCCTTCATTCTGACACACAATTCACTCAGGCATATAAGGCAATCATATGTATGTGAAGTAATCAATCAGGAGAGAAGAAAGGAATAAATAGTACATTCAGAAGCATTTGGAAATCACACTGACACTGAAACAAATCACTGTTCGGATAACGTTCATAATAATCACATTAGAAAAGTCCATACAAGTCATTGTGTTACTAGGAGAGTTTAGGCTGCTTACATTATTACTTCTTAGTACAATTCATAGTACATTTAAAGAGTGGTTTTAGATAGACATAAACTAACTCACAGATTAACGACAGGTTTAATCCTATACAACCTACAGTGATGTGGATAAAAAGATGAGCCAAGTATCAACCATGTCTCACGGCCCATTTATTAGGAACACCTGTACATTCATGCAGCTATCCTATCAACCAATTATGTGGCATAATGCAAAGGATAATTCCATGCAGATACAGTTCAAGATCTTAAGTTAAAGGTAGAAAAAAACAGTCTTTAACTGTACAGTTTGGGTAAACATGCTGATTCTTGTTCTTGGTTCACCAGAATCTGGTCTGTGTTGTAGCACATCCATCTCCAGGTTTAATGTTTTGTGCATGCTTTGATGTCCTTAAAACCAATATTGCCTTTTCCCAGTGACTTTTGTCATCAACAATGTGTTTACACCTATAGAATTTATTTAGAGACTATTGTGTGTGTAATTTAAAAAATCAGCAGTTTATAAAATACTTAAACCAGCCCACCTGTTACCAACAACTATGACATGATCAAAGTCAGAGATCAAACATACTGTTCATTATGGTATCTGATGCAAATATTACCTAAACCTCTTGATGTGTATCTGCATGAATTTCTTTGTGCTGGTGCCACATGATTGGTTGATTAATTAACTGCATGAATTTACAGGTATACACGTGTTCACAATAAAGTAGGCAATGAGTGGAGTGTGTGTGTGTATATATAAAATGTACTTAAAACAGTCCAGCTCAGTGTCAGCGTGCTCTAATGCCTAGTCACATCGCTCTATGAATAAGGTGCGAATACAAATACAAGAATTATTCATGCAAAGTCTTGTAGTGAGACACCCAGCTCCAAATCAATGCTTAGCAATGTTTTTAAAAAAAAAAAAATACAAATCCAAAACAAAACAGACAACATGAAAAGTAGATTTCTTATGATTATTTTCTTAGGATACATTTAAATGCACTTTTTTTGGGTTATGATATATTCATTAATATGGAAAACCTACTGATTGTCATTTTTTGAAAGGCCTTGTCCTTTTGGGGTTCGAGTTTTGTATATCATCAAGACAGAAGGTGCTAAAAGAAGATCTGCAGATTAATCACTGACTTTAATAACAAGCTTGTTTGGCAGCAAGATAATGAGGATATCCGTCTAATAACTGAAATAACCCTCTGTTAAGGTGGAATCCCATAAAAAAATTGGTTTGTGTCATGGAAAATTCTTTTTGTTGGTGTTTCAGTTTTTTTTTTAGATATTACACTACTATTATGAATACAAGTGTGGCAGTAATGTTACTATAAATTGAATGTGGAATACGTAAAAAAAAATCAAGCTAACTATTTGTACTTATAAACAATTTACATTAATTTGTTTAGATATTGGTTTGGTTGGAGATGAGTGGGTTTTATTGTATTACAATGTCTCTCTTGTTTATACTTTTCCCTATTTAAATGAATTAAAGCTATTATACAGTAATTTGTCAAAATAATTCTTTTCATATGGGGACTATATCTAAAGCCATTTTATAGCCGGTAAATGAAGATAGTTAAAAACAAAAAAAGTATCAAAACCTCATTTCCACCCTTATACATCATTGTACAAGAAGCATCCTTCCTCTACCAATTTGGAATTTACTGCAAGGTAATTTAATTAAAACATTTTAACATAAAAAAATGGAATACCATCATTAATCTGGACCTTGCTGCAGTCTCATGGACTGTCTTCCACTCATGCTTCTGCCCCACTGCAAAGATGCTTTCATTACTGGTGCCCAAGCAGTTTGGAGAAAAACCCAGGATTTTTGGTGTCTTTCGACTGAGGCTCGCCACTCTTTCTCTCCAGGCCAAGCTCACCCTCCATATGTTCAAGCTCAGATTCGTCCAGCAACTCAAAGTCCTCAGCCTCACTGTCTGTGTTGTCAGCAATCGCTGACTCCAGCCGCTCTTGTATGGCAGCAGTGACCGCGTCTTTGATGGCATTCTCGGCTGTTCTCTGTAAAAGTCCCAAAGCTTGAGTCACCGCAGCCTCGTCCCCTACACCTGTCCCTCGAGCCTCTCTGTGCTGAGGGATAGACGTGGTGGGGAGGCCGATGCTCAGGTCCTCATCATCTCCATTCGTCCCTGCTCCATTATCCAGGGAGGGAAATTCAGTGAGACCGGAGAATACTTCCTCCTCACTACGACGATCTAAATCTAAATCAGAGCAAAGCAGAATGTTTCCATTAAAAGTACAAGGTATGACTTCCATCATGCCCAAGAGGTCTGTCTCTGCATTCACAACATTACATCAATCTAGGACAATCATTAGTGGACATTCTTTTGTTTCAGACACACCACCCAATCTCATCCTTTCAGTAATCATAGATGTATTTCCAAAGTTGCTTGTATGTAGAATGATCTTGTCTAGTGCTGGACACTTCAATAACCTCAAGGAATTATGCAGCCGGATGAGTCTTACTGACTGGTTCTATGACTATATAGAAACATGACTTATATAGAAACAAAAACATAAATGCTTTACATCGAGGGGGAAAAAATTACCACCAAACACTGGAAGCTGTCACACTAGATTGCGTCCAATTTGCATGAAGCGAAACTCACAGAAACTCACATTTTCTTGCATTGCTCATTTCATCTGCTAGTCACTAACAGTAATTCTGATATCTGTTATAATAATTATAGTCCAAAGGACTACCTAGAAAAATATTACATTTTCCAAAATATCTCACATACACGACAATAAATTAATCACTAACTTGTAAGGATTATAAATGCAAGTGTGACCATATTCAGACATGTAAGTTCCCAGCATGTTGGCATGTTGCTGTAGGTGTGGAAAGGTATGCACACAATCAAGGAACAACTTGATATAAGAAAATGAACAAGCTTACCCTCTGAGTTCTCTGTCTGAGGTGTGTGCCCTTCTGATAAGTTAAAGGTGCCATTATCAGTCCACGTTACTTCAGAGACTTCAGTGTCTGATACAGACAGCTCCCTGCATACCATGGAATCCAACTGAAAGAACCCATCTGCGTCAGTATCTCAATTTACATTCAAAAGGCTGCCCAAAGGAAAATAAATAAAGGTTCACCCACCTTAGGGAACATTGAGGACAAATCAGCTTCAATGCTTTCTTTCTCAGCTTCTGCCTCTGCTTTCTGCAACCTCTGTTCTGGATTCATGAAAGTTGAGCAAATCTCATTTGAAGTCATCAGTTAGTCTGGATTAAGATAAATCTGTTGTGCATGTATGCAAGTCGTGGCTAATCAAATAAAACAAACTTGATTACCATGATTCTCTTTAATCTTATGCAGGAAGTACCCCACTCCGAAGTTCAGTTTCTGCAGAACTGGTTCCACCCACATCCCAAACTCTTGTGATGACACAAGAGGCCACAGGAAAATGCCTAGTACTGGCAGAAAAACACAAACAGCACAATAATGCACAGCACAGTTTGCAACAACTTGTCACTTTGCCTCATGGTATGCTACTAGAAATCTGCTTTTCTACATTGAACCTTTATACAAGGTTCAATAAACCATCTACGATAAACCACAACTCAGAATATCTGATGCACCTACCTATCATATAAGAAATAACAACTCCTGGAATGTAATTGCCCAGTATGGCCAGGAAGAAGCACAAGCTGCATACTAGAAGACAAAACTGCAACCAGAAACACATGCAGGATTCAAATATTATATTCCTACTGCCAAGCTTAAACATGTACATCACTTAGCATTAGCCATGCCATCACCTTTCCCGGGTTTTGCTTTTTAAAAGAAGATGTTTCCTCAAGGAACAGCTTGATGCTCATCCAGCAGTCTGTAAGCTGAGCTTCTGGTCCAGACCTGCTCTCCTGACCTGAGTCCACCAGCTCCCAGCTGCAGTGAAAGAAACAATGTGTGATTTCACAGAAAGAGAGCAACTAGCATAAATGTTAAACCTGGTCCCGAAACAGTACGTCAAGCAATTTAACACCTTACAGCAGTCTAACTAAACTTAAACTTAAAAGTGACTTACTTACGCTGCCAGAAGCTTTAGTTTGATACCTTCCCAATCTTTCCCATCTTTTTTTAAAATAAGGGTTTGCTGTAGTTGAACTACCTTCCCAGAAGCACCTTGTTAACATCCACTATCAGTTAAATGTTTGGAAACAATTCTAATCCAATGTCCTTTTCTGATTTTTTTTTCTTCACTGTAAAACAAGGCTGAAGGCATCCAAATAATGCAATAATCTCCTTTGAACAGTTGATACTGAGATGTGTCTGCTGCTTAAGCTCTGTAAAGCCTTTACAACGACTCTAATCCCAGGTGCTGTTAATTGGTGATTTTTTTAGGCTGATAACTCTAAATAAACTTCTCCTCTGCAGCAGAGATAAATTTTGGTCTTGCTTTCCTGGCAAGGTCTTCATGAAAACCAGTTTCATTATGATGCTTGATGGGTTTTGCAAATGCACTTGACAATACTGTTCTTGCAAGAACTATTCCAAAACAGCTGACCTTTAAGTCTTAAAATAACAACTGACTGTGGTTGTTGTTACTTAATTACCTAATGTCATTTGTGTTATTTCATAGTTTTGGAACAAAAAATCCAGTATTGTTGTAGAATAAATCTAGAAAATAAATCCAAACATGTGTCCAAACATTTGATTGGTACATACATACATACACACCGCTCTGAAAAAGAAAAAAAGAGACTACTGCACAATTAGTTGTCCAGGTTTTACCTTTTATAAGTGTGCGTGTTGGTCAAACAAACACTTTTGATTTACTCCATAAACTACTAACAATATTTGTACAAAATTTCAAATGAAAATATAGTTCATTTAGAGTATGCATGATTGACATGGCTTTGTAACAGATTAAATCTAATCTTTAGATTTGGGGAAAATAGTCAGAGCAGAAGGAAGCAAATGTTCTTTCAGGATTTCTTTGTACGTGCCTTGACTGATGCATCATTTTTAAAGTCAAATCTGCTTAATTCTAGCCTTGCTAAAAGCTAGAATCCCCCACCAGATATTACAGTTGGTGTGAGACACTGTGGCTCGTAGGCCACCCCAGGTCTCAGTCTAACTCTAAGGTGTTTGCCAAAGAAGAAAATACAAACCTCAGCCTGGTTCTTCTTTGCTTCTCATTGCACACAGGCTTTTTCCTAATTTTCGCATGATTTCAGCCCCACGTCTAGTGATTTTAAATTGCAAACCAATATTTGTTTCCTAAAATGTCACGTTGTGCTTTTGGTGTCAGAATCTAAAAAGTGGTCAAATAGACATTTTTATTTTTACCACTCTCTTAATCACTCATTGTCTATAACCACTTTATCCTGTATACAGGGTCGATGAGGATATTTTTACCATGCAATATTAAATCAGACAGCTTTTTAAGCACAACAGAAAACAGCTATGGGTACAGTACAAGAAGTTAGGGGGAATGACTGTTCTAAAAAACTCTATCTTTGCAGTGGTCATTAAATCTCAGCTACAGCATCAGATCATATCTGCGACCAGGTTTTTGGTTAGAAAGAATAAAGCCCATAAGGTCGTTAGCTTGTAGATTGATAAATGCACAGGACCTGAACTAATGACAGAAATGTTATTGGAGTGTGGGTTTGAATTTGTAACTAATAAATGGTCAGTTGTGTCCTAGCAGGTGGTAGGAGAGACAAAACAATAATAAAAAAAAAAAAAAAAAAAACCTGAGCTAAGTGTGTTGATTAAATAAGAACCTTGAGAATATAACCTAAAATATTTCCTGAAATGGATCTATTTTAAACGAAACTCTAAACTAAAACAAACCAAAGATTGTTTAAAATGCTGTAAATACTTGCCACTGAGCTGAAATTACACTTTGAAAATTTTGGTGGTATATTCTGTAAGGTGAAATGCAAAAAAAGAAAGACAAGATCACCTTCATATACCACCTGACTCAAATACTCATAAAGGATGTTTAATGAACAATAGCAATACACAGCAAGGTACGAGCTAAATATTTATTAATCCATCCCTGCTTCCAAGCTATGAAAAAGTGTGATATTTTAATATATGTTTAGTATGTACTATATATGCCCAGTAAAAAGCAATCTTAATGCTTTAGCATACCAAGACATATCAGACAATGTTATGCTTCCAACTTTGTAGCAATAGTTTGGGGACGGCCCTTTTCTTTTGCAACATAACTGTACCCCAGAGCACAAAGCAAAGACTAGAAAGAGATGGTTTGATGAGTTTGCTGTGGAAGAAATTGACCAGAGCCCTGACCTCAACTCCATTGATCACCTTTGGGATGAGCTGGAACAGTGCCCAATCTCATAAATGCTCTAAAGAATGGGGGACTAACTCCATATTGAAGTACAGTATATGTATTTGGATACAATGTCATCGCAGGTGTGGCCAAATACAGTACTTTTGTCCATATAGTGTACATCTGAAAACAGACGTCTTCAGTGCGCACCAAAATGTGGAATGTGAAGGATTTGGTAAAATTTTATTTTTTTCAAATATGAAAATATTGACCTTTTGCAAATATTTGTCTACCATGACATCACTCACAACAGCGGATGGCAAAATCACCATATGGGATATAGGATTCAGCCTTATGTTAAAAGCTACTTAGCTGTGAAATATAACTTTTATGGTTCAGAGGCAGTTAAGAACAATTTAAATAACACATTTTCTATTGCTTGTATGATGACATAACATTAACAGATGTGTTTTCTTGCTGAAAGTGCTACCCTGACTGGCTTTGTATGTGGGTTTTAGCACGGTCATAAGAAAGTAATATCCCTTTTGTCATACAGAAGTGGGCGGGACCATCACAGACAGATGTCGTAACATCAGGAGCAAAAGGTCTATAAGCAAGGGTGTGCAATATGGAAGCAGAGATAGAGAAGTGTATACTAAATGCTTTACTTTTTTATCCCTCATCACAGGATTACTTGGCAGGATGTCAGTATCTATTAGAGGAAATAATGTCTTTTATCACGCCATGATTCCATTTCAGTAAAGATCTCGATACAACTGCCCTACACACTCCACAAAAGGTCACCCACCTGTCACCTATCACGTTCCAGGCCACAGAATCAAATGAACAGAATTTCCTAAGAAACTGATCACATGGGGTGAGATGTCACGTGTGACTATGGCGCAATGTGGCCCACATTAGCATTTCACCATCCACAAGGAGCACTACATCCTCTCCGGTGCCAGCGAGGACAGCTTGGCCAACACAGGGAGGGTGGGTACAGAAGCTTAAAAGAGGTGCGAGTCCAATTTGATCCAAAGCTGCTTGGAAAGGTGCTAGCGAGGAGTCATGTGTCGGTACAAGGAAAAGGGAGTTGGAGAAAGCTGGCTGTTCTCTGCTGCAAAACATATATCAGACACACGACTGTAACCTTCGACGTTAAACCATCTCCATTAGAGCTTTCAATTTAGCTTGCTTAAATCCAACAACTGTTGAGCCGGGAGACTAAAATACAAACAGCTGCTTGTTTTGTCTCCTATACTAATCTTTACATCAACAACGAAAGCATCACGTCTGAAAATCTAACAAGCCTAGTGACAGGAGGCAAAAATAGCCAGAAAGCAACAGCTGACCTATGTGAAGAATGGCAGAGAAAACACTAGAACCTTTACCTATCTATCAGACCATAGAGGGCACTGGATTTTTATTATCACAATTGATATACTACTTAGTTCAAAGCATCTACTTTTTGCTTCCAACCACCCAAATAAAGCTAACAATGTAGGATTTCACTGACTTATAGCCTCATGGGTTCATGGAACACGGGAAAAAAAAAATCACAGGCTCAACTAAACTCTGGTGCCCGGTATGTCATAGAATAAGTGTAATCTCTTGTTGATATGGTGACGCCTTTTACAAAAGGTCCGGAATGCAGTACAGATGAAGTACATACATTCTAATATGTTATTGTCTCTATAGTAACTGACAGCTAATAAAAACTTGTCATCGTATAAAAATGAAAACATTTTAGCTCTGTAAGTTATAATAGAAATAATAATCTTAAAAGCTTTCCCAAATCTACAAGTAAATATTGATCTTTATTTAATTTAAAAACCTTTAAAAAAATTATTTAATATATTTTTAATTTAATATACATCGAAAGCTTTACCAGATCCACAAGTATATGGTTATTATCAGTTTATCAGGTGAGTATATGTTTAAAAATGCATCTATTATTAGACTTAGATAATGTGGAGCATCCACTTAACAATTCTCTGTCATGTCAATGACATACTAGGAAAATAATAATGTTTTAGAATTTATTTTGGTTAATAGAAACCTGTGTGCACTACTATTTACGCAATGCTGTTATAGAAAACTTTTCAAATACATAAAATCTTTGATCTTCCACACACATTTGACTCGACCAACACAGCACCTCATATTAACCCTTTTAAGTTATATTTGTACCCCCTTATTTCTCATAAACAGACAACTGCACGTTTACCTTAAACCTGATCCAAGATTTTCGTCCATCATCTCTCAGACTTTAATCATCAAGTCGTGTAGAAAATCTTCTGAGCTCCAATCTCACAGATGAACTGCTAGCAAAGTTCAACGTTCAGGGATGTGTGACCGGCTATGACACGTTACATCCCACTCGGAGCCACAGCTGTCACTGTTTATGTGGAGCAAGACCCTGGCTTTACTATTTCTACCAGGCTGGTCTAAAAATACCACTGCCACACAACATTCCATAGCCGTCAGAGAGGAAGGTGTGCTGGTTGTCGTGTGACACACATGCCGAACATGGACCCCATATAAGATTTGTAAGAAAAATGGATTGAATTCCACTTTCCAACAAGACCTGTCTTGAGTATCTCAAGGACATTGTGTGGTGTTTCTTATGCCTGTCACATATTATATTTAGAGGATTACACCATTCTTACCAATAACGTGAGAGTTATTTTAGTTTTAAAGGGATACATAGTTATTACAATAGCTCATAAGAATAAATGGCTGTTTTATAGGGTCCATCTCCAAAAGTCTAAAAATGACTCCGTTATTTAAATCTACATGACATAAGCCGGCCATATGACTCTTTAACGACTGCAGTGATCATGAGCAAGCATTTGGTAGCTATTACACACTTCACACTCCACCTCCCGCAAATCAAGGCCTATGTTGTTCTGGCGCACCCCTTACTTAAGGGTTTTCCTGCTTCTGATTGGTTGAGTTGGTGGGCAGCTGCAGTAGGGTTTGTAACATAGTGCAAGCAGGTCTTAAAGCATAGAAATGGCAGAGTCATCCTAACCAACACTTATGCCACATGCTGACAGACAGCCAGGCTATGACAGACCTCAAATTTCACAACACAACTGCTTATAGAACAAACAACACCATTAGTACTGAATGAATGTTCTTGATATCTTATTACTGTTCTTAATAGTGTTTATAAACCCCCACAACGATAACAATTCCACATTCCACTTAGAGCAAATGTACTCCATAAACATTTACATGTGTACAATAATATTTTGTCTGTTTACAACAGTCATCGAGCTTGCTATTTCTAAACACATTAGATCCAAATTGACTTAAATAAAAAAAAAATGTTTGGATTAATCCTTTTTAAATCACGTGACCATTAAATAAGCTAATAACTTTACAGTAATTTTGAAATTGTGAGGCTGCGTTAAATCCACAAGGACATAAGCACAATCTTCATGTTTTCTCTGTGCGCATGTTCAGGAATGCCCACTGTGATGAGTTAATACTCTGCGCTTCTCTGGCAGCCAGTCAACGCCCGGTGAAGAAGGAGCTACGGATTTAAAGTAGGGCTGGAAGGGCTTGGGAAGAGAGAGACCTTCATTCATGCTTTTGGTTATGGCATGTACTTTTAGCCATTGTTTAAGTGCCACACCCACACCCACAACGATAGCTATCCAATCTCCCACCTGCGCACACACATGCACATACTGGGGAATCTGGCTCTGAATAGAGCCGTCTTGTAAATGTCCCTGACTTATGCTGTGCATTCAGAAACCCTTACAGTGAGAATGAACCCTTTTAAGTAAGAAGAAAAAAAGAATAGCAAAGATGTCTGATCATTGTGTCATTAATTTGTGTGTGTGTGAAAGTAAAACCCCAGCCAATAGAATAATACATGATAAGGAACTGAAGTCTGATCATTAGCAACACTGGAAAAATTCATCAATGTTCCTTTTAATCAAACATCCTAATTATGTGTCCATGTAAATGTGTAAATACAGGCTGATTACAAAGGCATTTGAATGGCATGGTTGTTTGTTTACTTATGCTCTCTCACACACACACACACACTGTATAATTAATATGGGAGGTATATTGATAGGTATATAGTCAGTTATATTGATTTATTTTGTTTTCTTGTGCAGACCTGCAACCTACAAAACTGATTTCCTTATAAAATGGCACAAGACAGTCCAGGACAGAAATGCCATTTTTTTCTTGTTGCTCATCTTTGTAATGCATATTTGGCCTCTTTTTTTATTTTATTATTTTTAAACTATCTTTGCCCTACATGAGTTTATATGCACATTTTAGACAAAGCACTAGTATATCAGTTGGAATGGGAGTCATGCAATATACTGTACGATAAATAAACCTGAATCATCACAGTTTCAAGTTAATTATGTATTTGAAAGGTTTGTTTTCAGATATCATGGAATACAAAAAAAAAAACTGTAATATTAGGTTGTGCAGTTTTTAAAAGTGTTGCACGGATCTTGTCTGGAACAGCCACAATAGCATTTTACATTTGTACGCATAACGTCATCAGCTCATATTTATTTACAATTATACAATTTAAGTGATAAAGTGCCATCTACTGGTGAGTCATCTAGTTGCATATGTCAAAAATAGACAGGACAAACAGGAAAGACAATGCACTGGAAAAGAAAACATTGCTAGATTTTACAGCAAAGCATGTGACATTATGTTTAAACATACCTGCCTGTCATACTTCGCCATAAACGGGATCCTAATAGGGAAAGTAAAAAGGGAAACATAATGTTAGGAACATTCTGACTATACCACGTTATCAGTATGTACACAAATTAAATATCTTAGATAAACATGATGAATACAGAAGCATTGAACATATTGTCATCATGGCACCATGCTTGCATTAAACCCGTAATAAACTAACAATGTTTTCAGGTGAGTATTTTTGTCTAAAGGTAAATTTAGCGCTTTAAACTGGCATCATGGATATATAATTCCTTTGTCATATTGTTATTTTATAATTTTATAACTGCACTATTTACCCTGATGTATCTCACTTATAGTGTATTCATCAGGTGATAATGCTGCCCTTGGCTTATACGGTTATGCATGCTTTAATATCTAATTATTACACATGATTTCACATTAGGCAAGTATTCTCTACCAGCATCCTACAATGACAGTATAAATTGGTGGTCCACACCTCTTGACCTGGAAAGTGCCATGTCCCTCACCAACTGTACCAGCAGCAACAAAAGCAGACACAGGCAGAGGAGACACACCACTCGGAATGGGCTAAAGGACACAAACCTGAGTAGGGGAAAACAGACTTTTTTTCAGTTTACTCACTAGGTCGAAAGGAAGCTGTAAGTGAAATTAACATTTAATGCATGCAATGCATGGTATTGATTTCAAAACAACATACATGGTAAGTGAAAAGTCTAAAGCACTTTGAGGTATCACAAACATCCAATACTATTTGTGCCAATTTGCCCAGTTTTACTCAGGCTTGGCCAAAGGAACTAATCTTTTTTTTTTTTTTTTAAACCAGGCCACAGCTTACTTATATGGGGAAATTACCTGTGTGCAAGGTCTTTGTATGAATAAAAAATAAGGAAAGACTCAATTTTTGTTTGATTGTTTTAAAGTACAAAGATTTAAATGAAATCTGGCCTGGTACGTGAGCGATTAATAAATTATAATTACAGGATGCCAAGCGTCCCATGATTTACATTTCGTTTAAATACAGATAGAGAGGGAAGAAGACTGAATGATATAAGTGCATTGAACAACCATTCATGATATCACTGCTTCCTCCAGGAAAAGCATGCTTTTCAAGGAAACTACTCAAAGAAATGACTAAATTATGTCCTATGTTCAGAAATCGTTATATAGTAGCTTTTGTATGTAATAGTTTTGTTCAAGCCCAGTAGCATGACATGGGAATCTACTGCATCCAATGACAGGCCTAATATTGTGTTAACGCATAGATTTATAAGGCTACAAATAAATATAAAGTATTAATAAGCATGCATGAAGTATGCAATCAGTATTTAAAACAGAAACTGCAGAAAAGCCAAAAACTGAGCAGTGCGCATTCTGTATAAAAACAAACAAACAAACATCACGTCGTGTGTATATATATATATATATATATATATATATATATATATACAGACGTTTAAATCTCACGTGGGAGAAGAAAAAAAAAACAGCTGCGTCATGGCTCTCACCAGAACACGATGTTCGTCGCTGTAAAGGTGGCGCAAGTCCTCACGAGCCGTTTCCAGTTGACGCCCGTTGATCGGCAGCACGCCGGCGGCGGGGTGACTGATGAGGCCCGCGGGGCTCGTGCACTCTCCTGCTCTGCTCTCTCCGCCATCGCGCTGCCGGATCGCGCTCGCGCTCCTCCCTGCGAGCCAGCGCGTGAACTCAGACACAGCTGCTTGCGGCTTTGTTGTTGTTCTGCCGCTGACGTCATTAGGAGACTGCTTGCTCTTGGGACCTCCTATTCCTTCCTAGTCGTCCTGCAGGCTCTACCTGCCGTGCGTTATTCCCTTTAGCAGATAGAGTCAGGCGTGATTATTGTTCAGCCTCTACCTCTCACGCGCGCTCTCACATTAAAATGCTTGATGTAATAAAAAATGATGACGTAATAATGCCTATACAGCATGGCCAAGTGTTTTGAGAATGACGCAAATAAAAAAGTTTCACAAAGTCTGCTACTTCTGTGTTTTTAGATCTTTTTGTCAGATGTTACTTTGGTATACTGAAGTATAATTACAAGCTTTTTCTAAGTGTCAAATGCTTTTAATTACAATTACATTAAGTTTATGCATAGACTCAATATTTGCAGTGTTGACCCTTCTTTTTTATGCATGCTGTCTGGGCCACATCCTGACTGATGGCAGCCCATTCTTGTATAATCAATGCTTGGAGTTTGTGAGAATTTGTGGGTTTTGCACAAGTTCTTAAGTTACTGTATCACTTTTGTGTTATGGCAAAGTGCTCCATCATGCTGGAAAAGGCAATGTTCATCATCAAGCTGTTTTTGGATGGTTGGGAGAAGTTGATCTTGGAGGATGTTCTTAGGCAAAATTGAGAGTGAGCTCACTCCCTTGGCTGAGAAGCAACCCCACACATAATTGGTCTTAGGATGCTTTACTGTTGGTATGTCACAGGAATGATGGTAGTGCTCACCTTCATAGATTTCAAGAAGCGCAGCAAAGAAGACACTTATACTTATACTTGTACAGGGATTGGACTGGTGTAAAATTTTCTCTGATGATTCATTCCCCTTTCAGATTTTTTGGAAAAAAGCTTGTCCGAAAAATGAAAGGTGAACGCTACCATCAGAATTGGAGAGGTTTCCAAAAAGAAGGGATAACACTGCAAATATTAGCATAAACCTAATGTAATTGGCAATAAAAGCCTTTGACACCTATGAAATTCTTGTAATTATAATTCAGTATACCGTAGTAACATCTGACAAAAAGATCTAAAAACACTGAAACAACAGACTCTGTGAAAATGAGTTTTTGTGTCATTCCTAAAACTTTTGGCCACAGCTGTAAAATCAGAATATTCATTCAATCTTTCATGCATCTTCAGTAACCAGTGGCTCCAGAGGCCATGCAGGAACACTGGACAAAAATGGTAACCCTAGAAGGGATGCCAATCCATGGTAGGACACCATGCATACATATTCACACAATGATTCACAACTACACCAATCAAGCATAACATTATGACCACTTGCTTAATACTCAGTGATGTCTGAAGTGGAGCAGGTACAGTAGATGAAGTGATGTTCTCAGCTGAGCAGGAAAGCAAAGTGATGTCTGAAGTGATGCAGGGTGATGCAAGAAATTAAAGTGGCACCTTCTGTGGGTAACAAGCAGGGAAACAATGTCTCATTTGAATTGGCACCAGTTGACGTCCGAGGTGAGGCAGGGAGATTAGTATTATAGCCATGGAAATTTCTTTAGCAGAGATGGCATCCTGGATGGAGCAGGGTAGGGGCAAATATCTCCTTATCAAACTGGGTTGGACAAAGTGTGTGTACTAAATTTTAGGTAGGTGGTAATAATTTTATGGCTGATGAGTGTGTATGTATATATATACATACATACATACATACACATACACACTGATCTGCATAACATTATGACCACCTACCTTTAATTAAGTACAGTAGGTCCACCTATTGCTGCCAAAACAGCCCATACCCATCAAGGCATGGACCTCTCTAGAGCTCTGAAGATGTGATGTGGTATCTGGCACCAAACCATCAGTACCAAAACCTTTAAGTCTTGTAAATTGCAAGTTCAGGCCTCCATGGATTAGACTTCTTTTTCCAGAACATCCGACTGATGCTTAATTGCATTGAGATCTGAGGAATCTCAACACCCTGAACCATTTGTCATGCTCCTCAATCCACTTACTCACTTTTTATCTATACTGCTTTATCCTATATATAGGGTCATGGGGCGCCTGAAGCCTATCCCAGGAGACTTAGGGCACAAGGTGAGGTGCAAGGCGGCAGTGCACACCACTACGCCACGGTGCTGCCTCTTCTTAAACCACCTTTCTTTTGAAACTCACTTACTCACATCGTCTATACCACTTAATCGTGTATACAGGGTTGCAGGAGCCCGGAGCATATCCCAGGAGACTTAAGGCAACGGGCGGGGTACACCCTGAAAAGGGTGCCAATTCTTGGCAGAGCACACGCATACACACACTCAAACACTCATTCGCACACTACAGGCAATTTGGGAACACCAATTAGCCCAACCTGCATGTCTTTAGACCGTGGGAGGAAATCAAAGTACCCGGAGGAAACCACCCAAGCATGAACACAAAATGCAAACTCCATGCACACCGAGGCGGGAATCGAAGCTGGCTGGGAATCGAACCTGGACCCTGGAGGTGCAAGGCAACAGTGCTAACCACTTAGCCACCATGCTGCCTAAGAGGATTAACTTTTTCAACTCTTTTTATTGGATCAGAACAAACGGGCCAGCCTTTGCTACCCATATGCATCAGTGAGACTTGGCCACCAATGGCCTTGTTGCCAGTTCTCCAGTTTTTCTTCCTTGGAGCACTTTCGGTACGGCCTGGGAATATCCCACAAGACCTAAAATATTAAAGTTGCTCTGACCCACTTCCAGGTGCCAGAGTAATGAGATAACCAATGTTTTTCAAGTCACCTCTCAGTGGTCATAATGTTATGGCTAATACACATTACCAGTCAAATGTTTGGACACAAGTTCGGATTTATTTTCTACGTTCTAGGACAACATTGAATCTCTTTTATTCCCCAAAACAAGGAAATAACACATATGGCATTAGGTAATTAAGTAACAACAAATTGTTGTTTATTCAGCTGTTCTTGAACAGTTAGGTCAGCTGTTTACGAATATTCGAAGGAAAGTTTTGTAAAGCTTTTAAACTTTCATGGTTACAGCCAGTATATAAAGCCATCACACAATAGATTATAAATGAAAAATGGTCTTTCAGAGCCAGCAATGAAAAAATAACAAGAGCAACATAACCCATTTTTTTCCCGAGCAACCAGTGGACCATAATTAATTGGCTGAATATCCAGGGCATTTTTCAGTGCAAGATCCTGTTCTATCCCCCCCAAAAAACTCAATTGTACTCAGTGTCATTATTATGCAAACATTTGGGTGGTTCCATGAAATATATTAACATTAAAATACATGAGGGGATTTTTGGGAGTGTTGCAACAACAAAAGAAGAAACAAAGCAAATCACATCAATGTTAACAGTGTGCCAGAATAGGGTGTAAAGACCCTAATTGGACAGAATTTCACAGGCAACAAAAGGCCTGGCTAGAAATTTCCAGGCTTCGTTTTACAGGACCTGCTTTGTTGCTGCTGCATTTGTTCTCTAGTGCTGTGTTAACAGTCCTTTCTGTGACATCCATTTTCCCCAGCCTTCCACACAGAGCATCCAGAGCAAACTCTCCCTACATTAAACTTCCGCATTAAAAAAAACGCCCGGTTTTGCATGTGACCCTGGGTTGGTAAAAGCTTTGGTGCAGCCTTTCTGTCTGGCATCCAGTTGTTGCATAATAACCAGCTTGAGACCATGTCTACACGCCTCTTCTTCTTTTTTTTTTATGATCAGTGCATACAAGACTGCCGAGACTAGCCAGAGATGATGGGTCAACTACCAGAGGAAGTGATGGACAGTTTGTGCACCGAGGAGATGGAATGTAAGATTTGCTATTGTGCTTACAATCTGTCCAGTCGGCGACCCAAAGTGCTTGAGTGCTGCCATCGTTTGTGCTCCAAATGCTTGGAAAAGATTCTCAATTTAGGCGAATCACCACAAAACTCAGTGGTCTGCCCTTTCTGCCGCTTCATTACTGGTCTTCCTGGAGAAGCTGGTGGTACCCTACCAGATGACTACAACTTGGTGAGTGTGCTGTCCATTCAAAACCAATATCTGAACTTGAAAGGAAGCCAGGATGAGATTTTGCTCAGTCCTGGACGTCTAAATTCTCTGGTTGGTCACTCAGCATCAGCAACATCCTCATCTGTATACTCCAACTATGTGGTTATCGCCATTATGGAATCACCACAGGAGCATGCCATTTTAGCAGATCACCGATCCTCTAGCCTTGACTCCATGGCCTCAGTGACACGACGCTGCACAGTGTGGAACTGTACAACACTGCTGTGCCAGGCATTGGCGCAAATTCTGGTGTGGGTCCTGGGCTTGCTGTATTTCAGCTCTCTGCCAATAGGTGTTTACTTACTCATCATGCAGAAGACCACTCTGGGAGTTCTGTTGATGAGCCTGGTGCCTGTCAGTCTGCTCATGATCATGGTGTATGGGATGTGCCAGTGTGTTTGCCATGAGTTTTGGGACTGTGTACCACTATAAGCATAGGAGGAACAGGGATGTCACTGATGTGATTGCAGCATTCCTGTGGACTGATAGGTTTTTGAAAACCTAAGTACTTCGTTCAGAAAATTATCAAAAATAAGATTTCTAATTATAAAGTTAATCTTCCAACTATCTAGAATGTACAGTATGTATCTTTATACCATAGTACTGTTGTATTTTCATATAAGGAGTTTTCATAGAAGGAGTTTCTCCTATAATATCACAGTTGCTAATTAATTTTTCCAGTACTCCTGGTTGTAACTTACAGTACATTATAGGTGTGCTCATTCTAACATTATTATTATTATTATTATTATTATTATTATTATTATAGCTCATACACAGCTTGTGTAGCAGATTGTCCATAATCTAAACCTGATAATAAACAGATTTTTTTAAAAGTGCAGAATGTCATTAATAATTAAATTGATGTGGTAGAAGTATAAAACACTTTACATCATGTGGTCACAGGAAAATAATAAAATAATTTGAGCATGTAAGGTGCATATGCAAAACACATCAAGCACCATGATAAAAAAGACCTTTCCAGTAAATTAAGGCTTAAACTTACCTCTGCTGCAGAAGTTCATTTAAAGTAACCACCATCAAAAATCACCAATTACCAAACAGCACCTTAAATTAGTTTACAGAGGCTTTACGAAGGTAGCAGACACAACTTAAAATCAACTGTTCAGGAGCTTATTGCATATTTTGCATGAGAAAGAAGAAAAGACCAGGAAATCCCATGAAATTAGATGGTGTGTCTAAACTCTTGACTGGTAGTTTATGTGTGTGCATATGCTTGTGTGTGTGTGTGTAATGTAAAAACAGTACTTTTGTGAGTGTGTAGTAATAATATAGTGTAAAAATAATAAATAATTCTAGCAAATATAAAATCAATATTATTTATACAAAAGGTACATTTATATTAAGTTTAGGGTTAAGTACCAGTGTCTAATTTGTTTTTAGTTTGGCATGAATACATTTTATTTTGAACTAGTAAGCCTACTATTATACTATATTGTATATATTTGTACTTTTTGGTGATCATTTATATCAATAAAAAAAATCCAATTTGATGTCCCTAAATTTCGCAGTAACACTGACCGTCTCCTTTTGTCTAGCCGTTGTTATGGATGTTTTGAGCATATTTGTGTAAATGTGAAATATTGAAACGTAAGACAGTTTGATTTCATTGAGGCCTGTGTGCCAATTGCTAATTGCAGGTGCTATTATAGCTTCCTTTTTAAAAGACAGCTGATATTCAATTCCACTTACAGTCAAGTACATCAGATCAACCACGTACTCTATTCATCTTTCATGAATAAGCCATCACGGTCATTTTTTGTTTGTTTTGGATATACTCTTAAGACATTTATGTTTGAGATCAAAAGATAAATATGAGATGATATATCAGCCTTGCTTGGAACAACTGCATCAAATCAGAGACTTAGTGAAATTACCAAACTGTTGCTATCTTCTTTTGTAATCTTTATACATGCTTGTACCACAAATTCATTCAGTTTTTTTGAGGAGCTTCTCTAAAGAATTATTCTCCAAGTCTTCTCGATTTACTTATCAACATCGGTAGACTTACAGTTAAACATGCTTCCAAAAGAGAGAATATTCAGGCTTTTAATCAAGTTGGTCCCACACATCAAAAGAACAAAAGTCATTAACATGTAATTCATGTGAAGACAGAGCGACAGGAAGCACATTATCGTGTTCCGGTTAGACAAACGTGTTTCAGCGAGCCCTAGGAAGTATTATCATATAAAGAATGAGGAAGCACAATAAAGGGGGTTGTTTTATGACCATATGGCATAGAACAAAGAGAGATGTAAGAGATTGAGACATGGGAATGTGCAAAAAAAACATTCTTCCGTCAGTCTTCTCTTTAGCAGGTCAACTGATGCTCAGTTATGTCATGGCGTGGTGATTGATTTATTCAGTCTAAAACTTTTTCCCCTAATGAATTCCTCTGTTGTGTTGGCAGTATGTTTTGGGTCATATCTCACTGCATGATAACATTCCTCCTAAATTAGATTGGATGCATTTCTCTGTAAATTGGCAAACACATATGCTTGTATGTTTTGGATCATGAGTATATCCTTTCTTTCTCAACACTTTGGCGTTTGTATCACTTTGGTAAAGGTTATTTTTGATTCTGGATGTTGACTCATCACTGAATTTATTTATGAACACAGTCCAGTCTTACTCCTGATTAGTGGGTTGCATTTTGTGGTATGGACTTTATATTTCTGCTCTTAAAGTCTCCTTTAAACTTTTGATTGTGCTATCTTTACCCCTGACTTATGCAAGCTGTTGGTAATGTCACTGTCTGTTGTTTTTTCTTCACAGATGTCAGGGTGTTTGGCATCATCTACTGTTTTTATCTTTTACAATATGTGGTGGTTTGTGCATCTCCCAGTGTAATTGATTTGATCTATGCTTGCTCTTTTTATAGCTTTAAAATGACTTGTTTATCCCGAAGACTGCTCTCTGTGTCCTCATGTTGGTATATTCTTTTTTTTTTTTCACAGGGTAAAACCCAGGGCACAAACAAAGAGAATGCATTCAGAGCTATTAATTGTTTAACTAGTCCCCTTGAAGAATGATAGGTTTTAATCAAAAGGTGACATGTTCTAAATTATTCATTATTTTTAACATATCTAGATGTAAATATCGGAGAAAAAAACAATTAAGTAATTATATCCCGAGTCCAGTGTTTTAGGGATAGGTTCCAGGCTTATAGATAATACAGTTAAGTATTAATATGTTTTCAAACCACTTTAGTAAAAAGAGTAATTTTTATAGTCAACAGGTCCTAACAAAAAAAAAGCTTTGAGGAGAAATTATAAGAAATTGCTACATATGGTACTTTCAAGGTACTTACACATCGCCTTTTTTTCTTTTACTATTTTTTTTAACCATTTTACTACTTTTTCTTTACCCTCTTGGGTTTGATTAGCCACACAGTGTGGTTTAAAAATCACTGATGAAACAAAGAACTTAATATTGATTGGATAAAGAAGTATCCATTTATTTTTCTGTGGTCTAACTCAGAACAATTGTCTGTTGAGAGTTAATAGAGCTAGTCAAAAGCGCCAGAAGCAAACACAGAATGCAATTGTCTTCTTTAAAGCTATAAGCTAATCACTAATAGCTATGCAGTCTAGTTGATCATTTGGTAGCTATGTCTTTTTTTTTTTACTGAGTCTGCCCTTATTGAGAGACCTCATTTTGTTACAAGAAGTTGGTCAAATTTTTTTTAAATATTATATTATTCTGAATATCCTTTTTTTAACAAGCACTACCCGCCGAATCTCTCTAAACATACCTTTTAATTCCATGGTCTTTCTTGATTTTTATTTCTTTTAACATTGTAAAACAATGCTGAAGGCGTCTGAAATATGCAATAATCACCTTTGGACAGTTGATATTAAGATGTATTTGCTACTTATGCTCTGTAAAGCCTTCATAGCGGTTCTAATCTGAGGTGATGTTACTTGGTGATTTTTTAAGGCTGGTTACTCTAAATGAACTTCTCCTCTGCAGCAGAGGTAGGCTTTGGTCTTGCTTTCCTTGGCTAGTCTTCATGAGAGCCAGTTTCATTATGGTGTTTGATGGGTTTTGCAAATGCACTTGACAATACTCTTCTTGCCAGAACTATTCCAGAACAGCCGCCCTTCAAATCTTAAAAGAAAAACTGACATTTTTTGTAGTTACTTAATAACCTAATGCCATGTGTGTTATTTCATTCGTTTGATAAACTCCAATATCGTTCTAGAATGTCGAAAATAAACGAAAACTTGTGTCCAAACTTAAGTTTTCCATAACTTTTAGTAGAATAAACTACAGTGTTAGCTAATTAACTAATAATATCATTACAACACCCATTAAAATGCCATATCACTGTTCCTGGCAGGCTGAGAAGAGTTCACCACCCAAAAAATATTAGGTCAACAGTCATCCTGTTAATTTAAAACAGACTATATAGAAAAGTTACTAGAGAAAAAGGTAACATTTCTTTATCAGCTGTGCAAGATTGCTGATAACTCTTTCACACCTGGATTGTTGTAGTATATACAGTTCATACTCCATCCATCCAGGAACCTCTGTAGTCTAACTAGGGACCGTGGAGGCCAAATGGTGACCACTGTATTTATTCCCTTTTTTTTACGACTGTGGTAGGACCTTTGGACAACATTCACACACTCAATCATACACTACAGGCAACACCAATTAGACTAATCTGCATGTCTTTGGACTGCTTGGAGGAAACCGGAGTACCCAGAGGAAACCCACCAAACACAGGGAGAACATGCAAACTCCATGCACACACATACACGCAAACACACACAGAGACGAAACCAGACCCTGGAGGCACAAGTCGACAGTGCTAACCACTATGCCACTGTACCCTCATATATACACACTGTAAGCATCTAATATTCTCAAATAAGTAAATCTGCTATAATACAGGATTCTATATTAATTTAACAAAAATGTTCCTGAAGTAAATGATCCATTCTATACTATATTAATCAAAGACGTTCCTAAAATATGATATTGTAGTACTGTAATGCCATGTAAGCCCAAGGAACGCAGAGGACATGTTATTGATAGGCTGTGTGCATGTCTGGGCATGCATCAACTCCAGGAGAAGTGTGACTGGACGCCGCCTCAGCCAATCAGATTGCTGCATTTCTCCCCAACAACAAACAATAGATTGTGAGATCTGTGTTGATGTCTATCCAGCCATCCATCCATCTAGGCACCTCTGTAGTGACCATTGGTCACTACATGGTGACTATTGTATTTTTTCCCATTTTTACAACTGTGGTAAGCAATTTCAAGTCAACATCCACACACTACAGGCACATTGAGCCAGGTAGCCTAGTCTTTGGATAGTCTTCATGGGAGGAAACCGGAGTAGCCGCAAGTAACCCACCACGCAGGCAAACATGACCCCTAAGTAAGGATCAAACCTGGGCCTTCGAGGTACAAGGCAACAGGGCTAACCACTAAGCTACCATGCAGCTATATACATATATAACCAGGCATGTAATATTCTCAAATAAGTAAATCTGCTATAATAAACTTGATATTAATTTAACAAAGACATTCCTGAAATATGTCATCTTGCTGTAATACCATGTAAGCCCAAGGCCCACACAGAAGGACATGTTATTGATAGGCTGTGTGTGTGTGTGTGTGTGTCTGGGCATGCATCAACTCCAGGAGAAGTGTGACTGGACTCCGCCTCAGCCAATCAGATTGCTGTATTTCTCACCAACAACAAACAAAAGATCGGAGTGAGAGCTGTGTCGATGTATCTGAATTATATGCCTTAATTCCGCTGCATGACGCCGTAGAGACCGGGATTCATGCTTTTTCGCTTTGTTTCGTCATTTTTGTTCAACGACTTTGTAACAAGAGCTACACTAACCTAGTCGGCCAGGAGAGCGGAGCTGTTTGTGCCGTGCAAACACTTCTTCTCTAAAGCTAGCGATCTAGCTATAACCAGGGAGGGGGGGAAAAGCGAAAAACAGAAATAGTTCGTGCTTTGTGCTCGGTGACAGCAGATAGGGCTCATCGCTGGGGTCTTTCAGAGAGCTGTCCAGCTAAAAGTAGCTGGTTAGCTGTGAGGATTAAACGGAGGAATCCGATCGCGATGTCCGGACCGTCATCGGGCTGCGGCTTTCTGATGTCGGTTGTTGTTCACGGAGACTTGGCTCTCAACGAGCAGGAAAAAGAGCTCAATCAGCGGCTCAGGCGCCTGTACCCGGCCGTCAACGAACAAGAAACCCCACTGCCCAGATCCTGGAGCCCGAAGGACAAATTCAGCTACATTGGCCTGTCACAGAACAACCTGCGGGTGCATTATAAAGGTAGGCAACCTCTATCAACAACAAAGCTAGCAGGCTAACCAAGTGGCTACACTGAATAAGCTGGGTAGTTTACCTGTTAGCAGTGTACCTAATAGCATTGTTAGCACTTGTAGGTGGTATTGCTGAACAAATAAATAGTTTTACATATTGCTATCTACCAATTTACCCGCTATTACAATTAGCCCTTCAGTAAATTAACCCAGGTAATGAGATAATGCTGCCTCTACATGTTTGACAGCCTTGTCAAATTACCCAGCTAGCTAAAATGACTAAAAAAGGAAACTCAAACTATTTAGCCATTTTAGTTTCGCTACATTTAAGTTATTCATTCATAAATGGTAAAAAATGATTTTATTGCACTACGACTGTGGCTGCTTCTCGACAGCCCAAGTTTTTTTTTTTTTTTTAAGAACTAACTAGCTGGTTCATTACTTTTCCACACCAGTATTCCGTCAAACCCCGGCCTCGTTCGCCATGATTTGGCTGCTCATTGGATGGACGCAGCCATTACGTTTCAGTAAACGATGATGAGGACATTGCCTTGACCAATCGGAACGCAGGACTTCACGCAAAACGGGTTGGAGAAAATGGCGTTTAGAGTTTCTTCACTGAAATCCGGAAGTAGCGCCCTGGATAGATATTTTTAGCTAACCTCTTGTAGTTTGTTAGCGAGCCAAATCTTTAAAATTGCGCACGTCTTCGAATATAGGATAACAATCTGCCATTATAAAGTAATAATGTTAATAAAATAAAGTGTCATATTATAAAAATACTGTCTGATATGCTATAGGTAGCTAACTTAAGTCTTTGGCTAAGTAGCATTAGCTCGGCAAGGCCTGCTCGTTTGTTTGGTAATCATGAAGAAGCAGGAATAAACATGGTGCTGGGGGACATCTCGCTTCAGCTAACTAGTCTTACAGTATCTAATAGATTTTCTAGTTCTACAAGAGTGTATTATGCCCTGTGGTCATTTTACTCACCGTGGAAAGACGGAAAGTTTAAATCAAAAAGTCTTCTTCCCATTGTAAACTTGTACTGGCCGACAAAATGTATATTTGTACGTATACATACATGTTTACATTATACATTTACATTTGAATTTACATTCGGTGTACATATATTTATTTTACCACGCACACAATCCCTGCTGCCAGTATTGACTTCCAAGGCCAATTCTTTTCTTTTTACTGAAAAAACACTGACAATATTTTATGAATTTTTTTTTTATTGTCATTATTTATTTAACAAAAATGATGTAAAAAATACTAAGTACCTCCTTACTGCTTCCACAGGATTTAAGAGGGTAAGTTGCAATTATTTGATACAGGTGTGCAGATCTCTATAAAAGCAAATTTTTTTGTTGTTGCTAGTCTGGAGCATCCGGGTGAATGTTAACACAATGACAAGAGAAAAAATCTGACCATACCACACAACAATATAATAAAAAAAAATTGTATAATAAAATAACTTACTGGATAATAATAATTTACTGGAAATATGGCCCATTCCTCCTGACAGAACTGGCGTAACCAAGTCAAGTTTGTAGGACTACTTGCCTGCACACCTTTTCAGTTTTGCGCACAGATTTTCTATGGGATTGAGGACGGGGCCACTCCAATACATTGACCTTGTTTTTTCTAAGCCATTTTGCCGCAACTTTTGAAGTATGCTTAGAGTCATTGTCCATTTAGAAGAATCATTTGTGACCAAACTTTCTGGCTGATGTCTTAAGCTCCTTGTTTCAAAATATCCAATCTTCTTTTTCTAATGATCCCATCTATTTTGTGAAGTGCACCAGTCCCTTTATGAGCACACTGCCCCCACAACATGACCCTGCCACCCCAACACATTTCATGGTTGAGGTGGTGTTCTTTGGCTTGAAAGCTGCCCTCTTTTATTATTATTATTATTATTATTATTATTATTTTTTTTCATTTTAATTCTTTTACTTTCTCCAGACATAACAAATAGTCATTATGGTTAAATGGTTATACTTTTGTTTCATCAATTCAGGGGACAGGTTTTCAAGAAGGTCTTTGTCCCTATGTGAAGGTGCAAACCGTAGTCTGGCCTTTTTTAGGGTGGTTTTGAAGCATTGCTTTCTTCCTTGCCGAGCAGCCTTTCAGGTTGCGTCCATATCAGTCTCATTTTACTGTGGAGATTGATACTTTTGTTCTTGTTTCCAGAGTTTTTAAAAGGTCCTTCGCTGTTGTTCTGGAATTGATTTGTAATTTTCATACCAAAGTATACACCTTCTTCCTGAGTGGAATAATGACTGTGTGGTCACATGGTGTTTAGTGTTGTTGGTACAGATGAACGTAGTACCTTTAAGCAGTTGGAAATTATTTCCAAGAATGAACCAGACTTGTGGAGGTCACAGGTTTTTTTTTTCTTAGGTCTTGGTTGATTTCCTATAATTTTCCCTTGATGTCAAAAAAGAGGCACGGAGTTTGAAGGTTGTTGTTGTTGTTGGTCTATCGTTTGCTCCCGGCAAGGGGTCGCCACAGCGGAATACCCAGTCCGCACTACAACTTGCCACAGGTTTTACGCCTAATGCCCTTCCTGACGCAACCCTCCCATTTTATGTAGGCTTTAAAAATGCATCCGCAGGTCCACCACCAGTTGCCTCAAATGATGTCAACCTGAACTTATCAAAAGCTTCTTAAGCCATGACGACATTTTATGGAATTTTCTAAGCTGTTTAAAGGCCCAGTCAGCTAGCTGTATGTATATTTCTGACACACTGGAATTGTGATAGTGATTTATAGATTATATATATTATAAGTAAAATAATCAATATATAAACAATTGTAGGAGAAAATTACTTGTGTTACACATAATGTAGATGTTGTAACCGACTTGGCAGAACTATTATTTGGTAACACAAAATCTGTTAATCTGTATGTAAATTTCTGACCTCAAATGTACGTACCTAAATACATATTGCCCACTTAATAAGAACACCTGTAAATGTGTGACTTTAATTATGGCATGAATATTGGTCCTAGATGGGCTGGTTGGTGTATTTCATAAACTGCTCGTCTTCAGTGATTTTGCGCACAATAATGCCAATTAACAAATTAAACTAATTGGTAAAAAACGAACAATCCTGTAAGTGGAGAATCTGCAAGCTGAAACACTTTGTTAATAATTGAGATGAGCGGAAAAATAAACAGAACCGATTTGTGCTGGCAGTTTATAATAATTCATGATGACTTGGTAAACCCATGGTGAGCAGGAAAGTATCTACGATCACCAGATGACAATGTAAACAAACTGCTAATGCTAAAAACCTGTGTGGATGATAAAATCAGTCCTAAAACTCTTACTGTATTTATGCACATACATTATTAGCAAGGACATATTTTCCAGTCAAAGGTAATCAAAGTAGCCCAGTTACCAGCAATGCTGCTTGCTCAACTTTGCACAACCTGCCAAGGAAAATTCTATTTGCCTGTTGCTTTTCCAGAGTGTCAGTACCTTCTTCCCTTCAACAACAGTGAATTAACAAATAGCCTGGGAGTTTTGTGATCCTTTATACAACTAAGCAGTCAAAATACTGCAGTTTTTTTTTGTCCTTGTTCAAAATTGAGTCAGTTTAAATAAATAATAATATTTTTCATTAGTGCACATCGCCTAAAATAGTCGATACATGGGCTACGGAGCATTGTTATGCTAAGCAAACATTATCAGTTACTAAAATTTTAAACGTCAATGACTCAATTACCATCCTTGTGAGTTCCTATATTGTTCCAGGCAGCTTGAAACAATCTGGCGATTTTCCTCTGACCTTTCATATTAACAATGCATTTCCACCCACAGAACTGTCATTCACTCAGTAGTTTTTTTACACCCTTCTGTGTAAACTCTTAATTCTTAAAATTCTCAAGAGATAAGGAACATTTCTGGATTACTTAAACCAGCCCATATCCTCAGACGTTTATTTTTTTTTGCCCTATTGGAAGTTAATCTATGAAGTCATTTCTACAGTATCCAGCAATTCAAAGTGCTTAATCTAAAGCATTAGTTAAAAGGATTTCACTGGTTGTATGGCAAAGCCTATTAATCATTTTACTTGTTAACTTTTTTGTTGTTGTAAGGAGAACCTTTCATGTTTACTCAAAATGGAAATTCCAGCTCACTGTGGCCATAGAAGGAGTTTAGATAAAGTGATTAGACTACACTTAGTTTCCTTTTGTTTACTTCCTGTCCAGTGTTTCATCCTGAACGCATTAAATATCCTCATATTGAGCTGATTGTAATATGCTTAGTCATTGTAATGCCAGCTCAGTGATTGGTGTTGTATTTTAATGATCCCTCTGTGGGGGTGATTTGCTATAGAAAACAAAAGCCTATATTCTTTATCAGTATTTTCCGGTGATGTTTCATGTGTCATATAAGTGAAAATAAATCAAAACAAAACTAGGACCCAAAGTTCCAGCTATGTGACAGGTGCTGAGTAACCACACAGACGTTGCTAGTTCGCAGATGACAGGAGTGTGATGGCATTGACGGTGATATTAGCATAAAAGCTTTGGAATATTATCTGCTGTACAGATGAAGAGATGAGTGTGCCGGACAGACTGAAGGACAAAAGCACAGGGTTGGCTCTTTGAGTGGAAACTAGCTGAAGCTAAAGTATAAATTTGCTCAAATTTGGCAGATGACACCCTAAACAAATTAGCCTGTTCTTTTAATCACGTTTAATTTGCACATCAAAACGAAGGTAGATTGTCTGAAGACACACAGATTACTACCAAAGCAGAAAAATAATAAGTCTTATATAATAACACTTATTTTAGAAACATGTAATGTTTGGTCATGCAGCCACAAAAAATATCCAGTACTGTACAAAAGTCTTGACACTCCCAAATCTTTTTATATTTGATTTTAAGTGTAGTCAGCCTTCCTGAATGATTTTTTTTTGGGCTTTCATTTTCTGTACCTGAGCAGTTTCAGAGAAATGTTTTTTTTTTTTTTTTTTTTGTTTGTTTAACCACACAGGGACCTATGAATCATCCAAGGATAAAAAAAAAAAGAAACTTCTAGCTTAAGGAAGAAGACCGGTGCAGATGATGACAGATGATCAGGGCGGTGATTAGTATACTGGTCATGCAAAGTGGTTGGAACTGATGAGGGGGGGAATGAGGTTGCTGCTGAGCTTTTTACATAAAGGACTAATTTTTACAATCTGTCTTTAGTCCTTTTGCAGCAAAACATTTGTTCCCATTTCTTTAATTTATTCTATATAATTTAATGTAATTAAATATAAAGAAATAAGTGGTGGCTCAAGACTTGCACAGAACTGTATGTATAAAAAAATTAGTCAGACCACCTTAAAAAAATAATACAATTATTTTTACATTTAAAATAATGTAATTTTCCATTAGAAATGCAGACAAAAAAAAATACTTGCGATTTATCGTTTAAACAAAAATCATAAATAAATTGAGCCATCAAGAATTAGTAGCCTAAAAATAGATGAAAATAAATGTTTTCACCGTGCACCATTTCATGTGTAAGGAGAGTACATATTGTGTAAATTATATACAGTAACCTGTTCAGTCACAAGCTGATTTGTATAATTCTTTTACCAATCAGTTAACTAATGTCCACATAATTTAACTCGTCATCCTCTGCTGTCTGGAAAGGTTTGTACTCAAATGGTCTCGGCTCAGAAATAACAAATGTGTTTAATTATTATTTAATTATCTCTTCTAATCATTTAAATTTTTTTAATATTTTTTAGGTTCTGATCATTTCTAAATTTGTTACTTACAGACAAAAGATTTTAACCCATAATGCGTTAGAATCCATTTATCTTGATTCAGCACCTTTGATTGTGTTTTTGTCTGTTTTTAGGTCATGGAAAGACACCCAAGGATGCAGCATCTGTTCGTGCGACTCATCCTATTCCAGCTGCCTGTGGGGTCTATTATTTTGAGGTGAAGATCATCAGTAAAGGACGAGATGGGTAAGTAAACCTGATCAACACGATGCTAGAATATTGTAGCATGCATTCTTTAGTGCCATCCGTATACTTTATATAAATGCATATGTGTGTATTTTTATCTTTTATCAGGTACATGGGGATCGGTCTCTCTGCCCAGGGCGTCAACATGAACAGACTGCCAGGTAAAAAACAGACTATTAGCTTATTTGTTTAGATTTTATGAGACAATGTCTGTGTGAAACAGTCTTCAACTGTCTATCACACAAGAATGCAAAAGGCAAGATGTTCATTTATATGAAATAAGGTCAAAAATCTGTTCCCTGCTGATCTAGTGCAACGTTGAGGAAATAAGCGACACCGCTTCACGCTTTCATTTTCTATATTCTATAAGTGTAGGAGCTTGAGGAAGTTTCACTCTGCGATAAATATAGTTACAGATTTCAGTTACAGAATTAAAACTGTTAGGAATTACAGCATGACTTGAATATTTTTTCACTTTTAGATTAACTGGCAGGCTAAGAAAAGAAAATATTCCTATAGTTTCATGGACTCAATTTCACCAAATCTAATTCAGTTGAAGTTTCACCAGAATTGTGACCTGTTTCAATTGATGACTGCATTCATATTTGTGTTTTGACACATGATACATATACCTTGCTTGATTTCAGCCTTTAAAGTATTACCACAAGTTAATCCTGTGCAGGTTTGACTTAAAAGTTTTCACAACTACCAATAAAGTGCATTAGCTGTTAGAATTTGAATAGCAAATCTCTTCATTCATGCTACACTGGTATCATGGTTGCACAGTAAATAATCATCAAGGGAACCTTTATTTATTTACTAATGGCATCGGCCAACAGGAAAAGAGCATAGCATTGCAGGTATGATTTTTTTTTTTTTTATAATGTGGTGAGTCCTTAGGCAGTAATGATCAAACAGGAGAGGGTGAGAAATAGACAGGTGATTAGCCTAGGTGATTTAGTAGGGGATGCCAATTTGTCACAGACAAGGGTGTGTTAACTAAAATATATAAATTATTTTAGAAAAAATAGTTTTTAAGCATTTTGATCTACTATATAACTCTTAACTTGGCTTAACTTAAATAAGGCAACATTCTCCTTAATTTCTCTTTATTCTGTTAAGAGAAAAAATACGTCAACACCAGATGAGCCAAACGTTCTTAATCCTCACCCCAATCTGTTCTTACCCAGGTGAGCTGAATGATAAATCCCAATTAATCTCACATTGAAGACGCTTAGGATCAGCATGTAATTAGCATAGGTAACACCCCTATATTATATGAGGGCCGGTGCGTATTATGCCATGTGCAAGTTGGGGACTAGAATTTGAAAGATGCAACAGAGGGGGGAAAAAGGTGGTAGCAAGAACTACAGCAGACGTGAAATTAAGGTACTTCGAAATGAACTAGTGCTGTCAATTGATTAAAAAATTTTAATGTAGTTAATCACGGTCATAGTCTGTGATTTAATCACAATCACAATTTTAAAATAGATTTACTAGTATAAATATGCAATGTTGGAAAAAAATAAAGGCAGGACAAACTGGTTGAAGGAAACAGATGATGCAGTTTTATAATATCTCAAACATTAACATTTAACAAATGTTAAATTAAAATCTCTGGCATGGGACCTGCACTGCATGCAGTGGCTGGGTAGTATGGGATTTGGAGAAAACGCTTACGGCTGGACTCCTGAGATCCGAAAATCAACAACTTGGAGCCTTAGCCACATGAGCCACCACTCTGACATCTTAAATTTAATGTATTTGTGTAAAAATAGGACACAATTTTATTCAAACCAGTATTTTTCCAGTATTGATAGCATTTTTAAACAAAGCAAGGTCTCTTTATTTTGCACTTATATTCATTCTACAAACATTTTTAGTCTGACCAGTGGACGATTGGTGTTAAACACTGGGCGAGGTTCGTGTCTGAATTGCAAGTTTGAGTCTTGACGTCTTTAATTCTCAGCAGTCAAATACAAAATAAAAGGTTGTATCCACCAGCTGTCTTCCTAATAAAAACACTAATTTTGCTGGCACAAATCAATATAAATCTAATTATCTATCACCCTCCTTCTTGGTTATGGTATAAGGCTAATACTAAAGTATAATTCAAAGCATTTCCATATTTTTTGAGGACTTTCTCTGAAGTTTTCTCTGTCGAAAGCCATTTTCAACCACGTTTAATGTGTTTTCATTGTAAATAAAGTACAGTAGCGCATTCCAGACCACGCTTGAAATGTAGACCTACTACTACAATAACTGATGACATATTGTTGCTAACTATAGTTTATATATGTTATAGTACCATAATACTGTCTCTATCGCAATAACATTGATTTGTAGCTATCAACAACAAGGAAAACATGCTGATTCACAGATAACGCCCAGGCAGATCCTTCGAATGCAGTCTTCACACTTCAAGTCAATGCATTATGTTTAATATTAGAAGGTTTCCTGCATGTGACTCAACACTTCCCCTGGTGAAACAAAGACAGATGTTGTCGTTGCCATGAGTGACCGATGCGGTCAGTCACGCAGATTTTGTCAGTAAGCACGTTCGTGGATGTAATCAATCAGCATACCGTTATATTGTAATCAGGTTTCCATGATGAGCACCTCCATATGATTTTAATTCACAATGTAAAGCGTAATGTGCCATATATGTAGTTTCTGAGATGTAAAAAATTAAAGTCGTCCAGTAAAAAAAAAAAATTTGGCACCACTTGCTAAAACAAATTGTCCTGTGTTTAAGGGAATACAAAATGCATTGTGTAAAAGTCATGACTAGCATAATGTGTGAAAACATGAGATACTCCAAGCTTCATCCGCTGTCAGTATCCGTCCTTTTGGTACGACATTTTAAGAATTCAAATTGTATGGAAATTCTACTTCTTGGAAAACGTCCCCTGTTTTTTTTCTTTTTTCTTTAACATTTAAATGGACACCCGTGATGCGCTAAGCTTTCTCATTTGTACATTTGCCCTTTCTGTCAGTGTTTGTAAGACTTCCAGTGTTCCTATGCTGTTTAGCTGCATTACGTCTGTAAGGGTGCGTCCAAAAGAAACTTTCATCTCTTGCTTTGAAGTGACAATGTTATGTTCATATATGAAGTCACTGTAAAATGGTGACACCCAGGGTCAATCCAGCAAGCAGGGTGGATCCTCTGCAGCTTACCCGAGAGATAAGCATTTAAAACACACTCCCTGTTAGGCTTGCTTCCATGATGAGTGACGTGTCACGAAATATTGTTATCGGGAACTCGTCAAATGTATCAGCTTCACCCAGACGTCTCACTGAGTAGACCACAGCGATCAAAGGCACGTTCTGCGGAAAAAAGCTTGACTGTTTAAAGTACAATGTTTTTTCAAGGCAATCCTATAATTCTTTTACTGTAGGAAAGTACAGGACCAAAAGAAATCCATCTAGAAATGATGACATAGAAGATTCGCTATCTAAAATCCCTTTTGCAAAAAATAAGAGGTACACGCTGTCGATGTGCGCATCCATCATGCACCATGTGCGCTTTCTCTGATTGCTGTGATTTTATCCTTACAGGCTGGGACAAGCATTCATACGGCTATCACGGAGACGACGGACACAGTTTCTGCTCATCCGGCACAGGGCAGCCGTACGGGCCGACATTTACCACAGGCGACGTCATTGGCTGCTGCGTCAACCTCATCAACAACACCTGTTTCTACACAAAGAACGGCCACAGTCTAGGTACACAACGTCAGCCATGATGTGGTGTTCACTTTAAACAAACTATGTTTGTTAGCTCAGAGTATCCTCCTTCTTTTAATATATGCCAACTCTAGAACATTCTATTATCTAGCTTTATGTAAGCGGTTTATGTAGGATTTCACAGTTGGAAACAAGTGCAGATTTTTTCATTTGGTAAATTTCTTTAACTTGAAGTCAAAGTTTATCACCATATCATTCACCCTTGTCTAGTGTCCCTAACGAATATAAATATACAGCTGTAATTTAAAAATGCAGTACAGTATTATTAATTGTACTTTTTTTCTTGAGTGAACGAATATGTCCAATCTATAAAGGCCCCACCTCCCAAAAGCTGCTCCAGTGGCACAAAGCGAACATAAAACTTTGGTGGTTTTAATGTTAATAGATGTTATGTTAAGGCTGATCATTGTATATATTCAGTATGCTTATACATGTACTGATGTTATTTGTGCACATTAGCTACCTAAATATTATTATTATTATTATTATTATTATTATTATTATTATTATTATTATTATTACTGTATTGTAACATGGCCACATATTTAGAATTGTTTCAAATTATTACATTTAAAATCGGTGCATGTATTCTCCTTTATAACTTTAAAATTAATTCCTTAATATCAATAAGGAAATTTTAATTAATATGAAGTCACGTGACCATTTATATTTTCACATAACACTTAAAAGATTATCAAGAAACATTTGTACATACAGTATGTCTAGTTTGTACATTTGCACGTTTCTAATAAATAACTTTAATCGTGTAAAATCATGACAGGTTTTATACAAACTTGCACTATAATGATGCAGAATTCTCAAGCCTGATTTGTCAAGAATATGTTTATATTCTTGACCAACTCGGTAACAGTACAGCTTTGATATTTTTACCATCACTGTTTATTAATGCGCTGATCTAAGAACATTTTTGTCTTCAAAGTAACAACTAAGTCATTTAGACTTGGATGACTGACGCTTCACAGAATTTAAACCCAGTAATAAACCCAGTTCAGCTTAAGTGGAAAAATGTAAAAATAAATAAAAATATACAGTGGCTTGCAAAAGTATTCGGCCCCATTGAACTTTTCCACATTTTGTCACATTACAGCCACAAACATGAATCAATTTCATTGGAATTCCACGTGAAAGACCAATACAAAGTGGTGTACACGTGAGAAGTGGAACGAAAATCATACATGATTCCAAACATTTTTACAAATAAATAATTGAAAAGTGGGGTGTGCATAATTATTCAGCCCCCTGAGTCATACTTTGTAAAACCACCTTTTGCTGCAATTACAGCTGCCAGTCTTTTAGGGTATGTCTCTACCAGCTTTGAACATCTAGAGACTGAAATCCTTGCCCATTCTTCTTTGCAAAACACCTCCAGCTCAGTCACATTAGATGGACAGCGTTTGTGAACAGCAGTTTTCAGGTTTTGTTGCCCTGGCTTTATGTTTAGGGTTGTTGTCCTGCTGGAAGGTGAACCTCCGCCCCAGTCTCAAGTCTTTTGCCGACTCCAAGAGGTTTTCTTTCAAGATTGCCCTGTATTTGGCTCCATCCATCTTCCCATCAACTCTGACCAGCTTTCCTGTCCCTGCTGAAGAGAAGCACCCCCAGAGCATGATGCTGCCACCACCATATTTGACAGTGGGGATGGTGTGTTCAGAGTGATGTGCAGTGTTAGTTTTCCGCCACACATAGCGTTTTGCATTTTAGCCAAAAAGTTCCATTTTGGTCTCATCTGAACAGAGCACCTTCTTCCACATGTTTGCTTTTTCCCCTCACATGGCTTGTGGCAAACTGCAAACGGGACGTCTTATGGTTTTCTGTTAACAATGTCTTTCTTCTTGCCACTCTTTAATAAAGGCCAACTTTTTGCAGTGCACGACTAATAGTTGTCCTATGAACAGATTCCCCCACCTGAGCTGTAGATCTCTGCAGCTCGACCAGAGTCACCATGGGCCTCTTGGCTGCATTTTTAATCAGCGTTCTCCTTGTTCGGCCTGTGAGTTTAGGTGGACGGCCTTGTCTTGGTAGGTTTACAGTTGTGCCATACTCTTTCCATTTCTGAATGATCGCTTGAACAGTGCTCCGTGGGATGTTCAAGGCTTTGGAAATCTTTTTGTAGCCTAAGCCTGCTTTAAATTTCTCAATAACTTTATCCCTGACGTGTCTGGTGTGTTCTTTGGACTTCATGGTGTTGTTGCTCCCATATTCTCTTAGACAACCTCTGAGGCTGTCACAGAGCAGCTGTATTTGTACTGACATTAGATTACACACAGGTGCGCACTCTATTTAGTCATTAGCACTCATCAGGCAATGTCTATGGGCAACTGACTGCACTCAGACCAAAGGGGGCTAAATAATTACGCACACCCCACTTTGCAGTTATTTATTTGTAAAAAAATGTTTGGAATCATGTAGGATTTTCGTTCCAGTTCTTAAGTGTACACCACTTCGTATTGGTCTTTCACGTGAAATTCCGATGCAATTGATTCATGTTTGTGGCTGTAATGTGACAAAATGTGGAAAAGGTTAAGAGGGCCGAATACTTTTGCAAGCCACTGTATACATACAGTATCTTACAAAAGTGAGTACACCCCTCACAATCACACAATTTTAGCAACTACCACTTTATTTTACGTTCTCAAGGGACAATACCATAAAATGAAAATTGGATATACTTTTACAGTAAATCTGAACTGTTATACAAGCTGCACACTGACTACTGTACTCTAACAATAAATCAACATGTAGACTTCATTGTCTAAATAACTGGCAACGAAAACGAGTGCACCCTGAGTGAACATGTCAAAACTGTGTCCAAAGTGTCAATATTTTGTGAGCACCATTGTTATCTAGCACTGCCTCAATCCTCCTGAGCCTGGAATTCACCAGAGCTGCAAATATTGTTCCTCTCTTCCATAATGATATCACTAATCCAAGTTTTATTTCTATAGTATTGTCCTTTGAGAAGATGTACTAAAATGTTTGCTAAAATTAGAGAGGTGTACACACTTTTGTGAATGGCTATATGTACTGTTTATATATACTGTGTGACTGTGTGTGTGTATAGAATCAGCAACAAAAAATTTATTATAAACCCTTCAGGAAAAGAAAAACTTGTATAAATATTTTAATATTAAATGTATTTATTTTTTTTTTAGATGTGACAATATATGATGATATTATTATTATTATATTATTATAATGTACATTATACTATTTTTCTTTACCTGAAGAGTGTGTACATTATTTTTTTTTGTTGAGATATCTGTGTAAAAGTTTTTCGAAGGAGGCTCCACTGTCAGCGCTTTGTAGAAAGATGTTCCAGGAAGCTCAACAGAACATCAGAACAACAAAGGAGATTGTACTTCGTGGTTAGTTGTTTGAAAAGGGTTTAAAAAAAAAAAGGCTGTTAAAGGAAAGACTGTTGGTACATACGACAGGAAGCGACAACAGGAGCTTACTTATCCCGTCCAAAACAATAAATTGAATTATGAACAAAACAAGTTTTTTCTTTTTATAAGTGTAATTAGTTATTACCAGTTTTTTGTGGAATATAATGAAATGTGTGTTGTGGGGTAAACCTTGTGTATGAAATGTTGATAACGTGAATGATCTTTGTGTATTTATATATATTAATATTGTGGTGTTGTTTTTTTTAGGTATAGCTTTTACAGATTTACCCGTAAGTATTTTTTTTGTTTTTTTTATTATAATATTTTAGCAGGGTTTTTTTTATTGTTTTCAAACGTATTTATAATAAGTATTCTTAATCCTTAATGTTGGCATGAAGAACAGTGATTTACTACTTCATATCCTGTTACTGATATTTATTGTTTTTAGCAATTTTTTTTCCTTTTTCTATGATTTTCAATACTCTCAAGAGATTTTGCTCAAATGGTTGGACTGCATGGCTTTTTACAAACATTTTTTTCAGACAACAAAACAAATGTCTGCTTGAGTCTAAAACAATCACTCATTGAGGAGAAAATGAAGTTGGCATAACTCCAGCATTCATGTTTCGCTGAATATGCTGTGAAGTGCATTTGGTATTCAGCTTTGCCCTTTCTTCTTATTGGACGATGAAACATTGTTGCTTCCTTTAGATCTCTCTTTGTTATCCTTTACATCCAGTCAGGGGAAGTATATACTTAGATGAAACTGTTTAATGTAGAGACACTATTTCGAACATCGACACTTTACACCATGCACAGAGCTGATTAAGAGAGTACATATTTCATAATAGAAATGGGTGAAATAATTGATTCAGTTATGAATCACGATTCTTTTGTGTGCCGATTCAAGTGTCGCCACATTGACTCCAAAATCAAGTTTTTACATTTATAATAGAGATGCATTGGTCGATCAATTGGCTATTTTTTTTTTTTTTTTTTTCTTTGCTTGATCAGCCGTGAAAATCAAACTTGGACATACAGTAAATGATTCTGTGTCAAGAACACTAACAGGAATTGTATATAATATATTTTTTTTATTGAGTCACATCACTTTGTGAGCAACTTGTACCAAGCTTATACCAGTCCCGAAACCATGCGAGCACGATTTCGTCTTGAAACACTTCATTAAGGCATGGGTGTGCTCTGTTCAATTTTACGTTAAATGTTAAACTCTTGTATTGAGAGTTCATTTGTAGTGTTTAGAAAACGAATATATGAGAAAATACACGATATAAGGAATGGACTACATTTTATTACTCATGTTCAATTCAAGGTATAAAACTTTTGAAAAACTTTTGGCAACTATTTTTAAAGTGGTCTAATTAAACTGGTCTTTTAAAATTGTAACAAAATCGGAATAAATAATTTCATATTAAATTGAGATGTTTCCAAAATCCTGATATAGAATCGCAATATTAATCTTATTGCCACTTGGGTATCATGATTATATCGTATCGGGTAGTAGTTGGTGGTTCCTTTCTATATTTCAGAATTTTTTTCCTTCTTTTTCTCTCTCTCTCTCTCTCTCTCTCTCTCCAGCCCAACCTGTACCCGACAGTGGGTCTTCAGACTCCAGGAGAGGTGGTGGATGCTAATTTTGGGCAGCATCCATTTGTATTTGACATAGAGGACTACATGCGTGAGTGGAGAACCAAGATCCAGGCTCAGATTGAGCGTTGCCCAATTGGTGAGCGAGAGGGCGAGTGGCAGGCCATGATTCAGAAGTGAGTATTCTCATGATGATGATGAATATAATCATCATTATGTCTATTTCAGGACTTCTTAAAGAGTTTATTGTATGTTGGGTCAAATAATAGGGCTATAGCTGTGGAAAGCAGCACATTACACTTATTGTCATACAAAAGCAAGAGATCCACAGTTCATGACGCTTTTACAGTCTTTGTGTAAGAGCCCATAACAGTAGGCACTTCATACTTGTTGTTTAGGATGAGAGGTACTGTGCTTATTTATGTGTTGCACTGCACCATATCAAAGTCAGAAGATGGCTTTTACATCTAATTTAGATCAGTACCTGGATTTGATATCTAAAGGGGCATTGAAACCTGTTTCTCAAAAAGGGTGCCAGCACAAGCAGGTGTGCATCGCATTTGCGTTTCGTAAGAGCAGGGACACATTAGGATGAGGTAGGATTCAAACCTGAAATGAAGCCTGTTTGCTGCAAAGTATGACATGGATGTTGTTATTTATAGTGTTTCTAGCGCATCAAATGTGCTGGACATTTGTAGTCTAGTGTGTATGTGCCCCCATACGCGCTCACACACACAATTGCTTACTGTTATTATTTTAATGGTAGGAATGTCAGCAGCTTGAGTTGTTGCTATGGTAACACAATTTCCCCACCTCCTTTTCAGAAAGCATCCTCTGATTACAAAGCATTTTTAAAATTATTCTAACCTAAAGCATGGTTGAATGCTTAAATCTGATTGGCTAGAAGGTACTTATTATTTTTGTAGTAGTTCCTGCTCTTAAAATGAACATTAATGTGAATGTTCTTGTTCATTTATGTTATTGTTTCTATAGTAACAGCTCATACACAGGCACCTGCATGGCAAATGCTTTTCATAGTCTGCGACAAATAATAAACAGATTGACAAACTTGTTTTTAACAGTTATTTTTATAATGGTTAATGTGATGTATTTTTTTTTGTTCAGAGAGGTTTATTTAAGATTCGTGGAAAAAGTCTTAGATGTGCACACACTCAGTTTTGGTACCGCTTTCTATTTTATCAGTAAGATGTTTTTGCTGTGTGTGTGTGTATAAGAGAGTGAGAGCGAGACTAGTAAGGGAATGACTGTATCGCAGCTACAACCTAGTCAAGAAGAGGAAATAACTTGTCAGATGTTCCACAAATAATTACATATATACATAAACTTAAAATGCATGATTATCATTCTTTAAGAAAATTAAACATTGTAATCACAAATTGCTTTGTGGTATAAGCAAAATAACACACCATGCTGTTATACAAGAATAGACCAACTTAGTGGGGGTCAGGTATGAGTGAAGTCCTCATATGCCCCCTGGTGGACACTATTTTTAATTAATAGCATGGTCTGTTGCGTCTTATAATTAAAAATTTTTTTTTTTACTTATAAAGAAAAAACTATTCATGTTACAAATATGGCATCATTGCTCCTTAGGGATAAACTTATAAAGCTAGAAATGTTCACTTTTGAATTATTATATATTTCTGTAAAGCTGCTTTGTGACAAAGTCCATTGGTAAAAGCGCTATACAAATAAAATAAAATTGAAAAGTCTGAACAACATATAATGATAACTCAAGTGCCCTGCACTTCTGTAGCAGTACTGTACAGGCTCTGGTGTTGAGCTCTAATCTTTTGACAGGATGGTGGCCTCCTACTTGGTCCACCATAGTTACTGTGCAACGGCCGAAGCCTTCGCCAAGTCCACTGACCAGGCCGTGCATGAGGAGCTCGCTTCAATCAAAAACAGACAGAGTGAGTTGTCACACCAGTCACATGATCAAAAACAGTTACTTAATACAGTCATGTCTAAAATTATCAAAACGGCATGGCTAATTCTTTTGTTTTCAAAGATGCTTGTGTTTGAGATCAAAAAAACAATGAGCTGATCCATCAGAATATAGGCTTTTATTTCCTGGTTTATTTATTACATTTTTTTTTTGGTCTGTTGGCCAGTCTAAACATTTCCACTTTCCCCCTGAACATGTTCTTTGTAATGTTGACGCTGTGTTTCGGGTCATTGTTTTGATGTATGACAAAGTGCCTCTGAATCAGATTGGACGCAATTCCCAGATAGGATGTTTCTTTAGACTTGAGTTCATTCTCCTGATACCATCATCAGTTACATCATTGATAAAGATTACTGAGCTCATTCCAGAAGCAGCCCAAGACACAATACCACCTCCACTGTGTTTGACCCATGAGTTTGTGTTTCATCATCCTCTCTTTCTTTCTTCTTCAAGCAGATCTTTACACATTGCTTTTGCAATTACTTTTACTTTACTGTGCCTAAGTTGTTTGCATCTGGAGGTATATTTGTGCTCTCAAAGTATTTTTAGAACAGTGGATTGTGTTACCCCTGCTCTGTGGACATTGCTGATGACAGCAACTGTTGGTTTGGGGTGTTTCTTCGTTTGGGGGTTCTTATAAAAGCTACATTTATATGGACAATATTGCTTGAGTCTGACTGAAATCGTTTTGTTTAGAGATCCAAAAAAGCATGTAATGTATGTAACTGGCCTGGCGTATGCAAAGTGGTTCTACCTTCTGCAAAGTGTTAAATCTACCGGAAATATAACAGAAGATGGGGTATCTTCAACTTTGAGGAGCAGTGGCTCTGATTGATTTTTATGTTTATGTCTTCAGTGCACAGCAAATTTCTGAGGTTGACAAATTGGACAAATTGGGACAATCAGCTTATTATTGTGTCCCCGCTTATTCATTCATAAATACAAGTAGCTTCATGAACCAGAGCAAGAAGAATGGCCCACCTTTTTTTTGAGAATGTTCCAAAAGAAAACCTTTCATTTGGTAGCTCTGTATAAGCTTTATGATGGTGCCATGCACCATGCTGCTTCTGAATCACACCACCTGTTACACTATACACACTAGCAGAGGCACAGCCTGGTTGTTGGTAAAATAATTTGAACTAGGCTCATTGCTTAGCCTGCATTTGTGACAAATGGTTATTACCGAATCAGGAACACACAGGTATGTGTAAGTAATACCAAAAATAAATTCAGCATAAAGTCATCATATAAAACTCCTGCTTTTACTGCATGTGGTCACCTCGCCAATTAAACACGAGTCGAGTTGAACAGTAACTTTACTTGCTCTAAATATTCTAGCCAGAATATTGAATGCCAAAGAACTTTGGACTTTTTGTTGAGGGCTCAAACACAGTGTGCTACATTAGAACCTCTGTTCGAAGAAGATAAATGTTGTTGTTTATTTCCAGAAATCTGTATTAATGCACATGACTGAGTAACTAGCTTGCCATATGTTGTGACAGTATGTCAGCTATCGCTTTTTAGCCTAGACATTTTGTTTTCTAGAAAACAAGCCATGGGACTTGGGAGCACCCTGGAGTGATGTTTACTTTTGTTAGCTAATGAATTTATCCTTTTTCCACCCGAGCATGATATATGCACTTTAACAACTCGCCTGTAATCTCTCAGAAATCCAAAAGCTGGTTCTGTCAGGCCGAATGGGGGAGGCCATCGAGACCACTCAGCAACTCTACCCAAGTCTGCTTGAAAGGAACCCTGACCTGTTATTCATGTTAAAGTAAGTGTTGCCAAATCACATTGCTGGGTAAATATAGTATAAATGAGTAAGCATGACTCATTTTTGTCCACATAGAGTGAGGCAGTTCATTGAAATGGTGAACGGCACCGACAGTGAGGTACGCTGTCTCGGTGGTCGGAGCCCCAAGTCCCAGGATAGCTACCCTGGATCTCCCCGCCTTTTCAATAGCCCCACCCACAAAGCGACCGGCTCTCAGGCCTACCCGTCAGGTATAAACATTTAAATCTTTTGCTTTGACTTCTGACTTCTTGTTTCCTCAGCATACCTATGCTTAAAATGTGTCTTAAAGGACTGTCTTTGGGATGTTGTCTGTCTCCAGGTTTTGATAGTAACTGCTGTAATGGAGTGTCGTCCAGTAAAGCTCACTCCTCAGCACACAGCCACAAACCGTGTCCCGTAACCACGGGCAGCGGTGAGCTGGGGGTTCTGAACGGCAGCCGCACACAGCAGCCCAGCATAAGGTACTCTTCAGTAACCCACAGTCAAACTGATGCTCTTTAGCGTTGAAGCCTAGTTATTAAAATTTTGAGTTGATGTTGAGTTTCTTCTAAAGTTGCATTTATTAAATATCAATTTTCATCTTAAATTCCTTTAAAATGATTTGCTGTGTAGCCAATATTGAGGTATCCTCGTATAGGAGCATGTCATCCTAAAAACCGACCCCTCATAATGTGTGACCACTTCGTAATGCTGTTGTGTTCACTCTAGGTATATGGCATATACAGCAAGTTCCTTACGTACGCACTTTCGAGTTACGAACTTTCAGGGTACAAACTTTAGAAGATAGGAACATGCGTTTGCATGCGTTTGGAGTTAGGTCAAATGTCCGACCTACATTGTCACGTTCATGCAGCGTGCATCCTCTGGAAGTGCAGTACAAGCCCAGGATGTGTAAAAGCGCGACGATGAAGCTGGTACTGCTTAGAAGCACTAAGTAATAACAATGGAGATAAAACTTAGAAATAATTGAAAGAATGGAGCTTATTCTTTTAACATAAATCATTCAACCATCTGCATGATTCTACAGAACACTGTGCTGTAATATACTGTGTATAGCCAATTGTGTTAGTATCCTAGTACCTAGACAATTTTTGTTGGACTTGCAAACAAATTGGACTTATGAACAAGCTTTCGGAACAGAACTCCTTTGTATGTAGGGGACTTACTGTAATGATATTTTCATTTCAGCATAGTACATTGCCAAGACATCTAGCAACGTTTCACTTTCTGCGTAGCAGCGCAGCAATCTAAGGTTGTTACCACTCAAAAATGCCAGACTATCAGTAATTTACGCCCAAATAATACTGAAGAGGAGCCGGATATGCAACTGAATGATTTAACATTTTTGCACAACTCCTCTAATATTAACCAAAACTCCATAAGAACCCACTCTCTTTCTCTCTCTCATGTGTGAGGTCCCTCACTTTCTTTCATTGCAAATTGTGGATTTCACTTTCTGTAATTGCAAAAAAGTGGATTTTGTTTTGCATTTATAAACTCAAACACTAATAAGTATTCACTATTTATTGATTTTATGATTTAAACGAGAATAGATTTGAAGTGTTTGTATAAAATACTTCTATTATTTACTATTATGGGGCAGAACATAAGCAGTAAGAAGACTTGTGTGTTTTAAATGTTTGGCTTTATGCAGTAATGATGTAGAAATGGAGGTGGATCACATCTCTAACGGAGTGTCTGAGTCCTCCTCAAATGGCTTCTTGAATGGGAGCACCACACACACGGCGGACATCGAGGACTGCGAGGCGGAGATGGGTGAGATGATGCATAATACTCTGTTTTATTTTAAAAGTAACTTTTTAGACACTTTGCAGAAGTAACATCTTAAATAAAAATAGTAAAGTAACATCATAACATTGAGTTGAGGGACGAATGCAGTGACCAGCATTAGATCCTTACATTGTTGCCTTGCACGCAGAAGTAGAGTCGGCTCAGTCCAAGAGGCAGCTCTGCGGGGGGAGTCAGGCTGCCATTGAGAGGATGATCCATTTTGGCCGAGAGCTTCAGAGCATGAGCGAACACCTCCGCCGTGAACGTGGCAAAAACTCCGCCAACAAGAAGATGCTCAAGGTACTGAAGCGTACAGCATTTTATTGCAGAAGTTAATTAGCACAAAATATGTGTGCGTGTATATAAAAGTACAATTTTAGTCATAATGTGGTAAAAAAAAAAAAAGAAAGGCAACACTGAGAACATGCCACAGAATTCCAGCCTGAATTAAAAGCATAAAATGAATTGCACTTTATAAAGTGATTCTCTGCTGGTTCTGGTTTTGTAGATTACCCTTATTTTTGCACTTCCTTTTTTTTTGGCTGTGTATGCAGGATGCTTTTAGTTTGTTGGCATACTCAGATCCTTGGAACAGTCCTGTGGGCTACCAGCTGGATTCCATCCAGAGAGAGCCAGTCTGCTCCACACTCAACAGTGCAATATTAGGTAAGACTGCATATAGAATGTTTTTAACCAGTGTGTGTGTGGTGTGGTGTTTTTTTTTTTTTTTTTTAAGTCAAGAAAGCAAACTCAAATGAACTCTTGGAAATGCAAGAAAAATGTCTAACCAGCTAAGGCACACTCTCGCACAAATGTACAGTGATCCTGCTACCAGTTAACCTGTAAACATACAGGAGTCAACTGTAGTAAAATGAGACTTTGATAGTTATTATGCTGGAGGGAGTTGCAGCATTAACCTGGAGACCTATCCTTTATGTAGGTCTACCTGAAAGGTGAGGATGTGTGCACATCAGAGCGTCACTAATTAATAAAACTTTGTATCTGCGCATCATATACCCACATGACCCATATTCATGCTTTTTTTTTTTTTTTTTTTTACTTATTCATTTGATAATCTGCTTATGTTATAGAATAAAATAAAAACTTGCCCTTGATTTTTCCAGTCTGTTGACTCCAAAGAGACTGGGACGGTTGCCCAGGTTAAATAAACAGATGCTCTATGATGTATTACCATTCGCACTGGTACACCCTAGGCTCCATGAAGAGCAACATCTGGCAGGCACTCTAGAGCCGTGTTTACCAAACTTTGTTTCTAGGGAAAGTTTTTAAAAATGACAAACCCAAATTATGACCCAGTTCACAATATGCATTATTTATAAACCATGAGAAAAGTTTATACTGTATGTTGCATAAGTGAATGTTACTGATTAATGAATTACCATTTACACATCACCGTATTTCATTTAATGGTAACCCAGTAATTTCTAAGATACATAGAGTATGATAAATCACAACTTCACAATCAAACTTTACCAAATAAATGCATTTTTAGGTGGAGTTCTTTCTTTATAGCTTTTATGGCTATATTAAAACTAGATAAGATGTTTAAGATGATTTTTTCCCCTAAGAACTTTAAAACTAAATTTGGATTTACTTGTTTAAGAACTTCACATTACATTTGAAGTGACTAAATTCTATTTTTTTTAATACTCTAATGTGATACAGAAAAGATTCCCCCCCCCCCTCTTTTTTTTCTTTCTTTCATATGTGGTCCTAGATCGGATACAATATCCAATGCATAATCTTGCGACTTGAGATGATGGGCACATCGAAATTCATGCAACCTTTTTTTTTTTTTTTTTATTATTTTAGTTTTTGCCTCTGCAGGTGCAATTATGTTTTAGAAAACTAACCAACTCCCTGTGTGATTGGAAGGTGAACTACAGACATAAATGGCACCAATGGCGACCCAAATAAAATTCTCCCGGGCACTGGAAGCTACCCAGTGTTTTGGGAAGCAGTGCTCTAGAGCAGGCTAAACTGAAGGTTTTTTAGATTTAATTTACAGAATACTGGAAACCATTGGGGCTGATTATACTGATGGCTTTCTTGGACCAATAAAATAATTTTGGGTCAGATCTGATGGTGGGATATCTGATGGTTTGGTGCTGGGTGTCAAGTCTTCTGCAGAATGAGGTGAAGTGGATGCAGGTTTTTGTTCAAACCAGGCAGATGCCACACCTGGTAGTCTTTTAGGCCAAGAACGGCTAATTAAGCAGTTAGAATCAGGTGTGGTTTCTGTTTGGTTGGAATAAAAGCCTGCACATACATCACGTTCTACAGAAGACTTAACACCACTGGTATAGTATAACTTAAAAAGAAAGTTTTTACTCATAAAAAGAAATAAAAGACTACATGCTATGAAGACTTGCACTGATCTGGTGTCTCTTGAATGTGTTTGTTGCAGAGACTCATAACCTGCCCAAACAGCCCCCTCTGGCTCAGGCTGTGGGTCAGGCAACTCAATGCCTGGCACTTATGGCCCGCACGGGCATCGGCTCCTGCGCTTTCGCCTCAGTTGACGACTACCTGCACTAGCCCCTAGAGAAGTATCCCTTTAAAATGGTCATGCAGCACGGTCTGCAACACCCCGACTCAACCTGGCCTCTCGAACATCTGGCCTGTCTCTAATCATGACCCAGAGCGCCTCATAAACTGGACCCATTCCAAATCCTGACTCTGACTCTCGCTCTCTCCAAGAGACTGGATCCTTTCCACACAGGTCATCCTGAATCTAAAGACACATCAGAAGGATCCCTTAAAGCCAAGCAAATTCCTGACCCATTACACCTTTTGATTTTCCTTTTTAAACTGGGAGAGGGAGGGGGGGATGTGTATGTGTGTTGCGGGCTCCGATTGTTTGTTTTCTAGTTTGAGGCATGAGACAAATTTATTCTGAATTAATGTTATAATTAAACTTGCATATAAGATTATATTTGTTCTCGATTGAAAGCTGGCTAAAGTGAGCACGAAGGCCCCCCTACAGTTAACATTCTGCTGTTTTTAAGGTGTCTGCTTGTGTATTTGTTACAACCCCATCACACCTCTCCTTTTTTTTTTTTTTGGAAGCTATATTAACATGCAGAGTGGAATATTTTAGTTATCTAAACAAGAAAAAAAAACAGTCCAACAAAGCCGGACTTCTCCTTTAGTGGTGGTATTTAGTATAGAGAGTTAGTGTGAGCTGTATTTTTGAGTTAAGCCCTTCTTTGTGCAAGCCACCCTCCCTCTGCCGAGTCTGCACAGCAGGTTTGATGCAACGTTTTGGACACTTGGACTTGTAACCATGTGGATGTATATGGCTGTCCCGGGTCTGTCTCCGGACCGTCCTCATCCAGGCCGACGCTCACCACTCTCACTTTTCTGTACAGTGCAGCTCTCTGAAATACGCCTAGGCTTGTATTTATCGATCGGACCTGAGTTTTGGATAAATTTCCCTTGTGCATAGTAACAAAAATTATTGAAGGTAAAATCTGTTATTCTACACTGCTTGATAGATACAAGCCCTGGCTGAAAAGAGGAAAGCCTGTTCCTGGTTTTCTCCTGTGTTTCACCAGCCAGCCCTTATTGACCATCACTACGTTACAAAAGCAAGGAGAATGATACAGTATTGTCAACAGCACTGTCTTATCATTTTCAATAATAAAATACAAATACCCAGGTGGACAAGACACGTGTCCGGACTGCTTTCTTTCAACTTCCAGTTATATTAATCGGCTGTATGTTACTGGTTATGTATATATTTATCTATATCATCATAGTGAATAAAACACCAGGTACACCACCATTCAAATTGATGCATTCAAATTACTACCATTACAGATTGTGACTGACAGCTGTTAAAACTGAATTAATCCGATGGTCTCCCAACATTCACTATTATACTTTTATAGAAACATTGCTTTGGGGTTGTGTATTTTTTCATGTTTACTTTCAGAATTTTTAGGACGTACTGTTTTTACATTTAGCCTTGGACACACAAAGCATTTGACCTGGTCACTATAAAGAGTGTAAAGACCTTCCATTTACATATTCAGTCTTTAAAGGTGGTCCACCCTGGAAGTGTTTTTTACTGAAATGTTTGATTTTGTTGGTTGGTCTGAAATCCAGCAAAGGGAGACATTCCTAGATTAGAAATCAGTTAAGGGTGGGGAAAAAACATCTGACATTAAACGTTTGTTTTTGGCACAGCAAATCTATTTTATTAATGAGAGATTTAATGTAGAACAAGTGGAGGAAACACTGGACACAAAGTTCCAGATTATGCTGCAGCTATACAATGAGATATGAAAGCTGATGTAAATAGAGCTGGACAGATTCAAATAATAGAGCACTGCTGCTTCGCTTCCTTTACTTAGAGATGCATCATGGATCAATTCCAATGATCATTTAGTAGCCAAACAGCATTGTGGGTAACTTAGAAAGACCTTTAAACTACATGAATATGGACCATTATATTAACAAAACTTGGACATTATTAATGATCACATGTTCAACTGAAGTATTTATATTCAATTTTTTTTGTATTTTAAACACTTTTTTTTAGCATGTTCTATAGAATTCTTACAAATAAGGAAACAATCTATCCCAGGTTTGTGGACCCGATGCTCCAAGTCACTGGTCAATAGAGCAGTGTTTTCCAGGAGAACCCATGTGACTTGCAGTCTGGTTTGTACAGCACTGGCTGAAACAGCTGAAATCTGAGCAGGCAGTCTTCATCATGCTGTCGCACGTGAAAACCTCTCTAAATGTCTCAGCTGGGGATAAGTTTCTGTCTGTGAATAAACCTCTTGTTGCACTTTTCTGCCTTGGCCTTTTGGTCTGCTCCTGTAAGTAAAAAATAATAAAAAAAAAACTTAATTGAGATGCGTTTTTAAATATGAAACCTGTAAAATCACAAGATGTTTTTTTCAAGCAAACACAGCAGCTTCTGTTGATGCAAGGCACCTCCCCTCTTCTGCATCTCCTTAACTGACACACGTATACACCACCATCATTATTAACTCTGCTTGGTATGTAATGTAAACTCTAAAGTGCCAAGAGCAATTTGAAGAATCCTCATGTCACAAATAAATAAAAAGCTGGCTTTGCACTGTGCATTTTTTGGCCAGATTTTTTGCTGTAGCAGAAAAAAATGCATGTCATAAAATAATTATCTTGGTGCGAGTTGAGACTGGCAGCCTCATGGGACATGCTTGCTGATGGCTGGAGGATTGCTGACAATAAATGCAGCATTACAGCTTATTTTGTAGGTAGTAACTCACAGATCTGAATGAGGTCATCATGGATTAAGTATTACAAGTTACAACCTTAAGCAGAAAAAAAAATATAATAATAAATAGGTCTGGCAGCATCAGAAATTTGCAGTCCAAGACCGTTCCGGTAACAAAAAAAAAAAAAAAAAAGTCAAGAAACAGCTACAAATATGGCAGTGGTGTATGTTCGACATCTCTATTAGGACAGCTTCCTTTATTCTAGCACAAGAGATATGCCCTTTTTTTTTTCTCCCCTTTTTGTGTTTACACTCAACAACACATTGCTACTTTCATGACAAGGGTTTGTTTCTGTTCATAGAATCCCATTTTCTGCAATGACCTAAAGATAATGTAGAACTATTCCCTAGAAAATGTTGATTATCCAATCAGACATGTAGAACATGTTGTCTGAGGGGATTTTACTAGGATTTTCGCATAAGTAGTAATCCTAAAATAACTTGGGAAAATTGCCATAGATGAATATTCAGAACTCACACTTACCCCACTTTTTATTCACAAACTGCACTGCGGCTCCTTGATCGGGGCCACGTTTCCTTTGCAGAGAGAGAAGTTTAGCATCTGGAAGGAGGATAGAAAGAAAAGAAAAAAATACTCAATTGTTTGCAACACTTCTCTTAGCCAGATGACTGGTCATTTTTCACAATTTCAAAATTCTACTTTATTTACAAAATTATATATATATTACAAATCTATTTATATGTACGCCCAAGATGGCCTGTGATAAGACTTTTTTTGGTTGGATTTCTCATCCTTACGTCATTGATGTTTTTATGATAAATCCAAGGGCACCACGTCAACCAGGACTTCTTATGAATTAACCCATAAAATTAATTCACATTTACAGAAGGCTCCAAGCGCAGTATCGGGATGAGACTCTTAGCAGCAGTAACACATTTGAATGGTGCAACCGTTTTGATAAAGGCCGAACGTTCTTGAATGATGATCCTGGCCGAGTTGGCTTAGAGCCCACTGCATTCCATACAGTCCTGACCTTGCTCCAAGCCATTTCCACATGTTTGTGGCATTAAAGGAGTTCCTGGGAAGCCAGTGTTCATGCAGGCGTGAATCAGGCAGTCTGATCATGGCTCCTTTCTACCTTGCACTATACAAGCACTAGTGAAACGCTGGGATAAGTAGATTAGAGTAGGTAGTGTTTACCCTCATAGCTGTTCTGTTATTTTGCATACTCAAAAGTCTTGGTTTGACTTGACCACCACTGATGGAAATAAAAGCTCTTCCTTTTTTTTGTTGAACAGTTCAATCACAGATAAGTCAATGTAAATGGGCTTGTAATATCTTAGTTCTCACAGAAATAATGAAAATGGTGCATTAACTCAAGAATTCTTGATGCACATCTCAAACATGTGTCAAAGTGGAGTTTTCCATAAAACACAAATACACTGGCTTGTTGTGTTGTTCTTACTGGTTGTTCTTTGGGTTCCCGGACCGTACAGACGTGCTTGGATGAAGTCCATAGCTGATTTCTGCATCGAGATATCGGCAGACCCGTCTTTCACCCGCATCACCTTGCATTTGCCCTGCAAACTAAAGGAAACTAAATTCTTCCTCTGCACACTGAGCAGAAAATTATGGTGTTGGTGTCATTTCTATTGTTAGTGCTGGGAATCAGAATTATACAACCACTGACTAAACCAGTTACAAGGCTGTTTATGTTTTTTTGTTTTTTTTACATTTCACTATAGAAAATTCTATTCATACAATATTAATAACAACCAAAGCAGTACATTTTCCTCCTACCTGAAAGTTAATTACAATGTTTAAGAGCGTGTCTAATAAGTCAACAGAAATACCTGCATTAATCCTACCAATCCCATTTTTGATACAATAAAGATATCTGAGATTTGAATTTCATCTATTAGCACTGATCAGACGTCCTCACAGCAACAGTCTCTACCTTCTGTAGCCAATGCAAGGCCAAAAAAAATCACAGATGTAGTGACAGCAAGCTGCAGTTTAATACAATTACACTGTGATAACACTGCTGTGCCAATCAACACACCGAATTTAACTGCAGTTTGCCTTGTACACATGCTCATAATTATGTGAATACATATCCTGTTTAAATTGTATTTAAGACTTTTTAACTTACCTTTTAGACACTCTATTTCGCTTCCTTAATTTTATTTCCTTCTCTTCTTCCTGCTGCTCACCTGCATCACCTGCTCACCAAAATACAAAAGAAGGTCAGAGAAGTCAAAGTAACATCTCAAACATATTAGAGGTCTTTCGACTAGAGAGATCATAAATGATCTGTAAGTTAGAGGTTACCTTTCTCATCTGGCAATGCTGGAGGTCTAGAAATGAAAACAACAGGAAAGCCCAATGACTAAAAAAGATATAAATATATACAGGTGTGTATGTAGTGCATCTAAAAAAAAATTATATTGTGGACCCCCACTTTAGTTTAATAATAAAAATTCATTACATGTAAAGTAAAACACTTTAAATTAGCTAATTATGGCTTACAGCCCAGTATTGTAAAATATTAGAATATATCATTTAGAATTTGAGTAAATTACTATTCATACAGGTAAAATACTATGCATCTGTGTTTGCATGTACTGAAATAATCATTGTGAGGACTGATGACTTGACAGTTGTCCAAAAGACAATCATTGACCCCCTCTGAAAGGAGGAAAAGGCACAGGTGGTCATTGCTAAAAGGGCTAGCTATCCACAGAGTGCCATATCAAAAAGTATTCATCGAAAGTCTACTAAAAAGAAAGGTATGGTAGGAAAAGGTGCAAAAGCAGCAGGCATGACTGCAGTCTTAAGAAGACTGTCAAACACAGCCGATATAAGACCTAGGGAAAGCTTCACAAGGAATGAGTGAGGCTGGAGTAAGTGCACCAAAAGCCACCACACGCACAGACAACTTCAGGAAATAGGTCACAACTAAGGTCACATCCTTAGCATCAAGCCACTCCTGAACCAGGGTCTACGTCAGAAGGTCTTACCTCGGCTAAGCAGAAAACAAACTGGACTGTTGGTCAGTGGCCCAAAATTCCAAGGTCCCAGATTATAGAGAAAGAATGGAGTTTCCACAGTCTGTGGTGATTTGGGGCCGTGTAATCTGCTGGGGTTGGTCCACTGTATTATCAAGTCCTAAGTCACCACAGCCATCTACCAAAATATTTAAAAGCACTTCATGCTTCTGCCTGCTGACATGTTTTATGGAGATGCTGATTTCGGTCTGCTGGATGCCAAATCCAGCTAGAGACTGAAATCATTCGTTGCTCCCTGATTTGCTAATCATAATATTACTGTGCTTGACTGGCCAGCCAACTCACCTGACCAGAATTCCGTAGAGAATCTATGGGCGATTGTCAAGAGGAAAATGAGAAACATCCAACCCAAACAATACAGAGGAGCTGAAACCTGCTATCAAAGCAACCTGGTCTTCAATAACAGGCTGATCTCCTCCATGCCATGCTGCACTGATGCAGTAATTTGTATGAAAAAAAGCTCTGAATTGAGTGCAAAAACGAAACTTATTTTCAGAAGTTGGACATTTTGGACATTCTACCTAAATTTTTTTTACATTGATCTTGGGAAATATTCTGAGATACTGGATTTTTGATATTTAAGAGCTGTAAGCTATTATTATTATTTAGAAGGTTAACTAATACTAAAAATATTTCTCTTTACTTGTGATAAATCTAAAATACTTTCAAATTTTAATTATGAGCAAAAAAACCCTATGTACATTATATTCTAATTTTTATATGCACTGTATATACGTATAGTCAGTATAAAAACTTGACTTACTTTTGAGCCACTGTGTCAAATTCCTCCAAAAGAGCTTCTGGTAAAAGTCTGCTTTTCTTTAGAGCATAAGATATTACATTAGTATTCAGAACTTATCTAAATAAAGACTATTGAAACCACACACTAGTTTACCATGTAAAACATTTATACCTTTTGTTCTTGGAAAAGCAACTGTCTTTTTCTCCTTTTCTCCTTCAGCAACTCTTTTGCCCTAAAAAACAAAATATGATTACTATCCAGCTAAAATATGTTCATCATATAGTGTATATATATATTATATACACACACAGTCTCCCCAGTCATTGCTGTGCAGGTGTTAACGTGTTACATCAGAAAAAGTTTAAAAATCAAACCTCAGCTGGAAAATTGATGATTCGAGGGGCAAGTATAAGGACATTATCAGGAGATGCTTATTGCTTATACAGTGAGATGCTTATTGAAGAGCTGAAGCCTAAACTTCGGATTCAAACGAATTAAATTAAATTGATCTTGCATGTCCGCACACCTCTGCCCACACGCTGCAAAAACTTTGTTTTAAGGTGTTAAAGCATCTTTCCTATAGTCCTGATCTTGCTCCGTCAGACTTTCACCTGTTTGTTTCCCTGAAAGCAGCCCTAGAGAATGAAGTGAAGACAGCTGTGCATTCGTGTCTCGCAGCTCAGGCTAAAACATTCTTTAATGAGGAAAAATGAAAACTTGTTGACAGATGGACAAAATGTATTAAAAAGCAAGAAGATTATGTTAGAAAAATTATATGTTTCTCTTTTCTAAAAATTAATTAAAACAAATTCTACAACCAGAGTGCAGATAACTTTAGACTCCCCCTCAAACATTTTTGTCTCATCATGCATCTAAGCAACAGACCGATTTCCGCGTTACCACGCATGTGCGGGGTCAAAGGTCGTGGCCGCATCACAAGCAGAAAAATTAGTTCGGTCATATCATATCTTGTTGTATTAAAAATAAATATATACAAATGTTTAAAAAGTGACATCGATACACTACGTCATGTGTCGTTTTATGTTCTTCAAAACAGTTGGCAGGAAAATATAGTTAAGGTATTGTGGATCATTTAATCCGGCAATGCATACAATAAGGCTTCCTATACTTTACGTGTTTATAATAACCTGAATTCCTGATTCTTAGGATAGAAATGCACAGAAACAGAGAATTAACTTTTTTAGGAATCGACTCCCGGATCATAACAGATTAGCAACTATAGACAACTTGCTCTGGTAATCATGTGGCGTGGATTTTAACTTATTCGCAATGGTTACATATGTACACAAATAATAAATGACGGTTTAAGATGAAACCAAATAGCACATGTAAACACGACGCTTAACAGCCACAAACGCGTGAGCGAACGGCCCGGGAAAATAATACCTTTGGACAGAATCCCGCGCGTCTTTAACGCTCTTTAACGCGACGGCCTTCGAGTCACCAAACGTGACTTCCTCTGGTCCTTCATCATCGCTCAGATCAGACATTTTCTCGCTTAAGTCTTTTTCTGAGCTGGACTCTGAGTCCCCACGCTGATGTTTCGCCATATTGAAATCGACAAATATTTTAAAAGAACAAGCTAGAGCAAGATTGTGAAAGGGGGCACAACATATCGCCCCCTGGCGGTGTGGAGTGGGAATCAATACAGTGAATATTACAGTGAAAAGATTCAACAATCCAGGAGAGCTGCTATTCATACAGCTAAAGTTGTATGATGCCCTAGTGGATGGAGATATTAGGGCACACACTGCAATAGTTGTGTTTTGCCTTCTCGCTCATGTTTTCTTTAAAAAAAAAAAAAAAAAAAGTACACATCTTGAAAATTATCCCAAGGTATGCCCACTTTTGAGCAAACTGGATACAGGCTGCACAGTGGCAAAGTGGTTGGCATCGTGGCCTTGCACCGCTATTGTCTGTGTTTGCATGTGTTCCCTATGCTTGTTTCCTCCGGGTTCTCTGGTTTCCTCCCACAGTCCAAACACATGGAGATTAGGCTAATTGCTATTCTCAAATTGCCCATAATGTGTGAATAGGCAGGTGAATGTTGACTGGAGGTCCTACCATGGTCATAAAATTGGAATAAATACAATGGTAATCACCACAGGCCTGCACAGTCCCTAGTTGGACTACAGACTTTCCTAGATGGATGGATGGGCTGTACAGTAATTCAGAAGTTACCAAATGTGTTTTTTCATCTGATTTAAGGTTGTCTGTGGATCCCCCAGGAGGAGCTTGCTCCTATGCCTGAGGTTAGAGAAGACTGGGCAGACCTTATCTTTATGACTTCTGACCTTAAAATATAAAACAGATTTTTTCCCCCTTTCTCTCTTTTCCTTTTATTTTCTTTGGTAGTGTATCACAACAAGGGACGAATCTTTATCTAGGTCACAAAAATGTAACTTTAACAGGGGTGTGAAAAACTGCACAACACAGTGGCATAGTAACCCTACATGCTCTTCCTATGCTTGGTGGGTTTCCTCTAAGTACTCCGGTTTCCTTCCAATGTCAAAAGACATGCCGATTGGATCTTCTGAGATAGGCTCTAGGCCCCTGCGACCCTGTACAGAATAAGTGGTATAAAAAAAGAATGAATGAATGTAAATTTTTTTTTAAATTATATGTACTCTATCTGCCTTTTTTAATATATAATAAATGCATGTGTTTTTTTTTATTTATTATGACATTGTCTAGTATATTTACTATCATTCTATCTACTTTTTTGTTGTACATTTCATATTTCATTTCAACATGCTAGTGGATGATAGCATTTATCTGACCAATCAGATCCCGGGATTCCTCCAGCATGCATGCACTGTTTGGGTCTGAGCGCGTGCTGCTAGTCATGGTCCGTTAGAACGCTCGAGCCTGCTCTCCCTGCACCTGCGCAGAAGCTCTCTGGCCTAAAATATAAATTGTATTGCTAGATTTTGGGTTCGCATTATTATGATTATGCAGTTCGGTTTGGTGTACGTGTGTGTAGCGTGTGTTTGGGCGGTAGGAGCGAGCTCGATCGGGCGGTCAGAGGATCCGTGCATCGCCCCGCTGCAGTGGGAGGGCCGGCGCGTGCAGTACGACCACAGCACCGGGAGGAACACTCGCGCCGCGGTGGCGTACGATGCACAAAACCAGCGCGTAAGAGTGTTAGAGCAGAAGACAGGACACACGCCGTGCAAGAAGTACGTGGCCAAATATCACCTCAGTACTCTGATGCGTATTTTCTTTATATATTATTTGGACTTACTCCTAACATTAGCCAAACGATCCTCCTAACATTAGCCATTCGGTTAATCTAAAAGAGTCGACTCAAAGAGCCGACTCTTTTATGGACGACCCATTTAATTCGACTCGCATATAGGATGCGTTTTTTATTAGTAGTATCTTTTATTAGGATAATCATGTAGGTGTAACTAATGCTGGAATGTAACAATCAAAAATGGGACGTCCATAAATGAGTCAGCTTTTTAGGTGAACCGAATAGTTTAGCATATAATAGCATAGCATATAATCCTGTTCTTTTCTCCCAAGTAGTTTTTTTTTGTAAGTGTAACTGATGCTTGAGCTTAACTTTAATAAAAAATAATAATAAATGGGCATTCCGTAAGCGGGTCGGCTTTCTGAGTCGACTCATTTATGTGAACCGAATCGTTTAACTCGACTCGCATATGTCATGCGTTTTTTATTAGGATTTTTTTTTTTCATTTTAACTAATGCTGGAGTTTAATTTAATAATTTTTTAATTAACTTTACAATGTTTTTACCAGCATCTTTTTTTTTTTTACCTGATTTTAATGTGGATATGAATCACATATGAAAGAAACGTAGAATAAAACACCGATGTGTGTTGACACAGTTAGGTATCGACTTTTAGTTAAAGATTTCTTTGAAATGAAGATTACTTAGAACACTGGAATTGGAAATGTTACCGTTGGCCCACCTTCAAAAAATCAGGGCATAAGTGTGTTTCCCAATGTTTTTTTTTTAACTTTAAATAGCAAGATTTACTCTTTCATGAAAATTTTGCCAATGAAAGGGATGAGGAAGACAATCAGTCATCATAACAAGTAATCCAAGTGCTTACTGTATTTTCCACTGCACTGTTAAATTTTTTCATTATTCAGTGTAGAGTAATTTTGTTAATTAAAATATGAAGTAAGCTTTTCATTGATAACATAACTCCTAACTCCTAGTGAGAGTTGTACAGTAAGTCGTCTTCTTAAGTCACATTAACATTTATCAGTTAATATTAATGATAGTGAATAGCTTCATGTTTTAAGGGTCAATGTACTATAGTACGAATGCAGGAACAAGTAATAAAAGGTGTTTTTTTTATATGGACATTAGTGCCTCTAGGACATTGATGCTCTCACTGTTCCTACCATTCTCTTATTACAACCACGCCCTTGAGTACGTCTTAGCATGTCTTTTCTTTCTGTACAGAGCTTGTAGTTAATGTAAGTCAGTTGCTGAATGATGTACCTAACATTGTTCGTCTTGCCATAGGTTCTTTGAATACATCTACTTGTTTAAGAGTGGCGTGTATTTCCAGATTGAGCAAGTCACCAAAGCCTGTGCTAAGCTTAATTTGACCGAGGTTTGGGACCCTTATGACATCCCAGTGAACTCCACATTTGAGGATCAGTATTACATTGGTGGACCTGGAGATATGATTGAGGTTCAAGAGTGGTCCGACCGAAAGCCAGCTCGCAAAGGTTAGCCAAGTGTGTGTATAGCTATATACTTTTTGTGGCATTCTTTCTGATTGATATACAGTACTGTGCTAAACCTTTGAGCCACCCCTGGTTTCTTAATATTTTGCCTCCAAAGAGCAAGACTTTAATATATTTTTAACCTAGTTTTAAGAAATAGTTCTGTATGCTCCCTGAAAGGCTTTTTTTATTTTATTTAATTTTTGGCAAATTTTTTGGCTTTTAGTTTTTAGCCAATCCTTGTACCTGACCAGTTTCAAAGGAATGTTTTTTGTTTGTTAAGCCACACAGTGACCTATAAATCATTCAAGCATAAAAACATCTCATTTAAGGTAGGAACCAGAGAGAAACAGGTACAGATGTTGAAACAAACAGGAGGGGAAATGGGGTTGCTGCTGAGTTTGTTACATAAACAACTAAATCTTTAGGCACTTTGCAGGGTGTTCCCATTCCTTTAACTTATTTTACATAACTAAATCTCTTATGAGGAAATGAGGGACGGCTCATGACTTTTGCACAGTACTATGTACTTTAAGGGTATTTAAGGCTTCACTTTAAAACAGATAAATTAGTAACAGAAAGGACTAGACTTGTTGGCAACAGGAGCCAACTTGTTAAATATGAGTGCCACTGGTGTGGTAAATCAGGATTTAATCTTGACTGATATTGACACAAAGGGGGAAAAGGAGGTATATCTTTATAAAGATGTAATACTCTAATGCAAACATTTGTGTCTGCCTCACAGATGAGACCTGGATAGGAGTTTACACATTGAAAGATTGCTACCCCGTGCATGAGACATACACAAAGAACAGCAGTGTGACCACTACCACACGCTTCTTTGACCTGAAAATGGGCATCAGTGATCCTGAAGTATTTACTCCACCCAGCACCTGCATGTGGGCTCTGCCTGAAAGTATGGCTTCTGACTGCTGAACCTTTTATGATTAGTCTTTTCTGCAATCTGCAAAGAAAAAATATACCATATACACAGTAGGTTTTCTATGTGGATAACTGCTAGTTGAGCTAATATTGTGTAAGCAAGGTGTGTTGGAAAGCACAACAGTTACTTTATGCACCAAGGTCCTCATATTCTCATATATATTGAATAAGAGGGCACATGTAATTTCGAAATTTCAAATTTAAATTTTATTCCCATATACATGACCCTTATTGCTCAAATCTAAACAGAAATACATTCTAATCAAAATGCGAAGCATGTGAAGTCAACCATATTTATTATATATCACTAACCTAAGCATATGTCTACATTGTTCCCCATTATCTGTTTGAATACTTATTTTAACTTGTGCATCAAACTTAACACAACAGTAACATGAATAGTTTTTTTTTTTTGTTGTTGTTATTTGTTTAACTAATCCTCACTACTGATTTACTTTGATTCATGATGAACTTATGGCTGCTTCAATGGAAAGTAATCCATATGCACTAATGCAATAAATCCACAGCACAATGATAATAAAACAATGCTACCAAAGAAGTTATATATTCTGTCATTTTTAATAACAATTTGCAGCATAACTATGGAAGGAAAAAAGAGGTATGAATGTTAAAAGCCATGAAGGGTCAGTGGTGCCTGCAGCCTATCCCAGGAACTCAAGAGCACTATAAAGGAGACTTGTACACACGCAGAATCAAACACTATGGTTAATTTGAAAAAGTCAGTCAGTGTACAACACATCATTGGACTGTGGGGAAGAAACCGGAGCACTGGGAGGAAACCCATAAAGCACAGAGAGAAACTCCAGAACAGAGATGAGATATATAACCTCAAAACTGAAGATATGAGGCAAGTGTTGTACAATGAAATTCAAACACAACTGAGTTCAAAGAATGGAAATATTCTATTTCCAAATCTACACTTCTGTATGTAAATGAAGTTCAAAGTAGTTTTATTCCAGTCCTAAAAGATTAACTTTTTAAATTCATATGTTCAAACCCAAGCATCTACAAAAACAGTGGATCATAACCCCAGACTTTGCTGGAGCAGGATCACATTCATAACAAAACAAAATAACATCAAGTTAAGTCAACCAGTTGAAATATGCTCTAAAGTGTATTTAAAAAAAATAGAATGTAATTTCTTTTGTAATCTATTTAAAAAGTAAAACTCATATATTCTAGATTTGTTACATGTCAGGTAGTTTGTTTTAATTGCAATGATTACGGCAATGATTTATTAAAATCTTTAAAATATTTAAGTTTAAGTTAAATTACTATTCATACAGTATAAACTGTGTATTTTTTTGGTGTAGTTCAGTATATGCATGGGGAAGACTGCTGACTTGACAGTTGTGGAGGGTAATCTACAAAAGGGGATGATTGCCTGCAAATCATCTGTATTGAAGCAGGTACATCCTGGACGGGATGCCAATCCATACACACACTCTCATATATACATTCATTTACACACTATGAGCAATTTGGCCTAATCTGCATGTCTTTGGACAGTGGGAGGAAATCACCAAGCATGGGGAGAACATGCAAGTTCCATGCACACAGACCGAATAGAACCCGGACCACCACTATGCCGATGTGCTGCCTGTGTGTAAACCATGTAGTGGGTAAAATTCTACAATGATTCATGTCTAGTTAAACACACACACTAAAGAAGATAACCACGAATACTAGAAACAATAACTTAAAACTAGAACGTTATTTATATTTATGATCTTAAGGGTAAATATTTTTAAACGGTTATATATCTAAACTTGAAAAAAATATATATTTTTAAATGGCCTTAATGTGAGTAAATCTGACAGCCAGGTGCAGGTAACTACACATCCCATAATTCCCAGTCCAAAATACCTACGTCACTTCCTGTCCTATCACGTTATCAACCCACAGGCCAGAAGTTTCAATATCGCGCTGACTGCGGAACTGCGGGTTTTTAGCTGCAACCTGCGCTTAGCCATGTTATTAGGAACTGAGAACTGACCTGAGATCAGCTTGAAACCGTCTCCACGAGCTAATCGGTACGGCCCAGCGTCCACTCACCATAATATTGTCATTATTGTCACTAACCTTAACGCTGAGCGTTTCACTATTCAGGTTTAAGCTGAATGTTTGGAGTCTGAGCTAAATGTTAGTTTCACGGTAAGGTAAGTAAACTCCGTAGTTCGTATTCATACACAAACACAGTGTGTTTTGATGTGGAGAAGATAAAGCTAGATAGTGAATATAAAGATGACGACCTGACTCGTTATTCAGCATGCTTTCACCCAGTGTGTTTGTGGATAAGCTAACGTTGCACTTGTCACAAACAGAGAAGTCAGGTGCAGAAAACTCTTCTCTATTATAGACAATGAGTCTATTGGGTTTGTGATATTTGTGTGTTAAGGGACAATGCTTAGCTTACATGCACCAAAAACAGGAAACTATTAGTTTTAGCTGTTGTAAATAGCATTGTAGCTCAGTTTACTTTTTATTATTAACAACGAAACTTCCTCTGTTGTTGATATAGTGGTAGTTATGATGTTAAAAATCAAGAAAATAAAATATCAAAATACAGCATGCATTGATTGATTGGTGAAGTGTCTTAGGACACCTTGATGAGTATGACAATTTGATTCACAAAGTTATAACAAGGGACTGAAAAAGCACCTGAGTAGTCCTGTAGAAAGTGGAGCGAATCATCCTGTAAACAGAGAAAAAGATTTGAATTAAACGTCTACAACTTTGTTAAGCAAATACTTTGCTGTTGCAGTAGATATTCGGCCATCATGAAATCTGCGTTTTCAGGCATGTGGAAAATCGCAACATGAAAGAGTGTGTCTTTTGATGTTGTGTCATGCGAGCAGACCGGTTTTATGTCCCCCTTTCTACACTTTTTGCATTGTCTGTTTTATGGCAAGGAAGTGGAGTTTATTTTTTTGGGGGGCCTGCACCGCATGTAAATGATTTACATTACAGATCGTAATTCATACTCTCTGACTGATAGATAAAGAAGTGTTGTGTTTTTAAGGATTAGTCAGTCTAAAAGTACTAAAGCAAAAGTGTGCTATAAAAATGGCAGATGAAGTACTACAGAACTGTAATAGGAAACAGAAGTTCAGAACATATAGGCAGTGGCAAAAAAAAATTAACTGGTGGTATGTTTTGTAAATTATGTGATTATTGTTTAAGGTGTTTGAAGTGGAGGGGGGTCAGGTGTGGCTCAGGTGATTAAGGCGCTGAGTTGCTCATTAGAGGGTTGTGAGTTTGATCTGTGCCACTGCCAGGTTGCCACTGTTGGTCCTTTGGGGCCTTAACCCTATGCCGATGTGTAATACACAGCCACTGAGATGCAGGGCTTCGCCAGTGCCAGTCAAAAGCCTGAAGCAATGGGTAGGTTGTGGCAGCAAGGGCATAGAGGTGTAAAATGTGCACCAATAACTTGCGAATTGAATGAACCGAGGTGGCGACCATTTGAAGGGAATTTTAAGTATTTTACTTCATACAGGTGGATTTATTTTAACTCATTCGTTTATTTCATTCATTTTAATGATTAATTCATTAATTAAATTTGATGCGGGCAGCTACAGGAAGCCAGTGCAGGTAGCGAAGAAGTAGGATATGGTGGGAGAACTTGGGAAGGTTGCCAGGAGTGAGTTGCAGTAGTCCAGTCTAGGGCTGCACGATACATTGTTTCAGCATCGTCATCGCGATGTACGCATGCGCAGTAGTCACATCGCAGCAGTCACGATGCAGGGCAAAATAAAAAAAAATTTGTTTGTCTGATTTAAAAATTTACTTTCTATATTTATAAACTTTCTATTCCCGGATTTATATTTGTCTAATATAAAAAATTAACTCATATTAAAGGGTTCTTTAAAAACTACAAAGCAGTTTCTGCGTGTGCATGGCGAAATGAGCACGGGGCGGGAAAAAAAGCGCCAAAATGGACGATTTGGTCGCAAAAAGAAACGCTACGCCGGTCATACAGTATGGAAGTATTTTGGATACAAAAAGGATGATGCTGACCAAAAACATGTGCTTTGTCGGGAGTGCCTGGCAGTTGTTGCCTAACGAATTGTTTGACTATTTAAGTCGGCACCACAAAGTGTACTGTATGACAAATGCAAAGCCAGATCAGATGCCCGCAAATATCTCTCTATTCCAGCAACAAGTTCCCCGTCAGAGACAGTTTTTAGTGCAAGTGGCAACATAATCACGTGTCAGCGTTCAAGTCTCAAGCCTGCAATGGTGGATAGACTGGTGTTCTTAGCTAAAAACCTCTAAGTTTCAATGAGTAAGCAGAAGCACCAAATTGGTGTATTTGAATATTTATATTTCCTTTTTGCATCAGCTCTGAGAAAGAAACCAAAATTTTTTTATAGAGTTGTTGAAAAGTTTAATTTAATCTTTTTTGTTAGCTGATGACACTTCTTTTACTTTGGCTAAACAAAGTATGCAAAACTAAAAAAAAAAAAAGAATCTTCTAACATATTATTTTATTTATTGTAAGATAATTATTGTTAACAACACTTGTTATTTACATTACAACAAGTTAAGTTTAGCTTATTACAATTTATTTGTTACCACTCAGGTTTTTTTTTCCTTTCTGAAAAGGAGTTCCCTTTTATCAGGGTAAAAGCAACATTCATTATTAATTTATAACATATTAGAGCCTTGATTTGCCTGAATTGACAGTAAATACGGTGAGTCAAACTGTTTATGAAACAACCCAAAATAAGCTTAAAAAGTATTTTATTTTAGGGTTTTGATTATCCTTTAAAAAAATTTATTCTTTGAAAATGCTTACAAAGTTACCCCAATTATTCTTGAATTATTAGATTTTTTAAGCAGTTCAAAACACCTGATGAACATAAATAAATTTGAACACATCGCAATATATATCGCAGGAAAAAAATATCGCAATGTAATTTTTTCCCAATATCGTGCAGCCCTAGTCCAGTCTTGAAATAACTAGGGACTGAACAAGTACCTGAGTAGCCTGTGAAGATAGAAATGGGCAAATTCTTCTGATGTTTTAAAGACAAAATCAGTAAGCGCGAGTAAGGTTAACAATGTGTGGGGAAAAATGACAGTTGTTTGTCTAGAGTTTTACAAGGTCTTGATGGGGATAAATCACCTGGGATAAACAGCAGTTCGGTTTTACTGAGATTTAGTTTTAGCTGATGAGCTGTCATCCAAGATTAGATGTCTGCCAGACATGCTGAGATCCGGGTGCAAAGGTGAGTGTCTGAGGGAGGAAAGGAGAGACTGAGTTGTGTGTCATCTGCATAACAACTGTATAAAAAGCTGTACCAGGATATGACCTTGGATATAAATGAAGAACCGAAGAGGACCAGGTACTGTGCCCTGTGGGACACCAGTAGAGAGTCTGCATGGGGCAGATGTGGATTCCCTCCATGTCACCTCATATGACCCGTTTTCTAGATAGGAAGCAAACCATTGCCATTATGTGCCACAGATTTCAAGGCTTGTAAGAATAGATATGAGATGTCCTGGAAGAAGGGGACAGATGACAGTTTAGGCTGGTTCTCACTGACGGACAGGAGGGTAGTCTCTGTGGAATGTGCTGTTTTAAATCCGGATTATTCGGGATCATTGAGGGTGTCCTGCGAGAGATAGAGAGACATTTGATTGTAAACAGGGCGTACAAGAATTTTTAAAAGAAAATAGAAAAGGCAAAACTGGGCGATAGTTGCAGGCAGGGTTTCTTGAAGATGGGAATAACACTTGCCTTCTTAAAAGCAGCAGAAACATGACCAGATGATATGGAATAGTTGATGATGGTTGTGATGGAAGGAGGAGGTCGCCTGTGATGGCCTGGAGCAATGTGGAAGAGATTGGGTCTAATGAACAGATGACAGGGGGACGAGATAATATGCTAAATCTTATCAGTCGTCCTCTTAGAAAATTCTAATAAGAGAGAAGAGGGAGGATCCTAAAGTTCTGCTTATAGGGGATGGGGTAGGAGCAAAGGTCTGGTGGATTGCTGCTATTTTCCTATCATAGAATATGGCGAAGTCACCAGCAGTTAGAGAGGTTGGAACAGGAGGAGCTGGTGGGGTGAGTAGTGAAAAGAAGATATTGTGGACTTTGCCAGGATCACATGCAAAAGCTTTTCCCTGTAGAAGGCCTTTTTGGCATAACTTGCTTCACGTAAGAATTTAGAGAGAAGAGCATGGTAAGAGACTAGATGCATCAGCTGGGATTTCTTCCATCTTCTCTCTGCAGTCCTTAATTCTTTTTGGATAGCCATGAAGCAGGACAATAAATCCTTCTTAGTTTGGAAGACAGAGGGCATATGAGGTCCATGGATGAGGAAGGGGAGGAGAGAAATGTGGTGAGGAGAGAAATGGTGGATCTATAGTCTGTTCCAGAAACACTTGGCACAAGGTAGGAAAACACAAGTGGTTATAATAAAAAAAAGTGGTCATAATTGACAGCTGGTTTCGAGGTTCCATCCCTTTGAGTGATTTTCCCATCATCTTATCGTATAGGCGTTCTCTTATTGAAACACAACATACTTTAATCTGTCATCTTTCATCAGCTCCTAGAAGCCAGGCCTCACCGGGTTTGTGTCAGCAGCGCATCCAGGCCTTGAAGGCTACAGTTTGTGTAAAGTGACCAGTGCAGTGTTTTAGTGAGATATGTTCGATCATCTGATTTGCTGAAATATGGAATTTCACTGAGTGATTAAATAATATCAACATGCTTTTTACAAAACACTTTTTTTTGGAAACATTTTATTGCCACTTTACCGCCTCTGCTTTATGTAAAAAATCAATTGATACAACTTCATCTTAAAATCAGTAACGTCTTTGAATTAACAAAAATGTTTATAGGTTATGTGTAGTAATGGATAGGTACACCTAAATGTGCTTGTAAGCTGGATGGCTACGTTAGTTAACTACATGATCAATTCTTCCACCTGTTTTGTGTCTAATCAAGCAGTGTTGGTTAAAATATCCCTACGAGTGCTTTCTACTTTTATGTCACCAAAGTTATTAGAAGTCGGATAAGGTCTGGTCTGTCTGACATCCACCATCATCTCACAGATGTTGAGTTTCTGTGGTCCAGTTTGCACCATACAGCAAAGGCATTAGTTAAGACCATGTTTTTTTCCCCCTCATGCGTATTTTTAATAAATTCCACATCAGCTTATGTGATAAGAATATTGCTGCAGATGTTGTTTTTTTTGTGTTGTACAGGAAAACAGGAAGCGAGCCAGCACTGTTTTTAGGATATGCATGTGCATTATTCATGGATGTGTATCTCCCATAAACACATGGACAGTCTGCTTTTTAAATACGCTAGAGCAGTTAAAAAAAAAAAAAACTCAAGTATAAAAACAGTCTTTGATGTGGTTAGATGAGCATGTCACCCACTTTAGTTTGATCCTCTCAAGGCAAGCTTAAGCAGGTCTTGTGCTGTTTTGGCTAGGGGTTAGAGTTGAGCCAGTATCAGGCTCTACATGATATTTATTATTTTTACTAGTTAGGGATGTCATTGCGTCATGGATGGGAATCACCGGGGACCACTGATACAATATTATCACAATACCTAGGTGTCGATTTGATTTGTATTGCGATTTTGTGAGTAAGATTTTACAAACTTTCTGATTCAATATTAAAATTTTCAAATCTTATCAAATACATTTCTCCTACTTCACATGAAACCATACTGCCAGGGTGTAAATAGTTCACAAATGCACCTCAAATGAAAAAATAATCTGTATAAAAATAATTGGTGTACCAGTACATGAATTCCTGCATAAAATTATAGTAATGCATACAGTAACTAAATCGATTATTTTCCTTATCTCTTTTGATTCATTAATAAAATATCACGTAATATTACAAATTCGTTAATAAAAATGATTTTCCTATGACGTACTAGTAGCATTTGTCACCATTCCATCATTAAACCAGAACACGTTAATTAAAGGTGAGAACCAGTGCATATATGTAACTGTAATGAGATTATCTTTGTTTTTATTTATTTTTTGGTAAACTTGGCTTTATTGCTTATTTTATTTGTGTTTTTAAACTAAAAATATATTGCTGCAAACGATAATTTTATTTTGCCACAATAGGAAGAGTTGCAAATGCTCAAAGCCACTTCCTGAAGTAGCAGGCCTGCGTCAGTGGTGTGAAATGTTTTTGCTTTGTGTCTTTTTGTGGTTTAGTTCGAACAGACATGGCTGTTAGGTGCAGGTTTCTTGGCTGCTGAGAGAAAGAGTTGGGTGCAGCCTGGTCAGAGTGACGGGCCATGGCCAGCCAGGGCAGCAGTGTGGACTCGAGAGCCACGGCAAGGGGTGTGGGCTCCATTAACTCCACCCCCGTGTCTGCCCGCATCGAGTCCTATGAAGGTGTGGAGAAGAAGTGCATCTCTGATCTCCGCAGAACCTTCTGCCTGTTTGTGACCTTTGATCTTCTCTTCATCACTCTTCTCTGGATCATTGAGCTCAATGTAAGTTTGCATGCTGGACATCAAATCCTAATGCTGTTTCAGAGCCACCATGAGACTAGGGTTGGGTATCATTAGTTTTTTTTTTTCGATACCGGTGCCAAATCGATACTTTTTAAAGTATTCGATACCGGTGCCAAAACGGTGCCTGAACTGATACTTTAGAAAAGCCACAAAATAATGGTGGATGACCCAAGAATACAATTTTATTGAACAAACAATTTTATACTTTTAAAGAATATATGAATATATACTGTAAGTAAATACAAAAAAACAACAAAACATAAGCCACCTAACCCAACAACAATAACTTAACCGCATCAAATTTTACCAATTCTTTTGCAGAAATTTCACCATATTTGCCTTTTCTAGCAAAATATGACAGCTTTCCTGACTTATTGCATGCCCTGCACAGGACATGCATAGCCTTTTTTGCAATGGTAAATGGGGTCACTGTTGTAGTACCACTAGTAATAGCTGGAAAGCCATAATTATAAACAGAATTCATGTTACATTAGTTTTTACAAATACTAACGTAATCGTTTGACCATTTGTTGCAAGCTAAGATAGCGGTAGACATCCTGCTGGTGTCAGAGCGAGTGTTAAGTTAGTTGCTGCGTTAACGCGCATCTCGGATGGTCTCTCATTTCCTGATGATTTGTGCTTTTAATTTTTTTCAATTTAATTTAATAAACTTTTAATCTACAAAAATATATGAATCCAGGGAACAAATATTCACATCGACAGTTCAGACATTTAAGTGGCACCGAAATGAGGCACCGAAATTCGCGTTCTGTTTCGGTCCGGTACATACCGGTTATATAGGTTTTTGGTACCCAATTCCTACATGAGACTAAGGGTGTCAACATGTTTGGATTGATTAAAACAAACTCTGGTGCGGTTGTTCTGTTAGTGCAGAACAACCAGTGTGAACGCTGCCATCCAAACCTCGGTGCGCACCAAGCAAGAGAATTGAGACTTGAAAAGTTCGGTCTCTGTCCGCATGCAGACGAACTCTGGAGAAGTTTGATTGTAATGTGAACAGAACACGGACCAAAGATATGTTCATTTACAGATCTTTGATCCGTGACGTGTTCACTACAGAACCATGTGAATATTTTTCAGGCAGTCTTGGTTCACTTGCTTCGTGTGAGGTTTGGATGACAGTGTCCACACTGTGGACCTGTGCTTTCATTCCTGCCAGGCAGACCCAGGAGAGGGGGATGTCTGACAAACTTCACAACTCGTGTGCAACAACCAAGGGTTATGTTAATGTACCCACCCACCTCAATTTTGATTTAAGACAGACTAATATTTTTAAATTAATATTTTAAAAGACATGAAACGAGCCTGATAATGAAGGCATATTTGTATGCTTCCTTTTAAAAAATATTTCAAAGTAATACTATTCTGGTTAATCATTAAATTTTGATAATCCGAACATCTAGTATTTTGTGGTTTAGAAAAAAACATAAGACTTATTATGTCAGAGAATTGTCAGAGAATACACATTTCACTACAGCAAAACTATACTATAAACACCATGATTAACTGAGTTTATATATGGTAGAATTGCATTAATGAAGCATGTGTAATTTCTGCTTTGTGTTCTCTGCTTCAGGTCAATGGCGGAATAGAGCAACAGCTAAAAAGAGAGGTGTTAGAATATGACTACCACAATTCCTTTTTTGACATTTTTGTAAGTAACTTCTTCTTTTCGTTGCACTCCTATCCCACCATCAGACCTCAGACCACTCCTGAACCTGAACTGAACTATTTTGTAAGAAAGTGAAATGAGAGTAAAAACCAACTGCATTAAATTTGTCCAATTATAGGTGGTTTGCACATCAATACATGCTCTGTTTCTCAAAGGTCAGAAGATGATATTTTACATAGGAAACGTTATTACAATCTCTTAATCGTACTAAAATGAGCTGGCATGAACCTTCCTATGCAGTTAGGGGGAACAGAGTAAGATAACGCCAGAAACAGAGACTTCTTTGTTAAATCAGGCACTTTTCAATAGCTTAAACATAACATAACTTATATGGCTATGTTTATTTCTATATGCATTACTAATAATATTTTAATCTGGGATAACAGTTACACAAAAGACAGTTGATCTTAAACAAGCTTCCAGCTTGATTGACCACTCCACCGTCCAATCACAGCACAGTACTGTATGTGGTAAAAAAACGACAGGAATATGCAACACATCGCACTTAATATCTAAATATATATTAATATATATTGTCTAAACTAGCGCAATGAAGAGAAACACCCCCAGTTCAGATTTTCACTGCTCTCCAGATGGTTATTGCGTATCATAACAGTCACATGACTGTAAACAACCTATTGGCAGAAGACTAGTGGACTTCTTTGTGTTGAAACTAAGATCAGAGTGTTTACACTAAATATTGCAATAGTACCTCAAGACTAAACATCATATCAGTCATATAGAACTCCTCTGACTCTAAAGCATTTAAGCATTAATTTAAAGTCTTTTAAGGTGGTTTTTAACAACGCACCAAAAAAAGTCAACTTTTTTTTTTTTTTTTTACCCTAAATTAGTTTAGAGATGTTTACCTTGCTCAACTGGACTATTTTACACTTTAAGTAATTCCAGTTGTAATAATTTATTTGTTTGCCTGGTTATTTTTACCTGCTCGTTTTTAAAGCATTTCTGCCAATGTATTTATTTCGATACGTTTATTTACTATTTAAAATATTACTGCTTACCCTGCACTTGCCATAAATATAGCATTTGATGTTTAACACGGTGTTAAAACTAACAACTTACTGAATCCCACGTATTTTGTAGTTTACATACTTTGTGTAGTTTTCAGTAATGGTCAGTTTTCTCTTGACTTCTTCCTCACGTCTTCTTTTTTTGACAATTAAACATCAAATAACTAGTTAAATGTTTAGATGTTGCAACATTGTTTTCGTCTCTATTTTATGAGGGCCATTCAAGGCAAACTGGGACTTGTGAAATGTCTTCTCTTAAATGAAGACGCAACACTTATTGACATTTATAGAAGACCTCAAGCACAAGACTGTGAAGTCTGTGAATGGTGCAAACATTAAAAAAGGCTCTATGTCTGTAAATGATGATCCTACAAGAGGTGGCTCAGAGCATACTGCATTCGTTCCCATGAACTTTCAGCATGTTGAATGCAGTTCGATCATGGCTCAGGTGTACTGGGAACACTTTCTAACTCGATAGTATCCAAGCACTAGTGAAATAGTGGTAGAGGTGCATTAATGGAGCAGATGATTATATACAGAAATGAAGAATTTAGATTAACGTTCATAACTGTTTTATTATGCACAAATCCCAGTTTGACATGAACCCCCCCCCTTGTGATTAATTTATATATTACATATTGTGAAAACTCTGCTATGTCTTTAGTTCGTTATTTTTTTTTATCTTTAGATACTGGCTGTGTTCCGATTTGCAGCCTTGATCCTGGCGTATGCAGTATTTAGACTGCGCCACTGGTGGGCCATCGCGGTAGGTTTACTTCCACATGGCTTAGTTTTGCACTTATTTGACACCAGGTGGTAATAGAGGTCTGTCTTATACTGTAGTTGTCTACCCTCTGTCATTTTCCTGTACATCTTAAAGTTTTGTAAAAGGTTTTAATAAATTTTGGGGGCTAGTCCAATAAATGTTTAAAAATTTCCAAAACATAAATAAATAATGATTTAGTAAATAGGATATAATAGAAAGCAAAAACAAAACAAAAAAAGATTTGAACACTTCACTGCAACCAGTAGACAACAGTTCTTTTATTTAAGATCAGTGCCTTTCTTAAATCTTTGCCATATATATTTTTAATCAACAGATAACAACAGCCATCACCAGTGGTTTCCTAATTGCAAAAGTTATTATATCAAAGGTATGTTGTCTCTTTTAACTTAATAGTCTTATTTTCACATTTCCGTGATCTTTGCGTAATAGCCAGCTGCAGATTTTACCCGTCAGTTTAATGACTACATTACATCATGTGCAACACAAACTGTAAAACCCTTAAATACAGGTTTATAATGCTTTTTGTTCATGTCCAGCTGCTCTCTCAGGGGGCATTCGGTTACCTGCTACCCATCACCTCATTCATCCTGGTGTGGATAGAGACGTGGATGTTAGACTTTAAAGTTCTGCCACAGGAAGCCATTGATGAAAACAGTGAGTTTGCTTTGTTAAATTACAACAGTAATCCGACCATCAATGTTCGACTAGCTTTTGAGGAAACATTATGTGGATTTATTTTTTTTATTTTGTTTGAGGACAAAACACTAACATTTGCACAACTACCTGGTACAGGGTATCTAACAATACAAAGCATCTCAGAGAGAGCTCCACTTATGCTGCCGGGGCCTCTCTCAGATGGACAGTTCTACTCACCACCTGAGTCTGTCGCAGGTAAGACATCCTTTCCTATCAGAAGGCACAATGTGACCATGATAAACCTATAATGAATGAGGCATTCTGTGGATTTTGTACAGAAATTAGACAGTGCCTTTAAATGATTGAAGATAATGTTATTTGTGAGTAAGTAACTGTTAAACCACAGAGATTTTTTCTTGGAAAAATAAAACAGTAAGCGCCCAGGTGCAACAACGTTTATTCAGATACACCTAAACAAATGAAACCACATTGTTCCTCAGAATAAAACCTCAGCCTTGTTGGTGTTATACACTCATTTTTTTTTTCTTTCCATGCAAAGGTCATCATTCCCATGGGAAGAAAAACTACGTATAATTCATAGGGTTCTTACCAAACCATGTTGACACACTAAAAATTCTAACTTGTACCTAAAAACTGCCTATACAAACTGAGCATTTACTTTACAAGTAAAAAGTGTCAGCAATAATAGCAGATTCAATAATTTCATGGTTAATTATTCATAATTACTACTACAAATACTTAAAATGTTGATTTCACTGCTGTACTAGTAATCACATAAATCTGTTCATCTTACAGATTCTGATGAAGATCTGGAAGACAAGCATGACCTTGAGAAACCCATTGTCTAGCAGGTGTTCCAATGTGCACGTATATTGGAACATCCAGTATAGCTTTATGTGAAGGATGTGTGCTTCGGTTGCTCAGGAGTAATCAGTACCATGCCAGCATTAAGGTCTTGGCGAATGTGCCCCTGCCTTGAGTTGCATTTTTTATTTCTGTGGTTTATCATGCAAGTGATCTTTACAGGCATTTTAGTTCCTCCATTGCCATTGTTACGTTCCTCACCCAACTGATTAATTCTTAGTGTTGCACTCTCATAAGTGATCCATTCACACACAACAATCCATTGCGATCCTGTTTGGTTGTTGTAATTAATGTTATACTGTACACCATGGAGTTTTCACTTTGTTTTGCTCATGAAAAAAATTCAAAGTTAAAAATGAACTACTGTTTGCTTTTGATTTTCAATGTGTATCGCACTTTTATTATCTTGTTTAAGACTCTACGATAGCAGTTGGCTGCCTGGTCGTGTTTTGTTGTGCAAGAGGGCTGTTGACACTTCCTGTCTTTATATTATATTTAGATCACTAAAAATTACAAAACATATAGAAGTACATTACTTGGAATTGCAGATGCAAAACTACAGATTATTAGGGTGACACATTTTATTTACAATGTGTTTTTATAGTTATATTCAAGCACCATTTTTAACAAGTTTGCTGTCTCTCCTTGTGTATGGGATAGCCTTACACATATTATAGGCAGTTATATTTTAGCTAAAACATTTGCTTAAACACAGACTAACATGCAGCATAAAGGGCTCATTTAATTTTGCATGATCATATACTGTTTACTACAACCGTGTAGAATGATCATATGTTCAAAGTTATATGCATGTTGTCTGTCAGTAGACGTTACCTGATACCACATGTGCATTCAATGACAAAAGAGTTTTATTTGATCCTTTTTTTTTTAAATTAATAGTTTAGGTAAGAGCCTGTGTATGTGGGGGGTTTTGTGAAACTCTCAGCCTTCGAGATTTTAAAGTGATTTCTGTGCCATTATTTTTTTTTCAAGGTAAATGTACGTCCATTTGTTTTAATTAAAGTTTCTGATTATTTCAGATTTCTTTGAGTCATGTTCTTTGTGTTAAAGATTTAATAATATAATTTGCCCTTTATTTATTTATTTATTTTTACTTTCATAGCAAGATACAGGGGAATGAGCATGGCCTAATAGATATTTGCACTTTAAGCTATATTTGATGTCTGATGTGAAACAACAGTGCATCAGTAAATTATACATGCACATGACCTGAAGCACAGCCAGCACAGCAAAATGTGGTGAAGCTGCTGCATTTGTTTCAGTTCCAGTAAAACAGTTGCAGTTTTTGGGGAAAGAAAACTACAGTACAAATTTCCAAATTGCTGTTTCCATCTTTTTTGTTAAAACCACAATTTATTCTTAGTGAACTCTATTTATATTCAAGTAGTGTATTTGTCTTTTTACAAGAAATGTGTCCAAATTATTGGTACTTCTAAGAATATGCTCAATTCTGCTATTGTGTTTAATGATGTTATGTTTTTCTGGGGAAAAAATCTGTGCAAATTTTCTCTGATAAAGAGTTCTTAACACAAAAGACAGATGATTCTTTATCTGCAGAAATCAGGTAATGGCTATGATATGGCACAGATGGCACAAATATGGCACAATTTTAAATAGCTTTTTATTTAAAAAAAAAATTATTTTATACTGTTTACATTTATGGTGCATTACCGATCGGTTGGCATATTAGAGTTAGCTAAAGATAAACTCAAAAGTTGAAAGTTTAGAGGTGAGCAAGACACAAACCTTGACATATTTTTGTAAACAAGGTATAAAAGCTAATTAAATATTTTTCTTTTTAAAGAAATGTTACTTACATATAGAAAAGAAATCACCTGTATACTGTAAAATGTAAACATTTTTCACCAGTGTTTTTTAACATTACAATGAACAAATAGGCAGAGTTATACTCTTTATCGCAAGTATCGCATAATGACTAACCATGCAGTATGGAGGTTGTTCTATCACTTGTTGTCTTGCTATGTTGTAGGAGATAGTGAGTAATGTCTATACACAGTTAGAATCTGTAACTTGCGCATCTCAGTAACCCAAAATATAACAAGTAAATTGTTCTAAAACTGCAGCTGACTGATAGCACATGTGGTAATGTGGAAAGAGATACGCGAGTTTGTCTTTGCATAATACCATAAAACGTCTATGTAAAATTTTGCCCTAAGTTAACTTCTTCCCTGTGCTCTCATACTTGGGTCAAGGAATTTTTTAACTGATTAAAGACATTCATTTTAAGCTTCAACTACAAAGTTACACAAAAGTATCATAAACTGTAATGAAACTCAAAAAGCTATGCCAGCAATGTGGAGAAATCTACTGTACATGCATAATGAAAGCATAAACTTTGTACAAATTTCTTGAAATAGGGTTGGGTGTCATCCTGAAATCCTAAAATGTCAACCTGAAACGCTTACAATGATACTCACTCGAACACTCCAAAGCTGTGTTTGTTCCAAATGAAAATGAAAATGGCAGATCATCAAGAAAATTTTACTTATATGCCAGAGTTCATTTTGTGAATATGTTTTAAAAAGCAAGAGACACAGAATGGGTCTGAATGAACTGTGACTCTATATTCTTTTATTTATTTATTTTTTGATGGACTTTATCTTGAGCTAATCTGAAAGTGGCATTTATTTCGGTATCAATATCACAAAAACAATTACTGATAATGTAAAACATTGTTCAAGTGGTAAACGTAACTGTATATAGATACACAGATTTCTATTTGAATGACACATTATAATTATTCAGGTTTCAAGTACTCCTTTTTAAAAAAATAGAATAAGAGAAAAATATTAATAGTGCAAGTAATAATAATGTAAGTACTATAGCAAATTCTACTTGTAAGACAATTAAGAGAGAGAAAAAAAGAAAGGAATCTCTTGGTGTGTTTGACTTTTGGATCATCAGTGAGCTTTGCTCCTAGAGATCTCTTTGTTTATTCGGTTCCTCTTGCACAGTAAAATGGAGACAACACAGAAGTACAGCACATTTTTCAGCAGCAGTATCACATACGACACACTGAACAGGTACAGGTTGTGGGGGAGCCCAAAAACTGCATGAGAGATGAAAAGAAAATGATCAACACACTGAAATGATATTTAGTGCAGTAGAATCATTTTCCAAATGCGATACTCAAAATGTGAATCACTGGATTATACATATTAATGGATTTTATTATTATTTTATTATAATTTTTTAAAAGTAAAATCTTAAATTAACCACTTTACTTTACACTGGCTGAAAAAAAGCATTACCAAACTGTTGGCCTACATTTAAAAAGAATCAACTACGGTGATTGCTGAAATTATTGGAATATAATTGGAATATTTGGATATTATTATTATTATTATTATTATTATTATTATTATATAATTGGAATACAATGTGTACACACATACACACAATGAGATGAAAACTCACAAGATAAGCAGCTGTGTGGTAAGAAAAAAAAGGATTTGATTTGCTACGGAGCATAGCGATTGGACTTTGGAGCAATAAAAAAAAAGGTCATGTGATCCGGTGAGTTCAGATTGACTCTATAACTGAGTGATGGACGTGTCAGAGTAATAAGAGAAACACTTGAAGCGATGCACCCATCATGCCTAGTGGCCACTGTACAAGCCTTTGAAGGCAGTGTTATGATCTCGTGCTTCATGAGTTGGTCAGGTCTAGGCTTATCAACTTATGTGACAATAAAGTCAACTGACTACATCAATGTACTAAATGTCCAGGTTATTACATCAATTGATTTTTTTTCTTGCCTGATGGCATAGGCATATTCCAGGATTCATATTGGGAAAATGCTGGGAGCATGAGCAATCATTTTCAAACCTGAATTAGGTGGTTAAATTAAATATTAGTTTATATATACCTTTTATTTATTTAATTGGCCAGGCAGTGTACATGATGAAGTTAAAATGTTATGGTACAAAACAAAATAAGTAAAAAACTAAATATCTATTAAAATCAGAAAACCTGTTCTGAGCTGTGAATGAAGACATTATAAAAGTTAACATTTGTTAAAACCAAGAACATATAAAAGCATATTGCTGCCTTGTTGTTACCTCTTGGAATGGTGATAATCTGGTCATTAAATCTGCTGTCATGTTGAACAGAACAGGTGAAGTAATTTTTCATGGCTTTGTGCCGATCTACAATGAGCATGCTGGTTATTTGGACTTCCCGATCTTTGTCTCTCTGCTCCAGCTGCTCATCATCTTTCAGCTCAACTTTTCTTCCCCACCAATCCACTGCTTGCCATGTGAATCGCACCAGTTCTGGGAACATGCCTCTCGCCTGGCACAGCAGAACACGCTTTCCATTTGCTTGTGGCCTGGACACTGGATACACTGACACTTGAGGTTTTTTGACCTGGTCCTTCCCAGAGTCTGTATCTTTAAAGAAGCTAATGTTCATTGCATATTCCAGCAATACTTTTATGTCTAAATATCAACCTTTTTTAAAGAAAAATTATTCATAAATATAAACATAATTGACTTGATTCAATTACTGTGAATCTAATGCCACTTAACTAACAATAACCACAAAAAAACAACAAATATAATTTGCCCAGTATTTTTTTTTTTTTTACTTTTATAGTAAGATACAGGGGAATGAGCATGGCCTAATAGATATTTGCACTTTAAGCTATATTTGATGTCTGATGTGAAACAACAGTGCATCAGTAAATTATACATGCACATGACCTGGAGCACAGCCAGCACAGCAAAATGTCGTGAAGCTGCTGCATTTGTTTTAGTTCCAGTAAAACACTCAGTTGCGGTGTGTGGGGAAAGAAAACTACAGTACTACACTTTCCAAACTGTTGTTTCCATCTTTTTTGTTAAAACACAATTTATTCTTATTTAACTTTTTTTTTTATATTCAAGTAGTGTATTTGTCTTCTTACAAGAAATGTGTCCAAATTATTGGTACTTCTAAAAATATGCTCAATTCTGCTGTTGTGTTTAATGATGGCCTGTTTTTCTGGATAAAATATCTGTGCAAATTCTCTCTGAAAAAAAAAAAAACTTTCAACATAAAAGACAGATGATTCTTTATCTTCAGATATCAGGTAATAGACATGATATGGCACAATAGCACAGATAAGGCACAATTTAAAGAGCTTTTAAAAAAATAAGGATAAAACTATCCTATACTTGTTTACATTTATGGTGCATTACAGATCGGTTGGCATATTAGAGTTGGCTAAAGCTAAACTCAAAAGTTGAAAATTTAGGGGAGAGCAAGACACAAACCTTGACATATTTTTGTAAACAAGGTATGAAAGCTAATTTAAAATTTTTCTTTTTAAATAATTTTTTCTTTGTAAATCTAAGCTAACATATAGGAATAATAATGAAAAATAACCACAAGAAAACAACAAAAAAAGCAAGTGACTCATACCAGTGACGATAAGCTGAGTTCCAGATCCAAATACTTTGTAGTCGCCATAGTAGTAGTAGTTGTCGTCGTAGTAGTAGTATCCCACTGTGATGCAGACTACATCTAATACTTCTAAAAACAATTTGTCATCTAATCAACATCTTAAATAGTCTATATATTTTAAAGATATTTGTAATTGCATGAAATATAATTTGTTTAATAATTATACATTATCAAGTTTGCTTCAAGGCGTTAGGATGTTTTTATTAAATTTCACCGTTTTCACTGTTTTTCACCTGCTTAACAATTATTGTTCTTGAGATGAAACCCTCCCTCCTTTGCATCGCATGATTTAAACAAGCTAGACAAACCAAAAAGGCTTCATACACTTATGATGTATAATGTACAGTAAATATTAAAATAAAATTGACTTTACAGAGTGATGTGAAGTTTTTCTTGAACTGTTGTCATATAGGGCAATAGATGTATTATTCTTATGTAGGCAAGTTAAATTAATAGTATTTCATGTACAGTATATAAATTATACAATATATAAATCGAAACATTTATTTGCTTTATTTTGTAATATGCATGAATAGAAAATGTTTTTTTATTTAGATTAAAAACAAATTTGTATGTATATTTCATGGCTGTTGTGCTTCTTTAGAAGGTAAATGTTCAAGATGTGATATTATGCATCTGTCCTTCTCCTGCCCATATCCTTACATCAAGAGAACTTAGCTATTTCATTTTCTTTGTTTGTTTTACCCACGACCCTGAATACAGGATAAAGCAATATAGAAGGTGATTGAGTGAGTGAGTGAGTGAGTGTTTGTTTTACCGTTAATACTAAGATATGTTCAACTATTATGCATTATGATCTTTATAATCATTTAAATGTAAAGAATAAAATATATACAATATATATTTTGTGTTTTAAGCACATGACATTTAATAATTTAAAAAACCTTCTTTAAACGTCTTGCTTGTCCTAGTTTACCAGTTATATGCTGACAAACATTACTAATATGTAATTATATGCTATTTTAAACAAATAATAACATTTGCAAATCTTTTATTATCTTTTCTACGGAGTTTCACTTTTTTTTAACCTGTACACAATTTCTTATCATTGATTCTTGTGAATCTAGTTTTAATATGAAGTTTTTCACATCCCCAAAAGTGCTGTCCCAACATAACACCATAAATTAGACAAAACAACATAAATGCTTCTTTATGGACCTTCTAATGAAGGGTTAACCTAAAAGTATTCTCATTCTTAGTGTGTGGGTGTTTAAATATAATTTAAACAAATGTGTTATCAATGTCAGGAATTCTGTAATGTAAAATGCACTGTAGACCAAAGTCTGCCTGACCTTACCAGTTTATTAAATAGCTCTTTATGAGTCTAATTTATGATGTGTGCCTTTTAAACACTGTATGATGTGTGCCATTAATACACTGTCCACTCTTATAGCAACTAGATATAATAAGATTGATTAATAAGAACGGATGTGTGATTATCTCAATATAAGATCCTGTTGTCTTCATGTAGGAGTGTGATATACTTGGATTTAATATAAAAGATGAAGTGTGTTAGTGAGGCAAATTATTTATAATGAGAAGTTATAATAAGTAGTTATAATAAGAAGCTGTATGATGGTGGGTATTGTATTGTAGAGTTTTTGAACAGGACTCAGAGCTTTAATCTCACTGTGCTACCCCACACCCAGCAGGCACAGTAATATGTTGCTGAATGCTCTGGCTTTACATTGGGGAATATCAAAACAACTTTATTGTCTGCTGTAATTTCTGACTGTAAAAACCCAAAGCCATGCTCATTCTTGTGGTATGCATTACTGATGGACCTGTACTGAACTCTCTGGAGTGGTTCACCATCTTTCTTCTGATACCAGTGAATGTAAAATCTACAGTCGTAAGAAAAGATGCATTCTATCTGGGCGAGGTTATTAGCAGGTTTAGTTATTAAGAACGTCTGATGCAGCTCCACAGCATTGGCCACTGTGGAAAAGAAACAAACAAACTTTAAATAAAAAAATCTTTCATAGACCAAATCACATTAAGTGAAAGATAATATTTTTTAAAGAAGCATAGAAAAATCAATAAAGAGAAAAATAGGTTTAATGACCTGAAGCTTACCTGCACATAATCGAAGAAGCAGCAATAAAAAATGCTGTATAAGATACATAGCCACTGTAAACTGAGTAACTTTTGCTCTGTGCAAACTGATTAGAGAATGAACGTTATGAAGAGAAGCTCACTGTGTGGTTAACTCCTCCTTATGGTAAACTGCGTAGTAGCCTACTCTTAAAAGAACTTGTTTTTAATAAACTCGATGAGTAAAATAAATCGATAAATAAACAATATATTACACTGATGATAATTTGTATATATTCTCTTACTGTGAGAGCACTTTGCCTTAATATTGATTGCAGAATCTCCTTCATGAATCCTCACACCCAGGTGCTACCACTAACATGTTTCAAAATGGATTTTGAGCTGTATTTTGCATTTCTTTTCTTTTTTTTTTTTTCAAATTTGTGTTTAGATTAAAAATTATTGTTCTCAAAATTAGTCCAGAAAACACCCCACTGAGAGGCTAAATCTCTTTTGTAGACCCATCAAGTTCATATCATATGGGATGTGATTCTCAACTAACAAATTAATCAGCTAATAGTCCTTTCTAAATTAAAGGTGGTGTGAAAGAGCATTGAAAACAATAAAATTCCTTTAAAAGTCCTTTAGCTCCATGGTTATTAACCATTAATGTACCATAAGGCAGAGCTAAAGTAAAATAAAAAAAAAAGCACCTGAAAATACACACTTCTGCAAGCCTTAAGATATGATGGCAGATTACCACAAGAGGGAGGCAGAGTTCTGTTTTAAAGATTATTTGCTCCTACTTACTTGGTCTTGTCTTAAGCAGGAGATAGTCCAAGAATATAAGTTCAGCACTATACTGGTATACAATATCTTTAAAATTTATGCAATAAAATGCACTGATCAGCAAAAACATAAACAGTAAATAACATTAACAACACATTGATTATCAATTATATATATCAGTAAACTGGTGACAATATCATGGGCACACAATGCTCATTTAGGACTGTGGCAGGAAAAAGCTAGTTGGTCTGGTCTGATACCACAGAAAAGCAATTGCAGCACAACTTGGCAAAAAAAGTCAATGATGGCTACGATAGAAAGGCACCAGAACACTCCAGAGCCCACCACATTTACTGCCTTCCCAGCCTCCCAATTCCACAGATCCCAGTCGGATCTAGCACCAATGGGATGCATTGGGCAAACAAGTATGATCCATGGAGGCCCAATCAAGAAACTCAAGGATCTGTCCAGACACCACAGCACACCCCAGAGGTCTTGTGGAGTGTTGACCTGAGGGGCCAAAGCTGCCCTAGTAGGACACAAGGGAACCTACTGTACACAATATTGAGCTTAATGTTTTTCTATTGTAATTTTATGGCTGATCTGTGTATAATATACAGTTAATTTTAATTATAATCATTGTTGTTATTAAATACAAAGATGCACTATGAACACAAAACCATAGAGAACATTTTACTACACTATTTCATGCCTAATTACTAAGTGATAACCTTTAGAAAATTCATAAAAGTTGTAATAAACTCTTGAACCACAATTAGTTTATATAAATAGTACAGTAAGGGTGCACGTGCACCATGATAAACATTGTGTTTGATGCCTTTGACTCCCACTGTGTATTTATACTCTTTATTCAAATTCAAATACATTTAAATTCTAACTTTAGGATGGCAGATGCATCCACTTCCCTTATCATTTATGTATTTTAGTCACAGTAATAATAGGCCTATTATTAAAAAATGACTGGAAATGTTAATGTTAATGTAAATGTCAAGTTGCCCTAAAGACAGCACACACGCAACACACACACACATCCTGCGGAAGAAAATAGCTTATCTGCCCAGCATATTATGTTCCAGCAGCTGTATGTGGTTTATTTGTAGTAAACACTCTAAGCAGCACTGTGTGCAAAACCCACCACACTGTCTGCATCTCTCTCTCTCTCTCTCTCTCTCTCTCTCTCACACACACACACACACACACACACACGCCCAATCTAATTTAATTAAGATACAGACAGTATTTACATAATAATAGTAAGAATAATAAGAAGGAGAAGGGAAAGAAAAAGAAGAGGAAGAAAGGTTAGATTCAAGATTCAAATAACTTTATTAATCCCAGAGGGAAATTGCTGCGAGAAATTGCTGAGGGAAATAGTGCGGTTGCCTTACAGGTTCCCATTTTGCCTCTGGTCTACATATAAAATAATTATTAGCAACAGAGCCTTATCTTTGGTTTATGTCAGACATCATTTGGTGTATAAAATCCTCCACCTATTTTTATATCTCCACAGAAAAAGTTATGTTACGGTATTTCTCAGTTTGTAAATTTATCATTCATTATCGTTTTTGTTCACATACAACATTGTGTTTGGTTTCCATGTATCCTTATCTGGGACCCGTTTAATTTATGAATGATCTTACCAAAAGATTGTACTGTACGTTTTTTTAATGGATATATGAACATTAACTTCTAAAAAATATATTTATACACTTCTAATTTCCATGTAACTAATTGCATAAGTCTATGAAAAAGAGACCCAAGCTAGAGCAAGGACCTGTCATGTCTGTAATTATAACATATTGAAATCAGGCTTGAAAAAAATGGCCAAAAATCTACTTGCATTTATAATCAAAACTTTCAAAGGCAATTGTGTAAAGTGAGCTGCATGTTTGCTCAGTAGCTCAGACTTTTCCGAAGGTGTCATACTGAAACCTTTGTAACTATACACTGCCTGTCCAAGGTTCATCAGATCATCAGTGGTTACTATATGACTAAGCAGGAAATACAGAGCAGGGTTTAAAAAAAGTAGAGCAGAAATACACAGCATAAATATATAACACAGGAGGTTTAATAGTAACCATGTCTGCTCAGAAGAAAATGACGAATCTTTATATAAAATATCAGAAAGGGTGATGTGGTATTTACCTTAAAACGCAAGTGACACAGATCCATGCCAGAACATGGATCACAACAACAGAAAAAAAGATAAATGATAAAAAAAAAAATAATAATAATAAAAAAAATAAATAATAATAATTATAGCTACTTATATGGAAGTCATGCCAGTGTGTGTCTAAGGGGAAAACATCAGATATCAATCTGTGTGTTTGGGTGCTTGGATATGTCATGTAGAATGAATGTTCGTCAATACTATACTTTATCTAGACACATTTTTCTCACACATACACACTTCCAAATATTTTCTTTTCTAAAAAAATCTTTCAATTTTGTGAAGCTGCTTTGAGACAATGAGCATTTTTAAAAGCGCCATATACTGTAAATAAAATTGAATTGAAATGAATCGATATACTAATATCATTACTTTTTAAAATGTGTAAATGATCAGATTATGGGAATGACATTACAAAAATTTAGAAGTGTGTGTGTGTGTGTGTGTGTGTGTGTATAAACTTTTTATATTTTAATGTAGTTTACAAAAAACCTCAAACAGTTTATGGAAATACTGTAATATAGTAAGTGTCCACGTGCATCATCACAGATAAACCTAATTAATGAAACAAAGTTTCTCAGAACTGCCTCTGATTCTCAGAACTCCACACCCTTATTTTTATAATACAAATTTAGATATTTATAAATGCTCATATTATTATTATTATTATTATTATTATTATTATTATTATTATTATTATTATTTTGGAAACAACCGGGAAAAACCATAAAAAGACTTAATCATATGTGTTAAGCTATTTCTTTGCCTATATGTGAATCGTTATTTATTAATTTTTCCTATTCATGTTTGTATAGTTGCTTTAAATGAAATCAGATTAAATTTTTTTTTACCATATTTCGTATGTTGTGCTAAAAAATGTGACATTCTATATGTGACACAGTTCTAAAGCCTGTTTAAATTCAATTCAAATGTTTTAAGGCTACATGGTGTTCAATAACCTTTTTACAACTGGTTTATGCATTCTAAATGAAACCACAAGTTATATTGCTGGGATTATATTGTACATGTATATGTATATTTGAAGAAACTTTATCAGCCTGTTTATTATAAGCCTGATTTATGTTTTACTCAAAAACAAATTGTCTCTTTAATACTGCATTTTTAATACAGATCTCTATATTTTCAAAGGACACTGTGTACTGATTTACAGATCTTTTTCCATTTTTCGTAACATAATAATGAAGTCAAGTTTTTTGTAATTTATAGTAAATTCCAGGTTCAATCTTATTTATGCCCTTATTTGTACAGTTTATTTTACTAGTTACATTTATTTTTCTTTAGTATTTCTTTTCATTCATATTTATTCCTTATGTATAAGCATTTCACTGCATATCGTACTGTGTATGACTGTGTACGTGACAAATAAAATTTGATTTTTTTATTTTAATTAAATAAAATTTGATTAAAATTCAGTATTGTTTGTATTATTTTCTCTCTCTCTCTTTCTCTCTCTCTCTCTGGGGGCGTCTGAGTAAGCGTTAATTTTGTGGTTGGAAACTTTTAAATATAGTATACATAATAATTTTTTAAAATATTGTTTAACCTCAAACAATTTATGGAAAGATGTAGAACAATGAAGGTCCAGGTGCATTATTACAGATAAGCCTGATGAATGACACACAGTTACCCAGAAATACATCTGACTCTCAAAACCTCAGACCTCGATTTTTTTCTAATACAAATTTAGATATTTATTTGATGAGTTCTGCATTATTATATAAGTAACTGAAAATACAAATGTTTGTATGTCAGAAAGGAAACAAGTTTTCAGTCTTCTAGGTTTTACCTGCAAAAACAGAAAAGAAGTCTCAAGAAGACCTGTGAGAGTCTCTCCAAAATGCTTAAAAAAACGAATTAGTCAATTTCTTAAAAACAAAACAACAAAAAAGGAAATACTAACACCAAATATTAATGTTGTTTGGTTTATTACTGTGTTTTGCTCTTTATAAGATCTTATAATGTAGAAATGTTTAAATTCAATACATTTCCCTTTTTAAAAAAAATTTATTAATCAATTTCTGTACAGCATATCTTTACACTATGCCTAATACTTCTGTGCAATACTATATACTTTTCATTCTGGTCCAAATACATTATTTGTACAAAAATAATGACTCTGTTACACAGACCTCCCACTTCTTCTGTGCATTTAATTTGCAATGTATCAAAATAATATCAAAATAAAATTAAAATGATGAGAAATGTTTTTAAAATTTATTAAAATTAAAATTTTGCTTGTTGCATTTAGGCCAGACTATACAGAGATACAGGGTTATTTTTGCTCTTAGTGAATTCACCACACTGAGACACACACACACACACACACACTGGGCAAAAGCAATCAGCTTATCAGCTCAACACACTGCGTTCAAAACAGCTGTGTGTGGTTTATTTCTAGTAAACACACGCAGCTGCTCTGCAAGCACAAATGCAAAACCTACCACACTATACCTTTCACACGAACCCACACACAAAAACGCACACACACACACACACACACACACACACACACACACACACACGCACACACACACACACACACACACACTCACATACACATAAACACACTTACCCAATAGTTTCCATCAAATAAAATTTTTCATGTATAAAAGACTAATATATTTTTTTGCAAAAATTGCAAATGTTTATTATTATTATTATTATTATTATTATTATTATTATTATTATTATTATTAGTAGTAGTAGTAGTAGTATTAGTATTAGTGTTAGTATTTATTTTGTACCTGCAAGTGTACTTACATTATTTTGTGTGAAAGGTCTATTGCAAACATCCATATAAATGAGGCAAGTACACTTCTGTGGCACTATATTGTTTGTAAAGTTATGAGAAATGTTGTTTGTTGTTGTTGTTGTTGCTGCAGCTGCTGTTGTTGCTGTTGACATGCAACATTGTGTATGTTTTATGTATCTTGTCTATTATCACACATGAGACTCAATAGATGGATGCGATTACCAGTAGATTCAATTAGGTCAATATTCATATCTTAAAAATTCAAATTTTATTTGTCACATACACAGTCATACACAGTACGATATGCAGTGAAATGCTTGTAAATGTATTTAAATAAATTTATTTTTCTTAAAAATGTATTTATATGAATTTCTTTTTCTATAAATGCCTATACCTACAGTATGCTACTTTAAACAAGCTAAAGTAAAGACCTGTCATTTCTGTACTTGTTAAATGCCTATCCAATGGACCATAAATCTACTGATATACATTCAATTAATGTCAAAGGTTTCAAAGCAATGTTTGCATTTAAAACTGTATAATAAAGTTTAGCTCTAAGCTCTAAACAGCTCCTTGCAAAGTCCAGAATGCCAGCAAAAAGACTTCTATTAACATAATGATTGATATTAATACATCATACTAAATATACTGTATACATAGTATATTTAAGGCATTATAACTGCCTGACGATTTCTTTCTTGAATCCTTGTACTATATTATTATTGAACACATTTTTCAAATGAGAACTATTATGTTTTACACTATTATTTACACATTCCTAGAACAATAACAAAAAAGTACATTTTTGCTTAAAGGTTAGGCATCCTTAAACTTTTAAAATGATACACACATTCACACACATATCTTTTAAAATGATACACACATTATACCATGTTACAATTATCTTTGCTTTTTATTGCATCTGGAAAACACTGCAAACCTGAACATAAAAAAGTGGCAAAGGCTGTGATTGGTTTTGGAAAGACTGTATAGTCTTGAGCCACCCTTATTTCTCCATATTAAATGTAATAAATAATGTAGATTAAATTAAGTTAAATGTTTTTGTGCTGGAATGATTTATAGGTCACTGTGTGGTTTAACACAATTCATTTGAAGCTGCGCAGGTAAAAAGAATGGACTAAAAATGAGAGCCAAAAACTTGCCAAAGTTCAAGCTAAAAAAGTTGGTCAGGAAGCTTGCAGAACAATTCCTCAAGATTACATAAAAATATAAAAACTCTGGATCTTTGGAAGCAAAATTAGAGGTGACTCAAGACTTAAACATTTTACCTACTGTATGTGATTATATAAAAAAAGGCATGACACAGGAAGAGCAAGAAGTAGAACTGTTTCACTGGGCAAATGTAATGAAATTCAAAAAACTGATTTTATGATCTTTAGTAAAATATAATGGTAGTAATTTAAATGGAAAGTCTTTATAGATTATAATGTAAAAAAAAAAAGCAATCAAGCAATAATCTATATATAGTAGCATAGACACTTGAGGATTAAAAGACACCATGGGTATACTTAAAAGAACAAAATACAGAGCAAATACATTAAGCAAATACATTAGGCAGGTTATATTAGCATGGTTTTGCAATATACAATGTTAAAAACTGCTTTACTGGCAGTTTATTTGAGATGGGGTGCGCTTTTCTTAAATCAGGACTGAATCTCTGCATTTCGTCTGCACAGTAAGACAGAGACAATGCAGAAATATAGCACATTTTTCACGAGCAGTGTCACATATGTCATACTGAACAGATGCAGGTTGCGTCTGAGCTCAAACACACCTGCACAAGAGACAAAACAAAAAAAAAAATCATATTCAAAATCAGAAAATCTTACAGTCTTGGCATTAAATTATTTACATTCATTTACTTAATTTTCTTCAGCTGCAAAATGTAAGTTAACTGTTAAAATAATGAAATGTTATTAAATGCTAAGTTAATTTACAACCAAACTGATATAATATTCAGGTCAGTGGAAAAATCTTGTAAATGTGATATGCTAATAATGGTAGAGCATTATATGATATAAGTATTCATCAGTGTATTTCTTTACCAAACATCATGGACTTCTCACTTTCCTGCTCCTCTTCTTTTGGCATTTGACAGGGTTTTGTCTTCATGTTGTCTTTAACTGTAGGGACTTAATAATATCATATAGGTTTTTTAAATGTAACAAATGTGAAAAAATATACAATACAGAGAGATACATGTAAGACCAATAAATTATTTCTTACATGATGGATGTGGCTAAATGTGTTAAACATGTAATTCTTGTTATTTTTACTACATTTCGTACCTCTTGGAATGATAATATTCTGGTTATCAAAGCTGCTGTCGTGTTGAACAGAACAGGTATAGTTATTGTTCATGGCTTTCTGCTGGTCTACAATGAGCATGCTGGTTATTTGGACTTCCTGATCTTTGTCTCTCTGCTCCAGCTGCTCATCATCTGTCAGCTCAACTTTTCTTCCACTCTGATCCTCTGCTTGCCATGTGAATCGCACCAGGTCGGGGAACATGCCACGTGCATGGCATAGGAGAACATGCTTTCCATTTGCTTGTGGTCTGGACACTGGATAACCTGACACTTGAGGTTTTTTCACCTTGTCCTTGCCAATGTCTGTATATTTAGAGAACAAGCAAATATTTGATTAACCGGCCTTAAATACACAGTAAATCCCCATTGTTGATTTAGCACCTTGAAAGCTCATATAAGCTTTTGTTTATTTTTTTAACTGTACATTAACCTTTATGGTTCAAATGGGGCTCAACTGATTATGTAAACCGTACACATGTCCTTATGCCATGCATCATACAGTATATACAGTAGATATTGTTGCTTGGTCTAGCTTAGATAAGCTTAAATAAGCTATTGTCATTTAAGATAAAAAATATCTTTTGTTTCCTAAATTTAAGTTTATAAAATAATAAATAAAAATAATTTAGAAAAGTTTATATGTATTACTTGAAAAACATGCTGTTTGACCACTGGGTGGCAGGAGAACTATCAATAATAGTATTACTATTTTTCTCTAAAGTAGAATAACACCTTAAAAGTCAGTACATCGGCAGTATCAGGCTCCTTGCTTAGCCCATGCTTAGTCCATGAAATCAGTGCACAAAATCTGAAAAATAATTAACCTAGAAAGCCTCATCAATCAGCTAAAACAAAAAATGAATTTCACTACTTACTTGGCCCCAGTTATGTTTTGTCTTTATACCTTGATAAATATTGCAGAGATCTTTTCAAGTGCCATGGTTTACTACTACAGTAATTGCTATAGTTTTCAAAAGATCGAATCCAACAAAGAAAAAAGTGTTTATTTTATCCAACAATCACTAAACACGCTAGACTCCACCATTCACTACAACCATTCACGTATCTACCATATACGTTAAACCCTGAAAGAATACTTCTTGGATGCTTTGCAGAAAAACTACATCAGAGCATATACAACAGAACGACCTCAAAAAGTGCCTATAACTTACAATAGTTCAAGCAGAAAGAGATGACAAATGTGAATGTAAGATCAGACCATATGTAGGTCATTCTGAATATATGGTAATACTAGTCAATGCTGTCTTGTGATGCAGTTTAGATACACCATAAATTTTATTTATTTATTTATTTATTTGTTTGTTTATCCATCCATCCATCCATCCATCCATCCATCCATCCATCCATTCATCCATCCATCCATCCATCCATCTTAGCCAGGCCTTCAGGACTGTGAGGATCCCAAAGAATCCTGGACCACACATGTAATCTAATAATATTGTTGAATGTGATGAATATGAATTAATACACTTTAGTGAACCATTGTAGTTTGAAAATTTCATTTTTTAAATTTCATTTCATTTTATAATTCAGATTGCATTACATTGTGATGTTTTTTGTTGTGCAAAACACTTGTTTTATTTTTAGACCACTGGGCAACATCGATGGGTGAACCCCAAAATGTATTTTATGATATTGAATTGTATTTTATATGATATGATATATCATTATTTATCTTTAACATAAAAATATATTATATTTGATATTTACAAAGAAAGGTTTAAAACAAACAAATAATAAATGTGATACTTTGCACATGTGATATCTGTACAACAAAAACATGTAAAAATTGAGGTCTATTTAGCATTGAATATTGACTGGCTAGTTATTTACATTATATGCAACGTGGTAAAAATTCATTTTGTTTATCACTACCAGCATTACATTTAGTATTTTTTTTTTTTAAATACAAATGTTTTTCTTATATGCTTTATAAACGAAACTGGAAAGTTAAACATATGTTCACATTTATTATCAATATTCACAAATGGCAATTACACTTGAGTTAGGAGCATTGGTTACAGTTCTTTAATGCCTATTTTGCATGTTTTTCTTATTCTAAGGTTTGATCAAACAAAAAAACAAATATGCGACAACCGGCATAGTGCCAGAAATACTAGTATTACATGTAGCACCCAGAAACAGATTACAGAAAATCTTTTTAAACAACCTCTTCAACTTTTAGATTTTGATGGCAGCGACTTTAGGTCATGAAAAATCTTGCATATAATTAAACAAAACCTTTTTGTAAATATTTTTGCTGTTGTTATTGATTGATAACTGCCAAAGCTTTACATAAATATTTCAAAAATATTAAACAATTTTAAAGTATTGTACAAACATTCACACTTACCTGTTACATAAAGTTTTGTTCCTGAGCCAAAGATTTTCTTGGATCCCACAGTATATTTTTAATGTCAAAAAGGCTCTTTATCTAATTTTGTGTTATTGTAAACAGCTTTTAAATATAATTTTTTTATTATCAAAATACTTAGACCTTGAATAGAACAGAAGCAGGCAAACCAAACACAAATGAAGATATCTGAACAAGTTTACTGTGATCCTACCACTAGTTGCTGAACTAGATATCTACCTCTTATAAAAAAAAGACATACTACAACACTGTAAACCCTAATGCTCAAAGTGATTGAACAAATTGAGTACTGTTAACTTAAATAATTACAATTAGTTCAAGTTAATAGACCTTGATGAGTATTTAGAACTTTTTGCTGTTTATGAGTTTGTAGAAAGGACACTTTTCAAGTAAGCTGAACAAATTTGATATTTGAAGTACTTAAGTAGCAGTAACTTTCCCCTTAAAGTTGCACCAACTTAAAATCTTTCAGACTTGCGATTTTGTGTCTGAGGTCATTCCGGGCAATAGGGCACTGCTTGCTCAGTGGTAGGTGTTTCGCCAGCCATGCGAAAGGTCTGGGTCTGATTCCCAACAAGCCCAGATAAAATGGGAGGGTTGTGTCACAAAGGGCATCTGGCTTAAAACCTGTGCAGACCGCATGGTTCACTGTGCCGACCCTTTGCCCAGAGCAGCCGAAAGACCAATAACAATTTATTTTATTTTCAACAAGTGAAAAAAAAAATACTATTATTACTATTGTTAGGCTACTAATAAATGCAAATAAAGAATGATTAATATGAATGAGTACAACAAACTCAAAAACTGAGTTTTCTGTTTTCTTAAAATTTAAAACATCATAACTAAAACATTTGATGTAACTGATTACCTTTAATTTTTTTGAGTTTTGCCAACTCATTCGGGTTTACAGTGAATATGTGCACAGTAGACATGCTCTGAACTATAGACGTCATTGCAACTTCTTTAATTTTGCCCTATTGTTAGCTCATTTGTTATCCAGTTGGAGCACATGACTGCAACTAAATCTAAAAATAAGGAGACCTTGTCTGTCACATGTACATAACACCACAGCAAAATTTTAAAACTGTACCTATACCAGGTCATAATAGATCTGGGGTCAGAGTGCAGGGAGATGAGGTTTGAACCCTTGACCAAGTAAAATAGGGACTGAAACTGATGTGTTATCACTGCTTTTAATTACTGCTATTAGCATTACGGATGGAAATTCAAATCTACAAGCTATTGGCTCTCTAGTGTGCCGTCACACTTATTACAACAGAAAGACAAAATAACTGGATGTATATCAATTTTAAGGCCTAATCTTTAAATCATATTTAGAGCTTTTGGGTGTGGCCACATCTCATAAGAAATTTACATTTACATTTAGGCATTTGACAGACGCTCTTATCCACAGCGACTTACAAAAAGTGCTTTAAAGTTTACATCATTGGATACATACTTACACTGGGTTAACTAGGAATTTTATGACTGTACTGATAATAAATAAATAAAATTAGAATAAGTGTATTGAATATTACTCAGACATTTATACATTACATTCTCACTGTATGGTTTCAAAAACTATGTTTTCAAACTTAAACATTTTATTTTATCAAAAAGTGCTGAAAATAAGATGCAAAAACATTAAACACCCTAAAACAATTTCGAGTTTGATTAAAAATCACATTTACATATTAAATTACAGGCCCACAGAAATACACCCACATGTACATTTATGATCTAATTTGCTTTACAGATTTTGAATGAATTATATGATCACAGTGGGACAGTCTGACATTGACAGGAACAGGCTTGGTTTCTGTAATATTATCTGTGGTAAAAGTCCCTTAAAGTCACTTGACTCATCTCAGTGCACCCTTACATCAGTGGAGAAATGATCACTGATTCATTCAGGCCTTTCTGTTTTGTTGGCAAAATTTCTTGCTATTAATGTATTTTAAACATTTCTGTCATCTGTAGACATTTTAACAGCCAGTAACCGATTACAAACTTTATTGAGTTTGATATGCCTGCTAGTAGCTATAAAGACTCAACACAAAATGTGAGAAAAGCACACTTAGTTAACCAGGTTTAGACAGATTGATTTCATATGATGACAGTGTATGTTAAACTTGCTCTTTATGTTCAATTAAATGTTTAATGCACTAAGCAAAATGGTTCTTGGTACAAAATATAGCCAACTAATAAACATAAAAATCAATGTTTTATAGTCAATTGACTTTTATGATAAAGAAATGTTAGACTATCAAATGACTAATCATCTGATACCAGCTAGAATGTTATTGGAGTACGGTTAGAACGGACTTGTTGATAGGTTGGTAAGATTTATTGATTCCCGTCCTGGCTCGATTCCCGTCTATGTGTGCATGAAGTTTGCATGTTCTCTCCGTGATTGGTAGGTTCCGGCCAGGTACTCAAGTTTTGTACAACAGTCTAAAGACCTACTGGTTAGGCTAACTGGTGTTCCCAAATTGCCCATAGTGTGTGAGTGAGTGTATGTATGATAAAAATAATGTGGGCTTCATAGATAATTGGAAAACCTTTGAGGGTAAAGATGGCCTGTTAGGGCGGGACGGTGTCCATCCCACTCGGGAGGGTGCTGCTCTCATTTCTTGTAATATAGCTCATAGTCTCAGAAGAGGCCTAGTTAATCGGTGACAATCCAAGGCCAGGGAGCAGACAGTCAGGCTAAACCAACTGTCTGCTAGATGCATAAAGTCGTCACTCTGGGTTCACTGGATTGAGACTGAGTCTGTTCCCCGAGTTAAGCAAAAATGTAGAAAGACCCAGAAAGTCTGTTTTAGTAATTTAATTAACATAGATACCACAAACTCGGATCATACTGATTGTGCAGCCGGCACCTTTGATCTGAAGCTAGGACTGTTAAATATTAGATCTCTTGCATCGAAAGCAGTTATAGTTAATGGAATGATCACAAATCAGGAATTTGATATACTCTGTTTAACAGAAACCTGGATTAAACAGGACGAGTACTGTATGTAGCTCTAAATGAAGCTAGTCCTCCTGGATACAGCTACAAACACCAACCTCGGTTAACTAGTAGAGGAGGAGGCATTGCAGTTATTCACGATGATAATTTGACTATTATACAAAAATACGGATGCAAATTTAATTCATTTGAAGTTCTCTATAGTAACATAACAAGTGTAGCTACAAATATTAAGTCAGCTCAGTCGATTCCACTAATTGTCATTTACAGACATCCAGGGCCATACTCTGAATTTCTTAGTGAATTTGCAGATTTCCTCTCAAACCTAGTTGTTTCTGTAGACAAGGCGTTAATTGCTGGAGATTTTAATATTCATCTTGAGAATCATGAACTTTTTAATAATAAAATTTTAAATATCAGGCATAAAATTAAGGCTTTGAAACCGGACAATGCAATTGATGCAGATATTAAACTAACTATGTCAGATCGGAACCTAGAATACTTTACTTCCCTTGAAGAGAATGAACTAATTTCACAAATTTTTTTTGCAAATTTATCAACTTGTATATTAGATTCTACACCGACACATTTTATTAAACCGATTATTAAGAAACCTGACCTTGGCCCCTGTCAGCTGTCCAATTACAGGCCGATATCAAACCTCCCCTTTATCTCTAAGATAGGTATCAGTCAGGAAAGATCTCTAAGATTGGTATCAGTCAGGATTTAGGCCTCATCACAGCACAGAGACAGCACTGGTTAAAGTAGTAAATGACCTCCTATTGGCCTCTGATCAAGGTTGTGTAACTATGCTTGTATTACTCAACCTCAGTGCAGCTTTTGATACTATTGATCATAGTATTCTTCTTCACAGATTAGAAAATGTCTGAGATCCTATTTGCCCCATCGTTGGGCAGTATGTAGACTTAAATGGTGATTATTCTGCATGTTCTCTAGTAGAGTTTGGTGTTCCACAAGTTTCAAGTTTAGGACCACTGCTTTTTTCCCTTTACATGCTTCCTCTGGGCAACATCATTTGTAAGCATGGTAATAGTTTTCACTGTTATGCTGACGACATACTGTACAGTTATATGTCTCAGCAAAACCTGATGAGATGAACCAGCTTACTAAAGTTGAGCAATGTGTGCAGGACATAAAAAATTGGATGCTAATTAACTTCCTTCTGCTTAATCCAGATAAGACAAAAGTTCTAGTCATAGGACCGCATAAGCTAGGAGTAAGATTCACTCTAAGTCACTCTGTAACTTTAGATGGCCTCTCTGTTCCATCAAGTACAACAGTAAAAGACCTTGGTGTGATTATTGATTCCAGCCTTTCATTTGAAGCTCATTTACATAATATTACCAGGATAGAATTCTTTCCCCCAAAAAATATTGCCAAGATATAAAAAATATATTGTCGCTAAATGATGCAGAAAAACTAGTTCATGCTTTTATCACCTCTAGGTTGGACTATTGTAATGCCCTACTGTCTGGTTGTTCAACTAGGTGCATAAACAAGCTTCAGATAGTCCAGAATGCAGCAGCGAGAGTCCTCACTAGAACCAGAAGATACGAGCACATCACACCTATCTTATCTTCACTTCATTGGCTCCCTGTGAAATTTCGCATTGATTTTAAAATACTACTTTTGACATATAAAGCATTAAATGGTCTCACACCACAGTATCAGGGGAACTGCTAGTGTCTTACGATCAGCCACGCCTACTTCAATCAAAGGATGCAGGCTGCTTATAAGTACTGCGTATTATAAAAACTACAGCTGGGGGCAGAGCATTTTCTTACAAAGCCCCAAAATTATGGAATAGTCTTCCAAATAGTGTTCGGGACTCAGACACAGTCTCAGTGTTTAAGTCCAGGCTAAAAACCTATTTATTTAATCAAGCATTCTTATAAATAGATTTGCCTTAGGTAAAGGAGCAGATCTGGGGGACTCATGGACGTAGAGTATTATGGTGAACTGGTATGTTTAGATGCTGTCTTCCCCACTCTTATTGATCACTCAGGTTTGTTGACGGTGAGGTGATTGGTTGCTTTACATCTCAGGGAGCCCTCATGTCTGTGTTCCTTCTGGCTCTCCCTTTTAGTTATGCTGTCATAGTCCTGCTGGAGTCTCTGCTTGCACTCTACAGTTAATATACATTTACATTATATGACTGTGACCAAACCTAACTGTTATCTCTCCTCTTCTGCTCTCTCTCCTGCTCTCTCTCTTCCCTCTCTTCCACTCTCTCTCCTTCCCTCTCTCTGTCGAGCTACACATGTCGTTCCCGAGCTGCCAGTGATCCAGACTCCCTCTGCCCTCCGGACCTGTCTGACCCATCATGGTGCCCCGCTTCTGGTTGGAGATCTCGTCACATGGATGCCCCGTGTATGTCTCTTTGGGATGCGTCTCGTGTCTGGGGATGGTCTCACTTTACCATAAGGCGGTTCTGGCCTCGGCTCGTGTTGACAGTTGTTTCTCTGAGGACATGTTTTGGCTGCGGTTGCTCGATAGTTCAAGATTGCAATTGCAATAACTACCTGGACTCCATGTTTACATCAATTAACATCAACTGTTATAGCTGAACCTGCCACCTAACACACTGTATAAATGCAGATCAATTCCTGCTTTCTGTTTCACCCACATGAGGATGGGTTCCCTGTTGAGTCTGGTTCCTCTCAAGGTTTCTTCCTACTACCATCTCAGGGAGTTTTTCCTTGCCACTGTCGCCCTCGGCTTGCTTACCAGGGACTATCTGACCATTTTGATTCATACACATTCAAATTCCATACAAACTTAAAAAATTCTTTAGATTGTGTAAAGCTGCTTTGGGACAATGCCAATTGTAAAAGCACTATACAAATTAAATTGAATTGAATTGAATTGAATGTGTGTGTGTATGTCTGTGTGCCCTGCGATGGATTGGCACCCCGCCTCATACCCTAAGCCTCCTGGAATAGGCTTCAGGCCCTATACAGGATACAGAATATATACAGAATAAAGCGGTATAGACGATAAGTGAGTAAGTGAGTGAGTGAGTATTATTATTATTATTATTATTATTATTTATTATTTATTAATAAAAATAATAATAACATATAATAGATGTGTTTAGAATGAGAAACTACACAAATATTTACACGCACAATATTTTTTTACAATTTATATATAGTTTTTAGTTGTCTTTACATTGGTTAAAACTGAACCTAGGTTGTCAAACATGTTTACAGAATAATTGTGAATGATACACTATTAAGTTATTTGTAACTATTAAGTTTACTATTGTATTCAATGCCCCCTGATGCAGTGACATTTATGGCATGGCAAAACTTTACCAAAGCATAATTACACATGTACGTTAAATTTAAACTTTATATTTTTAAAAATAAAATCTCCTGTAAAAGCTAGTGAGTTATCAGCTCTGCAAGCTGTGGTAAAACCTGCTACATGCGGTTAATTTCCAGTAAACACACACAGCTGCTCTTCATGCAAAACCCACCACACTTTCCATGCACAGCAGTTTCCATTCTAATCAATGTGTTAAATGTAGTCTATTAAATATAATACCAATGCATTAGCTAAGCATGCTCTGTTTGTCCTAAAATGTATTGATCTACAGTACAACAAACATATATATATACAGTATATGGTACTAAAATAAATCATCAACAATTAGTAAAGCATCTTTATTAACTTATTATATATGCAAATGACAGTAACACTGTGTGCTTTGTAAAGTATTATTTTTTTTTTTTTATTATTTAAAGGGTAACTCTGGTTAATCACAGTACATAATTAAGGACTTGTATCCAATGTATGTGTGCTGCCCATTAAAGCTGATGTCTTGAGACATTTTTTTTAAACTGATGGAGCTGTCTAAAGCATGCCTGATAAAAAAAAAATCTGATGTTACACACACATTTTTTATCATTGACTCAAATAATTTGACCCACTTTGATTTAAGCCACAAGGAAGATGTCACAGACAATCTCTTGAGAATCTCCGAGTAGTAATGAAAATGGTTCATTCCAAAATGAATAAAGCTTCTTCCTTATAGCCCAACTTAAATAATCACCAATTAGGTGCACGCTATTTAGAAAAAAGGTAGTTCACAGTTTTCCAAGTAAAAGAAATGTGTTGTATTTCCAACTGAAATATAGAACTAAATCTTTTTGGTTTTGGTTATGAAAGCTTCTCAGATGCAAACTTTTAAAATCTTTTAAGCATGTTATTCCATATAGTTCTGCAACTAAAGAGTTAAAAGCCATATTAGATATTAATATAATATTAATACATTATAATAAATATGTATTAAAAATTCGAGGTTATTTATGTAGTATGAAGTTTGGAAGAAGCTGTGAGTTTTCATTGTGAGTTGTTGAACAGCCTTAGTGAGTTTATTCTCACTGTGCTGCCTGATACCCAGCAGGAACAATAATAAGTTGCTGAATGCTCCTTCTTTAAAGTAGGGATCAACAAAACTAACTGATTTCCCATCTTATCAAAATGCAGGGCCTCAAAATCAGTTACCTCGTGCCTTTGAGGGACATCAATGTCTACATATTGGACTCTCTTGAAAGGTTCACCATCTTTCTTCTGATACCAGTGAATGTAATGCTTACACTTTGAAGGGAAAATACAGTTTATTTTGGCAAGCTTATTGATGGCTCTAGTCATTACTAGCTCCTGATGCAGCTCCACATCACTGTGCACTGTGAATAAGGAAACAAAATGTTATTTGATCTCAGTAAACATAAAAAAATATGTACGTACAAAAATAACAAGTGTAAATAAAAGCCATTATAAGATATGTCAGTAAACCTTCATAAGGGAGGTTCATATACTGTAAATTAGGACTTGACATTTACCTGCATGGATTAGAAAAATAATTAACAAACACAACTGCAGTGAGAGCTTCATGGTAAGTGTGATGGGTAAGAAGTGTCTTGCAACTAAACTAGCAGATACTGTTTGCTCCTCCTTCTCTTTATCTGTTCTATGTCAAACTTTGAAAATAATAACAGCAGCAGTATTCATTTAGTTATTTAGCACCAGGGGTGTTATGGGGGATGTAGGGGGAAGAACTGACTATCCAGGGCCTGAGGGCCCTTGTAAGCCTGGAATGAAGTGGAAGGTACGGATCAAGAAAGGAAGGGGACAGAATAAAACCGCTTATGTATAGGACCCAAAGTAATGGACACTGTTTATCAGTAGAAAAGACTAGTTGTGGACATCACAGGATAACATGCTGTTACCACTTAAAAAATTTGTGCTTTGATGTTGTCCTGAGGATTGTGGAAACTTGTAGGTGCCTTACCGTTATTTTCTTGTCTTCTTTATACTCTGTCTGTGCATGGTAAACTATATTTGTTGTGTGACGCGTATAGCTACGCCCACCTCATAGGAAAAAGTGCAAAATTGGAAGGAAAAAAAAGCACTAGATCTGACACAAAACTGCTCATAACTCTATTTATACCCCCCAAATTTTTTTTTTATGTTTTATTTATGGCACAGGTTTACCTTTAGGCAAATACTTAAGTACTGCCAAAGTTTCATTAAATTCTGTCGTTCTGGACAGACATACACTTTAGCATAAAACAAGAAGTAACTGCTTAATCCTGCAGTATTTAGACAATCATATTTTTTGTGCAGATGGACTAGAAATAGTACTTTTTATTAAATAGGCTATTTATCATTGTTTTATTACTAATGCTGATTCAACATTATTAGTGGTGCTTGCAAAGCATCACTATTGTTATCTTGCAAAATTCTTCCGTACAAAAGTTTGGCGCGTAACTAGTCCCGCACCGTTTGTCATAGACCCATGAGTGAGGTGTCAAATCGTGCGGCTTATACGGGAATGGGGTGCTATGACTTTTATAAGGGGTGGGCCAAAAAATCTTAAATATAAATCTTATATCAAAATATTAACCGGCCAAAAAATCCCATAGACTTAACATTGAGGCCAACTTTGACGGATTGTAGCGCAGAGAGTGAAATTTGTTGAGACGTCAGATTTACCACATTTGAAAAGGATTGCAGCCTGTGTCAGATGATACCCCGCACAGGGGAATAAGTTCGACCCCCGGGGCAAGAGAGGTCCCCAAAGTTGCCCCATAGAATTTGAATGGGGATTTTGGCGACTTTGCCCATTGACTTATAATGGGAATTTAAAAAAATTACTAGTGCCGCACCGTTCGTCGTAGAACGGCAATTAACCACCCACAGACTTAACACTGACAACAACTTTGACTGAGTCCCGCACCGTTCGTCGTAGACCCACGAATGAGGTGTCAAACCGTGCGGCTTATTCGGGAGTAGGGTGCTCTGACTGTTTGAGGGGGTGACTTAACATTGAGACCAACTTTGACCGAGTCCCATGAGTGAGGTGTCAAACCGTGCGGCCCATCTTCGGGAACGGGGTGCTGTGACTTTTCTAAGGGGTGGGTGGTTAATTGCCCCCGCAGGGGGCAATTAACCACCCACAGACTTAACATTAATTTAACTGTGGAACCGACTGTCGTAGAGACACTCTTTTGCATGTATCATCATGCTCATAAGCCACGCCCCCTAGCACCTTCATTAGCATGCTGTTAGCATGATGCTAACGCGATTAGCATTTTGCTAGCATGATGCTAACAAAATTAGCATCTTGCTAGCGTTATGCTAATTTCATCAGCACATCGCTAGCATGATGCTAACGCTATTAGCATGTCGCTAGCATTGTGCTAACTTTTCGCTAATAACATGTATAGAATGTTCCTAGCATCATGCTAGTGTAATTAGCACGATGTTTAGCTGATTAGCATGGTGCTAGCTTGATGCTAGGTATATTAGCATGTTGCTATCAAGATCCCATTGTCGTAGAGATATGGAGGGCCAGAGTTTCGCCACGGCAAGCACCACTCACATTTTCTTCAGGAAATGTACCTCTCTAGTTGATTCTACCATATTATCACTAGCTCTAACTGGACGTAACGGCTAAAAATCCAACCTCTGTCCTGAGGTTGTAGTGGAATATGCCTTCACTGGAATATGGCAAAATCTCGGTCATATGAACATTTATTGCAATTATCTACAAAACGTTTAATTGGCTCACTTTCAAATGTAGTGGCATATCAAATTTATTGTGTGCAAAACAAAAGATCTTGGCCTAAAGTTAGCTAGGCTACTCTGTTCGAGCAGTTAGCATATTACCTTAGACTAAATAGCCTAAGGACTAAGTAGCCTAAGTTAGATGAGGAACTGTAACATCAAGCTGACAAGAACATGTTTTGTAGAACATGGATGGTCATACATCTGCATTTTGCCACCTCACCTTGCAGGTCTTTTTCCTTTTTTTGCTCTTTTTGTTTTTGCACCACCTGAGATTTTCTTTCACATAACATAGGCCACTTACAAGACATTTATACTTGTGTTGGACACAAGTACATGTTATACTTGTTTTTGCTTTTATTTTTAATAGAAAATATTATATTGTAAAATATAAGTGAACTCATTGTAAAATGTACCATATCATTGCTGGTCCATGGAATATTTTATTAGCTAAACACGTAACAAATCAATCACTAATGACTTTGATTATTTTCATAAAATTTCTTGTAAATGTACTTGAAAAAAATATTAAAACAATAATACAAAACAACAATATATGTTAAAAAAACCTAATACAAAATGTTTCCTAAATAGTATAGATAATCTAAAACAAACTCATAGTGATAGTCTATACGATTTTGTGTACATGTATAATTAATTTTCATATATTTTGAATTCTGTAAAGCTGCTTTGTGACAATGATTACTGTTGAAAGCACTATACAACAAATTTTTTTATATAAATTTAAATTGAATTGAGTATAGATACACAAAATAGATACAATAGATTTAATAGTATCTGTATATAAAACATGCATGTTTAAAATACAATTTAAGTAATTATAAACTTTAACATAAAAAACAAGGTAAAATAAAAAGGTACAAAAAAGTTATCTCAAGTAAATCCTCTCATTAAAAACAAAGATAGATAGATAGATAGATAGATAGATAGATAGATAGATAGATAGATAGAGTATTTATGTTGATGACATTGATGTGTTGAGTTATTCTGTTTGGCTGATGGACTGATTAAAGAGCTTTGCCTCTAATTAGATTCATGTTAGCAGGATTTCTCTTGCATAGTAAGACAAAAACAGTGCAGAAGTACAGTAAATTTTTTACCAACAGTACTATATACGTCATGCTGAACAAATACAAACTGGGACTGGGATTAAACAAACCTGCAGAAAAGAGAAAAAAAATTAGAAATCTGTTATTAAAACATTTTTTTTAATTGTTATTGCATTAAATTTTATATTCAGTTATCATGACCATTGTAAATATAGTTGGCTAGTAAAATATGAAAACATTATTTCATGTAAAAATGCACTTAAATGATATTTGGCTGATCTTAATTGCTTTACCAGAATCCATAAATTCTTCTTCCTCCATTTCTTCTGCTTTTGGAGGTGGGCAGGAAATAAATAAGCCCGGTTTTGATTCTGTAAGTAATTAAGTGTGTAAGTTTTGTATATGTATAAAATAACATTAAGTATTAAGCATATAACCACTAATATTTGTTAATCGTTATTATTGTCTAGATTCAGAGTGGAACATATTCCGAAGACATTAAAGATTAATACCTTTTGAAATGACTAATTCCTGCTCTTTAGCATTGTTGGTGTGTTGAACAGAGCAGATGAATTTATTGTTCATGGCTTTTTGCTGGTCGACAATGAGCATGCTGGTTATTCGGACTTCCGGTTCCTTGTCTCTCTGCTCCAGACGCTCTTCTGTGTTCAGGTCCATAGTTCTCCCATCTTGATTTATTGTTTTCCATTTAAATCGCACCAGATCTGGAAACATTCCTTTTGCTTGGCACAGCAGTACTGCCTTTCCATTTGATTTCCTTGACACTAGGTACACTGACACTTGTGGCTCTTTGACTTGGTCCTTTCCAGGGTCTGTATTTTAATAAGAGAAGAACTATTTTTTATATGTACACTGAAAAAAATGACTTTTTGGTGTGGTAAAATATATTAAATTAACCATCATAATTTTTACATTGTAAAAATACATTTCAAGGAGAACTAGAATTTTCTAAGTAAAAGTTTAAATATCTACACATTTAATTAATGTAATAAATTAACTGAGTGGAAATAGTTAAACATTATTATGTATTTACTTGTAACATTTACATGCTTTATAGTGACTGCACATAAACCTAATAATATTAAGTAAATTTGAATTTTTAAGTTTAGTTTAAATTTCAAATTAAACCGCGCATGCGTGTTTGGAGACGCTGTACCCGCGCTGTGGATCAGTCGGTTGGGGATCATCACGGAGACGGAGGTACAGCACGGCGTGGCTGGAGCTGGAGTTTGGCGTGTTCGAGGTAAGTTTACCTTCCTGTTTTGGATGTGATTCTCGTTTTCCTGACTCCCAATTAATGTTCATCTTAATCTCAGGACGTAAAATTAGCAATATTTCAGTTTTTAATAGTGTGGAGATTCACAAAGCACCGTTTTTCGTGTAAAATCCTGAACCTACGGAGCCCCCAGGGGTCCTGTGGTAAAAATAAATAAAATAATAACGAACCGAGCGCGTGGTTTAATAGAACGAGATGCGTGTTTCTTACCCCCACCCCTCGTGTTTAGAGAAAGGCTCGCCAATGAGATGACATTTCTGAACAAACTGAGTCAGGTGTGTTAAAGCATTAAATGGTAAAAGAGCACTAGCAATAAACGTTTTTTTTCTGAATCCGAATTTTATTAATAAGTTACAAGTTAAATTTCAACTGTAAAGAACCTGTACATATGTTCATACAGTATTGACAGAAGCTCTAATTTGTCCAAATCGCATTGCAGACAAGAAAAAGAAGTAGAGTCATCCTGTGACCTTGCATGCTTCATCTTTCCACACATGATTCTTGCTTCTCACTTTTTCCTTAATCCCTCACTGTTCTATCTTGTATTTTTCTAACAATGTCAGAAACGTTGTGTTAGTAGCACTGCTTGGCATGCTTGATGCCTTTCTCTTTTGTAATTTGCTTTGGATGAAGGCAAACTTACAAAAGATGAAGAAATGGCTAAATGTAGTTGTACTAATAAAAGATTATGTAATGATACAATGTAAATATTTTCACAGAAACAAAGCGATGAGACGTGAATCTGAAGAGGATCTCTGATGATTGCCTGGTAAAGCATTGTTTTCTTATTAATTATACAATTTAAAATGTTAAATTCACTACAAGATAAAGGTACATGAAGGGGTGGACATTTCCTGCTTAGTTATGACCATCCACAGTATATCTAGCTCAAACAGTAGAGCATGATGCTACCAATGCCAAGGTCATGGGTTTGATTCCCAGGAAAAGCAAGTACAGTAATTGTAAATTACAATTTATAAATAAAAACTTGTACCTTGAATATAGTGTTTGTTGCATTGAACAGAAGCATATACCAAATGCAAATGAATACATAAATCTGAGTAGTGATTGAAAGAATTTTCATGTTTAGACTAACCCTTTAAATACAAACTCAGCATTCATCATAGGATTTTCTGACACTGTAAAGGTGCAGAGTAATCTATGGAGTGTAGCCATCTCATGCCATGTTTTAGAATGTTTTACTGATGCAAGATTATTGCTAAAGCAATTTAACCCAAGTTTAACAATCTGAAGTATATGAAGTGATGGTCATTTTTTATTATCAATCAATTTTTATTATTATTTTTTCTCTGTGATAATGAAGTCATCACAGGTGATTGAAGCAATTCAGATTTTTTTTGTTTCTTAAAATAATATTTTTTTTTATTTACTTGTAAATTTTATGCAGGAGGACAGACGAAGTGATGCCAGTTTGCACATTCTTAAAATTCTTGTTGTCTGTGCTGTCAAAGGGGAGGAACCGGTTGGTATATCCATACATTTGCAAGAATGTGGCAATACTGCAAAGGCATGTGCACTGCTTATGGGAATAATTTATGCCATTAACCTTGCAGACCCCCGAGCACTGCGCTACACATTTGAGCTATTTCAGAACGTTTTTTTAGAACTTGGTGGGATTAAGCTATCACCAAAAGTGCAAGCTTTAAAGATAAAGTTATCATCTTAAAACATTTGATATGGCTTGACTACTTGTCTTTACATGTTCAGTGTTTACATGTTCAGCTTTAAATGTTTTAATGTGTTAAGGTTTCAATGGCATACTTTTAAGTGCACTAGTCCAGAGTGCTGATTTGAATGTTACAACTTCACTGCTACAGAGGGCTATTAAGTTTAAAAGTTTATTCTACAGTTTGTTTAACGTATTTTCTGCTGTATTTTATTTCTAAACGAATGCCTTACTTTTTTAAATTAATTAATTTATTATAATTTTTCTACACAATTTTGTTTAAAACAAGTATTTCAGGCCCTGGTGCCGTGCAGTTGTTTTTATGGATGCAAAATTTATCTGAATGCACATTTATTAAAAAGACAACTTGTATCTAGACTGTGAATGTCAAAAATATTTGGTAATGTTGGTGAATAAACTGTTTAATTATATTTTAGTTGTGTGATTTATGAAAGATATAGATGAAATAATTACTTAAGTTTCTTTGCAAAACATATATTAGCAATGTGTAAATTATTATAGGGAGTAATATAAATTAATAAAACCAAGTAAGGGAAAATCTCACAAAACAAAATGATAGTAAGATTTACTTAATAATTTCATAAAATCAAGATTCCTGCTGATACAACAATAAATTAACTTTACTTGATTATTTTAAATAAATCTAACTTATGCATTAAATATAATTATGTAACTTTTACTTAATTTCTTTGATTGTTAATTTAATTGTTAATTTAATTGTTAAGTAAATTTTACCTGACAATTACGGGTGAGTTTTACTTAATATTGGAGCAATAAAATTTTCTTAAAATCTATGTGTGCAAATTGTTACGAGGATTTTATTAAGTAAATCTTACAAGTAATTTTTTTCAGTGTATGTTAGTAATTTGGGTAATCATAATGGTAACAAACTGGGAATTATTTCTACTAAAAAGTAGAAAATGAGATGTTAAACAAAAAACTGAAAAAACACGCACACGCGCACACACACACACACACACAATGCACACACACACACTTGGACTACACGGGCCAGCCTTCACTCGCCATTTGCATCAGTGAGCCTTGGCCACCCATGACCCTGTTGCCAATTCAAAGGTTTTCCTTCTTTGGATCACTTTTGGTACGTCCTCATCACTACAGACCAGGAACATCCCACAAGAGTTGCAGTTATAGAGTTGCTTCTAACCCTGTTGTCTAGCCATCACAATTTGGCCCTTCTTACAGTATTAACATTTTCAATATCTTATTACAGTGGTGTCTGGAAGTGGAGGAGGGTGGGTGATTGGGTTATATTATATTATATTATAAAAAGCAACACATCATGCAGCATTTAAAGAAATTCAAGGATAAATGAGGAACAAATTATTTATATATTTCAGTCTGGAAAGGGTTACAAAGCCATTTCTAAGGATTTGGGACTCACACTTACCTGTTACATAAAGTTTTGTTCCTGAGCCAAAGATTTTCTTGGATCCCACAGTATATTTTTAATGTCAAAAAGGCTCTTTATCTAATTTTGTGTTATTGTAAATAGCTTTTAAATATAATTTTTTTATTATCAAAATACTTAGACCTTGAATAGAACAGAAGCAGGCAAACCAAACACAAATGAAGATATCTGAGCAAGTTTACTGTGATCCTACCACTAGTTGCTGAACAAGATATCTACCTCTTATAAAAAAAAGACATACTACAACACTGTAAACCCTAATGCTCAAAGTGATTGAACAAATTGAGTACTGTTAACTTAAATAATTACAATTAGTTCAAGTTAATAGACCTTGATGAGTATTTAGAACTTTTTGCTGTTTATGAGTTTGTAGAAAGGACACTTTTCAAGTAAGCTGAACAAATTTGATATTTGAAGTACTTAAGTAGCAGTAACTTTCCCCTTAAAGTTGCACCAACTTAAAATCTTTCAGACTTGCGATTTTGTGTCTGAGGTCATTCCGGGCAATAGGGCACTGCTTGCTCAGTGGTAGGTGTTTCGCCAGCCATGCGAAAGGTCTGGGTCTGATTCCCAACAAGCCCAGATAAAATGGGAGGGTTGTGTCACAAAGGGCATCTGGCTTAAAACCTGTGCAGACCGCATGGTTCACTGTGCCGACCCTTTGCCCGGAGCAGCCGAAAGACCAATAACAATTTATTTTATTTTTAACAAGTGAAAAAAAAAATACTATTATTACTATTGTTAGGCTACTAATAAATGCAAATAAAGAATGATTAATATGAATGAGTACAACAAACTCAAAAACTGATAGTTCTGTTTTCTTAAAATTTAAAACATCATAACTCAAAAATTTGATGTAACTGATTACCTTTAATTTTTTTGAGTTTTGCCAACTCATTCGGGTTTACAGTGAATATGTGCACAGTAGACATGCTCTGAACTATAGACGTCATTGCAACTTCTTTAATTTTGCCCTATTGTTAGCTCATTTGTTATCCAGTTGGAGCACATGACTGCAACTAAATCTAAAAATAAGAAGACCTTGTCTGTCACATGTACATAACACCACAGCAAAATTTTAAAACTGTACCTATACCAGGTCATAATAGATCTGGGGTCAGAGTGCAGGGAGATGAGGTTTGAACCCTTGACCAAGTAAAATAGGGACTGAAACTGATGTGTTATCACTGCTCTTAATTACTGCTATTAGCATTACGAATGGAAATTCAAATCTTCAAGCTATTGGCTCTCTAGTCAATAGATCACTGTGTCGTCACATTTATTACAACAGAAAGACAAAAAAACTGGATGTATATCTATTTTAAGGCCTAATCTTTAAATCATATTTAGAGCTTTTGGGTGTGGCCACATCTCATAAGAAATTTACATTTACATTTAGGCATTTGACAGACGCTCTTATCCAGAGCGACTTACAAAAAGTGCTTTAAAGTTTACATCATTGGATACATACTTACACTGGGTTAACTAGGAATTCCATGACTGTACTGATAATAAATAAATAAAATTAGAATAAGGGTATTGAATATTACTCAGACATTTATACATTAAATTCTCACTGTATGGTTTCAAAAACTATGTTTTCAAACTTAAACATTTTATTTTATCAAAAAGTGCCGAAAATAAAATGCAAAAACATTAAACACCCTAAAACCATTTCGAGTTTGATTAAAAATCACATTTACATATTAAATTACAGGCCCACAGAAATACACCCACATGTACATTTATGATCTAATTTGCTTTACAGATTTTGAATGAATTATATGATCACAGTGGGACAGTCTGACATTGACAGGAACAGTCTTGGTTTCTGTAATATTATCTGTGGTAAAAGTCCCTTAAAGTCACTTGACTCATCTCAGTGCACCCTTACATCAGTGGAGAAATGATCACTGATTCATTCAGGCCTTTCTGTTTTGTTGGCAAAATTTCTTGCTATTAATGTATTTTAAACATTTCTGTCATCTGTAGACATTTTAACAGCCAGTAACCGATTACAAACTTTATTGAGTTTGATATGCCTGCTAGTAGCTATAAAGACTCAACACAAAATGTGAGAAAAGCACACTTAGTTAACCAGGTTTAGACAGATTGATTTCATATGATGACAGTGTATGTTAAACTTGCTCTTTATGTTCAATTAAATGTTTAATGCACTAAGCAAAATGGTTCTTGGTACAAAATATAGCCAACTAATAAACATAAAAATCAATGTTTTATAGTCAATTGACTTTTATGATAAAGAAATGTTAGACTATCAAATGACTAATCATCTGATACCAGCTAGAATGTTATTGGAGTACGGTTAGAACGGACTTGTTGATAGGTTGGTAAGATTTATTGATTCCCGTCCTGGCTCGATTCCCGTCTATGTGTGCATGAAGTTTGCATGTTCTCTCCGTGATTGGTAGGTTCCGGCCAGGTACTCAAGTTTTGTACAACAGTCTAAAGACCTACTGGTTAGGCTAACTGGTGTTCCCAAATTGCCCATAGTGTGTGAGTGAGTGTATGTATGATAAAAATAATGTGGGCTTCATAGATAATTGGAAAACCTTTGAGGGTAAAGCTGGCCTGTTAGGGCGGGACGGTGTCCATCCCACTCGGGAAGGTGCTGCTCTCATTTCTTGTAATATAGCTCATAGTCTCAGAAGAGGCCTAGTTAATCGGGGACAATCCAAGGCCAGGGAGCAGACAGTCAGGCTAAACCAACCGTCTGCTAGATGCATAAAGTCGTCACTCTGGGTTCACTGGATTGAGACTGAGTCTGTTTCCCGAGTTAAGCAAAAATGTAGAAAGACCCAGAAAGTCTGTTTTAGTAATTTAATTAACATAGATACCACAAACTCGGATCATACTGAATGTGCAGCCGGCACCTTTGATCTGAAGCTAGGACTGTTAAATATTAGATCTCTCGCATCGAAAGCAGTTATAGTTAATGAAATGATCACGAATCAGGAATTTGATATACTCTGTTTAACACCTGGATTAAACAGGACGAGTATGTAGCTCTAAATGAAGCTAGTCCTCCTGGATACAGCTACAAACACCAACCTCGGTTAACTAGTAGAGAAGGAGGCGTTGCAGTTATTCACAATGATAATTTGACTATTATACGGACACAAATTTAATTCATTTGAAGTTCTCTATAGTAACATGACAAGTGTAGCTACAAATATTAAGTCAGCTCAGTCGATTCCACTAATTGTCATTTACAGACATCCAGGGCCATACTCTGAATTTCTTAGTGAATTTGCAGATTTCCTCTCAAACCTAGTTGTTTCTGTAGACAAGGCGTTAATTGCTGGAGATTTTAATATTCATCTTGAGAATCATGAACTTTTTAATAATAAAATTTTAAATATCAGGCATAAAATTAAGGCTTTGAAACCGGACAATGCAATTGATGCAGATATTAAACTAACTATGTCAGATCGGAACCTAGAATACTTTACTTCCCTTGAAGAGAATGAACTAATTTCACAATTTTTTTTTGCAAATTTATCAACTTGTATATTAGATTCTACACCGACACATTTTATTAAACCGATTATTAAGAAACCTGACCTTGGCCCCTGTCAGCTGTCCAATTACAGGCCGATATCAAACCTCCCCTTTATCTCTAAGATAGGTATCAGTCAGGAAAGATCTCTAAGATAGGTATCAGTCAGGATTTAGGCCTCATCACAGCACAGAGACAGCATTGGTTAAAGTAGTAAATGACCTCCTATTGGCCTCTGATCAAGGTTGTGTAACTATGCTTGTATTACTCAACCTCAGTGCAGCTTTTGATACTATTGATCATAGTATTCTTCTTCACAGATTAGAAAATGTCTGAGATCCTATTTGCCCCATCGTTGGGCAGTATATAGACTTAAATGGTGATTATTCTGCATGTTCTCTAGTAGAGTTTGGTGTTCCACAAGTTTCAAGTTTAGGCCCACTGCTTTTTTCCCTTTACATGCTTCCTCTGGGCAACATCATTTGTAAGCATGGTAATAGTTTTCACTGTTATGCTGACGACATACAGTTATATGTCTCAGCAAAACCTGATGAGATGAACCAGCTTACTAAAGTTGAGCAATGTGTGCAGGACATAAGACATTGGATGCTAATTAACTTCCTTCTGCTTAATCCAGATAAGACAAAAGTTCTAGTCATAGGACCGCATAAGCTAGAAGTAAGATTCACTCTAAGTCACTCTGTAACTTTAGATGGCCTCTCTGTTCCATCACGTGCAACAGTAAAAGACCTTGGTGTGATTATTGATTCCAGCCTTTCATTTGAAGCTCATTTACATAATATTACCAGGATAGAATTCTTTCCCCCCAAAAATATTGCCAAGATATAAAAACTATATTGTCGCTAAATGATGCAGAAAAACTAGTTCATGCTTTTATCACCTCTAGGTTGGACTATTGTAATGCCCTACTGTCTGGTTGTTCAACTAGGTGCATAAACAAGCTTCAGATAGTCCAGAATGCAGCAGCGAGAGTCCTCACTAGAACCAGAAGATACGAGCACATCACACCTATCTTATCTTCACTTCATTGGCTCCCTGTGAAATTTCGCATTGATTTTAAAATACTACTTTTGACATATAAAGCATTAAATGGTCTCACACCACAGTATCAGGGGAACTGCTAGTGTCTAACGATCCGCCACGCCTACTTCAATCAAAGGATGCAGGCTGCTTATAAGTACTGCGTATTATAAAAACTACAGCTGGGGGCAGAGCATTTTCTTACAAAGCCCCAAAATTATGGAATAGTCTTCCAAATAGTGTTCGGGACTCAGACACAGTCTCAGTGTTTAAGTCCAGGCTAAAAACCTATTTATTTAATCAAGCATTCTTATAAATAGATTTGCCTTAGGTAAAGGAGCAGATCTGGGGGACTCATGGACGTAGAGTATTATGGTGAACTGGTATGTTTAGATGCTGTCTTCCCCACTCTCATTGATCACTCAGGTTTGTTGACGGTGAGGTGATTGGTTGCTTTACATCTCAGGGAGCCCTCATGTCTGTGTTCCTTCTGGCTCTCCCTTTTAGTTATGCTGTCATAGTCCTGCTGGAGTCTCTGCTTGCACTCTACAGTTAATATACATTTACATTATACATTATATGACTGTGACCAAACCTAACTGTTATCTCTCCTCTTCTGCTCTCTCTCCTGCTCTCTCTCTTCCCTCTCTTCCACTCTCTCTCCTTCCCTCTCTCTGTCGAGCTACACATGTCGTTCCCGAGCTGCCAGTGATCCAGACTCCCTCTGCCCTCCGGACCTGTCTGACCCATCCTGGTGCCCCGCTTCTGGTTGGAGATCTCGTCACATGGATGCCCCGTGTGTGTCTCTTTGGGATGCGTCTCATGTCTGGGGATGGTCTTACTTTACCATAAGGCGGTTCTGGCCTCAGCTCGTGTTGACAGTTGTTTCTCTGAGGACATGTTTTGGTTGCGGTTGCTCGATAGTTCAAGATTGCAATTGCAATAACTACCTGGACTCCATGTTTACATCAATTAACATCAACTGTTATAGCTGAACCTGCCACCTAACACACTGTATAAATGCAGATCAATTCCTGCTTTTTGTTTCACCCACATGAGGATGGGTTCCCTGTTGAGTCTGGTTCCTCTCAAGGTTTCTTCCCACTACCATCTCAGGGAGTTTTTCCTTGCCACTGTCGCCCTCGGCTTGCTCACCAGGGACTATCTGACCATTTTGATTCATACACATTCAAATTCCATACAAACTTAAAAAATTCTTTAGATTGTGTAAAGCTGCTTTGGGACAATGGCAATTGTAAAAGCGCTATACAAATAAAATTGAATTGAATTGAATTGAATGTGTGTGTGTATGTCTGTGTGCCCTGCGATGGATTGGCACCCCGCCTAATGCCCTAAGCCTCCTGGAATAGGCTTCAGGCCCTATACAGGATACAGAATATATACAGAATAAAGCGGTATAGACGATAAGTGAGTAAGTGAGTGAGTGAGTATTATTATTATTATTATTATTATTATTATTATTATTTATTATTTATTAATAAAAATAATAATAACATATAATAGATGTGTTTAGAATGAGAAACTACACAAATATTTACACGCACAATATTTTTTTACAATTTATATATAGTTTTTAGTTGTCTTTACATTGGTTAAAACTGAACCTAGGTTGTCAAACATGTTTACAGAATAATTGTGAATGATACACTATTAAGTTATTTGTAACTATTAAGTTTACTATTGTATTCAATGCCCCCTGATGCAGTGACATTTATGGCATGGCAAAACTTTACCAAAGCATAATTACACATGTACGTTAAATTTAAACTTTATATTTTTAAAAATAAAATCTCCTGTAAAAGCTAGTGAGTTATCAGCTCTGCAAGCTGTGGTAAAACCTGCTACATGCGGTTAATTTCCAGTAAACACACACAGCTGCTTTTCATGCAAAACCCACCACACTTTCCATGCACAGCAGTTTCCATTCTAATCAATGTGTTAAATGTAGTCTATTAAATATAATACCAATGCATTAGCTAAGCATGCTCTGTTTGTCCTAAAATGTATTGATCTACAGTACAACAAACATATATATATACAGTATATGGTACTAAAATAAATCATCAACAATTAGTAAAGCATCTTTATTAACTTATTATATATGCAAATGACAGTAACACTGTGTGCTTTGTAAAGTATTAATTTTTTTTTTTTTATTATTTAAAGGGTAACTCTGGTTAATCACAGTACATAATTAAGGACTTGTATCCAATGTATGTGTGCTGCCCATTAAAGCTGATGTCTTGAGACATTTTTTTTAAACTGATGGAGCTGTCTAAAGCATGCCTGATAAAAAAAAAATCTGATGTTACACACACATTTTTTATCATTGACTCAAATAATTTGACCCACTTTGATTTAAGCCACAAGGAAGATGTCACAGACAATCTCTTGAGAATCTCCGAGTAGTAATGAAAATGGTTCATTCCAAAATGAATAAAGCTTCTTCCTTATAGCCCAACTTAAATAATCACCAATTAGGTGCACGCTATTTAGAAAAAAGGTAGTTCACAGTTTTCCAAGTAAAAGAAATGTGTTGTATTTCCAACTGAAATATAGAACTAAATCTTTTTGGTTTTGGTTATGAAAGCTTCTCAGATGCAAACTTTTAAAATCTTTTAAGCATGTTATTCCATATAGTTCTGCAACTAAAGAGTTAAAAGCCATATTAGATATTAATATAATATTAATACATTATAATAAATATGTATTAAAAATTCGAGGTTATTTATGTAGTATGAAGTTTGGAAGAAGCTGTGAGTTTTCATTGTGAGTTGTTGAACAGCCTTAGTGAGTTTATTCTCACTGTGCTGCCTGATACCCAGCAGGAACAATAATAAGTTGCTGAATGCTCCTTCTTTAAAGTAGGGATCAACAAAACTAACTGATTTCCCATCTTATCAAAATGCAGGGCCTCAAAATCAGTTACCTCGTGCCTTTGAGGGACATCAATGTTTACATATTGGACTCTCTTGAAAGGTTCACCATCTTTCTTCTGATACCAGTGAATGTAATGCTTACACTTTGAAGGGAAAATACAGTTTATTTTGGCAAGCTTATTGATGGCTCTAGTCATTACTAGCTCCTGATGCAGCTCCACATCACTGTGCACTGTGAATAAGGAAACAAAATGTTATTTGATCTCAGTAAACATAAAAAAATATGTACGTACAAAAATAACAAGTGTAAATAAAAGCCATTATAAGATATGTCAGTAAACCTTCATAAGGGAGGTTCATATACTGTAAATTAGGACTTGACATTTACCTGCATGGATTAGAAAAATAATTAACAAACACAACTGCAGTGAGAGCTTCATGGTAAGTGTGATGGGTAAGAAGTGTCTTGCAACTAAACTAGCAGATACTGTTTGCTCCTCCTTCTCTTTATCTGTTCTATGTCAAACTTTGAAAATAATAACAGCAGCAGTATTCATTTAGTTATTTAGCACCAGGGGTGTTATGGGGGATGTAGGGGGAAGAACTGACTATCCAGGGCCTGAGGGCCCTTGTAAGCCTGGAATGAAGTGGAAGGTACGGATCAAGAAAGGAAGGGGACAGAATAAAACCGCTTATGTATAGGACCCAAAGTAATGGACACTGTTTATCAGTAGAAAAGACTAGTTGTGGACATCACAGGATAACATGCTGTTACCACTTAAAAAATTTGTGCTTTGATGTTGTCCTGAGGATTGTGGAAACTTGTAGGTGCCTTACCGTTATTTTCTTGTCTTCTTTATACTCTGTCTGTGCATGGTAAACTATATTTGTTGTGTGACGCGTATAGCTACGCCCACCTCATAGGAAAAAGTGCAAAATTGGAAGGAAAAAAAAGCACTAGATCTGACACAAAACTGCTCATAACTCTATTTATACCCCCCAAATTTTTTTTTTATGTTTTATTTATGGCACAGGTTTACCTTTAGGCAAATACTTAAGTACTGCCAAAGTTTCATTAAATTCTGTCGTTCTGGACAGACATACACTTTAGCATAAAACAAGAAGTAACTGCTTAATCCTGCAGTATTTAGACAATCATATTTTTTGTGCAGATGGACTAGAAATAGTACTTTTTATTAAATAGGCTATTTATCATTGTTTTATTACTAATGCTGATTCAACATTATTAGTGGTGCTTGCAAAGCATCACTATTGTTATCTTGCAAAATTCTTCCGTACAAAAGTTTGGCGCGTAACTAGTCCCGCACCGTTTGTCATAGACCCATGAGTGAGGTGTCAAATCGTGCGGCTTATACGGGAATGGGGTGCTATGACTTTTATAAGGGGTGGGCCAAAAAATCTTAAATATAAATCTTATATCAAAATATTAACCGGCCAAAAAATCCCATAGACTTAACATTGAGGCCAACTTTGACGGATTGTAGCGCAGAGAGTGAAATTTGTAGAGACGTCAGATTTACCACATTTGAAAAGGATTGCAGCCTGTGTCAGATGATACCCCGCACAGGGGAATAAGTTCGACCCCCGGGGCAAGAGAGGTCCCCAAAGTTGCCCCATAGAATTTGAATGGGGATTTTGGCGACTTTGCCCATTGACTTATAATGGGAATTTAAAAAAATTACTAGTGCCGCACCGTTCGTCGTAGAACGGCAATTAACCACCCACAGACTTAACACTGACAACAACTTTGACTGAGTCCCGCACCGTTCGTCGTAGACCCACGAATGAGGTGTCAAACCGTGCGGCTTATTCGGGAGTAGGGTGCTCTGACTGTTTGAAGGGGTGACTTAACATTGAGACCAACTTTGACCGATTCCCATGAGTGAGGTGTCAAACCGTGCGGCCCATCTTCGGGAACGGGGTGCTGTGACTTTTCTAAGGGGTGGGTGGTTAATTGCCCCCCCAGGGGGCAATTAACCACCCACAGACTTAACATTAATTTAACTGTGGAACCGACTGTCGTAGAGACACTCTTTTGCATGTATCATCATGCTCATAAGCCACGCCCCCTAGCACCTTCATTAGCATGCTGTTAGCATGATGCTAACGCGATTAGCATTTTGCTAGCATGATGCTAACAAAATTAGCATCTTGCTAGCGTTATGCTAATTTCATCAGCACATCGCTAGCATGATGCTAACGCTATTAGCATGTCGCTAGCATTGTGCTAACTTTTCGCTAATAACATGTATAGAATGTTCCTAGCATCATGCTAGTGTAATTAGCACGATGTTTAGCTGATTAGCATGGTGCTAGCTTGATGCTAGGTATATTAGCATGTTGCTATCAAGATCCCATTGTCGTAGAGATATGGAGGGCCAGAGTTTCGCCACGGCAAGCACCACTCACATTTTCTTCAGGAAATGTACCTCTCTAGTTGATTCTACCATATTATCACTAGCTCTAACTGGACGTAACGGCTAAAAATCCAACCTCTGTCCTGAGGTTGTAGTGGAATATGCCTTCACTGGAATATGGCAAAATCTCGGTCATATGAACATTTATTGCAATTATCTACAAAACGTTTAATTGGCTCACTTTCAAATGTAGTGGCATATCAAATTTATTGTGTGTAAAACAAAAGATCTTGGCCTAAAGTTAGCTAGGCTACTCTGTTCGAGCAGTTAGCATATTACCTTAGACTAAATAGCCTAAGGACTAAGTAGCCTAAGTTAGATGAGGAACTGTAACATCAAGCTGACAAGAACATGTTTTGTAGAACATGGATGGTCATACATCTGCATTTTGCCACCTCACCTTGCAGGTCTTTTTCCTTTTTTTGCTCTTTTTGTTTTTGCACCACCTGAGATTTTCTTTCACATAACATAGGCCACTTACAAGACATTTATACTTGTGTTGGACACAAGTACATGTTATACTTGTTTTTGCTTTTATTTTTAATAGAAAATATTATATTGTAAAATATAAGTGAACTCATTGTAAAATGTACCATATCATTGCTGGTCCATGGAATATTTTATTAGCTAAACACGTAACAAATCAATCACTAATGACTTTGATTATTTTCATAAAATTTCTTGTAAATGTACTTGAAAAAAATATTAAAACAATAATACAAAACAACAATATATGTTAAAAAAACCTAATACAAAATGTTTCCTAAATAGTATAGATAATCTAAAACAAACTCATAGTGATAGTCTATACGATTTTGTGTACATGTATAATTAATTTTCATACATTTTGAATTCTGTAAAGCTGCTTTGTGACAATGATTACTGTTGAAAGCACTATACAACAAATTTTTTTATATAAATTTAAATTGAATTGAGTATAGATACACAAAATAGATACAATAGATTTAATAGTATCTGTATATAAAACATGCATGTTTAAAATACAATTTAAGTAATTATAAACTTTAACATAAAAAACAAGGTAAAATAAAAAGGTACAAAAAAGTTATCTCAAGTAAATCCTCTCATTAAAAACAAAGATAGATAGATAGATAGATAGATAGAGTATTTATGTTAATGACATTGATGTGTTGAGTTATTCTGTTTGGCTGATGGACTGATTAAAGAGCTTTGCCTCTAATTAGATTCATGTTAGCAGGATTTCTCTTGCATAGTAAGACAAAAACAGTGCAGAAGTACAGTAAATTTTTTACCAACAGTACTATATACAGTGGTGTGAAAAACTATTTGCCCCCTTCCTGATTTCTTATTCTTTTGCATGTTTGTCACACTTAAATGTTTCTGATCATCAAACACATTTAACTATTAGTCAAAGATAACACAAGTAAACACAAAATGCAGTTTTTAAATGATGGTTTTTATTATTTAGGGAGAAAAAAAATCCAAACTTACATGGCCCTGTGTGAAAAAGTAATTGCCCCCTGAACCTAATAACTGATTGGGCCACCCTTAGCAGCAATAACTGCAATCAAGTGTTTGCGATAACTTGCAACGAGTCTTTTACAGAGCTCTGGAGGAATTTTGGCCCACTTATCTTTGCAGAATTGTTGTAATTCAGCTTTATTTGAGAGTTTTCTAGCATGAACCGCCTTTTTAAGGTCATGCCACAACATCTCAATAGGATTCAGGTCAGGACTTTGACTAGGCCACTCCAAAGTCTTCATTTTGTTTTTCTTCAGCCATTCAGAGGTGGATTTGCTGGTGTGTTTTGGGTCATTGTCCTGCTGCAGCACCCAAGATCGCTTCAGCTTGAGTTGACGAACAGACGGCCGGACATTCTCCTTCAGGATTTTTTGGTAGACAGTAGAATTCATGGTTCCATCTATCACAGCAAGCCATCCAGGTCCTGAAGCAGCAAAACAACCCCAGACCATCACACTACCACCCCCATATTTTACTGTTGGTATGGTGTTCTTTTTCTGAAATGCTGTGTTACTTTTACGCCAGATGTAACGGGACACGCACCTTCCAAAAAGTTAAACTTTTGTCTCGTCGGTCCACAAGGTATTTTCCCAAAAGTCTTGGCAATCATTGAGATGTTTTTTAGCAAAATTGAGACGAGCCTTGATGTTCTTTTTGCTTAAGTGGTTTGCGCCTTGGAAATCTGCCATGCAGGCCGTTTTTGCCCAGTCTCTTTCTTTTGGTGGAGTCGTGAACACTGACCTTAATTAAGGCAAGTGAGGCCTGCAGTTCTTTAGATGTTGTCCTGGGGTCTTTTGTGGCCTCTCGGATGAGTTGTCTCTGCGCTCTTGGGGTAATTTTGGTCGGCTGGCCACTCCTGGGAAGGTTCACCACTGTTCCATGTTTTTGCCATTTGTGGATGATGGCTCTCACTGTGGTTCGCTGGAGTCCCAAGGCTTTGGAAATGGCTTTATAACCTTTACCAGACTGATAGATCTCAATTACTTTTGTTCTCATTTTTTTCTGAATTTCTTTGGATCTTGGCATGATGTCTAGCTTTTGAGGTGCTTTTGGTCTACTTCTCTGTGTCAGGTAGCTCCTATTTAAGTGATTTTTTGATTGAAACAGGTGTGGCAGTAATCAGGCCTGGGGGTGACTACAGAAATTGAACTTTTAACTGTGATAAACCACAGTTAAGTTATTTTTTAACAAGGGGGGGCAATTACTTTTCCACACAGGGCCATGTAGATTTGGAGTTTTTTTTCTCCCTTAATAACATAATCTTCATTTAAAAACTGCATTTTGTGTTCAATTATGTTATCTTTGACTAATAGTTAACGGTTTTTGATGAGCAGAAACATTTAAGTGTGACAAACATGCAAAAGAATAAGAAATCAGGAAGGGGGCAAATAGTTTTTCACACCACTGTACGTCATGCTGAACAAATACAAACTGGGACTGGGATTAAACAAACCTGCAGAAAAGAGAAAAAAAATTAGAAATCTGTTATTAAAACATTTTTTTTAATTGTTATTGCATTAAATTTTATATTCAGTTATCATGACCATTGTAAATATAGTTGGCTAGTAAAATATGAAAACATTATTTCATGTAAAAATGCACTTAAATGATATTTGGCTGATCTTAATTGCTTTACCAGAATCCATAAATTCTTCTTCCTCCATTTCTTCTGCTTTTGGAGGTGGGCAGGAAATAAATAAGCCCGGTTTTGATTCTGTAAGTAATTAAGTGTGTAAGTTTTGTATATGTATAAAATAACATTAAGTATTAAGCATATAACCACTAATATTTGTTAATCGTTATTATTGTCTAGATTCAGAGTGGAACATATTCCGAAGACATTAAAGATTAATACCTTTTGAAATGACTAATTCCTGCTCTTTAGCATTGTTGGTGTGTTGAACAGAGCAGATGAATTTATTGTTCATGGCTTTTTGCTGGTCGACAATGAGCATGCTGGTTATTCGGACTTCCGGTTCCTTGTCTCTCTGCTCCAGACGCTCTTCTGTGTTCAGGTCCATAGTTCTCCCATCTTGATTTATTGTTTTCCATTTAAATCGCACCAGATCTGGAAACATTCCTTTTGCTTGGCACAGCAGTACTGCCTTTCCATTTGATTTCCTTGACACTAGGTACACTGACACTTGTGGCTCTTTGACTTGGTCCTTTCCAGGGTCTGTATTTTAATAAGAGAAGAACTATTTTTTATATGTACACTGAAAAAAATGACTTTTTGGTGTGGTAAAATATATTAAATTAACCATCATAATTTTTACATTGTAAAAATACATTTCAAGGAGAACTAGAATTTTCTAAGTAAAAGTTTAAATATCTACACATTTAATTAATGTAATAAATTAACTGAGTGGAAATAGTTAAACATTATTATGTATTTACTTGTAACATTTACATGCTTTATAGTGACTGCACATAAACCTAATAATATTAAGTAAATTTGACTTTTTAAGTTTAGTTTAAATTTCAAATTAAACCGCGCATGCGTGTTTGGAGACGCTGTACCCGCGCTGTGGATCAGTCGGTTGGGAATCATCACGGAGACGGAGGTACAGCACGGCGTGGCTGGAGCTGGAGTTTGGCGTGTTCGAGGTAAGTTTACCTTCCTGTTTTGGATGTGATTCTCGTTTTCCTGACTCCCAATTAATGTTCATCTTAATCTCAGGACGTACAATTAGCAATATTTCAGTTTTTAATAGTGTGGAGATTCACAAAGCACCGTTTTTCGTGTAAAATCCTGAACCTACGGAGCCCCCAGGGGTCCTGTGGTAAAAATAAATAAAATAATAACGAACCGAGCGCGTGGTTTAATAGAACGAGATGCGTGTTTCTTACCCCCACCCCTCGTGTTTAGAGAAAGGCTCGCCAATGAGATGACATTTCTGAACAAACTGAGTCAGGTGTGTTAAAGCATTAAATGGTAAAAGAGCACTAGCAATAAACGTTTTTTTTCTGAATCCGAATTTTATTAATAAGTTACAAGTTAAATTTCAACTGTAAAGAACCTGTACATATGTTCATACAGTATTGACAGAAGCTCTAATTTGTCCAAATCGCATTGCAGACAAGAAAAAGAAGTAGAGTCATCCTGTGACCTTGCATGCTTCATCTTTCCACACATGATTCTTGCTTCTCACTTTTTCCTTAATCCCTCACTGTTCTATCTTGTATTTTTCTAACAATGTCAGAAACGTTGTGTTAGTAGCACTGCTTGGCATGCTTGATGCCTTTCTCTTTTGTAATTTGCTTTGGATGAAGGCAAACTTACAAAAGATGAAGAAATGGCTAAATGTAGTTGTACTAATAAAAGATTATGTAATGATACAATGTAAATATTTTCACAGAAACAAAGCGATGAGACGTGAATCTGAAGAGGATCTCTGATGATTGCCTGGTAAAGCATTGTTTTCTTATTAATTATACAATTTAAAATGTTAAATTCACTACAAGATAAAGGTACATGAAGGGGTGGACATTTCCTGCTTAGTTATGACCATCCACAGTATATCTAGCTCAAACAGTAGAGCATGATGCTACCAATGCCAAGGTCATGGGTTTGATTCCCAGGAAAAGCAAGTACAGTAATTGTAAATTACAATTTATAAATAAAAACTTGTACCTTGAATATAGTGTTTGTTGCATTGAACAGAAGCATATACCAAATGCAAATGAATACATAAATCTGAGTAGTGATTGAAAGAATTTTCATGTTTAGACTAACCCTTTAAATACAAACTCAGCATTCATCATAGGATTTTCTGACACTGTAAAGGTGCAGAGTAATCTATGGAGTGTAGCCATCTCATGCCATGTTTTAGAATGTTTTACTGATGCAAGATTATTGCTAAAGCAATTTAACCCAAGTTTAACAATCTGAAGTATATGAAGTGATGGTCATTTTTTATTATCAATCAATTTTTATTATTATTTTTTCTCTGTGATAATGAAGTCATCACAGGTGATTGAAGCAATTCAGATTTTTTTTGTTTCTTAAAATAATATTTTTTTTTATTTACTTGTAAATTTTATGCAGGAGGACAGACGAAGTGATGCCAGTTTGCACATTCTTAAAATCCTTGTTGTCTGTGCTGTCAAAGGGGAGGAACCGGTTGGTATATCCATAATCCTTGAAGGAAAGGAAATTTTGCAAGAATGTGGCAATACTGCAAAGGCATGTGCACTGCTTATGGGAATAATTTATGCCATTAACCTTGCAGACCCCCGAGCACTGCGCTACACATTTGAGCTATTTCGGAACGTTTTTTTAGAACTTGGTGGGATTAAGCTATCACCAAAAGTGCAAGCTTTAAAGATAAAGTTATCATCTTAAAACATTTGATATGGCTTGACTACTTGTCTTTATATGTTCAGTGTTTACATGTTCAGCTTTAAATGTTTTAATGTGTTAAGGTTTCAATGGCATACTTTTAAGTGCACTAGTCCAGAGTGCTGATTTGAATGTTACAACTTCACTGCTACAGAGGGCTATTAAGTTTAAAAGTTTATTCTACAGTTTGTTTAACGTATTTTCTGCTGTTTTATTTCTAAACGAATGCCTTACTTTTTAAAATTAATTTATTTATTATAATTTTTCTACACAATTTTGTTTAAAACAAGTATTTCAGGCCCTGGTGCCGTGCAGTTGTTTTTATGGATGCAAAATTTATCTGAATGCACATTTATTAAAAAGACAACCTGTATCTAGACTGTGAATGTCAAAAATATTTGGTAATGTTGGTGAATAAACTGTTTAATTATATTTTAGTTGTGTGATTTATGAAAGATATAGATGAAATAATTACTTAAGTTTCTTTGCAAAACATATATTAGCAATGTGTACATTATTATAGGGAGTAATATAAATTAATAAAACCAAGTAAGGGAAAATCTCACAAAACAAAATGATAGTAAGATTTACTTAATAATTTCATAAAATCAAGATTCCTGCTGATACAACAATAAATTAACTTTACTTGATTATTTTAAATAAATCTAACTTATGCATTAAATATAATTATGTAACTTTTACTTAATTTCTTTGATTGTTAATTTAATTGTTAATTTAATTGTTAAGTAAATTTTACCTGACAATTACGGGTGAGTTTTACTTAATATTGGAGCAATAAAATTTTCTTAAAATCTATGTGTGCAAATTGTTACGAGGATTTTATTAAGTAAATCTTACAAGTTATTTTTTTCAGTGTATGTTAGTAATTTGGGTAATCATAATGGTAACAAACTGGGAATTATTTCTACTAAAAAGTAGAAAATGAGATGTTAAACAAAAAACTGAAAAAACACGCACACGCACACACACACACACAATGCACACACACACACTTGGACTACACGGGCCAGCCTTCACTCGCCATTTGCATCAGTGAGCCTTGGCCACCCATGACCCTGTTGCCAATTCAAAGGTTTTCCTTCTTTGGATCACTTTTGGTACGTCCTCATCACTACAGACCAGGAACATCCCACAAGAGTTGCAGTTTTAGAGTTGCTTCTAACCCTGTTGTCTAGCCATCACAATTTGGCCCTTCTTACAGTATTAACATTTTCAATATCTTATTACAGTGGTGTCTGGAAGTGGAGGGGGGTGGGTGATTGGGTTATATTATATTATATTATATTATAAAAAGCAACACATCATGCAGCATTTAAAGAAATTCAAGGATAAATGAGGAACAAATTATTTATATATTTCAGTCTGGAAAGGGTTACAAAGCCATTTCTAAGGATTTGGGACTCCAACATTCACACTTACCTGTTACATAAAGTTTTGTTCCTGAGCCAAAGATTTTCTTGGATCCCACAGTATATTTTTAATGTCAAAAAGGCTCTTTATCTAATTTTGTGTTATTGTAAATAGCTTTTAAATATAATTTTTTTATTATCAAAATACTTAGACCTTGAATAGAACAGAAGCAGGCAAACCAAACACAAATGAAGATATCTGAGCAAGTTTACTGTGATCCTACCACTAGTTGCTGAACAAGATATCTACCTCTTATAAAAAAAAAGACATACTACAACACTGTAAACCCTAATGCTCAAAGTGATTGAACAAATTGAGTACTGTTAACTTAAATAATTACAATTAGTTCAAGTTAATAGACCTTGATGAGTATTTAGAACTTTTTGCTATTTATGAGTTTGTAGAAAGGACACTTTTCAAGTAAGCTGAACAAATTTGATATTTGAAGTACTTAAGTAGCAGTAACTTTCCCCTTAAAGTTGCACCAACTTAAAATCTTTCAGACTTGCGATTTTGTGTCTGAGGTCATTCCGGGCAATAGGGCACTGCTTGCTCAGTGGTAGGTGTTTCGCCAGCCATGCGAAAGGTCTGGGTCTGATTCCCAACAAGCCCAGATAAAATGGGAGGGTTGTGTCACAAAGGGCATCTGGCTTAAAACCTGTGCAGACCGCATGGTTCACTGTGCCGACCCTTTGCCCGGAGCAGCCGAAAGACCAATAACAATTTATTTTATTTTCAACAAGTGAAAAAAAAAATACTATTATTACTATTGTTAGGCTACTAATAAATGCAAATAAAGAATGATTAATATGAATAAGTACAACAAACTCAAAAACTGATAGTTCTGTTTTCTTAAAATTTAAAACATCATAACTCAAAAATTTGATGTAACTGATTACCTTTAATTTTTTTGAGTTTTGCCAACTCATTCGGGTTTACAGTGAATATGTGCACAGTAGACATGCTCTGAACTATAGACGTCATTGCAACTTCTTTAATTTTGCCCTATTGTTAGCTCATTTGTTATCCAGTTGGAGCACATGACTGCAACTAAATCTAAAAATAAGAAGACCTTGTCTGTCACATGTACATAACACCACAGCAAAATTTTAAAACTGTACCTATACCAGGTCATAATAGATCTGGGGTCAGAGTGCAGGGAGATGAGGTTTGAACCCTTGACCAAGTAAAATAGGGACTGAAACTGATGTGTTATCACTGCTCTTAATTACTGCTATTAGCATTACGAATGGAAATTCAAATCTTCAAGCTATTGGCTCTCTAGTCAATAGATCACTGTGTCGTCACATTTATTACAACAGAAAGACAAAAAAACTGGATGTATATCTATTTTAAGGCCTAATCTTTAAATCATATTTAGAGCCTTTGGGTGTGGCCACATCTCATAAGAAATTTACATTTACATTTAGGCATTTGACAGACGCTCTTATCCAGAGCGACTTACAAAAAGTGCTTTAAAGTTTACATCATTGGATACATACTTACACTGGGTTAACTAGGAATTCCATGACTGTACTGATAATAAATAAATAAAATTAGAATAAGGGTATTGAATATTACTCAGACATTTATACATTAAATTCTCACTGTATGGTTTCAAAAACTATGTTTTCAAACTTAAACATTTTATTTTATCAAAAAGTGCCGAAAATAAAATGCAAAAACATTAAACACCCTAAAACCATTTCGAGTTTGATTAAAAATCACATTTACATATTAAATTACAGGCCCACAGAAATACACCCACATGTACATTTATGATCTAATTTGCTTTACAGATTTTGAATGAATTATATGATCACAGTGGGACAGTCTGACATTGACAGGAACAGGCTTGGTTTCTGTAATATTATCTGTGGTAAAAGTCCCTTAAAGTCACTTGACTCATCTCAGTGCACCCTTACATCAGTGGAGAAATGATCACTGATTCATTCAGGCCTTTCTGTTTTGTTGGCAAAATTTCTTGCTATTAATGTATTTTAAACATTTCTGTCATCTGTAGACATTTTAACAGCCAGTAACCGATTACAAACTTTATTGAGTTTGATATGCCTGCTAGTAGCTATAAAGACTCAACACAAAATGTGAGAAAAGCACACTTAGTTAACCAGGTTTAGACAGATTGATTTCATATGATGACAGTGTATGTTAAACTTGCTCTTTATGTTCAATTAAATGTTTAATGCACTAAGCAAAATGGTTCTTGGTACAAAATATAGCCAACTAATAAACATAAAAATCAATGTTTTATAGTCAATTGACTTTTATGATAAAGAAATGTTAGACTATCAAATGACTAATCATCTGATACCAGCTAGAATGTTATTGGAGTATGGTTAGAACGGACTTGTTGGTAGGTTGATAAGATTTATTGATTCCCGTCCTGGCTTGATTCCCGTCTCTGTGTGCATGAAGTTTGCATGTTCTCCCCGTGATTGGTAGGTTCCCGCCAGGTTCTCAAGTTTTGTACAACAGTCTAAAGACCTACTGGTTAGGCTAACTGGTGTTCCCAAATTGCCCATAGTGTGTGAGTGAGTGTATGTATGATAAAAATAATGTGGGCTTCATAGATAATTGGAAAACCTTTGAGGGTAAAGCTGGCCTGTTAGGGCGGGACGGTGTCCATCCCACTCGGGAAGGTGCTGCTCTCATTTTTTGTAATATAGCTCATAGTCTCAGAAGAGGCCTAGTTAATCGGGGACAATCCAAGGCCAGGGAGCAGACAGTCAGGCTAAACCAACCGTCTGCTAGATGCATAAAGTCGTCACTCTGGGTTCACTGGATTGAGACTGAGTCTGTTTCCCGAGTTAAGCAAAAATGTAGAAAGACCCAGAAAGTCTGTTTTAGTAATTTAATTAACATAGATACCACAAACTCGGATCATACTGAATGTGCAGCCGGCACCTTTGATCTGAAGCTAGGACTGTTAAATATTAGATCTCTCGCATCGAAAGCAGTTATAGTTAATGAAATGATCACGAATCAGGAATTTGATATACTCTGTTTAACACCTGGATTAAACAGGACGAGTATGTAGCTCTAAATGAAGCTAGTCCTCCTGGATACAGCTACAAACACCAACCTCGGTTAACTAGTAGAGAAGGAGGCGTTGCAGTTATTCACAATGATAATTTGACTATTATACGGACACAAATTTAATTCATTTGAAGTTCTCTATAGTAACATGACAAGTGTAGCTACAAATATTAAGTCAGCTCAGTCGATTCCACTAATTGTCATTTACAGACATCCAGGGCCGTACTCTGAATTTCTTAGTGAATTTGCAGATTTCCTCTCAAACCTAGTTGTTTCTGTAGACAAGGCGTTAATTGCTGGAGATTTTAATATTCATCTTGAGAATCATGAACTTTTTAATAATAAAATTTTAAATATCAGGCATAAAATTAAGGCTTTGAAACCGGACAATGCAATTGATGCAGATATTAAACTAACTATGTCAGATCGGAACCTAGAATACTTTACTTCCCTTGAAGAGAATGAACTAATTTCACAAATTTTTTTTGCAAATTTATCAACTTGTATATTAGATTCTACACCGACACATTTTATTAAACCGATTATTAAGAAACCTGACCTTGGCCCCTGTCAGCTGTCCAATTACAGGCCGATATCAAACCTCCCCTTTATCTCTAAGATAGGTATCAGTCAGGAAAGATCTCTAAGATTGGTATCAGTCAGGATTTAGGCCTCATCACAGCACAGAGACAGCACTGGTTAAAGTAGTAAATGACCTCCTATTGGCCTCTGATCAAGGTTGTGTAACTATGCTTGTATTACTCAACCTCAGTGCAGCTTTTGATACTATTGATCATAGTATTCTTCTTCACAGATTAGAAAATGTCTGAGATCCTATTTGCCCCATCGTTATCAGTATGTAGACTTAAATGGTGATTATTCTGCATGTTCTCTAGTAGAGTTTGGTGTTCCACAAGTTTCAAGTTTAGGCCCACTGCTTTTTTCCCTTTACATGCTTCCTCTGGGCAACATCATTTGTAAGCATGGTAATAGTTTTCACTGTTATGCTGACGACATACAGTTATATGTCTCAGCAAAACCTGATGAGATGAACCAGCTTACTAAAGTTGAGCAATGTGTGCAGGACATAAGACATTGGATGCTAATTAACTTCCTTCTGCTTAATCCAGATAAGACAAAAGTTCTAGTCATAGGACTGCATAAGCTAGGAGTAAGATTCACTCTAAGTCACTCTGTAACTTTAGATGGCCTCTCTGTTCCATCAAGTGCAACAGTAAAAGACCTTGGTGTGATTATTGATTCCAGCCTTTCATTTAAAGCTCATTTACATAATATTACCAGGATAGAATTCTTTCCCCCAAAAAATATTGCCAAGATATAAAAAATATATTGTCGCTAAATGATGCAGAAAAACTAGTTCATGCTTTTATCACCTCTAGGTTGGACTATTGTAATGCCCTACTGTCTGGTTGTTCAACTAGATGCATAAATAAGCTTCAGCTAGTCCAGAATGCAGCAGCGAGAGTCCTCACTAGAACCAGAAGATACGAGCACATCACACCTATCTTATCTTCACTTCATTGGCTCCCTGTGAAATTTCGCATTGATTTTAAAATACTACTTTTGACATATAAAGCATTAAATGGTCTCACACCACAGTATCAGGGGAACTGCTAGTGTCTTACGATCCGCCACGCCTACTTCAATCAAAGGATGCAGGCTGCTTATAAGTACTGCGTATTATAAAAACTACAGCTGGGGGCAGAGCATTTTCTTACAAAGCCCCAAAATTATGGAATAGTCTTCCAAATAGTGTTCGGGACTCAGACACAGTCTCAGTGTTTAAGTCCAGGCTAAAAACCTATTTATTTAATCAAGCATTCTTATAAATAGATTTGCCTTAGGTAAAGGAGCAGATCTGGGGGACTCATGGACGTAGAGTATTATGGTGAACTGGTATGTTTAGATGCTGTCTTCCCCACTCTTATTGATCACTCAGGTTTGTTGACGGTGAGGTGATTGGTTGCTTTACATCTCAGGGAGCCCTCATGTCTGTGTTCCTTCTGGCTCTCCCTTTTAGTTATGCTGTCATAGTCCTGCTGGAGTCTCTGCTTGCACTCTACAGTTAATATACATTTACATTATACATTATATGACTGTGACCAAACCTAACTGTTATCTCTCCTCTTCTGCTCTCTCTCCTGCTCTCTCTCTTCCCTCTCTTCCACTCTCTCTCCTTCCCTCTCTCTGTCGAGCTACACATGTCGTTCCCGAGCTGCCAGTGATCCAGACTTCCTCTGCCCTCCGGACCTGTCTGACCCATCCTGGTGCCCCGCTTCTGGTTGGAGATCTCGTCACATGGATGCCCCGTGTGTGTCTCTTTGGGATGCGTCTCGTGTCTGGGGATGGTCTCACTTTACCATAAGGCGGTTCTGGCCTCGGCTCGTGTTGACAGTTGTTTCTCTGAGGACATGTTTTGGTTGCGGTTGCTCGATAGTTCAAGATTGCAATTGCAATAACTACCTGGACTCCATGTTTACATCAATTAACATCAACTGTTATAGCTGAACCTGCCACCTAACACACTGTATAAATGCAGATCAATTCCTGCTTTCTGTTTCACCCACATGAGGATGGGTTCCCTGTTGAGTCTGGTTCCTCTCAAGGTTTCTTCCCACTACCATCTCAGGGAGTTTTTCCTTGCCACTGTCGCCCTCGGCTTGCTCACCAGGGACTATCTGACCATTTTGATTCATACACATTCAAATTCCATACAAACTTAAAAAATTCTTTAGATTGTGTAAAGCTGCTTTGGGACAATGCCAATTGTAAAAGCGCTATACAAATAAAATTGAATTGAATTGAATTGAATGTGTGTGTGTATGTCTGTGTGCCCTGCGATGGATTGGCACCCCGCCTAATGCCCTAAGCCTCCTGGAATAGGCTTCAGGCCCTATACAGGATACAGAATATATACAGAATAAAGCGGTATAGACGATAAGTGAGTAAGTGAGTGAGTGAGTATTATTATTATTATTATTATTATTATTTATTATTTATTAATAAAAATAATAATAACATATAATAGATGTGTTTAGAATGAGAAACTACACAAATATTTACACGCACAATATTTTTTTACAATTTATATATAGTTTTTAGTTGTCTTTACATTGGTTAAAACTGAACCTAGGTTGTCAAACATGTTTACAGAATAATTGTGAATGATACACTATTAAGTTATTTGTAACTATTAAGTTTACTATTGTATTCAATGCCCCCTGATGCAGTGACATTTATGGCATGGCAAAACTTTACCAAAGCATAATTACACATGTACGTTAAATTTAAACTTTATATTTTTAAAAATAAAATCTCCTGTAAAAGCTAGTGAGTTATCAGCTCTGCAAGCTGTGGTAAAACCTGCTACATGCGGTTAATTTCCAGTAAACACACACAGCTGCTCTTCATGCAAAACCCACCACACTTTCCATGCACAGCAGTTTCCATTCTAATCAATGTGTTAAATGTAGTCTATTAAATATAATACCAATGCACTAGCTAAGCATGCTCTGTTTGTCTTAAAATGTACTGATGTACAGTACAACTTGTATGCAATGCACAGTATGTGTGCTGCCCATTAAAGCTGATGTCTTGAGACATTTTTTTTAAACTGATGGAGCTGTCTAAAGCATGCCTGATTAAAACACACATTTTTACCATTGACTCAAATAATTTGACCCACTTTGATTTAAGCCACAAGAAAGATGTCACAGACAATCTCTTGAGAATCTCTGAGTAGTCATGAAAATGGTTTATTCCAAAATGAATAAAGCTTCTTTCTTATAGTCCAACTTAAATAATCACCAATTAGGTGCACGCTATTTAGAAAAAGGTAGTTCACAGTTTTCCAAGTAAAAGAAATGTGTTGAATTTCCAACTGAAATATAGAACTAAATCTTTTTGGTTTTGGTTATGAAAGCTTCTCAGATGCAAACTTTTAAAATCTTTTAAGCATGTTATTCCATATAGTTCTGCAACTAAACAGTTAAAAGCCATATTAGATATTAATATAATATTAATACATTATATTAAATATGTATTAAAAATTCGAGGTTATTTATGTAGTATGAAGTTTGGAAGAAGCTGTGAGTTTTTATTGTGAGTTGTTGAACAGCTCTCGTGAGTTTATTCTCACTGTGCTGCCTGATACCCAGCAGGAACAATAATAAGTTGCTGAATGCTCCATCTTTAAAGTAGGGATCAACAAAACTAACTGATTTCCCATCTTATCAAAATGCAGGGCCTCAAAATCAGTTACCTCGTGCCTTTGAGGGACATCAATGTCTACATATTGGACTCTCTTGAAAGGTTCACCATCTTTCTTCTGATACCAGTGAATGTAATGCTTACACTCTGAAGGGAAAATACAGTTTATTTTGGCAAGCTTATTGATGGCTCTAGTCATTACTAGCTCCTGATGCAGCTCCACATCACTGTGCACTGTGAATAAGGAAATAAAATGTTATTTGATCTCAGTAAACATAAAAAAATATGTACATACAAAAATAACAAGTGTAAAGAAAAGCCATTATAAGATACGTCAGTAAACCTTCATAAGGGAGGTTCATATAAATTAGGACTTGACATGTACCTGCATGGATTAGAAAAATAATTAACAAACACAACTGCAGTGAGAGCTTCATGGTAAGTGTGATGGGTAAGAAGTGTCTTGCAACTAAACTAGCAGATACTGTTTGCTCCTCCTTCTCTTTATCTGTTCTATGTCAAACTTTGAAAATAATAAGTTAGATGAGGAACTGTAACATCAAGCTGACAAGAACATGTTTTGTAGAACATGGATGGTCATACATCTGCATTTTGCCACCTCACCTTGCAGGTCTTTTTCCTTTTTTTTGCTCTTTTTGTTTTTGCACCACCTGAGGTTTTCTTTCACATAACCTAGGCCACCTACAAGACATTTATACTTGTGTTGGACACAAGTACATGTTATACTTGTTTTTGCTTTTATTTTTAATAAAAAATATTATATTGTAAAATATAAGTGAACTCATTGTAAAATGTACCATATCATTGATGGTCCATGGAATATTTTATTAGCTAAACACGTAACAAATCAATCACTAATGACTTTGATTATTTTCATAAAATTTCTTGTAAATGTACTTGAAAAAAGTATTAAAACAATAGTACAAAACAACAATATATGTTAAAAAAATCTAATACAAAATGTTTCCTAAATAGTATAGATAATCTAAAACAAACTTATAGTGATAGTCTATACGATTTTGTGTACATGTATAATTAATTTTCATACATTTTGAACTCTGTAAAGCTGCTTTGTGACAATGATTACTGTTGAAAGCACTATACAACAAATTTTTTTATATAAATTTAAATTGAATTGAGTATAGATACACAAAATAGATACAATAGATTTAATAGTATCTGTATATAAAACATGCATGTTTAAAATACAATTTAAGTAATTATAAACTTTAACATAAAAAACAAGGTAAAATAAAAAGGTACAAAAAAGTTATCTCAAGTAAATCCTCTCATTAAAAACAAAGATAGATAGATAGACAGATAGATAGATAGATAGATAGATAGATAGATAGATAGATAGATAGATAGATACAGTATTTATGTTGATGACATTGATGTGTTGAGTTATTCTGTTTGGCTGATGGACTGATTAAAGAGCTTTGCCTCTAATTAGATTCATGTTAGCAGGATTTCTCTTGCACAGTAAGACAAAAACAGTGCAGAAGTACAGTAAATTTTTTACCAACAGTACTATATACGTCATGCTGAACAAATACAGACTGGGACTGGGATTAAACAAACCTGCAGAAAAGAGAAAAAAAAAATCTGTTATTAAAACATTTTTTTTTTATTGTTATTGCATTAAATTTTATATTCAGTTGTCATGACCATTGTAAATATAGTTGGCTAGTAAAATATGAAAACATTATTTCAGGTAAAAATGCACTTAAATGATATTTGACTGATCTTAATTGCTTTACCAGAATCCATAAATTCTTCTTCCTCCATTTCTTCTGCTTTTGGAGGTGGGCAGGAAATAAATAAGCCCGGTTTTGATTCTGTAAATAATTAAGTGTGTAAGTTTTGTAGATGTATAAAATAACATTAAGTATTAAGCATATAACCACTAATATTTGTTAATCGTTATTATTGTCTAGATTAAGAGTGGAACATATTCCGAAGACACTAAAGATTAATACCTTTTGAAATGACTAATTCCTGCTCTTTAGCATTGTTGGTGTGTTGAACAGAGCAGATGAATTTATTGTTCATGGCTTTTTGCTGGTCGACAATGAGCATGCTGGTTATTCGGACTTCCGGGTCCTTGTCTCTCTGCTCCAGACGCTCTTCTGTGTTCAGGTCCATAGTTCTCCCATCTTGATCTATTGTTTTCCATTTAAATCGCACCAGATCTGGGAACATTCCTTTTGCCTGGCACAGCAGTACAGACTTTCCATTTGATTGTCTTGACACTGGGTACACTGACACTTGTGGCTCTTTGACTTGGTCCTTTCCAGGGTCTGTATTTTAATAAGAGAAGAACTATTTTTTATATGTATGTTAGTAATTTGGGTAATCATAATGGTAACAAACTGGGGATTTTTTCTACTAAAAAGTAGATAATGAGATGGTAAACAAAAAACTGAAAAAACACGCACACACACACACACATGCACACACACACACTCGGACTACACGGGCCAGCCTTCACTCGCCATTTGCATCAGTGAGCCTTGGCCACCCATGACCCTGTCGCCAATTCAAAGGTTTTCCTTCTTTGGATCACTTTTGGTACGTCCTCATCACTGCAGACCAGAAACATCCCACAAGAGTTGCAGTTTTAGAGTTGCTTCTAACCCTGTTGTCTAGCCATCACAATTTGGCCCTTCTTACAGTATTAACATTTTCAATATCTTATTACAGTGGTGTCTGGAAGTGGAGGGGGGTGGGTGATTGGGTTATATTATATTATATTATATTATATTATATTATATTATATTATATTATATTATATTATATTATATTATATTATATTATATTATAAAAAGCAACACATCATGCAGCATTTAAAGAAATTCAAGGATAAATGAGGAACAAATTATTTATATATTTCAGTCTGGAAAGGGTTACAAAGCCATTTCTAAGGATTTGGGACTCCAGCGAATCACAGTGAGAGCCATTATCCTCAAATGGAAAAAACTTGGAAAAGTGGTGAATCTTTCCAAGAGGAACCTTCCCTGGCCTAACAAAATTGCTCTAAGAGCACAACAACAACTCCTGCAGTAGCTCTTAAAAAACCCCAGAGCAATATCTAAAGCATCACCTGCCTCAGCTAAGGTCAGTGTTCAAAAATAGCATCCATGGGAGAGTTCCAAGGTGGATGCCACTGCTGACCAAAATGAACACAAAGGTTCTTACATTTGCCAAAAAACATATAGATTAGATAAGAATGAGAAAAAAGTAATTTAAAAAAAGCATTTTTGTCTATAAAAAAGATTTTTTAACAATTACAAAGAATTTTAGACTAACATCTCACATTCCAAAAAACAGAACTTGCCACACAACTTTCCACACAATATTCTTGTGAACTTATTAGGTAAAAATTATTGGAAAGACTGCATCTGCAGGCCAGACTGCTTTTTACAACAACAACAACAACATTTCTCAGGCGTTTTACAAAATTTAAGCAAAATATCTTATAAGAGTATTCTTATAATAAATATTCACAAGAATATTTACATGCAGATGTGTATTTCTAAGTCTAATAAAAACATATCTATTTAGTCAGACATTATTTAAAACATTACTTTTTTAAAAAATTGTGTTTTTGTTTTACTATATTTTACATGTTCAGTTCAATTTTCATTTATTTCTTTGTTGAAGCTAAATGTTAAAAAGAAACATAATAAAGTTTCATGTCCTACCTGTATCGACAAGTCGAGTTTCAGATCCAAATACTTTGTAGTAGTATTAATTAAATGCATCATTACACTGTGACACAGACTAAATAAAATACCTACTTCCAAATAATTTGACATCCATACAATTTCATTAATAGTCCCAATATTTTAAGGACAGATATTATTTTTGTACCACTTAAAAATAATGAAGACAAGTAATCATTTGTATCCCCTTATTAAAACACTTTTATAAAGTTTGTTTTGCCTTCATTGATTTTTAACACTTTATTGGGTCAGTAAATAATAAAATAAAACAAAATGTCATCATACCAGTAACAATAAGTTGAGTTCCAGATCCAAATACTTTGTAGTAGTATCTGTTGCCGTAGCGGTCAGTGTCACACTCAGAAACATACTTCATCAAATACCTCTTTACAGCTAGATATCTAATCAGTTTCTTAAATAGTTTATACCATTAGAAAATATTATAGTTTTATTGGTGATTTAGATAGATCATGAAGTATTATGGTATCTTTTGTTTATCAGTTGATTTACATTATTTTCACATATTGTCACAAATGTGTTTTCCAGCTTTGACAAGGTTCTAGAATGATGCAGAAAGACGATTTCTTACCTGTTACATAAAGTCTTGTTCCTGAGCCGAAAACTTTTCTCGTCCAGCCTTCCACAGCATAATGTCCAATGACAATTACTTCAGAGACATACAATAAATATATCCCTTAAATTTTATTAGAAATATTCAATATTCATATTATGAATTTTAAGAGAAACAAATTTTGCATCATAGTGACCTGAGGTGACAAGCAGATGTTTTATTAAAGTTAAAAAAAAACAAAACTTAAATGAAGATTTAATAAATGAATTGCAATCTTACCACTAGGGGCTGAAATGGTTGTTACACCCAAATATTATACCATATTGATGTAACCATGTGTGCACAAGTGTGAATAAACAAGTCCTATTTAAAATAGATTATTTTGTTCATGATAATATGAGCATGTATATTCCCTACGTTTGTAATTTTATTAATAGTAACAATAATAAAATCATGTCTCACTGTCTCATGTCTCACTTAAACGCCAACGTTATCATTGAGAAATGAGATGAAAACGTCATTACAATGTTTAAGCACAGTTAATTTTTGGGTTCATACTGTATATTATGCATGCACCTATAGACACAACATGCCTGGCCATTTTAAAAGGGTCCGATTATTGGATTGCATCAAGCAAGGAAAACAACTAGGTTAAGAACCTTCAACACATATTAAAGAATTTAAAGGATAGTGCTTAACCATCAACTTTGTGAAAGAAATGTTGGCCAGTTCTCAGAAAAAAAATCATGAATAGAGATCCTGTAAACAACCTGAAACCCACATCACCTAAGGATCCACTGTCAACATCAGGTGCCAGACACCACGGAACATCCCCAGAGGTCTTGTGGATGAATGTCCTGTGAATGGTCTGGGTTACAAAGGAAACTTTGAAGCAATGGAAAAAGATCATGTGTTCTATGCTCATTAGATTAGACTGCCCCTTTTTCTGTGTGATGGGTGCTTTTTCTTACCTGTTACATAAAGTCTCGTCTCTAGATACAACTTTTAGCATGTAGCTAATAGAATAATGATCAAAGATCAGTAATCTGTGCTTAATTATTGATTGTACAAAGCAAATTCAGATAAAAAATACTTCTGCTTGCATACTTCTGTCTACTTTATAGTGCCACATAGATTACAGTATAATTAAACAATGTGTTTACCAGCTACAATTCAGGCTAGAGTACATTAGCCCTCCAAACTGTGTGCTGTGGATCTGGAAAGGTAACTTTGGGCATTTATCATGGGATATTTATCCAGCAAGGAAGAGAAGAAATTATGGAGTTATAAAAAAAAAAGCTAATAAAAAGACAATATATTGCTTAGTGCTACTGCAGTAATTAAAATATATGGATTTATATAGGTAAATCCTTATCCTATGTTAATGGATTTAGCAAAGATTATACAAATCAATAGAAATGCCTGCATTATACCCGCAGCAAACCGTGACACTCTTTCCCCAGCATCCAGGTTTACATTGCCACCATGCTTCATAATATTCAATTCAATTCAATTCAATTTTATTTGTATAGCGCTTTTAGCAATTTTCAATGCCGCAAAGCAGCTTTACATAGTCAAAAGAATTATTTAAGTTTGTATGAAATGTGAATTTGTATGAATCAAAATGGTCAGTTTGTCCCTGGTGAGCAAGCCGAGGGCGACAGTGGCAAGGAAAAACTCCCTGAGATGGTAATAGGAAGAAACCTTGAGAGGAACCAGACTCAACAGGGAACCCATCCTCATTTGGGTAAAACAGAAAGCAGTAAATGATCTGCATTTATACAGTGTGTAGGGTGGGAGGCAGTTCAGCTATAATAGCTGATGTTAATTGATGTTAATATGGAGTCCAGGTAGTTATTGAAGACCCAGGTAGACTTGTAAGAAGTTCCAGTCATGAACTATCGAACTGTCAAGTTCCCAGAGAAACAGTTGCCAACACCAGTCAAGGCCAGAACCATTTTCTAGGTAGAGAGAATCATTCCCAGACACCAGACGCATCCCAGAGAGACACACGGGGCATCCATGTGACGAGATCTGCAGCCAGAAGCGGGGCACCAGGATGGGTCAGACAGGTCCGGAGGGCAGAGGGAGTCTGGATCACTGGCAGCTCAGGAACGACATGTGTAGCTCGACAGAGAGAGAGAGAAAGAGTGAAAGGGGGAGACAGGAGGAGAGAGGAAAGAGAAAGAGGGGGGGGGGGAGAAGAAGAGGAGAGATGGCAGTTAGGTATGGTCACAGTCACACAATGTATAATGTGAATGTATATTAACTGTAGAGTGCAAGCAGAGACTCCGGCAGGACTAACTATGACAGCATAACTAAAAGGGAGAGCCAGAAGGAAACACAAACATGAGGGCTTCCTGACATGTAAAGCAAACAATCACCTCACCGTCAGCAAACCTGAGTGATCAATGAGAGTGAGGAAGACAGCATCCAAACATACCAGTTCACCATAATACTCTACGCCCATGAGTCCCCCAGATCTGCTCCTTTACCTATGGCAAATCTATTTATAAAAATGCTTGGCTAAATAAATAGGTTTTTAGCCTGGACTTAAACACTGAGACTGTGTCTGAGTCCCGAACACTATTTGGAAGACTATTCCATAACTTTGGGGCTTTGTAAGAAAAAGCTCTGCCCCCAGCTGTATTTTTTATAATAAGCGGTACTGACAAGCAGCCTGCATCCTTTGATCGAAGTAGGCGTGGCGGATCGTAAGACACTAGCAGTTCGCTCAGGTACTGCGGCGCGAGACCATTTAATGCTTTATATGTCAAGAGTAGTATTTTAAAATCAATGCGAAATTTCACAGGGAGCCAATGGAGTGAAGATAAGATAGGGGTGATGTGCTCATATCTTCTGGTTCTGGTGAGGACTCTCGCTGCTGCATTCTGGACAAGCTGAAGCTTATTTATGCATCTAGCTGAACAACCAGACAGTAAGGCATTACAATAGTCCAACCTAGAGGTGATAAAAGCATGAACTAGTTTTTCTGCGTCGTTTAGCGACAATAAATTTCTTATTCTGGCAATATTTCTGAGGTGAAAGAATGCTATCCTGGTAATATTATCTACATGTGCTTCAAATGAAAGCCTGGAATCAATAATCACACCAAGGTCTTTCACTGTTGCATTTGATGGAACAGAAAGGCCATCTAAAGTTACGGTGTGATCTAAAATTTTACTCCTAGCTGTATGCGGTCCTATGACTAGAACTTCTGTCTTATCCGGATTTAGCAGAAGGAAGTTAATTAGCATCCAATTTCTTATGTCCTGCACACATTGCTCAATTTTAGTAAGCTGTCTTTTCTCATCAGGTTTTGCTGAGACATATAACTGTGTATCGTCAGCATAACAATGAAAACTAATACCATGCTTACGGATTATGTTGCCCAGAGGAAGCATGTAGAGAGAAAAAAGCAGTGGACCTAAAACTGAACCCTGCGGAACGCCAAACTCCACCAGAGAACATGCAGAATAATCACCATTTAAGTCTACATACTGATAACGATGGGTCAGATAGGATCTAAGCCAGGAGAGGGCTGTACCCTTAATTCCCACTACATTTTCTAATCTGTGAAGAAGAATAGCGTGATCAACAGTGTCAAAAGCTGCACTGAGGTCAAGTAATACAAGCATAGTTACACAACCCTGATCAGAGGCCAATAGAATGTCATTTACTACTTTAACGAGCGCTGTCTCTGTACTGTGATGAGGCCTAAATCCTGACTGATACAGTTCATGTATGCCATTTCTATGTATATATGAGCATAGCTGCTCCGCTACTATCTTTTCCAGGATCTTAGAGATAAAGGGGAGGTTTAATATCGGTCTGTAACTGGACAGCTGACAGGGGTCGAGGTCAGGTTTCTTAATTATTGGTTTGATAACTGCTAATTTAAAAGATTTTGGAACATATCCAATGCTGAGTGAAGAATTAATTATTCTCAACAGGGGTTCTATTATTGCTGGTACTATCTGTTTAAGAAAATGTGTCGGTACAGGATCTAATATACAGGTTGATGAATTTGAAGAAGAGATGAGTGAAATTAGTTCATTCTCTTCAAGGGGAGTAAAGTATTCTAGGTCCTGATCTGACACGGCTAGATTAACATCTGCATCAATTACATTGTTTGGTTTCAAAACCTCAATTTTATGCCTAATATTTACAATTTTATTATTAAAAAAGTTCATGAAGTCCTCACTATTGCATGATGTTGTTGTGGAGATTTCTGCAGTGGTCTTATTTCTGGTTAATTTGGCTACAGCATTAAATAAGAATCTAAGATTATTTTTGTTATTTTCTATAAGAGTGGAGAGATATGTTGATCTAGCTACACTAAGAGCTTTTCTATAGTTCAGGATGCTCTCCTTCCATGCTATTTGAAATACTAGTAATTTAGTTTGACGCCATTTACGTTCTAATTTCCGAGCGGTCTGTTTTAAAGTGCGCGTGTGATTGTTATACCAAGGAGGAAGTTTCTTATCTCTAATAATTTTTCTTTTAACTGGAGCTACATTATCTAAGGTATAGCGAAATGTCGACTCTAAATATTCAGTCGCCTGATCGAGTTCTGTGGGGTCAGACGGCGATCTAATCGAAGTTGGGAACTCTGGGAGATTACTGATAAAACTCTGTTTGGTAGTTGATGTGAATGTACGTTTCATACGGTAGCGCGGCGCTGTGCGTACATTATTATTGTGACACACTTGAATTGAGACAAGATAGTGATCTGAGATAACTTCAGATAGTGGAATTGTGAATAAATTTCTTATACTTAATCCAAATAATATTATTAAATCTAAAGTGTGACCTGCTTTATGAGTGGGTCCTACTACACACTGATTTACTCCTACCGAGTCCAGTATAGACATAAATGCAGTTCTCAGAGGGTCTTCTGGGTTTTCAAAATGAATATTAAAATCTCCAGCAATTAACACTTTGTCTACAGAAACGACTAGGTTTGAGAGGAAATCTGCAAATTCACTAAGAAATTCCGAGTACGGCCCTGGAGGTCTGTAAATGACAATTAGCGGGATCGACTGAGCTGACTTAATATAGTTAAATACACTTATGTTACTATAAAGAATTTTAAATGAATTAAATTTGTGTCCGTGTTTTTGTACAATAGTCAAATTATCATTGTGAATAACTGCGACGCCTCCTCCTCTACCAGTTGACCGAGGCTGGTGTATGTAGCTGTATCCAGGAGGACTAGCTTCATTTAGAGCTACATACTCGTCCTGTTTAATCCAGGTTTCTGTTAAACAGAGTATATCAAACTCCTGATCTGTGATAATTTCATTAACTATAACTGCTTTAGATGCGAGAGATCTAATATTTAACAGTCCTAGCTTCAGATCAGAGGTGCCGGCTGCGCATTCAGTCTGATCCAAGTTTGTGGTCTTTATGCTAATTAGATTACTAAAACAGACTTTCTGAGTCTTTCTAAATTTGTTTTTAGCTCGGGGAACAGACACAGTCTCAATAGAGTGAACCCTGAGTGACGACTCTATGCAGCTAGCAGACGGTTGGGTTAGCCTGTCTGTCTGCTCCCTGGCCTGGGCTCTGGATTGTCACCGATTAACTAGGCCTTTTCTAAGACTATGAGCTATACTACAAGAAATGAGAGCAGCACCTTCCCGAGTGGGATGGACACCGTCCCGCCCTAACAGGCCAGCTTTGCCCTCAAAGGTCTTCCAATTATCAATAAAGCCCACGTTGTTTTCGGAGCACCACCTGGACATCCAGCGGTTCAGCGACCATAACCTGCTGTAAGTTATGTCACCACGTCTCATTGGAATGGGACCAGAGCATACTACTCCATCGGACATCGCCTTCGCTAATTTAAACACCTCTATAAAGTTATTCTTACTAACCTCTGACTGACGAAGGCGTATATCATTAGCTCCAGCATGTACTACTATCTTGGAGAACCTGTGCTGTCCTAGAGCCCTAAGATTACCTGCTATGTCCGGTGCTCTGGCTCCCGGGATACACCTAACCACTGCCGCTGGCGCCCCTAAAGGTCTAGCTAATTTCACGTGTCTCATTATAGAGTCTCCTATAACCAGAGCTCTTTCAGGTTTCTCAGCGGGTGCATCACTGAGGAGAGCAAACCTGTTGGACACGTGAAGTTGTATACGAATATGAACTGTACAATTATGACTGCATTGTGCACTTGCTCCTCACACCCAAGAATCTATGATGACTTCGCTGGCAATATAGACAATTAACAAAACAGACATAAAAGAATTCCCATACTGAACCCAGGCCAGTTCAATAGGTGAGGCTTCTGGAAAGACTTTCTACATCAGTTTAAGAGCAACTTGCGGATCCGACAAAACAATGGTGGTTCAGGTACAATTCATTCTAACTAGTGTAGGTGGTGCAATCATCCATAAAAAAGCTCAGATTGGGTCCAGCTCATTGTGGAGGAAGTAGATGAGCTCTAAGCAGCCATATGCATCAAACTGATACAGCAAATTAGGAAACTGGGCTATCATAGAATGATGCATTTAGAGTCAATCAGAGATATTCAAAGTAAGTGTAGGAGACTATTGGTGTGAAAATCTTTACTAACACCTTAGCAGGTGGTGCAAAATCTAATAAAAAAGAAACCACACACCCTGTTGAAGGCATATGACATAGCACACCAGTATGAGGCAACCAGAAGGGCCGCTAGAGCATGCTTGGTCTACAGAGCAAGAGCAGCTACAATGCATGAGGCTGCCAGACAGGCAGATTGTGGGAAGCCAGAGGAAGTAGCTGCAAGACCCACAAAAGCTGGTTATCCCCATGGTATGTCCATGTTATCTTCTGTTAGGCAGAAGAGATCTTCTTTACATCAACCTAAGACATTCACCATTGTGTCAACTTATACCTTAGCAAACGGTGTGGGCTGGGAGTCTTTCAATCAGATCAGTCTCTCAGGTCCCCCACTGTTCCTGACCTTATTAACCCTGTCTTGCATTTCTCTATCCATCCACCTGCAGGTGTTCTACGCCAGGAGCTTCAATGACCTGTGTGAAAATGCCCACTATAGGCTGGTCCACCTGATCCAATTCAATTTTATTTGTATAGCGCTTTTACCAATTGGCATTGTCCCAAAGCATCAAGTCCCACAGTGATGTTTTTTTTCTGTAGGGCTAAATGACCTCGACTGCACCAAACTGGACTTACAGTAACATCAGAGTATTAGTGGGTATAAATGACACCAAGGGCCCATAAAGCTGCTGCCTTTTGCACCCAAAAGGGGAACATGATACTTTTTGGACTCTACACTGTGCTGTTTCCGGTCCAAAGGATCATTGTCAATGTGTTGATTGGGTTACAGTGAAAGATATGCTCTGTCAAGTATATCTCAAGGACAGAATTTGTGGCAGGATACTGTATTTGCCAAATGCTGGAACAACTTTGTCAAGTGTTCAACAGGCTGCAGGAAGCTAATTTGAAGCTAATCTAAATGTTGTCTGTTTCAGGAGTAGGTCGCTCTTCTTGACCATATATTTTCAGGCAAAGGTGTTGTCACTACCCCCACAAGGTTCAAAAAGTAGTTGAGTGACCTACACACCAAAATGTCTCTGAGGTCATTTTGGGACCAGAGCAGTCCTCTCCCAAGTACAAGGGGGGTCAGGGGAAGGTCTTGACCTTTGAAAGTTGAAGATTAATAGATGATAAACTAAACTATTGCACCACCAAATGGAAACTTTTGGCACCAGTAGTGTTTACCCCCCATTTTATACAATATCTGCTAAGGAGGTTGTTTATCATCCAGACCATAGCAGCCTGGTTGACAATTTTGAACCAGAGGCCCAGCTTGTTTACTTGTTAAAGAAACACAGAGTATGACTTCCAAGTGCTTCACTATCCACGGAAACAGCTCCTAAATGCAAAAGCACTGTCGAGAAGATGCAAAGGAGGCCACAAGGGTGCAATACAACTTGGGCGACAGCTTATTTGGAGATCGCACAAATCTCTAGAGCAATCTCCTATGGGGATAATTGACACTTCACTAAACAGCCAGATACTGTAACTGATACCCCTGCTCAGCCTCAGGTGGATGAGGTTGACACTCAGCACCCTGCCAGAGGACAACCCCAGTGTCCACCTTTGAGTCCCACACCCCATCAGAGACCATAGAGGGTGTGCAGAGTGATTGGTTTGTATGGGTTTGCTAACAAACCAGACTAAATGCTGAATTTAGTGTGTAGGCAGATCACTGACCTAGTCAATTCAGAGGTTTGGGTCCAGGCCTGATTTAATATTGTAGCTGGGTATAATTAGTAATTGGGATGCTATGTGGTGTATATTGCTGTTAATTAACTACTTTTATATGCTAATTGAAAACAGAGATATTATGGAAATGTCTGGGTACAAGAGAGAAGAAAAGTATTTAATTGGTATAATTATTTGTGTGGTGTCAATTAATTCTTGCTCTTTAAGGTCAGATAAGTAAGAGTTATGTTACATCATATTTAAATGACTTAGAAGGTTAATTGTGCCAGCTGCCTGTTGCTGTAGACACTGGGTTAAATTTCTTTATAAGGAATATGCATGACATTTTCATGGACACCGCCAGTGCAGCCACCTTTTGGGCTCTTACTTGGACAATAATGATTTTAAGTGTTTAATCGTCATCCAGAGTGGGGGGAGGGTTATCGGACAAACCTCCCCTTTAAGGCAATTAGCACTGTAGGTAACATGTGCATGACATAAGGTGGTGATGTTCCCAGATACAGGAAGGAAAGACTGCAGTTGGTACATAGCATGTTGCTATTCATGGCAAAAGTTACAGTGGTTATACACAAAGTGTCTTAGGGTCAAAGGTGCAAGACCATTTGCTGTGTTTGCTGCTAAAAAAAGAAAGCATAAAGTCTATTTTCAAGCAATGCTATTACTGTTTCCTTATTTCCTTCGTCACTGGTGAATCAACCAGAACTTGGCATTTTACCATCTATGAGCCAGGCATTAGCGCAGGTGCTAGTACATTTAGTACATTAGCCTAAACAGCAGAGGTCTTGCAGCTATGATTTGGAGCTGCAGATCTGAAAAGGTAATCGACAGTTCAATAAATCAATGTAATAAAAATCCAAACATAATTTTGTCTCATTTAGACAACTTTTTTTGTTTATGAGACATGTGATGGTATTGTTTGTATATAAGTTCATTTATTTACTGAATCACTTGTTACCAAACAAAGGTTCTTTTGTTATTGCATAAAAGATGTATGCTTTTTTGTGTGTGATAGTGTGCCCTGAATATGAATTAGATACTCTAGGTAACTATGTTAATAAGGAAAAACAAATAAATACATAATTCGTAATTAACAAATAAATGTGAAATACTTTTCATTTCATTTTTAAATCAACAGAAAAATATATACAAATAGTAAAAGCTGTGAACTCGAATTGTGGGTTGTTGTACAGTACTCGTAGGTTTCATTGCACTGTGCTGCCTGACACCCAGCAGGCACAGTAATAAGTTGCTGAATGCTCCTTCATTAAATTGAGGATTATCAAAACAACCTGATTTCCAATCTTCTCAGATTTCAGTGTCTCAAAACCAGGTTCATTGCGGATGGTTTGGTCATAGATGTTTACATACTGAACTCTTTTGAAAGGTTCACCTTCTTTCTTCTGATACCAGTGAATGTAATATCTACACTCTGAAAGGAAGGTACAGTCTATCTTGGCAAGCTTTGTGATGGCTTTAGTAATTACAACCTTTTGATGCAGCTCCACATCACTGTGCACTGTGGAAAAATGGAAAAAAATTATTAAGCTTAATGATGCATATTAAATATCTTTATGAAAATAAATATAAAACTTTGATTAGAAAATTTAGTATATTTCACAACATAAAGTTTACCTGAATAAATTATAAAAATCATCAAAATGCACAACTGCAGTGAGAGATACATGGCAGCTATTTGATGTGTAGGAAGCTCAGGTATTGAATGCACAGGGAACATCATTAAAAGGGCTCATCATAGAGTTTACACCCATTTCTCTTTATCTGTTACACGTGATGTTTTTATGACACAGAAATCAAACAGAACATTCATTTAGCTTATGCACTGCTTTCTTAACTAGATGTTGTTTTGCTGTTTAACTAATAAAATGTGCCCTATTTAGTGATGGAAAACACTAGGTCAAGGGCATCACAAGACAAAAAATAATAGAGCCTTTAAAACCCTTTGAGGAACCACAGTTTACAGACAAGTATCCTATTGTACGTTGCTACTACTTTTTGGTTTTAAAAGAGAATATGCCATTTGTGTATGGTTTTAATTAATAAATTGTTAGAAAAACATAAAGATGTGCAGAAATTTTTATTGTTATCATGAAGATCGTTCTCCGCACTATTATCAACATTACAGCTATAAAGAAAAGCATGCATTTAAGAAAACTTAAAACATTGATTTGAAAATGATTTCCTTTTATAAAAAAAAAAATATTTTAGTTATTTGTTTGTTTGATACAGCATTGGTGTAACAGAATCACCTGACATAATAAAATAACTGTTGAACCATGGAGAAAGTTTCATAGAAATACCACAGCACAACTGTGAGTCCAGGTGCATCCTGACATTAACATTAATCTAAACATAAATTGAAGTATATTAGATAAGACCTTACCAATGTTTATTTCTCCATTCAGAGTAGGCATATTTATTTAAAGCTTTTTGAACTTTGAAATTGTAATGCTTTGCTGAATATCTCAGTGATACTGAGATATTCGATTCCTGCCTTTGTGTGCATGGAGTTTGCCTGTTTTCCCCCTGCTTGGTGGGTTTCCTCCACATACACTAGTTTCCTCCGTTCAAAGACATGCAGTTTAAGCTAATTGCCATTCCCAAATTCCCCCATAGTGTGTAAGTGTGTGTATGTGTATGTCCCTATGATGAATTGGCACCCTGTCCAAAGTCCCCGTCTCGTGCCATACAGTAAGTCTTCTGGGATAGGCTCCAGGCCTCCCTCGACCCTGCATACAGGATAAAGTGGTATAGACAATGAGTGAGTGGGTGAGTAAGTGTTTGAACCCTCTGTTGACTTTATTCCAATAATTTCATAAGTGTAAATGTGCTCAGATTGAATGATACTTTCATACCCTTATAATTGAAGACTCATGGAAGAGGATGTTTAAAGCAAGCACATCTTAGTAGTCATCACCCATTAATTAAAAATACTTTATAATATTTCATGATAATATAAAATATATAACAATGCTGAAGCCATGCAAAATATGCAATAATCTCTTTGAACAGTTCATATTGAAATGAATCTGCTACTTATGCACTGTAACGCCTTCAAACAGCGTTACAGTGCATAAGTAGTGCTGTAAATGTGATTTAGAGGTAATTTCTGAGGCTGCTAACTCTAAATTAACTTGTTTTTGGCAGCAGAGGTAAGTTTTGCTGTTGCTTTCCTGGGATGCTTTTTATGAGAGTCAGTTTCATCAAGGTGATTCAAGGTTTTAGCAAATGCACTTGACAATACTGTTCTTGCAAAAGCTATTCCTGAAAAACTTTGTATCTTAAAATAACAACTGACTGTTATTGTTGTTGTTACATAAATAACTTATTCCATATCCATTATTTTATAGTTATGAAATCACCAGTATTGTTCTAGTAGGTCGAAAAAAGCGACATCTCTGATTTTTATGTTTTTTTTAGTATATATACAGCACATTTGGCTTTTACCTTACAGTACATGAAACTTATATTTAAAAAAGGAATACAATTTCACTTACCTTTTAAGTATTAAATAGTTTATTGTAGCTTAAAGTTGATAAAGTAATTAAAAATATTATTTGAGCAAATAACTTGTTTGAATTATTTTGTTACATACACATTATTCCTTCTTGAAAGAAAACATGTCTCTTGCAATTATGGGAAAAATATCTATACTTTTATGGCATGTTTTATATTTAAATTAATGAATGTGCAGGACAACAACAAATCAAGGATTATTTAAACTGTTATTGAGCAACATTTTATTACTCTAGATGACGACAACAACTTCATATAATAACGCTAAAGAAACCAAAAAACACAGAATATTTTATAATTGTAAATTTTTAAGTGACAAAAATTTGTGTCTGTTATTTTTTTTACTCAAGAACTAAAGCAAGCTAATGCTGCCACCCAAACAGTCCACAGTGGGTTATGTTGTTGTTGTTTTTGCTGTTTGGTTAATTTCCTGTAACAACATTGCAGCATGAAAGGTTATATTACAAATGCAGAATTTGTAAGCACAACAAATAAACACAGAAGAGATTTTAGGAGATGTTTCAGAAAGTTGACTACTATTTACTTTTTTACCATGTAAGACAAAATAAAATCTTCAGTAACATAAAACAGTGAATTGATCAGCGAACTTTGCCTTTGACCATCCCCTTATTAGCAGAATTCCTTTTGTACAGTAAGAAAAAGATGATGCAGAAATACAGCATGTTTTTCACGAACAGCATTACATACGTCATGCTAAACAGATACAAACTGCGGCTGTGCTCAAACACACCTAGACAGGAAACACAAACAAATGTACAAAAGTTAAGTTTTATATATATATATATATATATATATATATATATATATATATATATATATATATATATATATATATAATCATTATCATCATATAAATCATTACATGCCAAGAATATTTACCAGATATTAGATTGTCCTCTTGCTCTTCATTTGCTGTGTTTTGTGGTGGACACGTTCGTGGTTTGACATCTTTCGTATCTAAAGTGTAAATATTCACCATGAGGAATATTTTATTTATAGGGTATATATGCCGGCTAATTAATCCTATACCTTTTTTACTCAGTGTATTCAAGGGTAATAATAATGAGTAATGAGCTATTTGTAAATGTTACAGTAGGGTGTAAAAAAAAATCCTGTATATACAGTACCTTCTGGAATGGAAACACTTCCTACATTCTTTTCATGTTTGACGGTGCACTTGTATTTGTTTAACATGGACGATTTGCTTTCGTCTACAATGAGCATGCTGGTTATTCCTTCCTCATTATCTGTCTGCTCCAGTAGATCATAATCTTCCAGTTTAACTTCTCCTCCACTTTCATCATTCCATATGAATTTCACCAAGTTTGGGAACATGTCTCGTGCATTGCATAGCAGTACATGCTTTCCATTACTGTGTATTCTGGATACCGGGAACATAGATAGTCTAGGAGCTTTCGCAAGTTGGTCTGGTTAGGAGTATAGACAAAAATCCTGTTAATAAGCAATCAACACATAAAACCATGCAAAGTCTGTACTTATTTCTTCACTGGACAGCTCTGAATTGCAAAATGTTTTAGTCCTGTGATTTTAATTGCAAAAAATAACGTGTCAAACCATGACCCTTCTCTCACGTTTCTCTTATGATATTTAACATGGAAGAACTAAAAGCATGCATAAGCGCATGTACTCAATCTTGATTAACTTTAAATCCACAATCTTTGGTTAATAACATTTTGGGCTGAGGGATGATAGGCTAAGGAAAGATTGATCATTTGCATTGTTTAACCTCATCAGTTTTTCTGGCATGTTGCTCCTGTTTTTCCTTGACACAACCCCTCTTCTTTCTTGCAGGCATATTCTTTACTGTTCTATTGTGTTATGCTCATGTATCCTAATGTATCCTCCATTTTCATGAACTCCCCAGAGAGCATTAGTGTGCATGTTCTTAAGCTTGACATCTGTGTTCAAAGATGGTTAAGTAACTGGACTGCAGTGTGGAATGTGAAAATGTTATACTTTGCTGGAATAAGCAAAGACTGATTTAAAATAAGGCAACTCATTTTGATAGAATGTATGAACCTGGATAAATGCTAGCTTAGACTGGCATCCATTTCAGTAGCTAACACAAACTGACTAGACAGCAGGTCAGATTCTGGGTAGTCGTAAATATTTTATGGTACTTGCATGACATCTTATTTCTGATTAATTTATTATTAAATCATTTAGCACTAGTCTTGCATATGACTAGCAAATTCATTGACAAAATGATTAAGGGACTTTTTTTCAGAAAATAAAAAAAAATATCCTCCAAGAAGTTTATAGTAGATACAGTATGTAATAAATGCTACTTTTCACAATAAAACAGTTTGGATTAAGATTCTTATAGAATATCAGATGACATTCAAATGCCCAATCTTGGAGGTCCAAGGCGATAGAGATAACCATTAAGCCACCATTTATAATAATACAAACAATTATAATTATTTATTAAGTAAATAAGTATTTGTTAAGATTGTGCCTGTTGTTTGCAGACAATTACTGATTACTATTTTACAACATAATTTCTGTAGCATTTTACTGCAACATTTCAATGAATTATCTCACAAACGCACATTTGTTCACACCAAACTGAAGGGCTTAAAGAACGCATTAAGGAAAGCATAAACAATAAATTACAAAAAAATGTGGCTGCCTTTATCGTTATTTTGAAGTTATTCTCTTAGAAACAACCATGGTTTAATACTTTAAAATTTTAAGTAAATAAAAACTTTCTCTTTCTCTAAAAACAAATGTCTTTGTAGTTTGTGTAGTAATAAAAACGACTGGCTGCATGAAGTATTTATGGTTTTTCTGCCAGTATTTAGTCATGTATATGACTAGCACATGTACTGACAAAAAGATTAAGAGACTTTTTAGGTAAAATGTCATAGTTACTTTAAACAAAATGTATCCTCTAAACATTTTATAGTAGATACAGTATGTATAACTGTTACTTTTCACATAAAAAACGGTTTGTATTAGGATACTTATGGAACATCAGATGACATTCAAATACCCGATCCTGGCGGTCCAAGGCAACAGATATAACCATGTATAATTATACAAACAGTTATTTATTAAATAAATAAGGAACATGACATCTAAAGTCACATGTCACACAAATGCCTAAAATATTCTTTTTACCCTATTATGGGAAAAAAATTTATAAGGTTTTTGCCTGTTGTCTATTTTACAACAGAAGTTCTCTGGCATTTTACTGCAACATTGCAATAAATTATTTCACAAGCACACATTTGTTCACACCAAAGTGAAGGACTTCACTACTACTGGCTGCATAAAGTATTTATGGGTTTTATGCCAGTATTTATTCATTAAATAATTTATTTGGTCCTTTATTTCTGAGTCAAAAGAAACATAGCTTTTTGGTCAAATATTAAATTATACATTACTTCCTTTTAAGTCATTTTTACATTTTTACACTTTTTTTGTTAGTTTGCTTTGTGTGCTGACTTTTCAGATTTAAATTCTATTCTTATTTTTACAGCTTTATTGCTAACCTAAATTTTAACATTTATCATATTTAATACATTTTTTGGACTATCAAATCATTGGACAAAAAAGAAAGCAAGAGATGGCAAAATCTGCTCATACCGGTGACAATAAGCTGAGTTCCAGATCCAAATACTTTGTAGAGATTTCCACTTGACACTGTGACTTAGACTACACCTAAAACTTCTAAACAGCTAGACATTTTTTAAAATAGCTTCTATATTAAGATACTACTTTTCTTTACTAATCAGTAATTTTAAAGATTTGTTACCAAACTGTAACTTGTGTACCACATAGTTTATGTAATGGTTAGATGATTTAGATTTATATACCAATATAACCAGTATCTGTGACTAATGTGCAAGTTAAACTTTTTAATAGTCCATAGTGGTACTCATTTGAATATCAAGTGTTTTTTCAAATGAATTTTGTGCTATGCCATACAATATCACCTGTATGCTAATCACTGACTAGGTTTCATTATCAAAAATAGTATTTGGTGGACATGTCAGTTAGACATTATTTAAAACATTGATTCCTCTCCAGTCATTTGAACATTTTAGGTCAGTAAATTAAACAAAGTAAATTGTTTTCATACCAGTTACAACAAGCCGAGTTCCAGATCCAAACACTTTGTAGTAGTATCCACCTCTCACTATGACTTAGACTACACCAAAAACCTCTAAACATTTAAACAAGCTTTTAAATAGCCTCAGCACTGTAATACTACCCTTTTTGCTTTTCTTTTTATTTCATTTATTACTACCTTTCTTTACTAATTAAAATAGTTAATATCCCAAAGACCAGGTGGCATTTGTGTACCATATAGTTAATGCTTAAATGATTTTTGTTTAAGTGCTCAAAAGTGCTTTTTATTTGCTTTAGTTTTTAGCAATGTAAACAAAGGCAAACACTTATTACACTAATTACCTTACTTTCTGAAGTGAGTCTGCCTTAATTCATTATGGGCAATTTTAACTCAGTAAAGAAAAAAAAAAAAACAGCAAATTTTTTCATACCAGTGACAATGAGATGAGTTCCAGATCCAAATACTTTGTAGTAGTAAGTTCTTCCCGAGACGCACTGTGACACAGACTACATCTAATACCTACTTCTAAATAACTAAACTTGAGCATCATGAACTAATATTGTATATGTTTTAAATATTTACAAATATTAAAAACAAGCCATCATTTGTATACTACATGGTTGATATAATGATTCTGAATTGTCTCTTTCAGAAATTGGATTCAGAAAGCAAAATAAAACAAGTCTGGAACCCATCTGATTAAGTTTATGGTGAAATATTGTCAGAAACTTTATTTTAATACCTCTAAATGTTTCTGGAATACAAGAAAATATATTACTTACCTGTTACAGTAAGTCTTGTTCCTGAGCCGAAAACCTTCACCCAGTCACCCACAGCATGATGTCCTATGACAAAAAATACTCAATAGAAAAAATGTAAGAAATCTGTTTTAAAATGTAGTACAAACATTACAATCAAATATTTTTTTTTACAGAGAAACCATGTAGATGTGGATATTAGGATAAAATCTAAAATAATTAACTGTGGCAAGTACAGTAACAGTTGCTTTATGGTTTGTTGTGCAAACCAAATTCTGATAAAAAAATATTAAAAACAATTATTCATGATGTTACCACTAGAGGCTAAAATTGGAGGTAAATTTAATTTATAGTACTACATGGATGTTAATAATGTACACATCAGACATGAACAGTATAATTAAACAAGTACAATTTAAAATAGATGCTATTACATACTGTATGCCTTGGTAATCCAGAGTACGTGTGAATTTATTAAGAGTAGCAACAGTTAACAAACTAATTAGTGTAATGAAAGCTAAAACTTTACTATCCCATTTAAACATCTATAGTGTTTTTGAGACAAGATATAGGAGTGTTTAAATGTTATTCAATTACTGAATCACATTCAACTAAACAAAGACCCTGGAGTTACCACATAAAGCACAACATGAGAATGATTGTGTTTTTTTTTTGTGATATAATGCCTTACATACAAAATCAATAGGCAACTGTGCCTTTAAAAAAAGGAGTTATGGATTTTAAAATAAAATCATATCCCAACATCTTAAAGTAAACAAATCAGTCTATAAAAAAACATCAACTATAACAAATGAGATTTCCAAAAAGGATTTGAGATTGGATTCAGTGATTGTGTAAATACATTACTTGTTATAGAGACTACATTGAGACTACATTAAGACTACATTCAGTTCCTCTTTGCATAGAGAAAAAGTTAAAATATGTACAGTATTAACCTGTGAAATTTGAATAACCCTGAATACTGTATATCAGAGTATGATATGCACACATTTGCTCTCTCATAGCCCATAAATTATAAATTTGTTATATATTAAATATTAAAAAAGTATTTTAGTTGGTATATGAAGTTTGGAAGAATCAGTGAATTCTGATTGTGGGTGGTTGTACGGGACTCATAGATTTAATCATACTGTGCTGCTAAATGCTCTTTCTTTAAATTGGGAATTAAAACAGGCTGATTTCCAAAAGGTTAAATTTAAATGTTTGAATGAGTTTACAGTCATACATCTTAGTAGAGATTTTTTACCCTCTATCAATCTGTAGTTTTTTTTTCTTCAGTGTCTGCTGCTTGACTTTGTTCTTGTGTACTGCTGTCTTTGAAATGTAACAGATTTTAACAATCTGATGCCCACTGTATCCCTGTGGTAGTAAAGCCAGGATCAAACCCTCCTTTTCCTCGCTCAAAACTTTTCTATTCAGCTTTTTTGGCATGATTTTTATAATTTACTAAATTAAATATAAAATTTAATTAAATAAAATTTAATTCAAGTCATCACCTGATCAATAAATCATGAGGCAAAAGGTGGTCTGCTTGTGCAGGAATTCAATAAACACTGAAATAGAATGGATTCCATACTTGTATCTCTACTAGTAGTCTCTTTTTTCCAGAGTTATATGTATACAGTACCAGTCAACATTTTGAACTTCACTCCTTAATCAATGTTTTTTTATTAATTCTTTTTAACTTTGTATATTAAGACATTTTAATTAACCCAGACTATGTTTCAATTTAATTATTCAAAGTAGCCAGCATTTGCTTTGATGACAGCTTTGTACACTCATGGCATTCTCTCAGTCAGCCTCATGAGGTACTGTAGTCACCTGAAATGGTTTTCCAACATTTTTGAAAGCGTTCCCTGATGTGTTACAGTAAGTACTTGTTGGCACCTTTTCATTCACTCCCCAACTCATCCTAAACCATCTCAATTGGATTTAGATCATGTGATTGTAGAGGCCAGATCATCTGGTGCAGCACTCCATCTCTTTTCTTCTTGGATTAATATGTCTTAAATAACCTTGGGGAGTGTTCGGGGTCATTACAACAGACGATTGCTGTAAAATGCTGTGGCCATGCTAGTTAGGTATGCTCTTAACAGTGTAACCAGCAATGCACCCTCACACCATCACACCTCCTCCTCAATGCTTCACAGTGGGAGCCCCACATTCAGAAACTTTCTGTTCACACTCTCTATAAGCTAATCACACTAAAACAGAATTCCAGTACAGAAAGTTATATTATAAATTCAGCAATTACAACAAATAAACACAGAAATATATTGTAAAAGATTTTAAACAAATTTATTTCATATTATTTTAAATCATGTAAGAAAAAGTTAAATCATTAAATAACATAAAACAGTAAATTGATCAACGAGCTTTGCCTTTGACCATCCCCTTGTTAGCAGAATTCCTTTTGTACAGTAAGAAAAAGATGATGCAGAAATACAGCATGTTTTTCACCAGCAGCATCACGTACGTCATGCTGAAGAGATACAGACTGCGGCTGTGCTCAAACACACCTAGACAGGAAACACACGCACACACAAGAAGAATTACAAATACAATCTGCTGTATATACCTCTATTGCCATTCTGTGTTAATTTTATAACAAAAAAAAAGATATAAACAAAAATATACCATCAATCAATATTTGTAAAGCATGTAAACCATATGCACACACACACACACACACATACACACACACACACACAGACACACAGACACACACACACACACACACACACACACACACACACACACACACACACACACACACACACACACACACACACACACACACACACATACACACACACACCCAGTACAGAACAGACGGACAGACAGACAGACAGACAGATAGATAGATAGATAGATAGATAGATAGATAGATAGATAGATAGATAGATGAATAGATAGATAGATAGACAGACAGACAGATAGATAGATAGATAGATAGATAGATAGATAGATAGATAGATAGATAGATAGATAGATAGATAGATAGATAGATAGATACCAGGTGGGGGTGGTAAGGGTGGACACGTGCTTTCTTCAAGTTTTTTCTCTAGAAAGTGGCAACAATATTTTTGTTAATATTCATTAGCATAAGATACATTAGAACAGGATGCTGGCTCTGTTATCCTGTATCTGTTTAACTAAACATTTTGAAGAGTAATGCTAATGCGTTGTTTCTAAATCAGGTGATTTTGTTGTACCTATTGGAATGAAAATGCTCTGATCTCCAGTCTCATGTTTGACGAGGCACTTGTATTTGTATGAAGACGCTTTGCTTTGGTCTACAATGAGCATGCTGGTTATTCGTTTTTTCTCATCATCAGTCTGCTCCAGTAGATCATAACCTTCCTGTAATGCCTGTACTGTTCCTCCACTTGGATCCTCCCACGTGATTTTCACCAGCTTTGGGAACATGTCTCGCGCTTGGCACAGCAGTACACGTGTTCCATGCCCCTGTTCCCTGGATACTGGGAACACAGAAACTTGAGGACTTTCCTTTTTTTCTCCTGGTTAAGAGGACACACAACAATTCTGTTAATAAGAAATCAATGAAAACATGTACAATTTGTACAGTTCTGGACTACGAAATATTTTAAAAAGGCATGTGTTTTAGTATAAAAAATAAAAAATAAAATGTTTGACAAGAAAGAATTGAAAACAGACCAGAGAGCAATTTACTTTAATGTTGAATCTTTATTTTATGGTCTTTGGTGGAACTTTTTTAGGCCGAAAGATAACTGTGGTCATCAGAATGAAATTTTTATCCTATAATATTTTTGATAATTCAATCATTTGTCAGCCTCAAGCATGCTGCCTCATAACTCCTTACTATTTAGACCTGGGACTTATTCCATGCGTACATATTTCATATTCTTATATGTATCCTAATGTCACTCTTCTTAGTATTTTCATTGAGTCTGCAGAGAGGTCTAGTGTGCCTGCTTTGAAACTGAATTTTGGTCTGCATTAACCAGGTCTTACAGATCGACATATAATTAATAAACAGAGCAGCCTGACAAATCTCAAATCTTTAAATCAGTGGTAACCTTCTCAGGCTTTATTTTGTAGGTAATGCTAAAGCAATCTCTGTGTGTGAAGATGGATAAGCAACTGGACTTCAATGTGAAGTGTAAAAATGTTTTACTATGCAGGTAGACGTTTAAGACTGATTTAAAATGAGACCAGATGAACCTGGGGAAATTATACTTTAGACTAGCATTTATGTAAGTTCTAGACAATACTGTTTTTGTACATGCAAGGCATTTTATTTCTGATTAATTATTTTTTAAATCATTCAGCGCTATTCAATCATACAACCAGCAAATGTTCTAATTATCAAGGGATTTTTTTTTTCCAGACAAAATGCCATAGTGACACCCGGCAGCGTCTTTACCACCTTAGACGCTTGAGAGACTTCAGACTGCCCTCCAAGGTGCTCAGAAATTTCTACTCCTGCACCATAGAGAGCATCCTGATGGAAAACATCACTACCTGGTTTGGAAACAGCACCTTGCAGGACAGACGGGCTCTACAGAGGGTGGTATGATCAGCTGAGCGCACCATCCGTACCGAGCTCCCTGACCTGCACTTAATCTACAACAAGCGGTGCTCGACCAAGGCCAGGAAGATAGTGAAGGACCTCAGCCATCCCAACAATGGACTGTTCTATCTGTTGCGGTCTGGGAAGCGATTCTGCTTCCTGAAGGCCAACACAGAGAGACTGAGGAGGAGCTTCTTTCCGCAGGCAATAAGGTCTCTCAACCACAACACAACACAGGACTAACTAGCATCTTTTTGTAACTCCACGGCACAATTCACTTTAAATAATGCACAAATCACTTTAAATAAGACACTTTACAAAGTTACTTTTTATGCATACAGTACTTGCACACCACAGCCATTTAAAAATTCTAAATTTGTATATATTGATATTTTGCTTTTTTTAAATAGATATCTTGTCCTTATTTGTAAAGTATATTTTACTTTTACTTTGTACATTTGCACTAGTTAATCTTATTTTTCTCTTACTACAGTATATTTTACTTTGTACTGCATATTTTACTAGTTAATTTAATTTTTTAAAGTATTTCTTTCATTCCTATTATTTCTTTTGTATAAGCTTTTACTATTTTTTTCTTTTGAGGTCGTATAAGCATTTCACTGCATATCGTACTGTGTATGACTGTGTATGTGACAAATAAAATTTGAATTTAAAACAAAATCTATCCTCTAGCAGGTTTTTAGTAAATATGTAATAAATGTTATCATTTATAAAAAAAAAAATAGTTTGGTTTAGGCTACTTACTGTATGCAACACCAGATGACATTCAAACCCCCAATCATGAAAGTGCAATATTAACCACTAAGCCCTAGTGTACAGTATAAGTGTATAAACAATTACAATTATTTATTAAAGTAATGAGCAACATAACATCTAACCTTACATGCCACACAACTGCCGGAAATATTCTTATTACCTTATTATTATTATTATTTTTTAAATGCTAGTAAGCATTTTACCTGCAGGGACAAACTTAATTACCATTTTACAACTGCATTTCTCTGGCATTTTTACAGAAACATTGCATTGAATTATCTTACAAGTGCATGTTTGTTCACAAAAAATGCATTAAAGAAAGCATAAACAATTTACAAAGAAGTTAAAATAAGCTAAATAAAAGCATGGCTGTCATTATAATTAAGCTACTGATTATTTAGATGAGTTGGTATTTTCTAAGAAGCGGCCGTTGTGTAATACTCTTAAAACTTAAGCAAATAAAAACTTTTAAATGCCTCTCCCCATGTAATTTGCATTATAACATAAACTGATGTCTATGTTAAGTGTTTGTGTATTTTTGTTTTTATCTATTTAAATTTTTTCTCAATGATTATTTATGGGGACATGTGTATTTATGTCTAATAAAGCATATCTATTTAGTCAGACATTAATGGATGCATTACATCCTTGGGAGTCTTTTGATTGTTTAATTTGTTAGTTTGTTTGATTGTTCATTTTACACATTGTAATTTAACACATTCTAAACAAAGGTTCATAAACACATATTCTTTAAATATTTTTGGACTTCGGTAAACATAAAAAAAATTGTCAAGATGAGCTCCTACCAGTGACGATAAGGTGAGTTCCAGATCCAAATACTTTGTAGCTGTATGCACCTTACACTGTGACTCGGACTACACCAAAAACTTTTAAACAGCTAGAAATTCATGCAACCTTTTTTGTAAAAAATGTGAAGATACTAAACAAAAATTTTAATTTGTTTAGATATTTAAATTTACATTTAGGCATTTGGCAGATGCTCATATTCAGTGTGATTTACAAAAATGCTTTGAAGTTTCCCTTTATCTTTACACTTCTGTAAGCTAATTCTTACACTGGTTATAAGCTTACTGTACCTATACGTATCTATAAGTATCTATAAGTATCATGAGTCAAACACTGTTGGGAAGGTTTCTTTTTCAGGTTTCAGGTTCATTATCTAAAAAAGAGATAGATCTTTAGTTGTGGCAAAAAGATTGCCAGTGACTCAGCTGTACAAACATCTAGAGGAAGTTCATTCCTACACCTGTGGGTGCCAGAACAGAAAATTAACAAGGAAATCTTTCTGCACGTCTTTCTTGATCTCTGAGGAATCTCAATCCTAGATCCAAATATTTGGCCTTTGACACAAAACATCAAATACCTACAGTACTTGAAAATAACTCAACATTTTTTTCCTAAGTAGCTGATGAAGTAAGAATAAGAATAGGTCTGAGGTGAGGAACAGGTACTTTATTCTAGACTGTGCAAAGCAAATTCAGATTTACATTAAAATTAATTAGTCATGATCTGAAAGAGCTGGTACACTTTTATCCAATTTATACTACCATAAACGCCCCAGCCACTGGATGCAGCGTCGGTTCCAAGCCCGGATAAAATAAGAGGTTCCGTCAGGAAGGGCATCTGGCGTAAAACCTGTGCCAAGTTGTTGTGCGGACTGGATATTCCGCTGTCGGAGCAGCCGAAAGACCAACAACATATACAGTAGATGGTCATAATGTACACATCAGACACATCCAGTTTAACTGAACATTATTAATATTTATAAGTGGTGTTTGTGAATTTATTAAATCGAGCAACAGTTCAACAAGTCAGTGGAATAAAAGCTAGAATTTCACCACTATGATCATAATGGTGTAAAATGAGATGAGACACAAGAGGGAATTTTATAATTTCATGTCTATTTACTAAATATATTCACACACACACACACACACACACACACACACACACACACACACACACACACACACACACACACACACACACACACACACACACAAAGCTATGATTATAAAGTCAACAACAAATTGTGTTCACAAAAAGTTATAAATCAATATCAATAATTAAATATGAAATAATTTACAAATGATAAAAAATATATAGGACTGTACAATTTTATAACTACTGAGTGTGTGTGTTGTTTTTAATAAATGTTATTACCAATTTGTTGATTATGGTTGGGATTTTATTCAGATCAGATATTGTAATAAACATTCAGTATGCCAAAATTGATGCTAGAGTAGACTGTGCTTCCACTATACTCATGATGTCACAGAAAGAAGCGACATGATTGGCTCATCAAGTCACGTCAGCTTTTGGTTTAAAAATTGGGACGCAAATATAAAGCTTCATAAAAAAGATTATGTATGGGATTTCTCTAACTTCTCCCATTTCTTTAACTTTTTTTTGTAGACAAACCTGAAATATTATTTGACAAAATGAATAAAAGTCAGCGAACGGCATTTACAGTATCACATTTTGCTGTCAAACTGTTCATCAGTTACATGTCACTCTTGCATGACACAAAAATCTTTTAAAAAATATGAAATCTTTTTAAATACTATGCATTACACGTTTAACTAGATATTGTGTTCCTGTTTTCCTATTTTGGTTTCTAAGTAGAAAACAAGGGCATCACAAGATTGCAAAAAATTATAGCGCCCTTAAAGCCCTCTGAAGAATTCCAGTTTACAGACAATTATCCCACATATCCTACTATTCCTTTTTCACAGAGAATGTGTCATTTGCATATGTTTTAATTACATAATTTAATTTGTGTGTGTGTGTGTGTGTGTGTGTGTGTGTGTGTGTGTGTGTGTGTGTGTGTGTGTGTGTGTGTGTGTGTGTGTGTTTAGATACCTCACTGTTGTAGGGGAATCACTCAGCATAAAAAAATAACTGTTGAACCACAGAGGTTTCATAAAAATACCACAGGACAAATGTGAGTCCAGGTGCATTTTCACATTAACGTTAAACTGAACCGTCATATTTACATTCCTGATTCAACCATCATGCCTTTACATTCATATGAAATTGCATAACATCCATGGAGGGCGAGTTTGGTGTAAGAACTTGACTGGCCTGCCTCAACCCAACAAAACACCTTTCGGATATACAGTATTAGAGCAAAGACTGTGAGCCAGGCCTTCTCGTCCAACATAAGTGTCTGACCTCACAAATGCACTTCTGGAGGAATTGTAAAAAATTTTCATAAACACACTCTACAAAAATTTGTGGAAAGCCTTCCCAGGAGAGTTGAAGCAGTTATTGCTGCAAAGGGTGGGCCAACCCTATGGATTAGGAATTGGATGTTACTGGAAGTTCATATGCCTGTGAAGGCAGGAGTGTGAATACTTTTGGTAATATCATGTATTTTGAACTTGTAATGATTTTCTGAATATCTCAGTGTTAGATTGAACTGTGGAACATTTTACTTTTACTTTAATGCGAGTGCTTCGCAATACGAGCAAAGTGTCATTTGACACTTTAACACACACACACACACACACACACACACACACACACACACACACACACACACACACACACACACACACACACACACACACACACACACACAGTTTGCTCTACACAGAAACACTGCTCTGTCACGATTCTTTTCAATGGTAAAGAGCAGGTTAATTTATTTATTTTTACTTTACAGCAGTGATTCCGTTAGTGTGCACTCATGCGAGAGTTATTAGCGATGTTCCTTACACACACTATTTACAAACAAGCACAAGGACGTTAATAGGAGGAGACAACAACAGATGCTTTAAATACACTATTGTCATTTGTGCTCACAATGGAAAAAATGCATAGGTTAAATAGAATCATGTATTATTTCCTTGCCCAACGTAAGGGTAAAACAGCTTCGAGAGGATCACACTTCTGGTAAAATGACTATAAACACATCTGCTCGTCTTACATTCTTGGACCAGTAGGGGAGTTTGTGTGCAAATGAAGCCTCGAGAAACCAATTGGCTCGAAGACTTCAGGGCTTCATGAAGCTTCATCTCGCCATTACTACTAGTTACAGCGAACTTGCAACTGCACTTTTTTGTTTTGTTTTATTATTTTTTTGTATGATTTAAGTTAATCTGAAACATGCACAGTTTTGAGTTGTACTGATTTAAGTTTATCTGAAACATGCACAGGTTGTTGTGAAAGACTTCTATATTAAATAGACTGATTTATTTACAGTATGTTTTAAACACCCTTATTTTGCATCTATGTTTGTAAATGTAATGTAAAATGTTCCCCTTTAAAGAGAAAGTAAATTTGCATAGTTCATGCTGCTTCGCAAACCCACTGCAGTTATAAATAACTGCTCAGGATTGTTATGTGGTATAGAGAGCCGCACCACCACGAGATGTAATAATGTTTATAAGAGCCCCAACGCAGGGCTTAACCTGAAGGGTCACACTATACTGATGCACTGCAGATGTCGCACTCTCTTTTTTTCTCTCAGCGTCTTTCGCAGACAGAGGCTGGGTCTTTGTCTGTCGATCTATCTCTCTGAACTTTCTGGGCACTTTGTCTTTTTCTTCTCTTTTTCTTCTCTTTTTCTTCTCTTTTTTTTCGACTTTGGCCCTGATATCTTACCGGTGCTACCTAATGATCGCACAAAGTGTATCAGGACCCTTAAATAGACACGCCGTCTGGCATTTATCTTAGTTTTAATTTATTCAGAAAATCTATGTACTGTATTTTTCAGATTTGGCCTTTTGATAGATGATTGTGCAGGATTTCAAACAAACCAACCACGTTGCATTGGTGTTGCATAAATATTGATAAAAGACAAAAAAAAATTATATATAATTTTTTAAATAAGTACAGTACATTTAGGAGTGCACACTTTTTCGAAACGTTAGGAACACAGATTTAGCAGGCTGAAGAGAGTAAAACTCAGATTTAAAGAATTATATAGTGATTTATTTGTGATAAAAATATCAAACAGTTATTGATCAATATAAAATAAAATAATTTTTATCACCATCATAAGAAAAATGTTGAAGACAGAGAAAAAGACTGAATATATTATAGAGTAGAATAGACAAAGATTGATGCCTTTTATTTTTAACAAAGGACGAAAAAAAAAAAAACATTCAGTCTACCTAACAGTTCCCAGTGTGTGGTTTTGTTGTTGTGGTTTTTGTTGTTGTTAATTTCCTACTGAAACCACATTGCAAAATGTAAAGGTTATATGATAAAGGCAGCATTAAAAAATATGACAAATGACAAAGTCAACCACTGTGGATTTCTTTTTTAACTTATTTAAGACAAGGACAAATTTTCAGTAACTTAAAACAGTGCATTGATCAGCGAACTTTGCCTTTGACCATCCCCTTGTTAGCAGAATTCCTCTTGTACAGTAAGAAAAAGATGATGCAGAAATACAGCATGTTTTTCACCAGCAGCATCACGTATGTCATGCTGAAGAGATACAAACTGCGGCTGTGCTCAAACACACCTGCAAGGGAGAAAGACAGGGAATAAAAAATAAAGTTATATTTTATATAATTATATTGTCATTCTTAGATTATATATATATATATATATATATATATATATATATATATTTACCAGAAATTAGATCTCCCTCCTGCGTATTATCTTTTTCTCCTAAGGGTGAACATGTGGGTGCAACAATTGGCTGATCTAAGGAGCGTCAACACAATATATTAGTAAACATTTAAAGTGCTGTCTCTTTTATCCTATATATCCTCAACTCACAGTATTTAAAAGTAATGCTACATAACCGTATTACAATAATTCCTGAAGCACGTCATAAATAATTTCCTATAAACCAAAAGTGAATGTATTTAATTAAAACAAGTCATTTCTAAATGGTTCAGTATGTAAAGGGCGGGGGGGGGGGGGGGTGCATTTAAATAGAAGAATATAAAAGTTTAGGAAAATATTTCTAATTACTGTATATAATGGAGAGGCCACAAAATATCTTGCTGGAACACAGTTATTATGAATGAAAGATCTTTGAAAGTGATGGTAATTGTAAAAATGTCATAATGTATTATCGAAGCAGGCCGTGGTTTTGTTGTACCTGTTGAAATAAACAATTTGTGCTCTGTTTCAGGGTCAGTGTCATATTTGACGAAGCACTTGTATTTGTCTGATGCTTTGTTTTGGTCTACAATGAGTATGCTGGTTATTCCTTTTTCCTCTATCTGTTCCAGTAGATCATACTGATTCGGCGACGCTTTTAATGTTTGTCCGCTTGGATCCTCCCACCTGAATTTCACCATGTTTGGGAACATGTCTCGTGCCTGGCACAGCAGTACATGCTTTCCTTGCCCCTGGTCCCTGGATACTGGGAACACAGATACCGTAGGCTTTTTCTTTTTTTCATCTGGGTTATTTGGATCTGGTTAAGAGGACAGACAAACAATCCTGTTAATAAGCAATGAACAGACCACATGAAAACATTTGTACTTATTTCTTTATTGGACAGACTTGGGCTGCAAAGTGATGAGAAAGTTATTTGTTAATATATCAATTTACTTTCTTTTCTCTTAGAATATTTGACATGAAAGAACTTTAAATTGATTTTAAATTCATGGTTTCTGATTGAGAACATTTTTGAGACCTGGAGATTATGGTGGTCATAAGAATATAAAGTGGATTTTGTAATCTGGATGAAATAATATTGAATATGGATAATGGATATGAATATTAAATATTAAATGGATAATATTTTTGTCCTGGGCTGTTGACCACTTCCAAGGATTTTACCTGGCAGTTTTTTCTTGTCACAACCCCTCCATTAATATTTCTGTGTTCTATTTCTGGTTATAAAAAAAAGAAGAAGAATGCATAATTGACGATACTGAAAAAATACTTTGCATAGTGGTGGCCAAAAGTATTAAGACAACATAAACCAATGTCTTTTTTTTTCTCATTGTCTTATTATGCTTTTTCTATGTAGGTTATTTCACTCATTTGTTCTAGCCTATCTGCCTGAAGAGTTTTTAAAACTATTTAACAGGAAAATTAATTAAATTAAATAAATAAATAAACCGGCTATGTGATTATTCAGCTTCTGAAGCCCTGGCCTGGGCCATCTCCAGACCTAAACTCAATATATGATTGTTGCACAACTGTGAAGAAGATGGCTGTAGCAATCAAGAAACCTTTGTACATTGACCTTCAGCAAGCGATCAAGCAGGCATTGATTGGGCCAAGTGACACCAGAGTACTGCAGACATCTCTTAGACTTTAAGCTGGATACAGCAGGTTTTAAAAAATAAAGGACTTCACAGTAAAAATCTATTACTGTATAGCAATTGAAATATATTTAATAACAAACATTCTTTACAATCTTGTCATTCAATTTTTTTTTTATTGTAATTAAAACATTGGATTTTACTTTTGGCCAACACCGTATATTTATGTTTATTCACCCCAAACTCCACATCCACAGAGTAAAATTGTTTAACCATGATTGCAGAAATAAAAAATTCCCATTACTGTATATTTTCACTACACTCAGGCACTAAACAAGGACAGTTCAAGTCAAACGGAGACCTTTGATTGTTGAGAATTACAGAATGCAGTTATGAGAGTAAAACTTTCTTTATTTTGATATATAATCCCCTGCTACGCTAATGCACTTATCCCAGCATTTGACTAGTGCTTGGAAAGCAGCAAGGTAGAAAGTTTACTCAGTACACAAAACTATAATTGGACTGCCAGCTTCACGTCTGAAACACAGGCTATTTCAGGAACTCCTTTAATAGTCCAAACATGTGGGGATCATTAGAGCAAGGTCAGGACTCTACGGGGGTTGTGGCAATAACAATGCACAAGTGGTGTTTGTTAATTGTTATATGTACAGTTCACACAAACAGATACATCTCTTTTGCAAGGTGATGACAAGTTATTCTTTGCTTTTTTTTTAAGAATCATCATTCACGGCTTTCCTTAAAATGTTTGCACCATTCAAATTTTTTTCATTGCAGTTTCATTGCCGTACTGTGCTTGAAGTTTCCTATAGATGTCAATTGATTTTACACCTTTATTTAAGAGAAATTTCATCAGTCACGGTTCGACTTGAATGCACCTGGTAATTTACTTATTAAAACAGTCTGACAGCGAAATGTACATTTTTACTCATTTTGGCAAATTATTATTTTCTGACAGACAACATTGCTTATAAAATTTTTTATTTAGAAACCACTATACAGTATTTCCTTGTTTTAGAGGCTTTAAACTTTTTTTTGAGCAGACCACGATATGGAGACGCCAGTTTTTTGAGTGAAAGTAAACAAGCTGAGATGAGCCAGTGATCATTCAGTGGATTTTTGGAGAATGATTTGTGTTAAAGAGACATTTGATGCATGTCTTATATGTGTATGTGTTTGTGTTAAACTGTTGCATATGCTTTGTTTGGTTCTATCTGCTATTATTATTATAAATGATGGGCACCTGGTCTGTTGATGCATAAATGGACATTAAATGCTGCGTATGTCTTCAAATACCAAAGTAAAAATTAAACTGGTAGAGGACAACGCTGTAAATTATGTATTTGTATTTTCTCAAATGTATCTTATGATCCTCAACAATGATATGAAATGATATGACACGATATGATGTTCCTTTCATCAGTTTCAAATATATAGTTTTTAATGTACTTTCAAGTAACAGCTTTTAACTTTTTTCAAATTCATTTTTTGTAATTTATTTTAGCTGAATATTTTCACTTGCTATTATTAAAATAATTTACTATTTATAATATTCAAGTTTATTTAAAATAATTTACTATTCACACTATTTAATATATACATTTTATCCATGCATGGATATTTTGAAACAATGTTTCCTCAGACACAGGAGTAAAAAATAATTATCAGGGGGGCCTTTTGAGAAAGATTCTGATACAGTGTAAGATAAAAGAGTTTTAAATGTTCAATATTTAACAAGGAATGTCTTTATTCTCTTATTGTCATTGTTCCTTGGTTATAATATGTTTATCATAAATGTTCCTGTTTTTATTTACCTTTATTGTTGTTGTTATTGCTTTGCTTTACTTGGTCTTTGTGAACTATAGTGATGACTTGAATAGTGGCAAGAATTAACCTACAGATGTTTGCAAATCAATACAGATTTTTTAAAAGCTCACATGTGAACTAAGCTGCCAAGCTATTAGTCCCCAATCATTATAAAGTGGGTTACTATTCAATTTTTAATTATGAAATTGGAAAGCAAGACAGTGGGTCCTCATTTATATTTGTTACCAGTAGTTTATTACATTACATTTAAATTATTCTTCTATATTTTAGTTGATTCATTTATAAATTAGTAATTTTTATATGTTTAAAAAAAATTTGTCACAAAACCTAGGATGAAAATTTAGAAAAAAAATTGTTTCATAACTAAACTGTTAAAACACTATTATTGGTTTAATGTTATTGCAAAATGTCTGACTTCAAGATAATACCCAGGTAGTACTGTATTATCGTCTCCCAATCATTTCTAACTTTTTAAAAACTTTTCTCCATACTTTTATGTTGTCTTAACTTTTTAGACTAATTTTAAAGAGCATCTTATACTATTTTATAAAATTCAAATCTATTTTGTACATTATCAATTGATATCAAAAAACACTATCTATAGACTTTTATATATCTTGTTCTATATTGCATTGAAAGTTCACCAAGTTCCACCTAATATTTATACTCCATAGTTTCATTCTAGTGTGAAAATAAGTAAGAAATGTAAATTAAAAAAAGGCATGGAAGACAATTATGTAAATATAGAGATAGACACTATTACCTGATATATTGGACCAGATCAAAATAGCCTTTTTTAACCATTTTTTTCCACATAATCAAACTACTGTAACAGTATTAGAAATCTAAATGAATTCATATTCATATTCTGCATTTGAAGACATAAAGAGACAGTATAGAAGACTCTATCATAGAAATGTACTTTCACTTAACTACTTTCATTTTCCTGCCATTCTTTTAATATTTTCTGAAATATTTATACACAGTTAAAACAATTTAGAAAAAACATTTTTCTTACCTATTACATAAAGTCTTGTCCCTGCACCGAAGACTTTCACTCCCACAGTGAGACATTCAGTTATAAAAACATGGGCACTCTATTCATAGAGCCAGATCCTGCACATTTCCAGATCCTTGTGGTGTTTAGACCCGATATTTATGAAGATTTATTTCTGCAGGAAACAAGTAATGAAATTAAAATTCCAACCTTACTTCAGTAATAAACAATCGATTTTTACTGGAGTTTAAAAATAATAGAGCAGATATGAGATTACAGTAAGTCTGGCATCTCACCACAATAATTCCTTTGATGTTAACATGACTTCTTTTACGTTAACTGAAATTAACCAAAGAATAGTGATGGCTGTAAGATGTCTTGAATTTACTATTTATAAATATCCTCAATTCGCCTGCAAGTTTATTGTTTGTTTGTTTCCTCCCACATGTTGTTTATACAATTGGTGACCAAACTTAAGAAAACATATGCCATGTATTATAATGTTCTATGTGCCCAAAACAGGTGAATTCACTAATAAGTTCTAGCTTATCTGGCTGAAAAGTTTTGCTAATTGTCACTTTGACCTTTGGGGAATACTTGGTGCCAGCTCAATATCCTCAAAGCCAAGTTATGGCACCAACCTGGTGTCCTCAAGGCCATGTGATGGCAGCACAATGTTCCTGAAGCAGGCCAGTGTGCAGGCCGGTGGTGCAAGGCAGGTGATGTAATAGCTTGTGTCCCTGAAGCTGGGTGGTGGACACTGTTCTTAAAGCCAGCTAAAAGACACATCAGAGCTTCCCTGAGATGGTGCATGGGCTAGCTGGGCCACTGTAGAGTCTGGTTTAGACAGGGTAGATCTCATGCAGAACAGAGCAGAGGTCAGGCATCTCATGGCATGGAACAGGATATAAGTTATACGTGGAATGCATGGCCATACAGGGTGTTGTGTAGGCAGTATGGTTTGGAAAAGAGCTGGGCTTTCGGCCTCCTCCTGGGGCTCTGCTCCCTTTGCATCCTTCTGGTGCTCTCTGCTGTCAAGCTTTCTTTGGAGAGTGGTGTGCGGAGCGGCTCTGTCACCCCCATTCAGAGCCTATGTGCTCTGTCACTTCTGCCCATGCAGTGGCTGGAGCTTTAGGTAAACAGAAACACCCTTCTCATTTGTTGCATGACCTCCACTAAATCATCCAGACTGGAATTCCATTGACAGCTGAGGAGTTGTGCCAATATCACAGTGCATTATTGGTACAGTATGAACAAGGCAGTAGCAGTCAATAAGCCGTCTTCTGTACATCTGTATAATTGAAAAAAAAAATGTGTGCAAAAAAAACCTCAACAATTTTCTCGACACTTTTTCTTCCAAATTTTCTGCCACTATAAGATGAGTTTGTATTATGCATGCATAAGCTATATTTTTTTTCAAATAAACCTCAACCAACAAATTATTGATCCCCAATTTAGTTTAAATTTAAATTTACTTTACTAAATTTAAAGTTAGTTCCAATTTTGCCATGCTGCAAAGGATGTGTTTAATTTGTCTGTTTACAAGGATACAAAGATGTTTGTATCTTTCAGAATTAACATATAAATAGAGTTCATATTATATTAACCAGAAAATGAAAATCTGACATGTAAAAGTTAAATTCTTTCCAAGGTTACTGCCATTTGTTCTAAAACACGTTATTGTTGCCACAGTGGATCCGATCCATATTTAATTTTGTTTCAGTATAGCTAAATACAAATATGCACAGGTATCCTTTCAATAGCAACACGTTTGATTTGAAAATACTTATATAATCTTAGTTTAAAAGTTTTAAACTTCCCCACTTTAAGCAAACAACAACAGGTGGTGTCCACATTTTTTAAAAACAAAATCTAAAGCCTCACTAACAGTCAATATCATTCCTTCTTACTGTCTTTTGTACTCACAGGGGTTGCAGTGAGTGATTTAAATGGTTAAATGGATTTTTGAAGAATGTTAAAACCAAGAAAAAGCCAAGAAAATTTTTTACACACTGTTACTGCCTTGATAGTTACTCCAGCAGTAATAAATGTGTTAAAGGACATTATGTGATTTGGTTGTTGAGCGAATATGATGCTATACAATTAACAAAATATATAAAATATATACAAAATATACTGCTGAGTGACTTTTCTTGAGTTTTGCTACTTTTAGATCAAAATAAGCAGCCCCAAATATCCTCACATCAAAGTCCTTTGCTTCAGGATGGGTATCAAAAACAGGTGAGCTATCTCGTTTGACATACAGGATTCTTGTAAGAGCTTCACCGTCTTTCATTTGGTACCAGTGGACATGATTGCTGTCAGATAATCCAGTTATTTGCAGCTAAGTTAGACACTTTTGCCCTCTTCTTTTGTCAGGGAGAGATCTTTTTGCTCCAGCGTTACTCCCAGAACAACTTCTATAAAACAATATTTTAAAAACTTGAAACAGAAACAGCCATTCTCATATTTCTTTTCTCATATCCGTACATTTTTATTTTTTTTTGGGGGGGGGGAAGGGGGTTTTATATATTTATTGCTGTTATATTATACTTACCTGTAAACAAAAAAAAGAACAGCATATATGGTCATAAACAATTTGATTTGGTATTAAAATAAAATATTCTCTCAGTTCAATTCTTTATCGCACTCGTTTTGCATTAATGCTAGTGTAGGATGTGAGCCTCTTCTATAAAAAGTAATGATGTCATTTCCTGGAGGTGGGGACTGACCTTGTTGTCAGCCAACATAAACCCAAAAATAGTATGTTTGTCATTTATTATTGAAAAAATATAATATTGAAGAACTATCAAAAAAACATTTTCTCACTGGGAACGATTGTTCTATTCCGTTCCCAAGCATGATTTCTCCCCCTCCCTAATCACCCCCCCCCCCCTATGCTTTTCTTTAGTCAAAGCACAAGAGCGTTATTTTTTTTTTTTTTACAAATATTTAGCAAAAGTAGTGTTTATTCACACCGTGAGTTATTCATACAGATGTAAAGAATGAATAAATTCAAGAAATACAATTAAGTACAGTGAAATACAAGAAATGTAATAAAGTCTATATTAAACTATAAAGTTTAACTAATAGCATAGATACATACAGTATAATAAATATCTAATCATGTACTTCTGTTCTCCCTAGGATCGTCTGGGTTCAAGAGGTCTGGTGTGTGATGGAAGCATGTCCCTGTGACCTGGAGAGACCAGGAATGTCTGCCAAATTTTCCTATCAAGAAGACAACATTCCTATAAGATCTATACTGTAAAATCCAAGATGGATTTGGGTGATTTGAAACAGAGACAGAGTGCAAAATGTTTTATTAAAAATTATTCAGGTAAAATATAATTCAAGCAAGTGTTGTAACAGAAAGGTAGCTGTCAAATATGATAATTAAAATGTAGCGTATTTTTATATTTAATTGTACTTGCATAGCAAGAAGTTGTGTGTTAATAAAATTAAAACAACAGTACTGTAGGTCCATCATCTGCATCAACATTCTATTCGATCTCTTGATGTTCCCTCCTCTCTATTTGTAGTCAGCACTCCTTTATCTAAATTTGAGATGTCATTCAGGCATTATAAGTCTCCTGCTCTTGCTCGTCAGGTTTTGCCTCTTTTTTCAGTTGTTAGCTGGTCTTGTGCTACAGTCAGAAGTCACAGTCTGTGTTTCCTCCAGTGCCTGTCTGTATAAAAAAAGTATAAAAGCAAGAAATTAGCTGAAAGTTGCAACCATAAACAGCTTGTAAAAATTAAACTTTTTCAACATTAAAATTTTTTAAAACAGTAATCACAGATAACCTGAAATTATGTGTGGAGCTTACTGTATGTGGCTTATCAGCATCTCAGTTTTTATGTGTGTCTGAGATGTGTTGGAGTATATACATAAAGTTTATACATAAAATAATAAGTAAAGAGTAAAGTAATTGTAACTCTAATAGCAGGATAAGCACAACACTTGAGTTCATCACATTCTACTCTTTTGAACAGGGAAATGATCTGGGGGCCTTACAGTAAGCAGACATAAGGAGCAAGTTAACTTTGCTGTGAGTTAATGTGAAAGCATAATCCTGTATATTTTATATGCATTTAAAATGCCACCACAAGATTCACAGACAATTACCAGGAGATGCTGTGATAATATGGGACTCTCTTTAACAGTGTTAATAACGTTAGTATTTAATATTAACTTACCGCTCGCTCTCAGGCTCTTTGCTGGGCCATGATACATGGTGTCCGGTTTGAATGATGAAGATAGATGGTGTTGTGGGACAGAGGGCTTCCGACTCAATCACACTGGATGGTTTATCCTATTATTTATCCTTTCCTCACTTCAGTATCGCATGAATCGTTTCCGAGACCACCTCTGCAACCGGTCCAGGGATTCGTTCCCGAGCTTGGAACGATTTCATGCTCACAGACAAAAATCTACTGGTCCCAGAGGGCCAAGTGTGCTCAGAAACGGTTCCCGTACCCCAGTGAGGAAACGCCCTAAATAGATTTCTGTTTGATCAGGGTTTTTGTGCACACTGTAAATATTTACTCTCACTGTGCGTGTCCCAGCTGGCACAGTAATAAACTGCTGAGTGACTTTTCTTCAATTTTGCTATGATCAAATCATAATTGTCAGATTGTTGCCTCACATCAAAGTTCTTTGCTTCAGCATGATTTGCATCATATTCAGGTTTGCCTCCTTTTTTGACAAATAGGATCCTTGTGATAGCTTCACCATCCTTTTTTTGGTACCAGTGGACATAAGTGGTGGATAGTTCAGTCACTTTGCAGCTGATGCGTGCAGTTTTGTCCACTTCTTTTGTCATGGAGAAATCTTTTTGTTCTAGTTTCACACCCAGAACAGCTCCTGTAAATGACAAAAATTATATTTAAAAAAACTTTTCTGTTTTTTTTTTTTTAAATAGCTTTTATACTTAAGTTGGTGTAATATGATTCTTACCTGTGACCAAAAAGAAGACAACAGCATATATGGCTATAAACATTTTCAAAAAATTTTTTTTTTTAAAAAGGACCTTTTTATTTAAGGACCTTTTATTGCACCTGTTTCTGGATAAATGCTAGTTTATAACATGAGTCTTTTCTTCATAAAGTAATTATGTCATTTCCTGAGGTGGGGTGTGACCACTTTGACAGCCATCATTAACATAGACTTGTATTTTCATAAACTTTTGCTGAACAGAAGCTGAAGAACGAGTGTAATTGTGATGTTCATTGTTTTTGGGGTGTTTTTTCTCATTCAGCGTTTCAGCACATACTTCTAAGATAAAATATACTTTAAACTAATGAAACTCATTTGGTAAATGGTTTTAAGTTTCAGAGTGTCACAGTGGCCCTCTTGTGGTATGAAAATAACAGGAACTGCACTCACTCTCACTCACTCATTTTCTATAACGCTTTATCCTGTATTCAGGGTCGCGGGGACCTGAAGCCTATCCCAGGAGGCTTAGGGCATGAGGCGGGGCACACCCTGGACAGGGTGCCATCGCAGGGCACACACACATACACACACTCACACACCCATTCACACACTATGGGCAATTTGGGAAAGCCAACTAGCCTAACCTGCATATCTTTGGACTGTTGGAGGAAACCGGAGTACCTGGAGGAAACCCGCCAAGCATGGGGAGAACATGCAAACTCTATGCACACAGAGACGGGAATCGAGCTTGGCTGGGAATCAAACCCAGACGCTGGAGGTGCAAGATGACAGTGCCAACCACTACACCACAAGAACTGCAATTTATGTAAAAATTAATCAGGTGACTTATGCAACTAAATTCAGAAGATCATCAAGATGCTTCAGTTATGAAGCATTTCTATCCTGAGTGAAAAAAGAGAGTTTACTGAGTTTAATCGGATTATTTAGTGATTCTCTCACCTTATTATTGCACACATTATTTCCTGACTTCACAGAGTACTACTGTAATGAGCAATGATTTATAATCCCACTATATAATAAGGATGGGTTCCCTAATGAGTCTGATTCCTCTCAAAGTCCCTTCCTTATGTCATATTAAAAAGCTTGTTTTTGACACATGCTAACCTTGGTTCCGCACTTGTGCGTGCATGTTCTCCCTGTGCTTAGTTAGTTTCTTTCAGGTACTGTACTCTTGTTGTCTCCCACATTCCAAATGGGATTTTCAATTTGCGTGTGTGTATTGCTTGTAATTGAGCTGACAGAATTATGTTTTTTGAGACCCTCCAAATATGTATAAATTACACTGATGCTAATACCACAAACATTTTTAATAGTTAATATATGGTGTTATATTTGTGCCTCCTTCCTAAGGGATAAACATGCATTTTACTAATTCAAACTCTGTGATTCCTTATAAGTCTGAAACAGCCAATCAAAATGTACCCTTTTCCAGTCTGTAAATGGCTGGTTTTGGGGCTAGTTTCATCCTGTGACAAGCTGAGCCAGCATAGGAAAAGAGAAGAAAAAATAGGATAAGATTGCAAATGGAATGTGCAAATAAAAAAAAAAAAAATTAATTATAGTGTTGAGTTATTAATGTCTTTGGTCTTTTAGCCCCCCAGGCCACCACAGTCGACCATCTGGCCCATACATCTTTTAGACCTTTAAGACACAGGTGTTGAATATGAACATTTATTTTAGACAGGCATAACATTTAAAAATGTTATCTGTGTTTGAATATTTTTTGAGACTCTTGCAGAGTTTGATGTATATGTATTTCCTGTTGTGGTTGTGTGGAATTTGGGTTTTTGTACACACAGTAAATATTCAGTGTCACAGTGGGAGCCCGCCCAGCTGGCACAATAATATACTCCTGAGTGGCTATTCTGCAGGTTAGCTATCTTCAGATCGTAATTATCACCCTGTATCCTCACATCAAATTCATTTGCATTGGGAAAATTAGTATCGTGAACAGGTAGGCTTCCTCTTTTGATATATAGGATCCTTGTGAGAGCTTCACCATCTTTCTTTTGGTACCAGTGGACATACTCAGTGGTTAATCCAGTTACTTTGCAGCTAATAGGTATGGTTTTGCCCTCCTCTTTTGTCATGGAGAGATCTTTTTGCTCTAGTTTCACTCCCAGAACAGCTTCTATTAAAATAAAAACAAACAGCAACAAAATCAACAAAAATATTAATCTGTAAGATGCTAATCCTGGTAATTATTTTCTGTTTTTTTTTTCTTCTCTTTTTCTTTATGTCACTGTGATACGATACTTACCTGTGACCAGAAAGAAGAAAACAGCATATATGCTTACAGACATTTTGATTTGAATGTAGGCGATTATGTTCTTAGTGTGTGTCTGTTTGTGTATTAAAGGTAGTTCAAAAGAGGATTCGAATTTATAAAGTAATGATGTCATTTCCTGGGGTGGGGACTGCTACTTTGCTACATTAGTTGGTGTAGTTATTATTTTCTTATTAATGAACAGAAAATCAATCCTTTTTTTTTCAAATAAGATGAAGAAACCTTTCTTTATCCTGGAACAGATGGGTATAAGTGCTGTTTACAGGGGTTGAAGATGCAGAAAATGTATTTACACACAATTAAATAAATGAACTAAATTAATTTTTACTTAACCATTTAAAAAACATTTTTTTCTATTTTACAAGAGTGACCTGACCAAGACAGCAGCCTATTAAGTAATAAGAATGAACATCAAAGATTTAAAAACAATACTGTAAATAAAACAAAGAAAATCGAAGAAAAAAACTAATTACCAACATTTACAAAACCCATGATAATACTAAGACATAAATTGTGTATGCGTATTTAAATGCACACTGTCCATCATGAATAAATATAAAAATAAAAGTAAACACTGATATTTCTTCTTTTAGTTTAAATGGTTTTAAATTTGTATGTGCTTGTGACGTGAAAGTTTTTTTTTTTTTGGAGACTCTCCAAATTATAGTGTAATTTACACTGGTGCTAATACCACAAACATGCAGTTAATATATGATGTTATATTTGTGCCTCCTTCCTAAATGATAAACATATAAAAATATATTTTTCCTGATTCAGACTCTCTTAAAATCTATGTGATTCCTTTTAAATCTGAAACAGTCAATCAAATGTACTTTTTTCCAGTCTCTGATTGGTTGGTTTTTGGACTAGTTTCATGCAGTGACAAGCTGAGCAAGCTTAGGGAAAGAGTCTTCAAAAGAACAAATGGAAAAAGATTACAAATGAAACCAGAACTAAAAAAAAAAAAATTTTTTTGAGTCAGTGTTCACAGTGTAGACAAGAAATTTCAATAATTTGTTGGTTGAGCTTTAGTATAAAACATGGTGAACTAGTTAAGAGAAACATTAAAATCAATAGAAACACAATAATTTATAGCATTGTCAACTTCTCTAGCAGTTTTAGTTTCATTTTGGTAGTTGACAACATGCACACAGAATATCTATTCATGCATCGTCAGACTGCAGAGACATTTGTGATTCCATAAGACACCCCACACTGCACCACGTTCCCTCCGATTATCCAGCACTGGTTGACTGGTTCCACCATTGGGAAATTAAGGAAGACATGCATCTATACTGTTTCTTGCCCTGGCTCCTAGATAATGGAACAACCTTTCTCTAGATGTCTCTACAGCCAAGTCACTAACTATCTTTAAGCAACAGCTAAAGACCCGTTTGTGCCTTCCCGTAAATGTTTAATTGATGGTACTTCTATTTAGTAAGCAAGTGAACTCTTTAAAGATTTTTTTAATAATGAAAACTTCACAGCAATTATGCAAATCGCTCTGGATCGGAGCTTCTGCCAAATTCCTAAATGTAAATGTAGATTAATCATTCAGAAATCCTGATGCAAAAACAGAAAATAGACACCGACCTAGACACCGCAAATGCAACCGACCCAGACACTGCAAATGCAACAGATTCTAGTCCACAGTGCATGTATCTTCTTATTATTTCCCTGCTTAATTTAAATGCATCAGGGTTCCCCAATGCAGCAAACCCTGTGCTAATGATAGCAACACTTACTACAGTAATATTAAGGTTTTTAGACACAGATGTTGAATAGGAAAATTATTATTTATTTTTGTTTGATTTTAATTAGTTTGATGTGTATGCATTTTCTGTTGTGGTTGTGTGAAATCAGGGTTTTTGTACACACGCTAAATATTTAGTGTCATTGTGGGAGCCTGCCCAGCTGGCACAATAATACACTGCAGAGTGGCTTTTCTTCAGTTTAGCTATTTGCAGATCGTAATTATCATCCTGTATCCTTACATAAAACTGTTTTGCATCAGGATGGTTATTATCCGGAGTAAGTGGGCTGCCTTTTTTGACATATAGGATCCTTTTGAGAGCTTCACCATCTTTCTTTTGGTACCAGTGGACATACTCAGTGGATAATCCAGTTACTTTGCATCTGATAGGTATAGTTTTGCCCTCCTCTTTTGTCATGGAGAGATCTTTTTGCTCCAGTGTCACTCCCAGAACAGCTTCTATTAAAATAAAAACAAACAGCAACAAAACCAACAAAAATATTAATCTGTAAAATGCTAATCCTGGTAATTTTTTTATTGTGTTTTTTTTTTCTTCTTTTTCTTTATGTCACTGTGATATGTTACTTACCTGTGACCAAAAAGAAGAAAACAGCATATATGCTTACAGACATTTGGATTTAAATGTACAGTAAACAGTTATGTTTTTAATCTTGTGCTCTTTATTGTGTCTGTTTGTGTATTAATGGTGGTGTAAAAGAGGAATCGAATTTATAAAGTAATGATGTCATTTCCTGGGGTGGGGACTGCAACTTTGTTAGCCAGCATTAATCCAGAGTTGGTGTAGTTTTTATTTTCTTATTACTGAGCAGAAAATCAATACCAAACACAAAAAGTTCTACAAGATTATGTTTTTTTTATTGTTTTTGTTTTTTTATAACCAAAAAGAATAAGAGAAAATTACATCATTACTTTATAAATTCGATAAGCATATAGGCCAATTTCTTCTTTTTGGTCATTATAATAAGAGGAAGAAACCTTTATTCATTCTATTTATTCATAATAGTAAAGTTTACAGGTGTCGAAGATGTACCGATATAAAAGTTTTCCAATCTATGGATTTTAAGCACATGGCTTAAAACTTTATTTTAAAAAAATAACATTATTAATTTTTTCACAAGATTGATCTGATCTAGACACTAGCCTTTAATGGTTTAGAGAAGACAAGAAGAATGAACATCAAAGATTTAAAAGCAATAAATAAAACACTTGGAGTAAAAGCAAAAACAAATTGGCAACATTTACAAAACCCATAATAATAATAATAAGTCAAAATTTTTGCATGAGTATTTAAGTGCACACTGTCCATCAAAAATAAATAAATAAATTAAAATAATAATAATAATAAATAAATAAATAAATAAATAAATAAATAATAATAATAATAATAATAATAATAATAATAATAATAATAATACAATTACACTAATTACACGAATATTTCTTTGGACTTTTTTTAGATTTTGGTAGTTTGGGAATTTGTATAAAGGCAACCTTATAAAAAGATTTCAAACTAAATTGTTTAACTTTTTGGCCAAGGTCTTGTTGATACCCTGAGGCTTTCACTGTGGTGGCCAGGGTAAAAATATCATTGACAATTTGTTGTTGAATACTTGTTTAAAAATATCTTGAATTATTTCCTTCCATCAATAGGTTTCTTTTTTTCAATCACTTTTTTTCTTTGTTTTCACTTGTTTATGTAAGGTCTAAAAGAAACTGTAATAGCTTTCGACTAGAATCTATAGATTCAAACTAACTCAGTCAAAGTCAAAAACTTAGATAGATAGATTTTCTTTAATATCTTCCCTCCTACTTTAAATAATATTATAATAACTGTGTTTCAATCAGTGAAATTTATAAAACTCAGGATTAGATTTGACAGCTTCTCCAACATGCCCCTGTCTTGATCACAAGTGAGTTATTATGCTTCATCGACCTCCAACGAAATAAATTTGTTGTTATGATTAGCTCACAAACTACTGTAGCACACTTTTAAATCTAAGGCATCAATAAATTGCACTGCCTAATTATTTTACTTGTTAATATACAGTATATGTATAATAAAATCTCTTTGGATCTGATGATTTTTATCAACATATTGTAAGTTCACCGTGTTATTTGCAATTTAAATTAATCTATTTTTGACACTTTTGTACAGTTTATGTTGTGGTTGTGTACCATCAGGGTTTTAGTGCACACTGTGAATAGTTTCTGTCACTGTGAGAGCCTGCCCAGCTGGCACAGTAATAAACTGCAGAGTGATCTTTCTTCAGGCTTGCTATTTTCAGATCATAATTATCAGACTTTATCCTCACATCAAAGTCCTTTTCTCCATTATAGTTAGCATCATATTCGGGTTTGCTTCCTTTTCTGACATACAGGATCCTTATTAGAGCTTCACCATCCTTCTTTTGGTACCAGTGGACAAAAGTTGAGGATAATTCTGTCACTTTGCAGAGGATATGCACAGTTTTATCCTTTTCCTTTGTTATGGAGAGATCATTTTGATCCAATGTCACTCCCAGAACAGCTTCTATAACCAACATTAATCTGTGAAATAGCCATTCAATATTTTATTTTCTTATTTTATGTTTTTAAAACAGTGACAATATGCTTACCTGTGACCAAAGAGAAGAGGACTGTATATATGGCTATAAACATTTTGATTTGGTTGTAAAATAAAATATACCATCAGTTTAGCACTCTTTATCATACCTGTTTTTGCATTAATGCTGGTTTGGGATACATGTCTTTCATTTATAAAGTAATGATGTCATTTCCTGGGTTGGGGATTGGCAATCTTGTCAGCTTACAATAAATCAAACTTGTGCATTTTTAATTTCTGCATTATTAACCAGAATAAAAAACATTAGCAATACAAGAAAGAGATATATCAGCCCCATATATTAATTATATTTTATTTTTTAGAATATTAAATAATAGAAAATTATTTGACAGTGCCTTTTTTTTTGCTGTAAACTTTTATAATGTTTATATGTTATATACAGTATGTTAAACTATTTTATGCAATTTAAACTAAGCTAAATTATTTTAGTCAATAGTTTTGGAGTCATGGATTAATAACCTTCTGATAAAATGTTTAAGTGTATATTTATTTATGCAGTATATATTTTATTGTAATGTTTAATAATGTGGCTGTATTACTTTTTTTTCTTTTCCATGTGTGTTGCAATCACATAAATAGGGTTTTACCTGTTTAAGGATTCAATTCAAAATTATTTATAAGGAGTTGACCGTAATGAGCAAGATCCTGTGAAACAATAGATCCCTGTACAGTATAAAAGATTTATAACAAATGCAATTCAGATTTCAAGCTACATATTGGTAATAGTTTTTGATAATAAATAATAGGCAGTGAGCAACAATTTCAAGGAAGTATTACAGTTGCAATTTACAGATTAAGCTCAGTATACGCAGCATATATACGGATATTTAGATATAGATAGATAGATAGATAGATAGATAGATAGATAGATAGATAGATAGATAGATAGATAGATAGATTGTTGCAGTTTTCCTATCTTTAGCTCATAAGTATCAGACCGTTCCCTTATTTCAAAGTCAATATTGTTGTTATCAAGAACAGCTGCAACATTTTTCATGATATATAGAATCCTTGTGAGAGCTTCACCATCTTTCTTTTGGTACGAGTGAACATAATTGTTAGTTATACTGTATAACATAGTTGCATATACTCTTTACTATATTGCACCAGTTTTGCATTAATGCTAGTATAAAACATGAGCCTTTTTTTAAATAAAATAATGATATATATTCCTGGATTTCTAATTCAGACGTGGTGTATTTGTTATTTCTTTATTATTAACCAAAATCTAGCACTGTCAACTTGCACCTGCAAGGTCAAAGGTTTGATTCTCACCTCTGGTCTGTGTGCATGGAGATTGCATTTTCTTTCCCACAGTCTAAAGACATCCAGATTAGGTTGATATATTAAGTTGGATAGAAGATAAATAATCAAAATCTGTTTAGTTTTAGAGACAAAATCAAACAAGAAAAAAGAAAAGTAACCATTACGCCATCTACTGTCTACACTGTTTATCCAGTTTATCCTGTGTATGGCCTTGGATGGCCTGAGGCGTATCCCAGTTTATTTATAGCACAAAGCAAGGTACACTGTGAACACGGTGTCAACAGAAACGTTGTTTTTTGAACAAAATAGTTTTTTTTTTAATCATACCACTGCCTGTGAATATAAGTTCCTGTTGTGGTTGTATACCATAATGGTTTTTGTACACACTGTGAATATTTATTGTCACTGTGGGTGCCTGACTCCCAGGCAGCGCAGTAATAAACTGCAGAATGACTTTTCTTCAGGGTTGTAATTTTCAGATCATAATTTTCACCCTGTATCTTTACATCAAACGCCTTTGCTTCAGAATGGCTATTGTCAGGTATAGGTTTGCTTCCACTGTTGACATATAAGATCCTTTTAAGACCTTCACCATCTTTCTTTTGGTACCAATGAACATAAGTGGTGGTTAGTCCAGTTACTTTGCAACTGATGTACACGCTTTTCTCCTCATCTTTTGTCAGGGAGAGATCTTTTTGCTCCAGCATTACTCCCAGAACAGCTTCTGTAAAAAGATAAATTTGTATAACTGAATTTTGTGTTCCCTCTTTTTTGTTTCCTTTATCACTTTTTATATTTTTGTTGCAGTGGTATAATACTAACCTGTCACCCAAGAGAAGAAAACGATATATATGGCTATAAACATGTTGATTTGGTTGCACAATAAAGTTTTCTCTTAGTTCAGCACCTTTTATTGTATCTGTGTTTACACCCATGCTAGTGTAGAACATTAGCCTTTTCTTTATAAAGTAATGATGTCATATCCTGGGGCGGGAATTGACAACCTTGTCAGCCAACATAAAACCAAAAAAGGAAGCTAAATTAATACCTGAAGACAAACTGATCTAAATATATCTGTTTATCATCATCATTTATGTTTAATTCTTGTAGTGTTTGACATGTTTTTTTGTTGTGGTTATGTACCATTAAAGTTTTTGTACACACTGTGAGTATTTACTGTCACTGTGGGTGCCTGAGTCCCAGGCAGCGCAGTAATAAACTGCAGCGTGACTTGTATCCAGTTTTGCTATCTTCAAATCATAATTATCAGACTGTATCCTTACATCAAATTGCTTTGCCTCAGCAGGGTCATCAGGAACTGGTGGGCTACCTTTTTTGACATATAGGATCCTTTTAAGACCTTCACCATCTTTCTTTTGGTACCAATGGACATAAGTGGTGGACACTTTACAGCCAATATGTACAGTTTTTCCCTTCTCTTTTGTCAGGGAGATATCTTTTTGCTCAAGTGTCAGTCCCAGAACAGCTTCTATTAAAAACAAATAAATTATTATTATTGTTGTTGTTTTTAATAATAATAATGAAAAGAAGAAAAAAAATCTTTAAAACAGAAAAAACATTTTTTTTCTTACACTATGAGAACATTTGCATGTGTCTCTCATAAATGACATTTATCATTTTGCTATGATACTTACCTGCAGCCAAAGAGAACAGAACAGAATATATAGCAATAAACATTTTATTAGATTTTTAAATTAAGTATTACAGGACTATTTATTGCACCTGTTTTAGCATATATACAAGTATGGAATATGACTTTTTTTTTTTTCTTTAAAAAGTTATGATGTCATTTCCTGGGGCGGGAACTAGCCACCTTGGCAGCCAACATTACACCAGACTTGGATAAGTGTTTATTCCTAAAGATGTACCCTGTTTGCTACTTTGAAATGAACTTACTATTTATCCGGGCCACAAGTCAATCCTTTTTTTTAATTCTACGATGTATGTTTCAAATTGTACAAATAAGAAAAGTAGAGAATTTGTTGAGAATCAGTATATAGTGTAACCCTTCTTTCTTGTTTATTCTGACTATTCTCCAGTCTCTTTCTGGCTGTGGGTAAAAAGCGGGCTACAGTTGAGTTTGCAAAGCTTAGTTTATTAAGCCAAACAGCACGACAGTATATAAACTTCTCTCATGTGCTTCTCACACCGTGTCACTTTTTCACCTGTCCCCCTGGGAACCCAGGACAGGTAACTTGTTAGTTCCTCTTATCATAAGTAACATAACCAATAAATTAAATATTACACATGCAGAGATATAGACAAAATAATAGCTAATAATGCACTGTAAATAATAATTAAATAATATTAATTTCTAAATTAAAACACATAAATAAATAAATACCATGATATGCAATACCTGTAATAAATAACAAATCAATGCAGTAAACTTAAAATAATTCAAAGTATATTGTTTGTAGGAACTAAGGTTACAGTCTTCCCTTGCTACGAGTAGAAATGTCCTCATTTCAATAAACCAGTGAGAAAATAAATAACAGACATGAGAGAAAACAACAAGGGCAACCTTGGCAAACATCAGCAAACCAATTTTTTTTTTTTTTTTTTTTTGAGTTACACATAAAACAGCAATAAAGTCTTATGAAAGGTAGTGTTTAGCCTGCGTCCTACTCAAAACATTCACATGCAAATTGCAGTGCAACACCCAGTTACAGCACCCAAAGAACAAAATACAACACATAAGATGCTGTTACTATCCAATCAAGTCCGTTAGGGCACAAAGTCACTGTACTTAAGTGGCCGCCTAACCTGACGACCTGCACGAGATGTGACCTGCATGGGCCCATGGCTAAGTGAAGCACGTCCACCAACGTGACTGTTGGTAACAGGTGAAGATGGGGAAGAAGAAGAAGAACCAGGGTCAGTAAGATTAACATTAGGTTTACTCCTGCCCTGAGGAACAGTCCTGGTTGGAATGGTTAGGCTCTGTCGTCCAGCCGTGGCAGGAACGTAAGGAGGAGTTGGAGGGCGAAAAGGAAGAGCCCCTGACAATGCAGTGAGACAAGGAGTTGGAGCCACTGATGTGTCAGCTCTAGATGACATGTGAGATGCATGAGGGATAATCGGAGCAGTTGGTAAAACCCCTTTGTATGACTTCAATCTGTTATGGTGAACAACCCATGACTTTAAACGTGCGTCTCTAGGATCCGTGATCTCATAGGTGACACCTGGGCATCCATCTCTGCTCATCCGTCGCTGGACCACAAATGGCCCTTTCCATCTAGGAGCAAGCTTCTGCATCTTTTGTGCAGGGTTATCCAAAAGAACAAGGTCACCTGGTTGGTGAGGGTGAAACACCAACTTCTTGTCATACTGAGTCTTCTGACGCTGTTTAGTTGTAGCAGTGTTCTGAGCCGTATCTTTGAAAGCATATGACAAACGCAGGGCAAGGTGCTTGGCATAAGCCGCTGGCGTACCGGGTGTTGATGAGGTCAATGCAGGACTACAGTTCAACATGACATCAAGTGGTAAATTTGGTTCCCTGCCATGAACAAGGAAGAACGGGGAAAATCCTGTGCCAGAATGAACACTTGAGTTATATGCCAGTTCAGCTTGTGGCAAATACTGATCCCACCGCTGCCACCAGTCTGTAACCCTTCTTTCTTGTTTATTCTGACTATTCTCCAGTCTCTTTCTGGCTGTGGGTAAAAAGCGGGCTACAGTTGAGTTTGCAAAGCTTAGTTTATTAAGCCAAACAGCACGACAGTATATAAACTTCTCTCATGTGCTTCTCACACCGTGTCACTTTTTCACCTGTCCCCCTGGGAACCCAGGACAGGTAACTTGTTAGTTCCTCTTATCATAAGTAACATAACCAATAAATTAAATATTACACATGCAGAGATATAGACAAAATAATAGCTAATAATGCACTGTAAATAATAATTAAATAATATTAATTTCTAAATTAAAACACATAAATAAATAAATACCATGATATGCAATACCTGTAATAAATAACAAATCAATGCAGTAAACTTAAAATAATTCAAAGTATATTGTTTGTAGGAACTAAGGTTACAATAGTAAGCAGAGGTGGAAAGAGTAATAAAATTTTGTACTTAAGTAAAAGTACTGTTACTTAAGTAAACTTTTACTGAAGTACAAGTAAATTTAGTGTTATAAAAATATACTCAAGTAAACGTAAAAAGTAGAAAAGTAAGGAGTAAAAGTAACTGACTTACCTTTTTTTTAACAGCGGGGGTGGGATGTGGGATGGAACACCTTGCATAATTAATCTATTGCCTTTGTTGTGTTAGAAATCAAAGTGGTCGCTTAAATATGACCAGGGGTTTTCTTCATAAGTATTTGTTGGCATTTCACTTTCAGCTGTGTCTGCATCACTGGCATCTGTTTTGTCCGTCTCCATCAGTCTTGTAAATTTAGCGCGTTTGTTCTCCATGCCCAGCAATTTTTTCCCTTTGCCGTTGTATTATTTGTATTATTTTTCATTTTCATTATTTATTTTTTACTCAGTAGCAAATATGATTTAAAATGTAGTGAAGTACAATACATTAAACAACATAAGTAAAAGTAATATTGCAGATTTAAAAAACTAGAAGTACCGCACACAAAAAATCTACTCAATTACAGTAATGCGAGTAAATGTAATTCGTTATTTTCCACCTCTGATAGTAAGTGAACTTATGAAGTATTAACATGACAAAAATACAGACATTTAGGCTCTATTCACTCTTACACACTCATCACACTATTTATTTTTGTAACTATTTATATTTAAGTTCTTAGCTATCTTTATTCTGACATCATGCACTACCGTTTCGTTATAGTTCTGGGCATTTTTCTGTGGTCTTTACTACTTTTTTCACCTGTGTTTTGAGATCCAGGGCGTGTTTCCTTTGTTTACACTCAGGATCAGCTGTTAGCTCTGTGCCCAGCAGCGGTGTTGCCGGCGACTATACCCGATATCCCCAGCGAGGTGAGAAGGAAGAGACGGGGGTGTGGAGCCGGGAGGGAGCGTCATCGCCCGAGAAGGAGACGTTACAGACCATCTATCCCTTCTGTTATCATGGGAAATGTGAGGTCTCTCGGAAATAAGATGAATGAGCTGACAGCGCTAAGGCGAAAGGGGGGGGGTTGCTGGCAGTGTTTGTGAATGACAGATGGTGTAACCTGGCGTACATCAAATTCAAATTCAAATTTACATACACAGTACGAAATGTAGTGAAATGCTTACACACGACCGCCAGTGACCTTAAAAAGAGAATTAAAGCTTATAATAAGTAATAAATATCAATAAAAGAAATATGATAGAAAATTTAAATAAAAAAATAAAATAAAATTTAACTAGAAAAAATAGAACTAAAAATAGAAACTGAAAATAGAAATATACTGTACAAGTAGAACTATAATGGTGTGCAAATATGCATAGAAAAAGTGACTTTGTGCAATGGTTATTAAAGTGTCTTTGTGCAATGGTCCAGAATGTAAACGTAAACATGTAGTGTAAATGTGATGTGCATGGAGTTGTCCATAGTGTCCATGGTTGTATTAAGATTGATTGATTGATTGTGAAAATTGTGAAAATATTGTGTTAGTTTTGCATAGTGGTGTGGTTGAGAGACCTTATCGCCTGCGGGAAGAAGCTCCTCCTCAGTCTCTCTGTGTTGGCCCTCAGGGAGCGGAATCGCTTCCCAGACCGCAACAGAGTGAACAGTCCATTGTTGGGGTGGCTGAGGTCCTTCACGACCTTCCTGGCCTTGGTCCAGCATCGCCTGCTGTAGATTGTGTGCAGGTCAGGGAGCTCGGTGCGGATGATGCGCTCAGCTGATCGCACCACCCTCTGTAGAGCTCGTCTGTCCTGCATGGTGCTGTTCCTGAACCAGGTCGTGATGTTTCCCGTCAGGATGCTCTCTATGGTGCAGGAGTAGAAATTCCTGAGCACCTTGGAGGGCAGTCTAAAGTCTCTCAAGCGTCTGAGGTGGTACAGACGCTGCCGGGCCTTTTTTACCACGGTGTTGATGTGACAGGACCATGCCAGGTCCTGCGTGATGTGAACACCGAGGTATCTGAAGCTGTCCACTCTCTCCACTGGGCTCCTGTTGATGATGGGGGTCTGGTAGTTCCGTACCTGCTTTGTACTGAAGTCCACTATAAGCTCCTTTGTCTTGCTGACGTTCAGGAGGAGATTGTTTCTCTGGCACCAGTTCTCCAGATTTCCAATCTCCTCCAGGTAGGCCGTCTCATCGTTGTTGGTGATCAGGCCCACCACGACAGTGTCGTCAGCAAACTTGATGACGGTGGTGGAGTTGGTAGTGGCCATGCAGTCAGAGTTGTACAGAGAGTACAGCAGGGGGCTCAGAACACAACCCTGGGGGGCTCCAGTGCTGAGAGTGATGGAGGCTGAGACATGTCCGCCCATCCTTACTGTCTGTGGTCTGCCAGTCAGAAAATTGGAGATCCACTGACACATGGATGAGCTGAGTCCCAGGTGCTCCAGCTTGGTGGTGAGTGTGGAGGGAATTATGTTATTAAATGCAGAGCTGTAGTCGATGAAAAGCATTTTCACATAATTCCCCCTCCGAGTGTCCAGGTGACTGAGAGATGTATGGAGGAGATGTGAGATTGCATCGTCCGTGGAACGGTTTGGACGGTATGCAAACTGTAGTGGGTCCAGTGTGTCTGGTAGTGAAGAAATGATCTTGCGTTCAAAGCACTTCATCACTACTGAGGTGAGAGCTACAGGGCGATAGTCATTGAGTGAAGCAGGATGTGTTTTTTTTGGGACAGGAACAATAATGGACTCTTTGAAGCATGTGGGGATCACTGACTGAGATAAAGAGATGTTAAATATCTCAGTGAACACAGGTGCTAACTGGTCTGCGCATGCTCTGAGAATACGGCCTGAGATGCCGTCTGGTCCTGCTGCTTTCCTGGTGTTCACTCTCTTGAAGGCTCTCCTCACGTCATGCTCGGTGATGATGAACGCGCTTCCGGTGCTGGCAGTGACTTCCTGTCTGCAGCCGTTAGCGCCGCTAGCATTAGCATCGCTAGCGTCTTTAGCTGCAGCCTCGAAGCAAGCATAGAAAGTGTTCAGCTCGTCTGCCAGAGTCACGTCGGCGTTCGTCATACCGGATGTTGTTGCTTTATAGTCCGTAATTGTCCTTAATCCCTGCCACAGGCTCCTAGAGTCACTTTGTTGGAGCTGTGACTCTAGTTTCCTCCTGTAGCGCTGCTTCGCCTCTTTCACCGCCTTCCGGACGCTGTATGACGCAGCCTTGTACGGTTCCATGTCCCCCGACGCGAGTCCCGTGTTGTAGGCAGCGGTGCGAGATTTCAGAGCTTCGCGGATGGTTTTATCAACCCACGGCTTCTGGTTGGGAAACGTTCTAATAGTCTTTTTTTCCACGGTATCATCCGCTAGTTTCCCAATGAATCCCACAACCGCTTCCGTAAACACACTGATGTCATCAGATCTGTTTCGGAACAAGTGCCAGTCTGCATCATCGAGTGCGTCCTGTAATGTGGCCACTGATTGGTGCATTTAGTGCGTGACCTCCCTCTAAACCGGAACTTCCTGATTGAGCCTTTGTTTGTATTTTGGCATGAAGAAGATGGCGGCATGGTCGGATTTCCCAAAAGGAGGGCAAGATTGTGCCTTGTAGCTGTCCTTGACCATTGTATACAAATAATCCAGTGTCCTTTTGCCCCTGGTAAACCAGGGGCAGGTGATGTGCTGATAAAAGTTTGGCGCTGCGCGTTTGAGGTTGGCACTTGTTAAAGTCTCCCGCCACAATAAGCGCAGTGTCCCGGTGTTGTGTCTGATGCAGTGTGAGTGCCTCATGCAGCTCGCACAAGGCAGTGTCCGTGTCCGCTTGTGGTGGAATATAAACGGCGCTAATTATGACCGTTGTAAACTCCCGAGGTAGATAAAAAGGACGACACATGATGGACAGTAGTTCCAGATTTGGTGTGCAGGAGCGTGTGAGAGGAACAACGCTCGTGCTGTTGCACCAGCTGCTGTTCACCATTAAACACACACCGCCTCCTCTTGACTTCCCCGAGTCCCGTGTCCTGTCCATGCGGTGAACCGAGAAGAACTCGGCCGGCTGGATGGCGTGGTCCGGCACCGCTGGGTTCAGCCATGTCTCGGTGAAGCAGAGAAGATTGCAGTCCCGTATGTCTCTCTGGAACGTTATCCTGGCCCTGAGGTCATCAAGTTTGTTTTCCAGTGACTGGACATTGGTGAGCAGGATGCTAGGCAGAGGTGTGCGGTGAGCACAGGCTCTCAGCCTGTTCCTGACGCCGGCTCGTTTCCCGGCTTCGCGATCTCACTCGGCCAGCTCGGATCCGGAGTTAAAAACGTCGAATTGTGAGTACATTGTATACCAATAGAAACAAGAGTGTCTCTATCATAACTAATGTACTCCATGGTGGTAATTTGACTGGTTTTAAAATGCTAAAAACTAACTTAAAGAACAAAAACAAAGAAAAGGTGGAGCAGTCGTGACGTCACTGTGAAAGAACAACGCTGCAGCAGAGACATTGAGCTATTAGCCATTAGCATGCGTCCTTACGATCTTCCACGGGAATTCTCGCATGTACTCGCGATAACAGCGTATGTTCCACCCTCGGTCAACGCAGAGGCAGCCTGTGACTCTCTCCACTCTGTAGCCAGCAGACTGCAAACGCAATTGCCAAGAGCCCTTTTTTTAAATATCTGGGGACTTCAATCATGTATCACTGGACTCTACACTGCCCACCATCACCCAGTATGTGACATGCACCACCAGAGACAATAAAACATTGGACTTACTGTATGCCAATACAAAGGAAGCATACAGTTCATCACCTCTTCCTCCCCTGGGAAGATCTGGAGCCACCGGTCACTTGCACAGTACAGAGATGGTCGGAGCAGAGCGAGGAGGCTCTAAAGGACTGTTTTGAGTCGACTGTGTGGGAGGTGCTTTGTGACGACCACGGGGAGGACATCGATAGCCTTGTCACCTGCGTGACTACATTAACTTCTGTGTGGATAACACCGTACCCACCAGGACTGTGCGGTGCTTCTCAAACAACAAACCATGGATTACACCAGAAATAAAAGCTGTCCTAAAGCAGAAGAGGAGGGCCTTCAAATCTGGAGACAAGAAGGAGCTGAAAAGGGTGCAGAGAGAGCTAAAAGGACTGATCAGGGATTGGAAAGAGAGCTATAGGCAGAAGATGGAAAACCAGCTTCAGAGGAACAACATTAGCAAAGTCTGGAAAGGCCTGAGAACCATCTCAGGCCACAAAGATCAAAACTCTCTACCCATGGGGGATGTGGGGTGGGCAAATGAAATAAATCACTTCAACAGGTTTGATTCTTCTAGGAGGTCTTTAACATTGGCTGCAGACACTCCCACCCCCACTGCTGCTGTTCCACCTCTGACCCAAAGATCACTTTACACCTCCTCTACACACCCTGCTCACTTTTCCCCACCCCCAACAACAGCATCCAGTACACATCCAACACACAGCTCCAGTCTGTCTCTCTCAACCATTCAGGTCAGGAGGGAACTTAGGAGGATCAAAGCCAGGAAGGCTGCAGGTCCATACGGCATCAGCTCAAGAGTTGTTAGGTCCTGTGCAGATCAACTGTGTGGAGACTCCACATCCCATGGACCTAAACAGCTACAGGCCGGTAGCTCTGACATCCCATTTGATGAAGACCCTGAAGCGACTGGTCCTGGCTCAGCTTCGGCCCCTGGTGAGCTCATCACTGGACCCACTTCAGTTTGATAACCAGCCTGGCACCGGAGTAGAGGATGCCATCATTCACTTACTGCACCGTTCCCTCTCTCATCTGGAGACTTCTGGGAGCACTGTGAGAATCATGTTCTTTGATTTCTCCAGTGCCTTCAACACCATCCTTCCAACAATCTTGAGGGACAAGCTGGAGTACACAGGGTGAATCATTACCTCACAACATGGATACTGGACTACCTCACTAACCGACCACAGTACGTGAGATCTCAGGGCTGTGTGTCGGACATGGTGGTCTGCAGTACGAGGGCTTCACAGGGAACGGTTCTGGCCCCATTCCTCTTTATCATATACACTGCAGACTTCACTCACAACTCCACCAACTGCTTCCTGCAGAAGTTCTCCGATGACTCTGCAATAGTCGGCCTCATCACTGAAGGGGATGACAAGGAGTACAGGGAACTAAACAAGGACTTTGTGGACTGGTGCCAAAGGAACTACCTCCAGATCAACAAAGAGCTGGTGGTAGACTTCCGGAGGCACAAACATCCTCCACTTCAACCACTGAACATCCAAGGCATGGTCATTGAGTCTGTGAAGAGCTATAGGTACCTTGGTGTTCACCTGAACAATAAACTGGACTGGACTCACAACTCAAATGCACTCTACAAACAAGGGCAGTGCAAGCTCTACCTGCTGCAGAGGCTCAGGTCTTTTGGAGTGCAGGGCCCACTTCTGAAGTCCTTTTATGACTCTGTGGTGGCATCAACCATCTTTTATGGTGTGGTCTGCTGGGGCAGACCACACCATAAATAGACAGAAATAGACTGAACAGGCTGATTCGGAGGGCCAGCTCTGTTCTAGGATGCCCTCTGGACCCAGTGGAGGTGGTAAGCGACAGGAGAATGGTGGCTAAGCCGTCATCCCTGTTGGATAACATCTCCCACCCCATGCAGGAGTATTTGACAGCACTTAGCAGCTCCTTCAGTGGCAGGCTGCTGCACCCACAATGTGGGAAGGAGAGATTCCGCAAGTCTTTTTTACCAACTGCTGTCAGACTGTACAACTTAGACTCTGACCACATACGCACAATCAAGTGATGTGCAATATCTCCAGTCATGTGCAATACTATGGTGAAACGTGCAATTTTTCTTTCTGTCTTGGGGAACCACCATAACTGGGCAAAGTGCAATTTAAAAAATTTAAAACATTAAGAATATTACTGTAAATGCCTGTCATTCACTCTCTGTATGTATACATATATTCATTGAGTACAAACATATTACTTAGTCAACTGTGTGTACTTATTGTCTAAATATATATTTATGTAAATATTTTTACTACACAGATGTCCATATTTTATAGCCAGATTGTATAGTATACATTTATACAGTTAGTATTTGTTATTTTATTTGATTTCCCCTATTTTTATCTTATTTTACTTTATTCTGTTGTTTCTTAATTTTTAACTTTGTACTGTCCACTTGCTGCCGTGGCAAAACAAATTTCCCACTTGTGGGACTAATAAAGGTTTATCTTATCTTATCATCCACACCACGTATACTGTACAGAGTCATGAGAAACCTGGTGTCTATCCCAGAGGACACGAGGCATGAGGCAGGGTACACCCTAGATGGGGTGACATCTCAGGGCACACACACACACATAGAAACACTATGTAAAATACTGATTATCCTAGTCTGCATGCCTTTGCACTGTGGGAGGAAACTGGATGAACCCCAGCAAGCATGAGGAGACCATGAAAACCATTTCACTACCATGGTGCTCATTCTGCAGCTTTAATTGGAAGGTATTTTAATCCAAATCAGGTGAGCCATGTAGGAATTAGCAATAGTAGCAATTTTTGTATGTGCTACCTCCTTTTTAAAAGACAATTGTGAAAAGAAATTGTGCCACATAGCTCTGGAACGTACTGTACAGTATCTGCAGTAGCTACCCTAGGATAGCCATACTGTAGCACCCCCTAGCGCCTCTAAGGACATTTTGCAATTTATTTTGATGTTTTATTGTTAATATAGAAATACTGTATTTTTTAAATGTAACTAATTAAATGTATTAAAAAAAGAAAACTTTTTTTTTGTTGCTAAAAATGTGAAGCCATCACAATGATCTGTTTTAGTCAACTGGCACAGTACGTATTGAACTTAAGATCATACTTTCTCATCCTGTGATCCAGAGCGCTCCTTTTTTGTAAAATTAAAGATACAGTGGCGAAATGTGCACAAACATATGTGTACGACTTGCAGTTTAGTGTGTAATCCTTCCGGTGGCATAATTATATAAATTGTTATATTTAGAGGTGTGTTTATGTAAGCTGGATTATAAACCCTGTATCTATATCCTGAATATCTTCGGTTTGTCACAAAATGGCACTGTAATTTCTGAAAAGGGCACTGTGTGGGTGGCTGTGTGCAAGTGTGTTTGTCAGGTGTGTTGCTGTACAGCTGTATTGTGGTTGGAGTCACACTGTATCCAGGGAATACTGCGAGAGGTCAGAAACATTTATGGAACACCAGTCAAACTTCATATAAAGAATCATCCAAATTGCAAGATTGTTTCAGGGACCTTGGAGCTGTAAGGCAAGAACTCTATTCACTACACCATAGTAAAGCAGGGAAATCCCTAAGATTGCAACATTGGATTAGAAAATCATTTTCCGAAATATAAAAACAATGTGTGCATACACTAAATATAAAATATTTTAATTGACACAACTTTTAAATCCTATTCTACATCTAGCACCGGTACCACAAATTACAATAATTTTTTCAGTGTACTTTAATTAACCCAATAATTTTTTTTCATTCCACTGAATTACTAAACAATTTTTCGGTTGGAGAGGCTTAAAATTTTTTCACAACGCTATATTTTAAACCCCTTTACTGAAAAGCCAAGCAGCCCCAGCAAAAGAATATCTCTAGCGCCACCACTGATTTTGACATTCTTACACTTAATAATGTTGCCTGTAAAAATCATTTCCTGTTTTGGTTATATACAGTACCATCAGGGTTTTTGTACATGCTGTTAATATTTACTGTCACTGTGGTCGTCATTATCCCAGCTGGCGCAGTAATAAACTGCAGAGTGCTTTTTCTTTAGGTCTATTTTCAGGTCATAATTATTAGACTGTGTCCTCACACCAAATTCCCGTGCTTCATGAAAGTTAGCATCATGAACCGGTTCCAGGCTTCCACTTTTGACATACAGGATCCTTGTGAGAGCTTCTCCTTCTTTCTTTTGGTACCAGTGGACATAATTGCTAGAAGACAATCCGGTCACCTTGCAGCTGATATACACAGTTTTGCCCTCATCTTTGGTCATGGAGAAATCTTTTTGCTCCAGTGTCTGTCCCAGAACTGGTTCTGTAATGAAAAAAATTGTGGGAAAACTTTTCTTTTCTTTTTCCATCTTTTTTCCTTTGCTTATAGTTTTATTGCAGTGATCTTATACTTACCCATGGCCAGAGAGATCAGAACAGCACATATGATTACAAACATGTTAATTTGGACGTAAAATAGTTTCCTTTCAGTCCTGCACTTTTTATTGCACCTGTTATTGCATTAATGCTAGTTTATCATATGAGTCTTTCCTTTTTTTAAGTATTGATGTCATTTCCTGGGGTGGGGATTGTTAACCTCGTCAACAAAAATTAATCCAGATTTGGTGTATTTGTTGTTTTCTTGTTACTGAGAAATACCATACTACTACTATTACTAAAATAATAATAACAATAATAATAATAATAATGTATGACATGTACTGTAATTATAAGGATATTGTTTGTGCCAGTTCTAGGAAAAGGGGAAACGAAGGGAATTTGACCCAGACTTAACATATATACACGCTTAGTGATTATAGAGATTTATCAGGTTTAGAATAAACACTGCTAAACTTGGGACAGGGTAAGCTCAGTGGTTAAGGTGATGGTGTACTGACTAGAAAGTCCCAGGTTTAAACCCACAGCACCACCAAGCTGCCCTTTGTGTATCATCGGGGTTTCTGTACACTTTGAACATTTGCTGTCACTGTGTGTCACTGCTGTACTCCCAGCTGGCGCAGTAATAAACCCCTGAATGACTTTTCTCAAGCTGTTGTATCTTCAGATAATAATTATCACTTTGTATCCTCACTATAAACTGTTCTGCTGCAGGATAGTTATTATCAGGAACAAGTTGGTTGCCTTTTTTGACATTAAGGATCCGTTTGAGAACTTCTTCACCGTCTTTCTTATGGTACCAGTGGACATAATCTCTAGATAATTTGGTAACTTTGCAGATGATGTTCACAGTTTTACCCTTCTGTTTTGTTATGGAGAGATCATTTTGCTCCAGTGTCACTTCCAGAACAGCTTCTGTAATCAACATTTAAAAAATGAAAAACAATATTTTCCAGTATTTTGTTTTTTACTGTTTTTTATGCTTTCATTGTATATCTGATATTTACCTGTGATTAAAGAAAAAAAAAGAACAAATATTGTTATAAACATTTTAGTTTGGCTGTAAAAATAAATAAACAACAAGGTCTTAATTCACCACTTTTTTTGTAGGAAATAGTTTTTTGAAATGTGTTTTTTATGTATTAAGTAATGATGTCATTTCCTTGGGTGGGGATTGTCAGCAAGTCTTAACCCAAACTTGGTGTATGTATTATTTTCTTATACTGTAGCTGAAAAACATACTAAGCAAAATCAAATCAATTTGTTATTCAACATCCTATTTGTAGTAGTTCTGTAAACAGGAAATTAAAGGGAATTAACTGTATGTAAACAATTCCTACATACTGTACAGGAGGACTGAAAGGATTTGTTGTAGGAATAGTATAAATATGTATATACAGTAAATTAGTATTTAAAATTCTATTTATTTTAGCTGTCTCCCACAGTATATAGAAAGTAAAATGTAAAAATTAATATGACATTAAAACCCAGACATTCAGTTTTAATTTCATTCACTCCTTCTCTATACTGCTTATTCTTTACAGGGTTATGGGAAGCATGGAGCCTATCCCAGTTCAATCAGGGAACAAGGAGAATTACTCCCTGGATGTGGTGCTTATACAACACAGGGCACACGAGCACACTTATTTACCCACAAGTCTTAGGATTGTGGGAGGAACTAGAGCAACCAGAGGAAACCAACCACGCATGGTGGGAACATGCAGACCACTAGGCTTTTTAATTGAAGGGTATTTAATCCAAACCGTGTAGGAATTAAAGCAACTTTTTGTTCAGTCCGTATTGGGTTTTAGAAAGACAACAAAGATTATAACACAAAAAATCTCTTTCTCTCTGGTACAACACTCAAAAATAAATGATGAAACATAAAACAGTCAATCAGAATCTCAAAATACTAGCACACGACAGATAGGATTTCACAAGGTTCAAAATGAGACCTTCTAGCTGAGTGTTTGGGGTCCTTATATTAGGATAGGATGCAGAGTAAAACCAATCCCTAGCTCCAGCTGATTAACAGGCCACACCTATTTATTTTGATTTGAGTTTTTTATGTTGCCAAGTTTATTTTATTTTATTTTATTTTATTTTATTTTTTTGTGAAGCTGCTTTGAGACAATGACCATTGTTAAAAGCGCTATATAAATAAAATTGAATTGAATTGAATTTAATTATTTTGTTTTCTCCTTTTGTTTTCTCCTTTATTGCATATACTCTTTACTATATTGCACCAGTTTTTTCATTAATGCTAGTATATAACATGAGCCTTTTTAAAAATAATCATATTGTGGCGTGGGCGGGGCGGCGGCAGACGGCCAGCATGCCTTGCGGGGATGTCGGTGTGTGTTCACCATGTTGGGGAAAGGTGTTTTGGTCAGTGGCTTCGGCCCTGTTGTGTGTGAGGGGGTGTGTGACGTGTGAAATGTGCTCTAGTTCAGGCTGACGCTGAATTAGATGTAGGCTCCTGAGTGAAGGTGCTGCTCATGCCTTACCTGCTGTGTGCTCAATAAAGTACTCCTAGCCATTGCATTGGGCAGCAAATAAGCTCACTCGTCTCTCTAGCATTCTTCCTTGCGTAAAAACGCTACATTGGTGTCAGAAGTGGGATCTCGGAAGCGGAGGCTGGCGCTGCGCAACCGGAGCAAGATACAGCTCCGTGCGCTGTTAGCCGGCAAAGCGACCTGCCGTTGCGCGAGGCCGAGCGCGCTGAGCCCATATCGGCGGCACATCGCGGCGGAAGAGCCGAGCGACCGCCCGCAGCTCAGTGGCGCTCGGTTCGTGAACCTAGCCGGGGACAGGGACCGCCGGACTACCACTGCAACGTTCTCAGGCCTGAGGGACAGCCGGACTACCGCTTCAACGTTCTCAGGCCTGAGGAACAGCGTACACCAGCAGCCGCTAACCTAGCGCCGGGTGGACGGTTGGGGAGCCCCGCGGGGCTTTACATCGACTGTGTGCCGGACGGCGTCTTACTGCGGGCGTTCGTGGACACCGGCTCCACTGTTTCCCACGGGTTGTGGAACTGTGAACCGCTCATCGCCAGGCAGAAGGGCCCCACCCAGCGCTCGCGGGCACCGATGCAAGACTTTTGGGTGGGGGCACCTATGGGGCGAATGGGCGTGGCCACTCACAGCCAGCTTGGCTCTCTGATGTCATCTACCGGGTGCGGTTGGCAGGGCGGGCACGAGTTTTGCCCCACCGGGACCGTCTTGCGCCTCACCAGCCGCACGCCGGGGAACCATCGAACTCTGGAGGCCGGACCGCCTCAGGACTACATTCGCGTTCACCCCTCGCCTGCCAAAGGACGCCGGCGTTCCCACCGCCAGCGCCGACCGCCTCCACGCCGCCAATACAAAGTTCGTCATGGTGACCAGGGACGGTCACAGCTCGGGTGGGGGCAGTGTGGCGTGGGCGGGGCGGCGGCTGACGACCAGCATGCCTTGCGGGGATGTCGGTGTGTGTTCACCATGTTGGGGAAAGGTGTTTTGGTCAGTGGCTTCGGCCCTGTTGTGTGTGAGGGGGTGTGTGACGTGTGAAATGTGCTCTAGTTCAGGCTGACGCTGAATTAGATGTAGGCTCCTGAGTGAAGGTGCTGCTCATGCCTTACCTGCTGTGTGCTCAATAAAGTACTCCTAGCCATTGCATTGGGCAGCAAATAAGCTCACTCGTCTCTCTAGCATTCTTCCCTGCGTAAAAACGCTACAATATATTTCCTGGAGTTATAATTCAGACGTGGTGTCGTTGTTATTTCTTTATTATTAACTAAAATCTGGCACTATCACCTTGCACCTCCAGGGTCAAGGGTTCGATTCTCGCCTCGGGTCCTTGTGCATGGAGATTGCATGTTCTTTCCCACAGTCCAAAGACATTCAGATTTAGTTGATAGGGACCTGTCAATTGTCTGTAGTGTGCATATGTGTGTGTGTGCCCTGCGATGGATTGCCACCCAGTCCAAGATGTACCCAGCCTTGTGCCCTGGTCTCCTGGGATAGGCTCCAGGCCCACTGTGGCCCTATACACAGGATAAGCTGTAGAGAAGATGAATAATCAAAATCTGTTTAGTTTTAGAGACAAAAACAAAGTAGGACAGAAATAAAGATAAAAATAAAAGTAACCATTGCACCATCCACTGTCTACACTGTTTATTCTATGTATGGCCTTAAATGGCCTGAGGCATACCCCATTTAATTTGCAGCACAAAGCAGGGTACACTCTGAGTGTCAACTGAAAAGTTGTCAGTTTTTTTAACAAAATTGTTTTTTTTGTTCATACCACTGCTTGTGAAAAATTATTTCCTGTTGTGGTTGAATACCATCATGTTTTTTGTACACACTGTGAGTATTTATTGTCACTGTGGGTGGCTGACTCCCAGGGGGCACAGTAATAAACTGCAGAGTAACTATTTTTCAGAGAGACCAGAGGTTTGATCTGGGAGACGTGAAATGAGGGGTTTGTCCGACGCATACTGTAGTGGAGGGAAGAGTCTGACAGTGCAAGGGTTGATGACTTTAATGATTGTAAATGGGCCAAGAAACCTGGGGGTCAGTTTCCGAGAGATGGTCTTGAGGGGGATATTACAAGCGGACAACATGACCCTTTGACACACTTGATAGGGTCGGCTTGTTGTTTGAAGGCTGAGACGGCCTGACGTATCTTTGACTTTGCGTTTAGCCAAGTAACTATTTTTTAGGGTTGCTATCTTCAGATCATGATTTTCACCCTGTATCTTTACATCAAACGCCTTTGCTTCAGGATGGCTATTGTCAGCTATAGGTTTGCTTCCACTGTTGACATATAGGATCCTTTTAAGACCTTCACCATCTTTCTTTAGCTACCAATGGACATAAGTGGTGGTTAGTCCAGTTACTTTTGCCATCCAGCATCTATGATTGAAGACTTGAGCAGAAGGGACCGAAACCTCCTCCTCCTGAGAGGGGAACAGGGGAGGCTGGTACCCGATACAGCACTGAAAAGGCGAGAGGCCGGTAGCCGATGTGGGTAAGGAGTTGTGGGCGTATTCGATCCACGGGAGCATTCGGCTCCCCTGTAGTCATCCAACGGAGGGCTGTCTCCAGGTCCTGGTTGGCCCGCTCCATCTGGCCATTAATCTGTGCATGATACCCCGAAGATAAACTGGGTGTGGCACCGATATGTTTACAGAAGGCAGCCCAGAATTATGCTGCAAACTGGGGTCCACAGTCCGATACAATGTCCGTCGAGAGTCCATGAAGCCGGAAAACATGAGTGACTAGTAGTTCCACCGTCTCCTTGGCGGTGGGAAGACTAGACAGGGAAACAAAGTGAGCTGCCTTAGAGAAACGGTCCACTACCGTGAGAGCGCAGGCGTGACCTTCGGACTTGGGGAGTCCGGTGACAAAATCAAGAGCTATGTGGGACCAGGGTCTGTGCGGGATTGGAAGAGGTCTGAGATGGCCAGCGGGTGGCTTATTGCTGGTATTATTCTTATTATTATTCCTACCAGGCATTGAGGGGGCAAAATGCTGGCTTCAGATTCTTGATTCTGGACTGGTGAGAACTGATGAGAGAGTGCATCTGGTTTGGTGTTCATTGAGCCCGGGCGGTAGGACAGGGAAAAATTAAAACGAGAAAAGAATAGGGACCACTTCGTCTGTCGGGAATTGAGGCGTTTGGCTGTTCTGAGATACTCCAGGTTTTTGTGGTCTGTCCAGACCAGAAATGGGGTCTCAGTCCCCTCTAGCCAGTGCCTCCATTCCTCTAACGGCAGTTTCACCGCCAGTAGTTCTCGATCACCAATGTCGTAGTTTCTTTCGGTGGGCGAAAGTCAGCGAGAGAAAAAACAGCAGGGGTGTAGCTTGTAGTTGTCCTTGGGTGATCGTTGTGATAGTACTGCCCCTACTCCAGAATCTGAGGCGTCCACCTCGACAATGAACTGAAGGGAAGAATCAGGCTGTTGGAGAATGGGTGCTGAGGTAAAGCGCCTCTTGAGTTCCTAAAATGTTTCAGCTGCTTGTTCTGTCCAGACAAAAGGACTTTTTACTGAGGTCATGGAGGTGAGTGGCATGGCTACCGAGCTATAGTCGCGGATAAATCGCCTGTAAAAATTGGCGAAACCCAAGAAGTGCTGGACGTCTTTACGGGTGGTTGGGAGGGGCCAGTCAGTAAAAGCTTGCAGCTTGGCATATTCCATCTGGATCTTTAAAGGGGCAATTATGAAACCCAGAAAAGAAACCGTGTTGCGATGAAATTCGCACTTCTCAGCCTTGACGAAGAGCTGGTTCTCTAGAAGCCTCTGAAGCACCTGGCCAACATGTCTGGAATGTTCCTCTAAGGAGCGGGAGAAGATTAAGATGTCATCCAGGTAAACGAAGAAAAATACGTTAATGAAGTCCCTAAGGACGTCGTTGACCAAGGTAGACCGCCGGGGCATTGCCTAATCCAAACGGCATCATGAGATGTTCATGATGACCGGACATGGTGTTGAAGATCGTCTCCCTCCCTGATTCTGACCAAGTGATAGGCACTGCGAAGGTCCAGCTTGGTAAAGATTTGGGCCCCCTGCAGGAGGTCAAAGGCGGTAGACATCAGGGGTAGGGGATAATCAATACAGGGACACAGGGACCCGTCTTTTTTTGGCCACAAAGAAGAAGCCAGCCCCGGCAGGAGATGATGAAGGTCAGACGATGCCGGCGGCTAATGATTCGGAGATGTACTTGTCCATGGCCTCCCTTTCGTGTTGTGAGAGTGAGTAGAGATGTCCCCGGGGCGGACGAATAAGAGAATTCGTCTGGGACTTGCTGAAGACCATTCTGAGATCTGAGTAGTCATTTGGGACCGAGATGATGTCGGGGAACTCCTCAGAGGAGATTGTTACTGAAGCGGGACTGAGCACAGACTTGAGGCATGAGGCTAGACAAAGAGGGCTCCATCCCAGGATGGCGTTGTTCTGCCAGTCTATTTGCGGGTTATGGCGGATTAGCCAGGGGCGTCCAAGGACCAGGTGGGCTTGAGCCTTTGGCATGGCTAAAGATGATACTGTATTTCCTCCGAATGGTTCTCAGATGTCCTTAGGGTGACTTGAGCGGTTCTCCAGGTAATTGGGGGGAGGAGCGTCCCATCGAGGAGGCGGAGCTCCCATCGAGGAGGCGGAGCGTCCCATCAAGGAGGCGGGGCTGTGACGCAAGGGAATCTTCACAAACCCGGAAACCCGCAGTTTAGGGTCTGGAGGTGCTGGTTTGGTCTGGCTGGCGTGTGACACATATAGGATCCTTTTAAGACTTTTACCATCTTTCCTTTGGTACCAATGGACATAAGTGGTGGACACTTTACAGCCAGCCAACTTTTTTTGTCAGGGAGATATCTTTTTGCTCAAGTGTCAGTCCCAGAACAGCTTCTACAGTGGTGTGAAAAACTACTTGCCCCCTTCCTGATTTCTTATTCTTTTGCATGTTTGTCACACAAAATGTTTCTGATCATCAAACACATTTAACTATTAGTCAAAGATAACACAAGTAAACACAAAATGCAGTTTTTAAATGATGGTTTTTATTATTTAGGGAGAAAAAAAATCCAAACCTACATGGCCCTAGTAATTGCCCCCTGAACCTAATAACTGGTTGGGCCACCCTTAGCAGCAATAACTGCAATCAAGCGTTTGCGATAACTTGCAACGAGTCTTTTACAGCGCTCTGGAGGAATTTTGGCCCACTCATCTTTGCAGAATTGTTGTAATTCAGCTTTATTTGAGGGTTTTCTAGCATGAACCGCCTTTTTAAGGTCATGCCACAACATCTTAATAGGATTCAGGTCAGGACTTTGACTAGGCCACTCCAAAGTCATTTTGTTTTTCTTCAGCCATTTACAGGGGGATTTGCTGGTGTGTTTTGGGTCATTGTCCTGCTGCAGCACCCAAGATCGCTTCAGCTTGAGTTGACGAACAGATGGCCGGATATTCTCCTTCAGGATTTTTTGGTAGACAGTAGAATTCATGGTTCCATCTATCACAGCAAGCCTTCCAGGTCCTGAAGCAGCAAAACAACCCCATCACACTATCACCACCATATTTAACTGTTGGTATGATGTTCTTTTTCTGAAATGCTGTGTTACTTTTACGCCAGATGTAACGGGACACGCACCTTCCAAAAAGTCTCGTCGGTCCACAATGTATTTTCCCAAAAGTCTCGGCAATCATTGAGATGTTTTTTTAGCAAAATTGAGACGAGCCTTAATGTTCTTTTTGCTTAAAAGTGGTTTGCGCCTTGGAAATCTGCCATGCAGACCGTTTTTGCCCAGTCTCTTTCTTATGGTGGAGTCGTGAACACTGACCCTAATTGAGGCAAGATAGGCCTGCAGTTCTTTAGATGTTGTCCTGGGGTCTTTTGTGGCCTCTCGGATGAGTTGTCTCTGTGCTCTTGGGGTAATTTTGGTCGGGCGGCCACTCCTGAGAAGGTTAACCACTGTTCCATGTTTTTGCCATTTGTGGATAATGGCTTTCACTGTGGTTCGCTGGAGTCCCAAAGCTTTAGAAATGGCTTTATAACCTTTACCAGACTGATAGATCTCAATTACTTTTGTTCTCATTTGTTCCTGAATTTCTTTGGATCTTGGCATGATGTCTAGCTTTTGAGGTTCTTTTGGTCTACTTCTCTGTGTCAGGTAGCTCCTATTTAAGTGATTTCTTGATTGAAACAGGTGTGGCAGTAATCAGGCCTGGGGGTGACTACAGAAATTGAACTCAGGTGTGATAAACCACAGTTAAGTTATTTTTTAACAAGGGGGGCAATGACTTTTTCACACAGGGCCATGTAGATTTGGAGTTTTTTTCCCCTTAATAACGTAAACCTTCATTTAAAAACTGCATTTTGTGTTCAATTATGTTATCTTTGACTAATAGTTAATGGTTTTTGATGAGCAGAAACATTTATGTGTGACAAACATGCAAAAGAATAAGAAATCAGGAAGGGGGCAAATAGTTTACAGTAGTTCACACCACTGTATTAAAAACAAATTAATTATTATTATTATTATTATTATTATTATTATTATTATTATTGTTGTTGTTGTTGTAATTATTATTAATAATAATAATAATACAGTAGTTATTAATAATAATTAAAATAATAAAAAGAAGAAAAAAAACTTAAAAACAGCAAAAACATTTATTTTTAATTTTCCCTTACACCACGAGAATATTCGCACATGTCTCTCATAAATTACATTTATCATTTTGCTATAATACTTACCTGCAGCCAAAGAGAACAGAACAGAATATATGGCAATAAACATTTTATTAGATTTATAAATTAAGTATTACAGGACTATTTATTGAACCTGTTTTGGCATGTATACTGGTATGGAACTTTTTTTTTTTCTTCAAAAAAGTAATGTTTTTTGATGTAATTTCCTAAGGGCGGGAACTAGCCACCTTGGCAGCCAACATTACACCAGATTTGGATAACTGTTTATTCCTAAAGATGTACCCTGTTTGCTACTTTAAAATGAACTTACTATTCATACTATTTATTTACTTGCACAAGTAAATTCTTTTTTTTTTACTCCTTCGTTATATGTTTCAAATTGTACAAATAAGAAAAATAAACATTTTGTAGAGAATCAGTATATAGTAAATGAACTTATAAATAATTAACCAGACAAATATAAAGATGTTCAGGCTCTATTCACTCTTACACGCTCATTCTCTACACCCCTTATACTGTACAGAGTCACGAGAAACCTGGAGTTTATTCTAGAGGACACAAGGCACTGTAATTTCTGAAAAGGGCACTGTGTGAGTGACTGTGTGCAAGTATGTATGTTTGTCAGGTGTGTTGCTGTACAGCTGTATTGTGGTTGGAGTCACACTGTATCCAGGGAATACTGCGAGAGTTCAGAAACATTTATGGAACACCAGTCAAACTTCATATAAAGAATCATCCAAATTGCAAGATTGATCCAGGCACCTTGGAGCTGTAAGGCAAGAACTCTATTCACTACACCATAGTAAAGCAGGGAAATTCCTAAGATTGCAACAATGGATTAGAAAATCATTTTTCAAAATATATAAAGCATGTGTGCATACACTAAATATGAAATGTTTTAATTGACACAACTGTTAAATCCTATTCTACATCTAGCATTGGTACCACAACATACAATAATTTTTTCAAGCACAGCACCAGCAAAAGAATATCTGTAGCGCCACCACTGATTTTGACATTCTTACACTTAATAATGTTGCCTGTGAAAATCATTTCCTGTTTTGGTTATATACAGTACCATCAGGGTTTTTGTACATGCTGTTAATATTTACTGTCACTGTGGTCATCATCATCCCAGCTGGCGCAGTAATAAACTGCTGAGTGTTTTTTACTCAGTTTTGTTATCTTTAGATCATAATTATCAGACTATATCCTCACGTCAAATGTATTTGCTTCAGGATGGGTATCGTGAACAGCTGGGCTTTCTTTGACATACAGGATCCTTTTAAGAGCGTCTCCATCTTTCTTTTGGTACCAGTGGACATAATTGCCACTAGACAATCCGGTCTTTTTGCAAGTGATGTACACACTTTTGCCCTGTAACAAACATGAATCTGTAAAAAATTGATTTGATGGATTCCCCTGTTGTCGGTCTGCACTAGTATGACTGACCCCCAGAAATCTTGCATCAACTTAAATTCTGAGGACTGTTTGTTACCCTAAACACTGCATGTCTAAAACTCACCTTTTATTTTTTATACAAAGGGATTTCCTAAATATTAAATGAAAAAAAAAAGTTTACTCATGTCATTACTGTTTGAGTAAATGTATATTTAAGACTTCTAAAGTGTTTGAATGTGCTTGTATAACATTGGGGTTTTTGCACACACTGTGAATATTTGCTATCATTGTGGGAGCCTCCCCAGCTGGCACAGTAATAAACTGCAGAGTGCTTTTTCTTCAGGTTTGCTATTTTCAGGTCATAATTATTAGACTGTGTCCTCACACCAAATTCCTGTGCTTCATGAAAGTTAGCATCATGAACAGGTTCCAGGCTTCCACTTTTGACATACAGGATCCTTGCGAGAGCTTCTCCTTCTTTCTTTTGGTACCAGTGGACATAATTGCTAGAAGACAATCCGGTCACCTCGCAGCTGATATACACACTTTTGTCCTCGTCTTTGGTCATGGAGAAATCTTTTTGCTTCAGTGTCTGTCCCAGAACTGATTCTGTAATGAAACGAAATTGGGTGAAAATTTTCTGGGATTATGTTTTTTTTTCTTTATCTTTTTTGTTTTCCATATCTGTTTTTCTGTTCTTATAGTTTTATTGCAGTGATCTTATACTTACCCATAGCCAGAGAGAAGAGAACAGCATATATTGTTATAAACATATTAAGTGAAATAAAGTTTTTTCTCAGTCCAGCACTCTTTATTGCACCTGTTATTGCATTAATGCTATCTTAGCATATGAGTCTTTCCTTTTTTTAAAGTATTGATGTCATTTCCTGGGGTGGGGATTGTACCCCTTGTCAGCAAACATTAACCCAGATTTGGTGTAATATTATAAGACAACTCATTTATACTATATCTAGGAATAAGAGGAAATGAATAGGATTTGACATGACTTTTTAAAATTTTATATATAGTACAAGTTTGGTAACCGTAGAAATACTGCTAGCCTCGGGACAGGTTAAGCTCATTGGTTAAGGTGCTGGTGTACTGATTGGAAAGTCGCAGGGTAAAACCCCAGCACCACCAAGCTGCCGCTGTTGAACCCTTAAAGCAGACCGTTAAACCTCAACTGTTCAAATGTTTGATGAGCTAAAATGTAAGTCACTTTGGATATGGAGATTTGTCATATGGCGTAAATGTTTTAAATGTAGTTTTCTACTTGTTCTCTTTTTTTATGATTTTATTGCAATGATCTGATATTTAACTGTTACCAAAGACAAGATAACAAATGTGGTTATAAACATGAGTTTGAGTTGGTTGTCAAAAAAAGAAAAAAGGAAGGACAAACATAAGCTTTATGTTCTCCACATTTTTCTGTGAAATTTAGGACATGCGTTTTTATGCATTAAGTAATGATGTCATTTCCTAGGGTGGGGATTGGCCACCAAGTCAGCCAGAGTTGCCCTAAACTTAGTGTATGTGTAAGTATGCAAAAAGCAAGACAATTTATTACAAGACACCCTGTTTGTAATAGTTCTAGAAACATTTTTGACTCTTTTATAAATGTTTGGTAGAGAGCTATTAGTGTTTGAATAAATGCGTGTTTCTCTGTCCCATTTTGTGGGCTTTTGTGCATACTGTAAATATTTACTGTAACTGTGGTAACTTGACTCCCAACTGGCACAGTAATAAACCCCTGAGTGACTTTGCTGGTGTTTTGCTATCTTAAGCTCATAATTATCAGACTGTTCCCTTACTTCAAAGTCAATATTGGTATTATCAAGAACAGCTGCACCATTTTGCATGATATACATGATGCTTGTGAGAGCTTCACCATCTTTCTTTTGGTAACATAATTGAACATAATTGCCACTAGACAATCCAGTCACTTTGCAGCTGATATGTACAGTTTGCCCTCTTCTTTTGTTATGGAGATCTTAACTTTTTGGTCCAGTCCCAAAACAGATTCTGTTCAAAGTCATAATGTGTACAGTTGCAATTCTGGCATTTTATGTTTCTCAATTAAAGTAGCAATACAAGTTGTTATTTGTTAAAACTATCATTAGTTTTGGTTTAGGGAATTTGTAAAATGTTTTATTCTTATGTCATTTTATTTTTTTTCATTTACAGTAAAGTAGATTTACTTATACTCAACAAAAGAAAAAAATTAAAATTTTTATTACTCAAGGCCTAAAAACAGTTTTGTGGTCCTCATAAACATCTACTGTATAAGCAAACACCCTTCAATACATAGAAATGGGATATAATGCATCAGTGTTTGAATTAAGAATCTTCTAATTCCTCTAGAGGTCGTGCAGCGTCATGATTACTGTACACACTGTGGATATTTACTATAAAAAATATTGCCTTCTGTAGAATAGCTAACATGGTAGTTTGGTTATTATGAAGTATGCTCTCAGTTCTTTATTGCACATACTCTACTATATTGCACCAGTTTTGCATTATAGAACATAAGCCTTTTTAAAAATAAAGTAATTACATAATTTCCTGGAGTTCTAACTCAGACTTGGTGTAGTTGGTTCCTTATGTTCCTTAAAGAGGTCCTATTATGCTTTTTCAAATATTTTCTTTCATGCAGTGTCATGTAGCTGTATGTGAACATAAACTATCTGCACTATCTGTGACACTGACAGTGCAAGATATTTGGAGTTTTTGTCTATTAAAAAAAGAATCGGCTCACATTCGCCTAAACGAGTCGTTAGCAAATTTATTTTTATTCTGTTACGGATCCACGTCACTCCATAACATATTTGCATAATGTCCGACCATGTTCTATGTCGCGAACAACGTGCCCGCCCACATTCTTTGTCATGAACAACTTGCCCGCCCACGTTCTACGTCACGAACAACTTGCCCGCCATCTTACAATTAACGGTACCACACTCTTGTTAATGTGACCGAGCATTCATGCCAGGTTCGCTTAAACACTTTGTAATATATAAAAACAATAAAAACGTGAGCAAACAAAATCCTTTTTTAACTGTTTATTCTCCACCACTCACCAAAACTGAACTTAAAACTCGCAAAGTGGCAAGGCCCATGCGCACTTCGCGTGTGTGGAGGTATTTTTTCCCTCAGGGTTTGCTGTAGACACACAAAATCTTTTTACCTACTGTTGCTACCCTTAGAATAGCCATAGTAGCCACTAGCACCTCTAAGAAATTTCTGTGATTTATTTTGATGTTTTATTTTTAATGTGAGAATGCTATAATTTAAAAATGTAAAAAAATTGTTAAATGGATTGATAAAGCAAACTGATCATTTTTTGCTTGAACATATTAGGCCAACACAGTAATCTGTTTTAATTAACTGGTACAGCATGCATTGAACTTTTGACCTTACTTTATCATCCTGTTAGCCAGAGCGCTGTAGCATTATTATGAAACTTTAAATAACTATTTCACTGTAATTTAATTAAACCAAGTAATTTAGTTTTTAATTCCAATAAGTCCCTGTAAACATTTCTGTAGGATAGGCTTGGTTTCATTACTACATTTTAAAGCACCTTAAAAGCCAAGCAACCCCACAGCACCAGCAAAAGAATATCTATGGCACCACCAGTGATTTTAACATTTTTACACTTACAGTAATGATGACTGTGAAAAATCATTTAATGTTTTGTTTATATGCCATAAGGGTTTTTGTACATGCTGTTAATATTTACTGTGGTTGTCATAATCCTAGCTGGCGCAGTAATAAACTGCTAAGTGGTTTCTACTCAGTTTTGTTATCTTTAGATTATAATAATCAGACTGTATACTCACTTCAAATGTATTTGCTTCAGGATGGGTATCGTGAACAGCTGGGCTACTTTTTTGACATACAGGATCCTTTTAAGAGCTTCTACGTCCTTCTTTTGGTACCAGTGCACATATTCTCTGGTTAATTCGGTCACTTTGCATGTGATGTACACACTTTTGCCCTCCTCTTTTGTCACAGAGAGATGTTGTTGCGCCAGAGTCACTCCTAGGACAGTTTCTGTAACAAACATGAATCTATAAAACATACTGTAGATTCTATGGATTACCCCCTTTTTATTGCTGTACCATGGTATACTTACCTGTGACCAAAGAGAAGAGAGAAGCATATATGACTATAAACATGTTGATTAGATGATTTAATAAAGGTTTCTGTGGGTTCAGCAATGATGTCATTTCCTGGGGTGGAGATTGTTGACCTTGGCAGGCAGCATTAACAAGCGTTAATTATAAATATTAACATAAATATACAGTAAGTTTAAGTATTTTCTTTGTTATATAAAGGGATTTCCTAATTATTTAATTTAAAAAATGGGTTTACTGTTATGATGTTGTGGGATAGCGCGTTATGCAAGCGTCCCCGACTTTCCTTTTTTTCTTTTTACATTGCCCTGATGCTGGGCTTTGGAGGGAAGGTTGTGTGTATGAGCTATGGGAGTGATTGTGCACACTTACCGTAGGCTTTTCCCGTTCTGAGATAACGTGGGATTATTAATTAGACACAAAACTTCTAATGGGAGAAAGAGCAAACATAAAATATATAACTAAGTGTTCTGTCCCCTCCAGACAAGGTTAATTCTTCTTATTGACCTTCAGTTCAATGAAGGTCAATAAGAAGGATTGTTTTTCCTTTTCAGTTTTCTTTTTCTTATCTGTTTTCTTTTCTCTTTTTAGTTTTTTTTTTTTTTTTTACTTTTTTAGTTCTTTCCTCCTTTAAATTTTTTTTTTTCTTTTAACTTTCTCAGTTTTCTTTTCTCTTTTCCTATACCGAAGCAACGCTCCACACCCTGGTGCTTCCTAAATGTCCGCGCGCCAAATGCTTTAAGTTGGGGGCCTATATAGACATGCATTCAGGTGTCATGCATCCCCCTGATTGCCATCATGGCAGCGTTGCCTAGAAACTGCACGTGAGGGTGACCGCGGGCCTGCCTGACTGGAAACCCGTGGAGTAGTTATCCGTGGGTTTGCCTGTCGCAATACCCGCAACGTTACAGTTTACTATGTTGAAACAAGACCCAGGCTACTAAGTTTTTATTTCATTTGTATGCTATATTTTATAACATGTATAAGTTTTAAATAAAAAAGAAGAGAATATAAAAGGAACAAAAATAGACACTTTCTTTTAAGCTTTGATACGAACCCCCCGAATATGTGGTTTTTGTTAAAAAATAACGATGAGAAAGTAGAAATTGTATTATTGTGCACTTTATATATCTTGTCTTTTATTTTAGAAAGAAATAAAATGTTGAGGAATCATCATTGTTTGAATAACAAACAGAACAGAGTTATCCATACACTGACTTTGTAGACTGTCGGATATGGTAATTTTAATCTACAGAGTTTGAAATTTATATATTCACCTTTTCACAATTTACAGTATATAATTCTTGTAAATATCATTTCCTGTTGTGCTTGTATAACATTGGGGTTTTTGCACACACTGTGAATATTTTCTGTCATTGTGGGAGCCTCTCCAGCTGGCACAGTAATAAACTGCAGAGTGCTTTTTCTTCAGTTTTACTATTTTTAGGTCATAATTATTAGACTGTGTCCTCACACCAAATTCCTGTGCTTCATGGAAGTTAGCATCATGAACAGGTTCCAGGCTTCCACTTTTGACATACAGGATCCTTGCGAGAGCTTCTCCTTCTTTCCTTTGGTACCAGTGGACGTAATTGCTAGATGACAACCCGGTCACCTCGCAGCTGATATACACACTTTTGCCCTCGTCTTTGGTCATGGAGAAATCTTTTTGCTCCAGTGTCTGTCCCAGAACTGGTTCTGTAATAAAAAAAATGCGATTTTCTTTTCTTTTTCCATTTTTTTTTTTTTTGCTTATAGTTTTATTGCAGTGATCTTATACTTACCCATGGCCAGAGAGAACAGAACAGCACATATGATTACAAACATGTTAATTTGGACGGAAAAAGGTTCTCTTTCAAAATAAAATAAAACTATTTTTCATGTAAAATAGTTTTCTCTAAGTCCAGTACTCTTTATTGCACCTGTTATTGCATTAATGCTAGTTTATCATATGAGTCTTTTTCTTTTTTTAAGTATTGATGTCATTTCCTGGGGTGGGGATTGTTAACCTCGTCAACAAACATTCATCCAGATTTGGTGTATTTGTTGTTTTCTTGTTACTGAGAAATACCATACTACTACTATTACTAAAATAATAATAATAATAATAATAATAATAACAAAAATAATGTATGACATGTAATTATAAGAATATTGTTTGTACCAGTTCTAGGAAAAGGGGAAACGAAGCGAATTTGACCCAGACTTAACATATATACACATTTAGTGATTATAGAGATTTATCAGGTTTAGAATAAACACTGCTAAACTTGGGACAGGGTAAGCTCAGTGGTTAAGGTGATGGTGTACTGACTAGAAAGTCCCAGGTTCAAACCCACAGCACCCCCAAGCTGCCCTTTGTGTATCATCGGGGTTTCTGTACACTTTGAACATTTGCTGTCACTGTGTGTCACTGCTGTACTCCCAGCTGGCGCAGTAATAAACCCCTGAGTGACTTTCCTCAGGCTATTGTATCTTCAGATCGTAATTATCACTTTGTATCCTCACTATAAACTGTTCTGCTCCAGGATAGTTATTATCAGGAACAGGTTGGTTGTCTTTTTTGACATTAAGGATCCATTTGAGAACTTCTTCACCGTCTTTCTTATGGTACCAGTGGACATAATCTCTCGATAATTTGGTAACTTTGCAGATGATGTTCGCAGTTTTACCCTTCTGTTTTGTTATGGAGAGATCATTTTGCTCCAGTGTCACTTCCAGAACAGCTTCTGTAATCAATATTTAAAAAACAAAAACAATATTTTAGTATTTTGTTTTCTACTGTTTTTTATGCTTTCATTGTAGTGATCTGATATTTACTTGTGATCAAAGAAAAAAGAACAAATATTGTTATAAACATTTTAAGTTGGCTGTAAAAATAAATAAACAACAAGGTCTCAATTCACCATTTTTTATGAGAAATTGTTTTTTAAAATGTGTTTTTTATGTATTGAGTAATGATGTCATTTCCTTGGGTGGGGATTGGCCACCGTATCAGCAAGTCTTAACCCAAACTTGGTGTATGTATTGTGGGAGAAAATTCTTCCACCTGTTGATGTTGCTGTTAATTTAAAATATCAATCAGTTAACAAGTCATTAACAAAGAGAATTAAAAAAGAATTAAAGAAGATTACGCCACGCAGAGCTGGATGAAGTAAGTCAGGCTTTTATTGCAGCAATAAGAACCCAGATGAGCCAGCCTAGCCATGCCTTGAATCAGAACCAAAGCAGTGCCAAGTCCAGACTGAATTCACAGTCAAAATCACGCTCCTTTTATACAGTTTCTGAGAGGGGGGATCTCCAGTCTCCTCCCCTGTACCTTCACCTCGTTTGACCACAGCAAAATTGTAATCCATTATAATTCAGTTTTTATCAATTAATTTTTTCATTAAAATTACATTTCTCTTATCTTGTACCATTATGTCATACACCTCGCTATCTGACTCCTCTCCATGCTCATAACTCTTTCCCTTTATATTTACACCTCGTTATTTGACTTCTTCCTGCGCTTATCTGACTCTTACAACTTCTCTCCATTATAATACATCTTCTTTAATAATTATTTTCTATTATCTTTACACTTTTCATATCTTTTTTTATAAAAATATAGGGGTGCCGCTTGTTTTCAAGGCTTTTTCCTTGTTTTTCTTTTGTATGTTCTTCATTTTTCAAGAGACCAGCCATGGGTAAGCATCTCCTTTACACTATTTTACTTATTTGCCTTATTTTACCCCATTCAATGTTTTTATACATTTTATTCTATTTTATAGCCAACTGCGACTTCTCCATTGATGACTTCATCCCTTTGGATGATTCGGACAGCCAGAGCAGTTCAGATCGTGTTCATTCTGAGGAATTTTATTTCTGTTGATGCTTTTACCCTGGCCCCTTATGTTTTGTATTTTACGTTGGGCTTTTACACTTTGTATTTTATATTATTACCATGTAGATATGCCTTTTTATTCTTTGTCTACTCTTATTAAAATATTTTATTCACAAGACTAGCTCTGTGTCTCTAATTTTTTCTATTTCTTATCTGCCCGTCCAGTCTGCCCACATGGCCATCTTCACACACACACACACACACACACACACACACACACACACACACACACACACACACACACACACACACACACACATACTGTCTCGCAGGGAGATTCCCCTGATTCTTTCAAGTTTAGTTTCAGTGTATAGTTTATTACATAGTTTCCCGTATACCTCGTTAGCCCCTCTTTTTATCTGGTTTCTAGTGCCTGGTGCTTATCTGGTGTCTGTCACCTGATTATTTCTTCTGTCCTTGGGTTTTTGTTGGTTGTTCCAGGATTTTTCTATCCTCCCTTCTTTGCCCTTGTTTTTTCTATCTGTTGGTTGTTCCTGGTTTATTCTACAGTTCTCAAGAGACAGACCATGTATAAGCATCTCTTTATTAGGTAGATGCACATACTTGTTTATTTTTGTGTCTACTTTTATTAAACTCAGTATTCCTAAAACTGATTGTGTGTCTTTTGGATATTTGTCTATATTTTTACTTAGACATGTATACGTGTATCCAACACTTGTTTCAATCCTTCATTAGGCCAAGTCCAACACCTGGCACCTTATCTTGTCTTATCTGGGTCACTCTAACCATTCCCTTACTGCTATGTTTTACGACCTGTCTGCTTTTCTCACTTAACCTCTATATTATTTCACTAAGATTAATATTATGTTGATTAATATTATCATATTGTTACATTGCTGCATACACAAATATATTTAATTAAAATATGCTTACATATTTCCCCCTCTGCGACTTTTAAGTCGCATAAAGAAAAACTCTGCAACTTTTCTTATCAATCCATTTTTCCTGTCCTTCTTACATTTTTCTGTCCTTCTTACATTTATCTGTCCTTCTTACATATTACCCCCTCAATCAACGGACCACCCTGAAATTAAGCATAAACGTATACAGTATAATCAGGTGTAAACATATGGTGAGTAAATAAGAAGTAATAATGAGTATGTTGGTTACAAACTTGAGTAAATAGCGGGTACATATAATGAGTAATTAACAGTTATATATAACGAGTTCAGAGGTGGGCGAAAAACCCTCAAGTTTAGCCAATCCAGAGGGAAAATTCCACACCTTGCCAGCATCTTATGCTCGACAGTGTATTTATCACCTGAACTTATCCCTTTGGATATATAGCAAATATCATACGTATACATTGAAAGACGGGTCGAACATAGAATTAGGGTCCCTGTAGAACAAAGATAGAGTGTCCAGTTTTTCACTTCCCTCGTCCATCATCAGTTTGCGGTCCTCCTTAGTGTAGTCAAGGATGTGTAAGTCTGTACAGGTCAGGAGGAATGATAGCGGTTCGTCTCCAACAGTTTGTCTTCTCCTTGACAAAGAAGATCTAACCAGTGCCCTGGCGTGGGCAATGCATCCAACATTCGTTGTGTGCATAAACGTTCATAAACATCTTTTCCCAACCGTATCTTAGTTATGGTCTTTGATGCTGTTAGATAGACATGTTCGAATTCAATCGTCCCAACGGTCCATACCTTTCGCCATGCTCTTTACCGTTTGCAGTAGTGCAGCAGCCAAACTTAAAGTATCTCTCTAGTTGGTATGATGTTGTCTCTAGAAGTCCTCAGTTCTCATCAAGGGAAACCATGTCCCGTGCCTTTGCTGTAACCCACTTGAGGTCCTGAGTCACTACGCCTGCCATGGTGATGAATTTCTTAGGCTGTGTTGGGTAGGCTGGATACCAGTCGACCAGATCATGTCATAATGCGTCCCATCTTTCCTGGGGGTCTGTGCCGTAGTCTGCTTCCAGATCTCGGTGCAGATCGTACAGGAGATTTTCCACTGTGGATACGGCCTTGCTACCCCCTCTGGTACAGGTTCTATAGGGTCCATTCTTGTATGGTCCTTCTCTTCTAGCAGCACTGTTCTTTCGTCTGTCTCCTCTGCGTCGTTAGCTGGTCTCTGCCTGTTGTCATCAAGCACTGTTGCTCCCTTAACCTGTTGGAAAATAACTTTGTGTATTTCAGATTAGTGTTTTACATAATGATCAAGTTCACTTTGTAGTTATTCGTGAGATGGACCTTTATAGGGTCCTCGAACAAAGGATGTCAGCATTGGTCTGCCAGTAAGCATTTCATACGGTGTTAAATGTGTGTTTTGGTTAGTTTGCGATCTCGTGCACATTAGAGCTAGCGGTAAAGCTTGTGACCAGCTCATACCTGTATCTGCACATATTTTAGCCAATTTCATTTTTAAAATTCCGTTCGCTCTCTCTCTACCATCCCCTGAGATTGGGGCAATATACACATCCGAATCTATGCTTGATGTTTCTGTATTACCTTGTTTGCAAAGTGCTTTCCGTTATCTGAGCTTAGGGTGTCTGGGATTCAAATCTTGGTATTACTTCTCTACGTAGGAATTTTACTACAGCAGTTGCATCCTCCTTAGCTGTTGCTATAGCTTCTACCCATCTGCTGAATCTATCGACAACCACTAAGATGTATCGTTTATCTTGAAACCTAGGCTCACCCATGTCTACAAAGTCACACATTATGTGTCTAAATGGTCCGTATGGTTCTGGAATATGTTCTATTGGTGATGTAAAGTGCTTTTTATTGTTTAATCTAGCAAAGATGTCGCAGAACTGTGATAGCGTTCGATGAACCATGGGGCCTAAATAGGGTGACCACCATTCCTTTGGATTCTTTTTATCACTTCCCCTCTTGCTACATGATCTTTACCATGAGCTTGTTTTATCAAGGTTATGAGAAAACTTTGTGGAGCAAAACAACGCCCATCTGCACTTTGCCATAAATTAGTGTCATTATTTTTATTCTGGCTTCCTGTTTATCTGTTTTACTGCTGGTTTCTTTGCTACTTCATCTGCTGCTTCATTTCCATCACTAACAAAAGTACTATCTTTTCTATGTGCTGTACACATTTGACTATGGCTAGACTTGATGGTAGTTTGATTGCATCTAATAGCTCTGCTATTGCTTCTCCATGTACTACTGATGTTCCGTCCGCTCTTTCGTAACCTCTTTGTGCCCATATGGGGCCATACAAATGGCATATTCCATATGCGTAAGCTAAATCAGTATATATAGTGCATGCTTTTCCTTCTCCTATCTTACAGACAAAGCTAACTGGGTACAAGGTAGTGGCACATGTTCTGCTTGTACTATTCTAAATGCTTTTCCATATAGAGCTGGTGTTACTATTGCATAGCCTGCTTTATTGCTATCCCCATCTCTAAAACACAACCCATCTACAAAAAATATACAATCTGGATGTGACAGAGGTTGATTCTCTAAATCTTGGCGTGTCTATATATATATAGTTAACTCAGGTGCAGAAAGTATTACATAATATTCTTTTCTTCTAGCATTTGTAATTACAAACTGTGGCTGGTCAGGAGTGCATGTAATAGGTGGGTGGTATACAACTGGATGTCCCATGGTAATAGATGAGGCTTGTCAATAAACAAATGCTGCTGCTCGGTAGCAGGGTGGCATGCCTTTTCCAATATTATCAAGCGTTGTACTATAATTAACGATTGGTTGCTTGCTAGGACCTTGTTGTTATGTCAGAACCCCCGTGGCAAAACAGCTACACTCTGAGACATACAGGTGGAATGGCTTATTATACTCTGGACTAGCGAGTGCTGGTGCTGTACAGAGTTCTCTCTTTAGCTGTTCAAAAGCCTCCAGTGCTTCAGGTGTCCATTCTAACACTGCACTATTTTTTGTCTGTTCAGCTGCTTTAACTATTGCTCTCAATGGATCACAAATCCAGTCTCTACTAAATCCTACCTAGAAAAGACAGCATCTCTTTTACAGTCCGTGGTTTAGGGGCTTTTAATATTGCTTCTATATGTTCAGGAGATATGTGTCTAGATGTTCCTTTCAATTCTCTTCCTAGATATTCTACTTCCAACTTTTCTCTACTAGCTTTGTCCATTTTCACATGTAGTGGAATACTAACAAATCCTGAACATAAATCTATGACAGTGTGCCACTGAGTATCTTCTGGTATATTAGACAGTGGTGTGTGAGGATCAGGCATTACAGGCAATTCTGCTTCTACAATTTTATCTATGGCTCATAAGTCATGCACAAGTCTCTATTATCTAATTTGGGCTTTCTGACAGGAAATATGGGAGTATTACAAGGACTTTTAGTGGGCATTAATACTCCAGCTTCTAATAACCCATCTATTGTAGGCTTAATACCTGTTATAGCTTGAGGTGTCAGTGGATATTGTCTTTGATGAGGCAATGTTGCATTTGTCTTATTGTTATTAACACTTGTCCTCCAGCCTTAACTAATCCTACCTCTGTGGAATGTCTTGTCCATAGTTTCTCTGGGATTGTTTTTAGCTATTCCTCCTCTATTGCTAATTCTTTTTTATCTATCCGTCCTGCCATCTTAAATGACATTTGTGTGTGCGATGACAACAGAATGTTACACATCCCCCTCTAAGGGTGTGTTGACAAAAGCATGTTCCCATCTATCTCTGTGTGTGTTACCCTTATTCTATCTAATCCTAAAAAATTTTTTTTGTATTTGTTTTTTTCAAAAAATCTTTGATCTTGTAAAATATGTACAGAAGGGTTAGAGGTTTGTTCCCACCTAGTCACTTCAGCTGCTTGCTTGATCATCAGTCATAGTTCTTTAGATTGTGTTTTCTTCTCCCACTAGCAGAGAAATGTGAGGTGCTGTGTTAGATACTTGATACCAGTGTTCCAGTTGTTCAGTCAAATGTACAGTAATGGCTGCTCCTGAGGCACCTAAGATTATGTCTCCTAATGCCATATAGGTGATTGTGTCTTCCATAACATCGGTCCACAGCTGTGCATATTCTTCATCTTGACTTCCTGTGTCATAATACATGATTTCTGTGCAATGGCAGGGTCACTCTTCTGCAGTCTGGTCATCGTTGCGTGCGTTCTCCACCTCTTGGGTATGTTTAAACGCTGCGTCTTGAAGTGCTCATCCGGTCTTTCCTTTCTGTTCTTTTTATTGCATCTTTTTTAGGTTCAATGATCATGAACCCTTTTACTTTCCTTTTCACTCGTTCCTTCTGAGCTCTTTCGATTATCTTATCCTCCTCGGTTTCTACCTCTTCTGTGTCACACTTGTGACATGACGACGAGCAGGATTCTCTGGGACATACGTCTGTGTCTTCCCTTTCTTCCAGGTCTTCTTCTCTTTTTCTTTCCTTTATGGCACATTCCACTTGTTCCATTATTCCTTTGTCAGATATGGCTTGCCGTTTATCTCCGAGCCCTTTTCTTTCCCTCAGGTATTGTGTACTTTGTTTTCTCATTCTCTCCAGCTCCTCATTCTCTGTTAGCATGTGTAACTCTGTTTCTTCTTCTTCACTCCATTCTTTTTCGTTGTCACTATCATGCCTGGGAGTTGTTGACTCTTGTCTTGTTTCTTCTGTTTGTCTGGGCATCCACTCAGAGTCAAATAACATCATTTTTTTTTTTCCTTCTTCCAACACATGTCCTTCACATCCCCATGTTCCTTTATCTTGTTCATGCAGCTCCTGTAGTGGGTACATTCCCCTATTCCTCTGTTGTATGTGTTCCTCAGTGTATGGTGGTGGTCTCTGAGTTTGTCTTCTCTTTTCTTCCCTCATGAGCTTTTTCTTTCCTGTCTTCGCTCCCTCCTGACTCCTGATCCTCTTTCTCTAACTTTGTTTCCTGTTTTTCTTCTTCAGTTTGTCTTCTTTTATCCTTTTCTTATTCTTCCTTTTCAAACCATTTAACAATGTCCTTTTTTTTTTTTTTTTGCTACCCTTTCCCGTAGTTGTGTGTCTGATCATTTTTTTTACTTCCTTACAACATTCTTCATTAAAAGTTCCTTGTTTAAGCCATTGCAATTCTCCTGATGTCCCGTCATGCCAATTTATCATGCACTTTCAAATATTTTTTTATCTTCTTTATGTTTAGTTATAATTTATGTCTGCAGGTGTCGCTGGCTTTGGCCATGCTTTTTTTTTTTGTGTTTACTGCAGAATATCTTCCCCATCACACACCTCTGTCTTGATCTATGGTGTAAATTCCTGTGCCTCTTCCCTATAGCTCCCTTACTGTGTACTTTTTAGCTGCTACCGATTTATAATAGCTGTTTCTTTTTTGTTTTTTTTCATATATATATATATATATATATATATATATATATATATATATATATATATATATATATATATATATATATATATATATACATACACACATACATACATATACACACATACATACACATAAACACATACACATACATATTTAAGCATTAATATTCCACTGGTGTCAATATCAGAGGCATAACTATCTTGTCAAGGGTCTGAAAAATTATAATCCTGTCTGGTCCCTCATGTATTAACGCAAATTCACTATTGTTATTAATCACCCACATACGACTCAGCGCTACCGGACCTGCCTCTGCTCTTATTAGTCTATATCTTTTTACTTTCCAACCTCCCGCGCCTTCCAATAACGCAATAAATCTGGGTATGCTTGCAGGAGTGAAATGAGCGATAAACAAGGAAGTAGAGGGGGGGTCCACTTATTCCTCCAAATTCTATTACTTTTAAACGAATCTCTCTAAGAACTAACCCAATGAAAAAATAGTTTCTCCATCCTAAAATATGATGTAAGTAATAAAGTGTGTGTTGCCATCAAGATCCAACACAACAGGTCTTAATGAGAGCCTATGTATCCACTCTCCCTTGTCACACTCTTTTTCTAAAAGTAAATCCTTCTCAGGATTATTCAATAAACATCTATATCTTTCACTCTGATCTGACTCCAAAATTCTAAACTCCCGTTCGCGCTTAGTTAAAACTTCTTCTTCTCTTATTTGCTCATCCCAGTTAATTCTCTAACTCCACTTATCATCTTATCTCCTCCATTTGTTATATTTAATATTTGTTTTACAGTATGTGTAACCTAGGTGCATTTATTACTTTATGCACTATGTCTATTGTTCTTAGTATTGTGTCAATGACTACACAACACGTAAAGGTACCTTTTATATCTTACTTAAGCTTATCATTAATAACTAATATGTTGCTGCGCATATGTACACTAATCCAAAAATATTATTATTTTATAATACTACTATGCTGGTACATTCAACACCTGTACCACTTTGTGTTACAGAGGAAGCTTATGTCACAGTGAGTTCTATGTCTAACGGCACGTACCATAACCACACGTTTCCTTTAATACTATAAATATTATATGTATCACTTATATGCTTTTATCTTATACGCTATTATTTAAACTTATTATTATGTATTTATCATATTTATTAAAATCAGGGACGTTTCTAGGATTTTCAGTTAAGGGAGGCTCAGCCCCCATAGATGTTTAACACATATTTGGCTTGTTCATAATCATTACTCAAATGAGTCTTCCTGATCACACATGCACGCACACACACTGTTTACTGTATAAACCTTTTTCTATGTACAGGTACAATCAGAAAAATGTAACCAGAAAACAGCATATAACTTTAAACTTACATTGATTAGCAAAATAAACAACACACCTATGAGGCTGGACAATGGAATAAACTGTGTGGGTGCCAATTGGAAAAACACACACCTTGACTTAATCCTCCCTTTGTGATGGCGAATTAAAGACCCGCTGAAAGACGCGAAGGAGCCGAAGTCTGTCACCGCTTTCATATCAAATTTAAAGGGGACGACGGGCGACCAGCAATGTGTGTGAAGTTTATAGAGAATTTTTAGGGGGGCTGAGTACAAATGTTGGCCTAACGACGCCTATGCTAATAATTATAGCAAGTCAGAAAATCCAAAAAGGTGTTTTTGAATTCTTCTATCTTCTCATTAAGTTATCTCTAATATCATATCACTTACTATATTCTTACACACACACAAATTCAGGACTGTGCACATAAATTTAATGCACGCACACTTTTAAAGGACTCTCACAGATACAAAAGACACACAGCACAAGCGTTTTTCTACTTTTCACAACAGTTTTTAACAATTTGAGTACTCAAAACAACATCAACAGTAAAACCTTTTATCACACAACACAACCTGGGCCCAGAAAACTTCAATACCACCTGTAGGAATTTTCAAATAGCAATCTCCTTTCCTTCCCTAGCGATACCTCATATATATGGGTTCTAACCCTAAGGAACGTGATTGCAGCACTGTTCCTAGCGATACCTCACACAAGTGGGTTCTAGCCCTAGGACTCGTGATTACAGCACAACCACCTACAGGACTTTTTCACAATAACCACCTGTTCAGCTCCGCGTCTTAGAAACACCTCGCTTTTTAATGAGTTCTATACCTAGCGGCTTATTACAGGACTTTTTCCACCTGCCACGTCTGAGGATTTGCTTCCGTCCTCTACCTAGTGATCTGCAGGACTTTAAACCATCTGGGTCCAGCCCCACCTGTTGGCGATTCCTCGTGTACGGGCTCTAGCCCCAACACGGTGGCGTTACCTCAGATATCTTGTACCATATATCAAAACGGACCATCTGGGTCCAGCCCCACTTGTTGGCGATTCCTCATATACGGGCTCTAGCCCCAACACAGTGGCGTTACCTCAGATGTCACACAACACAAAAAATAATAAAAAGAATATAAACAACAAAAATCAGAAAACAAAAACTTTTGGAGATCTCCCAGTTCTTTGTTACTTCATCCAGTCTTTTTATATTAAAATAAATGTAGCGCTTATTTGATCAATATTAGCAACATTCAACAAAATGTGTTCAATATACCTTAGGAGTTACTCCCTCCAGCCGGAAACACGCACAAGCCGGCACAAGTTAATGGTCTGTCAGCCCGCGGTGGTCCCAGGTCCCCAGAGGGGTCACCCCTCAACGGCAGTCGCAGTCGGGGGTCACCAATAAATGTGGGAGAAAATTCTTCCACCTGTTGATGTTGCTGTTAATTTAAAATATCAATCAGTTAACAAGTCATTAACAAAGAGAATTAAAGAAGAATTAAAGAAGATTACGCCACGCAGAGCTGGATGAAGTAAATCAGGCTTTTATTGCAGCAATAAGAACCCAGATGAGCCAGCCTAGCCATGCCTTGAATCAGAACCAAAGCAGTGCCAAGTCCAGACTGAATTCACAGTCAAAATCACGCTCCTTTTATACAGTTTCTGAGAGGGGGGGATCTCCAGTCTCCTCCCCTGTACCTTCACCTCGTTTGACCACAGCAAAATTGTAATCCATTATAATTCAGTTTTTATCAATTAATTTTTTCATTAAAATTACATTTCTCTTATCTTGTACCATTATGTCATACACCTCGCTATCTGACTCCTCTCCATGCTCATAACTCTTTCCCTTTATATTTACACCTCGTTATTTGACTTCTTCCTGCGCTTATCTGACTCTTACAACTTCTCTCCATTATAATACATCTTCTTTAATAATTATTTTCTATTATCTTTACACTTTTCATATCTTTTTTTATAAAAATATAGGGGTGCCGCTTGTTTTCAAGGCTTTTTCCTTGTTTTTCTTTTGTATGTTCTTCATTTTTCAAGAGACCAGCCATGGGTAAGCATCTCCTTTACACTATTTTACTTATTTGCCTTATTTTACCCCATTCAATGTTTTTATACATTTTATTCTATTTTATAGCCAACTGCGACTTCTCCATTGATGACTTCATCCCTTTGGATGATTCGGACAGCCAGAGCAGTTCAGATCGTGTTTATTCTGAGGAATTTTATTTCTGTTGATGCTTTTACCCTGGCCCCTTATGTTTTGTATTTTACGTTGGGCTTTTACACTTTGTATTTTATATTATTACCATGTAGATATGCCTTTTTATTCTTTGTCTACTCTTATTAAAATATTTTATTCACAAGACTAGCTCTGTGTCTCTAATTTTTTCTATTTCTTATCTGCCCGTCCAGTCTGCCCACATGGCCATCTACACACACACACACACACACACACACACACACACACACACACACACACACACACACACACACATACTGTCTCGCAGGGAGATTCCCCTGATTCTTTCAAGTTTAGTTTCAGTGTATAGTTTATTACATATTTTCCCGTACACCTCGTTAGCCCCTCTTTTTATCTGGTTTCTAGTGCCTGGTGCTTATCTGGTGTCTGTCACCTGATTATTTCTTCTGTCCTTGGGTTTTTGTTGGTTGTTCCAGGATTTTTCTATCCTCCCTTCTTTGCCCTTGTTTTTTCTATCTGTTGGTTGTTCCTGGTTTATTCTACAGTTCTCAAGAGACAGACCATGTATAAGCATCTCTTTATTAGGTAGATGCACATACTTGTTTATTTTTGTGTCTACTTTTATTAAACTCAGTATTCCTAAAACTGATTGTGTGTCTTTTGGATATTTGTCTATATTTTTACTTAGACATGTATACGTGTATCCAACACTTGTTTCAATCCTTCATTAGGCCAAGTCCAACACCTGGCACCTTATCTTGTCTTATCTGGGTCACTCTAACCATTCCCTTACTGCTATGTTTTACGACCTGTCTGCTTTTCTCACTTAACCTCTATATTATTTCACTAAGATTAATATTATGTTGATTAATATTATCATATTGTTACATTGCTGCATACACAAATATATTTAATTAAAATATGCTTACAGTATTATTTTATTATAGCTGAAAAAACATACTAAGCAAAATCAAGTCAATTTGTTATAGGACATCCTATTTGTAGTAGTTCTGTAAACAGGAAATTAAAAGGAAATTAACTGTATGTAAACAATTCCTACATACATGAGGAGTGAAAGGATTTGTTGTAGGAATAGTATAAATATGTATATACAGTAAATTAGTATTTAAAATTCTATTTATTTTAGCTGTCTCCCACAGTATATAGAAAGTAAAATGTAAAAATTAATATGACATTAAAACCCAGACATTCAGTTTTAATTTCATTCACTCCTTCTCTATACTGCTTATTCTTTACAGGGTCATGGGAAGCATGGAGCCTATCCCAGTTCAATCAGGGAACAAGGAGAATTATTCCCTGGATGTGGTGCTTATACAACACAGGGCACACGAGCACACTTATTTACCCACAAGTCTTAGGATTGTGGGAGGAACTAGAGCAACCAGAGGAAACCAACCAAGCATGGTGGAAATAATGCAAACCACTAGGCTTTTTAATTGAAGGGTATTTAATCCAAACCGTGTAGGAATTAAAGCAACTTTTTGTTCAGTCCGTACGGGGTTTTACAAAGACAACAAAGATTATAACACAAAAACTCTCTTTCTCTCTGGTACAACACTCAAAAATAAATGATGAAACATACAACAGTCAATCAGAATCTCAAAATACTAGCACATGAAAGATAGCATTTCACAAGGTTCAAAATGAGACCTTCTAGCTGAGTGTTTGGGGTCCTTATATTAGGATAGGATGCAGAGTAAAACCAATCCCTAGCTCCAGCTGATTAACAGGCCACACCTATTTATTTTGATTTGATTTTTTCATGTTGCCAAGTTTATTTTGTTTTCTCCTTTTGTTTTCTCCTTTATTGCATATACTCTTTACTATATTGCACCAGTTTTTTCATTAATGCTAGTATATAACATGAGCCTTTTAAAAAATAATCATATATTTCCTGGAGTTCTAATTCAGACGTGGTGTCGTTGTTATTTCTTTATTATTAACCAAAATCTAGCACTGTCACCTTGCACCTCCAGGGTCAAGGGTTCGATTCTCGCCTCGGGTCTGTGTGCATGGAGATTGCATGTTCTTTCCCACAGTCCAAAGACATCCAGATTAAGTTGATAGGGACCTGTCAATTGTCTGTAGTGTGCATATGTGTGTGTGCCCTGCGATAGATTGCCACCCAGTCCAAGATGTACCCAGCCTTGTGCCCTGGTCTCCTGGGATAGGCTCCAGGCCCACTGTGGCCCTATACACAGGATAAGCTGTAGAGAAGATGAATAATCAAAATCTGTTTAGTTTTAGAGACAAAAACAAAGTAGAGATAAAAATAAAGATAAAAATAAAAGTAACCATTGCACCATCCACTGTCTACACTGTTTATCCTATGTATGGCCTTAGATGGCCTGAAGCGTATCCCAGTTAATTTAGACCACAATGCAGGGTACACTCTGGACAGGATGCCAACAAAAAAAAAATTCAATGTTTGAACAAAATATTTATTTTTAGTCATACCACTGCCTGTGAATGTAATTTTCTGTTGTGGTTGTATACCATCGTGGTTTTTGTACACACTGTGAGTATTTACTGTCACTGTGGGTGCCTGACTCCCAGGCAGCGCAGTAATAAACTGCAGAGTGACTTGTATCCAGTTTTGCTATCTTTAGATCATAATTATCAGACTGTATCCTTACATCAAATTTTCTCCCCTCAGCAGGGTCATCAGGGACTGGTGGGCTATCTTTTTTGACATATAGGATCCTTTTGAGAGCTTCACCATTTTTCTGCTGGTACCAGTGGACATAAGTGGTGGATAAACTGGACACTTTACATGTAATATGCACAGTTTTGCCCTCCTCTTTTGTCAGGGAGAAATCTTTTTGCTCAAGTGTCACTCCCAAAACAGCTTCTGCAAATAAAAAAAAAGGTTATTATTATTATTATTATTATTATTATTATTATTATTATTAATTATAATTAAAAGAAGAAGAATATTTTAAACAGCAAAACATTTAATTAAATTTTCTCTTACATTTTTACACTATAAACATATTTGCACACTTTTCTCATTAATTACTTTTATTATTTTGCTATGATACTTACCTGCAGTCAAAGACAAAAGAAGAGCATATATGACTATAAACATTTTTATTTGATTGTAAAGTGAAGTATTTCAGCACTCTTTATTGCACCAGTTTTGGCAAGTATACTAGTATTGAATATGACTTTTTTTCCCCCTTTAAAAAGTAATGATGTCATTTTCTGGGGCGGAGACTGGCTACATTGGCAGCCAACATTACCCCAGACTTGGTGTGTTACAGTAGTTCGTTACTTGTTATTGAACAAAAACTATTTATTCCCAAAGAGGCACTTCTTTACTACTTTAAAATGTACATTCTGTTGATCCAGCCCACAAGTATAACCTTTTTTACTTCTGCGTTAAATGTTTAAAATTGTACAGTTAAGAAAAAATGTATACCTATTTTAGCTTTGCTCCACAGTATATAGTAAGAAAAACTTAACATGACATAAAAACCTGGACATTCAACTTTACTTTACAGCTTTTCATTCACTCATTCTTTACTGTACACCACTTATACAGGGTCACAGAAAGCCTGACGCCTATCTTAGGGGACTCAGATGGGCAATCCATCTCAGGGCACACACACAAACACACACACAAAATTGTTCCTCATAATACTGGCACCTACTGTTGCTACCCTTAGAATAGCCATAGCAGCCACTAGCACCTCCAAGAAATTTCTGTGAACAGTAATCTGTTTTAGTTAACTGGTACAGCATGCATTAAACATTTGACCTTACTTCATCATCCTGTTAGCCAGAGCACTGTAGCATTATTATGACAACTTTAAATGACTATTTTACTGTACTTTAATGAAACCAAGTAATTTAGTTTTTAATTCCAATAAGTTGAAAAATTTCTGTAGGAGAGGCTTGACATATTTTAGTATTTTATTACTACATTTTAAAGGACCCTAAAAGCCAAGCAACCCCACAGCACCAGCAAAAGAATATCTATGGCACCACCAGTGATTTTGACATTCTTACACTTAATGATGGCTGTGAAAAATCATTTTATGTTTTGTTTATATACCATAAGAGGTCTTGTACATGCTGTTAATATTTATTGTCACTGTGGTTGTCATAATCCTAGCTGGCGCAGTAATTAACTGCTAAGTGGTTTCTACTCAGTTTTGTTATCTTTAGATTATAATTATCAGACTGTATCCTCACGTCAATGCATTTGCTATGTTTTTTAACATACAGGGTCCTTGTAAAAGCTTCTCCATCTTTCTTTTGGTACCAGTGCACATATTCTCTGGTTAATTTGGTCACTTTGCAGGTGATGTACACACTTTTGCCCTTCTCTTTTGTCACAGAGAGATGTTGTTGCTCCAAAGTCACTCCTAGAACAGCTTCTGTAACAGACATCAATTTATAAAACATACATTCTATGGATTATGGCCTTTTTTTATTTTATTACTGTGCTATGGTACTTACCTGTGAGCAAAGAGAAGAGAGCAGCATATATGACTATAAACATGTTGATTAGATGGTTTAATAAAGTTTTTAGTAGGTTCAGCAATATGTATTGTCTCTGTTCATACATTAATGCTTATTTGCAACAGTTTTTGTTTAGAAAGCAATGATGTAATTTCCTGGGGTGGAGATTGTTGACCTCCAGGCAGCATTAACAAGCGTTATTTATAAATATTAACATAAGTATATAGTAAGTATAAGTATACTGTAAGTTTAAGTATTTTCTTCTTTATATAAATGTATATGTTTTAAATAAAAAAAGGAGAGAATATGAAAGAAACAAAAATAGACACTTTCTTTTAAGCTTTGATACGAATCCCTGAATATGGGGTTTGTGTTAGGAAATAATGATGAGAAACATCAGGACAGTCTACACCACTAATGAATAGTTACTTCTAGTAGAAATTGTATTATTGAGCATTTTAGATATCTTTTTCTTCTTAATACTTTTATTTTAAAAAGAGATAAAATGTTGAGGGATCATCATTGTTTAAATAACAAACAGATCAGAGTTATCCATACACTGATTTTGTAGACTGTCGGATATGTTGATCTTAATCTACAGAGTTTGAAATTTATATATTCACCTTTTCACAATTGATATAATTCTTGCAAATATCATTTTCTGTTGTGCTTGTATAACATTGGGGTTTTTGCACACACTGTAAATATTTTCAGTCATTGTGGGAGCTTCTCCAGCTGGCACAGTAATAAACTGCAGAGTGCTTTTTCTTCAGGTTTACTATTTTCAGGTCATAATTATTAGACTGTGTCCTCACACCAAATTCCTGTGCTTCATGAAAGTTAGCATCATGAACAGGCTTCAGGCTTCCACTTTTGACATACAGGATCCTTGTGAGAGCTTCTCCTTCTTTCTTTTGGTACCAGTGGACGTAATTGTCACTAGACAAACCGGTCACTTTGCAGCTAATAAACACACTTTTCTCCTTGTCTTTGGTCATGGAAAAATCTTTTTGCTCCAGTGTCTGTCCCAGAACTGATTCTGTAATGAAAAAAATTGAGGGAAAACGTTCTGAGATTTCCTTTTCTTTTTCCATCTTTTTTTTTTTTTTTTTTGCTTATAGTTTTATTGCAGTGATCTTATACTTACCCATGGCCAGGGAGAACAGAACAGCACATATGATTACAAACATGGTAATATAGAAGTAAAATAGTTTTCTCTAAGTCCAGCACTCTTTATTGCACCTGTTATTGCATTAATGCTAGTTTATCATATGAGTCTTTCCTTTTTTTAAGTATTGATGTCATTTCCTGGGGTGGGGATTGTTAACCTCGTCAGCAAACATTAATCCAGATTTGTTGTATTTGTTGTTTTCTTATTACTGAGAAATACCATACTATACTATTACTAAAATAATAATCATAATAACAATAATAATAATAATAATAACAATAATAATGTATGACATGTAATTATAAGAATATTGTTTGTACCAGTTTTAGGAAAAGGGGAAATGAAGAGAATTTGACCCAGACTTAACATATATACACATTTAGTGATTATAGAGATTTATCAGGTTTAGAATAAACACTGCTAAACTTGGGACAGGGTAAGCTCAGTGGTTAAGGTGATGTGTACTGACTGGAAAGTCCCAGGTTCAAACCCACAGTACCACCAAGCTGCCCTTTGTGTATCATCAGGGTTTCTGTACATACTTTGAACATTTGCTGTCACTGTGTGTCACTGCTGTACTCCCAGCTGGCGCAGTAATAAACCCCTGAGTGACTTTTCTCACTTTGTATTCTTACTATAAACTGTTCTGCTCCAGAATTGTTATTATCAGGAACAGGTTGGTTGCCTTTTTTGACATAAAGGATCCGTTTGAGAACGTCTTCACCGTCTTTCTTATGGTACCAGTGGACATAATCTCTAGATAATTTGGTAACTTTGCAGATGATGTTCGCAGTTTTACCCTTCTGTTTTGTTATGGAGAGATCATTTTGCTCCAGTGACACTCCCAGAACAGCTTCTATAATTAATATTTAAAAGACAAAAACCAAATTTTTAGTATTTTGTTTTCTACTTTTTCTTGTTTATGCTCACAAAAAAGTGGTGAATGGAGACCTAATTGTTTATATTATATTTTCACAGCCAACTTAAAATGTTTAAGCTTTCATTGTAGTGATCTGATATTTACCTGGGATCAAAGAGGAGAGAACAAATATTGTTATAAACATTTTAAGTTGGCTGTGAAAATATATAAACAATTAGGTCTCAATTCACCACTTTTTTGTGAGCAATAGTTTTTTGATATGTGTTTTTTATGTATTGAGTAATGATGTCATTTCCTTGGGTGGGGATTGGCCACCGTATCAACAAGCCTAACCCAAACATGGTGTATGTATTTTTTTTTATAGCTAAAAAAAAACATACTAAGCAAAATCAAGTCAATTTGTTATACAACATCCTATTTGTAGTAGTTCTGTAAACAGGAAATTAAGGTAATTAACTGTATGTAAACAATTCTTACACGTGCACCTGGACGTGGTGCTTATACAACACAGGGCACACAAGCACACATTTATTTACCCACAAGTTTTTAGGATTGTGGGAGGCACTGGCAAGCATGGTGGGAACATGCAAACCACATGCAAACCACTAGGCTTTTTAATTAGAGGCTATTTAATCCAAATCAGGTGAACCATGTAGGAATTAAAGCAACTTTTTGCTGTTTAAAAGACTAAAAGTAATTGTACCACATACTATTTGCACCAACTGATGTTGCCAGTTTCACTGTGGGCAACACCAGGGAGGCACCTGGGGTCCTGTAGCTAGGATATAGGATAGCTGTAACACCCCGATGATTTAACGCTTTATTATTATTATTAGTAGTAGTAGTAGTAGTATTGTTGTTGTTATTTGTGAAAACATAAATGTAATATAAAAGTTAGCATTAATGATGCTGCTATGAGTGGTGGCGTGGCAAATGTTAAGGGAGCTGCTGAGATAGCCGTATAATAAATGGAGCCAGATGCAAGGCTTAGAAGAAGTTTTGGGGAACGTTTTGAGTGAAGAACTGCAGGAATGGTTGTGCAAGTTTTTGGGAGATTGTTTCTCTTTTCGTTGGGAGGGGGTCTTTCTCTTCAGGTTCAGTGTGAAAGGTCGCTTTGTACCTTTTATTTAAGCACTTCCTATCAGGTATCTTTAAGCAAACCCTTTCTGTTATTTACACACTGTTCTCTCTCTTCTTTTCAAACCATCTTTGCCCTTTTTCTGCATTTTCCTTCAGGTACTCTTTTACCTTTTCTCTTTTCTTTTCAAACACTCTTCTTAACAACATACACCTTCTCACTAATACTCCAAGTTTCTTGGATTCCACTCTCAGCGGAAGGTTCTTGCTGCAGAAACATACTCACTGTCTTGTGCAGAATGCTGCTCCCAACTTGCAGTTCTATTTTCCATTTTCCATTCTTTCCAGATTTGGTAACAACACCAAACTATTTAATGAGGCATTGAGACCCCTACTTCAGGTTCCTTTTCTAGGAATATGGATGAAGGATAGCCGTGCTGACACTCAAATGATGACATGCCCACGAGTTAAAAGTGCCACAAGGTGGGCACTTCACCCGGAGTAGATATTTGGCCAAGGGCAGGGGGTTTAAGGATGCTAGATATTGGCGGGAGACTTCTATGTCTATTTTACCCTTTCAGAGTTCCCAATCCCCCTGACGATAAGCTGACTGTTGTTCCAATTGGATGCCAGAAGCCCTTTCTTAAATTGGGTCCGCGGTCTAACACTAGGTACTGTAACTCCTTGGCTCAGTAGAGTTACGGCAATGAGATGAATTTGCATGCCTTTAAGAAGCAATCTGCTACCACTAGTATGATCATGTTCCCATTGGAGAGCGGCAGGCCGGTCACAAAGTCTAGTAAAAGGTGGGACTATGGGCAAGTCAGTATGGGCAACAGATGCAAAAGACAGCAGGGTCACAAGTGCAGCATTTTATTTTGTGCGCACATGGAACATGTCTCCACATGGGCACGGACATTCTTGTTCAAACCAGGCCACCATACAAATGCCAGCACAGATGATCACATTCCAGGACAGTGTCACGCTCTCAGCTCTTCGCTCAGCGCTGTTCAAAGACCGCTTCCACCTTTTGACATTTCTGTTTCAACAATGTCATGCTCTTCACCACGTGGGCTTGTTTTCCCATGCTGTCATGTCACCTTCTACACCCTGGACCGCCCGGCCTGCACACCGGTTTGTCATCCGGCTCTGATTTCTCTTTAATTATAAGGAAGCGCAGCACGCTGTCTCTTCGTCAGATTGGGACAAAGTGCCCTAGCCCAATTCTTTTTATTGTTTTTTATGTTGCCAGGTTTATTTTGTTTTCTCCTTTTGCCTCACCATTCGGATTTTTTGCTTTGCTGACGGATTTCCCTGCTCTGACCCCCGCTTGCACTTTCTCGACAACGGCTCTGTTTAAATCTACACTGACGGATTTTACGGCTCGGATCAAATGCGCCTGCTCTCTTGACTACTCAATTCAATTCAATTTTATCTGTATAGCGCTTTTAGCAATTTTCATTGCCGCAAAGCAGCTTTACACAGTCAAAATAATTATTTAAGTGTGTATGAAATGTGAATTTGTATGAATCAAAATGGTCAGTTTGTCCCTGGTGAGCAAGCCGAGGGCGACAGTGCGAAGGAAAAACTCCCTGAGATGGTAATAGGAAGAACCCTTGAGAGGAACCAGACTCAACAGGGAACCCAACCTCATTTGGGTGAAACAGAAAGCAGTAAATGATCTGCATTTATACAGTGTGTAGGGTGGGAGGCAGTTCAGCTATAATAGCTGATGTTAATTGATGTTAATATGGAGTCCAGGTAGTTATTGAAGATCCAGGTAGACTTGTAGGAAGTTCCAGTCATGAACTATCAAACTGTCAAGTCCCCAGAGAAACAGTTGCCAACACCAGTCAAGGCCAGAACCGTCTTCTAGGTAGAGAAAATCATCCCCAGACACCAGACGCATCCCAAAGAGACACACGGGGCATCCATGTGACAAGATCTTCAACCAAAAGCGGGGCACCAGGATGGGTCAGACAGGTCCGGAGGGCAGAGGGAGTCTGGATCACTGGCAGCTCAGGAACGACATGTGTAGCTCGACAGAGAGAGAGAAAGAGTGAAAGAGGGAGACAGAAGGAAAGAGGAAAGAGAAAGAGGGGGAGAAAGAGAAGAAGAGGAGAGATGGCAGTTAGGTATGGTCACAGTCACACAATGTATAATGTAAATGTATATTAACTGTAGAGTGCAAGCAGAGACTCCGGCAGGACTAACTATGACAGCATAACTAAAAGGGAGAGCCAGAAGGAAACACAAACATGAGGGCTTCCTGACATGTAAAGCAACCAATCACCTCACCGTCAGCAAACCTGAGTGATCAATGAGAGTGGGGAAGACAGCATCTAAACATACCAGTTCACCATAATACTCTACGTCCATGAGTCCCCCAGATCTGCTCCTTTACCTATGGCAAATCTATTTTTTAAAATGCTTGGCTAAATAAATAGGTTTTTAGCCTGGACTTAAACACTGAGATTGTGTTTGAGTCCCGAACACTATTTGGAAGACTATTCCATAATTTTGGGGCTTTGTAAGAAAAAGCTCTGCCCCCAGCTGTATTTTTCATAATACACGGTACTGACAAGCAGCCTGCATCCTTTGTTCAAAGTAGGCGTAGCGGATCGTAAGACACTAGCAGTTCGCTCAGGTACTGCGGCGCGAGACCATTTAATGCTTTATATGTCAAGAGTAGTATTTTAAAATCAATGCAAAATTCCACAGGGAGCCAATGAAGTGAAGATAAGATAGGGGTGATGTGCTTATATCTTCTGGTTCTAGTGAGGACTCTCGCTGCTGCATTCTGGACTAGCTGAAGCTTATTTATGCATCTAGCTGAACAACCAGACAGTAAGGCATTACAATAGTCCAACCTAGAGGTGATAAAAGCATGAACTAGTTTTTCTGCATCGTTTAGCGACAATAAATTTCTTATCCTGGCAATATTTCTGAGGTGAAAGAATGCTATCCTGGTAATATTATCAACATGAGCTTCAAATGAAAGGCTGGAATCAATAATCACACCAAGGTCTTTCACTGTTGCATTTGATGGAACAAAAAGGCCATCTAAAGTTACGGTGTGATCTAAAATTTTACTCCTAGCTGTATGCGGTCCTATGACTAGAACTTCTGTCTTATCCGGATTAAGCAGAAGGAAGTTAATTAGCATCCAAATTTCCAGGCGCATTCCTGCACACATTGCTCAACTTTAGTAAGCTGTTTTTTTTCATCAGGTTTTGCTGAGACATATAACTGTGTGTCGTCAGCATAATAATGAAAACTAATACCATGCTTATGGATTATGTTGCCCAGAGGAAGCATGTAGAGAGAAAAAAGCAGTGGACCTAAAACTGAACCCTGCGGAACGCCAAACTCCACCAGAGAACATGCAGAATAATCACCATTTAAGTCTACATACTGATAACGATGGGTCAGATAGGATCTGAGCCAGGAGAGGGCTGTACCCTTAATTCCTACTACATTTTCTAATCTGTGAAGAAGAATAGCGTGATCAATGGTGTCAAAAGCTGCACTGAGGTCGAGTAATACAAGCATAGTTACACAACCCTGATCAGAGGCCAATAGGATGTCATTTACTACTTTAACGAGTGCTGTCTCTGTGCTGTGATGAGGCCTAAATCCTGACTGATACAGTTCATGTATGCCATTTCTATGTAGATATGAGCATAGCTGCTCCGCTACTATCTTTTCCAAAATCTAGTCGGCATTGACACTACTCTTATGAACTTCACAGCTTTGACCCAACGCTCACGACCCCCTGACCATGGCTCTTCTCTACGCCTTGGTACTGACACTATGATTCCAGATTTAACGGCTTTGACCCAATGCTCTGGCTCTCTCAACCACAGCTTTTTTTCACACTTCTAAACTGACGCCACACTGATTGATTTCATGACTTTGAAAGCACCAGGAGGAACTCGTCACCACCAGACAGACAATGCTATAAAAACAGAGATTCTGATTTCTGAGATTTACTTTTTATTTTACTTATCTGTCACCAAAGAGAAGAGAGCAGCATAAATGACTATAAATCAAATCATAACAATATATATCGAATCACAATATGTTGATTTAATTGTATAATAAAGTTCTCTCTAGATTCAGCTATATTTAATGTCTCTGTTTCTACATTAATGCTTAATTGCAACAGTTTTTGCTCAGAAAGTAATGATGTCATGTCCTGGGGTGGAGATTGTCAACCTTGGCAGGCAGCATTAACATGAATTAATTATAAATATTTGGGGTTATGTGCCATGCTGTTGCCATGGTGTCATGCTGCATCGCATTGCATATCATATCTGTATGATAAAGCATCAGAAATCTTGCAGCAATTTAGATTCTGAAGACTTGTTGTTACTTTAAATACAACATGCCTAGGAATCACCTTTTCTGCTTTATACAGTATCAAGGGATTTCATAAATATTGAATAATATATAGATTTACTATATTGAAACAAGACCCAGCCCACTTACTTTTTAATTTTTATGCTATATTTTATAACATATAAGTTTCAAATAAGAAAAAAAAAGAGATCCTATCATCCGGAGATCACTGGTTCAATCCGCAGGTGATGCTATGGCCTCTCACAGCCATAAGTCTAAAGAGAGCTGATTGGCCGAGCTCTTTTAGAGGGGAGGGATGAGAGGTACTCATGCTCCCACATTAATACGGCTCTACAAACCAATCAGTCTGTGAGCTCACGTAAGCGGAGGGAGCAGATAGCGCTGTCATCCGAGTGTGTTACTCCGCCCCCAACGGTGCATGAGCAAGCAGTTCGAAAAGATGGTCGGTGACATCACGTGGGTCGGAGGAAACACATGATAGTCTGCGGCCCTCCTGACTGAGTGGTGATAGAAGCTTAGGTGTGGGAGCACCCTAGTGACTGGGATGAATTGGACACTACTAAATTAGGGAGAAAAATCGGGGGAAAAAATATAATAAAACAAAAAAAAGAAGAAGAAGTAAAAAGAGAATATAAAAGGAACAAAAGTTAACACTTTCTTTTAAGCTTAGATATGAGCCCCCAAATATGGATTTATTTGTTAAGAAATGGTGGTGAGATGGGGCTAAAATTAGACCCGACAACACTGATCAACAATTAATTCAAATAGCATTATTGTGCATTTTAGATATCTTTTATTTTAAAAACACATAAAATGTTAAGGAACCATCAATGTTTAAATAACAAACAGAACAGGGTTATACACTACTTGTGCAAATAGCATTTCCTGTTGTGCTTGTACTGTATAACATTGGGGTTTTTGCACACACTGTAAATATTTTCTATCATTGTGGGAGCTTCTCCAGCTGGCACAGTAATAAACTGCAGAGTGCTTTTTCTTCAGGTCTGCTATTTTCAGGTCATAATTATTAGACTGTGTTCTCACACCAAATTCCTGTGCTTCATGAAAGTTAGCATCATGAACAGGCTTCAGGCTTCCACTTTTGACATACAGGATCCTTGTGAGAGCTTCTCCTTCTTTCTTTTGGTACCAGTGGACGTAATTGTCACTAGACAAACCGGTCACTTTGCAGCTAATAAACACACTTTTGCCCTCGTCTTTGGTCATGGAAAAATCTTTTTGCTCCAGTGTCTGTCCTAGAACTGATTCTGTAATGAAAAAAATTGAGGGAAAACGTTCTGAGATTTCCTTTTCTTTTTCCATCTTTTTTTTTTTTTTTTTGCTTATAGTTTTATTGCAGTGATCTTATACTTACCCAGAGAGATCAGAACAGCACATATAATTACAAACATGTTAATTTGGACGGAAAAAGGTTTTCTTTCAGTCCCGCACTCTTTATTGCACCTGTTATTGCATTAATGCTAGTTTATCATATGAGTCTTTCCTTTTTTTAAGTACTGATGTCATTTCCTGGGTGGGGATTTCTAACCTTGTCAGCAAACATTAATCCAGATTTGTTGTATTTGTTGTTTTCATGTTACTGAAAAATACCATACTACTACTATTACTAAAATAATAATAATAATAATAATAATAATAATAATAATAATAATAATAATAATGTATGACATGTACTGTAATTATAAGAAAATTGTTTGTACCAGTTCTAGGAAAAGGGGAAATGAAAGGAATTTGACCCAGACTTAACATATATACACGTTTAGTGATTATAGAGATTTATCAGGTTTAGAATAAACACTGCTAAACTTGGGACAGGGTAAGCTCAGTGGTTAAGGTGATGGTGTACTGACTAGAAAGTCCCAGGTTCAAACCCACAGCACCCCCAAGCTGCCCTTTGTGTATCATTGGGGTTTCTGTACATACTTTGAACATTTGCTGTCACTGTGTGTCACTGCTGTACTCCCAGCTGGCGCAGTAATAAACCCCTGAATGATTTTCCTCAAGCTGTTGTATCTTCAGATCGTAATTATCACTTTGTATCCTCACTATAAACTGTTCTGCTCCAGGATAGTTATTATCAGGAACAGGTTGGTTGCCTTTTTTGACATAAAGGATCCGTTTGAGAACTTCTTCACCGTCTTTCTTATGGTACCAGTGGACATAATCTCTAGATAGTTTGGTAACTTTGCAGATGATGTTCACAGTTTTACCCTTCTGTTTTGTTATGGAGAGATCATTTTGCTCCAATGACACTCCCAGAACAGCTTCTGTAATCAACATTTAAAAAACAAAAACCAAATTTTCAGTATTTTGTTTTCTACTTTTTCTTTTTTATGCTTTTTATTGTGGTGATCTGATATTTACCTGGGATCAAAGAGGAGAGAACAAATATTGTTATAAACATTTTAAGTTGGCTGTGAAAATATATAAACAATTACAGTAGGTCTCAATTCACCACTTCTTTGTGAGAATTAGTTTTTTGAAATGTGTTTTTTATGTATTGAGTAATGATGTCATTTCCTTGGGTGGGGATTGGCCACCGTATCCACAAGCCTAATCCAAACATGGTGTACGTATTTTTTTTATAGCTGAAAAAACATACTAAGCAAAATCAAGTAAATTTGTTATATGACATCCTATTTGTAGTAGTTCTGTAAACAGGAAATTAAGGTTATTAACTGTATGTAAACAATTCCTACATACTTGAGGAGTGGAGGGAATTGTTGTAGGAATAGTATAAATACTTATATACAGTAAATTGCTATTTAAAATTCTATTTATTTTAGCTGTCTCCCACATTATATAGAAAGTAAAATTTTTAAATTAATATGACATCAAAACTCAGACATTCAGCTTTACTCTCATTTACTCCTTTTCTATACTGCTTATTCTTATCAGTGATCTGTTTTAGTCAAAAGACCCAGCACATATTTAACTTTTGACCTTACTTGCTCATCCTGTTAGCCAGAGCCCTCTTTTAGTAAGTTAGCATTAATGATGCTGCTATGAGTGATGGCGTGGCAGATGTTAAGGGAGCTGCTGAGATAACCGTATAATAAATGGAGCCAGATGCAAGGCTTAGAAGAAGTTTTGGGGAACATTTTGAGTGAAGAACTGCAGGAATGTTTGTGCAAGTTTTTGTGAGATTGTTTACCTTTTCGTCGGAAGGGGGTCTTTCTCTTCAGGTTCGGTGTGAAAGGTCGCTTTGTACCTTTTATTTAAGCACTTCCTATCAGGTATCTTTAAGCAAACCCTCTCTGTTATTTACACACTGTTCGCTCTCTTCTTTTCAATCCATCTTTGCCCTTTTTCTGCATTTTCCTTCAGGTACTCTTTTCCCTTTTCTCTTTTCTTTTCAAACACTTTTCTCAACAACATACTCTCTTCTTACTAACACACTAACACTCCAAGTTTCTTGGATTCCACTCTAAGCAAAAGGTTTTGCTGTAGAGACATACTCACTGTCTTAAGCAGAACGCTGCTCCCAACTTGCAGTTCCATTTTCCATTCTTTCCAGATTTGGTGACAAGACCAAACTACAATGTGGCATTGAGACCCCTACTTCAAGTTTCTTTTCTGGAAATATGGATGAAGGATAGCCGAGCTGACAGTCAAATGATGACATGCCCAGTGAAAAGTGCCAGAAGGTGGGCACTCCCCCCAAAGTAGATATTTGGCCGAGGGCAGGGGGTTAAAGGATGCTAGATATTGGCGGGAGACTTCTATGTCTAGTTGACCCTTTCAGAGTTCCCAATCCCCCTGACGATAAGCTGACTGTTGTTCCAATTGGATGCCAGAAGCCCTTTCTTAAATTGGGTCCGCGGTCTAACACTAGGTTGGAGAAACCATGAACATGCACCACATGCTGTTTGGTCTCCTCGGCTTAGTGGAGTTTTGGCAGAGAGATGAATTTGCATTCCTTTGAGAAGCAACCTGCTACCACTAGTATGAACATGTTCCCATTGGAGGGCGGCAGGCCGGTCACAAAGTCTAGTAAAAGGTGGGACTATGGGCATGTCAGTGTGGCGCGACGCTACAGCATGAAAAGATTTACTAAGCGTTATTATACCGATTACGCCACCCTGGGACTCACCCCAGAGACAAAAAGATTTAAACCACTCAATTTAGAGGTCAAGCACACAAGTTTGACTACTTCCCAGCAGGCAGGAGGCGTGGATAAGATATTTGGAAAATTAGAAATTTATTGATACAATTATTTAAAACACACTAAAAACAGAAGACAAAAGAAACCCCAGGTCAAACAGGTAAACACAAAATATAAAGAAAGGAAAACTAATTGGAAAGACCGGACTGAAATGTATATATTGTTGGATAAACTCAAATCAAAATATTTAGAGCTAAGGTTCACCAGAGCCAGACCAAGTAGAGTGGTCTTTTTACCGGAACACACTTCCACACACACCACTGTGCACAATGATCGCGCGCTCAAACACTCCAGGTGTAGCACTGCACACAATCGGGAAGAATGACCACCACAGCGAAGAAAACCAATCGGTCACTGAACCTCAGCTCCTACAATAAACAAAAGAAAAAGGACAAACAAAACACTCCAACAATATTACAAACACTTCTTAAGACATCTGACAACAATAAGGGTCAGAAGCTAACAAGTACAAAAGAAAGAATCATAAAAAATTAAACGTACTGAATAGTCTCTAGCAGGTCAGCCGTCAAGAAATGCGTCCATTCCAATTAACAAAGAAAAAGAAACAATTAATAAAACCAAAATAACAATAAACCAAATACACTTAAATAGGCCAAGAAAACTTAAAGTACTTAGCCAAAAAGGGAACAAAAAGAAAAAGAAAGAACAACGAATAAACCATACGTTCGACACAGGGCGACAAAGCAACACGACACCAGACGGATAAACAGTCCCCTCTCGACGTTATTCACGGCAACACTGGCGCGAGATTAACGGCAGCGTCTTCGCTATCAGCAATTAGCAACTTTAGCTTCTCACACTGTTAGCAGCTGTATCTTCACAGCCCTACAAACGAACAGTTCTAGCGGCACTTCTTACCTTAAAGATAGGTCATATGAGGTAACATGGAGGGGATCTACATCTGCCCCACGTAGACTCTCTACTGGTGTCCCGCAGGGCTCAGTACTTGGTCCTCTTCTGTTCTCCCTCTATACCCGGTCTCTTGGTAAGGTCATATCATCGCATGGATTCTCATACCACTGTTATGCAGATGACACCCAACTTGTCCTCTCCTTTCCTCCCTCTGACACTCAGGTTTCCACCCGGATCTCAGCATGTCTGGCAGACATCTCATTTTGGATGGCTGCTCATCAGCTGAAGCTCAATCTCAGTAAAACCGAACTGTTGTTTATTACTTGTGACTCATCTCCAGGTCAAGACCTTGTGATATCCATGGACAACAACCAAATCACTCCCTCAACCACCGCCCGCAATCTTGGGGTAACCGTGGACAATCATCTGTCATTTTCCCCACACATCGCTAACCTTACGCGCTCTTGTCGATTTCTTCTTTACAATATCAGAAGAATTCGCCCATTTCTTTCTTCACAGGCTACTCAGGTGCTTGTTCAGTCCCTTGTTATTTCAAGACTGGACTACTGCAACTCACTCCTGGCAGGCCTGCCTCTGTCCACGATTCGTCCTCTGCAACTGATCCAGAATGCAGCAGCACGACTCGTTTTTAACCTTCCCAAGTTCTCCCACACCACCCCACTCCTCCGCTCCCTGCACTGGCTTCCTGTAGCTGCCCGCATCAAATTCAAAACACTGATGCTTGCCTACAAAGCCAAAAATGGCCCAGCACCCACTTACCTCTCTGCGCTAATTACACCACGCACTGCACCACGTTGCCTCCGATCCTCCAGCACTGCTCGCCTCATCCCACCATCTCTCAGGGATCGAGGGCGGCATTCATCCAGGCTCTTTTCTGTTCTGGCACCTAGATGGTGGAATGAACTTCCTCTAGATGTCCGTACATCAGAGACTTTGACTATCTTTAAACGACGACTCAAGACGCATCTGTTTCTCCAGTACTTGGACTAACCCCCCTCCCCCCGAAAAAAAAAAAAAAAAAAAAAAAAACCTCAGTTGTGTTGGACTAATGGTACTTAGTTATTAACCTAGTTAACCCAGTGTAAGTATGTATCCAATGTTGTAAACATTAAAGCACTTTTTGTAAGTCGCTCTGGATAAGAGCGTCTGCCAAATGCCTAAATGTAAATGTAAATGTAGCGGCACCACTCGATTAGCAACAGCCAACACAACAATAGCAACGAGAGGGAGTTTCTTATGACAAACACAAGAGAGGAAACAATAACAACATGTACACTTCTAACTCTCAGTAAAAGGCAAGTTAAACCACTTACCATTCAGGTCTTCAGAGCGAAAACACACAGGCACCGGTTTAGTCAGAGCTGTATCCCATCATAACAATGGGGCACAAGGAAGCCTAATCAATATGCAAGAATTAATATTATTAATTCCTTCGGCAGCTAATGAACCAACCCGGGTTAAACAAACATACCTTTAAGGCAAATGCTCACAACTACGTCCACTGCAGCGCTGGAAAACACGCTATAAAAAGTAAGAATGATTAATGTTTAAACAACGCGCTTACCTGTCGCCTCTACAAACATGGACAACAAAGGGGAAACCGGGCGTGACGCAACCCAGGTAACCTCCAATCCGGCTTTAAATAGGGAGGTGCCCTACTCTGATAGGCTAATACTGCTGTCACTTACCTGAACCCACTACATCAGTATGGGCGACAGATGCAAAAGACAGCGGGGTCACAAGTGCAGCATTTTATTCTGTGCGCACATGGAACATGTCCCCACATGGGCCCGGACATTCTTGTTCAAACCAGGCCACCATACAAATGCCAGCACAGATGATCACATTCCAGGAAAGTGTCACGCTCTCAGCTCTTACGCTGTTCAAAGACCGCTTCGCCTTTTGACATTTCTGTTCCCACAATGTCATGCTCTTCACCACGTGGGCTTGTTTTCCCACGCTGTCATGTCACCTCCTACACCTCTGGACCGCCCCGCCTGCACACCGGTTTGTTATCCGGCACTGATTTCTCTCTAATTATAAGGAAGCGCAGCACGCTGTCTCTTCGTCAGATTGACGAAGCCCAATTTCTCCTTTTGCCTCACAATTCGGATTTGTTGCTTCGCTGACGGATTTCCCTGCTCTGACCCCCGCTTGCACTTTCTCGAAAACGACTCTGTTTAAATCTACACAGACAGATTTCATGGCTCGGATTAAATGCGCCTGCTCTCTTGACTACTCGGCATTGACACTACTCTTGTGAACTTCACAGCTTTGACCCAACGCTCATGACCCCCTGACCATGGCTCTTCTCCACGCCTCGGCACTGACACTATGATTCCAGATTTCACGGCTTTGACCCAATGCTCTGGCTCTCTCAACCACGGCTTTTCTGCATGCTTCTAAACTGACGCCACACTGATTGATTTTATGACTTTGAAAGCACCAGGAGGAACTCGTCACCACCAGACAGACACTAGCCGATGCCATGGTCCAGATGCAAAGCCTCCAGACACCTACAGCTCGTAACACAACCCTAGTACCCCCACGAGAGCCACGCCTACCAGCTACTCCCACTTACGGAGGAGACTCGGGAATATGTACTGTAGATCCTTTCTATCCCAATGTTCCCTGATTTTTGAGCTTCAAGCCTCCACCTCCTCCTCTGAAAGATCCCAGGTGGCCTACGTGATCACTCTTCACACCGGTAGGGCACCGAAGTTTAGCATGACTCTCTGGGATGCTTACAACCCATGCTACGAGAGTTTTGAGGCCTTTTCTGGAGAAATTAAGAGGTTCTTTGATCAATCTTATGATGGCACAGAAGCCGGGACTAAACTACTACTCCTTCTCCAAGGATCATGCTCCGCCTATGATTTGGCCATCGAGTTTCGAACTTTAGCCGCCTTGAGTGGGTGGAACGACAGAGCCCTAGCAGGCGTCTTCCTGGAGGGACTGTCGGAGGCACTAAAGGATGAACTAAATTCTCTAGAGCTTCCCTCTGACCTCCACGAACTTATGGAGGCCACTGCCACCCGGAAAGGGCTGCTGTGGGGGCTCAGGTCACATGCTCAAGGACTGCCTGGTAAAAGGAGGCGCCCTCTAGTCAGGCTGGCCACCACCTTTGCAATGCTCCAGGGAGCCAACACCTTCACGAAACTAGATTTATAAAATGTTTATCACCTTATCCGTATCCGGGAGGGTGATGAGTGTAAGACAGCCTTCAACACCCTTACTGGGAAGTTCAATAATTTGGTGGTCCCTTTTGGTCTGACCAACACCCCTGCCATCTTCCACTCCCTCATTAATGACGTCCTTTGCGATTTCCTGAATTCTTCCGTGTTCGTCTACATGGATGACATTTTAATTTTCTCTTGAGGCCTGGAGGAGCACTGGCACCATTTTTGCCAGGTTCTATAGATAACAACCTCTATGTCAAAACAGAAAAGTGCTCCACCACTTTTCTTGCTTTTGTTATTTCCCCTTCCAGGCTAGAGATGGAACCAGCCAAGGTCCAGGCAGTCTCCAACTGGCCCACTCAAGAAGACAGGCTTGATTATACAGTAGGCCCTGTTTGGAGTGGCTAGCCATCTAGCAATGTCACTGGGATACAGTAGGAGAGGGAAGTAGGCTCATGGGGATCCCTAGTTTCTAGCTCATTTAGCTTATTTTTTGGCTGTTCTGATAGCCCCTGCGTGTGAGCCGCCATGAGAGCCAAGGCGTTTCAAGTTGGCTGCCAAAGTGAGAAATTCTACTGCATAGTCGACCTCTGAGTGAGTACCCTGACGAATCCATAGTAGCGGAGAGGTCACACCCCCTGCCGTATGTAGGTAAAGGAAGGTAGTTTTAAATGCTTCCACAAATGTGTCCAGGGTTGAATCAGGGGAAAGTACATTTTGCCACCTTGCAATGGTCCATTTCAGTGCTCAATTGGATAATATAAAGATCATGTAGGCTATTTTAGCTCTTTCCAAAGAGAATTGTTAGGGCTGCGGCTCGAAAACTCGCAACGACTGCAAAATTTTAAAAAAGTCTCTGGGTTCCCCTGCACTCTTCTACTAACACGCATTCTAGTCCCACATACCCTCTTATCACTAACACACTTTATTTTCTCACACGCTCTCTTCCCACTAACACAAATTCAATACAATGTTATTACACTATAACATTTTCAGTTGAAACGGCTTGATTTTTTTTTTTTACAATGCTCACTAAATACATTTAATAATGTTGCCTGTGAAAATCATTTCATGTTTTGGTTATACAGTATACCATCAGGGTTTTTGTTAATGCTATACAATATACAACATTGTGACAATGCCAGCTGGCACAGTAATAAACTGCTGAGTGGTTTCTATTCAGTTTTGTTATCTTTAAATCAGACTGTATCAGACATAATTATCAGAGTGTATCCTTACATCAAACTTATTTGCTTCAGGATGGATATCATGAAAAGCTGGGCTTTTTTATTTAACATTCAGGGTCCCTGTAAGAGCTTCTCCATCTTTCTTTTGGTACCAGTGCACATATTCTCTGGATAATTCGGTCACTTTGCAGCCGATGTACACATTTTTGCCCTCAAAGAGAGATGTTGTTGCTCCAGCATCACTCCTAGAAAACTCCTACAAACATAAATCTATAAAAACAGAGGTTCTGATTTCTGAGATTTACTTTTTATTTTACTTATCTGTCACCAAAGAGAAGAGAGCAGCATAAATGACTATAAATCAAATCATAACAATATATATCAAATCACAATATGTTGATTTAATTGTATAATAAAGTTTTCTCTAGGTTCAGCTATATTTATTGTCTCTGTTTTTACATTAATGCTTAATTGCAACAGTTTTTGTTTAGAAAGTATATATGTATAATAATGTCATGTCCTGGGGTGGAGATTGTCAACCTTGGCAGGCAGCATTAACATGAATTAATTATAAATATTGGGGGTTATGTGCCATGCTGTTGCCATGGTGTCGTGCTGCATTACATTGCATATAATATCTGTATGATTAAGCATCAGAAATCTTGCAGCAATTTACTGTAGATTCTGAAGACTGGTGTTACTTTAAATACAACATGCCTAGGAATCACCTTTTCTGCTTTATACAGTATCAAGGGATTTCATAAATATTGAATAATATATAGATTTACTATATTGAAACAAGACCCAGCCCACTTACTTTTTAATTTTTATGGTATATTTTATAACATAAGTTTCAAATAAGAAAAAAAAATGCTGTGGCCTCTCACAGCCGGAGGTCTAGAGAGAGCCGATTGGTCGAGCTCTTTTAGAGGGGAGGGATGAGAGGTACTCGTGCTCCCACATTAATCATGGCTCTACAAACCAATCAGTCTGTGAGCTCACGTAAGCGGAGGGAGCGGATAGCACTGTCCTCCGAGTGTGTTACTCCGCCCCCAACGGTGCGTGAGCAAGCAGTTCGAAAAGATGGTCGGTGACATCACGTGGGTCGGAGGAAACACGTGATAGTCTGCAGCCCTCCTAAATGAGTGGTGGTAGAAGCTTAGGCGTGGGAGCACCCTAGTGACTGGGAGGAATTGGACACTGCTAAATTAGGGAGAAAAATCGGGGGGAAAAATCCAAAAATATAATAAAATAAAAAAAAAGAAGAAGAAAAAAAGAGAGAATATAAAAGGAACAAAAGTTAACACTTTTTTTTAAGCTTAGATACGAACCCCCGAATATGGATTTTTTTGTTAAGAAATGGTGGTGAGATGGGGCTAAAATTAGACCCGACAACACTGATCAACAATTAATTCAAATAGCATTATTGTGCATTTTAGATATCTTGTATTTTAAAAACACATAAAATGTTAAGGAACTATCAATGTTTAAATTACAAACAGAACAGGGTTATACACTACTTGTGCAAATATCATTTCCTGTTGTGCTTGTAGAACATTGGGGTTTTTGCACACACTGTGAATATTTTCTATCATTGTGAGAGTCCCAGCTGGCACAGTAATAAACTGCAGAGTGCTTTTTCTTCAGCTCTGCTATTTTCAGGTCATAATTATTAAACTGTGTCCTCACATCAAATTCCTGTGCTTCATGAAAGTTAGCATCATAAAGAGGTTCCTGGCTTCCACTTTTGACATACAGGATCCTTGTGAGAGCTTCTCCTTCTTTCTTTTGGTACCAGTGGACATAATCACCACTAGACAATCCGGTCACCTCGCAGCTGATATACACAGTTTTGCCCTCGCCTTTGGTAACGGAGTAATCCTTTTGCTCCAGGGTGATTCCCAGAACTGGTTCTGTAATAAAATAAAAAACATTCTGTGATTTTATTTTATTTTTTCATCTTTTTTCTGTTTTTATAGTTTTATTGCAGTGATCTTATACTTACCCATGGCCAGGGAGAACAGAACAGCATATATGATTACAAACATGGTAATATAGAAGTAAAATAGTTTTTTCTAAGTCCAGCACTCTTTATTGCACCTGTTATTGCATTAATGCTAGTTGAAAATATGAGTCTTTCCTTTTTTAAGTATTGATGTCATTTCCTGGGGTGGGGATTGTTAACCTCGTCAACAAACATTAATCCAGATTTGTTGTATTTGTTGTTTTCTTATTACTGAAAAATACCATACTTTTACCAGTTTTAATAATAAGAGGAAATTAAGGGAATTTGACCCAACTTTTACAAAAAATATACATGCTTGGTGACCGATAGAGATTTATCAGGTTTAGAATAAACACTGCTAAACTTGGGACAGGGTAAGCTCAGTGGTTAAGGTGATGGTGTACTGACTGGAAAGGCCCAGGTTCAAACCCACAGCACCACCAAGCTGCCCTTTGTGTATCATCAGGGTTTCTGTACATACTTTGAACATTTGCTGTCACTGTGTGTCACTGCTGTACTCCCAGCTGGCGCAGTAATAAACCCCTGAGTGACTTTTCTCAAGCTGTTGTATCTTCAGATTATTATCACCCTGCATCCTCACTTTAAACTGTTCTGCTCCAGGATAGTTATTATCAGCAACAGGTTGGTCGCCTCTTTTGACATAAAGGATCCGTTTGAGAACGTCTTCACCGTCTTTCTTATGGTACCAGTGGACATAATCTGTGGATAATCCTTTAACTCTGCAAATGATGTTTGTGGTTTTTCCCGTCTCTTTTGTCATGGAGAGATCATTTTGCTCCAATGTCACTTCCAGAACAGCTTCTGTAATCAACATTTAAAAAATAAAAACAATATTTACAGTATTTTGTTTTTTACTTTTTTATGCTTTTATTGTAGTGATCTTGTATTTACCTGTAATCAAAGAGAAGAGAACAAATAGTGTTATAAGCATTTTGAGTTGGTTGTTTTAAAAAAAAAAAAAACAAGAAAGAAAACGGACAAAAATAAGTTCTAAATGCACTCTCTTTTTGTGTGAAATGTAGGACATGAGTTTTTTATGAATTAAGTAATGATGTCATTTCCTGGGGTGGGGACTGGCTACCGTCTCACCCAGTTTTACCCCAACAATTTATTACAAGATATCCTATTTGTAATAGTTTTAGAAACAGGAGGAATTTACCTTAGTTTTTGCCTTTTTATATTATAAATTTTTGGTGACAGTAGAGACTTATTAGTTTTTGAATAAATGTAGGTAAGGAACACCTGGACAGGTAATTTCCTGGGGGTGGGGATTGGCCACAGTGTTAGTCAGCATTGAGCAAGCCTTGGTGTTTAATTATTGAACAGAGCAACAATACTAGTAATAATGCAAGACCCAGTGGTAGACCCAGTTTTTAAAAAAGGCAGAATATTTTGCTTCCAAAGCTTTCTTGCTCACTTCAGGCACATTTTTCATTAAGGCAAAATATATTTTTTCAGAACGTAAGTATATAAATAATGTCAGATTTATGTTAAACATAAATGTAATTATATACACTACGGCTCAAAAACATGGGATCACTTTTTGGAACACTTGAAAATTATATTGTTTTCCAAGAAAACACACACAAAATTAGTCTGAATATAACATATAGCAAAATAACAAAACATGCTGTCATTGTCAGAGTTAGAAATAATGATTTTAATGGAAATGATGAATGTGTTTTTTAAACAAAAAAAAAAAACCTTTTGCATCAAAAGGAAGACCATAGGCATTCCTGTTATCTTTTGCTAGTTACATGCAATTGTTGCATAAAAATGCGTTTGAGTAGAAACTCTTGAGCAGTAGTATACATACTACCAGTCGGAAGTTGCCTGGTTTCTTCCAGGTACTTCGGTTTCCTTCCACAGTCCAAACACATGCAGGTTAGGCTAACTGAAATTACCTGTAGGGTGTCGAGCAGGCAACTTAAGTAAACACCTCTGTTTGCCCGCTAGAAGTCTAAATTCACACCTAAGCTTCGTGTCCCTTTCAGATATTAAAAGTGCTGTTCATGCAAAATTCTCTTATTATATCAGTACTTTTTTATTTTTACTTTAAACAACCATATGCTTGATTTCTGAGTGTACATCACATACAGTACAGTACATAGGATATGAAATACATTGTTTCTAAAGTAATGGCCATATTTGTACTGTTATAAAAATGTTTTTGTCAATCATGTAGATCATAATTAAACCAATCTTCACTTTAAACTGTTCTGCTCCAGGATAGTTATTATCAGGAACAGGTTGGCTGCCATTTTTGACATAAAGGATCCATTTGAGAGCTTCTTCACCATCTTTCTTATGGTAATTGCTCCAGTGTCACTCCCAGAACAGCTTCTGTAATCAACATTTAAAAAAACAAAACAATATTTCTAATATTTTGTTTTTGACTTTTTCTATTTTTATGCTTTTATTGCAGTGATCTAATATTTACCTGTTATCAAAGAGAAGAAAACAAATATTGTTATAAACATTTTGAGATTTTATTGTCAAAATATAATAAGGAACAAAAAAGGCTCCAAATTCACCACCTTTTGTGTGAAAGTTAGAACATGAGGTTTTTTTATGTATTAAGTAATGATGTCATTTCCTGGGGTGGGGATTGGCCACTGTATCAGCCAGGGTTACCCCAAACTTGTATGTGTATCTGTTATTTTCACAAAAAAAATAGTATTAAACAATACTAAGTTACCAAAGCAAGACAAGTTATTACAAGACAACGTATTTGTAATAGTTCTAGAAACAGGAGGAAATTTCATAATTTTTTATAAATGTTTGGTGACAGTAGAGAGCTATTAGTGTTTGAATAAATGTAGGTAAGGAACACCTGGACAGGTTTTGTTGTGGTTGTATCGCATCAGGGTTTCTGTACACACTGTGAATATTTACTGTTACTGTGGACCCTCTTTCCCAGCTGGCGCAGTAATAAACCCCTGAGTGACTTGCCTCCAGTTTTTTGATCCTTAGATCATAATTATCAGACTGTATTCTTACTTTGAATTCCCCAATTTCTAAGGGATTAGGGTTGGTTTTTTTTTCATATATGATCCTTGTCAGAGCTTCATCGGCATCTTTCTTTTGGTACCAGTGGACATAATCTGTGTTTAATCCGGTCACTTTGCAGCTGATGTACACGCTTTTACCCCTTTCTTTTGTCATGGAGAAATCTTTTTGTTCCAGCACCACTCCCTGGACAGCTTCTGTAATCAACATTAATCATAAAAAACTGCAATTTCTGTTGCTATTCCTGTTGGTTTTTCCTTATTTAATTTAAAAAGTTTTAATACTTACCCATGACAAGGCAGAACACAACAGCATATATTGCTAGATACATCTTAATTTTATAGGCAAAATTATGCTTTTAGCTGTGCATTCTTTGATTCTTTGGATGGGCTTCATGAGAGCCAGTTTCATTAAGGTGATTGATGGGCTTTAAAAATGCACTTCTTGCAAGAAGTATTCCAGAGCAGTTGACCTTGCAGTCTTAAAATAACAACTGACTGTTTTTCTTACCTAATTACCTAATGCAGTATGGCATAGTTTTAAAATCTGCAGTACGGTGAAAGATTGTGGAAAATACATCACAAAACAAAAAACCTTGAATGAGAAGCTGTTTTTAAACTGTTATAGTGTGTGTGTGTGTGTGTGTGTGTGTGTGTGTGTGTGTGTGTGTGTGTGTGTGTGTGTGTGTGTGTGTGTGTGTGTGTGTGTTCACATAATAATTATAGTCGTGACACAGTGACTTAGTCAATTAGTTAGAATGTTCTCCCCATGGTTGCTGTGTTTCCTTCAGGTACTTCAGTTTTCCAAGATTTTCAAATTCCCCACACGGTGCGAGCTGGCAACCTGACCCCTTAAGAAACATGCAGTATATACAGTATATACAGCTTGATAGGGCAATACAAATTCACTCCTGATATCACATCATAATGATATCACAGAGCTGCTGGATGTTAGACATCTGGTGGTGGATGCCCCACAGGTGCTCAATAGGGTTCAGGTGTGGAGGCATAGTGATGCTACCACCACCATGCTTAACTGTCGGCAGGGGTACATACTGGAGACACATACTGGACACCATTTTATCTTAGTTTATTTTGGTCTCATCAGACCACAGGACATGGATCCAATAATTCATGCTCTTGGACAGGTTGTCTTCAGCAAATTGTTTACAAGCTTTCTTGTGAATCAGCTTCAGAAGAAGCTCCCTTTTGGGATGACGGCCATGCAAACTAACAAAGTTAGTTTGTCTGAGCACTGCCAGCTGACCTCCCGCTTCTGCAACCTCTGAAGCAATGCTGGCAGCTTATGCATCTGACACACAGCACAAGGAGTAGAATCTGTCTTGGAAAACCTCTGTATGACCCTGGCCACTGCACTGTCACTCAGTTTCAGGGTGTTACTGATCATCTTGTAGTCTAACACATCTTTGTGGAAAATAACAATACTATTTCTCAAATCCTCTGAGAGTTCTTTGACATGAGGTGCTATGATTATCCAGTGGTCAGTTTGAGTGAATTGTACACAAAGCACCAAATTTTAACCGCTCTAATATAATATCCACAAATTTGTGATCCTATCAAACTGACAAACACAAAAACATGATGAATAGGACATGTGACTTTGCATGGTATCACTTAGGGTGTACTCACTTTTGTTGCCAGATATTTTGACAATAATGGCTGTATGTCAGTTATTTTATAAAAGTTATTTTCACTGGACAGTAACTCTATACTGTTATACAAGCTCCAAGTTTCATTTCTATAGTATTGCCTTTTAATAAGATATACTTTTTGAGATACTGTACTGTACATCATTTTATTGTATACAGTTCTGAAGGGGTAATATATGATCATTAACATCCTGTAATAAGTGTCACCTAGTAGAGGATCGGTGCCCTCTTGAGTTCCTCTTAGGGATTTGTTTTTAGCCACAGTCACCTCTGTCTTGTTCATTAGAAGTCTAAATACAAACCCAAGCTGCATTCCTTGTGAATGTTGTATATTAACACAGTAGTAGAGCTGTCATCTGTGATTCTACATTTATAGCACATCTTGCTTAGGTATAGAATATGTACTGTAGCTTACATGTGTTTGGTGATAGTATCATCAGTGTTATCAGTGTTATATTATAAAAATAAGTAATTAAAAGACTGCTGTAGATTTACTGTTGAGGTTGTGTCCCGTCAGGGTTTCTGTACATACTGTGAATATTTACTGTCACTGTGGGTTCTTTCCCAGCTGGCGCAGTAATAAACCCCTGAATGACTTTCTTTCAGTAATTCTACAGTATCTTCAGGTCATAATTATTACCCTGAAATCTCACTTTGAAATCCCCTGCTTCACTATGGGTATTATCAGAAACAATTGGGCTATTTAGTTTGACATAAAGGATCCGTTTGAGAGCTTCTTCACCATCCTTCTTTTGGTACCAGTGGACATAGTCTGTGGATAAATCGGTAACTTCGCAGGTGATGTGCACAGTTTTGCCCTTCTTTTTTGTCATGAAGAAATCTTTTTTATATTTTTTCACCTTTTTTTTTGTTGCCTTTTTATATTTTTTTAGTGAGTTGATACTTACCCAAGGACAAAGAAAAGAGAACAGCAAATATGGTTATAAACATTTTTATTTGGCTGTCAAATAAAAATAAGCTCCCAGTTCAGCACTCTTTATTGCACTTTTTTGCAGTAATGTTAGTTTAGAACTTGAGTTTATCATGTGTAAAGTAATGATGTCATTTCCTTGGGAGGGGACTGATAAACTTGTCAGCCAGCATTGACCCTGTCTAATTATTATTATTATTATTATTATTATTATTATTATTATTATTATTATTATTAATATTATTATTATCATAGAAGATCATCATTATTATTATTATTATTATTATTATTATTATTATTATTATTATTATTGGAGGCCTTGAGGTCAAACAGATCTAAACATAAATACTTTATAAATTATGTTTATTATTACGATATTACAATAATTAACAGAGCACATTAAGGTTTGCCAATACAGGGTGCCAATAACCGCTAAAGCTACGTCTACTGGTCATCCCAGGTTAGTTCTTGACAGATAGGCTATGTACTGTAGCTTACACGTGTCTGGTGATAGTATCATGAGTGTTAGTTAGTGTTTAAAAATGTGTAATTACTCTACTGCTGTAGAGTTTTTCTTTTGTGGTTGTGTCACATTAGGGTTTTTGTACATACTGTAAATATTTACTGTCACTGTGGGTGCTTTCCCAGCTGGCGCAGTAATAAACCCCTGAGTGACTTTCTTCAAGCTTTTGTATATTCAGATTATAATCATCATCCTTTATTTTCACTGTAAACTTTTCTGCTCCAGAATAGTTATTATCATGAACAGGTTGGCTGCCTTTTTTGACATAAAGGATCCGTTTGAGAACTTCTTCACCGTCTTTCTTATGGTACCAGTGGACATAATCTGTGGATAATCCTTTAACACTGCAGGAGATCTCCACAGTTTTTTCCTTCCCTTTTGTCACGGAGAGATACTTTTGCTCCAGTGTCACCCCCAGAACAGCTTCTGTAATCAACATTTAAAAAACAAAAACAATATTTCCAATATTTTGTTTTTTACTTTTTCTATTTTTATGCTTTTATTGCAGTGATCTGATATTTACCTGTAATCAAAGAGAGGAAAACAAATATTGTTATAAACATTTTGAGATGTTATTGTCAAAATATAATAAAGAACAAAATAGGCTCCAAATTCACCACCTTTTGTGTGAAAGTTAGAACATGTTTTTTTTTTTTATGTATTAAGTAATGATGTCATTTCCTGGGGTGGGGATTGGCCACCGTATCAGCCAGGGTTACCCCAAACTTGTATGTGTATCTGTTATTTTCACACACAAAAAATACTAAGTTAATACTAAGTTAAAAAATACTTGCAAGACAAGTTATTACAAGACAACGTATTTGTAATAGTTCTAGAGACAGGAGGAAATTACCTCAGTTTTTGACTCTTTTATAAATGTTTGGTGACAGTAGATGTAGGTAAGGAACACCTGGACAGGTTTTGTTGTGGTTGTATCGCATCAGGGTTTCTGTACACACTGTGAATATTTACTGTCACTGTGGACCCTCTTTCCCAGCTGGCGCAGTAATAAACCCCTGAGTGACTTGCCTCCAGTTTTTTGATTCTTAGATCATAATTATCAGACTGTATTCTCACTTTAAGGTCCCCAATTTCTAAGGGGTTAGGGTTATCTTTTTTTTCATATATGATCCTTGTGAGAGCTTCATCGGAATCTTTCTTTTGGTACCAGTGGACATAATCTGTGTTTAATCCGGTCACTTTGCAGCTGATGTACACGCTTTTACCCCTTTCTTTTGTCATGGAGAAATCTCTTTGTTCCAGCACCACTCCCTGGACAGCTTCTGTAATCAACATTAATCATCAAAAAACTGCAATTTCTGTTGCTATTGCTGTTGGTTTTTCCTTATTTAATTTTCAAAGTTCTATTACTGTTGGAATACTTACCCATGACAAGGCAGAACACAACAGCATATATTGCTAGATACATCTTAATTTTATAGGCAAAATTATGCTTTTAGCTGTGCATTCTTTGATTCACTTATTTTTTATTCTAGTTGATTTCATGAGTTAAGTTTATCATGTGTAAAACAATGATGTCATTTCCTGGGGTGGGGATCGGGCACAGTGTTTGTCAGCAATGAGCAAGGTGTATCATCCTATTTAAAGCTACATGCTTTTTTTATTTATTGAACAGAACAACAATACAGAACAATACATTTAATAAATAATATCAGGTATGTTAAACATATTAAATAGAATTATGCACATACTACTATAAGTCAAAAGTTTGCCCCCTTCGAATTCCTGTGTTTTATCCAACATGTAGAATAATTTTCTTTGATCAGTTATTATTGAGATGTGTCTACTACTTATGGTCTGTGAAGCCTTCTAATCTAAGCTGATAATTGGTGATTTTTGAATAAACTTCTCCTCTGCAACAGAGGTAAGTTTTGGTCTTGCTTTCCTGGGATGGGCTTCATGAGAGCCAGTTTCATTAAAGTGATTGATGGGCTTTAAAAATGCACTTCTTGCAAGAAGTATTCCAGAGCAGTTGACCTTGCAGTCTTAAAATAACAACTGACTGTTTTTCTTACTTAATTACCTAATGCAGTATGGCATAGTTTTGATAGTACTGTGCTAGATTGTGGAAAATACATCACGAAACAAAAAACCTTGAATGAGAAGGTGTTTTTAAACTGGTATTGTGTGTGTGTGTGTGTGTGTGTGTGTGTGTGTGTGTGTGTGTGTGTGTGTGTGTGTGTGTGTGTGTGTGTGTGTGTGTGTGTTCACATAATAATTATAGTCGTGACACAGTGACTTAGTCAATTAGTTCGATTTCCCAGGTCAGGTTTGTGTGCATAGAGTTAGAATGTTCTCCCTGTGCTTGCTGTGTTTCCTTCACTTACTTCAGTTTTCCAAGATTTCCAAATTCCCCACAGGGTGCGAGCTGGCAACCTGACCCCTTAAGGAACAGGCAGTATATATACAGCTTGATAGGACAATACAAATTCACTCCTGATATCACATCATAATGATATCACAGAGCTGCTAGATGTTAGACATCTGGTGGATGCCCCAAAGGTGCTCAATACTGATGCTACCACCACCATGCTTAACTGTAGGCAGGGGTACATACTGGAAACACATACTGGACACCATTTTATCTTAGTTTATTTTAGTCTCATCAGACCACAGGACATGGATCCAATAATTCATGCTCTTGGACAGGTTGTCTTCAGCAAACTGTTTACAGGCTTTCTTGTAAGTCAGCTTCAGAAGAAGCTTCCTTCTGGGATGATGGGCATGCAAACTAACGAAACAGTGTGCAGTGTATGGTCTGAGCACTGACAAGCTGACCTCCCGCTTCTGCAAACTCTGAAGCAATGCTGGCAGCTTATGCATCTGACACACAGCACAAGGAGTAGAACCTGTCTTGGAAAACCCCTGTATGACCCTGGCCACTGCGCTGTCACTCAGTTTCAGGGTGTTACTGATCATCTTGTAGTCTAACACATCTTTGTGGAAAATAACAATATTATTTCTCAAATCCTCTGAGAGTTCTTTGACATGAGGTGCTATGATTATCCAGTGGTCAGTTTGAGTGAATTGTACACAAAGCACCAAATTTTAACCGCTCTAATATAAGATCCACAAATTTGTGATCCTATCAAACTGACAAACACAAAAAAAATGATGAATAGGACATGTGACTTTGCATGGTATCACTTAGGGTGTACTCACTTTTGTTGCCAGATATTTTGACAATAATGGCTGTATGTCAGTTATTTTATAAAAGTTATTTTCACTGGACAGTAACTCTATACTGTTATACAAGCTCCAAGTTTCATTTCTATAGTATTGCCTTTTAATAAGATATACTTTTTGAGATATGGTACTGTACATCATTTTATTGTATACAGTTCTGAAAGGGTAATATATGATCATTAACATTATCCACTGTCACCTAGTAGAGGATCGGTGCCCTCTTGAGTTCCTCTTAGGGATTCGTTTTTAGCCACAGTCACCTCTGTCTTGTTCATTAGAAGTCTAAATACAAACCCAAGCTGCATTCCTTGTGAATGTTGTATATTAACACAGTAGTAGAGCTGTCATATGTGATTCTACATTTATAGCACATTTATAGCTTAGATATAGGATATGTACTGTAGCTTACATGTGTTTGGTGATAGTATCATCAGTGTTATCAGTGTTATATTATAAAAATAAGTAATTAAAAGACTGCTGTAGATTTACTGTTGAGGTTGTGTCCCGTCAGGGTTTCTGTACATACTGTGAATATTTACTGTCACTGTGGGTTCTTTCCCAGCTGGCGCAGTAATAAACCCCTGAATGACTTTCTTTCAGTAATTCTATCTTCTGGTCATAATTATTTACCTGATATCTCACTTTAAAATCCCCTGCTTCACTATGGGTATTATCAGAAACAAATGGGCTATTTTGTTTGACATAAAGGATCCGTTTGAGAGCTTCTTCACCATCCTTCTTTTGGTACCAGTGGACATAGTCTGTGGATAAATCGGTAACTTCGCAGGTGATGTGCAAAGTTTTGCCCTTCTCTTTTGTCATGGAGAAATCTTTTTGTTTCAGTGTCACTCCCAGAACAGCTTCTGTAATAAGCATTAAAACAGCAATTTCAGTATTTGTTTATCTTTTTTATATTTTTTCACTTTTTTTTCGCCTTTTTTATATTTTTTCAGTGAGTTGATACTTACCCAAGGACAAAGAAAAGAGAACAGCAAATATGGTTATAAACATTTTTATTTGGCTGTCAAATAAAAATAAGCTCCCAGTTCAGCACTCTTTATTGCACTTTTTTGCAGTAATGTTAGTTTAGAACTTGACTTTATCATGTGTAAAGTAATGATGTCATTTCCTTGGGAGGGGACTGATAAACTTGTCAGCCAGCATTGACCCTGTCTAATTATTATTATTATTATTATTATTATTATTATTATTATTATTATTATTATTATTATTATTATTATTATTATTATTATTATAGAAGATCATCATTATTATTATTATTATTATTATTATTATTATTATTATTATTATTATTATTGAAGGCCTTGAGGTCAAACAGATCTAAACATAAATACTTTATAAATTATGTTTATTATTACGATATTACAATAATTAACAGAGCACATTAAGGTTTGCCAATACAGGGTGCCAATAACTGCTAAAGCTACGTCTTCTGGTCATCCCAGGTTAGTTCTTGACAGATAGGCTATGTACTGTAGCTTACACGTGTCTGGTGATAGTATCATGAGTGTTAGTTAGTGTTTAAAAATGTGTAGAGTTTTTCTTTTGTGGTTGTGTCACATTAGGGTTTTTGTACATACTGTAAATATTTACTGTCACTGTGGGTGCTTTCCCAGCTGGCGCAGTAATAAACCCCTGAGTGACTTTCTTCAAGCGTTTGTATATTCAGATTATAATCATCATCCTTTATTTTCACTTTAAACTTTTCTGCTCCAGAATAGTTATTATCATGAACAGGTTGGCTGCCTTTTTTGACATAAAGGATCCGTTTGAGAACTTCTTCACCGTCTTTCTTATGGTACCAGTGGACATAATCTCTGGATAATTCTTTAACACTGCAGGAGATGTCCACAGTTTTTTCCTTCCCTTTTGTCACGGAGAGATACTTTTGCTCCAGTGTCACCCCCAGAACAGCTTCTGTAATCAACATTTAAAAAACAAAAACAATATTTCCAATATTTTGTTTTTTACTTTTTCTATTTTTATGCTTTTATTGCAGTGATCTGATATTTACCTGTAATCAAAGAGAGGAGAACAAATATTGTTATAAACATTTTGAGATCTTATTGTCAAAATATAATAAAGAACAAAATAGGCTCCAAATTCACCACCTTTTGTGGGAAAGTTAGAACATGTTTTTTTTTTAATGTATTAAGTAATGATGTCATTTCCTGGGGTGGGGATTGGCCACCGTATCAGCCAGGGTTACCCCAAACTTGTATGTGTATCTGTTATTTTCACACACAAAAAATACTAAGTTAATACTAAGTTAAAAAATACTTGCAAGAAAAGTTATTACAAGACAACGTATTTGTAATAGTTCTAGAAACAGGAGGAAATTACCTCAGTTTTTGACTCTTTTATAAATGTTTGGTGACAGTAGATGTAGGTAAGGAACACCTGGACAGGTTTTGTTGTGGTTGTATCGCATCAGGGTTTCTGTACACACTGTGAATATTTACTGTCACTGTGGACCCTCTTTCCCAGCTGGCGCAGTAATAAACCGCTGAATGACTTGCCTCCAGTTTTTTGATCCATAGATCATAATTATCAGACTGTATTCTCACTTTAAGGTCCCCAATTTCTAAGGGGTTAGGGTTATCTTTTTTTTCATATATGATCCTTGTGAGAGCTTCATCGGAATCTTTCTTTTGGTACCAGTGGACATAATCTGTGTTTAATCCGGTCACTTTGCAGCTGATGTACACGCTTTTACCCCTTTCTTTTGTCATGGAGAAATCTCTTTGTTCCAGCACCACTCCCTGGACAGCTTCTGTAATCAACATTAATCATCAAAAAACTGCAATTTCTGTTGCTATTGCTGTTGGTTTTTCCTTATTTAATTTTCAAAGTTCTATTACTGTTGGAATACTTACCCATGACAAGGCAGAACACAACAGCATATATTGCTAGATACATCTTAATTTTATAGGCAAAATTATGCTTTTAGCTGTGCATTCTTTAATTCACTTATTTTTTATTCTAGTTGATTGCATGAGTTAAGTTTATCATGTGTAAAACAATGATGTCATTTCCTGGGGTGGGGATCGGGCACAGTGTTTGTCAGCAATGAGCAAGGTGTATCATCCTATTTAAAGCTACATGCTTTTTTTATTTATTGAACAGAACAACAATACAGAACAAAAATACATTCAATAAATAATATCAGGTATGTTAAACATAGCAGTTGACCTTCCTGTCTTAAAATAACAACTGACTGTTTTTCTTACTTAATTACCTTATGCAGTATGGCATAGTTTTGAAATCTGCAGTACTGTGAAAGGTTGTGGAAAATACATCACGAAACAAAAAACCTTGAATGAGAAGCTGTTTTTAAACTGGTATTGTGTGTGTGTGTGTGTGTGTGTGTGTGTGTGTGTGTGTGTGTGTGTGTGTGTGTGTGTGTGTGTGTGTGTGTGTTCACATAATAATTATAGTCGTGACACAGTGACTTAGTCAATTAGTTCGATTTCCCAGGTCAGGTTTCTGTGCATAGAGTTAGAATGTCCTCCCTGTGCTTGCTGTGTTTCCTTCACTTACTTCAGTTTTCCAAGATTTCCAAATTCCCCACAGGGTGCGAGCTGGCAACCTGACCCCTTAAGAAACATGCAGTATATATACAGCTTGATAGGACAATACAAATTCACTCCTGATATCACATCATAATGATATCACAGAGCTGCTAGATGTTAAACATCTGGTGGATGCCCCAAAGGTGCTCAATACTGATGCTACCACCACCATGCTTAACTGTAGGCAGGGGTACATACTGGAAACACATACTGGACACCATTTTATCTTAGTTTATTTTAGTCTCATCAGACCACAGGACATGGATCCAATAATTCATGCTCTTGGACAGGTTGTCTTCAGCAAACTGTTTACAGGCTTTCTTGTAAGTCAGCTTCAGAAGAAGCTTCCTTCTGGGATGATGGGCATGCAAACTAACGAAACAGTGTGCAGTGTATGGTCTGAGCACTGACAAGCTGACCTCCCGCTTCTGCAAACTCTGAAGCAATGCTGGCAGCTTATGCATCTGACACACAGCACAAGGAGTAGAATCTGTCTTGGAAAACCTCTGTATGACCCTGGCCACTGCGCTGTCACTCAGTTTCAGGGTGTTACTGATCATCTTGTAGTCTAACACATCTTTGTGGAAAATAACAATACTATTTCTCAAATCCTCTGAGAGTTCTTTGACATGAGGTGCTATGATTATCCAGTGGTCAGTTTGAGTGAATTGTACACAAAGCACCAAATTTTAACCGCTCTAATATAAGATCCACAAATTTGTGATCCTATCAAACTGACAAACACAAAAACTTGATGAATAGGACATGTGACTTTGCATGGTATCACTTAGGGTGTACTCACTTTTGTTGCCAGATATTTTGACAATAATGGCTGTATGTCAGTTATTTTATAAAAGTTATTTTCACTGGACAGTAACTCTATACTGTTATACAAGCTCCAAGTTTCATTTCTATAGTATTGTCTTTTAATAAGATATACTTTTTGAGATACTGTACTGTACATCATTTTATTGTATACAGTTCTGAAAGGTAATATATGATCATTAACATTATCCAGTGTCACCTAGTAGAGGATCGGTGCCCTCTTGAGTTCCTCTTAGGGATGCGTTTTTAGCCACAGTCACCTCTGTCTTGTTCATTAGAAGTCTAAATACAAACCCAAGCTGCATTCCTTGTGAATGTTGTATATTAACACAGTAGTAGAGCTGTCATATGTGATTCTACATTTATAGCACATTTATAGCTTAGATATAGGATATGTACTGTAGCTTACATGTGTTTGGTGATAGTATCATCAGTGTTATCAGTGTTATATTATAAAAATAAGTAATTAAAAGACTGCTGTAGATTTACTGTTGAGGTTGTGTCCCATCAGGGTTTCTGTACATACTGTGAATATTTACTGTCACTGTGGGTTCTTTCCCAGCTGGCGCAGTAATAAACCCCTGAATGACTTTCTTTCAGTACTTCTATCTTCAGGTCATAATTATTACCCTGATAACTAGCTTTAAAATCCCCTGCTTCACTATGGGTATTATCAGAAACAAATGGGCTATTTTGTTTGACATAAAGGATCCGTTTGAGAGCTTATTATTATTATTATTATTATAGAAGAGAATTATTATTATTATTATTATTATTATTATTATTATTCAAGGCCTTGAGATCAAACAGATCTAAACATAAACACTTTATAAATTATGTTTATTATTAGGATATTACAATAATTAACAAAGCACATCAAGGTTTTGTAATAACAATAATAATAATAATAATAATAATAATAATAATAATAATAATAATAATAATAATAATAATAATGTATTTTTAATTCTGGTGTTTTGCACTGGCACATGCAGTGTGTAAACTGTGCCACTGGTGGGCAAACAAGTAGTGTAGTAGTGATCAGGATTAGTGTAGAGATCATCATAAATATTTAATGGTTCTACAAAGTGGAAAAATAAATTACTTAAATACATTCCCAAAAGGAAAGATCAAATCTCACTCACTTACTTACTTATCAATATCACTTTATTCTGTATACAGGGTACAGGAAGGCCTGGAGCCTATCCCAGGAGTGCACGACGCTGGGTACACCCTGGACAGGGTGCCAATCCATCGCAGGGCACACACACGTACACTCAGACCTTTATTCACACGGGCAATTTGGGAACACCAGTTAGTCTGATCTGTATGTCTTTTGACTGTTGAGGAAACTGGAGTACCACCTAGCATGGGAAAAACATGCAAACTCCATGCAGACAGACCAGAGACAGTAATCAAACCGAACAGGAGGTGCAAGGCACCATTGCTATCCACTACACAACAGTGCCACCTAAAGATCAAATCTACCCAAGTTTTTTTTTTTTTTTGCTTAAAATGACCATAACAAAAAAATAGCTAAACCTTGCAAAATTAAGAGCAGCTTCCTCTTTACGTAGGAAGGTAGCCTTGCTATCTGTAATTGCAGTCACTGGCGTTACTGTAGTTGCATTCACCTTGTTGTTTACTGTTGTCCAAAAAATAATAATACTTTTGCTTGTCCTCCACTAGAGGTTCTACTTTGTTCATGTTCATACTGTATGTGCCTATTCTTAAAAAGAGAAATGGTATTTGTTGACCTTGTGGCCATGTGCACATAAGAGCACTACTAAGAAGACATTGTTTTATCCCAGTTGTGTTTGTTTACCTCAACCAGACCAAGATACTCTATGCCCTCTCCCACCTGCAATTTTAAATACTGTCTTCTTAGATGTACAGATTAATGTTAAGGCCTTACATTAATGCTTGTTTATAAAGAAGTGAAGTCTGCAATGTAAACAACATGTCAGATACACATAATGTGCACCAAATTGTGCCTGGATTGTTAGGGCACTAATGATTAACTAACATGTCAATACTAGGTATGTGACAAAACCTTTCAGATGTCAGATCTAATGTAGCCCAGGTCTCAAAATTACTATGGCCTAGTTCTGGTCCACCTCTAACACATGGCCTACATTTTAAGCCATCTGACCTACATACCACATGGTATGAAAGTTTCACTCCTGTTTGCCAAATGCCAAGGGCACACAAACAATTATTAGATAATTCTAGACTCTAATTTTTTTATATAAATTTTAAATACCTTTACAAATTACAAATGCAAATGCAAAAATACAAATTTTTACTCTGGGCAATTTTAAATTATTATTATTATTATTATTATACAATACAAATAAAAATAATATGAATATAAATATAAATAATAGAATTTTAAATCTGATTTATAATATTATAAAATTAATATTTGCATTCACTATTTGATAATTTAAAATATGTTTCTCCTATTATGCATTCAATTCAATACGTAATTAGAATAGTAAATGTTGGCAAGATAATCAAACTTTGCATTAAGGTAAATATTGTTTTAGTGTTATACAGAAGTAATTAATTACTAACTGAGAACAGTATTATAATAAATAGCAGCAACTTATTATAATAGGCTAAATAGCAGCAACTTATAATTAATGATTATTACAATCTATGATTGTCATGTCATTAAACTTCATTTAAATAAATAAATAAAATTATTTTTATTGTATTATTATTATTGTTGTTATTATTATTTTAATTATTATTATTATTAGTAGTAGTAGTAGTAGTAGTAGTAATAGTAGTATTGTGGTTGTTAATAATGATAATGACAAGAAGAAGAAGAGGAAGAAGAAGAAGCAGAAGAAGAAGGAATATTTAGCTTGGTACAATATTCTAACCTAATTTCATTTAAAAAACATAAGGTTTTGTTTGTTACTAAAGTATTTTAACCAAAGTACAATTCATGGCACTTGGCAGATGTACTGTATAATCAAATATAATCAAAAACTGTTAAATCAGAAGGAAGTTTTTTTTATGCAAAAATACCACTAAGTGAATCCAGGTGCATCCTCACTGTTAAATGATTGTTCAGCTCTAATAAAGGAAACTTTGCACGCTTAAACATTAAATATAATTGAAGCCTACATTATATTCACTCAGAATAACACATAAATGGACATTAATGTTATTATACATCTAAGATTTAGCGATAATTATAATTTTGAGAAATACCAAAAATTAGATTAAAAAAAAAATAAAAATCCAGTTTTTTTCTGTGCACATATATGTTAATAATCAGTGTTTGACTGTAGTCAAGATTTAAGTATCTAAGTATTGAAACAAAATTACACGACAAAATATGTCCACACAAATTAGACATACAACATTGTCATAGCTACAAGGTGCCACGTTCAGTCCAGTATAACTAACTATGTGGGGACTTTAATAATGTGTATATATATTTTTTTTTTTCTATTATTTATTTATTTTTTATGTGAATAGGCAATGCCAGGACTTTAGATTTTTAACACCATCTATACTCTAAAGAGAAAAGAGAGAAAATATACCCTTAAAGGTTATTTGATTATCCATTTGGGGAAACATTTATAGATTGTTATAGAATCAATCAACAGTGTTTACAAACTAAAACCATTTTAGTAAAATAAGAACTAAAAAAACGTGGGTGTACAAGTAAGGGTTCAGAGAATGATAAAGACATATCCTGTACAGCTACTGTAATAGCTTATCATCTCAGCAAATTGTGGTGAAGCTGCTGCATGTGTTTCCAGCAAACACATCAGCTACCGTGTATGTATATAAAAAAAAAAAACATACAACCCATCATGACCACATTTTCCACCCACAGCAGTTATTAAAGTAATGAACATCTTAAAGTGCAATTGCAAAGCATAGCTGTTTAATTTTAAATAGAAATTTTTATGTCACCAATACAGTATATGGAACCGTGGTACAAACTGTGTTGCAATTTTAAAGATTAACATTGTGAAATTACTTCTCTTTGGATTATACAGACTATTTTTGTTTCTGAAAGCTAATATTAGAAAAACAAAAACTAAGCTTTTTCTTAAGGTATTTTTAGTAATTTATTGCAAGAACATCTTAGCAATACATAAAGAGAAGAATAAAAATGTTTTTAAAAAAAAAAACATATTTACTTAACCAAATAGAATAAAAAGGTGATTTATAGTAAAATAGTAAAAAAAAATGAAAAATGTTTCTCTTTGGTTTATCATTGTACTTACGACAAACAAGTTACAAAGTAAATAAGAAAATGAATGTGGTAAATGTGTCTCAAAAACTATTGCTGTGATGTTGCATGCTGTTTGGTGGATGAACTTATCAACAATCCTTGCTTCTGAGCATCTTCTTTTTTGCAGCATTTCGTTTGCACAGTAGGACCAAGATGGTGCAAAAATATATTATGTTTTTCACCAGCAGCATCACATACGTCACAGTGAAGAGATAGAGGCTGCGGCTGAGCTCAAACACACCTGCACCAGAGATACAAATGATTAATGTGTCCATTTTAAATGCATTTACATTTTATTGCAATCATTAATTATCCTAAAATTATACCTTTCATGTTTTTGATTTTAACATTCATTTTATTTTCATCTCATCCATATACTTTAAACGTGCACTCTTTTTTAGTCAGTTTACTGTACAGCTAGCACCTTCACAAAATTGTCAATTTGTTCCTCTTAACAAATCAAAAACCTTTTAAACAGATGGGTTTTGTTTTTAGATAAGACAGAAGCTTAACTTAAAAAAACTAAAGTTGTTTGTAATTCAGAGGACCTTTTAAGTGAATTAATATCTGACATTGAAAATAGTGCATTTTTTTGTTTGTTTTTGTTTTACCATTTATAGGTTTTTCCTCCACCTCCTCCTCTTCTTCTTTTATTACTTGTTCTATTACTTTAGAGGTTGGACAGGTGTTAACAGGGACAGGATCAGGCTCTTCATCTAAAGTATACCAACATAGAACCATATATAAAATCATTTAATTACATATCAAATAAACTAAACTGGTAACACAAGCTTTTAATGAAACAAGAGCAGAGAATTACCTTGTTGTTTGTATTCAGGAATGTCAACTGTTTGTTTATTGCTGCTGTGTTCAACAGAGCAGGTGAATTTATTGGACTTTAATTTTGACTTGTCTACAATGAGCATGCTGGTTATTCTGACCTCTGGAACCTCATCTCTCTGTTCAAGCAGCTCATCTCTCAAATCCTCCCTTCGCCCACTCTGATCTTCTGCTTGCCAACTGAATTTCACCAGGTCAGGGAACATTTCTCTAGCCTGGCACAGCAACACATGCTTTCCATTTGATTGTGGTTTGGATACTGAGTATGCTGACACTTTGGGAGTCTTTGCATTACCACCTGTCAGTGAAAAGAGCACTGAATCTACTTATTGAACATTTAACAGGTGATAAAACAGATACATAAAAACTTGTATTCCTGTTTGATCTGGAGTCTATGTTGACAACAAGGGGCACAAAACCAGCAGGGATTTACCGGTAATCAAAACCTTGTGGGCAGGTTATTGCGACAATGTTTTGGATGTTAATATACCATTGAGATGAGATTGTTTTTGAAAAGTAGAATAACTTTGATAAATTGATTGATATTTGATATTGATATTGACTGTGTTAATAGTCAGAGAATTGGCTTAGTTGCTGATAATAATAAAAACAAAAACATGTATGTATTCGTATGTGTGTATTACATATCATTTTTTATAAATGTACATATTATACTTAATGTTCCTTACTCAATTGCAACTCAATTTATATAATGTATGACATTTATATATATTTTTTTTATTGATATTCTGTCTCTTAAATCTGATAATTGATGATATTATACATTTTAAAGTTATACCTTGCATTTCTTTGTAAGTGGGCAAACTGCAGGGGATATTACTTAATATTTAATAATAATTATTTGTAATAACATGTGTGTGTGTGTGTGTGTGTGTGTGTGTGTGTGTGTGTGTGTGTGCGTGCGTGCGTGCGTGCGTGCGTGCGTGCGTGCGTGTGTGTGTGTGTTTATACTGCTGATTTTTTATCAGCAACTTTGCAAATTTTCTGACTATTAATCAAACTAACATGGAATCTACTGCTAAATCTGGAAAATGCACATATATTGCTTTGTCAAACAGCAAGCACAAAATAACTCCTACAAGTCAAAAATCTGGGCAATTTACAAAGCCATGAAATTAGGAACCAGCCAAAAAATAAATAAAAAATGTGAGCATGCAATATGAACAAGTCAAGTACTGTTTAACATTGGAGATCTGTTTTGTGTAACCAGATAATATGCAGTTTGGACCATGCATAACACCATGTTACCCTCAGCAGTGTACACATTGAGCAAAGCTATTCAGTGTACCTGCAAAGTATGTATGTGACATGCCTATTTTAGGAACAGCAGTATTTATTACTTTTCTGTAGTTTATTAACCGTTTGTTTCATTTGTAAATGAAAATGAACTTCTCTGTGTAATATGTTTATAAGAAACTTAAACAGAAAAATAATGCAACAACACTCAGGAGAGAAGTAAATGCTTTGTGTACAAAAAACATGAGGCCGCATTAATACCAAGAGCGCTTATGAAACAGTCTCCAAAGCTCTATAGTTATGGAATGCACTGATTGTTACATCCATCTACTTCCACTGAGCTCTGTTGAAACTTAAGTGATCATAAATGTACAGTATATACAGTCAGACACTGTGCAAACACATGTTAAATTGCATAGATGAGACAAATATATATTTGATAAGTTGTTTTAATGTTTCTTTTGTAATGTTGGCTTAATTTATTCAATATTATCACAAGGGCATGTACTGTAAATCAGTCTAACTTTCTAAAACAATTTAATATCATTGTTGACCCAATGTCATGTTACACATAGGGCAAATATACAACAACCTTTGTTACAGTCCTTTGGAAACTGTTTAAGCAAATTGTGCACTGATCACGTTTAAACTAATATGTAATCAGTCAATCAATTAATTGAATAATAAAGCGGTCTTAGCGACTTACATCATGGCATACCTGTTAGTGCCACAATGAGCCGGTTCAACAAAGAATTTTCACCCACAGACTGTCACTCACTGGATATTTTTTCCACATAATTCAACTTACACCTGTGTGCAAATATCTTAGGAGATCAGCATCTGAAATACTCAAACCGAGCTTGTTTGGCACAAACAACCATGCTCCGATTAAACCACCAAATTCACATATCTCAGTTCTAAAGTAAATATAGTACATATTTAACAGTTGCAGTTTCAACTGTTTCTGTCCATTTGTAATTCTTTAGGATTTTTTGGATAATTTAAAATGTTATGAGACAATGAAACATTAAATAAACAGGGCTTGACTTGACCAACCATGCTGTACTTCATAAAAAGAAAGACATGCATGGCTGTTCAAATCACTAATTTACTGTATCTTGAAACAATAATGATGACAGGCCTCTTTACTAAGAATTGCATCAAGAAAAAAAGGTATTTAAACTCTATCTTTTATACTTTGTACTCAAGGAATTAATTACTGTCCTATGTTTGAATCTTGATTATGTTTTATCTGTATCCTAATGTTTTTTTAAGTTTCTGTTTTTTGAAACGTGTGATATTGTATTACACTGATAAAACACACAAACAAACATAAGTATAAAGGTTAATACATTTGTTTGTTTGTTTGTGTATGTGTATTTTGTCTTAAGTAGCTTTTTTGTAGTAAAGGATGATTATTTAAATTGTTAGCATTAAAGAGGGTTACCTGCACTTACCATTGCATGGATTTTGTTAATTTTCTTCTACAGTGCTATTAGGAAACTCTCATAATAACGCAATTATAAAATTACAACATTTTTCTTATGCCTCGTTATATAAATAGCCATAACTTAAAGACTTTTTTTGTGATGTGTGAACTTTGTACAAACAAAATAATGCTGAATAAATCATTAGTTATAGTTTTAGGGTTTTTTATGTTTTTTGGTTAGTATGTAAATAGCATGGTATAAAGAATACTCATTTGAATGTTTTATCGATATTTAGCTTTGCAGAGATATACAGTAAATATTTCTTAGTACATTGCCAAATCATAGAGTACAAGAAAAACATTTAAAAATCAATTTATATTACAAGCCAAATAACATCTCATTTACCAAAACCATTTAGTCTTTAGAGTTTGTTCTTACCTGTAACAATCAGTCTCGTGCCTGAGCTAAAGGCTTTCTCATACCACAATGTGAAACGCAAGAACAAAAAGTCGAACATAATTTCATAGATGTGTGAGTAGCATAACTTATCCCACATTACACATTTATCATATTACCCTGGAAATGTTAATTTAAAAAAATACTGTATTCATTTTTGATTAACTTACAGATGCGTTGTGCTCATGTGTTTTGTTGTTTTATCAGAAGGTTGAGAGTTAAAATAAATCTGCTTTAATGTGCAGTATACAGTGTTCATTTTCATGCCATTTATGAGTTTACTATTATATACCATTCATATTTAGGTATATACTTGTCTATACATACACATACATGACATACGCTGATTGCATATCACATTGATCAGCTATAGCATTAAAACAACTGGCAGGTGAAATAAATAACATTTATTATTAGCAGCATCTGTCAAGAGTTGAGATATACACTGCCTGGCCAAAGAAAAGTCACACACTCATTTCATTTGACCACCTTTATCTTTAACTACAATACTTGAATATACCCAAGTCATTAGGGAAGAAAAATAAATCATAAAAGGGGTTAACCAAATTATTCAGGACTTTCAGGTAGTCAGCTGACTTCATTTTATTACCACATAACTTTGCTGAGCTTGGACATGACCAATTGACTGTATTTTACTGACTGACCATATTTGAGTTAAATATAGGTTATAGTTTACATTAATATCTTTTTTAGCTTATTTTGTCACCGTTATATAAAATGTAATGAAGCCTTACAGGGAAAAACAACTCTACAAGTAAATAAAATCATGATAAAATATTTTAAAAAGCATGTTAGAATGGAATGTTCTGAAATTGCACATTAAAAAAATAATTACTACCTAAATAAAAGGAAGGTTTTATTTGCACATTGGTTGTGTCGATTTCAATTATATTTTTTCGTTTCATACATTGAAGGACCCGAAACCAGTCTCAGAAAATTGTATCTATGTAAAAATGTATCTATGTCTGTCAAGCCAGATTTTGTGTCACAGCAACACGCTAAACTGTCTCAACATAATTTAATTAAACTTTGGTGGTTGTTAGGCATTTGTCTGAACTAAAACCTGCACCACATACATGGTACATAACTGCTCATAACAAAAAAGTAATGAGCAGTTATGTACCACAGCATCTAGCGCTTTTTTAAACAAAGATATTGCTTTTTTCCCTTAAGGTGGGGGTAGCTATATGCGTCTTCAACAGAGCCAAACAAGATCGTTTACTGTGTATAGACTGAGTATGAAGCAGACACAGAAATTACAGTAATGCACCTCATATCAAAAGCCGCCAAAACCTCATGAACTCAAATGAAAGCATGACAAAGCGTGACTTACTCCAAAAAAAGTGCAAGTACACTATGAAAACTGAATTTACAAGGATAAATGGACAGATGTTTGTATGTTTATTCTTTCTGTGGGAAGTTTAAAACCACTTTGTTTCATGATACTAATAAAAAGCAGTAATGTAAAGCACAATGCAAAGATAAAACATGTTTTTTTCAAGCAATATGAGGTGAGAGCATGGAAAATGCCCCAACTGACAGAAGATTGTTATGTACTAAAATATATATATATATTTTTTTTATTCCTCAAAAAGCTGGTGGACAAACAAAAACCCACAAATTGTGACAAACTCAAATAATACATTATGCAGGAATGGTCTGCTATCAGTCAGAATGTGGAACAGAAGTTGATTGACAACATGCCAGGTTGATTGACAACAGAGGTCTTGAAAAAGATGGGTTAACAAGCATATATTGACCCTATGCATAAAAGGTTATATAAGGAATCACCCCTTTGGCTCGATAAATTAGTATGTGCATTTGTGTATTTTTTGTTTGTTTGTTTTTGGACTCAGTTTCCCAGAAGGTACCTCGGTCAGGTGATGAAATCGCACTCCTAAACCGAGGTAGCTCATAAGTTCCTTTATAAATAGCTGTTTGTTCTGGGAAACTGGGTCGATCATTTGTTATTTAAAGTGGCCATTTGTTTTGTTATGTTCTGTTTCAGTTGGTTGTGTCATGTTGCCACTTGTTTTATGGAGCTGTTTGGTTTTTTACATGTTCTGTTAAGTTGGTGTTGTTAGTTTTTTCTCTTTGTCTGTGAGTATTCTTGTCTGTGTAATACCCTAGTATGTTTAATTACCGTTACTGTCTGTATGTCTCCTTATCTCTGTCTTCTCCTTCTATAAACTTAGCCTCTAGCATGGTTAGCCCCTAGTAGGATTAGCCTCTTGTGTGTTTACCCTCATGTGTGTTTCCTCTTTTGTAGAGTATGTTAAGATCTTAGTCTGTTTAGCTACTAACCTATTTAGCCACTAACCTGAACCTGTTTAGCCACTAACCTGTTTAGTTCTTAGTCTGTTTAGCCTGTTTATACCTATTCCGATGTGTACTTAGTCTGTTCATCCCTTGGATCTTTGGCTACTAGTCTGTTTAGCAACTAGTCAGTTTAGCTACAGTACCATCCTGCTTAGAAGCTAGTGTGCGTAACAGCTAGTAGGCCTAGCCAAGTCTGTTTAGTATGTTTAGTCTCTTGTTTAATCCCTAGTATGTGTTGACACTAGTTTGTATCCTAGTCTGTTTAGTTTCCTAGTATGTTTTAGTTCCTTGTATGTTATGATACTTGTCTAATTCTCTTGTATGTGTAAGTTATTATTTGATAAATGTTTTGTTTAAGACATGCTCCAAAGTAAAGTCAACTTCCTTTGTTCATGTTTTGTTTAAGGTTCATGTTTGTTTTATGTTCTTGTTAATAAAAGACTCTATACGTCCTTACCTCTGTATCTATGCCATCCAACATCCACAAGCCCACAGCCCAACACTAGACACCATACAATACATGACCGGTTAATTGCCAATAAATGCCTTTGACACTTGTGAAATGCTTGTAATTATACTTCAGTATACAATATACACTGAAGCAGCAGGCTTTTTTTTTTTTCACTTTTGAAAATTATTTGTCATTCTTAAAACGTTTGGCCATGGCTATATATGGGCTTTAACCTAAAATAATATTACTGATTACATTAAAGTTGATCAGCTTATTTTTAGCTGTAACCTTTTAACTATTTCTAACAACTGTTCACCCATCAAAAACGGGGACTTACGCTAGTGTGAACATAAATGTATGACTTAACAAAAAAAAAAAAAGAATCCTGGGAAGAAAAATTAAAAATATATATTTTTAATTAAACACAATGATATGTTAAATGTGTAACATAAATATTAATTCATCATATATCACTTATCCTAGTATATTACGCAGAATTTTGGGCACATCCTTGTGGCAAGATATATTACAGGGCACAAACACAGAGAAACATCCACGCAATACAGGCATTTTGGAAACACGAATCATCCTCAACAACATATGGGTCAAGAAACCCAACAAGCACAGAGAGAACATGCAAACTTCACACAGCTCTCACTCATTTTCCATACTACTTATCCGGTACAGGGTAACACGAGACCTGGAGTCTATCCCAGAGGATTCTGGGCATGAGGCAGGGTGCACCCTGGACAGGATTGCAGTCCAACGCAGGGAACATTACAGGGAATTAAACTAATATGCATGTCTTCGCACTGTGGAAAGAAACTTGAGTTCACAGCTAAGGACTACACATCATCCCACCATCATGTGAATTTTGCATAAACAAAAATTTCAAAAAAATTAATAAAATATTAAAATAATAAAATGAAAGAGATAGGTGTATTAATAAATCCCATGTGAAGAAGTGAAAAAAAAACAAAAGTGTGAAATTGTGTAAATGCATCACTGTGATTATCATTTAATTTGTCATTAATTCACTTTTCATTTTGTTAATCCTATGTGGGGTAAAAACCCAGCAAGTACAGGGGGGATATGGACTCCATGGCAACTGTAAAGTTATTAGTGATTACTCACAATTTCAATAAATTTTGATTTGTGTGATTTTGTTTCATTTGTCAATCATTATTGTTTTATTTACAATAATAAAATGTTTGTGATTATTAGTTCTTCTATTTAGTTTTACGTGGCTGTTGTATAAAGGGAGGAAGCGCTGAGTTTTTGCACAGCTGTAAGCGGATGCTCTGTAACCGTGTCCCCGCGCCACAGCGCGCAGTAGTAAGTGGCCGCGTCGCCGTCGGTTGCGCCATTGATGGTCAGAGAAAATGTTTTGTCCTTTTTACCACCGTTAATTTTGCCCGAAAATTTTGTCTCGATGGTGGGTGATGAAGCTCCAGCTCCAAAGTACAAAAGCCGTTCCATGGCCTCTCCGGGTTTGCCTCTGTACCAGTGAATAACATCGGAGGAGAGGGTTACTGACGAGTCCACGGTGCAGGTGAGCCGCTTAGCCCTGCCTTTGCGAGCGAGTTCCCATGGGGTCTGGAACTCAAACTGCGCACTGATGTGACCTGATCAACAGAAACAGTTTTTACTATTCATAAGATAATAGGACCAAAATTGTAGTGTAAACTTAGTGTGTTTAAATGGGAGCAACCTCACCGATTAGCGCCAGCAGAAAACATGCAGTTGTTACATTGGACATGGTCAGATTTGTGCAACAGACTTCACGTCTTTACAGGGTTTATTCAATGCAAATACCTGAGGGTACAGTGAGCAGCCCACGAAAAGTTGCAGTGGGTGGGTATCACGGCTGCTGAAGGGGGCGGGTCACATAGGAAGAACACAATAATGCAAAACATGCAGTTGCTTTGTTAGTTGCTCTAATAAGTCTTCTGTTTGGCAAAACCTCAAACTACACCAATGATCTGCTGGTGTGCTCAGGTGTCAAGTATGTGAAAACGTAATTTCTTTTAATTTAAAAAAGAATTGAGTGTGTACCAAATAACTTGTGATTTCAACAGACTTCAAACACATTTTTTGCCCTTAGCTACTGTATAAAGATTATTCTAACATCGGTGACTGCATTTTGATGCGGATTTTTCCCTCTCATGCGTCATTGAGAGGAAACAGCGTGGTAATGTAGTTTAGAAGACAATTTATTACACCCGGTTTGGATGAGCTTTATGATTTTAAGTTAGTAAAAACAATAAGAAAATAAATAAATAAATAAATAAACAAGCATATAATGAATAACAATAATAATGTAAAGTACTGTAGTATTAGCACTAAATTATTAAAAGTAATATAAGTCAGCTGGGCAGGTGAAGTCACAGTGAGTGGAATATTACACTGATAACATTTTACACATCTTAATACATTTTAAATGCACTATAATAATAGTAAATTATATTGCATGTTTGCTGCATTCCATCTTGGTTTTATGTTAGATAATATAATAGGAATTAGACACACAAGATTAGAATATGGGGAGTTTCTAGTAATTGTGTATTACGTTCTACACAAAACTATTAAACATGGATAGAATTTATTAACGAGCATTTGGTATCCACACTTCAGACTTTCGTTTTTTTTTAGCAAGCAATAAATGCATAACATATAATAATTATAATTATAATTATAATTATAATTATAATAATTATAATAATAATAATAATTATTATTATTATTATTATTATTATTATTATTATTAATGTGACCACTGGACAAGTGGGACATGTTCTCTGTCACCTTTTACAATAATCTTAATTCCACATAAACATCATATGATTTTAGAATGCTTAGGTTTTCTTATATACAGTTTTATATAAAAATTTAATTAAGAAATACTAAACACAAGATATTATGCCTCTTCAAACATCTTTTTAGAGAAGAAAAGACAGGAGGCAGAGTTGGAGGTAGCAGAGCTGAAGATGTTGAGGTTCTCCTTGGGAGTGACAAGGATAGGATCAAGAATGAGTTCATCAGAGGGACAACCCACGTTAGATGTTTTGGAGATAAAGTCAGAGAGGCCAGATTGAGGTGGTTTGGACATGTTCAGAGGAGAGATGGGTAATTTATCGGTAGAAAGATGCTGAGGTTTAAACTGCCAGACAGGAGGTCTAGAGGAAGACCAAAGAGGAGATTTATGGATGCAGTGAGAGAGGACATGAAGTTGGGACATGTTCTCTGTCACCTTTTACAATAATCTTAATTCCACATATAACATCATATGATTTTAGAATGCTTAGGCTTTCTTATATACAGTGAGAAAGGACATAAAGTTAGTTGGTGTGAGAGAAGAGGATGCAGAGGACAGGGTTAGATGGAGGCAGATGATTCGCTGTGGCGACCCCTGAAAGGGAACAGCCGAAAAAGAAGAAACATCTTTTTAGAGGATACAAAAAGAAGGATATAAAATACGATACCCATACTGCCATAGTGGGACTCCAACTATTTTTTTGTTTTGTTTTTTCAACATTTTGCTTTTGATTTCTGAAAAATATATATTTACACATTTAACTGGAGTAAATGCGGATAATACAAAAATACGAGAGGTATGCTGTTCATATTTTCAAATTGCTAACCCTATGTAGAGTGTTGGGAGGCCTGGAGCCCATAAAAGGAAACTCGGCTAAGGGCAGAGGACACTTTGGATGATACAATGGGTCAAGCACACACGTAAACACACACCATCACAGTCACAATCCCACAACATTTGGGTAATACCAATAAGCCTTTGTCCTGTGAAAACGGAGTACTCAAAGGAAACCCAGCAAGTACAGGGAAAAAATGCACTCCACAAAACTCAAAAACACAGATGAAAGTCAAGAATCCTGAATGTGTGAGACAACTGTAAATTTATTAGTTTTTACTGTATTATTGTTTGTTGTGTTAATCAGTAGTAAATTATGGGACCATTTCTATTTTGTCTCATGTGATTATTGTCTTATTTGAGAATGATGTGATTTGTGATGTGTATATATTATTATTATTATTATTATTATTATTTATTATTTTTTTATGTGGCTGTTGTGTAAAGGGAGGGAGCGCTGGGTTTTTGCACAGCTGTGAGCGGATGCTCTGTAACCGTGTCCCCGCGCCACAGCGCGCAGTAGTAAGTGGCCGCGTCGTCGTCGGCTACACTACTGATGGTCATAGAAATTGTTTTGTCTTTTATACCACCGCTAAATCTGCGGGCAAATTTAGACTCGATGGTGGGTTTTGAAGCGCCACCTGTAAAGTGCAAAATGCGTTCTATGGCCTCTCCGGGTTTGCCTCTGTACCAGTGAATAGGAGTCGAGGAGAGGGTTACTGACGAGTCCACGGTGCAGCTCAGCCGCTTAATCCTGCCTTTGCGAGCGAGTTCCCATGGGGTCTGGACTTCAAACTGCGCACTGATGTGACCTGAGCAGCAAAAACAGTCATTATAATGTAATAATAGTGTACTATTACTAAGTTCATCGGACCAAAACTGTATGAGTAAAGTTTGCTAATGTATTTAAATAGGAGCAACCTCACCGATTAGCGCCAGCAAAAAACATGCAGTTGTCACATTGGACATGGTCACATTTGGTCAACAGACTTCACGTCTTTACAGGTTTTTATTTAATGTTTATGCCAGGGTAAAGTGAGCAGCCCACATAAAGGTGCAGTGGGTGGGCATGACGGCTGCTAAAGGGGAGGTTTTCACACAAAGCAAACATTCCATGACTGACAGATAAGAAGAACACCATAATGCGAAAGTTGCAGGTGGCGGCCAATAGGTGTTTGCAAAAACATAAACTGCACTAATGATGGTGTGTTCAGGTTCAACATTTTTTTTTTTTACTTTGTATGAATTGAAAAAATTCAACAAAAAAAAATTAATTTTAACAGAATTACAGTTTTATGATTTTATGTTGGTAAGATATTAAGCAAATAAATAAATAAATAAATAAATGAATAAAAACCATGCATTTAATAAATAACAATACATAATGTAAAGTGTTAATATTCTAAAACAGCACTAAAATATTAAATGTAAGATGGGCATGTGAAGTTACAGTAAGTGGAATATAACCCTGATTACATTTTACACATTTCAGTCCATTTATAAATGCTCTACAATTATACGATTGTACTGTGCTCTATTTTGGGTTTATATTAGATAATATATTAGGAATCAGACAAAGAATTTGAAATAGTTATTTAAACTTTCTAATGAATTTGTATTGACTGCACACTGGCAAAAAAAATTAAAACACACTTGATAAGTATGTTTTGTTTCTTTAAACCGAAGGTACCAAAAATAATCACTTTCTTTATCTTCTGTATGCGGACATCGCATACAATATTTAAAAATGAGCTTTTGCAACATATGCAGTCACAGGGAGACGTTTGGTATCCAAACGTCAGATTTCCGTTTATTATTATTATTATTATTATTATTATTATTGTTGTTGTTGTTGTTGTCGTTGTTGTTGTTGTTGTGAACAATGGTAAAGTAAGACTGTTTTGAAAATTTCGTGTTTTCTGACACTTTTGACTATAATCTTAACGCCAAATATAACACCATATTATTTCAAAAAACAAAAAAACAAGCACAGAAGAAATTGTGCCTCTTCAGGTCTCTATTAAATTTAAAATCTTTTTTTTTTTTTTGAGGATGCTGGTAAAAAAGGAGGATACCCAAACTGTCAAAGTGGGAAGTTAATGTTTTCTTGTTTTGTCAATGTTTAGAAAAGTAAAAAAAAATGCATAATTTTTGTTGGGGGACAAAATGTATGTTGTGATAAGTGGGACAGCCAGTTAATGAGTATTGCATGTTGCAAAATCTGATTTGACTTTGTCTTTGGATATAGATTGTATAAATAAGTCATTTTGGCATTTCTTAAATAAAGTATATTTAAATAAAGAATTGTTAATATATTTGCCAACATCATATTGAATTAGAATATTGACCAGGAAAAAAATACAACTTTTTTCATATCCAAGACAGACTTTTGTAAGGGACCGCCACTAGAGGTCACTGTTTTGTTTTTTGTAGTTTTTGTTTGCAGACTCAGTTTCCCAGAAGGCACCTCGGTCAGGTGATGCGGGTGCACACCTGAGCCGAGGTAGTGCATTAGATCATCTATAAATAGCTGTTTAGTCTGGGAAACTGGGTCGAGCAATGTTTAAAGATGGCTGTCACTATGTGGGCGTTTTGTTTTGTTTTTTGTTTTTTGTTTTGTTAAGATAAAAAGGCTCTATTGTTGGCCATGTCTAATGTTCAGTGTGTGTCTGTTTGTGGAGCTGACTCGGTCATGTGAAGTGTGGTGTGTAATGTTTGAGTATTGTTGGTTGTGTCCTGTTATTTCCCAGTGTGTTTAGCTAGTTGGTAAGTTTAGCTAAGTGTGTGTTTGGCTAGGTGCATGTTTAGCTATGAGCATGTTTAGCTAATTGCCATGTGGAGCTAGTTGCTATGTTTAGCTAATGATCATGTTTGGCTTACTGCCATGCCTAACTGATTGCCATGCCTCTAGCCATAGTCTCTTCGTGTCCCTTCCCCCTTCGTTTCCCTGGGCCTCCCTAGTTTCCCTGGTGTCTCCGTGTCTCTAGTCCCTCTAGTGTGACAAGTCCCTTTCTAGTCTTGTCTTGTCCCGTTTCAGCCCCTTGCTTAGTTTGTTTGTGTATGTCCTTAAGCCTGTGTTTTGCCATAGTGCTTATGTTTAGTGTAACAGGTATTAGAACCTGTAGATGTCATTAAGTCTGTGTCTTGCCATGGAGCCTGTGTTTCGACATTTTGCTTTTAGTTATTGTTGGAGTTTGTTTTGTTTATTTATATTTTGTTATTGATATTAATAAAAGACTGTTTGCAATGCCCCTCTGTGTTTTGCCTGCTCTTTTCGCCCACGGCGACAACAACAGCCAGCATAACACCCAGTTTATGACAACTTTCCCCAACCATTTAGGCTATTTGATAGTATAGTCAATAAATTATAATTCGATCATATTCAGGGTAAGCTATTTTACCATCATACAAAGAGTGTTCAAGTCAAACCTCAATCCAAGCCATTTCCGCATGTTTGGGGAAAAAAGTCCATAGGAGACATTTTGAGAAGTTTTCTGAGAAAACTTTCTACATTGATGGTATTCAAGCACTAGTAAAAACTGGAATTAGTGTAGTTGGAGATTCTATAGAGAAATAAAGGGAGGTTTTACACTCACAACTGTATCAAAATTCCCAGTTTGACTTGAACGCCTCGTATTTTTGTTATACTCATTTTCTTCCTGTTAAGTGTGTGCATACAGTTTTTTTTTCAGAAAGCCAAGTAGCAGGGCTATCACAATAAGTAAAACTTAAAACAATCACATTTACTAATTTTTAATTAATGTGATAAACAAAATAAAAATGCTTAAAAAATGAATTGTAATAAAGGCAAGACATAAAATAGTTTTTGAATATAAGCTTGGGGAGAAATTTGCTTTTGGAAATGTGAATTGTATAAATGCATATTAGGCCCACTTCCTAATATAGGCCTAAACTCATGAAAAAAAAAATATATATATATTTTTTCATTATATATATATATATATATATATATATATATATATATAACTTTATATGATTGTTTTAAACTGAATAGTTCTATTTGAGATATGCAACATTAAAATCATAAAACAAGGATAATAGAGCCCTCTGGTGGACATATGTCTGGAACGGCAACACTATGCCTGGTATTGGCTCTGAAGTGGTTTGCAGATGTAGAAGAGTGTAATCAGTTTTGGAAAACATTTTAAGTCACAGATTTTTAAAAAAAATCTTTATCTGTCCTTTTCTGCATCGAATAATTTTAAGGCTTTAATGTACATTGTGCGTTGCTTCCATTGAAATTGTGCCTATTTACAGTGGTTGAAAATACATTTGATTTTCTGAAGAAAAAACACAAAGCCACATGGAGAACTCTTTATTTACTTTAAAGATAAATTAACACAGATATGTACATCACAAAAATCTCTACAATGAATGCTAACAAACACAGGTGTGACCGTTACCTCTAAACAATCAAGACAATGGATATCTTTTAAACCTAACAACACATATTGCATATTTTTCGCAGATATCCCAGCCCAAAAACTCTCTCAATGAGCTTCACTTTTAAAAATATAAAGTTAAATAAATAGCATTTTTCAAAACATAAAACTTTATTCAACACTTTTTTTCCAGACATGTCTACAGGTTTTTGTAATGTGGATATAAGAAAACTTTAACCACTAGATTCTGTGTTATCTAATTAGCAAATCTGCATTTTGCCCAAAAAATGGTTTTTAAATAATTTCACATATGCATGTATCTTTTTCAATCAGTTCACATATTTAGGATTTTATTATTATTATTATTATTATTATTATTATTGGCGAGAGCACAACAGGTGTTGAATAAACAAATTGCGCCCTTAGAATTACAAAGTTCTAACTGGAATTGTGTCTACACCCAGGTAGAGACTTATAATACTAAAATCACAAAATGTTGATATTGGTTTCTCCATAAATTATCACCAGAGCCATATAAGTCCAGCCATTAAAACTACAGAGAACACTAACAAGGATGCAAGGTAACATTTAGGTTGGAACGGCCTTAAAGGAAACATTGAAGTCTTGTGTAACACTTAGAATGGTTAAATAGATCATATCACTACAAATTTGGATAAAATTTGCTGCGGAGCAACAAACTCAATACGATACACTTGCAGAGAAAATATTTTTTTGTCTTTAGAGCATAATTTCCTTTTAAACAGATAGGGATTACATGTGGAGGTCACCACAGTTCCAAATAAAGCACACATCAATTCATTGCTGCTTACAAGTAAACAAACATAAACAGAGAGCTCTCGGGTCAAGAGTAAGGTAGACCATACTATCGCATCATGCTCTGTTATTTTCTTTAAACTCTGAGTAGAGTTTTTGTGTCCTCTCATTCTGTTGATTGTGTATTTTCCTCTTAGATACTATTTGCTTTGTTCTCTCTGATCGACAGCTGTCAGTCAGGGCTCCAGACCGCACTGTAGTGTTAGGTGTTAGGGCTGTCTGTAGCTCTTGGCTTTTATATATCATGTCCTAGTAAACTCTGATGGTTTAGCCCAGTCGCTGTATGAAATTCTCTGGAAATAATCCTTTCTGAGCAGAGGCACCCTGATGTAGCCAGTCGATCTCCCTGATGCCAGTGAGCCAGCCAGCATCCTGCAGAGACACATAGTCAGGATAACTCAATGGTGTTTGCATTTACATAAAAAGCATACTTACATATTTATGCTGACTAATAAGGCAGGTGTTGTCCAACACCTAATACACATAAATTGAAAGTGTTTAGTTTAAGTGAAAAAAAAAATGTACAACAATTGGCCAATGTAATAGAAACACCTGCACCATTTCATTTCAATTCTTCAATCAGCTCAGTTGTTGTGGCAGCCGTGCAGTGCATGTAACCCTACAGATTAAGGTTGTAAACGTCAGTTAATGTTTACCTTAAACATGTAATTTCAGTAACTTTGACTGAAGCATGGTTCATAGTAAGCTAATCTCCTGAGATTTTTCCACACATTCGTCTCTTCACTTTACACACAATAATACAAGGGAAGGTAAGAAAAGATCCAGGGCACAATACAGTAGTAATGGGGTGAAAACACATTGGTAAGAGATGCTTCTAAAACATCATGAAGCCTAAGGTCTTTCCTAAAGCAAAAGACCACCAAAAACATAAACAGGTACTTTATTGTCATGGAGAATTAAATAATCAGTCTAAAGCTATTAGGAGTTTTTTGGGAGCAAGGATAGACTTTATTGGAGCGAAAGAAAACCGAGTTGGACTACAAAGCAAATACAAAGCCTTTATCAGTTTTCTCCTTATTAATTTTAAATGTGGCGCTTCCATATTTGTACATGCATGCACTGTCCTTCACCCTATTTATATACTTTTCAATTCAGGCCTCTTTCTCCCAACAAATCCATACGTGTACCATATCCATGGTAACTTGATCACTCATTGTGCAGTTATGCACTTCACACTCATTTTCTACATCTATTAATTAAAATATTCTATGGTATCTGTACTATCTGTAATTCTATGCATTGCACTGCTGACACATGATTGGCTGATTAGATTAATTGCATGATTTATTGCATTGGACTAGTAAAGTAAGATTTTAGTGTGTAATAGTTTGGGAGGTGTAAATAGAGTAAATATTAATACTATACTGAATGCCCGTTACCTTTTTTATTTATGTGCTTCAAAACATATTCATTTCATATATTAATATATACTTTACAATTATAATATCACATATAATGTAAGCAATTTTTCCACAGTCCTTCATGAGAAATCTGAATTAGGATAAACATTCTTGCCTGTTGGGGGGGGGGGGGGGCACTCTTTCAGAGGAAGGCATGTGTGTATTTTGGAACAAGGCTGTTTTTTCTTAAAATCACCTTTTAGAAAAGCAATATGATTAAATTTAATAAATAATTCTATTATTGTATTGTATACATATAGTGCAGAGATTTCTGACCATTTAAAGGAACTAAAATGTTCTAGATTTCACTGAATAACAGCTACATGGTTTCCAGTGTGAATATTTGTTTTACACTCCCACTACACAGCAGGAGGTATGATCATTATGAAAAAATAACAATAGCAACTCAAAAAGCAGGACAGTTACATAATTTCTACGTGCTATTGAAATACCACAGCACACTCAACGGTGAACAAACTGCTTTTGATAACAAACTGCGTAATAGTTTTTAAGCCTAAAGAGTGCACACTATTGTCAGAAAATTATCTATACCTGAGGGTCCAAAAGAGTAATATTGACTCATGTATCTGTGTTTTGAAACTAGTCAATTGTGGAATGCTCTTAGCCTAAAAAAAGACCATGTAGAAAATGGAAAAATGTGCATTTATCAAATTCACACTACTGAACGCTGTCAGGTTTTTAATGTGTCAATCATGTTGTAACTAGTTTCCTATCACATACATGATTGTGTGCTCTCCAGGTCTAATAAGATCGAACTGAGTTATTACTACATGTATATCCGATCAGATGACATCCTGATCTTACAGTACCAGCTGCTTACTAGGTTGGCACTAAAATGATACCAAGCACTTATTATGCGCTTACTACTTTGGAGCTTATAGTACTAAATCTTAGCATACAGTACTTAATCTTTTGACCGTGACATACACATGCTGATTACCTGCTGCAGGCATACCAAAAAACATAATAAGCACCAGAGGAACGTCCTCTAATATGAACTTAATGCGGCCTTCTACAATGTGGCTAGACCTACTGTACCATGGTCACAGCACAAGTCTGAAGAGATTGTTTGTGAGAACTCTATTGATAAAACAACATAGCAGTGACATCCCAATGAGTCAGAGTCAGAATGCCATCCAACTTAACTGGTCAATGCTATTGATAATACATCCATATAAAGCTCATGCAGCTCCAAGTCAAGGGAAACAATACTTCATCCTTAATGGTTTCTATTGCGATGTTTAAGTTTTTATTGTGTTCACCTATTTTTCTTTTAAGTTGTTTTGACACATTTGATGTAAAAAAAGTAAATGTTACACTTTCCCCTTTGTGGCATATCACAACTGCTAAAAAGTATTTAAAATAAGCATAGTCATTCTGTCAGTCAACAACATCTCGTTTGACAGACAGTTGTTCTTGGACTGCAGAAGCAGAAAGTAAAAAAAAAAAAAGTTCTATAACTTTGGCCAATAAACCAAAATTTGGCCTGGGTTGTCAGCATTCATTTTACATAATACTGAACTATGTGTTTCAGTTTGATTAGACAGTTACATTGTAAACACAGTTCATACCTGATCTTCCACCAGCTCAGTGGGAACAACAAGAACAATATCTCCCTTCTTCAGATCGAGCTCATCTGTGTTTGCAGCCTCAAAGTCATGCATCGTTTCAACCTAAAACAAAGGGAATAGATTTTCTTCGAGTTCTTTTTGTTTTATATTTTGTTTGTTATTCCTTTCTTCTTTTTTTTGAGGGGGGGTGCACACATACTATCAGGTATACTTATGTGTCTGTCGATGCTGTTTATTGACCTTATACAGGAAGCCTGCAGGCATGCCAGAGGAGGAAATATCTTTGCCTGACTGGCTGTCTGGTGTCACTCCACCTCCACTGCTTGCTGTTGGAGATAAGATGTCACCATCTCGGTCATCATCACCCTCATTGCTGGAAGCAGGCTCAATAACCACAGAGGGAATGGGCATCTTGTCCTAAGATGAGATGTATTTAAAATGTAACTTCACCAAAATTTCATGAATGTATATTTAATGAGCAAACTTTCACACAAATTGTTAAAATGATTCTTAAGGAATAATTCTAAACACAATGAAATCCTAGTTCACTAAATAATTAAGTACAAACATCTAAATGAAGTTTCATTTCACAATATTACATTACAGTATACAATTTTACAAAATCATAATAAAGAAAATGCATATAGACCATTAGTATTCTGCATATAACATATAAATATCGCATACATCAAACAGTTTTTATGCTACATCCAAAGCACAGACATTTGAGTTCCTATTAGTCACAAGAGTACCAAAGTACAGTATAGCTACTTGGCTGAATATCTACCTCCTCTTCAAAATTCTTTGAAGCCCCTTCCTTACTGGCTTCATCCCCTGGTTTGACCTGTACTGTACCAGTTTCTCCTTCTGGTTCGACCTCTAGGGTACCAGGTTCTTCGTCTGGCTTGACCTCTAAGGTACCAGTTTCTCCTTCCGGTTCGACCTCTAGGGTACCAGTTTCTTCTTCTGGTTTGACCTCTAGGGTACCGGTTTCATCTCCAGGTTTGGTCTCTACTGTACACGTTTCATCTTGTGGTATGCCCTCTACGGTCTAAAAGATGCATTGGGTTGTGAGAGTCAGAAAGAGGACACTCACTACAACTACTCATTTGGATGGATCAGTGCGGAGAAGGCACTTAGCACAATGAAGGGAACTGGGACCAGTTTAACTGCAGTGGTTGAAACTGTCCTCAGTGAGGAGAGGATGAGGATAATTTTAGGAATAAACAAATTGGATCATGCCATCTGAGTTAGGGAAGGTTAATCAGGTATGAGAAAGGGTTTGGGGAAGAAAACAAGCTATGGTTCTGGGGACTTACTTAAGGCACAGGGGAACTAAGTCATCTGAATGCTAATCTACCACTTAACCTTACTACTGGTAATAAAGTTTTTCTTCTACATTTGACATCACATCCATAATTTCCCAGCAAAATTAACAAGTCTCTATAAAGAACTGTATTTTGTACATACAGTAGTGTATTCTATACAATAGTGTATTTTACAAAGTCGGGCTCAAACATTCACTTCAATAAAAATATGTTTTTATCAGTCATGTCAAAGAAAAAACTACACCAATTAACTTAATAACACCCTAAAACCAAAAAAAAAAATGTTAGATCATGTACATTTTTACCTTGATAACCTACTACCCTGATTCTGCTCTGGTTCTGACAAGCTAGATAATACCATAGCACATCACACATTCAGAATTTGTGAATGATGATGTTATATAAATTATACATAAAAAGATAAGAAAATGCAATGAAATGGAATGGATTTACCATTAAAACCACAGAGTCATTTGTGACAACAAAGTGTACAAAAATATCAAAAAAGTGAATTACAGTTGTAATTTTAAAATATGTTTACACTCATTTCATAGTATATAAATTCTTATTTGTTTTGCTTTTTATTTGTTTTTTTGGCAGTTTTATTGCAATTGACTTTGTGGTATCATGGATCAAATAATTTGTGCAAAAATAAATTACAAATAATAAAAAATAAAATAAAAAATAAAAAGATTAAACCAAATAATAGATGTTATTAATGTTCCTTAGGTGAGGAAGTGGGAAGGGGCCCAGAAGTTAAGTGTTTTAATGCAAACTTTAAAATATTTTTTTTCTGAGCTGTTATGTTGAGCATTGTCATAAACAAAAAGATGAAATATACTCTGCAGTGTAAATGAATGTTATACAGTCTCCATCCACCAATAAAGTATTCACATAAAAACATCTGTCAAAAACAGACAAAGTATAAACTGGACAAAATGTTTAACACCAATTATTTCTATAAAAAAAAAAAATAATAATAATAATAATTATGAATTCTAATTAAAACATAATCAATCCCCTACTTAAATAACTAAGATATACAGTCCCAGTCAAAAGTTTGGACACAAGATTGGACTTATTTTCTACATTCTAGAACAATACTGGATTGATTTTTTTTTTCACTTTGAAATAACGCATATGGAATCACGTCATTCATGCAAGAACAGTATTATCAAGTGCATTTACAAAACGCATCAAGCACCATGATGAAACCATCCCAGGAAAGCAAGACCAAAAGTTACCTCTGCTACAGACGAGAAGTTCATTTAGAGTTACCAGCCTCAAAAATCACCAATTAACAGCACCTTACTGTAGGTTAGAGCCCCTATGAAGGCTTTACAGAGCATAAGTAGCAGAAACATCTCAATATCAACTGCCAGAGGAGATTATTGTATATTTTGCATGCCTTCAGCATTGCCTTACAATGTAGGGTAAATAAATGTAAGTAAATTGAACATTTGTGAGATTTTATCTTTAACAGTAATGAGAGATAGTTGTAATCTATGCTAGAATCTGTAAAATTCCTCACTGCACAAAAATAATTTGGTCAACACTGACACTATCCATTGTAATAGTCTGTATTTAGCTTGATGTCTGTCTGAAACCAGCTGTCAGCCTTAATTAGGAAATACATGCAATAGGAAGGTAACTCATTAGTTACCTTACTATTGACTTTCTATTTTATTTTAAGGATTCAATAATTCTCCTTAGATTTTTTTTTCTGATCAAAACTAAAATATTTTGTTTAAGATACACATACTGTAAAAGGTTTCATACTGAGACAGCATATTACGCAGACACCACAACTAAAAAAGCAATATCCAGCGTGATTTTTTATTTTATTATATAATATTTTCCAAGGCAATAGTAATAGAGAATAGTTACCGGAGTCTCTTCGATAGGAGACTCTTTATCTTCTGCAGGGGCCTACACACAAAAGAAACATGAATAATTATCGTTCACGTGCACAAGAATGAAACATATAGGATGCCTTCAACACAAGGAGTTTATAATCCTTCCAACTATATACATAGCTTTCATGGTCTATTTCAAAGGCAAATCAATAAAAATAAATGTAAGTAGTAGTATTCGTTTATTCCGTGTAATTAAAAAAGAATATTCTAGTACCAGGATACTATTAAAAATGGATATCTCTGAAATAGTTGCTCTGCTATCACATACATATGTTATTAAGCAGAAAGGTGTGAGGAAAAAAATATATGGAGACTGTCCTATGGATCTGCAGCAGGGTACAAAAAAATCACTACAGTGTAAACAGGTCTGAAATTATATGGAAAAAGTAGGAAGGGAGTTACCAGAGCCTCTGAAGATGGCTCCTCTACTGACTCTGCTACTGGAGCAGATTCCTATATATGGCAAAAAATTAGCTGTAATTAAACACACTTAATGTCTCATTCTTGTTTCAAATATGCATAAGTGTTAAGGATGATACGGCACAGTGTATAGTGCACAGTATGTATGAGTAGTGCTGCATATGAACTTGAAATTTGAATTTGAATTTATTTAATGCCATTCATAACAAAAGGCATATTTACCGGAGCCTCTTGGCCGAGTTGGTCTTTCTCAGTGTCATCAGCTGGGGTGGTCTACATATAAAATATTTTTTACCCCAGTTATTAAAAAATCCTTGACTCGAATATGCTTATAGTCAGATAACTACAAACAACACTCCCCCTCATTTTGTATAATATATGTAGTAAGAATAATAATACTAAGATTCTTGTAGGTAGAAACTCAACCTTATTTTCTGTAGCCATGATGTATAATGTGGACAAACAAGTCAAATACTGTTACTATCCAAAGTCAAGATAAATTAGTGTGACATGATAGATATGAACATAAATTATTTCACAAATACAACAAATATTGGTTTTTTCTCTTAGACTCTTGGACAAGTTTATCTTTAGTGTCATTAAAACAAATTTAACATAATTAATGATAAATAAAACTAACAAAAACAATTTTGATTTTGATTTGATTAATAAGAAAACAAGATATGTGTGGAAGACTAAAGAAAAGTTAAATTAATTAGATGCCTGGCAATTGATCAAAACAATAAATATATTTAACAACAATAATACAAATGTTTTAAATTTTACTTATCATTTCCTTCCTTCCGAAGATTACATTAGGCAAGGAGTTGCTTTAACCAGTAAAGTGGTAAATATAATCAAATGGAGGTTTTCAGAGTTAGACCATATGATCAAAAGTTTGTGGACACATGACCATTACACCTTATCATCCCTAAGGGTCATCCCTAATTTGTTGACACAAAGCCCTAAGCACACAAATATACCCTTACTACCCTTACACATGCTCATTTATGCAGTTTTCCAATCATTCAATCACGTGACAGAAGCACAATGCATAACATCACTGATACAAGAGATTCAAATAATGTTCCACATCGAAAATTAGAATCTGGAAAAATGTGATTTCAAAGATGGGCTATCAGTGATGGGCAAATGGGCTGGCCTTGGAAATGGATACGTCTTGTGGATAAGAGAGATCACAGCTAAATGGACAGACTGATTTGAGCTGCCAGAAAGAATCTAGTAACTCACACATTAAAACCACACTTTGCTACGATTGTGAGCAGAGAAGCACCTCAGCATAAAGAATAATTGGAAAACCTCGAGGTGGATGGGCTACAGCAGCATAAAACTATATCGGGTTTCATTCCTATTGGCTAAGAACAGGAATCTGAGGTGATGATACCCACAGGCTCACCCAAACCGCACAGCTGAAAGTATATAAAAAAAAAAAGAATCAGTTGGTCTTTATCCAGATTGTATCTGCCAATCATAGCCTTTGATTCTTGTTTATGGCTGACAGGGTATGGAACCTGATGTGCTTTTTTGTTGTTCTAGCTTATCCATTTAAGGTTTAATGTGTTGTGTATTGTAACTGACATGGTTACAAGTGCTCAGCACGACTGTCAAGGGTGTTTTTTTTGTTTTGTTTTTTGAGTTATTATCAATTTCCTGTTGGCTCAAAACCATCTGGTCATTCACCCCTGATCTCTTTTATTAGCAAGGTGTTTCAGCCTGCAAGTGTAAAGAACCACAAGAGATAAGCATTTTTTGCTAAAATACTCAAACCAGCTCATCTGGTTCCAACATTTATGCCATGGTTGAAGTCACAGCATTTGATCACGTTATGATGTTTGATCTCAACCTTAATCTGCATTATTGTATACATTGTGCAGCTGCTACATAACTGAGTGATTGGATAACTATTGTTTAAAACACATATGGGTGTGATGGTCATGTGTCCAGAAACTTCTGTCTATATACATTGTTTGTAGTATATAATGCCAGAATTTTTACCAGGGTTTTCCCAAGCCACCACACATATACCAAAAAAGATGAAGGTTTTTTTTTTTTTTTAAACCAACATACTACATTTACAAATATTAAATAAAAAAGAAGAAGAAATGAAATGGAATTGAATTGAAAAAAAAAAAATTCAGTTTTCATTTCCAGTCATACGTGAGAGAAAAACACAAAAACAAAACGTTGAACATAAAAATAAAACGTTAATAAAATGTTATTAATGAGATACAAATTAAAAGGTAATAAAATAATACAAGGTTAATAAAATTAATAATAAAAAAATATATTTCTCATGAAGCACAGTAATGTAATGAGCAAGACGATGTACGCAGTGCAGTCATTGTGAGGCTAATAAAAAAGGAACATACCTCAGGCTGCTCTGCTACCATAGCTTCGGCAGCTTCAGGAGACTCCACTATGCTCTTAAATAGCAGCACGGTACATAAAAAAATACCATTAACTACAAACCTTTTTTACAAAAGACTTGTAATAGAAGTATGGTTAAAAAAATGGTTTAAGCATAAACAATATTGGGCTAACATAATCACCAAACCATAATGAACAGAATAATGATCTGGTTACGGTAAAAATAATGACTGATGAATGATATAGCTGATGTAAATAAGCAAATAAATAAATACAATAGGGCCACTGACACGAATACAAATTTTTGTAATGAGGATAAAATGACACGGGTGCTGATGAAGATATGTGACCATTTCATTGTGGTGAAGATAAAGATGAAGATGATGAAGAAGAAGAAGATGATGATGATGATGATGGTCATGATGATGATGATCATATTGGTGATGATGGTTATGGTGATAATTAAAATACTTATACAAATAATTAAAATGACACCAACAATGCTATTAACATTTGGCCATCGATAAGCAATAACACTCACAGAAGCAGTCTCTGCAGGTGGGCTGCTAGCAGCAGTGGTTTCTGCCAGTTCAGTAGTGGTTTCTGCCAGTTCAGTAGTGGTTTCTGCCAGTTCAGTAGTGGTTTCTGCAGAAGGAGTCGTGACACTACCCTCAACCTCTGGGGCCTGGGTTGGTGACACCTCCCCCTCCCCCTCTCCCACTTCACCTGGGGCTGCTTCTGTACCAGTTTCAGCCCCTTCTGGGGTCTCAGACTTTAAATATACATACACATATGCAGTATGAGAATAACAAATTCTACGAAATTAAAAGCAGACATGATTTGTCCTCTCAAAAGGGAACAGTTTTTGAAATAATGGTCAATAGATATTTAGCTTAGATGTAAAAGTTTGGAACAAGCTCTGAAGTTGTCCATACAAAATTACATACTAATATGGGGAAACATATGATAATAAACCTGCAATAGTCATTAAACATTAAACATAATTGAGTTACCAGAAGTACATTTTAGCTTTAGACATGACATTGTAGGTGCATTTTACTTTTTTATATCAATGAAAATAAGTTGTCAAGTTCAAATACAATTACAAAAATTCTAACAGATGCAGAATAACTATTCTGAATACAAATTAAAAGAAAATACTTTTATATGTTATCTGATATACAAAAAATTATATTGATTACAATACAACACATTCATAAAAATGATCCTGGACTGCCTAAATGATACTGTATATCCTATATAATTAGGCTGGCATTACTTTGATTACGGTGTGTAGTGTGGTGGCTAATTTTTATTTGTAAAAATGATTCCTCTAATCTTTATCCTCACTAGCATATTAAAACCTTTTATTCCAATTAGTCTCACTAACAAGTGGTTAAGGCAAAGTCCTTAGGTGTTTTTTATTCTTAATGCAGGCCATTAATTTGACCTTTCTATTGTGTGCCTTTTTTATTGGCCAGGCAATATGCAACATGCATCAGTGTGATGCTCTCTCATCCCAAGCAGAACCTTTTCTGAGTTTCAGACACTCTTTCAACTCGCTTTAAATAAAATATTTAAGATATATTTTAACAAATGCAGATGCACAACACTGGGAATCCATGATGCCAATCCCCAATCCCAAATTTTAGTTTTTAATGTACACTAAGACAGTATAATCTATTGTGTTAAAGAGAACCAACAACTCACCATTTTATCAAAGTCCGCCACAAAAGGTGCAACTGAGGCATCCGCCTTTGTAAGAAATAGAAAAGATATGAGAGGAAACTGTTAACAAATCAAACAAGTTTGCGTAACATATTAAACATGAAGGTTACTTGTCAAGGTAAGAGAATTATAAATGTAAAAATTATTAAAGTAATCTGAACCTTCTAGAGAAGGGGGATGATAAGATGATGACAGTAACAGAGACAATGTTATATGTGTAAACAAAAATAGTCTATAACTTTTTAAGGTTGCCGAACATCAGCGCTTTAGCAATATACACTGATCAGCCTTAACATGACAATGCAAAACATTCTGGCCCATCGGGGCATGACTCCACAACACCTCTAGGGGTGTGCTGTGGCAGGACTTTGGCCAGCGAATCTTTTGGGTGGTGTGAGTTGCAGAGTTAGAGCTCTGTAAATTGGACGTTTGTCTGGCGCATTACATGTGTGCTTGCATGGATTGGGATCTGGGAAGTTTGGAGGTTGAGTTGGGAACCATGGGCTCTTTGTCTGCTGGGCTCCATGCATAGTGGGCTGTGGTGTACTATTTGTTCTGGTGACTTACTATTGTGGTCAGCATTGATGTTTGATCCTGTGACCAGTTTACTGGTGTATACTGTAATTGATAATCAACGTTAATGTGTTAACATCATGTAATGTTAATGTTATGGCTGATCAGTGTATAAACTTAAACTATCTGCGGGTGTTTAACTTGACTTAAACTAAGAATAAACGAAAGCTGCATCATAATTACATTTTGGCAATGTCCCTTCTACTTTGTATATGTGATGATGACAATTTAAAAATCTGCAGCAGTCAGTAAAAAACTCTATTGGAACTATACACTTGTCTAATTGGCTATTTACCTGAGCAAGTCCTTTTTTATCTCTGTTGGACACCTAAACCAAACCGAATAAACAGTTTAAATACTGGCTCAAAACACACTTGCCATGTATGAGTAATGAGAGTAGGAACACTATTTCAACCAAAAATCAGACGCAAACAGAGGAGAGACCAGAGGCAAGGGACCAGGATCTGTAGACTCTGAGGGATTCTGGGATCTAAAGGGGTATGTAGCAGGAAACTACTGCTTCATCTGCAAGCAGGAAAAGAGCTTTTCGCTGTGATAGGTTCATGCTACACTAAAATAAGGAGGAATTCAGTACCTCTTCCTTTTCTGCATCTATTTCCTGGTACAACTTTCCATATCTCCGATTTGCAACCTCATCTTCAGACAGGTCAGAATTCTCTGGTTCTTTAGCAATGGATGTCTTTTCCATAGCTGCCATCTTTGGACTAGGGATGTAATTTTGACCATGACAAGGAACAAATGAGTCTTGAACTGGGCAATTGTCTCTAGACCAGCTTGGCGAGATGTCATCTTGGCCACCAGACAGGAAAAAGTCACCCCTGTCATCTAGCTCCTGCCAAGAATCCTTACTGGACCATTCTAAAGCATCAGTTGGGGGAGGGAACACTGCCCACTGGGCAAACCTATTCCTAGTTGAGTCTCTTGCTTCCCCACTTGATTGCACAGTCATTGTGGATTCCCAGTCCCTGGCCCATCCCTGGTTGCTCTTGGTGGCCAAAGCATTTTGGTCTCTCTCTCCTAAAATGTGGATCTGATGAGTGCTACTTGCAAAAAGGTTCTGGTGAGTCTCACTTGCACTAGTCTCACTGGTAATATAGTCTTGTGTAGTCTCAGTAACTAAAGTATTATGTTCATTCTCACTAGTAAAAGAATTCTGGTTCGTCTCACTAGCAAAAAGATTATCTTTCTTATGGTTCTCACTAGCAAAATCCTCCCGCTTAGTCTTACAAGTGAAAAGATCTTGATTATTTTCATATGCAAATGGATCCAAATTAGCTTCATTGGTAAAAAGATCCTGGATAGTTCTGTTGGTAAAAGAATCACTTTCACTGTCAAAAGGATCCTGGTTAGTCTCAGTGGCAAAAAGATTAGTCTCGTTGGTAAATGCATCTTGATTATTTCCACTGGAAAAGGAATCCCAATTAGTTTTATTGGCAAACGGATCCTGAACAGTCTCACTATGGTACTGGTAAGTATCACTAGCAAAATAATCTTTATTAATTTTGCTGTTGAAAGGATCATGGTTAGTCTCACTGGTGAAATGAGCTTGGACTGTTTCTCTGGCAAAGTTATCCTGTTTTGTTTCAATGATAAAGTTATCTAGAGTGTTTTCAGTGGCAAAGGAATCCCAACTAGTTTTGTTGCCAAAAGGATCCTGGTCAGTTTCACCAACAAAAGGATCATTAGGATCATTAGTCTCATTGGGAAAACAATTCTGGTTAGTCTCACTCGAAAAATTATCTTTGTTAAATTTATTGGTAGAAGGATCCTGGTTAGTCTCACTGGTAAACAGATCCTGCACAGTTTCACTAGCAAAGGAATCCTGGTTATTCACACTTGCAAAAGGATCCTTGTTATTGTCACTGGTAAACAGATCCTGCACAGTTTCATTGGCAAAAGGATCCTGGTTAGTCTCACTTGCAACAGGATCCTCATTAATCTTACTTGCAAAAGGATCCTCGTTAGTCTCACTTGCATAAGGATCCTGGTTAGTCTTATTTGCTAATGGATCCTTTTTAGGATCCCAATAGATCCCTTTTGCTAAATGATCCTGATTTGTTTCACGTCCTACAGGATCCTGGTTTATCTCACTTGCAAAAAGATCTTGGTTAGTCTCATTTGCAAAATGATCCTGGTTTGTCTCATCTTTAAAAGGATCCTGGTTAGTCTTACATACAAAAGGATCCTGGTTAGTCTCCCTTTCAAAAGCATCCTGGTTAGTCTCACTTGCTAATCGATCCAGTTTAGTCTCATTTGTAAAAGGATCCTGGTTTGTCTCAATTGAAAAAGGATCCTGGCTAGTCTCACTTGCAAAAGGATCCTGGTTAGTTTCACTTGCAAAAGGATCCTGGTTAATTTTATTAGCAAAATGATCCCAGTTATTCTCATTGGTAAAAGGATCTTGATTATTCTGATTGGCAAATGGATCCCAATCAGTTTCACTAGCAAAGGGATCCTGGACAAAATTGCAAACAGGATCCTGGCTTGTTTCATTAGCAAAAAGATTTTTGTCTAAGTTGGAAAATGAGTTAATGTCAGTACCAAATGGATCCACCTCTTGATCCACAAAGTCCTCTTGATTTAAACTCCTTCTTGTTGCATTCTGATCTGATGTTGGTCCCTCATTTTCTGCAGACTCAAGCTCATCATCAGCACTTATCCATCCACTATTTTGACCTGGAACATCTCCCCACTCCTCAGCGGTCTCATATTCAGACCCTGACCCGTCCAACTCTCCCTGACATGTTAAGGAACACTTAGAAATGTTTCCCTCTTCTTCTGGGTATGATCCCTGCCCACTTTGCTCAGCGACCTCTGCTATTTCTTGGCCAAATTCATTTGTAAATATAAATCCTGGCATGGACTTTCCAGCTCCACTCTCCTCTAAACCTGTGGTTTTCTTTTCTGCAGTCCATCCTTCCTCATCCCCTGTCCACCCAAAGTGATGCGTGTCTAAGTCTGGTTGCTCTGATGCCCATCCTTCCTCAGTACCCTCCTGAACAGGCTGCTGCTTAAATGGAGGCTTTATCTTGTCACTCCTCAAAGTACATGTGCCACAGTCTGGATTTGGCTTTTGGTCATAGTTTTCATCCCAACTTCTAACCTCAGCTGTGGCTTCTCCTTGGAGCACTGCATCTGTGCTCCATCCATCTGCTGGAGGCCAACCTTGCCCATCAGTCGCAGGTTTAACATCTCCCAAATCTTGAGTTACAGAACCAAAATCTGCTGTCCAGTTGGCATTGAAGCCAGCATCTGAAGCCTAGTCAGAGAAAGCAGGTAGTGAGTATTTCTTGTCAATACTAAGTCATCAGCAGTCTTTTCGTTCACCTTCTGTAAGGTTTGACATGTTCGCATACATGACAGAGTAAATAAATATTAAACCGCAACCAACGCAAGAAATGATTGCCAATGTCTGTGAAAAAAAAATACTTATACAGTGGAACCTTGGATTGCGAGCATAATTCATTCCGGAAGCGGGCTTGTATATTAAAACACTCATAAATCAAATAATTTCCTCATAAGAAATCATGGAAACTCAGATTATTTGTTCCACAACCCCAAAAAATAAATACATAAAATATTGAATACAAAATATAAGGTAAAAATGAAACAAATTAATCTGCACATTACCTTTGAAAACAGTAAAAATGAATCCCGACAAATTCTATTGGTGTTTGTGGTGTGTATATGTGTACGTGCGCACAACGCTGTGTATGTGTGTGTATGTGTGTCTCTGGGTGCGTATGCGTGTGTGTGTGTGTGTGTGTGTGTGTGTGTGTGTGTGTGTGTGTGCCACCCTCTCCCTCTTCTCTTCTTACACAGCACAGATGATGATTATACCAGTGACCAGTTATAAAAAATAAACACTCGCAATCCGAGGTTCCACCATATATATTATCTATAAATTTTTACACTGCTCGGCCAAAAAAAACACCTGGATTCAACTAAGCTAATAGGTAAGATCCTTCTACTGCAGTGATTAATAGGTAAGGTGACAAGTTATTTAACTGTACAATAACTGATGTGGTGTGGAACTTCTCATTTCTTAAACATCCAGGTCAGAAGAAATATTCTATAAAAAAAAACAAGGAGATTGCTGGGTTAGGATTAGGGTTAGGTAAAATTGGCTTAAGAACTATAAAGCCTATTATTAAAACCTAGATAGTCCTCTGATGATGGTTCAAGATAGTCGTGAACCATCATCAGAGGAAGAAATGTGGTCAGATGCATTTAAATTTATTTTTTTTTTTTTTTTTTTAAAACAACAACAGTCAAACTCTCAGGTAAAAGTAAAAACATTTCTTCACACACAAGAGAACTCAAGGAATTAAGACTAAACAATTGTGTAGCCTTAAGAAAATTACTTATCACTTATAAAAAATAAAAATAAAAAAGTTTAAATTTGCTAAGGAGCATAAAAAATGGACCATGGAGCATTGGAAAAGGTCTGATGATACATATATATTAATGAGAACAAAATTTTCCTTTTCCAGAGTGCGGAAAGATAGAGGCATCAGGATAAGAAGAACAGGCGATGCATCCATCATGCCTAGTGCTTACCACACAAGCCTGTGGAGGCAGTGTTATGATATGGGTTGCTTCAGTTGGTCAGGTCTAGGTTCAGCAACGTTATGTGCCCGAAAAACTATGTCAGCAGATGACCTGAGTATACTGAATGACCATGTTATCACATCTATGGATTTTTTTTCTCCCTGATGGCAATGACAATGGTAGGATTCATTGGCCAGTACAGACCTTAACCAGAGTCCAGACCTTAACCTCATTCAGAATCTTTGGAATGTGCTAGAGAAGACTTTGGGCCAACTCTTCCATAATGAATACAAGATCTTGGAGCGAAATTAAAGTTACTCTGGACTGAAATAAATGTTATGATATAGCATAAGCTTATTAAAATAATACCACAGCCATATTCAAAGCAAACACAGGTCCATAAGCTTAAGGTCCATAAGGTCCAATAAAATATAAGAGTGTGTGACTTTTTTTTGGCCAGGCAATGTATATATTAATTTATTAGAATGTTCCAATTTTAAACTAACTGGAAAAATGCTAAAACATTTAGGCAATATTTCGACAATAAGCTCATTTTTACTTACAGGCTGGGCATCAGTATTTGTCTGGAAAACAGAGAAAAATTCATATTAAACATGTTTATTTAGTTATTAAGCAATAATTGAAAGTGCGGAGTGTATTGAAAAAGTATAAAGACAGACAGACAGACAGACAGACAGACAGACAGACAGACAGACAGACAGATAGATAGATAGTAACATTATAGCAGGCAATTCACAGATTATGCAACAAATAAGCAACCAAACAAGGACAAACCAAAAGCTCTCACCGTCCAAAGATCCCACGATAGTGCCTAGGAAAGTACAAAACAGACAGCCTGCATTAGACTTTAATTGTTGCATACTGCTATACACTTGTTATATACATTAATAATTATGTGCTATGTATTCCTATATAATGGCAAGGCATACCAAAGAGGCATGTTGTTATTTTTCTGATCAGGAATGTAAGTCCCATTGATTGAGAGTGGGTTAAGAAACAGAAATGAACCTGAGATGCAGGTGGTTGGGCTTGACCAACAGATGTATTGCTGTCTGGCTTGAATGGGTCAAAGTCCAAGTCCAGGAGAGATTCTGTGGTTTTCTCATTTGCCTAAAATAAGACGCATTTCGTAGTTATCTTCAGTATCGTGTGAGGCCAGCAACTACAGATACATATCTTCAACCCATGCTTATAAAATCAAAGATAATTTTTTTATATGTGTCCTAACCTGTGGTGAGGTGACACTAATCTCAGGAAAGCCTCCATCGAACAGGTTGATGATTTGCTCTTGGGCAATCTCCTTGCTTGGAGTGACTTTGGGAGGAGGAGGCTTTGGTGGTCCCATCTTGAGCTGATAATGACATGTTGTGCGCATATAATTATTTAGACCATCATCCCATGTCAAAACTAATACTGTATATGCATGTCAAAATGACAATAAACTACTCTAAGCTACAGGCTCACTTACATCTTCACTCTGTTACATGCAAAACAGAAAAAAAAACAAATATGGATCAGCAAAGATGCTTTTGTTTTGAAAGTTTACACTAAAAAAGCAACAAAGAGGCCGATTCTACAGTATCAGTCTCTTAAAGACGTGGAGAAGTTTTGGGAGAAATTATGTGCTTAAATGTTTTTTTTTTAACGATAAAAATATAATTTTTATCTTGTTCACTCAAAACTGACTAATAAAGTTTCACTAATTTTATGCAAAACTTCAACTAGTCATTGCAACATTTAACACTATTCTGATGGAATTTGGGTTAGATTCCAGGGCTGACCTGTGAGGGGGATTTGGGTCGAGGAGGGCCAGGTGAAGTAGGTCTCAGTGTGTGGTTGGGGCTGGCAGCAGGGCTGACTTCTGGACTCTCATCCTCGGGAGGTGTTGGGGTCCTAGCCAAGCGCAGTGGGCCTGAATCACTGAAAATTAAATTATATTTGGATGTAATATACTGTACACATACATATTATACAAAATGCTCACCTTCCTGAATACAACTCAAAATCTGTTTGCTATTGCAACCAAAGATACTGCTCTACTTTTATTTGAATAATCAAGTGTAGACACTCAACAAACCATCTAGAGTCCTGAACATGCACATCAACTAATTGCCAGTGTTGTGATATTGTTTAGCTGATTGGCTAGTTGATGTTCCTAAAATTACAAATTGAAACAGTCTATAGGTTGCACAGTCTGTAGAGTATTTACATTGAACTATCCAAAAATAGCGTCTCCAAAAAGTCTACCCAAAACTAAGCCACACACTACGTGTTTCCATTTGCAGCTTAAAGTGTATTGCTGAGGTGTTTTGCTTCTGCAGCACTACTATGTTGTATAGTACCACAGCCCCAGGGTGTTGATCCTAAATTACTCTCTATGGTACATCACATACCTTCTCTGACAGCTATAAGAGGAGGACAAATAGAACCAAAGCACATGAATATTACAAATTTGTTTCCAAACCATTAATAGGTAAGTTAATACAGTGGTACCCAAATGGGTGAAATTCTAATGTATTAATGACATTCTCAAAATGTAAAAATAATAACAATCAAGATAATAATTCATATTTAATGAAAATGGTATACAACAATCAGTATTTAGTATAAAATCCTCTATTTTCCGAAAACCGCTGGATCCCACCGGGTATAACATCAAAAAGATGTCTGCAGTACTCTGGGGACACCTTACCCAAGGCTTTTGTTGCCAAATACATTAAGTTTATACAACGAGTAGACATTTGCAGTGTTGACCCTTCTTTTTCAAGACCTCTGCTAGTCACCCTGGCATGCTGTCAATCGACACCTGAGCCAAATCCTGACTGATGGCAGCCCATTCTTGTTTAATCAATGCTTGAAGAATTCGTGGGTTTCTGTTTGACCACCCACCTCTGGGGTGTTTCCTGGCCATAGACCCAAAATTTCAATGTTCTGTTCCCCAAACCACTTAGTTATCACTTTTGCCTTATGGCAAGGTCATCATGCTGAAAAGGGTACCATTGGTTCATTACCATTCTCCTTGGATGGTTGGGAGAAGTTCCTCTCAGAGGATGTTTTTGTACATTTCTTTATTCATGGCTGTGTTCTTAGGCAAAATTCACAGTGACCCCACTTCCTTAGCTGAGAAACAACCCCACACATGAGTGGTCTCAGGATGCTTCACTGTTGGCATGACACATGACTGATGGTACTTTTACTTCAGTATTACCATAGTAACATCTGACAAAAAGATCTAAAAACACTGAAGCAACAGACTTGGTGAAAATAAAAATTTGTGTCATTCTTAAACTCCGTAAAAAGTGGTGAAATGTGTGTACCTCAGCAATCAGAATTTAAATGACAAATAAATTATAAAGACTCACCTGGGTGCTCCTTGGATGGTGAACATTTTATCTGAATGTTGCTCTGCAAGCTTGTTCATTACCTCATAAAGCTTGTGACAGAACTAGTATAGGAAAGAAGAAATAATATGGAAAAAACAGTTAAAATGTAAGTATTTCAAATGTTCAGCTTCTTGATAAAGTGCACAGAATAGTGTATACCATATAGTGTATAGTGGAGATGTGAAATATAAACTGCACCTAAAACATTAGTGCAATATATAAAGTCTTATTTTAATAGACATTTCCACCTGGCTTTTATAACAATACGTTCCAATTCGTCAGTCAGTAATTATGTGATTCGATGATTATATTATTATACTTCAGCCACAAAATGTGCTTGCTTTAGTCTGTACTCCTTTTCCTAATAATCAACTATATTCCTTTTAGTAATAATCAATTCGTAGGTACTGTTTTACTGATTATCAATAATAAATGCTACTTGTTTCATGCAAAGTGCTAACTTACCATACATTGTATATTAAATATTATAAAGGCTTTATGAGTATTTTTTTAACAGGCCAAAAACTTGAGCATCAGTACATTTCATCTTTCATTTGCATGCAGGGAGGAATTGAGACAGATGGAAAAGCAGATGGTTGGTGTAACACAGCAGTTGTCCTGCAGAAGGCAGCATCGAGGATGTCTGTCACTGCTGAGCAAAACAACCTTAAAATGGAGCAGCACCCAAAATGACTCAGTGAAGTACAGGCTACACATTAAAGCTGGTCTGCAAACTAAATTGACTTTAATTTAATTAAAATTCATTTTAATAAGCTTATAAGCTCTAGTCTCTTCATACTGTACTGTAGAGTGAAGAACATAGTAAAGACTGTGTATAGTATTGTCTCCCTTGATGTGGAGCTACCACACTTTTTGTGGGCATGTTTAAAATAAGTCTGATGAGAAAGTGAATGCCATCCAGTCTTTCCAGTCTGAGACATGCTAGTACTATGCACATCAATGAAGACCCTATGAGGTATTGGTTATGCAGTCAACTGATCAGTGCCATCATTATTACATCCTTATTAAGTTCTTCCTGTGTCTTCCAGATCAACTACTGTAAAAGCTTGATTGTGTTTCACAGCGATATCTATTGTAGGCTGAAAACTATCAATAAATGAAAGTATGGCCAAATACAGCATGGGTATAAACAAGAATATGACAAAAAGTCAACAAGTTATTGGTCAACATTTGACTATGAATGTATGTTGGTATTATGTCCTCACAACTATCAGGAAGGGTTTTTTTTTTTTTTTGCACAATGAAGACATATTTATATCAAAACTATAAAAATGTAAATTTTGAATAATAGGTGCATTATAATGTTCCTCATGTAAAAGGTTCCACAGGTAGAAGAAAAATGTTTTGTGTTGTTTTGCTCCTCTTTAAGACTGGGTGGTAAAAACACTCTTCTTCAAAAAATCCAATATTTGTTTCACTACTGCAACCAGATCTAAAAAGACCTATTAGTAGAAATAGTAATGCTGGCTTTTTTAAATGTGATACAATAATTTTTTTTTAATTATTTAAAAAATATGTCCCAATAAACAGGAAATAATAATTTTCTCTTTGTAATTCATTTCGCAACACTGATAGCGTTCTGAAATACAGAGAAGAAAGAATAGAGGTTTGGTAAAGAAAACCAAATGATTAATTCAGCGTGACAGATACAGAGGTGTCTGTTAAGGGATGGGAGGAGGTTCAGTCTGGTTCCCTGTTGGCTATGGCACTATTTATCCAGAGCACTGCATTACAGCTAAAAATACACCACACACTCATCAGATGCTTCATCACAACCTCTAGTGATAATATATGTAGTGTAGATGCTGCCAAATTACATGCGATTTACCCAATGAATATCTTACAAACACAGGGGTCTAAATATAAATCTACATTTATGGGTAGATTATGCATAACACTTGTTCTTGTTGTTTTCCATGATGATAACAAACCGTCCTGAGCAGATTGAGTAAGCCACCCTTACCTGAACCATTAAAAAATTTGGTCATATATCACTGTTTTTTTTTAGGCTACAAACATGTGTTGAAAAAGAGAATTCAGGGGGGACCATTTCTCCCAGATAAATATAGAGCAGAAAGGCAGCATTGTTAAAGAGTTAAATAGGCCATAACTGTCTCTGGTGAAAAAATCAAAGTCTACCCTGCAATTTAGAAAATGCACATGCCAGAACCCTGAAATTTTATGGATAATAATCAACTGCAGCTCTGCAAATCCAGCTGGGAGGAAGATGAGATTGAAAGGGCAATAATAGTCTTTGGCTCCAAGGAGAAATGCATGTTTTTTAGTGCATGAAAGCAATGATTGCCAGACATGTGTTACTTTTCTTTTAATGAATAGATTACCCATTTTCCGCATGCTTTAACGTCATCACTTAATTCATTCTTTTTGTGATGACTTCAACCAATCAGTTTGAATAGTCATATTATTGAAGGGCAAAACAGAAGGACTGGCTAAAACAGAATACCTGGATGAGAAATGTTAGGAACATTAATAACCATTAGCAGAAAGTGTTGGCAGTTAGTCTAAAGACTTCTGTTCCAAAGAGTCTAGAAATGTCCTACTGCTATCTTCATTAGCATAACTCTTACTATGAGTCATGCCATGCAACAGTGCAAAGAAGAGTCTGCTCATTATGAAGAAATGAGCATTGCGATGATCACAATACACCAGCATCTTTCACTTTGTGTTCTGTAATTTCAATTTAAAAACGTGTGACTTACAATTGAGATTTCCCTGTGAAATTTGGCTTCCAGGCTGCTGACACTCTTGAAGGTGTTCACATAAAAGCCCACTCGGCTGCAAAGACAGGAAGAGGACTTCATGAGAATACACAGAGGACTCGTGCTTCATGGTCCCATTCAGCCATGAAAATGCCAACATCTATGACTCATAGCACAGCATGAAGAGGCTGGATGTTCAAACGTACAAAAAAAAACCTCAAGTCTGATTAGCTGTGTGTTGCTCACAGAGGCAAATCCATTCCCCTTATATACTGACCCATCATCATTATCACATATACATACATATACTGTATAAATTTAAAAGAAAGCTCGGTGAGCAATAATTCTTACACTTTTTTGTTTTATACCTGGATATTTTTACTAGATAATGACTGACTGAGCAGAGCTCAGGGGACAAGTGAAAAAATTATGTAAGCACATTGCTATTCCTCTCGTAAACACCAAACAAGTCGTCTCTCTTAATGCTACACTCTCTTGAGCATTATTAGTATAATTTTTTTATGATATATTAATATATGTCAGCCCATAACATTCATAAGCTTGTCACATAGGATAAACACCAATTAGCCATAAAAACATTAACATTAAAGCCAAACCAGGTTTTGTGTTCCCGGGTGGCTCTGGGACTGGATGGTCTTTGGCTCCCCTGGGCATGAATGAGCCTTGGGTGCCCATGAGCCTGTCACTAGTTTACTAGTATATAACTGATAATGTGTTAATGTGTGGTGTTATTGTTGATCGGTGTAAAGCACTGTACAAAAGCCTTAGGCAAAGGAAAGAAATTCTATACAGCAAAAATGTTTGGAAAAAATTATTACAAACAGCAGTGAACAGCACTAAACTAAACAAAGTCAACATTAGGTGTGATGAACATTTGCCAAAAAAATTTTTTTTTTCATCTCAGCTACACTTTGTGCCAGAAACTGACACATTTACTTTTGCTGGTAAAAATAATAATTCATAATTAGACATTTTGACATAATTCATTACTGAGTTTTTTTCCTATAAAAAGTGGTCTATTACATAAGATGTAAGACCAAGCTCTCTGTCTAGAGAAGATTGTTTAACTTGCAAATACTTCCATATGCTCTGCAAAAAAAATCATGTATACCTCGGAAACATAATTACCATAATCATTAAAAAACACTTTCGCAGCCGAATTATATAAAGTCATTTAACCTGCAGAATATCATTATCAGAGTCTGAGCACATGAATACTGCAGTCCCTAATAAATCATTTCAATCAAGACTAAAGCCTTCAACACAGACCTACAAAATGTCCAGCAACACAATGTACTGCAATCCCATCATTTCTTACATGTTTTGCTTCTTTTTATTTCTAAACAGATCTATCCAAAAGATGACATAAAATTTATAAGCCCTGTTAAAAGAGAGAAGTATAATGCCTAAAGTCAGCAAATTCAGCTTATGATTTAAAGAGAAACGGTCGTTCTCCTGCTTTAGTTAATTAAAGACGAGCCTCAGCATCCTTTAGAAAATCTCAGGAACATACCTGTGTCCTGTTGTTGTGATGATGATGATGATGATGATGATGATAGTGACAGAAATATGATCAGCTACCATGCTACAGAGCTGCACAAATGGACACACTGGGCTACAGGGAAACGTCATCGTCAAAAGAATTCAATAGTATTGATAGGAGCTGTCAGAGTATTAGCCCTTCCCGGTTTGCCCAAAATGGGAATAACCTTGGGTGTCACTGAGTATCAAACTCTAAAACTGTGCAGTGCTTCCTGTCTTAACCAGTATGGGAATCACCCCAGATGCACTGAATAAAAGCTTCTGTTGTGTAATTTACATTTTTGGAATTGACAAATAATTTAAAAGAAAATAAGGGAATAAATTGTTGGCAGTGGTCTCTTCTGTGTATTTCATGTGTGTCTCCCTTTTCTTTTTCACTTTCTTTTATCTCTCTCTTTATCTGCAGAATGCTTTCAATGCACAGTTCTATCACTCTGCTACATGAATTACATTGTATTGTTCACAAAAAATATAATGAGAAAGGATTAAATTCCTGCTTAAATAGCAAGATTAATTATCTTCTCTGCAATTCCTGCTTGTTGCTTACTTGTATATGTAACATACAATTTTCCTTTGGGATTAATAAACTACTCTGTCTTTTTCCCTAACAAACATAGGTTTTATACTAGTCTTTTTTATTAAATACATAATAGCGCTGCATACCTTTATATTTTACCCAATTGTACTTTTCTTGCCTCTTTTGGGACTTAATAACTTTGACCTTATTTAGTTTTTAAATTAACTACTGTAGCATCAAGGATCATTATCCACCCCAAATGTACCTCGGGGGTCTGAAAACTGCTTATATTGTAAACGATTTCACACAACACAGAAAAAATAAATATGCCTATAAAATACAGTATACTTTCACAACATTATGAGTGATTTAAGGTTTATTCTGTAGCATTTTCGTGTGACTGATTTTACTAATTGCATTGCTTTAAACAGTTAGATGTGCACTTTTTTCCCCTGCTTCCTTCCTATCTCATATTAAGTGAAAGATCCTCCCAGTCAGAAACCTGCCTTTCTCACAAACTAGAATTGGGGGTTCCATGAGGTCCCATGATGATCCGCACGATGACATGAAACAATGTGACGTACAAACAAGCGATGGAACCACCACCAAGAAGATGCTGTCCATGTCACCCATATTTAAATCCACCACTGATCATGACACAGTGAGACACAGTGTTTGCTCTCTCTTGGTGTATTGTTTATTCATTTTTTCATGTTTCCCAGAGATCCAGTTCATAAGCCCAGGAACATTATTTTTATCTAGGACACCAGCGTTGTAAAGTACCATTATTCTCATAATATTTTATGCTGTACCTGGAACATGGTAATACCAAATAAGTTATTATTGTTGTTGTTGTTGTTGTTGTTGTTGTTGTTATTATTATTATTATTATTATTATTATTATTATTATTATTAAAATATCATTAGATATACTAGATATACCATAAAAAGTCAAGTTTAGATCAGAAACATAACATTTTTACAAAACAAAAGAGATTTCCTTTTCAATGTAGCACAGTTTCAGTGCTCTCATGAAAGATGACTCACCTATCCCACAGATTGGGCAGCTCATCCTGCAGATCCACATTCAGATCATCAAACACCTTCTGTGCCTTTTTCAAGTCTTCTTCTGCCTTTATGAAAACAGAGAACAGGAAATCAAGTTAATCTTTAGCATATCCGCGGGGACCAGTACAGTACAGTACAGCACATGCTACACAAAATCTATAAAATCTATAGAGTATAAAGCATGTCCTTCTGTACCTTAGCAACCTTTCTTTCACTCTTAACAGCGGAAGTCTGCAGGGTCTCGAAATGGTGCCTTGCACTGTCATAGTCGATTAACTTTCTGCTCCGCTTCGCTACACGCACCTAAAGAGGGACAAAATAATTATTATACGTTTGCTTTATAATAAAGTTGCCCTTTGATAAGTACCAGGGATAAGCTACTTTTAAACCCACCGCAGACTGTAACATGCACATATGGTTAAACTGACAGAGAAGTTAAAATTGTAGAATTGTACCTTGAGATCAGGGAACTGGGCCAAATATGTGTCCAGTGCTAAGATTGTGGAGTCAACCAGCTTTTCATGGAAGTCTTCCCATAATTCATCACAATTCTAGAAAAAAATATACAAAGTGTTGTAATTATCCAGTTCAAAGAGAAAAAAATATAACTGGCAAATCTCTGACATACAGTACATATACTGTACATATATATAAGAAACTGTGTAAATGCTAAAATATAATAAATGCATGTCATAGCAAAACATGATGCATTCTCATCTAACTACAGTTCCATATGTCATGCATAATGTAAAAACATTCAACTGACTTTGGTATAATGTTTAAGTAGAGAAAAAAAATACTTTTTTAGTCTGTTGACTGCGATTTGAGTTCAGATTCAGACTTCAGTTGTTCTTTTTTTAATAAGCCCCTGTTATCAACCACCAAAGAACATTTTATATTGTTTTTAAAATACCTAAAGGATTTTATTAAAACCCATTATTTAAAACATCATATTGTTACTATATTACATATTTAACATGGCCACAGAAGCTGATTTATCAATTTTGACAAAACCATGGAAGGAGGATTGCATTCTGCAAAATAATACAAAAATGACGATTATATGATCAAAACAAAAATTGACATATTTTGACAATAATTTGGCATTTGTGCCTTTTAACAAATATATGACTTAAATAAAACATGCAGAAAATATTCTCTAACAGTTTGTAATACTTTTTGCATCGTTTGCTGCCAGAATGGATTTATTTCAGGTTGCAGTAACACTCTTCATATATGTTCATAAAAAACATCGTCTTGGGATGCAACATCAACATTGCTCTGAAATTCATCGACATTGCTCTGAAATTCGAGGACATTTGGGTAAATGGAACAATCAGTGAAATGTGCTTAGTCATCATCTGAGATTCAGTACTCAAAAGGGACATTTCATTGACATTGATTCACTGCCAACATTTTGTTAAGTTTATAAAAAAAGGATCGATGGCATTGATTGAGTTTGTTTTTCCAGGGCCTTATCCTTGCAGTTACCTTTCGGGACGGAGCTTGTAATGTATTTAAACTACAAGCATTAAGCTGTCACCTGAACATCTTTTAATGCTGATTTTAGAGTAGGTAAGCAAGCAAGAAACGTTTGTGTTATATTACATTACATTACATGTTGTCTCTGTTTAGACACTTATGACAGCTGATTGAAATTGTAGGCTATAATCCATGCTATTAAAATCCCTCTGTGGGGTTGTACTGGACCCACTGCTGTGAACAACGGGTTTAATTGCTTTAAATAATTTGCATGTGTTTGTACTACACTACGGTATCAGGTACGTTTCGGTGAGTGGACGTTCGTTTCTTTAGAACAGATGACAATAAAACTATGGTTAATGAAGACAGTGCAATATAACCAGTCTCAGACTGACCCAAAATGAAGGGTTCCTTTAGTCATCCTTGCTGTAAACAGGCACTATCTAAGCTATAGCTGACTGAATTGGTGCTGATTTAAAGCCAGTGTACAATGCATATTTTCTTATCGATGAATTGAAACAGCTAAAATGACACTCACCTTTCCGATAGACATCACATCGTCCTTCCCGTGCCACTCAGGCTCGTACACTTCGTGAAGAGATTCTGTCAGGCTCATAGAGGCCTGCTGCATTCCTGCAGTTTTACCAAAGAGCAATCTAAGCTAAGCACCCCTATTCATCATTTTAGCAGCATCATTTACAGAAGGCTGTTGTGTGTGTGTGCGAGTGTGTATTAGGATGAGTCACCTTTCACAGCTGCTATGTACGCCTTCATCTCCCTCTGTAGCCTTGCACCCTCAGACTGGAGAGACAAAACAAAACAAGGCTCTGAGCATAAAAAAAGCACAAAGCAGTATCTGACCATAATTGGCCTAAACGCTGTGAGCCATAATCGCAGAGCATGCCATAGATCATATCTGTCACTTTTTAACCAGTAAACACTTGTGTAAACCACATCTGCAGATTTAATAACATTAATGAGTGGCACAAAACAAGGCAAGAATTTTATCTACAAATACAAACAAGGTTGAATAATGGGGTATGGCTGGTTGGTGCTTTACTATGCCATACCGTATTTCACCAGGATTAATATTTAGCCTTGTACTGGCTGGTATGTAGGGCCCGTTTTATTGCTGGAGGTGAAATCCTTTTGCAACAATGTGAGCGGCAGACACTAATTCAGCAGCCTCGCTATTTCATTTCCATCTGGATTTTATACAGGAGGAGGCAGTGAAAGGGTTTGCAGTACAGACAGACAGTCACGTAGAGGAGAGGAGAGGAGAGGAGAGGAGGTCTAGCTGGCTGATATATAAAACAGTCTAATCGGGATTAGTAAGGACAGGTGGAAAGGCAGGATTAGACTGTAGCTTTTCCTCACCATTGGCATGTTTTACCAGTAAAGCACATGTCCCTGTTAAATTCTAGTATAAGTCACCCCCACAAAATGTATGTACAGTAAGTGGCATTGTGGCGTACTGATTAGTACTGTCGCCTTGCACCTCCATGATCGAGGGTTCGATTCCTGCCTCATGTAAACGTGCGTGTGCCCTGTGATAGATTGCCACCCTGTCCAGGGTGTACTGTCTCCTAATATAGGCTTCACCCCCATGTGACCCTGTATACAGGGTAAAGCGGTATAGACAATGATTAAGTGAGAATGTATACATACTTTTAGTGGAAAACTATAATTGTTAATGTCTGTGACTATCCAGTATCATCTTCTATACATACAGTATAATAAAACTCTAAAGTTGGCATGTCTGTACATTGAGGATATTTGCGGAAAAATACTTTCGGGGGACGTAAGATGAGTACAGCAACTCAAACATAAAAAATAAATGATTCACAAGCACCCTGATTATTTTATGCAATCATAATGCGGATTATTATTCGATTCTGAAATCTCACCTCTTGTCTCTTGAAGTTCTGAACACACTGATCAAACTCCTCATCTTTTGTCTCATCAGCCTTCCCCAACTTCTGCAAGACCTATAAAAAGGAAGAGAAACACAACAATAACCACTGTACAGAACACAATTTTATATTATGTAGATCAAACAGTACAATGAACTTTTAAACGAAAGGCCGCCATGTCTGTTATCTCTAATAAACCTGGTGTATGGGCAGGTGACGTTATCAGCATAAAAAAAATTAACGTATATACGTTAATATATACGTATACTTTGGATTATTATTATTAATAATGTACAGTACCCCGACTGACAGTGGCTTGAAAATGTGTATAGAACAGATAAAATGCCATGTGAAGAAAAAAAAAGCAGAGTCTATCTTCAGCACTTAAAATGTCTTACATGTTTAAATGAACTGCATGAAACTACATTATGATTAAAAAATCTTTTTTTTTATAAAGTGCATTTATTTATGTGTAGTTTAGTATCCGGGCTATGTGATATGTGCTGAGTTTTTTAACGTTCTGTGCCTTTGTGGGTTTCCTCAGGGTTTTTCAGTTTCCTCCTGAAACATGGCTATGCTTATTTGCCTCTGGTCTAAATGAGGGTGTGAACGGTTCCCTGCAACAGACTGACAACCCAGCCAGGCTGTACTGCCACCCAGGAATAAGCTCCTGATCAACTGCATCCCTGACCCAGTTTTTAGTACCATAACATTTCACATCCCATGTACAGTTGGAAAGAATGTTTAAAATGCCCATCAGCCTTGATGCAGTTAAAAGTATTAATTTTTTCTCGGGTTTTGTCCCTCTTATCCAAATGGTCACCACATCAGATAATTTGATTTCCACGATCTGGCACAGGTTTTACTCTAGATGCTCTTCCTGTCGCAACCCTCCCATTTTTTAAGCAGGCTTGGAACCATGCAGTGGCATGGCCTAGGGCTAACGTCCGTCCAGTGGCGCAGTGGAGGGCATTCAACCCCTGACGCTCAGATCAGCAACCCATTTCTGCCTAAGCCACCACTGCCTCAGAGTATTATTATGGTTATGAAGTCTATATTCAGGATAATTATAAAAATTACCTCCCTTAAACAGAGACACCAGGAATCTTTGGCTCCAATACAATTTGGTGATTCCTCTGCTTAAACACAGATGATTCCACTAATCTGTTAATTACCAGGTTCAGTGCATGTGTTTGTTTAGCTGTTGGTGAACTACAGTACAAACTGTGCTGGACACTAGCCCTCCAGGACTGGAGTTGAAAATTATTGCCTTACATTGTACTGATTTTTGCAGTGCTAGACTGAGAAGCTTTTATGCATACTCAAAATAGCTCCAGGTAAAATCTGGTTGCTGTAGCCTGTAGTCCCTGAACACACAGTATCATCTTTAGATGGCATTTTGTCATCATGATGGTATCTCTTTTTCAAACTGTTGTCTTTCACTTAAATATGGTTCTTTAATGTTCAGCAGAAGTCAAACAGCAAGATGCAAAACGCATGAGCCGAAAGAGAATGTGCACAAATAAAGCACACTAAATTTACCATAGCAGCTCTATGGTAACCTCTTCATGCTATCCGAATCAATAAAACTCTCACTGAATTAACAAAAGGAAAGAATTCCAGACGAAGACTGATGACATGCCAGGAGCAAGACAACTGCTACCATTTTCAGGGTAGGCTTCAGATCACAATGGTATCCAAGGCTCCACTGCTCACAAGCTATTCATTAAAAATAGACAGTACCTGCTTAATATGCATATAAAAGCCTTGTGTTCAGTATATCTTTCTATACAATCTAATTCTCTGTATTTTAAACATTTAAGGCACATCTATGAGCCTCACACAGCACCAGTGTGAAAACTCTCACCTCTTTATACCACTCTCACACTGGCGTTCTTACAGTCCCAAAGCGTCTGCTTAAATAAACGCAAGCCGCATAACCAGAGAAAATAACTCTCAGATTGATGTTCTGCTGTCACATTGAGGGATTATCATTTCTATCATCCTTACTAAATGCCCAGCACAACATTAACATGCATCATTATGCATGAGTCTTCTCCCAGCTGTGTACAGAAGGGAATCTGTTTGAAGAACGATGTCGTGACACAGAGCTACACAGTGGGCCACCAGGGAAAACCCATACATACACACATGCACCCATATTCACACACACACACAGGATTACTACAGCTAGATCTCCAACATAATCATGATAGCCCATGTTGTGTGTATGTGCTTCCCTGAACCATGCTATCAGGTATGTCTGTCTGCTGATGAAGCCTACTGACAAACAGATTAGTAATTATCAGGGCAGATTAAAATTAAATCCCAAGATGATTATTTGAACAAAAATGTTTTATGAAAACATCACACTTTCTTAAATGTGGAAATACAACATGGTCGAAAAATCTGAGACCACACTGTAAAATGTGAAGAACGTTTTTAAATTGTAAAGTAATGCAAATGTTCACAATGTTATCATGGACATTTAATATTTAAGCATTTGCCTTATCCCTATTTAGTCCCTATTTAAGTGCAAGCAAATTTGCAATAATGACCATCTCTTCCATTGAAGTATTGAACAAGACTCTCTTATAGATTTGATCCTAAAATAAATAAGGATTCAGACAAACCTACGGAGTCCGTGCTATATATACTTGGACGAGAAGGCCTGGCTCGCAGTCTCCGCTCTAATTCATCCCAAAGGTGTTCTATCGAGTTGAGGTCAGGACTCTGTGCAGGCCAGTCACGGTCTTCACTGAAACTCGTTCATCCATGTCTTTATAGACCTTGCACAGTCATGTTGGAACTGGTGTGGGGTTGTTTTTCAGGAGTTGGGCTCAGCCCCTTACTTCCAGTGAAAGCTACTCTTAATGCTTCAGCACACCAAGAAGTCCATTTGGTCCATTTTGAACAATTGCATGCTCCCAACTTTTGGGGATTGACACCAGTGCACAAAATAAGGCCCATAAAGACATGGATAAGTGAGTTTGGTGTGGAAAAACTTGACCGAGTCCTGACCTCAACCAGATAGAACACCAAAATATGAAGAAAAAATATGAAGAAAAAAGGGGTGACTCAAGATTTTTTCACACTCTGTCGAATCATTAAACATTCTGTTTTCGTTAACTTTATGCAAGCCTTGTCAGCTCAAGAGAGGATGAAGTAAATGACAAATCTATAAATGTCTGGCAAAACGATCCACTTACAGTTTCAGTCTGCTCCAATGATCTGCCTTGAGTTAAATAATTTACATAGATGCACGTGAGAGTGCAGACTGCAACTGAGGATCTGCTACAAAAGCTGAACTGGTTTGACTCTTTAAAAGCTTTAATAACTGTATTAGATTGTTTTCTTGTTTTCATACATTTCTTGGCTTTGCTTCAGTGGTTATTGAAATACTCAGTTCAGTCCCCTGAAATACTTGCTGGACCTGTATCCAGCCCACTGTGCAACAGTTGAATTGTCTTGTTAACAAGACATTGCTATTCCTCTTCCATCCAAAGAAATTAGAAACAAATCCTTAAAACAAAAAGCAAAATGATGCATATAAAAATGTCTCGAATTCCACCAGGAAGGAAAGTGAAGCAATGCACTGCGGCTTTTCTCTTGGCACAGATGCACTAACCTTACTCCCAACTGGCTGCAGACACCATGCAGGCACAGCCAGCCTATAAAATATTAAGAGCACTTGAGCCCCAAGAGCAAACCATAACAACTGCAGAGTCCTACTTCTTCTGCAACTTCGATTCTTTTAATAGTGTTTGTTCTAAATGTGCAGTATTAGCATCTGATCAATTTACTGGGAGAATTAAAAAAAAGGCCATTATTTGCTCTTATCACAGAAATTACAGCCAGTCATGTAATGAAGTGTTAATTATACTGCACATATTGTTGTGTTCAGCCAGAGGCCTGCATACGCCAACGGTCCTAACAGTGTGCAATGGCTTAGCCTGCTTTCAGAAATCTCAACTATAAATAGAGAGATATTTCCAGCATTTAGATAATGTGTATTCCAAAGATCTAATTTGCTATGCAATAGCGTTTTACATTATTCCATGCCAGTTAAAATGCTTGTGCACAGTAATCATCTAACATCTGATAAATAATGAGTGTTTACCTTGATAATCTGTAACCAGTTGGGGTTGAATAGGAACGAGAAAGAGCTTTCACCACTTATCATATTATCTGTACTGACTGTGCATCTCATATTCCACCAGGGTGAACTGTACGCCTACACGTCAATGTGTTTGCCTGCATGTAGTTGTTTTATAGCTACCATGGGAACCCAGAAAATGTTGAAGGTGGTCTAATACCTGCATTTCACTTGGTAATGTTATATTATGTCCTATAAAAGTCATCGGACCATTTGTCCAACAAATCAAGCTGTATGAGCTGTGCTTTTCTACAGCACAGGACACCCACATTGAGATTTTCACTTCCTGTCTCACTGGATATAAAAAGAAGAGCAATCCTCTTACAGTAACGCTTCATGGATGGTGAAGCCCAGGTTGCCTGTAGGCTTCAAAGATTGTATTTCAAATTAACTTCCACTGCAAGTGTGCTGAGATTTATAAGCTACAACTGAAAGAAAAACTCAGCAACAACATTAGGGGATTTCTGGCAACAACAAAATATAAATCAGCCTGTTATATGTGACCTTTAAAAGATGACTAGGATATATTAAGCTGAATTTCTTGCTTGAATTATGAAACATAATCTGCAATATAGACTTGAAAGACAGAGTGAAGCGTTTTACAGTAAGTGTGATAGCCAGCCTTTGTCTTTTCTTCTACAAACAGGATAGACTTAACCTGTTATTTGTCTTGTTTTGTCATGTGACTTTTAACCAAATGGTAAGGCCAATAGCGTAATTAGCACTATGCATGCTCAAATCAAATAAACCATTTTTTCCCAGACTGCATTGTGCTGTTATGTAATTGCAATTATACAACAGTTAGTACAGAGTAATCAGATGGGATGAGAGGCTTTCCTCTCAAGTGTTGATAATGGACAGTAACAGCACTGAGATGGTTAACTATATGTATCAATCCCCGTCACAATCTACAATTGGTATTCTGAATCGTTCATTACACTAACTGGCGATCACTCCACGGTACTGGAAAGAGTGGAGAGCAACTGCCTGCCAAAACACTTATTCATAACTAGTGATGGAAGCACTTTTAGCAAAAATACACATCTGAAACAACACTTTGTCTAGTTAATAACTAATTCTAACTTATTGCTACACAATCCCTGTAACCCCTAATCAAGGGCACCACTTGGGGTGTTTAAGTGATCGTGCACGCTACTGCACTAGCTTTCCATTTAACACTATTTGAGACTTAACCCCAAAACCTGGATGTTAACGTGACTGATATTCTAAAGCTGAAAAAGTGAAAATATAAAGAGAAACTTATAAGATTTACAGGACTGTCCACCACCTCCTGTCTTACTCTCCTTACTTTTGGCTACATACTGTAGTTCCGATAAACTACTTTCACCCCTGGTAAATTACACTACCTGTCGGTCGCTAACCATTTGTCACTAGTTCTGCCAGGTGCTTTATTTGTTGAAACAGCAAAATAAATAGTTAAATAAAAAAATCGTAATATGTTGATAATAAATGTTTGTGGAACTGGATCACGTCCAAGGCCATGCTGTTGTGCTGAATATCAGCACAGCTGTGATGCCTTGGGCACTCCCTCTCGTGTGATAATGCTTAATGATACAGTTAATTCCAGTCCAGGAATTTGATTGGTAAAGCTGTGTTTCAGGAGTGGTTATACTTAGTATAACTGCACCAAGGCATTTTATTGTGGATATTATTCTGCTCTCCAATAGGCTATAAAGTGAGTGTGGCTGAATGGCCATAGAGCTGCATGATTTGATAATAAATAAATAAATAAATAAATAAATAAATAAATAAATAAAACTTTTACATTTTAAACTGTGATATTTAACTATTAAACATACCATTTTGTATTTAAACATATTCATAAAGGCTAACACCAAAGAACTTGGCAAATGATCTCATTAAGAAGATGCTTGTCAACATTTATTAATTAACTCAAAATTATTTTAAAAACGTTTTTTATAATTTAAACAAATATTTAAATTATTGACATTAATATTCCCATAAATACATAAATTCCCAGCTATATATATATATATATATATATTATCAGTAATATAGTAAATAACATAATACGTAATAATATAAACAGCGATTAAATAATTGCATAGGTTCTTTTTGCAATTTTTATTTTAATGTGATTAATTGTGTAGCTGTCACGAATCCACTCTCTGCGACTTCCTCCGATCACCACCAGAGGGAGCCATCGCCGGAGTACTAGTCTCTTTAGGACTCCATTACCCACAACCCTGTGCCTGGGGCTGATCACCAGCCCAGGTGTCAACAATTACCCACAGACTTTAAATTGCATGCTCACGCTCACCACCTCGCGAAGTCTTGTTTTGCTGCTGCTGACATTTCTGAGCGTTTATCCCTGCTTTCATCTCTTGTTGCCAACTGGATTGTTTTTGTACTCTGTCTGCCTGCCGCCTGCCTTTTGACCCACGCTTCTGTTTATTGATTTGCACTATTGGACCGCCGCCTGCCACGACCCTCTTGCCTGGACTTTGATTCTGATTCTGGTTTGTCTACACTGTTCTTATTGCCCCGGTTTGACCCTGATTTGTTTACGTGTTTGCTTTCAATAAAGTTGCATGTGGATCCCATTCACGTCAACTCTGCGTCACAGAAGACTTCGCCGTCAACTGATCCAGCAACTATGTATCAGCTCACCACGGAACTGTTTGCCCAAGCGTCTGTGCTGGCGGCCCACCAGCAACAACTCAACCGCCTCAGTACCCTCACCGAGGAACTAGTGAAGACGCTGCAAGCGCTCCGTACTCCGTCCACTGAGTCATCCGTCTCTCTGCTCAAGCCCGCTGGTGGACCGAGAGGAGGGGAGGACCAGGGGGTGGTTAGTGATCAGAGTACCCCTCCACTCATCATTGACGGCGAGGAGGCCTACCGGGTCCACGAAATCCTGGATTCACGTCGCCGGGCCCGAGGTCTTCAGTATCTGGTCGACTGGGAGGGGTATGGACCGGAGGAACGCTCATGGGTGAATGCAGAGGACATCCTTGACCCCAGTCTGGTAAATGAATTCCATCACTCCCATCCGAACCGGCCTGCCCCGAGACCTCGTGGGAGGCCTCGGCGTCGTTTGCCTCCTCGCGTCAGGAGCCGCTCGCAGGGGGGGGGCTCTGTCACGAATCCACTCTCTGCGACTCCCTCCGATCACCAGCAGAGGGAGCCATTGCCGGAGTACTAGTCTCTTTAGGACTCCATTACCCACAATCCTGGGGCTGATCACCAGCCCAGGTGTCAACAATTACCCACAGACTTTAAATTGCATGCTCACGCTCACCACCTCGCGAAGTCTTGTTTTGCTGCTGCTGACATTTCTGAGCGTTTATCCCTGCTTTCATCTCTTGTTGCCAACTGGATTGTTTTTGTACTGCCTGCCGCCTGCCTTTTGACCCACGCTTCTGTTTATTGGATTTGCACTATTGGACCGCCGCCTGCCACGACCCTCTTGCCTGGACTTTGATTCTGATTCTGGTTTGTCTACACTGTTCTTATTGCCCCGGTTTGACCCTGATTTGTTTGTTTACGTGTTTGCTTTCAATAAAGTTGCATATGGATCACGTTCACGTCGACTCTGCGTCACAGTAGCAATAATTTAGTTAGTATTTTTTTGCACAGCTAACCACTAATCTTTTAATATTTAATAATCTTTTTTAAAAGTGATCCTTTTCAGGGTGGATCCAGAGCCTTGCATGTACAGAAATAAAATGCAAAGCAATGTATTTTCACTTACATTCTCTGAGATAATCTGCCATAACATATTTTAACAAGTTAACATCTAGCACTAGTTTAATAAGTTTGATATGCAATAAAAAGGTTTGTCCCTCTTTTTTTAATACCATATTAAGCATTGCCTACTTGCAAGCACAATAGGTTTTTGCCAATAAGAGAAACAGTTTCCTCAGCACAGTGAGTAACCATTGCTCAATATGTTGTTGTTTTTTTTTTGTTTTGTTTTTTTTAAAGAAGTAAAATTATTTAATACATATCAATCTTAAACTGTATTGCTATCATTTATAAATTGGCTTTAGAAAAATATATTAAGACAGAATGTCTCATACAGTCCTTCTGCTATTGAAAATTGTGTACACAGTACTTATGCCAGTAGTCTGATATTCTTCGTATTGAATGAGCTACAAATGACTTGTATGCAAGCTTTTTTGTGTGAGACTGAGTCGCTAGTCTGGAAACACTAGGCCTGAGAAGGGAATACACCCAGGATAGGATGACATGTTCATTCAGACTTAGGGCCAATTATCACAGCCAATCAACCTACTGGCATATTTTTGGAAGCTGAAAGGAAATCTGAGAACCTGGAAGAAACCCACATGAAAATCCAAAACTCCACACAGGACCAAAGAGTAACCCAAACCTTAGACTTTGAAGCTATAAGGTAGCAGTGCTACCCAGTGCATTTCGGTTCCAGGAAAATATGCATATACAGTAGTAATAATAAAGAAGAATTGTCAAATGGACCAATGTGAGTTGGGAGGGCATGAGTTAAATTTTGATTTAATAAAAAAACAAGAGAAAATATTTTGATCAAATCTTGCAGCTCTACTGTAAATTTATGCCATACTCTGCCACAGCCACACTCACCTTATAGCCTGTTACTATTTGGTTAGCTAGCTCATATTGATTTGTACGTTTAGATACATGCATAAAATTCTTTCTCGTTTCATAAACATTTTCCATGTTCCTCGATGAGTTCGTTAGTAGTAACCATTTTGAACTAAAAAGTGAACATTTATGGTACAGGGTGTGATTAACATAAGAAAGTACAATAAAACGTCTTGGTTCAAAACATACTGGGATAGGCCAATGGCTAACGGGTATCTGAGTGGTTAACTACTAATTGGAACTACTAATCCAGGTTCAAACCCCTGCAAATTTGCCTCTGTTGGGCCCTTGAGCAAGGCTCTTACCCCAAAACTGCTCAGATGTATAATGAAGTAAAAATGTTGTGTGATGATTTCATACGCAGCAATTATTTGCCATCCATGTTGGTCCCATAGCTACAAGGTAAAACCAAAGTGGCAGGTAATGTAGCTTTGACCCTAATATCAGATATCTAGATTCACGACTGACACACAGCGATAAAATTGGAATTGGAATTCCAAATTGGAATTGAGTGTGATACACCTTAACAACCAGTGATAAAAACATACTAAACAGTACCATGTAAATGATGACAAGATATGCAAAAAAAATGTGTGCAACTGATAAAAAAAAAACATTAGTCACTATACATTAATGCCATTATAAAATCAATAAAGAACAGCCTGTGCAAAGACTGGAAGAACCAGCCTCTTAACATCTGGAATGATCTTGTTTACGATTCTGTAGCTTTTGTCAAATGGAAGCAGAATGTATGTTGTGCTGGGTGGGAGGACATTTCCAAGCTATTTTATGAATGTATTTGATGTGCAGGGATACACTTTGGGTTACATCATGTCCATGGTTAATGTCAATTCGAGCTGGATCCAATACTTCTCAAAAATAAGGATTTCTTTTTTATTTAAATCTCCTTTCTCCTTTAGCAACAACGGGTTAATTTTATGCATGCCTTATACTGCCCTCCCCCGCATAAGGAGAGAGGGATCCCCTCATCTTCCCTCCTCCCCCTCTCTGACCTTGCAGGAAAACACACACACACACACACACACACACACACACCGCACAAACCATTTCTGTTAAACACTGAACGACAAATTTTGCGGTTCGTCTAACTAGTCGTGACACGTTACAACATGCCTCGCTGTAGCACAGTCACAACGTGTGTGTGTGTGTGTGTGTGTGTGAGTGTGTATGAGCAGGTGTTGCAGAGCGGATGTACTGTAGCGCGCGACTGTAGGGAGCGCGCAGTCATTTGAGATTCAGCCCGTGCGCGTGAGGCTGCTCTTAAAACCGAGGTCAGCCGGATTTCCTCGCGCGAGCTCGCTTACAGTAAACGGATCTTTCAATTGATTAAAACAGTTCAGTGTGCAAACGCTTTAATAATGTCAGAGTAACGAAATGCCCCTGCAAATCAAAATCCAGAAATACTGCATGAGACTGTACGGAGACGTGAGGAGACGATTTACGCGAATAATTTGTTATTTTTATAAGCAGAAAGGGGGAAAAAAGAAAAAAATGCAATGTACAGCTAAAGTGATATTAAGGTAAACAAGCTGCTGTTTCATTTGCTCCGCCTTTTAGGCTCTCTGAGCAGCAATTCAGACGTAGAAAAGACACGCGCACAAAAACAGATTTATTATTATGTGCTGACAATACGTTTATGTATAAGCAGATTAAATGCGGCGTCTTACCTTCTCCTGAGCACGGCTAATCCTCTTCTGGACGTTTTTGGCGAAAACGCCTGTCTTTATCTCTGCCATGGCTGCTCGAGGACTGAAGCGGTGGGAGCGTTTCAGCACCTACACGGAGAGGACAGCGGAGGGGGAGGGGGAGGGGCTCTTAAAGCCACACACCACACCCCAACCCCCGCACTACTATCACCAGCAGCAGCAGCAGCAGCAGCACACTCCACCTGAACACCTGCACCTACACTCACACCAGTTACATTCAACAATTCCGATGTTGGTATTAATGTCTCAATCAGAAAAGCTAATAGTTTGAAACTGCAAATCCAATCTGCCCATCTCTCTCCATCTCTCTCCTTCTCTCTCCTACGTCAGCGTTCATCCACTGTAGACAGTTTGGCTGCGTCCCAAATCGCAGTCTGTGCTACTCTACTGAAGGGCATATCAGCGCTGTCCTCATAGTGTCTTGGCACACTATTTAGTACAGTATTATGTGGTTTAGGACGGAGCCTCGTGAGGGGCAGACGGTCCCCAGTGACTCACATTGAGGCCACGATTACTTACAGGGTTTACAGAGGGTGATAATGCAAATGTATACATACATAAAAAAAAAAAATACTGTATGTGTGTGTATACCTTAGTATATACTGTATGACTTATAGTATATACTGTGGGTATAAATAAATAGAAACATGCTTGTATATCAAAACACATGTAGATCAATGCAAATTTCTCTTAGGAAATAATGGAACCTCCGATGATTCGTTTTTACAGCCCAAATATGTTCGTATAAAAATAAATAATTAATACAAAGTATAAAGTAAAAGTTAAACAAATTAACCTGCATTTTACCTGATAAGAATCATGGCTAGAGTAAGACAAGGGAGGAGAGAATCTGAGAGGGCGCAACTGTGTAGGACGACTACACACGCACGCGTCCACAAAAACACAAACACTAACAGAACCGCTGCTCTGTTGAAAAATGGCTTTACCAAGGCACCTATCTAATAACACTTGCTTTTGCCACTTTTTGAGGATTTTGCAGAAATGTGACATTGCATTGTCGTTAAACAGATGCATCTCCCGTACTGCTACAGCCTTTTTAACCTTTTTCTTCATGGGGGTCGTTGTAGTACAGTTACTAAAGAACAGTCACTATACCTCGACAAAAAAAGTAGAAAAATGCTTTATGCACACACACACGTGGTCACAATGTTATAGTAAATAGTACACGCATACACGGATGTTGACTATACGAGTGCCGTATGCGCTGAGACAGCATATGAGATGATTACCCACAATCCCACAGTACGAGAGAGAAAAAGAGTGCCATTGGCTCAGTTGGGATCACATGAAGTTCGGCAGACATATATATATATTTAACCTATATTAAGTTAAAATTTATTTAAAAATTTTGCTTGTCTTGGAAAACGCTTGCAGACCAAGCTACTCGCAATCCAAGGTTTTGCTGTATATATAAATATATAAACGTCCTGCCTAATGAAACAACTCTGACCCTCAAGGCATGGACTCCTTCAACCTCCTCCCCCAACACCTCTCAACAGGGGTGCCATAAAAGGGTGATATGAAAGGACAATTCCAATTGCTTCTGAATGACAGGCCCTAAAGTACTAGGGGCATAAAACTAATTGACATTTACCAAAGACTTCAAGCACAGTGCAGTGATGAGACCGCAGTAAAATATTTGAACGGTGCAAATTTTTTAAACAAGGCTGTACTGTATATTCATGAATGAAGATCCCGGCCCTGCGGGCTCAGAGCCCACTGCAGTTGTTCTGCAGTTGTACATTCAGTAAGTAAAACATCTAATCCTTGAAAATTGATGTACAACCTATTGCCAGCTTGCAGAAGAATCTGTCTGTGGGAACTGTACACACAATCATTTTCAAACACCACTTGCACATTACAGGAACTCAGCTGGGAGTTATCATACAGTCCTGGCCTTGATCCAAGCCATTTCCACATGTTTGGGTCATTAAAGAAGCCAGCATTTCAGTTATAAAGCACATGGAATCTGTCCACATATGCTCGATCCATGTCTGGGGAGAATCGATTCAAGCAGGCCAAGTTATTAATTTAAATTCTTAAAAATTTTCTTAAACCATTCCTAATCATTTTTGCACCAGAGCCTAGTCTTTTCCAGTGTTTTTTACTCAGAGCATTACACTTCCTTAGCCAGCTTTTCTTCTCCCCATAGTGCATTCTGGTGCCATCTTTCCCCCACACACCCAGTCATTTACGTACGTAAAAATAAATGTAAGACCAGGTCACCTCCTTCCATTGCTCTTTGATCCAATTCTGATGGTCAAAAGATGAGTCAAACATTATTTTGGGCTCTTTTGACAGTGGACATGGGTCAGCATTGGCACGCATTATACTGCATATAGTACTAATAGTCTTAACTCTGTCCTATATATCCAGTGTTAAGGGCGGCATGGTGGTGTAGTAGTTAGCACTGTCGCCTTACATCTCTAGGATCCGGGTTCAATTTCCGGCCAGGTTTGATTCCAGTCTCTGTGTGCATGGAGTTTGTATGTTCTCCCCGTGCTTGTTGGGTTTTCTCCGGGTACTCCGGTTTCCTCCCACAGTCCAAAGATTTGCAGGTTAGGCTAATTGGTGTTCCCAAATTGCCAGTAGTGTGTGTGTGCCCTGCGATGGATTCGCACCTTGTCCAGGGTGTACGCTGCCTCTCTAAACAAGTAAAGAAACCATTATTTTACACAGATAAAAAACAGTTATATAGATCTTTATGGTTCATAAGTCTTTAGAAGTCTTTGAACTTAGACAAAAGCTTTAAAGTTCCATAACTCCCAGATAATTTGATGCTTACCACCAAACATTGCAACCTAGCATGATGCCTCAGCTAACATCCTGCCCCTCCTACAATTTTATAAAAATTCTCGGCATATATTAAAAATCCAAGTGCACACTCATTTTCTTCACTTTTTTCCATTCCATAAAATATGCTTTAATTCTCTCAATTGACGAGTTCCAACCACCAAGCTTTATACGGTCACATCGCAGGGAATACCGGGACCCATCATGCAAAATTATAGCCAACATTTTTATCATTCTATCCATCTTTGATCCTTTCCTTCATTCATTTTTGTGAAAAAACTAAACTGGGTGATGGCCGTAGCCATTGTAGGTTATTATGAGGCTCGAACTGACTCTCTCAACACAAAATTTTCTTATGTGAAACCAAATGTTCTGTCTTTACAATGTTTATCTACTCACCATAAAAAAAAACTGAAATATTTAGTTTATTAGATTTTTTTAACACAGGAGGGTTTGTTTGCCACTAGAAAAAAATGAAGAAGTACTTATACTGCAACATAAACTCAAACTCATACACTCATAAATCAAATAAATATTCCTAACTTAGACAAAACAACAGGAATGGGAATCTCTGTATCATTTACTGTAAAACAAAAGGTGTGTGTGTGTGTGTGTGTGTGTGTGTGTGTGTGTGTGTGTGTGTGTGTGTGTGTGTGTGTGTGTGTGTGTGTGTGTGTGTGTATTACAGTTTAATATCTCCAATAACAAGTGTGTATTTGGCTTTGATCCCATTACAGCCTTTTAAAATAATTGAGAAAAGATTCAAATATAACCTGAATGCCATGAACCCACACTGCCATGGCAAAATAAAGAACAACATCTAAGTTTAAACACACACACACACACATTTAAATGTGAATATCAAGAAATCTCCAAAAAAAATCTTCAACATGTGTATCTACAGTATAGTCTGAATAGAACAATACACTACATCTAACATGAACTTCACTGTGACCAAAATAGAGAAAACAAATATAAAATGGTTTTAAATATAGTATAGTATGTGCTGCAATCAGTCTCTAGATGTCAGTAAAGGACATTTGGTCATTGGATTATTCTTTGGTAATGGACTGGCACAATGGCATTAACAAAGTGGTTCTCAACCCTAGTGCACGTCACATCTCCTGCACATTTTAGTGTTTTTCCTGCTTTATTACACCCACTTCAGAAGAGGCTGTTAATCGGCTAAACAATAAAATATGCAGAGGAAGTGGTCATCCAAGGCCAAGGTTGAGAACCCCTGGCATTGCAGAGCGAGCAAGCAGCAAGCGAGAGAATAAAAAATGAATGATGACACCGTATCTGATGAAAGGTGGAGGAACAGCATGGTCATGAAGAGTGTATGAACACACACACACACACACACACACACACACACATTACGGAATTAGGCCAGATGGGCAATCCCCATGCACATCATTGGGCAATCAATATTTATGGAAGCCTTTAATCTCACAAGACTCTTGACTCATAAACACACCTCACATTGATTTTATATCAGCTGCAGCTGTTGTGATTAATTTGGCCAGAATGAGGGGTATGGAAAAAAAGGAGTTACAGATCCAAGCAATTTGAAATATTCTTGATGTATTGACATTGACTAAATTTGACTCGTCTGCATGAATCAGGGTCTTTTTAAAGTTTGCATTATAAAGAAAGCATAGCACTGCATCAGAATGTGCATGACATTAGGACCTGTACCACTTGGAAGAAAGACCAACTTCGTGGTGTTCATTGGACACTAGATAAGAGCATGTATAAGCAGACATGAAAACAATTGCCACTGCTTTAGAGTTAAACAGGGGGGTGTTTTAACATAAAAAAAAAAAAGAGTCAAGTTTTCAAAAGTCAAGTTTAACTTCTGATTTATGATATTTATGGTGTATTTGAGAATATTGCTTGTCATAGAAGTATATTAGATCTTGTAAATAAAGCTCTATTGATTTTCCTTCATAAATGGTCGAGGAGTTTGTTGGGTTAGAACACTACTGTAGGCAATGCCTATGAAAACTGGGGTGTACTGTGGTTCCTCTTATTTCTACTTAAACATTTAATGCCAGTAACATTTAAAGCCAGGATTACTTATGTTGTTGGATTTAACATATATTTTTGAGTTAATGGCAGCACAGTGGCTTAATGATTAGCACTGTCGCCTTGCACCTCCCACATGCATGGTCTGTATGAATGTAGTTTGCATGTTTTTACCTGTGCTTGGTGGGTTCCTTCCCACAGTCCAAAGACATGCAGATCAGTCTACTTGTCATTCCAAAATTGCCCTTCGTATGTGAATGAGCATTTAAGTGTGTGCCCTGAGATGGTTTGGCACCTTGTTCAGGGTGTACCCCACCCTAAGTTTCCTGAGATAGACTCCAGGCCCCAAACGACCCTGCATACAGCAAATAACTACAGTATATATATATATACCTAAGTTGATCACTTTTTGCATAAACGCATCACTATACTGTAAGGTTTTGTAATATGATGCGAATTTTTCTATATGCCTCTCTGCCCATAAAATAACCCCTTCATTGTGCTTCCAAATACCTCCAAACACTTCCTACTGTATATCCTGTATCAAGACGAATATACAAATAGCTTGTGGCCACTGGAACCCTTTTAACTGGAAAATGCTAATGTATTTCCTTTTGTCTGTCTGCGTCTGGGTTTCTCTATGACTTACATGCTCATGACTGGTTCCTTTGATGTACAAGATGTACGTGATGCAGGGCACCTAATCCAAGGCTTAAATATTCTCTCTTTGCTGATAATAAACAGAGATCTTCACAGACACATCATGTGTGCGTGTGTGTTTGTTTTTCTCTCCCTGAAATACTGCTGATAAGCATCGAGGTGCAGCGAACACATCTAGCAATAATTATTTTAATTAATCTTAAAACTTAACAATTCGCACACTTTTCTTAAATGAAAATGACCATCCTATAGGGTAATTATTTTAGGCCCATGGTCCCAGCTTATAGTTTTAAGAAAGGACATGACACATTCTTTGAGGTCAAAATACCCCAAAACAAGTACATTGGCCAATTCTATTGTTGAATCTATTGTTGAATCAGGCCATGTGGTGACCTTGAATAAAGCGTTTTCCTCTAAAAGGTTAATTAACCATCAGAAACTCAGTTAATATCTCAGCGCTGCTTTCACATGCATGCAAATTTGAAATTGGTAAGGGATACAAAAACAGGTTTCCTAATGTGCGTGTGATTTGTTTTTTAAAAGCTGCCTTCACTGTCTGTTACCCTACTTCTCTCCATATTCTGCATGAATTTGTGGTGCCATATTGTCTGTGGGAGCTTCTACTATAATTTTAAAATCAAATTTGAAGTCACATTAGATACCATATTGTATGTCATGCATGCAATATTTGTCATGCATATCTTACCTAGGCTTCTCATTTTTAGCCACAATTGTCTAATATGCAGGTTCACTTTGAAATCATCTAGTTATGCTTTGGGCAAAATAAAAACTGGTGCTAAGGCTACAGTATGTGCTACAACACTGGCTTTCTAGTCAATTGATTTGAAAATGTGACAATTTCAGCTATCCCAGGTACAATATTACTCAGGTCACCTATTTATATTTAGTAAAAGTAGTAAAAGTAAAAGTATTCCCTAATATAACGCCTCAAGCACATATTAATAAAAACTGCACATAAGTACAGGAACAAAGAAAATGTACTTAGATTCCCTCCCCCTCTGGACATTATGTAGGAAAAATTTCTTACCATAAAGTATTATGGAACATTGTTTTTAAAGAGCCACAGGTTTACTTTCCAATACGGACTTCTTAATTAACTTAAGGTACGAAGACGCTCTGACTCTAAGTCAGAGGTAAGTTCATGAATGCATCCTCACTTCAGTGGATGAAGTGAAGTATAGTCATGTTACCATCACAGTAATCCCTATCACAGCAGCCTCAACACCTCCAACTCTTCCACCTCACTAAATACTATGTGCATGCACTTTGCTGATGAATCCTTGCCGTGATGAGTACACTGATGTACTCTCTTCACCAGTTTTAGAAGAAACTGCATCTTTTATGTTCATAGGTTTTGCTGAACTGCAAGTAGAATGGGGCAAATGCAGTGTATAAACAAAAAGGGCACATTGCTTATTCCAGATCTAAACTAAAATCAAAATTTCTGATCGCTTGGTGCAAGACATCGTGCCTCATACAAAGTTTATGCCAATAATAAATATTTTAGCACTGTTGGAGAGGCCCACATCTCAAAGCTTAAAGAAAAAAATGTCAATATATCACACTCACTTGAGAAAGCTGAGCTGCCCTGTGGTGATAGTAAACTCTCTCGAACACAAACCTGAAGGCAAACCAAGTGTTGCTTTTGTAATAATCTTTTTTTACTGCCCGATCCCTCATCTTAGAGGAGAAACTGAGGAAAACTGTGAAAGTGTGAGAGAGGCTCTTCTTTCAGATGTTAATAACAAGAACAATAAGGAGATGGTGAGGATGACAAGGAAAAAGTCATTTGCACATAAGAGGCATAAAGTGGTTAATGAGACACTAATGATGCAGATATTTCAGGCAAGATGGTTGCCTGATATTTCAGGCAAGATTTCAGGAAAAAACAAAGCATGTGATTTATGAAATTACCACAAGTATGTTGGGATTAATATGTTGATGATAATGTAGATGAATCTTTACGAAACAGACTTTCAGACTGTGGGAGGAAACTGGAGTACCCAGGGGAAATCCATATGTTCATGAACATGCAAACTCCACATTCACAGACCCGAGTTGGGAATCAAACCCTTGCCCTGTGTGGTGCGAGTCTACGAATATACTTTCTTTTTGTTCTTAAAAAAAAAAAACAGTTGTATGAACAATCAGTGGATTGTGTTTGTTCAGGTGGCGTGATGTACAGAATGCATTTACTTAAGTAACAGATCTTTTTTAATTTTGTCGGATGTACTTGACCTGATTATATTGACTTAAAGCAACACTGCATGCTTCATAGAAAAGGTAATGTTGCTTTAACAAATTCCATTTAAATATATTTTGCATTAGTAAAAAGTGTGTTTTATTAAAACACTATTTTAAACCACATCATGTTTAGGAAGGTTCTTTATTACTGACAAAACAATTAACATGACTACTGGCACTACTCTATCTTTTCTTTTTACTATCTAACAGCATTTTCCCAGCAGTTCAACAGTAATCCTACACACGTAACACTAGAACCCTCTAGTGGTCATAACCAGTAATAACATGAAAAAATAATCACTCCACAACAAAAGTTTCAATTTAAAGATTCAATAAAATAAATAAATAATTAATGTCCCTTTAACATGGTGTAATAAATTATACTTAACATTACAGTGTCTTAAATGTATATAAAACTTTATGTTAATACAACTTCAATATATATATAGAAAATTAATCATGTTAAGTAAACATATCTTTATTATACATTAGTATGTGCAACCATAATAATAATTACTTTATTATATTGTATTATTAATTAATTCAATAAGATTATTATTATCATCATCATTTTATATATATATATATATATATATATATATATATATATATATATATATATATATATATATATATATATATATATATAGTCAGGCCTTTTGAGTGGACTGGCAAAATAAACTGGAAATGTCGCCATCTATAGGTCAGCCATGGTATGGTCATGAGCAGCTAACAAATGAGCTGTCTACACTACAGAAAAGAAAGGATACTGGTGAAACGTCAACCCTTGATAAAAACCCACAGTAGTATTCACAGATTTGTTTAATAGTAAAAGTAAGAGAATTTCTTTGTTTTTGTTTAGTGATTTCTTTTCTACATTCTACAACAATCCTGGGAATTTCAAAACAATGAATGATTGTTGAACAAAATGAATAATGAACAATAATGGTTTTTATTTTAAGTCACGGAGGTCAGTCTTTCTGGAATAGTTCTTGCAAGAACAGTATTGGATGGATGGATGGATGGATTTGGAAAGTGATCCCAAACTTTTGAGCAAAAAAAAAGAGAGAAAGTGTGCCCTCTGGTGGTCATAGAAACAAATTGTCCATGGCGAACGTGACAACATTTTAAAAGATATGATCTGCTAAGTAAAATAATTGTAGTAGTTAGAGGGTTTTTTATTTTACATTTGAGAAATATTTGGTGTAATCTGATGAAGACAACATTAAAAGAATAATGTTTTACTAAGAATAATGTACTGTGAATAATGTCCTACTGAAAGTTCAGAGTACAGTGGTATGTACCCCTACGGCACATCAGCTAGTTAAATCTCAGATACAGTATTGATATTGGTGGAATAAAAAAAAATAATAGTGACTAAATCATGTATGCTGCTTTTTTCCCTGTTTCAGCATTTTAACTGTGGATAATTACTCTGGCAAGAAATGAACGTGAATTGTTTGCAGTTTTTTGGTTTTCTGCAGAAATGTCCTGAGATTAAATGGAAATGATGTGGTGGTGGGGCTACAGTCCCTAGACATGTCCAGCCAGCCAAGATCATGACCGTTTGTGTTTTATCAGGTTAATATTGTGTTTGTTCATATTTGTGCCTGTGTTAAAAATCAGATAACATTTCATTACAAGTTCATGCAGAAAACCAAGAAACTGCAAATAGTTCACTTACTTCTTTTTTGACCACTGTATAGTCTCTTAGACATGAAGATACACTTAGTCAGACCCCAGTAGCTGTAAAACAGTTTAAAGTACATATTTAAAGTACATTTAAACAAACTTCAAAACCTGAAATGAATTAAGGTACCTTAAGTCTGTGTGACTCACTTAATAGGATTAATATATGATTATATGATTTAATGCATGATTTAAATTTCCTTTTTAATCTGTGAACACTTACTGTATGCATTGTATATGTAAACAAGATGCTTTTTCAAATAAGGCCAGGATTGACTGATAAATATGTCTGTGTCTGACTGTGAGTAATTTTGGTTGAAGTAGTTTATAATTATTTTTAACTACCATCATTCCTGTGTCATGCCAACAGTTAACTATCCTAAGATCATTCATGTGTACCTCTCAATTTTGCCTAAGAACGCAGCCTTAAATAAAGAATGGTACAAAAAAATCCTCAGGGAACAAAAATTCACAAATTCTGACAAACTCCAAGCATTGATTATGCAAGAATGGGCTGCCATCAGTCAGCATGTGGTCCAGCATGCCAGGGAGAATTGCAGAGGTTTTGAAAAAGAAGAGTCAACACGGCAAATATTTTTTATGCATAAATATTTTGACACTTTGCATAAACATAACATAAATGTAAATAAAAGCCTTTAAAACTTGCTTGTAATTATTCAGTATACCATAGTTTTCTCTCTCTCTCTCTCTCTCTCTCTCTCTCTCCCTCTTTATTTGAAAAAAAGATTTAAACAGACTTTGTGAAAATTAATATTTGTGTCATTCTCAAAACCTTTGGCCACAGCTTTAAAACTGATTTTAAAAAATAAATAAAAAAACAGAGGGACTTAAAGGGCACAATCTAGACGGGTTCACAAATACAGAGAGGACCTTGCGTTGTGGGAAATGTCATAAGACACGGCTTCATAAACTGGGCCTGCAAACCTATAGTACAGTAAGTTTTATTGCACAAATCCAATACCATCATACGATGTTAAAGGATTTTACAGAAATGTATGTGTTACATTTACATGAAACATGCTTATATTAATTAATAATATTAATAATTAACATTTTCATTATATTACTATATGTGAGCCAAAGGCAAAACAAAACGATTAAATGATCCACTATGACTTAGCTATAATTCCCTGCCAATGTCTTTAGAGTACATTAAATGAATTCTGATGAGGCCTCGAACCTTCTATTGCTGTAATCATTTGCGGAAACTCCAATTCCCATGATGCCTTGTAAACAGGAAGTGACTCGTCATGCGTGGAAATGAGATCAGTAGGCTGTCGCTAACTTCAATTTACGTGTTAGCCTTCAGTGACACCTAACCCAAAGGTAAATAAACATTAAAATAAATCGACTATTAAACTATTTATTGTTTATTTACATTTATCTTGTATTATTTTGTTTGTCGTGTGCTATTATGAATGTGTAAACTTTGTAGTTGGTTTAATAAACCTCCTCAGCGCTGTCTTGTCCCACCTCACGGAAGTGCTGCTGTGTTTCCTGGCCCTAAAGCACTTTCTCATCGTTTGTTTACCCACTCTGAGTGTATGTGTGTAACTTACAGGTGTAAAAGAGATGAAGGGTGTCTTTGCAACATGCGTGCTTCTCAGTCCGCTGTGAAAAATGGAGCCAGTCGCAGGACTAACAAAACCAAACCCAGTCGAGGAGCTGTAGGTCAGACCTCTGAGTCCTGCAAGAAGTCCAAGCATGTAGGGTAAGTGCTCTCATCATCTTAGGGTTAATCATTCCCAACGTTTATAACTGCAGTGATGTGTGAGCGAGGCATGATACACTGTAACTGGCTACTGGACTTTCTGTTTAACCTCTCATGTGATTCATCATTTTGGATAAGAAGTAAAATTCAAGTCAACTTTATTTGTATAGCGCTTTTAACAGTCGTCATTGTCGTAAAACAGCTTTACACAATCAAAAGAATTATTTAAGTTTGTATATGGAATGTGAATGTGCATGAATCCAAATGGTCAGATGGTCCTTGATGAGCAAGCCGAGGGCGACGGTGGCAAGGAAAAACTCCCTGAGATGGTAATAGGAAGAAACCTTGAGAGAAACCAGACTCAACAGGGAACCCATCCTCATTTGGGTGAAACAGAAAGCAGGAATTAATCTGCATTCATACTGTTCTGTGTGTTAGATGGCAGGCAGTTCAGTGTAACAGTTGATGTTAATATTGAGTCCAGGTAGTTTTTGGAGGCTTAGGTAGACTCATAGGAAATTCCAGTCCTGAACTATCAAGCAACTGCAGCCAAGTCAACAGAGAAACAGCTGTCAACATCAGTCGAGGCCAGAACCGTCTTCATAGATGGAGTGAAACTGTTCCCAAATGCCGGGCACACCCCAAAGAGACACATGGTGCATCCATATGACGAGGTCTCCAACCGGAAGCGGGGTACCAGGATGAGTCAGACAGGTCCAGAGGGCAGAGGGAGTCTGGATCACACATCTTCAGAAACTTCAAACAAGTCCAGTTGTTGGTTAGTTAATTATTTAACTTGTGTGCACAAGATAATCTTATCTTGTAAGATTAAAGAGTTATCTTGTGTGCACAAGATGGGAGCAAGTTATTATCTTTTGGAAACAAACTATCTTAAGGGAACAAGTTACTTGCATTGAGGGAACAATATATATTGTAGGAACAAGTTACTTACCTTGTGTGCACAAGTTATTTATCTTGTGGTAAAAAGTCATTATCTTGTAGAAACAAACTACAGGGGTTGGACAATGAAACTGAATTTAGTTTTGGAGGCTTCATGTCTAAATTTGACCAGCAGAGTAATAGCACAGTTTTGCTTAAAATATTGCAGTGCACACAACATTATGGTTGACATATCAGAGTTCAAAAGAGGACAAATTGTTGGTGCGCATCTCGCTGGCGCATCTGTGACCAAGACAGCAAGTCTTGTAATGTATTCAGGGTAATGTCAGCATACTACCAAGAAGAACGAACCACAACCAACAGGAGTACTGTGGACCCAAGAGGAAGCTGTCTGAAAGGGATGTCTGGGTGCTAACCCGGATTGTGTCCAAAAAACATGAAACCACAGCTGCCCAACTCACTGCAGAATTAAATGTGCACCTAAACTGTCCTGTTTCCACCAAAAATGTAGGGGGGGAGGATCAGTGATGGTTTGGGCTGCAATATCATGGCATTCCCTAGATCCAATACTTGTGCCACTGCCAAGGACTACCGAACCATCATGAAGGACCATGTGCAACCAATGGTTCAAATATTGTATCCTAAAGGCGGTGCTTCAGGATGTATCAGGATGATAATGCACCAATACACACAGCAAGACTGGTGACAGAGTGGTTTATACATGTTTAAAAGCATAAACACCATTATTCTCTACGGTGCAACGAATGATTTAGGGATCATCGTAAAATGCCGCACACCAACAAAAAGCGTAGAACGATATTGATCTTCCTTTTTGTTCAGCGTCTGAAGGATCAAAAAGCAACTTTGTTGCCACACTGGAAACTAGAAATGCCAGACTAGTACTGCCTGATAAAATATAAATTTTTAACAAAAATACAGAAACATCAGCATACACATTGGAATAAATGAAATTACATATATAATACCGAATGTTTCCTTATATATTGTTCCTCTGCAATTAACATGCCGACGTTAAACCGTTATTGTTGCACTATGGTTCCACTTTTTCTCTGATGTTATTTTAATTTACTTGTATCAATGATCCATTTCTTTCCGTGTGATTGTTTAGTTTCGAGTGTCCGATCTTTATTGTCATTAAAGAAAAGCATGAATTAGAATAGGTACCTTTCTATTATTTTCCACTAATTCCCTCCCGTTCATTGCGCCCCACCTGTCATATCTGTATTCACCACTAGTGGGGCGCGCCCCACACTTTGAGAACCACGGCCTTAAGGGAACGAATTATTTTGTGAGAACAAGTTACTTACTTACCTTGTGGGAACAAGTTATTTACTTTGTGGGAACATATTACCTTATGCTCACACACCTTACCTTCGAAGCACTAATCAAATTAACTGTTTAAACAACGGCATGGAGGCCTTCATATTCCAAATACACTACCAGTCAAAGGTCTGGACACACCATGCAACTTCCAGACCTTTTCTGATTTTTGTTTGTTTCTATACTGTAAAACAATGCTGAAGGCGTCCAAAATATACAGTAATCTCATTAGAACAGTTGATATTGAGATGAGTCTGCTCTTATGGTCTGCTAAGGCCTGGTAAGTAATCTGGAGTGCTATTAATTAGTGATTTTTGAGGCTGGTAATGTCAGCTCATTAGATCTGATGCATGACAACAGCTGTCATTAGTAAATGCCAATTTCAAAGCTTTACAAATACTTTGACTATTTAAACCTTGTGCACACAGAAGCCTGGTGTGTTTTGGAAACAAGTGCTGTGAACTGATGAAGTTGAAATAGAACTCTTTGGCCACAGTAAGGCATTTTTGGAGAAAAAAACGGAGCAGCATTTCATGAAAAGAACACCTTGCCAACTGTTAAGCATGGGGGTGGCTCTATCATGCTTTGGGGTTGTGTTGCAGCCAGTGGCACAGGAAACATTGCACAGTTGGAGGGAAGAATGGATTCCACTAAATTCCAGCAAATTTTGGAAGCTAACATCACACCATCTGTACAAAAGCTGAAGCTGAAAAGTGGATGGCTTCTACAACAGGGCAACAATCCTCAACATACCTTGAAATCCATTATGGGATATCTCAAGAGACGCAAGCTGAAGGTTTTGGAATGGCCATCACAGTCCCCCGATTTAAAGATCATTGAAGATTTGTGAATAGGTCTTAAAAGAGCTGTGCATGCAAGACGACCAAAGAATATTACAGAACTAGAGGCCTTCTGCAAGAAAGAATGGGAGAAAATCCCAAGTACAAGAATTGTAAGACTTTAAGCTGGCTATAAAAAGCGTTTGCAAGCAGTGATATCTGCCAGTGGAGGTGTTACTAAGTACTGATTATGTTGGGTGCCCAAACTTTTGCACAGTGCCATAATAATGTTTTTATTTTTTATTTTTGTTCGTTTTATGTTATAAGAAGTAACTACAGTATGCATTAACGTTTGCTGGAAATATTGTGCATTTTTTAAATTTCCAAACGAGACTGTGTTAACATCTTTTCAATTAAAAAAAAATCACCAAAATCTGTTATCAAGGGGTGCCTAAACTTTTGCATAAGACTGTAAGTCAAAACAATAAAGCTAGATTGGCTGAATGTTACCAGATAAATGCATTTATAGGCAAAGTTCACATACTATCTAAATGTTTTAATTTCCTCTATTCTTACTCTAAATTTATCATGCGGAAATGCGAAATTATGACATAAACCACGACAGTAGATCACAAGTAACTAGTTCCCCTGTGTGACTGAAAGACGTACTGCAGAATTACAATAAATCGTGACCCAAATATAATCTCCTGCAACCCACAGCGGTCAAGTGTTTGGGAACCAACATATTGTGTGTGGGTTAAACAACGTAAACATGGCACCTTTGGTGGAGGACCACTCAAAGCAACATTTAATATTTGGTTGTATATGTCTTGCTTGCAAGATCACATCAAATCACCAGCATCACCAGAATTCTTCTGTTGTGATGCCTTTCCAGTGTTTTTTTTTTCAGGGTTGCATTACGTTAGGGTGATCGACTAGACCAGTCTCAAACACCCGGTTTCTCCCCAGATGTATTACAAGTGTGTCATTGTCTCGCTGGACTACAAATTTTCTCGCAATTTTTAGGCTTAAGCACTATGACATCAGCAATATGACCTCTTCGCCTCGATATGATGTAACCCGCAATTTTTAGGCTTACGCACTATATTTTTTAAGCATCACACTTTAAAATATATATAATTTTTAACATTTATAAAGTGCGACCAAAAACTTATGCTGAAAATTGGCTAATAACGTCCTGAGTGAAATTATATTGTGTGTCATAGTGTGATGCTTTTTTTCCCCAACATCCGGGTTTGTTTGGAGGTCTAAAAAGCGCACATGTTTTGTGCCTGAGCCCGCACAGCGTTGCTTGCAACTACATTATTAGGTTCTTTTCACTGTAAAGGACTTCTATTTAATTCAATTTTACTTGTATAGCGCTTTTAACAATTGTTGCAAAGCAGCTTTACACAATCAAAATTATGGAAGTTTTTGTGAAATGTGAATGTGTAAGAATTAAAATGACTTCTAAATTCATTCTGCTGCTTATTTCATGTAACATCGTCAATAAAGTGAGCCTTCATGACACTGCTTGGTTCCTTATTTTACTTGGTATTCTTTTTCAAATAGTGAGCAACTTTAACAAGGCAAAGCAACTTCCTTCTAAAAATCCTTCTAATCTTTAAATCTTGAATTTTGAAAAAAATTGAGTTTCAGACCTTTTGTGATAATTTCTGTTTTCTAGTGAAAAGGATGCTTGTCCATCTAGACATGGAAAAAGCAGAGAGAGGACTTACAGCATGCAAGCAGCTCCTGAGAAAGAAGCTAAGACTTTAAATCAAGATAGCCGCCTGTGCAAGCAGCGTCCAGAGGAGATGTCGGCAGCAGACGATGATAACGGGTGCTGCACTTTTAACAGTTCGGATTAGTCAAGCCAGACCGTACACAAATTTATATTCTTCAAATCTCATACAGGGTCATGTTTAAACACATCTTTCTTTTTTTTTCTTTTTTTTTTTACAGTGAAGAAGATCTTTACAGGGCTGCAGAGGAAATAGAACAGGAAAGACAGGAGAAGCAGCTGTCCAATGCAGGTATTTAAAGCAAAGCAAACTATATATTCCACACTATTGATTGTGTACTATGTACTTTATTTGTAAAAGTAGGTGAAATCTAACTTCATAGTGTACTTACAGCTGTGGAAAATGTGTGGTGTGGTCCATGTTTCAATTACGAGATGATTGCTTTATATTTATTTTTCTAGCTTCAGTGTCTAATTTTGAGGACCAGACTAGCGTGTCGGCTTCTGAGGGTCTGCTCTCTTACAGTCACAGGGAGTGGAAAGGAAACACAGCAAAAAGTCACCTAATCAGAAAGGTACAGATATTGGACACATCCTCAAAGATGCTAAAATGTTTGATTTCTGAGGGTATGCTTTTACTGATTGACATATTAATCTGTGTATGTTTGTGGGCTTCCTCCTAAAAAAAAAACAATTTTAGAAATCACAAGCATCGAGTAATTTTAATCTCAGCCTATAAAATGGTTGTTTTTCCTTGTGCATACTGTAGACCCACTGCTTCTGCACAAAAAGTGAGGGCAGAAGGTTAACCCGTGAACTATTAACTATTGCATTGTGCTCACATAATATGGTTCAGTGGATACATTTAGATTGATAATAACAGAAAGGATTTTGAGAAAACATAATTTCAAAGCAATGCAGTTTAACCAAAATACAGGCTAAGGCAGATCACACCTAACCATGTATCAGCATCAAAAACAAGAATGGGATAAATGCATGATACCACAATGAAACTAAAGTTTTATAAATAATACCATCCATCCATCCATCTATCTATTAACCTTTGTGGAGACCAATGGTGACCATTTTATTCATTCCCAATTTGTATGACCGTGATAGAATCTCCAGTCAACATTCACACGCACATTCACATACTGTGGGCAATTTGGAAAAATTGTTAGCCTAATCTGCATGTCTTTGGACTGTGGGAGGAAACCCACCAAGCATAGGAAAAACTCTTTGAAAGGGATCCTTAGAGGGTTACTTAGGGAAACCCTGCACTACACACTGCGAGACGTGTCTCTTGCCTTCTTGACAAATTCTATGTGCTATTCATTTTAGGGGTATGAAGCAGTAGCTCAAAAATTTGAGGCACTGCGCATAGTACGAGGTGACAACTACTGCGCTCTGAGGGCAGCCCTTTTTCAGCTTTTCAACCAGTCTAACAAACTCAGTAACTGGCTGCAAGATGCTGAAATAGTTGAGGTTTGTTTTCAGTATTCTACAAGAACCCAAACACATTTATACTTCACATTCACTTTTTATTTTTACATTTTCTTTCCTTTTTTAAATTAATTTAAATAAGAATTTTAAGTTGTTAAAATTGTTACCTTAAGGTATATTAAGGCAGTTGTTTCAAGTAATTAATATATTATATATTATTTATGTTAATTATATAATTATAATTTTAATTATAATAAGTTTATTATTACTTAACAGTAAGTTTACTGTTACTGTAAGTAACTATTACTTATTTTAATACACAGACTAATAAATCTGTGTTTAGGTCAACAAAAATGATGTGGCATTAACATTGACAGAATGTATAGACAGCAGTATCTCTGTGGTAAAATTGATTTGGAATAATTCAGTGATCCCCTGCTGTTTGCTTTGTGTTTAATGTAGCTGCAGTGTGTGCAAGATTTACTGGAAGACTGGCGATTTCCTTTTCAGAGAAGGGATGATGGAGGAGCGGTGAAACAGCTGGAATATTGTCTCAAGTTTCTGGAAGCCAGGGTAACGCTAATACAACTAGACTATTTCACATCATACTGGTAATGTTTTGCGAAATGTGCAGTTTGTAGTCTGCGATTTAAAAAAAAATCACTTCAAAGGGCTGCCTTTTTTCTTTCTAAGCCAAACTCTTTAAAATTGCATTACATCCCTGCTACTATTGCAAGTTGGTTATTAAAAAGAAATGTTCCTGTGTGTGTAACTGTGGCTCTATGAACTCCAGACAGCCCCCGGGGGTAGTGTGAAACAAGTGTGTTATTGTGAAAGACCTACTTGTGTCTATGGCAAGATCTTCCCACAAAGATATTTCCAAAAGAATGGTTCATGGACCTGGCACAGGTTCTGGGGAAAATTTAGTCGGTTTACAGGATCCGTAGAAGGGTGTGTTTGTAATGTTAATGTTGTAGTGTTCCAAAAATGTGCATGCTTGTTGTTTTATCAATTTGGCGATTTAATCTAGCTTTTTCTTTTGGTTGATTTAATAATTGAATCAATAGACCTGTTAACAATTCAGAATCAATTCCCACTGTTTTTAATCTATTCTGGTTTTAGAGCTATAAATAGTCTAAAATTGGTGGATTCTTGTTTGATGAGTAAACAATACCGAAGCTCCATTCATTCTTAAGCATTCTGTTTCAATAGAAACTGAAGGTGATTCAGAATACTTTTCGTTAGTTTAAAAGTTTTGAATGATTTAGCACTAAAGTACCCTATAATCGTATCACTATAATGCTTTACTAATATAAGACAGTGTTGCGTTATAAGAAGGAAAACAATTCAGAGCATTTCAGCTTGATCCATCCTTATATAAGGTTATCATGCACCCAGTAATATTACAAGCATTCACCAGGCTCAACAGACTTATGATAATAGTGAAATCTCGTGACGTGCATAAAGGAATAAAAAAATGCATGAGCTCACAGTGGACATTGTGGATATATTTTAATAGGTTAAAATAACAAGGAGAATGTGTAGTCCATTTGAAAAACACATTTATAATTTATTTTAAACATAAGTACAGTAACGTATGCATTCACATTTATACATTTTATTGTAGTCATATAAGTGATGTAAACTAGAGTATTCAGGGAGGCATGACTGCTTTAGTTAATGCCTGCTTTAATTTCTTCAAACCATTAGATGTCGCTGTCTCGCAAAAGATTTTGAACCATTTTTTCCCCTCCTCATAAGCTTGGAATATTTTTTTTTGACACAAACAAATCATTAAGCTCCATCACTTCGATTTCATCGCTTCAACGTTCTAATGACGAGTTGACATACAACTGGACTGGATGGTGGAGCAGGGAAAAAACAAGACATTTAAATAGTCAGTAAGACAAGTTAGTCACCAGTTTAATGTTTATTAGATAATGTTAATAGTTGTAATACTTCAAAGCTGTACAAAATATAGCCGCTTGAGACAAATTAGACAATTAACATTAGCGCTGTTGTATTCCTTTAAATGAAATATCACAATGCCCAAAAAAATGTTGCTCTAATACTTTTGCATGATTGTTGCAGCACAGACCAGACCACTGGAGCTGAGTGTAGATTATGTACTACTTACTGTAATACTAAATGCAGGAATAATAATGGTTGTGCCATAAGGTTTTTTTTTTCTTATAAATGAATTTTTAAAAACTACTATTATTTTAGAATGACTTTTTTTATTGGAGCAGATAAAAATTTCGGCCCATATTCACAAAGCTTCTTAAGCCTAAAAGTTGCTCCAAGTGATGAAATTCTAAAAGAATTATGACATTTTCTTAAAATTTCCCCTTAAATTTAGGACTAAATCTTAGTAAAGATAACAATTTTTACCTTAGGAGCTGTATTTAGGGCTAAGATTTTTTGTGAATCATTTCTAGTTTTGAGTAAAGAGGAGGACTTTTAAGAAACTCAAGGGTTTCTATAGCAGAGGTCAAAATGGCAGGAAGATGAAATATTATTAAAACACTGAACATAAAACTAAAAGTAAACACTGCTCTTCTGTCCAATTTGGTTTTCTTGTTGTTTTACTTCCTTTCATCTCTCTTGGATTGTTGGCTACATACCATCCAAAAGTGCAACTTAAATAGACTGTCCTGCAATCATATAAAATGGTAAAAGCTGAGCCATTTTGCTCCCATCAATAAAGAAATTGAAATGAATTAAAAGTAATAAAATCAGTATGGTAAATAAATGTAAGAACTTTAATATAGTAACTACTGTGTGGAAATTGGTTGCTTCAAAAGTAGACACATTTCCAACATTTGGCTGTTTAATTAACTTTAAGATAATTAGTCTATAACGGAAACTTTGCATAAAGTGGCCTGTAGTCATAATTATAATTTTTTTTTTCATATACAAACATTACGATTTCACTGTCTGCTGTAAATGTAAGAACTTTAATATAGTAACTACTGTATGAAAATTGGTTGCTTTAAATTGGCTGTTTTAATTATCTTTAAGATATTTAAATCATGATTATACAATTTTTTCATATTCAAACATTATGATTTCACTGTCTATTCTATTATCATATATTCTATTTCAAGGTTATTTTTTAATCAACCAATCACAGTCCTTAAATTGCTGCATCATTCGTAGCAACAGGGTCAACCACGCTTTAACTAAGATAAAGAATTTTGTACTTTCCTTATTCAGAGTTGTTCTGAGAAGATTCCTAAATCAATTTTAGTCTAGGACTCCCAGCTAGAACTGAGTTAAGATAGGAGTGCTCTGAGAGAATTCTAAGAAGCTTTGTAAATATGGGCCCTGGTTTTGGGTAATGACTTACAAGGTACAAAGCCAGGCTCCAAGGTGACTGTAGTAGTTGGATGCCCCTTGCCCCCCACCCCACCCCCCTTTAAAGGTCTTATGCAACCCCAGGTACATGCCAACTTTGGTACTGTTGTGTGCAGTCTTGACCACCATATTCTTTGTAGAATCAACACATTTTTCTAGTGGGCCAATGTTCCTTGTTGAGGACTGGTTTCAGGCTAGTATTGAACTTCTCACAGCTTCAGAAATCCAAGTCAGATCACTGATGAGATTGCCGGCAGAAATGGAGGGCCAATATAATACTTTATGTCACAAATTATCACAATGCAGTGGATAAAATTTTTCAATAAGGCTGTTGTGTAGCCTCTTTTGATGTTAGGAATTTCCCTAAGTTTACTCAAAGACCAATTGTTTTATTGTAGGTGATGCCTGACATGTCTCAGGCTCTTACCACAGAGTATAGGATGAGATTTGAGTTTGCTTAAAACTCCTTTTGAAGCATTCAGTTTGATGAGACCACCAGTAAATGCAACACAGGCATTAAAAGCAAGGAAATGGCAAAACCAAAACTGCCAGTCATTCATCAAAATGGCTAGAAAATATACTATGTGCGCTTTTCACCTGGGATATGCTCAAACTTGCCCCTAATCTGTTTAGCAAAGCACTTGTACTGTCTTAGTCATAACATCTGCCATCTAAAAGTGCAGTTGATGTTGTGGTTTGCATTGCACCATTCAAACCTACCTGAAACTAAACCTTTTGCCAAGCGCTGATGGAAATGCATTTGAAAATGTTGCTTTAATGTATAGGTTACAATTAGTCTAAATGATCCTCTTCGACGCAGCAGTAGACACTGCTATACTTTAAAACTGTTATTCTAAGAAACCAAGTAAATTAGCACTTAATTTATTAAATCTTGTGTTTTTCATACTAAAACCAGCAAGGTTTTAAGACTGATGGTATTTCCTGACGTAGTATGAGGTATGAGTATACACAGATCAGAAATAACAGGAATACATTAACATTGACATGAATAAGGTATGCTGCAGATTGACTAAGTGTGTGACCTTACCAATGCCCTGATTGACTTTGTATTTCCCCAATGGTGTTCCTACAGTGGCAGAAGGCGGTGCAGTGTGAGAGTCCGGAGCAGAGGGAATGTTTTTGCCAGGAACTGTTTGTTGGGGGCCGAGAAGAATATGAGCTGCTGGAGGCCTTGAAGTTCTTGATGCTGAAGACGGTCATTCAGCTGCACTCCGACATGAAGAAGGGCTCCAATGTACCTGAGTTCTGCTGGCTTCTTTTTGCTCGGGACACCTCGAAATGTCCCAGGAGCTTTCTCACTAATCATCTCAGACATGTGGGCTTCAGCGGAGGTCTGGAACAGGTGGGTACTTTAATGAAGCTTTATAAAAAAAAAAATTTAATTTTAAGAACTACTGTTGGCAATAAGGCCAAGTACTTTTTTACATTCGTAGCAGAGTTGGAAGGTAATTAAGTACATTTTTAGTTTTTTTCTGTACTCAAGTACAGCTTTCACATATCTGTACTTGAATAGTTTTATTAGTGTATGCTTTTTACTTTTATTCAACTACGTTCTACAAAAAGTTCTGTAGTTTCTTTTCCACTACATTTCTGCATATCTTTACATTACAACCACAGTGGCTTGCAGTTACTTATTACTTGAAACAGTATTATCACCACATGCTAACGTTTTAAGACGAAAATGAATCATGTAGCGGGTGTTTAAAATCAGAAGTGGAGAAGGTTGCGGATAGAGAGAGAGAGATATTTTTACTATGACTTAAAGGCTACATTGAGCTAATACAAACTCAGTACTCAGTAAATTTGAAGTTAAGTACTTTTACTCAAGTAATATTTTTCTTATCTTACTTAAGTACAGGAATTGTGTACTTGGCCCACCACAGGTTAAGAGTAATTTTAATCATACAATGTAAATAGCAATATTATTGTTAATTCTGACCATTAAATGTTCATGTAATTTAAAAGTGTGCTTTTATTTATTTTTTTTATTGCCCCCTTTTAAAATACTGAATACAAGCACATACATGTGATGATAGAAGAACATAATATCCATGTATTCTATTGTCATTGTCTATGCTTATGTGAAAAATTCAGTCTAAAATATTTTTTAGTCCTATCATGCCATTGTGGATATTTGCAGAATAGCCACTAAGTAAAGGATATGAGTCCCTAAAGATCTTTTTTGTCTGCTGCAGGTGGAGATGTTTCTGCTCGGCTACTCCCTGCAGCATACGCTTCGGGTCTTTCGGCTCTACAAGACGGACACCGAAGAGTTCATCACTTACTACCCAGATGACATGACAAAGTGGCCCTGTCTTAGCCTGGTCACAGAGGACGATCGACACTATAACGTGCCAGTTTCTAAACAGGTCAAACTACAATCAACAAAACATGACCGGTCAATCAAGCCTACATGGAACCTGCCCAAGGGTGGAACAGGAAAAACTACACGTCTATAGATTTTATGACTATAGAGAAAATCTGAAGAAAGTCACAGATACTTTCCAAAGATATCTGGAAACTTCATTATGTCATATTATTTTTCATCCACAATCCTTCCAACCTTTTTATGGTTGATTGACTTTTTTTACATAGAATTTATCATTGGTTGTGGTAAGGAGTCTTTTTGTCTGTAGTGAAAATGACAAATGAGCCAATCAACATATGATTGACAGATGCGCAGATGTTTTGAAATCTCAGATTTTAGCTGAACCCCCAGCCCTTCTCCTTACCAGTCATTATCCATTGCTCGTCTCCTGGTGCGCTGGTGCAGGTTGTCTGCTTTTGTCACGGAAAATGGAGAGTGTTTTTCATTTTTAACGTGAACCGAAATCTATTCAGATATTATCAGCCTGATTAGACTCAGAGATCAGACTTGTGTACAGGCTAACATGATAAGTTAAGGTATTTGATTGGGATGCAACTGAAAGTGTCCATTTTTGGGCAAAAAAAGGGAAAAATGAATATGCCTACAATGACACATTGAATGTCATTGGTAAGGGATGTCTCTGTACCAGTAATCAGAGTATGGGCACAAAGCCATGCTTATTACTTAGCCATTCTGTCATACCAACAATCAATACTAGTTAATGTAACACGATGTGGAGCTAGGTTACGATTTGTGATAATATACAGCCAATATAAATTGACTGTGTATGTATTTAACTAATAATTATGGTGAAAATACTTTTTCTGCTTATTGTATTGTCCAGGGTTTAAACAAGCAAGCTAGATTTTTCCCTCTTACCTGACCTTATATAAGAAGTTACCATCTTTCAGCTTGTTGCTCAGCTCTCTGGGGGGTGTAGCTCTGCAATGGCTCATTTACATAGATGCTGAAACAGCACATTCAGAAGAGGAGTGACATTTAATTTTAGTAGGAGTTTGAGATATTTCAAAAATGGATTCTCAGAGAGCATTAACAGACACACTTTGTTAGCTGTGAGACTTTTAAAGCATTTTAAACATAAATGAAGTTGAAGAATGCACAAAACATTTAAATAAGCAGAACAGGCACAGTGATGATTAATACCAATATATAATAATGAATTCTCACCAGACCTCAAGAAGTTTTTTTTTCTTTTGCACCAAGCTTTTAAAAAATATTATTTAATTGATTAATTAAGTAAACATATAATTTGTGTCTTGCAGAAACTGAAAATGTACCTATCCTTAACTGAAAACTAAATGCTGAAATTTTGAAGATGAATTCAATTCAGTGCACTATTGCCCTTTCCTCTGTCAGTAGCTCATATGGAAATGCACTTAGAAGTTCACTCTCCACCCTTCTACCCCTCTTATCATAAAGCACCTGTATATACATTTGCTTCAGATTTTACTTTATGCAAGTGATTTGTTTAAAGACTTTATTGAAAATGTATTGTTTTTACATTTCCAAATCTCTGCGCTTTTTTCGGTTTTCTTTCTTTTTATATATTTATTTATTTAGAAATACAAAACAAATTATCTTGTTTGCACAGGTTAAGCAATGCTATAATTGAATGCTAATGCAAAATTCAGGGATTATTGTACATATAATTTGGAGAATTGTACAAAATATATTTGGAGGAGATGGGATTTAAATTAGAAATGTTTGCTTGTATAATTGTTTGTATGATTTCTATATATGAAATGGTTAAGATGTAATTTTTCAAAATGCCATCTATTTAATTTTTTTATGCAGTTTAAGTTTGTTAAGAACAATTGCATTGTTACATACGTTCTTGCTCAAGATAACATGCTTTAAGAAACTAAATCATACAAGAAAATTTTCTTTTTTTGTGTGTCTGAGTGTGTATACAGCGCCCTCCACAATTATTGGCGCCCCTGGATAAAATGTGCTCCTAGGCGTCTAATAAATCTTTTTTTTTATTATTGCAACAGCATCCTAAAAAAAAAAACAGCTACTAAGGTAAAAAATTTTGTAGAGAGGTGGACTTTTGAGAGGCTTAAGAGTGTCTATAGCAGAGGACAAAATAGCAGAAAGAAGAAATATTCTCCAAACACTGAATGTAAAACTAAAAGTAAACACTGCTCTTCTGTCCAATTTGGTTTTCTTGTTCTTTTACTCCTTTTCATCTCTCTTGGATTGTTGGCTACATACCATCCAAAAGTGCAACCTAAATAGACTGTCCTGCAATCATATGAATTGGTAAAAGTTGAGCCATTTTGCTCCCATCAAGTAATGAAACCAGTTTGGTAAATAAATGTAAGAACTTTAGTAACTGTATGGGAATTGGTTGCTTTAAAAGTAGACACGTTTTCAACATTTGGCTTTTTTACTGTAATTATCTTTAAGGTATTAAGCCTATAAAAGAAAATTTGCATAAAGTAGCCTGTAGTCATGATTATACAATTTCTTTAAATACAAACATTATGATTTCACTCCCTATTGTTAAATATAATTCTATTTTCACAAAGAGCGCATTTAAAAAAATTTTATTAACCAATCATTCCTAGCAACAGGGTCAACCTCACCTCCTCACTAAGGTAATTGTTTTTGTACTTCCCTTACTCGGAGATGCTCTGAGAGGTTTCCAAAATCACTTTTAGACTAGGACTCCCAACTCGGAAATTTTAAGCTAAAATAGGAGCTCTCTGAGTGAATTCAAAGAAGTTTTGTGAATACTGGCCCTGGTGCCTTTCCAGCATGGCCAGCATTAACTGTTTGGGCAATTTATGCTGCATTGGATGTTCTGTGGACCAGACAATATACCTAGATATATACAGACTCTACATACATATATACATATATAAATATTTTTGTCACTTTAGACAAAACCTGCAGAGCGGGACTTTACTTGGAATCAGTGTCAGAGGGAAGGGAGTAGGGAGGGATTCATCGCCGCACGCAAAGTTGAAAGATACATGCGCCCTGATGCCAAGAGACATTCCAGTTATTAAAAAAAATCTAACCTTCTGGCCTATTACAAGCAGAAAAATCAAGGTAAACTTGCGATCCCTCAATTCAATTCAGTTAAAATAGAATTCTCTGGTACAAACATAATAAGAAACAGTATTGCCAAAGGGCATAGGTTAATTTTCACATTAAATGAACAAACAAAGAGTAGATGTTAACAGTATATGAATAAGAAAGAAAGCCTTACTAATTATAATTGTACCTGTCAGAAATCAGTCATCTCATTAATAAGTTCTAGCCTACCTGGGTAAAGGTGATGCATGGGACAAATATGTGGCAGGACTTTTACTTATACTTTAATTATTACTATACTTTTACTATATATATATTTAACTTGAATTTAATTTGAATTTAACTTTTGTCTTAATACCATTACTGTAAGAATTAATAAGCATGAGTGACAATCTTTTCAATAGCTAGAAATGTTTCTGGCAGTAAATATTTTTATTGATATTTTATAACGTTATTTTTATGCGCTCCTTTTGCTGTTAATTAAAATGTTTACAGAGTGTTATTTAACATTTAGAAGACTATCCTGTGCAATGAATTCGTAAAAGACAGTGGTAGGTTTTTTCTCTATGGTATAGTCTTTAGGAATTTTATGTTTTGAGGCTTCTCTCAGAGAGAGAGAGAGAGAGAGAGAGAGAATACAAGAGAAGCTGATCCGGGAGCAACATGAAGTGATTACAGAAATACCTTGTCTCCCAGGTATTAAATAGCTATTTTGTTCTGAAATATTGGCCGTCCACATTGGGTAATGAATACTCCCCACCCTGGAAATATATCTGTTGTTTCTGTGGCAGTTACTTAATTGGTCGGTTGCCAGCTTGATGCCTGTTTGTTACACACTACCTTCATACACACTATGGGCAAGTTTCATCTTTCCATCCAGGAACCTCTTGAGTTTAACTACGGACTGTGGAGGCCAATGGTGGCCACTTTATTTATTCCTATTTTTTTACAATCGTAGTAGAACCTCTGGTCAACATTTATCACGCATTCGCACATTAAGGGAAATTTTTGAACACTGATTAGCCTGTTCTGCAATGTCTTTGGACTGTGGGAGAAAACAGGAGGAAACCCATCAGGCACGGGGAGAACATGCAAACTCCATGCACACTGACCCGAGGTGGGAATCAGACCCAAACCCTGGAGGTGCAAAGCGTTAGTGCTAACGACTATGCCATCATGCTGACAGTTGTATCTATACAATGGATTGGCACCCTATCCCCCCTCCCCCCCCCCCCCCCCACACACACACACACTTGTATATAGGATACAGCAGTATAGACGATGAGTGAACCTTTCATATATTTAAATCTGTATTATAAATAGCAACAAATGAGCTACCTTTAAAAAAGAGAGAGAGAGTGAGAGAGGTTTAATGGTTCCCACAGATTGTCACGCAGAGCAGTGTTTAGGCAACAGCGCAGTGTTTACAGAATATAAAACCTTGTGCATTATAAGAGAGATTTGTTTTACGCGCGCTCGCGTGAATGACGCATACAATGGGGCGGGGCTTGCGCGCGCCCAGTCCCACGTGCCGTTAAAGGGAACGCTTTGATGATTCTACAGAATCGGGTAACGCCATCTACTGCAGCGCGGCTCTCATACACGATACACCCTGACCTGACTCTGAGAGAGAGAGAGAGAGAGAGAGAGACGCGCACCCTGATTGAAGCGCACACACTGATATATATGTTTTTTTTTATTATTCGCTCCACCTCCTGATGATGGATGAACAATGGAGAAGAGGTCAGCCGAAATTTCTGGCGAGCCTGCTCTGTTCCCACGCGCTGCATCACTGTTGACGATGCCCTCGCTGGTGGTGGTGTTGTTGTTGACGTGTGGGAGGCCAGGGACGGGCCTGAAGCGCCGCTAGAAAAGCGCACTCGTCTTGTCGCCGGTCTTCTTGTGCTCTCGGATGCGCGCGGAGACATGGTGACGCTCCCGGCTCTCGCGCACTACTGGCCCCTGGTGCGGTTCCTCATCCCGCTGGCCATCACCAACATCGCCATCGACCTCGGCGAGCAGGCAAGTAGCGCAACGACATGCATCACTGCGACATTTCTCATTGGATCAAGCATTAAGAGCTAGAACGCATTTCATCATGATTATCTGCCTTAAGCAGGATCAGCCTAATTCTCTATGTGCATTTACAGCAGATCTCTCTCTCTCTCTCTTTATCTCTCTCTCTCTCTTTACTGTATGTGTACGGACCAGGCATTTCCTGCGTAGTGTCAATGCAAAAAAAAAAAAAAGGCCAAGATGTATTGCTGCTCGACTTTGACAGCCTCAATAAAGATCCTGCATGGTGTATAATCTAATAAATTGTGACAGATCTGTGAATTCAGCAGTGCAGTGGATAGCACTGTTGCCTTGCACCTCCAGGATCCGGGTTCGATTCCCATCACTGGATCTGTGTGCATGGAGTTTGCATGTTCTCCCCCTGTTTCCTGGGTTTCCTCCAGGTACTCTGTTTCCTTCCAAAGACATGCAAATTGCCCTGTAGTGTGTGTGTGTGTGTGTGTGTGTGTCCTGTGATGGATCAGCACCCTGTCCAAGGTGTACCCCGCCTTGTGTCTCAAGTCTGCTGGGATAGAATCCAGCACCCCGGCCCTGTACACAGGATAAAGCGGTATAAACAATGAGAGTGAGTAAGATCTGCGAATTGTGATTAGAATCAGAATACAGGCTTGACAGAACATATGAACGTAGAACAGCATACACTGCTGCATCTGATGATGATGGTCTGTGTGTCACCCGATGTGTTACCCGGTGCATCCTCTATCAGCCCAAACAATGGTGTGTGAATAAGAGTGTGATGAATGCATGTGTGTTGTTTTGCAGCGGGCTGTGACCTCGAGCTGAACCAGACCCAGGTTGCTGTATTCAACCTCTTTTCATAAAGCTATATACTGTAATGTTGATGTCTACATGGAAAAATAATTCAGTGCGTGTTTCATTCGGTGGCTTAGTGGTTAGCACTGTCCAGGGTCTGGGTTCGATTCCTGCCCAAGGGTCCGTGTGCATGGAGTTTGCATGTTCTCCACTTGTTTGGCTTTCCTCCAGGTACTCACCATTGGTCCTCTTTGTAGCCTAGTTGGACTAGAGAGATTCATAGATTTTTCTTTCATTATGTTGCATTGTGTGTTAAGCTGTGTTTGTTTAATCATTACTGCTGTGATTTATTGACACCCTGACAGAACCATTTCTCAAACATGTGGTTATACAATTTACATGTGACGTTTGCATATAGATTTGACTTGCATGCTGTTGAAATATTCATTCTTATCTGGTAAACTGCACTTTGAATCATTCTTGCTTGTGTATGTGGCTAGTCAGAGAAAACGATTATTAGTTGTGCTGTATTTTTTGGAACGTGTCAGGAGTTGCTCTGACGTGTCTGTCTTCAGGGGTTTCATCTATTACCAACGATGCGTGTGTTTGCACAGGACGTACGCTGTTTTTACCGCTCTGTTTCAGATGTCAAACATCCTGGAAAAGCACACATTCTGAAATGTTTTCAAAAACCAATGCAAATTAGCGGTTGTCTCTATGAACTTTAAAACAGATGAGTCAGGTCATTTTTGTGTTTTTTTTTTTTTTATAGCAAGAGGTAGATTTGGCATGGACATTCTATGTAATTTAATGATTTTAGTGCTGTATAGTAAAGCACAGCACCCATTGTTGTGAATCAGCCGAGAGTTTCTTAGGCAATTTGACCACAGTTTGTTTTATAACAACAGATTTTCCCTGAAAGCTTGTAAAAAGAAAGAGTAATGTATGTTTGTGTGGCCTGAAATTGTAAATGCAAAGGCGGAGACATGTGACAGCCAGTGATAAATAATTAGCAAAAATACATTTAAAATGCGTACATTTCTTCGTATTGGAAGGTCAGTTGTCTTCACTGTTTTCGCTTACACTAGGGTAGGGGATTAAACAAAAATATTATTCACATATCAACATATCTAAATTAAGAGTAGAATTTCCACTGAAGTAAACCATGTAGGTTGAGTAAAAAATAAATGGTTTTAAATTATGATAAACACATAAAAACAGTTATTTAAAAGCTTAATTTATCGTAGTTGTATAGGGCTTACACCTACATCAAAATCGAGGAATAGACTAAAGAGTCCGCACTCAGTAACTGACATCTGTTATCTTTCTGAACACTGCTGTAAGGCATTTAGAAACTGAATTTGTGACACACCCACACACGAGAACATGAGAAGATAAGCAGTGTAACCTTAGATTCATTATTGAGAGGCATCTGAAATTTCATTACTGTTTGTCTCGTTAGAGCTTAAATGCATAAATGATCTGTGTGGTCTTTTCCTCTGTGTTTTTCCCAAACTGAAGGATTTAGTTTATAACCTGTCAAAACAAGATGTCGTAAAATGATGGCATTGGAAAGTCTTCACATGGTTTTTGTGAACTAGATGTTCCATTTTGCATTGTAATCAGTGAGTCCTCAGTCCTAACAGAAGTGCACATTGATATTTATGTCTTTGCTCCTTTCCTGCACTGGTGACATGAAGAAAGGACATGGGTGGGGGAGATGATGTCAGGCATCCACCATCTGTCCCATAATCAGGTCACCTTTATCAAAAAAGCAAGATGGATTGCTGTTAGGCTGCAGTTTAAGCTTTAAATTCAGAACAAAATAAACTAAATTATCCAAATAGAGCCATGGCCTTGATCTGATGGTACGTTTGTAAGGGGAATAAAACACAATGGGTTGTGATGCAAGAAAATAATCTGTGTTGGGGTGGTCTGGCCTTCTTTCTCATATATTATAGTCAATTACAATTTTTTTTTTTACTTAGTAACAAATGTGAAAGATTGAAAAAAAAGTTTATAATAATATTTACTGTTATGTTTTATCTTCTGTTCATTCATTGTGTTTTAGACACAGTGTATTATGTGAGACCGTAGACTTCTGCAATAAATGTCACAATTCTTTTTGGTCAATTTAATTAAGAATCAATTATTTGTCACATGTAACTTACAGCACAGTAAAATTTAATTTTTGCATATCCCAGTAAGGAATCTTGGGTCAGAGCACAGGGTCAGCCAGGATACTCCACCGCCAGAGCAGATAAGGTCCGCCCAAAGGGCTCAACTTGGCAGTGCTCGGGATTGAACCCCCGACCGTCAGTAAACCAGAGCCTTAACCATTTGATCCACCCCTGCCCTTTTAACAAGCTGTTTTTATAGAAACGATAACGTATCAGAATGAAGGTATTGAGATAAACCTATTTAAATTACAGCTAAAACAGCTGTCAAAGCCACTGTAATTATAAAAAAAAATTAACCAACATCTTTACTTCCGTGTGAGTTCAACAATGCTCTGGTCTAAAAGTCCATATATATATAAAGCACAGGATATGCATCGGTAAAACATAATTTGTGGTTGGAAAATGGTGCTTGCTGATTACGAGGTGCCTAAAAAAAGTGTTGTGATCCTGAGGAAAGAGGAAGATCTGCAGACAGTGAGGTTATGAGTAAATCACCATCAGCATTTTCCATCAGCTGACAGAATACATCCTTTTCTATTTCAGCACATTTTCTACATTTAACTGTTACATAATATCTAACTATTTCTCTCTCCAAGAGGGGATAGTTTCGGTAAATTGCAAACCACAGTAAAAAAATTTAAACCTGCTGGTTCGTCCCATCATGCCACGCCTTACAGAAAAAGTGGTGCAGTTTGGTTATATATCAGCTGTGATGATGCTGATTAGGATTTACCAAGGGGTCTTTCATCAAAACAGACTACAAATCTGACACTTCCCTTTAAGAAACTACGTCCAAGCCTCTGCGATTACAGATTCCTTAGACATCATGTGACATTATTCATTTTCCAAGACAGGTTGTTGTTTAAAGTGTTTAGACTTTGTCTTTTGGTAACCAGATCTTTTTTAGTGACACTGATGGTAATCTAAGGATTACGCTCTTACTAAGAGGTCTGTGAATGACGGTGTTAACTGATACTAATGTAGTGGATTATATTTTTAATTCTCTTTTATGAGACTGAATTTGATTCTTATTAGGACATTTAAACACAGAATTGTAGCTCAGGGCAAAGCACCTGCTCACAGGAGATTGAGTGGGTGTATAGTATTTTGCCTGCTAAAAAATAAATAAATAAATAAATAAATAAATAGCTGAGAAATTGATTTGGGTTTGTTCTTGTGTACTTGCAGGCTTTAAACAGAGGGATCGCAACAGTCAAAAAGGATGCTGTGGAAATGCTGGCCAGTTACGGTCTGGCCTATTCCCTGATGAAGTTCTTCACTGGGCCTATGAGCGATTTCAAGAATGTGGGATTGGTGTTCGTCAACAGCAAACGCGACCGAACCAAAGCGGTCTTGTGCATGGTCACTGCTGGGACTGTAGCCATCATCCTCCACACACTAATAGGTTAGTGTGAGGGCGTATGCCAGAATGCACACTGACAAGTAACAATCATCAAAAATGTGTGTCTGTTTGATAGTTTATAAATATGGGTCATAAAGAAGAATGTCTTATAGAAATGAAGTTGTATTCAAAAGGATTATCTAATCTTGGATTCATCTAGTTCTACTTCAAGCTAAGTTCTACTCAAAACTTACTTAGGTTAGAGGTCCCAGCAACGTTGCATCGCCTTGTTCAGCAAAAATGGTCACATGTCCGATGTTGGTCAGAAGTTGGAGAAGGACTCGGGACTACTTGACCAAGAATATTAACATCTCCAAATGCTGTCATAAGACCAACATCGGTCATGTGACTGATTTTGATAAAGAAGGTGATGCGATGTTGCTGAAACGTTAAAAATATATATTTTTTTTAGGATTTTGAATAGAGAAACAGCTTAACAAGCAGTTAGCACAAGACCTTCAGCACAGGCTAAATAGCAGTTAGCACAAGACCTTCAGCACAGGCTAAATAGCAGTTAGCACAAGACCTTCAGCACAGGCTAAATAGCAGTTAGCACAAGACCTTTAGCACAGGCTAAATAGCAGTTAGCACAAGACCTTCAGCACAGGCTAAATAGCAGTTAGCACAAGATCCTTGGCACAAGACCTTTAGCACAGGCTAAATAGCAGTTAGCACAAGACCTTTAGCACAGGCTAAATAGTAGTTAGCACAAGACCTTCAGCACAGGCTAAATAGCAGTTAGCACAAAAATGCTAAAGCCTGATACACAGCACAGGGACAGTCATGTAAATTATTTCTGCCTATATATTGTAGAAAACTGCAGGTTTGCCTGAACTCCAACCTGTATCTTAGGCAGAAACTAAGTTTCATACTTTGGATAACCCCAAAAGTAAAAAGGATTTTACTGAAAGACATTGACACAGTGGTTGTTTACTAGGTACAATTATTTATTTACATTAGAGACCATTACTTAGCCTTTTTTGGCCTCTCAGCATTACCGACAAAAACGTCTTTGACCTCAGCTTTGATGCCAGATGTGCACTGGGTTGTAATTTTCATATGTACACAGCACTTGGTGATAATGGCTCAAAAAAGAACACTCTTCACGGGTTGTGCTTCCATCCGCTGTGTTGACACTGAGAATTTCTGCTAGCTTTACACCTACTCAGTGTGTTCCTTTTGCATGGATGGATCTCTTCCAAAGTGCACTAACTTTTACAGAAAGAGATACAAAGATGGAAAAATGGCATTACTTAGACACTGTAGTTAAATAGCCATTAAAACGCTGCTGTCCTCCTACTTGGTGCTCCACAGGTTGCAGCGGTCTCGCCCATGTACCGAAATACAGCTAGTTGATGATGCTGAGACCAAAAAAAACAAAAACTTGAATTATTATGGGGCTCAAGATGGCAACTATCTCATAAAATATAATATGATGATGACAGGATAACAACCCACACTGTTAAAGCTTTGGCAGTGTGCCTTCATGTTCTTGTTCAGATCCTGTGAATGTTCAGATAATTTAGTAGAGGGTGAACGTTGCATTATCACTTGGTTATACGTCTTTAGTATTAATACTACTAGAGTAGTCACACAATCTAGGGATAAATTTTTGGGAGAAAAAAACAATTTAAAAAGATAGGTTAATAGAAATTTTAAAAAAGGCTACAGGATGCAAATAAGTGAAACAGAAGAATAAAATTAGGAAGAGGACTGAATGAGGGAGGGAATGAGAGGGGTCTGTAGTGTGTAGTATACCTTTACTATACATGCCACTACTGTAATTATCTACACTCTAAAGCCAAAGGTATGTGCACATGTGACTCTTCTGAAAACCTTGCAAGCAGAAATAGGATATATTTGTATGCTGTAGCTTTATGATTTCCTTTCATGTCCAAACCTGTTCTACCATGAATTTACCTCTGTGCACTCTGGGTTGTAATTTAAATATATAAAAATATAAAATATATTGGTTATAACCCAAATATATGGGTTGTAATATAAAAATATATTTTTAAATAATTTACGGCTGATATAGAAATATTTGAGTAACTTTCATGAACACATGTGTGAAGTCTAGAAAACTGACTGTGTGCCTTATTTTACCATTAGTGACCTAATGTTCATGTAGCTGAATAAACACCAAACCCCACAGCCACGGTTCAGAATCTAGTGGAAATTCCTCTCAGAAAAGTACAGTAGAGACCAACTCTTTTATTAATGCCCATGGTCCTAGAAAGAAATGTTCTGGCTGTGGTGGTCTGGTTTTCATAAAATTTTGCAGTAATATTGTACTGATATAATAGAATAATGTTAATAATGTAGATTCATTCTACAAGTGGTATCTATTTGTAGAATTTTTTACGAGCCAAAATTGCTGATTGATGTATACTCATGGACAAGAGAATCAATAAACAATTTTTTTTTTTATCAATTAAAAAGGTTAAAAAAATCTATGTCCAACAGCACCAGAAGTTTAAAAATCAGACAACGTTGACAATGAGTCAACACATTCTTGCTTGTCCAGCAATTCCAGGTGCAGGCAAATGTCATTGAATGACGACTTATTATGTGGGACCCTGGAGTACCGGCAGCAGCAGTGGCTGCATTTTCTGTACAATTTCTGAAATGATGCCATCGAAGTAGTCTGTCTTGAATTAATTAATCTCTCTTGTTTGGGCATTGGACCTTGACAACAGTTGTTGAATCTGTCCTATAGTCTGAAAATGTTATTCCTAGCAACTCCAAACCATCTGGGAATGTCTGCCAGCATTGTCTACATGGGGCATTAGAGTGTAAAACTAAAATGCACAATTACAGTAGATTGTATTCCTTACTTTTATATCAAGACGTGTCAGCTGGATATACAGCGGTACCAAATCAGCATACAAATCTAATCCTTGCTGGAGGAGTTCCCAAGGCAAAACTTCATATTATGAAACGCATTTTTCTATAGGAAATAATGTAGATGCAGATAATCCGTTCTAGCCACCCAAAAATTACCAATATTACCAATTTATAACACTATAATCCTTTTTTTTATATATAAAAACCATCAAAACATTAAAAAAAGACATGTAAATGTACATTAAACCTCACTTAACCTTAATTTATGATTTCTCTTGGTACAACCTGCTTTCAAAAAGAAACTGAAAGTGGTTCAGTTTTCTTCTTGCTACTGTCCTTGCTTACATTCTTGGCATCCATTGGGCTATGTCTACACTAAATCTTGTATAAAATGTAAAAAAAAAAAGTTAATGGCTCTTCAGTTCGGCATGGATTGTTCACTCAAATGGCGAAAATGTTTTCTATGCAAATTTCTTGCAAAATTTAAGTTCTCAAAGCAAAAAAAAAAATTTGGAGGTGAGGTGTTCATATGCTGAGCTACCACTATAATCACAGGCAAATTTAATCTATGGCGCCTCTCAAGAAGATGTAAGTTAGGTTATCCATACTAGCATGACCAGAGTTTTTTTTTTTTTAATGTAAGAAGGCAAACGACATTGAGTTTTCATAACTTTTTATACAAATATCTGTATAATATTACATGTGTATAATTTCTTTTGTCCATGAGTATATTTTTATTTTATGTCGGGCCCAGCCTTCACAGACCTCGGCTACTACATCATCAACAAACTGCATCATGTGGACGACTCAGTGGGCAATAAGACCAGGAAGGCTTTTCTCTACCTGGCTGCGTTTCCTCTTCTGGATGCCATGGTGAGCAGTTTCACTGTCCTTTCTCCATCTCCTATCAAACACTGACAATTCTCACATTGCTGGCAGTCATGCCACAGACCATTAGAACTGGCATGCCTTTTTTTTTTTCAGGACAGATGGAGTGTGTATATTTGTGTGTGTGCGTGTGCGCATGTGTGTGCGCGTGTGTGTGCGTGTGAGTGTTTGTGGAGATGTATTTGTGCTTGCAGTGCCAATCTTCACCTCCTGTTCTGTTCTGGAGGCCCAGCAGTATCCTTCTGTTTGTGTCCATGCTGTACATGTTGTATAGCTTCCAAATGGCACGGTGTCCTTTGGGACAATTTTGCAGCAGCTCACCGTTATATCCTGGTGCTAATATTAGAGCAACCTGTTTGAATTCGAGGGGTAATCAACCATGACTTGAGTTCTTGGAAATGTGTGTATTTCCAGGCCTGGACCCATGCTGGAATCTTACTAAAGCACAAGCGCAGTTTCCTGGTTGGCTGCGCCTCGATCTCTGACGTCGTAGCTCAGGTAAAGGCAGTCATTCATTGTCACTTTCCACCCGCTAAATGTTAATTCACTCAGGCAGTTTGCAGTTTTATTGATATATTTACCACTACACTCAGTTTGACCTCATTCGTTAATTGTTTTATGGGTCATTGGTTTGTTGCACAGAAGCCTCATTAACTACTTCATTATTTATTTATTTTTTTTCCCTTCCAGATTGTTTTCGTGGCTATCTTACTGCACAGTCATCTGGAGTGTGTGGAGCCATTGCTGATTCCCATCTTGTCTCTGTACATGGGAGCTCTGGTGCGGTTCACCATCGTTGGACTGGGCTACTACCGAAACATTCACGACAACATCCCGGACTCCAGCGGCCCTGAGGTTGGGGTGTGTAGCTCTTGACCTTATTATTGCTTATACGCACACTGACCTAAAGAATGGACACTAAGGACAAATGTTACGCACACAGGCTTTGTAACCGTGTTTTGTTCCCCCTGATTTTTTTTCTCTAATTTAGAGATTCATTTCCAATTCCCACCATTTAGGGCACTCTTAGCAGACAAGCTCTCCCTAGCAAACAAGGAGGGTGTAGGTCAGGGGTACTGAAGTAAAATTTAGGTTCTGCCATTCTGTACTCGCAGTTTGGGTATTTTACACTCCATGTATCACTGCGGATATGTTTGTACAAACAATGTTTTGTCATGTTACTGCTTTTTTTTTTTTTTTTGGGGGGGGGGGGGGATTTTCCCCCTGATTTTCTCCCTAATTTAGTCGTGTCCAATTCCTCCCCGTCACTAGGGGCCTCCCACATTAAGGCTACTAATACCACTCGGAGGGCCGAAGACTATAACATGTTTCCTCCGAACCACATGACGCCAGCCGATCACATCTTGTCGAACTGCTTGGGCGGCGTAACACACATGGATGACAGCGCTATCCGCTCCTTCTGCTTGCGTGAGCTCACAGACGCCCCTAATTGGCTACAGACGCCCCTAATTGGCTGCAGAGCCGTGATTGATGTGGGAGCACTAAGTACCTCTCATCCCTCCCCTCTGAGAGAGCTCGGCCAATCTGCTCTCTCTAGACCTCCGGCTGCGAGAGGTTACAGCATCACCTGGGAATTGAACTCACAATTATATTAATTCTCTAACTTATCAGGAAAGCATCAAGGTCCAAATAGAACAGTCACTAGGTCTGGGTCCGCCACTTAATGATGCCTGGTGTAGGTTAACACGGGCTTTCTCTGAGGCATGTGAAGCGAACGAATGCATCTTATCAAGCTGTTGCTCACACGCCGTTATGGATAAGAGGAAAGCATGAGCTCACAGATGCACATGATAACTCTGGATGATTGTGCAAATGCATTTCTGTAGGACCTTTATTTGTTTTGTGTCTGTGTGTGTAGGGAGATGCCACGATTAAAAAGATGCTGAATTTCTGGTGGCCTCTGGCCCTCATATTAGCCACACAGCGGATCAGCAGACCCATCGTCAACCTGTTTGTTTCCCGTGACCTGAAAGGCACCTCTGCAGCCACTGAGGTCAGTGATTTCACACACTTGTGTGCACACGCATATGATGAATATTAAATTACAACAAAGAGTACTTGATTAAAGAGGAATTGAAACCAGCTGTTGTCCATTGGTACTTTATTTACATGGCAAATGCACATGACACACTCCAGTCTGCCTAGTTTAAATGAAACGCCCATTAATGCTAATTTATGTAGGTGTGGAAGTAGTTTGCCAAAATGATGAAAGCGTTCTATGAGATATTGTCATCTTGGATCTAAATAAAAATTCAGAGGAAAGGAATAAATGTTCTTGCTGGTCTATCCTGGTTATCCAGGACATTCAGGTCATCAGCTGACTTAATTTTATTGCCACATAATGTTGTTAAGCCTAGACCTGACCACTGAAGCAACCCCAGATCATAACACTGCCTAAAGAGGTTTGTACAGTGGACACTATATCACTTCATGTGCTTCCCTTCTTACCCTGACACACTCATCACTCTGGTATAGGGTCAGTCTGAACTCATTAGATCACATGATCTTTTTCCATTGTGTCAAAGTCCAAACTTTATGGTGCCTAGAAAACTGAGGCCTTTTTTTCTTAGATGATTAGTCCCAATTTTGTGAGTTCCCATCACGTTGTGTGTGTATGGAAATTTCTTTACTTACACTATATAACATAATTATTTCTACTGTATATTTCTTCACCAAGTACTTATGTGATCTCTGATCATAGTCATTTATTCAATTTGTCTTTTTTTTAAACACACTTTTATTGCAGTTTACCACTATCCGATCAGGTTTTGTAGTTCTTAAATCAGTTCCAATGAATGTTTTTTTTTTTGTTTTGTTTTTTTCGGCACAGCAATGCAGTAATTAAATATACTTGAAGCAGAAACCTCAAGCATATGTGATGGGCATCGTGTCTATCTATGTCTTGTCCACAAATGAACCTCTGACTCAAGAAAAGCTAAGAAAGAACCACATCTGAGCCTCTAATTCATATTTACATATAATTTTCATAATAAATTTTCATAATAAATACCACTGCATATATTTTCATACAAGGACTCAGTTATTAAAGTGTGATCATGAACATTTGTCATTTTTAGAGCTATTGCTTAGACTGTTCCATTCACTCTATGTCCTGTTATGATCACTAATGCTGTATTAATATTGATAATTTAGATATACAGGTGTAAACCAAACTTTTTTCAAGTTGTTAAAATTCCGGGCTAAATAGACATTTACAGAATGTTCACGTAAGCCAAAGCTCAAACCAATAAATAGTGAAACTTTCAGTGGAATTTGTTTACACCCTTTTTATAATCAAGTTTGCAAGGTCAAGGTCTATTATATACAGGGTTTTTTTTTTTACTGTTAGAAATGCAGCTTGATTTTCACACTTTCAGACTGTTTTAGCTTCCAAACTTTGCTTTACATCTTTGTGTTAATTTAATGACACATGTAATGTTGACGCATTATGACGCAGGGTAGCAGCTGAGTGCTTTCAGGCATTTTATTTCTGTAATTACTATATAACACCAGTGATCTGAACTATTGTATTAAAGGTATCTTTAGATTATCTTTAATCTGAATTGTGATTTACAGGTCCGGAAATTGTAATTAAAATGGCCTAAAAAAAATTAGAGATTAAAAAAGGTGATCAAATTTTTCTTTCTGCATGGGGAAGCTACTATAATGTAATGAAATGCCGTTCTGATTTGTGATATTTTCAAAAAATTATAATTTTTTTTATTGTTACTTTTTATGATTGTGACCATTAATACAGCCAGTAACCTGCTTTCTTTTGGCTAATTACGCTCTTATTCTTTTGTTTAAAATTAATTACATTTATTTCTGATTATTTGCAGTTTAACAAGATGCATCACCTTCAAAAAAAGTGGCTTTTTTTTTTTCTTTTTACACATCTAGCCTTGTTAAAAACGGGGTATAAAAATTATGATGCTGGCCACCCTGAAGTTTTAGTTTAAAAGTTTAATTATGACATATCTTAACTAGAGCATTCTTTTATATGTATTATTTTTAGGCAGTTGCGGTTTTGACAGCCACATATCCTGTGGGCCACATGCCATATGGCTGGCTGACTGAACTTCGTGTTATCTACCCTGCCTTCGACAAGGTAAGGCTGCTTTGTTCCATTTATAAGATACAAAATGTAAAACAGCATATGTACAGTCATCTGAATTAGAACCACTGGCTCTGTAAAAGGCTCAATACCTGTCACACTATTTCATGCCCTTGTTGTAATTCATCATGCTTAACTAAAGCACCAGTTTAGCATTTGAGTAGGCGGAGAAATTCGTTCCAGTGACAATTTCCACCTCCAGAAAACACCTGTTTACCATGAAAATTGCACGTGAAGTGTAATTTTCCAAGTCTCCACCTCTAGTAGGCACCAGCATGTCTATGGCGCTCCAATGCCATTCCACAGTGTAATATTTACAGATAAACAACACAGAGAAGGCAGAGGAATTAGGACAGAGGCCTACGTTGGGAAAGGCATCCTGACGTTTATGATTGTTATCTTCTCCCGAGCTTTGTGCTACGTTTTCTTGACTGATCTCCCGCATCTGTGTCATGCTGCCTCAGCAAACTCGGATACACGACACATCACAGGCAAAAAGGATCCTATTAACTGCACCTATTAAGAATTGAGCCTGTATTATAATAAATGACTATTTTTCACAATTAAAACCTTTTTGTTTTTATAACTTTCTTTCCCTTTCCCAGAACAACCCGAGCAATAAATTGGTCAACTGTGGCACGACGGTCACCAAGTCACATATCAAACGTTTCACGTTTGTCTGTATGGCTCTGTCGATAACAGTAAGTGCTGCTTCACCCTCGCCTGCATCTGATCTTCCTGCCGCCCTTATTGGGGCTTCTGTGTGAATCTAATGTTACAAGTCAAAAAGCTATGCTTTGTAAATTATTTCTGCATAAAACCAGTGCAGTCACTCTGCGCCTGCTCTTAAACCATAAAGATGTTTATATATAGATAATAAATAATTCTATACTAAATCATTTTAGTCACATCTCTGACTTAAATCCATTCTAATTATAGGTTTTTTAGTACATTATACTGCTTTTGTAGGCACCAGCATGTCTATGGCACTCCACTCCCATTTGACAGTGTAATATTTATGGATAAATAAAAATGAAGAGATGGAATTTAGGATAGAGGCCTGTTCAGGGAAAGATATCCCGACCATAATGGTGCTTATCTTCTGCAATTACTACCTTTGTAAGCAACAATATAAGTAGAAATGCAACACATCACCAACTTAAAATGATGACTGTCTACATTTAAGCTATAGTGCAAAAAAAAAGCATGAGTGCTGTTATTCTGAATATCACTATGGTAATTGAATAATCATTGCCAAGATCATATTTAGTATAACCGATATTCCTTTGATGAAAGTTACATGAACAAGAAATAGATATCGAGTTACTGACTTTTTAGACACAATAAGAAGTAAAATTTCTTTTCATTTTTCTTTTCATTTAATAAGCATTTATATTTTAGTACAAAAGTTACCATTATGCCACTATCTTTGTTGTACGCATGGTTTCAGTATAACAAACTATTGTCAGAATTTTATTTGAGAAATACAAACAGTGTTTTTTTTTTTTTACTATGAAAAAGTCTTGACCCACCCCTCATTTCATTTTTAGTTCCCAAAGAGCCAGACTTTCTTAAACTTTCAATGTATATCGTATACTGTACCTGTACCTGATCTGTTTTAGAGGAATGCTTTTTTGTTTGTTAAGCCACACAGTAACTTAGAGATCATTCAAGGATATAAATCATCTAACTTAAAATACTAACCAGTGAGAAACAGGTGCAGATGATGACAGATGATCAGGCCGCTGATTAGAATACTGGTGATTGTGAATGCTGAGTGGTTGGAAGAGACGAGAGGGGAAATGAGGTCGCTGCTGAGGTTGTTACATAAACAACAAATTTTTTTATCGTATCTTTAAGCACTTTTCAGCTTGTCACAGTAAAACATGTGTTCCCATTCCTTTAATTCAGTTTACATAATTCAATTATATATATATATATATATATATATATATATATATATATTTCATATTGTGTGTGTGTGTGTGTGTGTGTGTGTGTATGTATGTATGTGTATATATGTATATATATATATATATATATATATATATATATATATATATATATATACACACACAACCAGGTCGTGGTGTAGTAGGTTTTATTAGTGGTAGAAAAACATTTAGATTTGATTTGTTTAGACTGTATATGCACATAAATGATTACTGGTTTGATTAAATGTTAGATGTGGAGTCTTTTTGTAAATACTACACTTGAACTATTTTGTCCAAAAATATTTATATGTAATTTCGTTTAGTAAGCGTTTTTAAACAGCATGACATCACATAATCCTGTTTTTCATCATAACTGCTGCTGGCTAATAAAATGCTTTAAAACACAAAGTGGTGCGATCTTTTAACATTTAAGGCAGTTAAATGTGAAATTATCATGAAGATCATCATTATAGCACAATTACTGAACAAAACATGTTATTTGCCGTGTACGTAATCAGCTGTGAGGTATGTGTGTTATATTAAACGCCTACGAGTATGCATTTGGAACTGCTATAAAATATTTAAAAACCTGAAAACCCTCCCAGCTATGCTACTAGCCAGCGTCTCCGGATCTACCACAACCCTGACTATAAATAAATGAATAAATAAACAGTTTACTAGTGATGAATAGGGGGGGAAAAAGAGAGAAAGAATGACTAAATAACTGAAGTGCAGCATCTAGAATAGGATTGAAGGTTTTTTCCTGTGCATGGCATCATTATGGAACAGCAGGTTCATGTGACTGGAAAGTCATGTGGCATTTCGTCAAAGGAAATTGTACTAACAATAAATGCCCTGCTAATAAAAGTTTGTTCCATGCTAATGGCAAAAAGTTCTTAGCGTTTTATTGTCATCTTTGTACAGCTCTGTTTCGTGGTTTTCTGGACACCACACATCTCTGAGGGGATCCTGGTGGACATCATCGGCGTGGACCATGCCTTTGCTGAGCTCTGTGTTGCCCCATTACGGATCTTTTCTTTCTTTCCTATACCAGGTAAAGCGCCGAACATACCTTCGATGCACACACACTCATGGACATTTAAACTGTAGATTCTAGCAGAGAACCCCAGGATTTTGTCTTCCGAGCAGCTGTGTCACTTTACACATGCAGAAATTCATGAGTCACGGAGTTGTGTAATTCGGTGAAGGTTGAGCAGTAAACTTTAAGCTGCTGTCAAAGGAGCTGTACTGTAAGGAGCAACGAATACGGTCACACTTTTATAGAGTTTTCATGAGAACGGGGCATAGGGCATTTAACAGCAGATAAAGCAGTGAGAGAGAAATAAAAGCGCTTTTCTCTCAGACTGTATTGTGCAGTGTGAGAACAAATCAGCAGAGACATAAAAGAGTGATGGTAAAACCAACTTATCAGCCAACATCTGCTTGAGGCAACTAACATTCTGAAAAATACTGAAAAATAGATATTGAACCGAGCACAGTCACAGACCCCAAAACAAGACGAATGTCATCATTAAGGACTATAACAAGTGCTTAGTACAAGTGGCTTAGTGGTTCGCACTGTCACTGTGCACCTCCTGGCTTGAGGGTTTGAATCTAGTCTCCACCCTGGGAGTGTGGGAGTGCATGTTCTCCCCTGTGTATGGTATGTTTTCTCGAGGTACTCCAGTTTCCTCCCACAGTCCCAAAACGAACCATGTAGTTTGATTCTCCACTTCCAAATTGCCCAGAGTGAATAAATGGGTGTGTGTGTATAACTGCCTGTGCTTTTGCCCTGTGATGGTTTGGCACCTCATCAAAGGTGTATCCCACCTTGTGCTCTACGTTCCCTGAGATAGACTCCAGGCCTACCACAACACTATGAAGGATACAGTAATACAGATCAAGGATGATGGATAACAACTTATAGGAAACTCTTTAGTGGGGAAAAAAGATGATCGTACTTGGTAACTACAGTATGAGTAACAGACAGGTTGTGTAGAGTGATGTTTTAGAACAGTTGTCCCCAACCTTTTTATCACCGTGGACCGGTCAATGCTTGACTATTTTAATGCGGCCCCGGGAGGGGAGGTGTAAGCCAGTTTTGCGACCCATTCCTCGTCACTGAAATGTGCTGCCAGCAGTGAGAAATCTTTGCAGCGGCTCTCGTAATGGTGCGCAAGACCTAACCGGTCATTTCTCAAAAGAAAAGGTTTTTAAAAATTAAATATCATTCAGACTCAGATAATACATAAAACGGAAATATATAATTATTTATTGTGTCACCCGGTACCATTTGATCCATGGACTGGTTCTGGTCTGTGGCCCGGGGGTTGGGAACCACTGCTATAGAAAATAGATGTTTGGAAGGTTTCTCCAAAATGGAAGCTTTGTGGTAGCGTTGCATAGAGTTCATAAGACTGTGATGGACTGAGATGTCAGTGCTGCATTAATTTAAAATTAAAAAGATATGTTTTAAAATTAAAATTACAATATAGAATGCAACAGGAGTTTGGTACAGTCTTAAGACAGTATTGTCTAAAAGACTTGAGCCACCTTTTATTTCTTCATGTTTTTCCTTTAAAAAATTCCTTTAAATTTTTTTTTTAACGTAGTTTAAAGAAATAGTTTAAACACACCGGCAATGCAGTCAAAGCTCGATAGAAAAGACGCGATGGAACACTAACAATCATGAATTGGCCTCCCCAAATATTATTGGACAGAACAAAAGGCAGGCAACACCAAAGGAATGAATGAAAAAATAAAAGAAAGTCTGGCTTTTTGGAAGCAACATACAGTATAAAGAAAATAGGGTGACTCAAAAGATTTGCATAGTACTGGACATTTTACATTCACAAGTAAAAATATTTTTTATTGTTTATTACTAAACATTCAAATTAATCTAATTCTCATAGGGGTGTAAATGGTGAGAGTTTGGGGATCATTTGTCTCATTTGGTTGATGGCATTTTATCCAGTTTACCTGATGCCACAGTGGACAAACTAATCCAGAATAAATATTATTACATGAAATGGTTATGGTAGAAAATCCCTTGCAACATACATGTCTGAATTCATGTTAGTAATTGTACTGTTGTATAAAAACGCATTGCATGGCTAAGGGATATCAGCATAGGAAGGAAACTTGAGACAGATGAATAAAGACCTGTACGCGTGTGTGTTCTTGTAATGATCCAAGCATGTGGCAGCGGTGCAGTGCATTTAATCTTCAACCATGCACATCAAGGTAACATTCACATCAAACATAAGAACGGGGGAAAATGTGATCTCATGTAATGTGGATGTTGAATCTAGACAGGCCATTTTTAGTATTCCAGGAACTGCTAATTGCCAGGGATTTTCATGCACAAAAGTCTCGACACAGAATGGTGCGCTGATAATTGATGTTGGAGATCAGACCAGTTCATGCTGACAAGAAGGCTATGGTCACTCAAACAACTACACTTTTCAACGTGGTGAGCAGAAAAGCATTTGTACTGTACAGTATATGCACAAAACATCAAACTTAGAATCAGATGTGCTACAGAAGCAGAAGACCACATAAGATTTTACTCCTGTCAGCATAGAATAGAAATCTGAAAAGACAGTGGACACAGGGTTATAACACTAAACTGCACAGTTAAATATTGGTAGAAAGAATTCTGCATTTATTGTGGCTGTTTGTTTTTAATCGTATTGTCAAGTCCCAATATGTTGTGTATTGTAAGATGCTTTTCTGCTCACTGTGGATGTAAATAATGGTTATTTGATGACAGGATGTTTTGTGTGTATGTGTGTGCATGTGTATACTCCAGAGACTGTTGTGTGCAAGAATTCCATGAGATTCAAATCTGGCACCAAAAACTAGGTCATGGTTAAAGTTACAAAAATCACATGATTTTAAATTATTAAGTTCTTTAAGAAATTAAGTTCTTGATGTGAATCTGCATAGTTTTATAAATTGTGCTGCTAAAGAATTATTGGCTGATAATGAATAAATGCAAGAATCTGCAGGTGTTTTTTTTGTTTTTTTTTTGATTAATGAACATTTTTGTACCTCATCATATTTAAACTTATGAACAGTAGATGATGTAAAACCAGCTTCCTAAACAACTTTCTGCAAATTTCTACAAGACCAGTTAGTAACATACATCCTGATTATGGTGTTTATTCTACACCACATCAGTCTAATAAATCTTATTCTAGCTCATTTTACAGTTCAGTCTGACCTGGTTTTACCTTTGTTGTTTGAAAAGTAACGGTGCGTGCTCACCTCACCGGCTGGCTGATGACCCTGAAGAAAACCTTCGTCCTGGCTCCGAGTTCTGTCCTGCGGATCATCGTGCTCATCACCAGCCTCATCGTGCTGCCCTACATGGGGTGAGTGTCAACTCCTGCCTCTGTCTGGCTTTGTTCTGTACTATTTCTTTATGAAGCAATTAAGCAATATCACACACGAGGTGTAGATGTTTTGCTGGATATCAACATAGGCACGAGGATGCAGACCAATAATACAAAGAGAATATAAGTGCAAAATGGTTCTGATCACTGTGAAGCATTAAATCTGCTAGAAATATAAGAGATGAACTCCAACTTTGAGGTTAGGGTTAGACTTCCCATCTAATCTAAAAAATCCTAATTCCATGGTTTTTAAAGATTTTTATTCCTTTCTACATTGTAAAGCAATGCTGAAGGCGTCCAAAATATACAATAATCGCCTTTGAACAGTTGATCTTGAGATGTGTCTGCTACTTATGCTCTGTAAAGCCTTCATAACGCCTCTAATATGAGGTGATGTTTGTTAAGTGGTTCTTAATTTCTGAGGCTGGTAAAATGCACTCCTCTGCAGCAGAAGTAAGTTTTGGTCTTGCTTTCCTGGGATGGACTTCATCAGAGCCAGTTTTATCATGGTGCTTTAGGAGTTTTGCAAATGCACTTTACAATACTGTTCTTGCAAGAACTATTTCAGAACCGCTGACCTTCATGTTTTAAAATAACTATTGATAGCCTCCCCACTAGATCGCTAGTTCAATTCCCAGGTGATGGAGTAGCTTTACACAGCCGAAGTCCTGGAGAGAGCTAATTGGCCTAGCTGTCTCAGCGGGGTGGCACGTACAGTAGCGCTCTCACATCAATCACGGCTTTAGAGCCAATCAGGTGTCTGTGAGCTCAGTGGAATAGTAAAGTGTATTATGGTGCATGAGCGAGCAGTTCGAAAAGATGCAGTCTTCAGCCCTTCCTGACTGGTACAGTAGCAGCCATAATGTAGGAGCCCCCTAGTGACAGGTGGGAATTGGCTACATCTAAATTATGGGGAAATAAGGGAAAAATCCCCCTAAAAAATTCTAATAATAAATAACTATTGATTGTTGTTGTTGTCATAGTTTTAAAATCTCCAGTATTGTTCTGGAATGTAGAAAATAAATCACAAAGCAAAAAATATTGAATTAGAGCATGTGTGCAAACTTTTAATTTGTACTGTATGTTTAAATGACAACTGTTCCATAACAAATTATAAGAAATTGCACTAGTAGTTTAATCACCAGTCAGTGTAAATTACTAAAAAACTGTGTAAATAAAATAAAAATAAAAAGGGCATTACAACAGTTTTCTTCACCAATCAGTATAAACCAAATATTTAGGTAGAACTGATATACCTTTAAGGAGGAAGGTATTTAAACGTATATTAATTTTGTCCTCCTTTAAAGAAAATGTATGCCCACTTAATAATCTCAAAGATTCTTTGTGAAATTTTTGGCTCTTATTCAACAATCTCAGTGCCGCAGCTTTCGTATTCTTTCGGCTTTCGTGATTCTTGATTTAATATTTGCACCCTTTATTAATATTTAATATTACAAATCTTAATATTTAAGAGTTTCCAGTCGTAATCCTGTCGGTAACTTCAAGCTGTGCACATGTACTTCAGGGTGCATGGAGCTACCCTAGGGGTTGGATCTCTCTTAGCCGGCTTTCTTGGAGAGTCCACGATGGTAGCGATTGCGGCCTGCTACGTCTCCTGGAAACAGGTGAGGGACAACCAGATCTACATTTCACCTTCAAATGTGCTCAAGTGTCCAATGTAAAAGTACTGTGATTTATTATGACTCTAATGTTATATTCATTGTATTTGATCTACTCACTGAGACGGCTCTTATGTCACTCTGGGTGCAGATCTGTAATTATAAGGTCATTAGATTAATTTGACTTGACACAGACAGTCATTTCTCTTGAGTAGATCTGAGTGGATGTGAAATAAGAGGAAAGTAAGACAGACAGGTTGGTTTAAGGATTTCTGTAGCTGCTGATCTCCTGGAGTTTAAACTCAACGGCCTCAAGTTTACTTAGAATGGTGCAAAAAAAGACAGTGACTGGGTGGCAGTTCTGCAGATATAAACGTGTTGTTAATAAAAGAGGTAAAAAAAAAAAAAAGGCCAATCTGGATCGAGACAACAGTACATTTTTGTGAAAAGGTTTCTAAAGCAGAGCGTTCTTTTACAGCATTGTTGATTTAAATTATATAAATAAGTCAGAAGCTGTTGATTTAATTCTCTGGTATGGCAGCTCGGACTGTAGTTTCAGCTGTAACGTTAATAATGTTCAATAAATGTTAATTTAATAATAAGTCATTGTTTATGACTAGTAATAATCTGATCGAATATTTAGTTTTATTTCAAATATCTATCATCTTTGAGGTGGTGAAGATTCCAAAAAGGATTTAGTTCAGATAAAAGGAACTAAATAGTTTTGTGAATGTTTCATAACGGTAATTGTAGCTATAAATGGTTAGAAACCTTGAAAGTTTGATAATTCAGGATCATCTGCTTCAAGGCTGGATGTGTTGTGCAATTAGAGATACTCTTGGATGAATAGATGTTACTTTGTATGTTGCCTTTCTATCAGCTGAATCCAGTCTGGCCATTCTCCTCTGAGATTTCCAATGTTGAGTTTGGACTTTAGTAGAACTTTTTGACCATGTCCACATACCCAAATGTTGTAGACCATGTCTACATGCCTATGTCATCGGCTGATTATATATTTGAATTAAAATTCAGTTGAACAGGTCTACCTAATGAAGTACATGTCCTGTACCTCCAGTGTCCAGGTTCGATTTTCGCCTTGGGGTCTCTGTGCATGGAGTTTGCATGTTCTCTCCATGCTTGGTGGGTTTTCTCCCTGTACTCTGGTTTCATCCCACAGTCCAAAAACATGCAAATTAGGCTAATTGGAGTTACCAAATTGTTCATAGTGTTCGAATACCTGTGTCCTACCCAGATGTGAAACTGGGAATAAATATAATGGTGACCATTTGCACCACCTCCCTGATCCCTAGTTGGACTACAGAGGTTCCTAGATGGATGGATGAATAGATTTTCATCAAGGGTGCCAATAAACTTTAAGGGGATTTTTATGATTGTGAGCTACAATGTAAAAATAGTTGATGGATGTAAGTTGTCAGTTTTAAAAGTAGATTTCACGCTTTTCTTCCCAGAAAAAAAAGAAAGATTGCGATGGGGAGGTCACCATCGAGGGGGAGGACTCGGCCCCCATGAACGAGGTGCGGTCCAGCCGCCGGATAAACGACGTCGTCGAACTGAGAGAGGAGGACGAGGAAGAAGAGTGACCTTGAGCTTTCATGAGACGTCAGCCTCATACGCAATCCTCCTGGTTATGTTCAGTGCTCATAGGAGAACGTGTTGAGGGGGGACCCAGGGATCTTTCGCTTTGTAGGGCAGAGTTTTAATTGCTTACTGCCCCTTGTTGCTGCTCTTTCCCCCTTTGCAATGTGCACATGGAGGATGCTTGGAAAGGGAGCTGTAGTTAGAAATCATGACAGACAGATATGTCTATTATATTAAACATTGTTCAAACACACACAAGTATGTCTTAGCAGATGTTTTCCAGTTGTCATCGGAAACCTCTGCGTTGAGGACATTGAAGGGACCGATCTGTACCAAAGCGATGTCGTATGCTAACTGCTTTTCTTCTATGCGCTGAACTCTTCTGTGCTGTCGTCTTTAATGTTTATGAACCCTGAAATGGAAAGAAAATACTAAAATACTACACACACTAATTTCACCTTCTTGGAATATAAGTATCTTTGGCTGTTCTTTTTAATTTTCCATACACTGTAGGAAATAAAGATTCAGGAGCATGGACATCTGAATCGGAATGTCGCTGCACAGCTGAGACCTTTTATCTTCTTTAAAACAAAATTAATATATATAGATGCGCAAACACACACACACACACACACACACACACACACTCACACACAGTCATGGCCAAAATTGTTGGCACCCCTGAAATTTTTTAGAAAATCAAATATTTTTCACAGAAAAGTATTGCATTAACACGTTTTGCTATACACATGTTTATTCTCTTTGTGTGTATTGGAACAAAACAAAAAAAGGGAGGGGAAAAAAGCTCATTTGACATAATGTCACACAAAACTCAATTATTGGCACCCTCAACATAATATTTGGTTGCACACCCTTTGAAAAAAAAAAAAACTAAAACCAGTCGCTTTCTATAACCATCAATAAGCTTTTTACACCTCTCACCTGGAATTTTGAAGCTTTCTTCCTTTGCATCCTGCTCCAGGTCTCTCATATTGGAAGGGCACCTTTTCCCAACAGCAATTTTAAGATCTCTCCACAGGTGTTCAATGGGATTTCAATCTGGACTTTTCATGCAACATGTATTAATGCAATACTTTTAATCCTGCGAGAAAAACTTGATTTTCTGTCAAAATTTCAGGGGTGCCAACAATTTTGGCCATAACTGTATATACATCTCTGTGTAGAAATGATTTTTTTTGTATCGGATTTGAGAGTGTATTAGATTAATAATATGACTAGATAATTAAGAAAATGGATTTAGAGTGACAGGAGGTTGAAATTTTCAGGCCATTTTAGAGGCACTATTTTTTAATATGCAATGTCATAGGTGTATAAACTCCGGTACCTTTTTGTATGAGTGACGTGAAATCTGTATGTAGTAGGAATGAGAAAGAAAATATTGCTGTTTTTTTGTTTTGTTTGTTTGTTTTTTCATTCTCATGTCCGTTGCAGTATTTAACAAAAAAAAAAGATTTAATTTGGGCGTTTATTTTTCAGAATGTACATTATTGAGATCAGTATATTAATTAAGCACCATAAATTCCAATTGATCATCCCTGCACTGTCCTATACTATTGTATTGTACTATAAGTTTCTGCACAAGTATTTATAAAATCTACAGCATTAATTTATATATGATTTTGTTTGTGATGACGACGAGCAATGTCCGGTCATGCTCCTTTTGTATTACTGCTTGATCCGAAGCAGAGGAAATGCACAGTAGACCTTCAGTTCAGACCTTGCCAGTTCAGGCAATGAGGGCAGTTTATTCCACAGTGATTAAAGGGTGACAATGTGGTTCAAGAGTTTTCATTCTGTTCTTTCTACATATAGGTCTTAAGTAGGAGTGTACCAGCAAATAGTTTTTTGGGGAGAAAAAGAGTGGAGACTAATAAAAATGGACTTAAAATACATCATAGTGAATAAAGGGTGTCTCGCTGGTCTCTATTCACAAAGCAAAATGTCTTCCAAAATTCTTCACTTTTATTTTACATTTTTTTGTTAGTTGAGCCTTTGACAAAGAATAATACATTTAATTAATTCATATGACTCATGGCATTTATGGTACAAAGATAATTTAAAGGAACAAATCAAAATGAGCACTGTCCAACCATTTTACCAACAGGGTCATGGTTCGATTCCCGGCTTTGTGTGCATGGTGTTTTCATGTTCTCCCTGTACTTGGTGGGTTTCCTCCCAGAGTCCAGTTTGCAGATTAGGCTAATTTCCATTCCTAAATTGCCCATACTGTGTGAGGGTGTGGATAGGAACCCTATCCAGGGTGTACCCCACCTCGTGCCCCAAGTCTCCTGAGATAGGCTCCAGGCCCTCCATGACCCTGAATACAGGATAAAGTGGTAAAGCTGATAAGTGAAAGAAAGTGGTGAAATTCGAAATGCAGTTCTGTACATACGTAACACTAGATGTTCATTTTGAGTTCATTGTGATTTAGAGAGATAACTGAGTGTTTACAAAGAAATGGGATCATATATAGCAGGTTCCCAACCCCTGTCTGAGATGACCCCCCTGTCCTGCACAGTGTTCAATTCAGGCTGATTAGTTAAATCAGTATTAAAAATCTGGAACAGTAAAATACTAAAAAGTGGTTCCTCAAGGACCAGGGCTGAAAATCTCATTGGCACAGGTTATATGTTGTATGCACAGGTTTGTGACTGGCACTGAGGATGCCAGTGACTGAGTACTTTACATGGGCCTGGGGTTAAGGGGGCCAAACAGCAGCAACATGGCTTTGCCAGGGCTCGAACCCTCAACCTTCTGATTAGCACCTCAGAGCCTCAACTGCCTGAGCATGGTTAGAAAGCAACGATGTGCACGATTTATTGTAAATAAAGTTACATTCTGCTAAAAACTGTAGACCTTCGGGACACCCTGTATAATGAAACATAATGTCCAATTCTTACAAATAGCTCACAAATAGCTCCAAATATTGCATTTCTTCTCCCAACCATAACCAAATATTCTTGTGTCCTATTTGGTATTTGAAACGTGTTTTAATACTCATTGTAGTGCAACACTGCCCTCTAGTGAGTGGCTGAGGTTTTGCAATGACCCTGATCCTGTTGAACAGATCAGCAGATGTAATGGGTGTGAATCTTTACTGGGCATGTGGCCTGGAGATCTATCCCAACCTGGAGTAACCATCGTAGCTGCATAGTATCGCTCTCATTTCTTTTAAAGGCCGCCTTTATATACAGTTAATACATTTTTAACCAATGTCAAAAACAATTTGTCAAACAAATTAAGAATTTTGGTAATAGTCTTGTCAGGAGTACTTCTCAGCTGGGAGTTGAGTGTCACAGCCACCAGATGATAGGGGTCAATCACTGCTATTTATACTGATATCAACCAAACGAGAACGTGTTCCCTGTTTGCTCTGTTTGACCAAATTGTTTTTGAAAAACAGGGTCAAGTTATGTAATGTGAACAAAGCTATTCATATATAGAAATATATACATTATATATGTTAGCTAATCATTTACAAGTTAGCTTTCCGACTGTAAGTTAGATCAATGGAAACCTTTATCATGGTCATATTTTGACATCATCGTATACGTAATTCTAAACACTACATGCATTACAAACCTGAATTTGGTGTCTTATTTGTTCATTTATCAATCACAAATATAGCAACTCCAAGGCAGGGGAAAATTGGATTTAAAGATTCCATTCTAGTTGCACTGAAAAAATAACCCTAAACTAATCTACTTAAAGAAAAAACAGCATTACTGAAATAGTTTTAAAGTATATTAAATTTACAGATGAGATAAAGTATCACTATGGTGGTTTGCATCATCCCCTTCTGTCTCAGTTTCTTCACCTTGGGTAATATTCACTTGCAGTGTTTAAACACAAGCTTCATCATGATCTTCATCATCATCAGTCAGGCTTTTTTACTTTGGTGGAAAAATAATAGCTGATTGATTTAGTAAGGTCTATCTGTTAGGCAATTATCTGCATTAATGTATTTTTTATTGAGCTGTTTAAATATTTTACAGCTGTCCACTCAATCTGCTGTAACGCGTTTAAATGCAGGAACATCATAGGCAACTGGTATCTGATTACAAACTGAACTGGTTAGGATTATGTGCATTTTGCTTTGGCATATAGCTATTCAAGAACATGATCAATATGGCATTCACCGTAGTAAAAAAAAATCGCATTTAGCTAGCAAGGTTTTATAGCTTCTTATACAGCGTGCTTTTTACAAACAGACAATATACAATATTTTCTTAATTAATAGATGCCAATGCACAGTCTTCTCTAAAAGTATTCAGGCACCAAGGCTCATTTTAACTTAAACCATTTGGGTTTGAGATCTAAAGACAAATATGAGACGATGGATCAGACGTTTTTTTTTTACTTCCTGATATTTATATCTAGAATTGTTAAACAACTTTCAATACTTTGTATTATTGGCCGAAAGACTCACCTTTGGCTGTTTTTCAGAATTCAGACACAAAGAAATCTGACAGAATATTTTATGAATCAGTGAAAGTGTCAAACTGCCAGTAAGTCATTTTTATATCTAATCAGGTTGAGCCGCTATAAATCAGGTTCACTCAGGGAACCCATCACGGTTTTTATTCATATTGTGCATTGCATCTTAATTAACCTGCAGTGGGCCATCTGCTGGTTTTCTAGTATCCTAAAACGGTCCAATAAAATAACTGCCAAGCTTCCTTTAATTCATCCAGTGTGACTTTCTAAGAAATTTTGCTCCTTACTCAAAGTGAATGCTTAAAATTTGCAAAATAATGTGCTGACAGAGAAAGAAAATATAAAGCTTACAAATCGTAAAATATGTATAGACTAAATAGAGTAAATAATCTTATAATAAAAAAACAAGTAACAAAATTGACAAAATTCTTCCTGAGGCCCGGACTCTGTCTTTAACATTTAATTTTCTTCTCGCTGCCTCTCTCTATCAGTGCCTGATAACTGTGAACTTAATTATTGTCTTCAAACTGATTTATACCTAACAGTCCTCATATGTTTGCATAAGGAAATATAAGGACAATGAAGTTAGGAAACCTCTCACGTCTTTATATGAGGACATTCAGGTTTCAAAAGTTAAAATATCATCCAAGGGGTTTCATTATGATTTCCAAATACTTTCAGAGCTGGCTGCTACTACCCAGATACTAGACCAGAAAGAAATATACTAAAAGAATCTTTCACAGATGGCACTAAAATCTGAACATGGCCTTAGGTAGAATCCAGTTGCAGTGAGGGTCAAGGCTTTTCCCCTTCTGCCCAGTTGGCCCTGAGACAAAACCCTTTAATAGATCGCTCATAGTGCAACACACTCCTACCTCCCTCAGGCTCTCCCTCACCCAGCTGGCTCTTCTCATGCCTAAACATGGCTCTACGTCAAGGCACGCTTAAGGGAACCCTAAACACTTGATAGCACTGCCAAGGGATAATTCTACTTCCTAGAAGAATGCTTAGGGAGAAAAGTCTGAGAAAATCTATTTGCAAGTATAAAACAGGCTAGGTCATACCATTTGGAAATTTGGAGCAATATCTGGGTTGTGCTTAAAAAAGGTTACACCTGAAACAGGAATGCTGCCCTTTAACCCTTGATGTTAAAATTTTATATCCGTGCCTGTTTAGTACTCTAAATTCCCAAAGCCGTAGTTGTATTTGGATTTAAACTAATGTGAGTGTAATCCAAACTGGAAATGTATTAATTAATTAATTTATTTATTAATTTATTTTAATTGAATATGAACACTATTAATATTTCACCCTGAAAAACACTGAAAAAACTGGAGGTTGAAATGCCATCACTGTCAGTGTCAGAAGTGTGTGTGAATTCTAGCTCTAACGTTAATCATACTTTCCTCACCTTTATATACATTAATCAGGTTCATAACCGGTCTCACTTAGATTGTACATGTGTGTTACTGATTTAATCCCTTTTGTACAGTTGAGCTCTAAAGATGAGTTGTATGAATGAATGCTCCTACACACAAAATTACCACCATCCCAGTACTAATACATACCTTGAGTGTTAGCGAGGTGCCTTAAAAATATTGCATTTCCTGTTTAAATCAATCTTAGCTTAATTTAAAACACAGTGTGTTTGTTATAATGCATTGATATTGCGTTACATTCTGTTACACACCAAGGGAGCTTTCTAAATTGGCAGGCAATATGACTAACAGGCACGCAGAGACTCCCTCTGTCCTGATTGGCTGGATTAGTCAGGGGATTTAAAGCCAGCGGAAGCCATCAGAATTGATCTGTGGGGGTTTCCTTAAAGGCAGTGGTGAAATCAGTGAGGAGTGCAAGAGATAAAAGGTTTGGTTAATATGAACTGCAAGTGAAGCTCAGATCCAGTCTAACAGTTCCGTAGCTATGTAAATCATTGTAATAGTAGGGTGGATTATATACTGTATATAAATATATATATATATATATATATATGTGTGTGTGTGTGTGTGTGTGTGTGTGTTTGATTATCAACCATCCAAAAAACCCTTGGGAGAAACGTTTTTATTGAGTATATCTATGCCAGGAAAGAATCAGATGTCGTATTTTATATCATTTAATTGCCAGAGCCGATCAGCAAGAACTCCTCTTAAACAGACCAGACGTGGGACTCAAACCCTTGACCCTGGAGGACCGGGGCCACAGTACTATCCACTACGCCACTTAATATCTTACTGATAATGTCACATTACTTATGTAAATAAAGCTCCACCACCTCTAAATCACTAAAGCACACAATTTATTCACTTTCACTATTTGGTCATAATTATATATTTTTTTGTTAAGTATTTGTATTGTTTTATAAAATAACACTTTTGATGCAGACCCTACACGGAAGGTTAAACACTGTGCCAAGATAATAGCAATAGACATTGGGCAAAGACAACTTGATCAAATATATATATATTTTTTATAAATGAATGAAATAAAATAATACTACTAGTAATACTGCTAACAATAATTTTAAAATAATAATAAATACTACTACTACTTATAATAATAATAATAATGAGAATGAAATTAATAAAAATGAGAATGGAACATGAGTTTATTGTTTATTTTGGTTTTCTTCAGGGTCTCTGATTTTCTTTGTCCCTCCTAAAATCAAGAATTTATGTGGATATGAATGTACTGTATGTGTAAATAGTCCCCTGCATTGCTTACCACAAAACAAAGCTACTGCTGAATGAATAAGATTAATATGGTTAGAGTATGTTACCAAAAGAAATTACAGGAAATGTATTCATTATATAAGTTTTCATTAATAAATAATTCATTTTAAAATATTACAAATATACTGATATGATAAAAGCACCTCCACTGTTCATGTTTTTTTAAAGTGCAGTATACAATAAGGCAGCATGGTGCCTTAGTGGTTAGTGCCATCGCCTAGCATCTCCAGGGTCAGGGTTCGATTCATGCCTCGGGTCTGAGTGCATGGAGTTGGTATCTTCTCCCCGTGCTTGGTGGGTTTCCTCCAGGTACTCCAGTTTCTTACCACAGTCCAAAGACATGCAGATTTTAATTGCCGCTCCTAAATTGCCTGTATTGTATGTGTCCTGTAATAGATTGGCACCCTGTCCAGGATGTACCCTGCCTTGTGCCCTCCTGAGATTGGCTCCAGGCCCACCCTGCGACCCTGCAGACAGAATAAAGCGGTATAGACCATAAGTGAGTGAATATACAAAGAGTAGTGAGTTTCTCCAGTAGAGGGCGATCCAAACCACTGTTCACACGGACATCGCTCTCCTTGAACCTAAATTGTAGGGTATGTTGAGGTAAAGTACCCATGATGATGTCAGGCTTTAAAGCAATTTTAAATCCCACCATGTTTATGATATAGTCAATTATGTAAATATGATTCTTTTTAAATCTAATTAAAACAGCTAGTTTTGAATTTTCGTATCTTAAATATGTAATATGAGCATATTTATATTATAAACTTATATATTATATATTCATTTAAAAACATCAGATTTTTTTTGTCAGGTCAGTGTTTGAGTAACAGGTTTGTCTGTTTGAGTCACAGGTTTGTCTGTTTGAGTCACAGGTTTGTCTGTTTGAGTCAGCATCGCTGTCACTGCGCCCGGCCACACAACCTGTAGTTTTCTCGAAACTCCGCCCACTCGGAACACGCACTCGATCCTCCGCGAAACAAAGTAGTTCCGTCTATAACAGGGTTTTAATGAAACTATATGATTACACAAATCAAAAGACTTTGTCCGATATCGTTTGGTGATTAATATGGCTCAATAAGGAGGACAGAACGCTCGGTTTGCTTCTTATTTTGCTTTACTACGCCATGATCATTTGGCGGGAAACGGCAGTGTGTGGCGTAGTGATACACTGAGAAATCCTGTGCAGGATTAAAAGGCGCCGGCTTGTGGGAGTTTCACAGTGAATGGTGACCGGCAGGAGAAATCACAGCGCGCTGAGTGTCGAACAGAAGTTCGCTAGGAACAGACCGGTGCGGTGAAGTTTAAAGCCCCGGGATTATTATTTTCACTCAACTTGGACGCTGTGTGAATATTTTTTTTCCTTCGTGTTTCTCTTCAGACACTGCACCGGTGAGGACATCACTTCAACGCTATAATTGCATGACATTTAGCTAGTTCAGTGTTTATTAACTGTTTGACAAGCTGTCAATGAATGACCTTCTGACCATTTCAACTGTGCATGCAAACTAAATTAAGACACTTAGTCAGTGGTAGTGTAAAGATGATCCTGACTTTTTATTTATTTTTTAACTCACACTCTTCTTTTTTTTCCCTTGAAGGCAGGCACCATGCCGCTGAACGTGGCCAGCAAGAACTACGACTATGACTACGACTCGTACCAGCCCTACTTTTACTTCGACACGGAGGAGGAGGACTTCTACACGGCGCAGCAGCAGCAGGGCCAGCCGCCGGCTCCCAGTGAGGACATCTGGAAGAAGTTCGAGCTCCTGCCCACTCCTCCTCTGTCACCGAGCCGGCGCTCGTCCTTCTCCAGTTCGTTCCCGTCTACCGCGGATCAGCTCGAGATGGTCACCGAGTTTCTCGGGGACGACGCGGTGAACCAGAGCTTCATTTGCGACTCGGATTCGTCGCAGTCCTTCCTCAAGTCCATCATCATCCAGGACTGCATGTGGAGCGGCTTCTCGGCTGCGGCGAAGCTGGAGAGGGTGGTCTCGGAGCGCCTAGCGTCTCTCAGGGCGGCCCGGAGAGCCTCGACTCCCAAACCCGAGAGCCCCGAGGACTCCGTCTCAAACGCCGGCTACTTACAGGACGTTAACATGAACTCCGTTTCGGAGTGTATCGATCCTTCTGTGGTCTTTCCTTACCCGCTTTCTGAGTGTGTGAAGTTTAGTAAGGAGTGTGAGAGCTCTCTAATGGACACTCCACCCAACAGCGGCAGCAGTAGTAGCGACAGTGAGTCCGGTAAGTCTTTACGACATGATTACACACTGGTGTTATAATTTAAAAAGAAAATCGAACGTTTAACGGTTATTATATTTGATCGTGCAGTGTAACGTTAAACCGTTAACGCTTTAGTGCTTGATTAAGGGGGCGTGGTCTGGTCTGCTGCTTGTCTGGACTGAATAAACGGAATTTCAGGCGTTTACTGGAGTGGGTGTGGCTTTGATTTAGACTTGGGATTTAACGTATCCCTTTCCTCCCTTTTTGTTTCTACAGATGACGACGAGGTTGAAGAGGACGATGAGGAAGAGGACGAGGAGGAAATCGACGTCGTGACGGTAGATAAAAGGAAATCGGCGAAGAAATGCGACTCGAGCCCGGTTGTACTAAAGCGGTGTCACGTGACCAGCCAGCAGCACAACTACGCAGCACAGCCGTGCACGAGGACGGAGCAGCCGGCTGTCAAACGGCTCCGCTTCGACAACGGCAGCGGCTCGCGGGCGCACAGACATATCAGCGCGAGCCGCAAGTGCACGAGTCCTAAAGCGTCAGACTCTGAGGATAACGACAAGCGTCGGACTCACAACGTGCTCGAGCGGCAGCGGCGCAACGAGCTCAAGCTGAGCTTCTTCGCGCTGCGCGACGAGGTCCCGGCCGTGGCGAACAACGAGAAGGCAGCCAAGGTGGTCATCTTAAAAAAGGCAACGGAGTTCATTGAGGGCCTGCAGACTGAAGAGCGAAAGCTCCTGCACTCGAAAGAGCAGCTCAGAAAGAAGTGTGAGCACTTAAAAAGGAGACTAGAAATGCTGAGCAGCTCCTGAGCCGCTCTGGACTGGGACTTTTTAAAGCCCTTGAGTTGTTTGACTTTGATGGTGCTGCACTAATAGGACTTGAACTCTTGCACCCCATCATGGCTGCAGAACTTGACCTTAATGTATTTACACTGCCTCGTTTGGCTTGGTCTCGGACTGTTTGTATTTAATTTTATATTTAGCAAATGGACAGCAGTTTCCCTCACTGTTGGTCTTAACTTAATGCTTTTTGGGTTATTTTGTAATTTTTGTACATATTTCCAGATATATTAAGATACTGTAATTTGTCAATCATAAATACATTTCTTTATAAATTGCATTTGATTAAGTATGTCTTGCTTAGTCTTTTTTCAAAAAAAAAAAAAAAATCATTTGATACTAAAAGGCACTTGAAGCCATGTCTGTATACCATGCTTAGTCTTCTTGAGGTTATTCTTGTGCGATTACCCGGAGTCCCCTTTAAATGGAAGTTGAGTCATTGTTCACTTGATTCAAGGCTGTCAATCATGGATTGCTATTGTAGAAATCAAACTGTTACTAATCTTGGCATCTTGACTTGCTGTCATATCATGTGCTGTTTGGAGTAAACTCGCATGAAGTGGTGGGAGGCTGAGTAGAATGGGTACTGTAAGGTTGGACTGGGTCTGACTTTTGGGGTCACAGTCAGTCATGATTAACATCCGTCATGAATCTGGGGGTCATTGGATTGGTGTCCAGGAATTGTATTCTGACTCTTAAGGCCTTTTAAAATGCCATGCTGTAGTCCATATTCTAATTGGTTTTTTATCTTGAAGTGCTTAGTACACTTAAAGATGTATTCACCATGCCCCAAACCCTTAAATTTGTTCTTGATAAGGGCTTGAGTAGCAGTTTGTTACAATGCTGTACTTTTAAAGACCAATAAAAATCCAAGCATGAGTCCTATTGTGAACAAATCAAAGTGACTTAGATGTGCTTTTACTTGATCATATTATAAATTCTATTATGCAATGTGTAACCAAGTTAAAGGACCTCAAATCTTTTTATGTTCGAAAGGAGTAATTGGATTTAAGCACCAGTGACCCACCCAGAATTATCCATAGTCATTGCTGCAGTTAGGACGGATTTGTTTTGAATCGGATGGTCACTTGTAGTTGCTTGGACAGGTTTGACTTGGCCTGAGCACCAACCCATCCTCTGGTCATTTATAGTGTACTAATAGTCTCCCGTAACTGCCTTTAATGAGTTAGAAAAATGATCCTGGTCTTAGACTTTAAAACGTCACACGGCTGTTTATGACTTGCAATACCTACAAATGTCCTACTGAAAATCTGGCAAAAGTTTTACATCAGTCATTAGCCCATAGTGTGTTTAGATTTGATTTCCAGACAATGAGGCATAGCCATGGTACCCATGTTTTCCATTTGTGTGAATGAGACTATAGTTTTAAAGACTACTACTTTGCATTTGCAAGATGTGAACCTGTTAATTCGTATGTCTCCAATGAGGCTGAATTTATTTTTTCAAAGATTTCAGTGCAGAAGTGATGCACAGATTTAACACGTACATGAGTTAAGGTTGTTAAAAGAAATGATAAAGTAGGTCAAATAATTAATTATTTCATGTGATGAGTTAACATTTATCAAGTCCTGTTTCTGCCTGTACTGAAAGTCGACCTGTTAATGCTATAAAAATCAAAGCTTGTCAAATTAACTAGAAGGTTTTGCTTAAAAAGTTTATTAGACATGAGCAAAACACAAGCTGTGCTGTCATAAAGTGAACCTTTTAAAGGCCAAAAGCCTTACAACTTCTATCACCAGTGTAAAAAAACACTTTCCTGGCCATTTGTCTCACTGGATGGCTAAATAAGCATTAAAGCACTTAGTCTTAGCCAATAAACTAAAGTTCTAACAAGTTAGAGTGACCATGTAAGATTTCGTAATGCACGAAAAGTCTAAGGATATTTACATTACAGGTATATGCATGTTTCTTATACATACCTTACCAACCTGTACCAAGATTTTAAATTGGACTCAGGAGCTTGATCCAGAGTTTTTGATATATAAAGGCAAAAATCAAGGTGACAAGTCTCTGAGAAACAGTGGGAAAAGCACACTAATCAACTACCTTTGTGAAACCTGTATAGCCCCATACAGCTACATTATAATTTTCAATAAGCTACTCAAGAGATTTGGTCAGAATACCTATCATGCTACCATGACGTGAGAAAGCATGACCTAAATATGGTTCATTAAGTCTGCATGAATTATAAGTGAGCTCCGTAGAGACATGGTTTGCCAAATTTGGAGTGGAAAAAACTTGAGCGCGCAGTGAGCCTAACACGACTGAGATGCTGCACCCCAAGTCCACTCAAGGTCTCCTTCCCCAAGATCAGTGCCTGTTTTGTACAGCCATACACCAAAATCTAGTGGAAAGCTTTCCCAGAACAAAAAGTGGAGACTAAATCTGAAATTGGATGTTCCAGATACACTTATGGGTTAGGTTTCTGAGAGTAGTCAGGTGTCCAGGAACCTTTGGCCATACAGTGTATTGGGGTAATACCCATGTGGTTATGTGATTCTTTCACAAGCCCCGAAAAAGCCTGTTGTCTTGTTTTACCAAAAACAGGACAAAGGGCCCACTAAGGGCCAAGTCAGACATTTTACAATAGTGGTCCAGGTTAGACCCAAATAATACATGGGCGGGGCAAAATAGGATTCCTTTGAAACATAAAAGACACACAATCAACATAGGTGTATGCTAATTAATAATACATTTATTATCAATAGCCCACACATGCCACATGTGTGGCGTAGTGGTTTGCACTGTGGCCTCGGACGTCTAGGCTTGAGGCATTTCCGCCTTCAGGTCAGTGTGTGTGGATTTGCGTGTTCTCCCTGTGGTTGGTGGGTTTCCTCCGGGTACTCCGGTTTCCTCCCACAGTCCAAAGACATGCGGCGTAGGTTGATTAGAGGTTCCAAATTGCCTGTAGTATGTGAATGAGTGTGTGTGCATGCCGAGTCTCCTGGGTGAGGGAGTTAATGAGTGAGCTAGCACTAGCTTAATTATGAACTAAAGAATTCCGGTCTTATGCATACAAACAATGAATATCGGTCTGGTAAAATAGTTTGATCAGTGTTGGTTAGTTATGGTTGGTGTGGCTGGGGAACAGTTAACTTCTTTGCTAGCTTAATAAAAGTGATTTTTTTGCGTCTTTTTGCGTTTTTATCTGGGTACCCTGGTTTTGTCCCACAGTCCAAAGACATGCAGATTTTGTTTACTAGCATTCCCAAATTGCCTGCAGTGTGTGTGCATGTGTGCCCTGCGATTGATAGGCATCCTGTCCAGCGAGTACCCTGCCTTGTGCCTGAATTCTCCAGGGATAGGCTCCTGTGACCCTGTACAGAATAAGCAGTACAGCCGGTGAATGAATGAACAATGATGAAATGTTCTACATTTGATACTGGACTGGGTTACAGTAATGTCAGAACAATTATTATAATAATAATAATAATCACTCATCGTCTATAACGCTTTATTCTGTATATAGGGTTGCGTGTGGCCTGGAGCAAATCACATAAGACTTAGGGCATTTGGTGGAGTTGATCCTGGACTGCCAATCCTTGCCAATCCTTTGCAGGGCACACACACATACACACTACATGCCAGTTAGCCAATTCTGTATGTCTTAGAACTGTGGGATGAAACCGGGGCACCAGGAGGAAGCCCACCAAGCATGGGAAGAACATGCGAATTCTGTGCGCACAGACCCAGGGTGGGAATTGAACCCGGACCCTGGAGGTGAGAGGCTGCAGTGCTAACAACTAAAGCCAAGGTGCTGCCACAATAATAATAATTATTTTTATTATCATATAATGATATTGTATAATAATAATAATAATAATAATTATTATTATTATTATGTCTTATAATAATAATAATTATTATTATTATGTCTTTCTGCCCCCCCCAAAAAAAGCTTAATTTTAAAATCTAGCCTAGGAGAAACGAGGACTTGTGAAGTCAGTGTGAAGCTCACCGTTTCCACTGTACATCTTTCTGTAGCCATGACGTCACCGGGTGTCACCGAGAGGCACTGCTGCTGCTGTGCGCGTGCTGTGCGCGCGCGTGTGTATGCGCCTGTGGCCGCGTGTGCGCGCGCGCGCGTTTGTGTGTGTGTGTGTCGAGGAGCACATGGACGACTTTGGACGAGATTTAGCAGGGCTGCTAATTAACACAGCCCATCGCCTGGGGCTAAATGGGCCACGCAAAACGCGTTTTAACACCGGAAACACGGCCACGGGGTCGTGTTTCATACCAGACGAGGATAAAAACGGTGAGTTTTAATTCTGTTTTTTTTGTTTTTTTTTTTAAAGCGACGTCTTTTGCTTTTCTTTTTTTAATAGCTAAACACAAACACATAAGACATAAATAAACGTCCTGTGTGCTCGTGCCGGGTTTGTGTAGGCTTGCTGTAAATAGGCTTAGTCTGTGCAATAAGGGGGAAAAAAGTCTTTTAAACAGTTTGGGAGATTTTTTTGACCAGTTAGCATGTAGCCCCTTTTAGAAATGCTTGTTTGTTTGTTTTTTGTTTGCATCATGTTGCAAATCTCCCATTTCATGGTACTGCATTGTTTATTTATGAAACATATGCTCATATATTCATTTTTATTTTTATTTTTTTTAACAGTTGCTTGTGGAAATGTTTGTAGAATTCATGCAGCCATTTTACCACAAACCCAGAGCAATATTCACAAAGTCATAAATAGGAGATAGAGGTCATAAACTGAACTAAAGACGTGTCTCCATGTGATAATAATCTCCAGCTGCTTCAGCTATGGCTGTCACCCGCAGCCCTTTATGACATGTGTCTGTGTGAGCATTGACCTTATAAATTATCTCCAGAAGATAGGCTATAATTAACTACGCCGCTGCCGAGAGCTTTACGGAGGATTTAAAAACCCGAGTCCTTCTGTACAGGTCACGACCTGCGGCCTGCTTCTTCCTAATAATGCGACGCATGACGCCGCCTTCGCCCCAAGCTTTGATGAACCGTGACAAAGTGGGGTCCCCAATAAATGAAGACTCAAGACTCATCGCCTTCCCTTTTCTTGACGCTGTACATCTCTTACTTGAGCACATGTTTACACAAGCAGGCACACGAGTTGCTCGTACCTCTTGACGCATGTGGGTCAAGTTCCATTGGGAAATCGTGGTAGCTGTGAATAGCTTCTAATGCTCCGTAATTAAACACCAATTAAATTAAGCACTTAAGATTGGGTGTTTTTCATGCATGTGTTAATAGCTTCTTCACTGGCAAAGTAAGCTACCCCCTTCCTACAGGGTTTTTTTTCTTTGTAAGGCCTACACTTTTAACATAACACAAGATATATGGTTTGTCTTGCATCGTTTTACGTCAAGCAGTAAACATGGACTACAGTAATTGCATGTAGGGATGGAGAACTGAAGAAAGATCAGACCACACATGCCCTTGGATGTCTCCAAGGAAACATTTGATCTAGTTTTTTGCACCATGTTATAAAAAATGTACATAAAATGGAGGAAACCTCTCTATTGTCGCTTCATCGCTTGTCATATACACTGTGTAAAAGCCATTGTGGCTTGTCTGCATCGTCTGAACATCCAGGCAGGGTCAAGGTCTTAAGCAAGTCAAGCGTAAGAAAAGGTCATTCAAGGTGAACTAGGGTCAGCAGAGCGCATGGTGCAGACGACTATGTCGAGTCTGAATAATCCTGTCACTATGCTGCTTGTAGCAAGTGCAGACATCATCATTTACTGTCTGAGGGACACCTCGGGGAGCTTTTGGCAGCTGCTGGAGCAGACGGAACTGATTTTGGCAGCGGCATGGTTGCTTTAGCTTTGATTAGATGAGCGCGGATGTCGAATTGAAATGATATGAGCATCGAGCCTAATGATTCAGGCTCTGTGGAGATGGGGGAGATTATACCTCTCTCAGCTGTTTGGTTTGATATATAGTAATTATACAGGATTGTGTTACTCGCGACCTGATTGCCAAATCTACTTTTAAATATTGCTCTTTAGGGGTGGGAATCAGCAGTCATCTACCGATATATTTTCACGATACCTAGGTGCCGATTTAATTAAAATTGTGATTCTATGAGTATCATGATTTTATAAATATCTTGATTTAGATTTTTCCCAATTTTGTTGCAATTTAATCGTTTAACCGGTAATTGAATGTAGCCTGTAATTTTCAGCCTCTTTTAAAAACCATGTGTAGCATTTAAAAAAACACAAAGTAACTACAAATACAAATATACTGTAAGTGTTTAACGTTTAGCTGAGCAACATGTATCTTTTTCATCTGATGTACAGTATTTATTTCTCAACAAACTTGACAAATAATTCACCCAGGAAAAGTGTGAATAGTTCAGAGTTCACCACCTGCAGGAAAGCCAAGAATGATGCGAGTTTATAAATTTAAAATTAGTTCTCTAACTTAATGAAAGCTGTTACAAATAAGTGATTCCACAATACCAACATTGCCATCGGTGTGCTTTCAAAAGCTATGTGATTTTTCTGCTAATTTTTTGTAATATAGTTTTTTTGTGATATTTTTGAGTGGTTGGAAATTGGAATTAACATTATTCCTTATGGGAAAATTTATATTGAAGTGCAAATTTTTACCTTAAGAATTTGCCTTCAGAATGCATAAAATTTCTATGTTGATTTTCTGCTTCATAGGAAATTAATTTTTTAAAAGTCAAAAAATGTCAGAACAGTCTGAGTGAAGAAATATAGTCTTGAGTGAAGATAGCCTTGTCCTTCTGTGTCCTGAGAAAACCCTGGAGCGAGGCCACAAGAGACTAGGCAACCTGCTTTCTTACAGGGTGAATGACCTGAAGAAGCCTGACATTCCTTGCTCTTTTTCTCTTTCACTCTGTCACTTACCTTCAGATCAATCCACTTAATAACATTTACTAGAATGTAATATATTGCAGATGTTCTTACCAAAGCTTAGAGAATCCTACTCCAAGTTAAGAAAAGTGAAAATCATTGTAAAAAAAAAAAAAAAAGTTATGGGCAGTCCGCTTGGTTAGTCTTAAATAAACTCTTCCTCTCGCTCTTCTGTTAATAGGTGCTGTAGCGAGCACTTGCTTTGTAAATAGGCGTATTTATTTGCACATATTACCTGACTCATCGACTTTCAAAGGCTCGTGAGCAAAAGCTAGTAAAAGTGTAAGCTTAAAATTCTTTAACGTGCAGTTTAACTGTATCCACTTCCTGCTTTGTAAAATTAGTGCTTTACGATATATGTGCCTTATAGATGAAGTAAAACGCGATGGGGCTTGCTGTTATTGAAAATAAACAGTGGTGGAATTAAGTGGTGCATTGCAGAGTTTCTGCTAATACCTCAAAGTTGATTATTTCTTAATAACAGCACTTCCTAAAATGTTTCCTCATATTACGTTGATTTGTCAGTGCTTAGTTTATTAATTAAACAATGACTCATCATGCTTCTTTAAGGATTTATACACTGCCCAGCCAAAAAAAAGAAAAGAAAAAGAAAAGTCACACACGCTACCCATATTTACAGCTTGGTATCTTCATTGTCCCAGCATTTATTTCACAATTTGAGTTCTGAAATATGACTTTTACCATAAGGTAAGAAAGAGTTAATGCACTGAATGTACTGCAACCCCAGAGGTTTGTACAGTAGCCACTATGCATGATGCGTGCATCACTTAATACGCTTTCCTTCTTTTTACACACCCATTACTTTGTAAATGGGTAAGTCTGGACTGATCAGACCACATGACCTTTTTCCATTGTTCCAAATAGCAAAATCTTTATGCTTCCTAGGAAATTAAAATGTTCTCACTAACAAGTGGTTTTCTTATGGCCACACAGCTGTTCAGTCCTAATGCTGTGAGTTCTTATCTCCGGATGTGGAACCGCTCTTACTATTATACAAAGCTGTGATTCGTCATTTGATTATTAATATTATTATTATTATTATTATTTCTAGATCATGCCACTTCACCACTTCACTTTGTGTTTATATGGACTCTAATCCTGGTTGTTCATGTTCTAATTTATTTTGCAAAGTTGACAGTGCAACGCTATCCTTCCAGGTATTTAATAATGCATTAAACAGTTGTTAACACAATTTATGCAACATTACTATTTTCTTTGCTTGATACAGGATGGACTCTCTTGAAGTGTATTAGAAGCTGTGGACAGCTTTTTGTTGTTAATAATAAAAATAATAATAATTATTATAATTATTATATAACCTGGTTATAAGTTTGATTCATACTCTAAACCATTTTCCTTTACCTCCCTTACCCTCCCTTACTTGCTTCTTGTTGTATATACTATGTGTGTATAAATAAATAAATAAATAAATATATATATATACACACATACAGTATATATGTATGTATGCAAGTAACATGAGTCCCAGTACACCATTAGTCAGTGCTCTTAGTACATGTTTGAACCGGATCCGATGACTCAAACCACATTAGGGAAGTGGTCTGGGATGCGTTTGACCAGTAGTGTAAAAGCGAATGCCCTGTCAATGTGTCTCAGATACAGTACCAACAAAGAAACAACTGTTTGACTATGTAATTGCCCTAGCTGAAAATGTATCCAGTGATTAACGCAGTGATTGCGCCGGACATTTATTTGGATAAAGACAGTGCTGTAATGGCAGAGACACCAACGGCTGCTTTTCATCGCTTGAATCGTCCTCTCATTCTCTCATTTAGCCAACCCCTTATTTAAAGCAGGTAATTTCTGTCCGTAGAAAGTGTAGCGTAAGACTGATGTAACAGTCGCGTGTTACTGGTTTTCTAAAGCCGAAACGATATATGAAATCCGATCACAAGCGGTCACTCAAGACGTATTCGTAATACCACTGCCGGGCGGCTGCGCGTCTCAGCTGTCCACTTGTCATCCGATCACTTGGGGTGGATGTTAAAGTCAGACTTAAGCAAACCTTTAGATTGTGTGTGTAGCATCACTATAGAATCTCTACTATATTAACACATATAATAGACACCTGTGATTTTAATTAGTCATGTAGTTACAGAAAATTATCCTCTCCCCTTTTTTATGAACGTGTAGAAGATATTAAGGATGGTCATGTTATTTGCTTGAGCTCCGTCTGAGTCACTTTTGTCTGTTCCTTTTGTGTTCCTATGGGATGAGTGTAAAAGAAGAAAAGAAACTGCTAAATAATAGCAGTAAGCTTTGAACAGTGTCTGCTGGATTGAGTTCACCCATTTCTGTAGATCTTTGTGACACAACAGTGCAGTGTCACAGGATGTATCACTGTTATTTAATCCCAAACAAGCTCCAGTATCCGACTCCCTTGCGGGTAAACGTCTGAGTCACATGCTTATGAAGCCATTCATTCAAACGCCAGCACTGTTTACCAACATCTGTTGTGGCCAGAGAAAAAAATGTTTCAAAAGTTATGCTTCATTTTTAATCACCAGAAAAAGGAAAAGCTCAATTATGCCTTATGAATCATCCGGATTGTATTGTTGGTCTGGTTATGACACACATGCCGGTCATCGTACTGAATAACAACAGCTTTTCAGCTGAGATGTACGTTGCTCTTTCTTTTTATGTGCTCTCGGTGAGTAAGTCCGAGTGAGTCCTTGCAAAGAGCGGCCTTCCTTTGTAGAAACCCTGCAGCTCCCCAGAGGAGGCTGAATTGCTCTGACCCGCCATGTACGTAAAGGACAGGAGTTAGGTCGCCATCTGGAGAAAGTGATACCATCGCCACGGGTTCCTGTCATTTAAAGTGCACTGTCTCTTCTGCACGTTGAATGAAGTAGCCAGGAGGTTGCTCTTTTCATCAGGTGTAATTTTAGATGTTGCTATTGCTTAGACCTGGACATTGCATCCTGGACCTGGATCCGTGTGATGTCTAATTTGTACGGTGTGTGTGTTTGTGAGAGAGCGAGAGTAGGAGCTGGCCAATGAAGTCTCATGGTCTCTAAGACTCGTATGCAACGCTTAAACCCAAAACAGGAAAGTCTGAATTATTTAACATGCCGGTCATGTCGCAAATGTGAAATATAATACTACAGCTACAAGTCCTACAGGTCGGCTGAACATTATATACATTCTTTGACTGCATTTAATAATGTATGTGTGTGTATTTATTATAATATTATAGATTTTTTCACCATTTTTACCTTTTAAATATCTGTAACTATGCAAAAGGTACCATTGTTTTGAATATACAAATGACATTTACGATGACAAACACGTCTACTCTCAGGCATGTTGTTTGTAGCCTAGAAACACTGTGGTTGACCAGCAAACAAACCATTAAGGAAATGAAAGTTCTCACTTCAGGTAGTCAGAGTTACGTTGAAACGTACCAAATGGTCTCCTGCTGATCTCGCGCACGCTCGAGGAGTGCAAGCCCAACGGGAAACAGTTCGGATCAGCCGACTGGCACAAAGCTTCTTTGGACAGATACAGCTTTAAAAAGAAGTAGACCTGCTCTACCACTGGTTTTAATTTTTCTTGGGTTGTGTCAATGCAGTGTCGGCGCACTGGTGCAGAACCTCCTAAGAAGGTCCTACAGTTTGAGCCAAGGAGGGGAATGAAATGAATCATCTGATTTATGAGCGAATTATAGGGTCATGACCGTGTTAACGATCTGTGCTTACTTACAGGATTTTGTGACTCATGTCAAAAAAATTTTATGTATGATTTACTCTTCCAGTGTATGGGAGGGCAAATACTGTTCTTAGCTATACAGTCAGGAACTGTTGGGTGGCAGTGTGAGTTATGAAAATTCAGATTGATTTCTGGGTGATGCCACATGAGTGCACAGTGAGATTTAAAGCTTAGTATAACAACTTTTGTAGAATTTTCTTATAACTCGGCTGATCGATGTCCACATGGCCGGTATTTAATTGTCATTTCACAGGGTTGAATTTTTTTTTATATTTAACATTTAATTGTCGGCTGATTCAATCAAAACATAATTTAGTCTTTTTTGCAGAAACAAATATTTAGTGGTATTCCTAATCAAGAGTCAACTAATTGACTGATTAGAGTTAACTAATACTTGTAATGCTACCCAATGCATACATTTGAGTTTTTTAATGTAAAAATACTTATAAACATTTTCTGTGACAGAAAGTGAGAGTTCCTTGAAGTCTTGAGGTACCGAGGTTGGGTGTGAGGGTTACGGGCCATGTCAGGAAATACTGGCATAAACTTAATCTGCTAACAGATCTTTCGATTGTTGTTTGGTCAAATACACTAGTTGTTGCCAAACTGTCAATATGCCAATGTTACCTCTGTTTATCTGACTATTAGGAATGGGAATCACCAGTCACATCCCAATTTGATATCATCAAATAATATAATATTAATATTGCATTTCTAGAAGTATCAGAATTTTATAAATAACTTGATTCAATATAATTTTTTCCCCAAATTTTCTTACAGAAAAATTTGTCATAACTTAGTTTATACCTTATAAACTTCACAACTAAATTTAACTTTTGAGTAATTAAATGTAAATGACACTAAACTTATTAGTTTTATTAGTTTTCTCACTTGAAAAATCAAATGCAGCATTTAAACAATTTCAAATGAACGAATTTAACATTTAACTTCAAATTATATTAAACAAAATGTATTATTTTTTAAATAAAATAAAATTTAATAAGAAAATTACGTTTATGTATAAAAATATTATTTATTTATTTTTACTGAACTGCACATCAATATCCTTTGACATCCTCCATCATAATTTTTTCCAAACAAACTTCACAACAAATTTATTTCTACCACATGGGATGGCAATGTGTGAATAGTTTAGAGTGTACCATCTGTACGATTATAAAGAAGTGGTGATATTTTCCAGCCTCAAATGCCTCGTAGGTCTTAAGTAAGTTGAGCACTTGTGAGCACGCTGGTGTGTGTGCCCATATTTCAAGGCTAATTAGTCCTCATGGTGTTCTGAGGCTGGTGTAAGCGTGTCTAATGAATGGGTTTCAGACTAATTTGCTCACAGAATTAAAAAAAAAAAAAAAGGCTGATCAAAGGCTTTTTAATGCATGCATTTTTGATAATGAAACAGCACAAAAAATTTTGTTTAACCATTTAGAAGGTCATGTTCTCGTCACAAAATCAGTTATGTCCAACATGAGTGGTTGTGTCCGATCAAGCTGAAAAACGGCTGATCAACCATATTATATGGTTCTATTATAATTGTAATAAATAGCGATTTTGGAAACAGTGAGGAGATGCATAAGTCGGCACATAAAAGAATCTCAATTTAGATTTGTACTGAATCAATCCTCCACACACACACACACACACACACACACCCGACCATCTCACTATTTCTCTATCTATCCAATACTTGGCAATGCAAGTAGGATATATGGTTCCTTTATTGCCCAACATTTGTTTTTTATTAGGTAAAGCCAGATAAAGACTAAAGCCAAATTCAAATGAAAGACCAATAAATTATTAATGAACTCGCAGTTTCACTTTGTCTATAAGACTTTTTGTTAATATATTCTAAAATATTTAACCTTCATTCCAAGAGCTTGATTTGTGCCGCTACCATAAAAATATTATTCCTGACGTTGTCTAGACTTCCACTAATAAACAAATGACATCCCATGTCCTCTTTGGCCCCTGATACGGACCCACCTCAGTGCTGCTTCGGGCGAATGTTGTCGTCATAATGGTGTTATTCCATTTCAAATGCAGCAAGAGGAACCAGGAGACTGCGCTCATTATTCTTGCCCGGAGGAACTTGAACGAAGCTTGAGTTTGCAATCGTTTCCTAAACACAGAGCTCCTATCTCAATTAGGCACTCTGGAGAGTTGAGGCCGGATGCTTCAAAAGAGAGAGTGAACCAGATCAATTATGACAGATCACATCACTAATGGATCTAAACTGATAAAATGAGGACATCCTGTGTTGGGAGCCATTTTGTCTGCTCTTCTGCAGCATAGAGAAGGAGACTGAATGTATATGGAGGCAGAGATGGCACTGTGCCACATGGTGTTTTGAAAAGAGTCTCTGCTTTTAAAATGTATTTTCACTTAGCTGAATAAAAAAAAAAAAAAGATTTATAAGAGGACTGTGTCGTATTATGTATTGTCATATATCTAAATGGTGAGATAATCGTGCACATGCAGGTTCAATCTTCCTTGTTTTTTCTTCCTTTCTGTTTCTTTCCTCAATGAACAGGAACCCCTTGCATGGGCCTCCTTGTGAATCTCCATCAAATTTGCCCTTGGGTGGAGCAGACTTCTATTTCTGTTAGTGAGCTGTTTCAGGGCTGATGGGCAGATGGTCGGTCATTGTGTTATACCCAGAGAGATGTTTTTCTGTAGCAGCTGATTTACCTCTGGGGAAAGTCAGGCTCCAGTAGCCTTTGCCAGAGGACTTGGAGTTTTCCTGAAGCATGGTGTTGCACAGGACTCTTCGAGCCAGATGGCACATGTCTTTTGCCTTGGCAAATGCATACGCTGACTTTATCCTGCAAAGGGGTGGTACATTTGGCGTCACTTACCCCAAAACTCATGGGATTAACAACTGTAATTCTCTAACTCTTGCTGTCTGGAATCAAAGCCTGCTGTTAATGATTTTAGTGCGCCTTTCATAGCTTTAAGGCCTTATAATGGAAGCTGCAATCCTTCTGAATTCCCAAAGTGTTGCAACTCAGAGTGAGAGCCAGAGACAATGTTTACGGAAGTTGATGTTAGCTTAAAAGTCAGGGGAGTGGACACTTCTTCTGTGGTTTATAATGTCAGTGTTATGATGTAATTATGATTAAATTAGTGTAACACCTACTTGCATACTTTCTCTTAAATAGTTAAGTTTTTGGGAAAGATTTATTTGGAGCTTTATAAATCTTATAAAATTATTTACCAGGGCAGCTTGTTGTGACCACATTATGATGGTGCACTTGAACATCTGGTAACACATAATGAGTTAGTCATGCAGGACACATGGCTTGGGAGTGCTTCTCCAGCTTCCCTATTACCACAGTAAATAGATATTAAATTGAACATTATTTATTAGAATTAATTGTTTAATTCATGCAAAATTTCTATTAAAGCTATTTTACTGCTGTGGCATGTTTTTAGCAGCTCTTAGCTGATCAGATCATGATTATTTTTAAAGAGCCATGTTCACCAGGTGTAACTACTTTACAAATTGGTGTTTTATTTATGCCCATGACACAACTCCATGGTTGCATGTTTGTGTCAGCTGGTTTGTTGAGATTAAATGAGGTGGTTACTTGCCATAATCTTAACTTTAGAAGAGTTCATGCTCAGTGGTAGTTCTAATTGGATATCTTGCAGGATATTTTCCAACTTAAGGGACTTCCAAAACAGTGTCATCAGATGCTGTCTCCTGCCAATTTGACAGAGACAAAGTAGCAACCCCCCAAAAAACTAAAACATCATGAGAGTACACACAGACCCATTATTCTTTTGGCTGCACTAATTTGGCTGTTACAGAAGCAAAAATACAGTAAGTGTAGGACCACTAATAATGTGCTATAACAGTGTAAGTCTGTGTAAATCTGGCATCAAGCAACCTCTTTTTATATACAGTGAAACCTCGAATTGCGGGTAACACGGTTTGCAAGCGTTCCGCAAGACGAGCATCAATTAAATTTTTTTTTTTTTAAACCAAACAAGTCTTGGTTTACGAGTACCGAATATCATGTATCACACATGCGCCTCTTGTTTTGACGCCGAGCGTCACGTTATCACAACTGAGCCAACAGTTTTTCTCTCTTGTGCTGCGGAATTGTGGGTAATCGTCTCCCTTGCTGGGTCTTAGTGTGCGTCTCTTACTGGTATAATCAACATCTGTTCACGCATGTACTGTTTACTACAACACTGTGTGTTTTGCCTTAACAGACACACACACAGTCTTTCTCTCTTTTTGGTTTACCAGTGTTTTGGAATACGAGCCCGTTTCTGGAACAAATTCTGCTCGTAATACAAGGTTCCACTGTAGCTGTGTGAACTGATCGCTGAGTTGCTTTTGCTAGCCATACAGCTGTGGCCACCTAACCAGTCATGGCCAAGACTGAATTTTTGTAACCAGACATAATGTAGGAAGTGAGATTTCTCAGAAAAGAGTGTTTCACACCTTAATATACCTGTTAATACTAAACTTAACCAAGTACTGTAAATTATTACTTTAAAACATTATCATAATTTGATAAGGAAATGTTGAATGCTGCACTGTTGATGAGCCTCAATCTCAGTTCATACTTTACTTAATTGTTCTTAATGCATGTTCTTGCAGCTTATCTGGTAACTGTTTACTGTTTTAAAAAAAAAATAATTAAATCTCTCAGAGGCTGTTGCACATGTTTGTGGGGAAAAAGTCAGACCCTGTCCCACAATGGGGGTGGAGCGGTGGGGCTTATCCTTTTCTTTTTTTTTTTTTACACAGAGTTGATTTTATTCCGTCACTACCTCTGTTTCCACAACTGGTACTCTCCTAAATTCCACTTCCGTGGAATGTCAAGGTGCAATAATGGCGCACTATTCCCACCATGGTTAGGCTTTGTGAAAGGGACTGTAGCAGCTCTGAAGCTTATTTATTAATTTATTTTGGAATAGTGCACCGACAGATGTTTGTGATGTAATATAAATTAGCGTTATGATTAAACTAAGCTTTAACCAAAAAAACTAAAACCAAGTTTTTTTTTTTGTTTTTTTTTTAGTGTACCCTTACTCTTTCCTTAACGGTGTACTGTTAAGTGTACCCTTATCCTAACATTCCCTAATATTAAGGACCCTGGAGTGCATTCAGAAATAAATATGCATTGTGTAAACATCTCAACTGAGCAGTCTGGTACAATAAGAATTAATTTTTAATCTAAGTGAGTGGGGTGCTGTGTAAACCTTTGATATATTCAACTTAAATATCAGCCATGTAAACACTTAATCTGATTTTTTTTCGGAATGGGTATATTCTTTCTACGTATGTTTTGCCGTACATAACATAAGATGATATGATGAGTTTCTAGTAAGCTCAGTGAGGGCAAATCTCTCTCCCAAATGTATTTAGTTTTATCCTCTGTGTCTCTGGCTGAGAAAGGGGTACTGCTTGGCTCACCAGATCATACGTAATAAAAAATATATAACTATTTATAGATGAGACTGAATTTTTATCCTAACCTTAAAGTAAAAAATAAATAAATAAATAAAATCTAAATTCCTGGCAGATTAAACACTTCACAGCAGGCAGAACAACTTCGTGTATATCAAAAAAGTTACATTCTGATTAAATATCTTATCTTTGTGCATGTAAAAGCACGTATTATCCGTTCATCTCCCATATAAACTCTTAAGTGAGAATCTCTAATCGGAACGATTTTAATCAGGTTAAATAAATTTTGTCAATGTGAATAAGACTGATGAAAGTTTTGTGAATGATAGAAGCTGAGCTGGAATTTTCTGCTTCGAGCTTTCTTTGTTACAGTAAGTGGTGGAAACCCTGAGTACTTTAACAGGCCTTTACTGCCAGGGAAGTAATAATAATAATAAAAAAACATTTAACTTTTGGCAGGATTGCAGTTTTTTCAATTTTATTTTTTTTTTAATCCACTGGGGGATCCTTACTCAGGCAAGACCAAGCCAATTTAGGGAATCATAATGCAGCCATATAAAGATAAGAGCTTAACTGAATTTTCACCTCCACTCCAGCTTCTCGCACGACAACTACCAGCATGAAGGGTGAAGTCTAACACGCGATTCTTCCGAGACAACCGAAGCCAGCCAACCACATCGTTTTTTCTCCATCTGTGATTGGCAAAGGAGTGATATAAGTGAGTTGCACAGCCAGTTTTGCTTGCTTCAACATCAGATCTTGATCTGTTCAGCATCGTCAGGAATCAAACTTAGAATCTATGGCTAATGTTTTAGTGCTGAGTCACTCAGGAGCCCCTTTTTCTGGCTTATTAATTAATAAAATGGTAAAAAGCATAGCTTTTTTTTTTTTAGAGTCTGAATCTGTGAAGTAAAATGACACCAAACTTAAAAATCATACAATTGAGCTGATCTGTCCTATTTTCTCAACAGTTCCATCTCCGTCTGTACGCTGTTTGTATTGTTGCATTGCGTATCGATGCTGCAAATGAACTTTATACCTGTTCCATTTGCTGTTTTCTTGTCATTCCTCGTATGCACTATTATCACGGGAAATGATGTGCAGTTTATAATTTGGGCAGGAGTACACTTTGGGGTTATTAGCACGTAGTATTTACTTGGGTCTGCCCCCAACCTGAGCAATCGGGTATTTATAGCAATAAATAAGCGTTATTGTCAAGAACAGAAAAGGCAGCAAAATATTTTTTTGAAATAGCTAACAAGAAAGAAAAAAAAATTCAGATGATGTAACATTAATTAAACAATGACGTATGGTTATAACACTCACCCTCTGGCGACTGGCTATGAGCCACAACTTAATCGTGCATATACACGTGTGCGCATCATACGGACCACACGTTGTATTGTCAACAATTTCCAATTTGTGAAGGAAAGTGCAAGTTGTCTTTCACCGTCACTTTCATGCCTTTCTGCCCAGTTCACCTCCCAACATAAATAACGCTTTGTGTAGGAAATGGGTGTGTACTATTGACCCCAAAAGCCCAAAACTGCAGACTGATAAGCTCTCGTCATTCGTTTATGCCTGCTATGTGATCGGCTGTTAGACCTCTACATGTCAAGTAATAATTATCAAAACTTTATCGACATAAAACCCAACATGAATTGGCATTGTGATAAAATTTATCACTCATCTCTATCTAAAAGTCAGGAAGTTTTTCATTCCATCATTTTCTTCACGATGTACCGTCATGTTCAGAATGGGACGGAGGGAAAGGGATGCATATAATTATAGTGAGAACATTTTCACGAGGAATATAAAGCTCTGTACGAGGCACTTCCATGGTTTAAAATCTATTTAAAACCATCCTGTTTGTTTTGAAGTGAAATAATTGAGAAATCACATTCTCCATTACTGCCTTTTTTTTCTTCTTCCTTCTTCTTTCCATGAGCTTCAGACTTTGACTTATAGGACTTGGTGTGAAATGGCAACAGCTTCATATTCCTTGGAAAATGTTTCCTCTCTCTTCTCATGCCTTATTATAGGCATTATGCTCTCTCTCTCTCCATCCCTTTCTTGAAGCATGACACAGTGATTTACTTTTATCTCCCTTTATCCTCTTCCTGCCTGCTGTCTGGCCTACATTTTTTTCCTTCTCTCTCTCTCTGTGCTGAGTCAGTGTGTATTTTCACACATGGAATTTACGACCACAGCAGTACAACTGGTTCTGTGCCGCTCATGTCTCATGTGGCCTGCCATGACATTTTATGAGGAGGAGAGCTCGTGTCTCATTAGCATACAGCGTTCCACCAAAGAGTCCAAACTAGGACAGAGTTGAGAGCTGCTGTGGCTATTCTGGATCTGCAGTCTGTAATGTACACAGTGATGCTGCTGCCAGATGTCTTAAAATACTTCTCTAACCCTCGCTCTACTTCTCCATTACTCCATGTGCTCGGCAGACGGGGCAATAAGGTCTCATGCTGATTTTGGTCATTGCAGTGCGAGTCATCTCATTTGGTTCCCGCTGCATCTTTCTTTCTTGTCAAAGCGTTCCTTTTTTTCATTGGTCTTTTTTTTTTTCCTCCCACCGTCTCTCTTTAAATGCTTTGCTTTTGGCGAGTGTCCTGGAACGTGTCGTGAATGCCAAGGAGCATGAGCGAGAAGCTGTGTGGTTGGCGAGGAAAAGTAGAAACCTTGTAAGTTTTGAATAAATGTCATCTGTCTCGGTTAAATCAGACTCCCTGCACAAATGGAGTGCTGTAAGTCACTGGAGTTCACTGCAAGCCAGACTTTACTCAAAAGGCCCTGCCCCCGGTGTGTGTGTTTTAACACACATTTACCGTAAGCCGTCTCCAGTTTTGACTTTGGCTTGAACAATGTGCTGATCTGGCTGCTGTACACTGCATTTAAGACTAAAGCCTTTTCATTGCAGAGTAACATGACTGGCTTTATTGTTGAGTGAATACTGAAAAACGTATATTTTTCCTTAAGACCAGAACAATAATCTTTTCGTATGAGGGAAGTCTTATTGGCTTTACGATGAGTGTGGTTTTCAGCTCTTTTTCTTAAAATGCCAAAATATCCCAACAATTGGATTAGCCACTGGATGTTTTAGAAATGAGATGAATGGTCTGGGAGCAGTGAAGTACAGTAGACTGGTTGGCGGGAAAATCAACACTCCTTTTTATTAAACTGAACATGAATATCAATAGCAAATAAAAGAAAACAGCAAAAGAATACTGCTGAATATGACCAAGGGATCCCAGCATACCACCCTATTTATTACATTTATTTTACACAGACTGAGCTTTAAACTTCTTTGGAGTGCTGCTTTATTTCCACAGTGTCACTGTTCTTCTGTGTTTTGGTTTAAAAGTGTATAATTGCATATTATTGTGCAACACTGAGTCATTTCAGTGATATTCGATTTAATGCTGATGTCAAATTATAGTCTAGACCTTTAATAAAGCATTTACTGAAACTAAGAGACCATATGATCCATCATGACACTGTTGCTGCACAAAGTATGCTTTTTGAACTCATGGTGTTCCCAGACTGGTGTGAAGAACAAAGCCCTGAACAAAGCCCTGACCTCGACCCCGCTGACATGACTGCCTGATCCACTAACGCTAGCTCAATGGGCAGGTAATAGCTCGGTGTCCACAAACTTAAAGCAGATCCTGTTATAACATTCTCATGGCAGTGTTACGATTATCTTGCCTATTGCGGACATGGTCGTTAACGGTTGCATTGGGACAATCACTTCAGTCCGCAGCTATTGATCCTTCTGTGAGGGAGCTGTTTGAAATCTTGTTTCTGGTTTCAGGGATCTGTGGTCTATGCACAGCACCAACGAATGCTAACAAAGTTGATTAAAAGACAAAAATGACATCAGGCTGCCATTAGGGTGATGTCTCAAGTTCTACTATATTTCCAAAATTGACCTTCAATCCACTTCTTTTTGGGGCTCATACAATTGAAACTGCATCAGATTTGCTGCTCTGTCTCAAGAACCTTGTTTCCAAATTTTCCTTGGTTTCTAACTCCTAAGTTTAAAAAAATGGTTTCTACGAATCATATGTCCTACTGCAGTGGAAAGACTAGTTTCCATTGGAGTCTAGGATTGACAGGGGTGAACTGTTTTCTAAAATCCTTGACATTTCAAATGTTAAGGGTATTTCTTTAGTGCCACGGATGGTGCCAAGATGCTTATAGGTGGTCCTTTCTCGTCAGGCTTTTGACATGCCATCCCAGTTTCCTGAGCTAAAATGTAAGCTATATATATATATTTAAAATAAAAAATAATTTTCCGTAACTTTTCTTACCCATCCTTAATAAAGATGCCAATTATTCTGGATTTTGGTTGACAGGTTAACTGGAATACCCACGGTGTCCCCGTATTATTGCTATATAATGCCTGCCTCTGGGAATTAATAGCAGTGGATATATGGCTGCAGCTGGAGAGTTTTCTTGTGCATGGGGTCACTGAGGTCTAAAGGGTGTAAAGAGCACACCGTTATCAACTTAGCATTTGTGGGGCATGGGGTGCGTAAGCTTCCGCGGGCTGGGTTGGGGGTATCGTGGGGGAACATACCATTCAATCCTGCCAATAGCAAAGTATCTGAAATGCTTATGTGATCATTTTGATCTTTCTAGCTCAGCGTATGAGTAATACTCAAGCAGCGAGGCTGACCACACACCTGTTGCTACGTCTCTCTAGTCAACGACTAATTTATGAAACTCAGCTGTAGCGTGGGATCTGTGGAGGGCTCCTATTGGGTTTTTATCTCTGGGGGACATAAATGTGCACGTGGGTGTGCTGAGGTTTTTTCTAAATCTATTTATGTAATGTAGGGTGATAGCTGATAGGAAGACGTATCTCTTTTGCCCAGCATTTCAGTATGGGTGTAATGCCCATGCTTGGAACTGAGAGCAGTGTGTTCTAGGAACATCCCACCCATTGTAGTTATCTGGAACAGCTGCAGTGGGTGGCAGGCAACATATGTCTTGGACGTAGTTTACCAGCATTGCTTAGTCTTAGCTTTGGCCTATATTGCGTCATCAAAATAATTTACTAATCAGGAAGGCATTGATTGGGGCCACCAGATCATCCTAGTCAGATGTGCTTAATGAACACCCAGGTCAAGACCGTGGTTATTAATATCGACTCGGACCCCCTACTAAGCTATAATAAACTCCAGTCTTCTAGGAAGACTTTCCACTACTTTTTGGAACATGGAAAATAGATTTGCACATTCAGCACCAAGGTCATTAGTGAGGTCAGGTACTGACATTGGGCATAAGAAGGCTGGCTTGCAGGCATTTGTATTTATCTAAAAGGTGTTCAGTGAGGCTATGGCATGTCTTTCTGCAGGTCCTTTCATTCCAACACTTATCCAACACTAAATCATCTTTTATGGACTTTTTGTGTAATAGCGAATTGCAATGCTAGAACTGGTTTGGGCTCGGCCGTTAATTTTCAGTGAAAGCAAATCATAATGCAAGACAGTTCTATGTCTGGCCAGTTGTGCTTCTAACCATTTGGGGTAACGCTTTGGTAAAGTCATGCATATAAGCAAACCTTTGGTGCAAAATCTTTGGCGGGGCTCTGTGGTGTAGCTTAGTTAATGTGAAATGCAATTAACATAACTAAACCATGTTTTTCTTTTATGTCATTCAGAGGACACAATTTTGAATCATGATGGTCCCACACACTTTTGTGTCCAGAAGGGGTGGCGTGTTGTGTGTTCTCTGCCAATCACAGCTGCATTTATCGATGGTGGGCATCTGTGAGCTCATGTAATGGAAGAGGGCAGATAGCACTTTCTTCCCAGCATGTGCAGCAGTATGAAAAGTTTGCAAGTTAAAAATTTGGAAGTTGTTGCATGTTAGAGGAGAGCTGGGAATTAGCCAAGACCAAATTACAAAGAAAATGTGGGATTTTTTAAAAATTATTATTTATTTGTTTACTTAAGGGTTTATTCATTTGAAGCTTGGCTGGAATCGACTGTTTATTCAGGCCCAAAAATTGTAGTGAGGTCCACATATCATTTGTCCATTTAATGTGACTCGAGTTGGACTATTTAATTTTACCATGTTACAGTAAGTATTTTGGTTTACAAAATAAATTAAGTGTTGACATCTAAATTACGTTACATAAACCTATGCTGTTCCTACACTATCCAATAATTAATGCTCATGGTATGTTAAAGTATAAAGGTTATACAGTACAACTTAATGCATAAGTCTCCTAAAAAGCAAATATTAAGTGTTTACTCGTAGCCACATAAGGTGTTTTTACCTTTACCCTGTCAGCTAATTCTACTGCAACTAGCAGGCAGATTAACAATAATTAATGTTTTGCAAATTGCCAAAGATAATGGCTGATGATTAAGTCCATGTGCAAAACTACAGCATTCCTTTTCACTTACTCTTAGGTCACATCATCACTGCTGATTGGGACTTGGAATTCAGTGTACTTTTCCCACATAGTGGACTAGATTCTGCCAACACATTCGGTGTCTCACATCGATGTTTTCTAATGAAATTTGGCATCTGGACAGGCGAAAAACTAAACCTTTTCAAACTCTCGAGGTCTGGACTTTTGCGTCTTTGTAACTAGTTACGGCTAGTTTGATGAAAGTAAGGTGATTTTACAATGTTTTCTTTTGATATAAAATTAAGTGCAGTACAGTTTAGTCATTACTATTTTTGCCCATTCCTAAACTTCAGAATAACAATAATTACCATTTTAGCCATTATAATCCAGCCCCTGTGTGTATCTGTAGATGTTATCAAGAGACTTTTAAAACAAATTTGTCTAAAGGTTTTTCTGGGTCTTTGCAGATGAGTGGCAAGTCCGTGTGATTGGCTTTGTGCTGTTTTCTTGCAGGCCATTTTGTAGAACCTATGAAGCCTTTTGCACGAGCAGCGGAAATCACCTTCAGCATAATCACCTCGACTTACTTTTAAACAGCAACTATGGTGAATCCTACAGATTTAGTTTTATTGCTTATGAGTGGCAAAGAACATAGTTGTCATTTATCCTGTTTATTTCTGCAGAGCTGAAAAAAGCTGTGATTTTTGACCCCCTTTTTTGTGTTGCATTTCAGGTAATGACAGCTAGGTGTGTTGAGATTTTGCACAAGTGGATGTACGTAAATGGGCGTGCACTCAATTGCACTGGGAGGAATGCGATTTATGGCCTTTTTGTGTTAATGAATGAAATGTCTTTGTAATATTTTCTTCCAGACATGGATATAGTTCCAAACGTTAACTAGTTGAAGAAGTAAAGATGAGATTTATTCTTTCCACGCTCATTACGTGCATGCACACATGGTCCATTCATGGAAACCAATCCTCTGAGTGCCTTCACATATAGGAGCTAAGTTTAAAGACTTGCACACATTCACGCAACTGTGACCACAGCTTGGACTGCTGCCTCAGAAAAGGCGCAGAGGTGAGTGTGTGTGAACAGATCGCCTTTCCCAAGCCTTTAAGTCAGCTGCAACGATATGTCACGATAAGGTCTTTCTGTCAGAGTAGTTTTCCCCCTCTCCCCCTCTTCTCTCCTGTCTTCTCCCCTTCTCTCCCCTCAGGCGCCAGCCTGGCCTCTCTCCCATCTTTCCATCCTGAAGCCACTCAATGAGGAGAAAGCACATTTAACATTTGTATTGGCTATATATCATAGTCACATAGGCATATTGTGAACGGGTCACCTTGTACGTGTATATATTTTAAGGCGCTCCTTCAAGGAGATATGAATGAGCTCTTTATTGTAGAGCACTTTTCATGAACTAGAGGTGCTGTGTAATATTTTAAAGGGGAACAAAAGAGCCCTCATTGTCCAGTGTTGATAGGCTTAGACAAGTGTCTAAGTTTGTGGCTTTGTTTTGGTTCAGAGTAACAGGATTGTTGGCTGCATCACTTGGCCTGATTTCTCTGCAGAGGAACTCAAACCACACTACTGCTAGTGCGATATGATGAGTTTCCTCCAAAGACGCTGACGTGAATCCGTTATAGTGTGGTGGAAATGGGGGTGGGGGAAAAAAATCGAGTTATTTAGATTTGACTTGGTGATTCTTTTCACTGTACTTGTTTTGCTGCTTTGAATTTCACTACCATTCAGGCTGTTTTAGAAATTTCAGGCACTCGACTTTTTCTGCAGTCTGACTTAGCGAGTGTAGCGACTCAGCTGACGGAAGCTGTCAGCATATGGCAGTCAGCTGAGCCCCGGGGCTGGAGGCAGGGCCTGAGACGAGAGGCGGTACAGAAGGAGGGTCTTCACAGATGGAAGCCCGTGAGTTCATCGAGTTCATCATGCTATAGATCTTTGTGTTCAGAACAGCAGGCTCACTGTTAATCCTGAGAGGAAACATTTCATGCAGCCGTGTTGCTACTTCTCAGTGTCGGACACGGGTTTCTTGTGGGGGGAATCACCGACTAATGTAAATGAGACAGATTTGTTTTTCTTAGCGAGTGTGAGAACATGGATGGGCCTGCTCCGCGTTTACAGTTAAAATAGAGATGTTTGCCAGAGTGTTTCTGCCCTACTTGTTAGAGATGATGAATGAGAGTTTTTCCATTAGCAAAGAATTTCTTAACTGTAATCATAGGCAAAGAGTATTCCACCTCAGGCACATAGTAAAATGTTTTCAGTTAATCAAATTTAATTTATTTAAATCGCAGGAAACAAAAAAAGAGCCCTCGTTTATATGGGTGCCGAGTTATGAAAAAAAAAAAGTGTACACTAAAACAGGTTTAAACGACAGGAACAGAGAGAGAAACTAAATGATTACACAACGAGTGATTATCAATGCTCTAAAGCTACAGTATGTAAACATTTTGTTAAAAATGATAGTAGTAATATAAAACATTGAATGAAATATACCTATATTACAAGACTTATTTATTTATTTATTTTTTAAATAACAAAAACCCTAGAGTTATGGACTTATAAGCTTTAAATATCGATAAATGCTGGCCAAGCTTTACAGACCTGGCTGTTTCCCCTTTTTTGAATAAGTTACATTAAAGTAGTATTGGCCATCGGAAGGACTTTGAGTAGTTGAACAATGTCAAACATTAGGCTTCACTAAAATAAAAAAAATTCCCAGCGGTTCCGGTTCCTTGTTGACGATTCTGTCTGGACCCTGATGGTTTTCTGATGAATAAGAATAATTAATAAACCAATAATCTAGCACTTTTTTTTCAGAGCCAGTTAAAGGTAATAGTTTATCATGTATGGACAGAGTGTGTGGAAGAAACATTAAATAAAAGTACAACCAAGCGTGGATTAAACCAAGGAAATAAAAGTACACAATGAAAACTGGACCTTTAAAGATGAATGGACAGGTGAATATATGTTTAAAGCTTAAAACCAGTTTGTCTCTCTTTTTCCGAAACCATGACACTAATAACAAGCAGTAATGTGAAGCGCCACTGAGAGACGCAACGCAAATTAAAAAGATCCGCAGCAGTCCAAGGTGAGAGCATGTAAAATACCAGAACTGAGAGCCCGGTATGACAAGAGCAATCATAGTCCTTTTACATTCATTCACAGTCCAGTAGCGTGCAATTGTAGATTCATTAAAGATTGTTGTTTGTATTGTATACAAACACAAGGAAATATACAAGGTTATCAAAGTATAAATTGCCCACATGTTTTAGTAGTTAAAATAGCTTATTTAATTTTATTTTTTTTAGACTTGCAATGACTGCATATATAGAGATCTGAAACCTAACATAAAATTCGGTCCTTAGCTCAAAGAAAGTTTTATTGACTGGGGTACTTTTTCTTTTCTGTGTGTTTTTGGTTAGTCATTGCGTCTCTCCAAGTGTATTAGTATAACGTGAAGAATATGTGGTTGAGGGGTTTTGTAGGATTTTTATGGAAATATCATTATAACCAGCGGCTGGACTGTGTTTACATTTTTGGATTTAATCCAAACAGGGTCAGCAAGGTCAAATATCTGAAGATTATCTGAAGAGCTCAGTTTTGTCACCAGCTTCCATATTTTGATATTTTAGGCATGAAAAATTAGTAACGAGGGAATAGACTTGGTGGTTGTGGCGTTGTCATTGCAGATTTTTCTAAATAAATTAAATTGTAAAACTTTGAACACAGTCAGGATCTTTATTATTTGCAAACCTACTTTAGGTAGGTGTGTGTGAGTGTGTATACACATTATTCTGTGACAATTTGACCCGGTGCCACCTTCTTTTTGCTATTTTTTTTTTTAAAAAGCTAGTTATTTTGAGAAATTCGCTTTACTGTTCATGTCTGAGTTAGAATACTTTTAACTGCAACATTCATGTTGATTTAGGCTTTTCATACCACTTGTGTTTCTTGATGTTTTCATTTGCTCCATTTAACCACCTGATTAATTCACATGGACAATTATCACGAAAAAAATTGTGAAATGATGTTCTGGAATTCACTTATGTATGGATATGTATATTTAGCAGTTATTTTTCCAGATTCCCCAAATACGACCCACTGTAACAACGAAATCATGTTCCATGCCTCTTTCAGACGTTGTGCTCAGTGTCCTTTTGCCCTAAAGTAGGAATTTGTGGGAAATTTATGAGAACTAGCTTACTTGAGTAACAGTTAAGATTTCCTGCCTGGATCAAGTCTCGGCGTGCCTGTTGTGTTTTACGTACCAGGTCCTCATTGCCGTTAAAATTTGCATTGCAAATTTCAGTCTTCAGTCAGGATCAGTCTTTCTGGAATCAATGGCAGGATCTGATTGCCCTAGCAATAGTTTAAAAATGTTGTACTTATCTTTAACGGTTGTGGTTTTGTCTGTGCTTTTGTCGAGCAGATTGGGGTGCACCTACTGTAGCTCTTGTTTCACAACACAGCCATCCCACATTCCGTTAAAGGCAGGCACAGTTATCTGAGAAAACGGACACCTTTGAGGACAAGACAAAGCCTCGGGGGGGGTTTCCGTTGTTTTACCTAGAAGTCCATGAAGCTGTTCAGTGCTGATTTATGGGCTTCCACAGCTGCAGAACACCCAGAAGACTCCTGGGAAAAGTAATTTTTTTTGAATTTCTAAAAATAATTAATCGATCATGCAAGATGTTTTCTCAAAAAATGGCAGCTCGTTTCCAATTGGAAGATTTTCATGTTTCTTTGCATGTAAAATTTGTCCCACAGTGCTCTTTGGTTAAATAATTTTTTTGGCATGATAATGTTAACTAGATGTGATTACACAGTCCTCCAGAGCTTTGGGCTTAATAAACGAGTAAAACTGGCAGATCTCCACACATCTGCTTCACCACCAGCCACATGAAGAGAAAGGGCGTATTGTTGTGGTGCGAATGCCCAAAACAATGTTGCGTTCTGTTTTCATAAATGTTTTACTGTTTGAAAAGGGTTCTGGTTGAAACCATAGACGTGACTCACAACAAGCGGGTCACGTTCATTTCCGCCTTTTTCCTGCTTCCCCTCTTTACTTATTCCTGTTCTTAAGTTCTGTCATCAAGGGCCTGCTACTGTTCTGGAGGAAAGCCGGCACAGAGGATATAGGTGTTGACAGCAGAACATGTGGTCTTTTGGCCTTTTCTATAATGATGAGGAGAAATGGTGCAAGACTCAGATGACTGACGAACAGACTAAAATCATGCATCGTGGGCAGATCAGGTGCATCAGACAGGCAGGCAGATCAGATAGAATAATTTTACTTTCTACTTTATCATAAAGAAATTAGCTGATTTGTTCAGATTTTGAAAACGTACTAACAAACTAGGCATGCAAGAATATTTACATGGCTATGGTTAAATTTAAAATTACTCAGGAAACCATAGTTTATGAAAGAGTGCACATGCATTCCTATGTACCGTATAAAATGCTGGGATTTAATTAAAATTTAGTCAAATTAATAATTGCAAAACTGTACATTAATGTGCTTTCATGAGATGATTTTATCAAGTGTATTACGTAACAGTGCACATTAACTGTACATGAACATATTAGTGCAGTCAGGTGGATATTTGAGAAACCTTACATTAAGGTGTAGTTGAATTGACCTTTTTGGTGTGGTGCGTTTGGGAAGGTGAAAACAACGTGTTTGCCTGTATACAGCCTCGCAAAGTTCTCAACCCTGTTCCAAGCAGACTCTAGTAAAGAACTGATCCAGCTTAAGGAAGTGAAGCAAACATCATCGAAAATGTGACATATGATTGATATTTAGATTGCATCCTGAATTTCTTTCCTTTTTTTCCCACCTATGTTATTATTTTTGTGACTGTATTCGTCATGCTTGGGATTTTTTGTCAGTACACCTCGAAAAAAGGTTGTGGACGTTTATTTACTTTTTTTTTTTATCTCTGTACGTAAGATTAATGAATCACACACCAAGTGTGTTTTCAGTTCTACATATAAGCCAATCCTTTATTATAGTAAATAAACCAAATGATGCCATATTTTTTTTTTTAAATAATTCAATTTGAACTCATGCTTCATGAATGTTCAGATAGTAAACAAATGTGTTTGTGTCATATTTGTGATTAGTTTATTTGCTGTGAATTAAAAAAAAAATCTGCATGTACTTTCTCTAAGTGTGGAGATGCCAACTTTTTCTCAGTGGATTTTCGTGCCACTGTCTGCAAGTTGAGGCAGACACACATATTCCGATCCCTTTCTGGATTTTCAAGCAGAGCAGGAAGCAGTCTTAAGAAATGCCAATTCTTATGTCTTGCTCGTTTGGTCATCAGGAAGAGCAAAGCTTTATCAGCTGTTAATTATAAAAGCTTGATATGTCACCATAGCTGATCTGACTGATTTAATTGGAAATGGGGATCAATAACTCCCGAAAGTATCCCGTTTATTGTACCAGTGATAATGATGATGGAGCAGGAATTCTAATTGATTCCATTCCTCAAGTTGATCCATTAACTGTCTGCACAGTCGCCACAAACAGAACAGTAGACATCAGCATGTCCGAGCTAAGCAACAGTGATTAATGTCAATAAGAAGGAAGCGTATATATTTATGCACTCTGTTTTTGGGTGTGCTTCCTTTTTTTTTTTTTTTTTGAGCATCAGCACTGTTTAGTTCAATTATATATTTTTTATCTTGTACATGAATCATAGTAAAATTATTGAATGCCAGACTATGGCCCATGAGTCAGTCACTAAGCAGAACTTCTGCATTCTTTAATAAAATACCCGGCAAACTACAAGAGGGCAATTTGGCAATTTTGGTTTTCAAGCAATGTATTCAGCGTGGCGTTTGCATTTAACAGAAATCGCAATTTAAAAATGCTTCCTAGATGTAATTTAATAGCTTGTCCCAGATTTCAAAAGCGTCTTGAATGACGCTCTGCACTTCATTAGCGCGTTTGTTTTCTTTTTGGGATGTATTTACTTCGAGGCAGATGCACATCTACTGTAGGTCTATACAAAATGTGATGTGAAAATGAATCAGCTTGTCCACCGGGACCACCCGATTGGTCACGTAGGATATCTTATTCTACAGAATTCATGTAATTTTTAGATTTGGGGCGTTTGGTTTCATGCAAAAAACAAGCAACCGCTAATCACTCAGCAGATGAGTAAAAAAAAAAACAAAAAAAACCATTGTCTCCTTTCAACTAAACCTGCTCGGGGATTTTAACTTGGGTTTTTGTTCTTTATTTCAACACTTTCAGCTCAGTCATCTGAGACTCTTGCTTTTAAACTGCATGTCATGGAACGTCAGTGTCATAAGATGAACACAAAGTGCAGGCCAGGCATGCATAACTAATACACCCGCCTCTTTCCTTTCTACAGCGGCACCTCCTGAGAGCGACCATTACATGATCCTATTACTCCACACGAGGCGGAATTGGAACAGGGCTGGAGTTTGATTGAGGTAAATGAGGTTCTCTGAGACCACTCCATTCTCAGTGGACAAAAATGCATTTGCCTGAGTGGTCTGAACTCTCAGATTAGCCTAATTACAAGACTGACTCGGGTGTTTTCATTTTCATACTCGTGATGGTGCCTTTGCTCTAGTTTGTGCGTCCTTCAGTATGGACTCCTATCAAGTTTCATATTGTGATTCTCAAAAAAAATATTTTCAACGGCATGACATGTCATATGATATCCTGTACATAACTTTGTCACAAACTGCCTGAAAAAAAAATAAGACAGATTGTAAGACAGTCAGAAATGTTGCAAAATCTTGGCTTCCAGTCAGTAATTCAATTTATTTAAAAAAAAAATAATAAAACAAACAGGAAAGCTTTATACCTTATGCCCAGAGATGGAGAGCCCGAATCCCAACGACGCAGCAGCCATCCGTGGCCAAACACGCACTCGCTTGTCAATCACAGCCGATCACGTGCATCATGTAAGATCACAAATGCGGAAGAGGGAGGACAGCACCTAATCCCCCCCCCCCACCGTGTGTGTTGCACCACCACGTGTCGTTTGCCCTATATTCAGTAGACTGGCATAGCATGTTATACTTCACAGCTTCTTACCTGTTGGTGAGAGCTGGATGGTGGGTGGGAAATTCCAGGTGAGCAAATACTGTAGGAAAGACTATAAATGGGACAAAGACTCTTACAAAATTGTCAAACATTTTTAAAACGTTTAATGACATCATAATGTCTGTAATATATTTAACAGAAACGTATCTTAAATTACATGTAGTTTGTTACATTATTGATACTTTGGTTTCGTTTTGCCAAACCCGGCTCTTCACTGATTTGAAATGAGGTTCAGAAAGAGGTACACAGTCAACAGGAAGTTCTCATAGTAGAGCAGAAGATAAAAGAGCAATCTCTCCACCCAGGAAATGTTTATCTCTCTTAGATGTGCAATCAAAGGTGAGAACTAAGCCTGATGACTCTCAAGACAAAAGGCTGAATTATTATGTAATATTTTTAAGGCACATCATCTACTGTTGTCTTGTTTTACCGTATTGATATTTAAAAAGCAAACACGCCTATATTATAATACAATAATAAAAAGTGTGTGTAATAAAAAGAAAGAAAGATGCTCCTCTGCCTTCAATCTGCGGTTACTTCATGCTTTAGTGCTTTGTTCTGTTCTTTTTTTTCGGCACACTTCAGCGGGCAGCACATAATCGTGTTGGGGATTTTGCGCTGACAGTTGCTAACTCTTACTCACCCTTTCCTTCATCAGGGGACCCCCCCCAAACCCTACCGCTGCACAACACAAACCCCCCACCGCACCCCTCCCGCTCTGAGTCACGGTCACATTTGTAACACACACCCCGCATCATTTGAATAGAGTATAGGAGTTTCCAACAGAGCATAGACACCTGAGACTCGCTGTCTTTTCACGCTGGAAAGAGAAAACCCAGTCTTACTACGAATTTAAAAATAGACAGCACTCAGCCATTCATTCATGTTTTAAACATTCCTTCTGGCTGCGGAAAGACCGTAGTAGAACAGCGCCGTTCTCAGTGCTGCTGTTTTACAATGCTAAAATTCAAATGAAGTAGCTGCTCTCTCAGATCCGGTGCTCGTATTTAAGACTCGAATGCTCTGAAGGGTTGGAAGTGTACTTTGGATGTCTTCCTTGGGGGCCCGTTGTTTGCTGTTCATCTTCATGCCTGATTTACGGGGCGCCAGTAAACGTTTATGTCGGCCCAAGGCATGTTTAGAGCGTTGTAAGGTTTGGGAAGGTACAACCAAATATTATAATGTTCTGTTGAGTATGATGCCTAAGAAAAGAGGAATTAGTGTGAATAATAAAAATGATTACACTACAGTGTAGTTGTACTACAATGCTTTGATTCTGAGTGGTCAGGAGGTTTTGATTCATTTTATCCAACCGCATAAGTGCAGGATTTGTATTAATAAACTCAAATGTGTTCTCGTTTCTAAATTTAAAAAAATTATTTGGAGGCTTTGCATAGGAAAGATGCTTCGCATTATTGTAACTATTGATGTGGAAAGTCCTCTCTAAGGAGTTGGTTTTCTATAGAACTCCACACTTGCATTTAACTTCATTTGCTTGTTTTACTCGATCATATCCTTGTCAGACATACAGTTTGTTCACAGGTGTTAGTTAATTTCTGTGCCTGAGATACAATTCAGGGGCACGTTTTGGTTAAGTTGCACGCGTAGTGTTGCCAACTCTTCAGTAAGGAAAGTAGCCGTTGGCTGTCCTAAAAGTCGCTAGAAGTTGCTAAATGATGTCTTTGCGTAATTTACATAATGTCATAACTAAAAATGAGTAGGTTAAAAAAACATCCTAAATACGTTTAGAACTATACAAATGAACTTTTTTTCTGTCAAGTATCCTGCTCGTATATAAATAATTTTATTTATTTTGAATTAAATCACACAAAATAAAAAAACAAAACAAAAGAGCAATGATATAACAAGTCTCAGTTAACTTTACACAGTGCATGTAGAAAGGTTTTTATTATATTAAAGGGGTCATACGGGCCTAAATGCACTTTTTCAAGCTGTTTGGACTGAACTGTGTGTTAGGAGAGTGCGTACACAACCACTCTACAATGATAAAGAGCCGCCCAGTGATTTTCTTTTCATTTATTACAATAACATGCCCCGTCTGAAATCAGGCCAATCGCAAATGCCTGTCGATGTGACGCCACAAGAGGCCGCTCCTACTATAGTTGATTGACATCGGTGTTTTAGCAAAGACCCGCCCCGAGTGAGAAGAAGCTGTCGGCCATTGTTTTTCGCCGCTGGAGCAAAATGTCGCCTAAGCAAGTGTGTTGTACAGTTTTTGTGTGTAATAGCGAACACAGCAGTCGTCATTCACCACTGACATCTGAGCCGCTGAGGACACAGTGGCTGAATTTAGTTTTTAAAGCTAACGTCCCCGCCGATTTACCTAAATGCATTCATGTTTGCGCTAATATTTTTTCACTAGACTGCTTTATAAACGCAGGTCAATATAAAGCTGGTTTTGCTGCGAAGCACTGCGTTGTGGGCAATGCTTTGTGGGTCATGCAGTCCAAAGCATTGCCCGCACTGGACTGCACTCCCGTGGCTATACCACACGAGTGTTGTGAAGACACGCCCCCCCAGAACTGGCTCAGAACTGAGCAGAGATCATAAGCATTTAAAGGACCATGCACTGAAACTGCTGAAAACAGAGCTAGTTTTTACCAGTTAAAAGTAGTGTTTTTTTTACACAACACAAAATTTTGAGAATTTTTAATTAAAGTATATTACAAACTTTTCATTAGGACCCTAAAGAATCATATTAACATTTAATGAAAAATGGGATGTGTGGGACCTTTAAAGATTTTTGTTTATGTCGTCATTCCAACCCTTCTCCTTTATCCTGGCTTGGGACCGTCTAAAGTGACCCAAAAGGGACACTTTGGCTGAGTTAGTTTTTTTTTTTGTTTAGTTTTTTCTTATATATCATATACAAAATATACAGACACATCAAAGTCTCAAAGTCTTCAGTAACACCAGAAAAAGTCGCTAAAAAAATCAGTTTGCTAGAGGGGTCTGAATACATGCTAAATATAGCGACAAAGTCACTAAGTTGGCAACACTGCGCGTGCAAACTATACAATTTGTTTACAAATTTTGGTTGTGTAAAGAAGAAGATGCAGTTCATGAACACTTTTTGGTTAATTTGCCCAAGATATAATTCAGGGTCAGAGGTGGCTCAGTGGGTAAGGTGTTGGACTGTGAACCAGGAGGTTTAATCGTCAACGTTGCCGGGCTGTCACTGTTTGATCCTTTACCTCCAGTTGCTCAGAGCTGGCAACCCGATCCTGTAAATAACGGTCACATAAACAGCGGATGTATATTCGTTGCCCGATGTGCGGGGCGGCACGTAGAGGGAACCATCCAAGATACAATTCACTCCCACGTTTTAGCTAATTCCTGCACACAAATACAGTTTTCCATGCATTTTGGTTCATTTGTGCAAAAGAGATACAATTCCTAGGCATTTTTTGTTCATTTGTGCTTTCAAGACATTATGGGTTGAGTGAACAAACTAGAGAAAAAAAATAATAATAATGTGGTCACTTTGGAGCTCCGTAGGTTTAAATTGTTAGATGAAGTCTCCAGTGTTGGCGCTTTCTAATTGTAAGCAGGGTTCTGACGGCGAAAACTGATGTTTCTTGTTGACATCAACCCCCTTTATTTTTGTGTTATTTATTATTAAGTGATAAAGCATGCAATATGCAGAATACACGCCAAAACAGTGCTGTTTTTTAAAAGAACCTGACTAAAACAGAGTTTGATTATATTTATTTAACATCCAGTAAAATCTATTTTAAGGCTGAAAAAAATATTTATTTTAAGTAGTAATAAAAAAACGGATTATAATTACTTTATCAAATGTTCAAATTAAGGTTTACATTAATTCATGTAAAAAAAAAAAAAGTGGTTGGGAAAGAGTACATCTTTATATTGTCCAGTCTTTAAAATAAGTATGTTTTAGTAATTATTAGTAATTATTCTTATATTGCTGTGGTTATAAAAGGAGAATTAAGCACAGAGGATCAAGTTTTTAATAGGAAAATAATTACCTCTGCTTTGCATCGGGCCTCGTTACACCGGCCATGACTTATTTTCTTATAAAAACATGACCCAGTTGTATTTGATTCCTTTTTTTCATGCGCTAGATAAGTTATTTAATCTTAATGAGTTCAAGGCTTAAGTGCAAGCACAAGTGACTAAGCAGAGTGTGGACTTGGCATGGTTTTGCGCGCTTGTGATCAATCACAAGGCCGTCGCTCAACACAATCGTCTGCCCTTTAGTTGCATTCTTCAGAGTTCACTCATAAACCCAGCTGACTGAGAAGGACCTCTCATGTGAACTGTGTGCGGAAAAAGCATGCGTCAGTAACCGGATCTCAGTCGGGCCTGAAAATGGAATTAGAGAAGAGAATGTGCTCACCATTACTGAGCGACATGACCGAGCAGGTGGCTAGGAACGGCACCAGTAAAGGTCCCGTGACCTCTTTTTCACATGTTTAAATCATCAGGCTGTGTAATTTTGTTTGAAGTCTCCGGAGGTGTTTATTGCACATGGACACAGTGTTCCCTTCATTATCACTCTCTCGGTATGGCTCGTGATAGTGGCTATAATCAGGTACAGCATTAATATGTAACTGTGTACTCAGTCAGAGGGAAAGGGAGTGTCTAAGTCTCATGTCCAGGTGAACTAGTTCTCATGTGTCACTGCTCAGACTTTTATTGACTTTCCCTCTCTCTAGCACTTTCACTAAGTAATGATTTGTAGGTCATTGTGTATACACACTGTTCATTGTCTTTATTAGACCGGACCTTTAAGACCGGGCCTGTTCATTAATGATGTACACAAAAGGATTAAGTCTTAAAGTGCAGTGAAATGTCTTCCTTCATATATCTTAGCTGGGATCAGAGCACAGGGTCAGCCAAGATGCTGCTAATTTAGATATTTACAATTCTAAATAAATTCATTATTGTCAACTGGTGTGTAAATAAAAACCTTTTGTAAATGAGTTTCTAGGATGGCAAAGTGATTTGAACATAGCGCTGATACTCACAAATATTGCTTATCTACATCCAGCGAAAACACCACTGGGCTTATCTACAGTTTGAATCAAATCGTATCTTTAATTCTAAATTGAAACATGGCGGCTAGATCTGATCAATATTCCTGAGCCTTCGCCACTGAGCCACTACTGCTAAATGTCCTTTGGAAACTCATCTTTTAAACAAGAAAAAAACTGATTAACAAAACAATATTTATACTGCAGAGAAAAAAAACTTTTAATATACACCTAAAATCAGGAGTAAAGCTAAAGCACAGTTAATAGATGTACAGTAGATAATGCAGAAATAAGTTTTTTGAAAAACAGGTTATTCCAGTCCTTGCTTTATTTCTGCATTTTGCTTCTTCTTTAGAAAGATAAGTAATTTTTGTTATTATTTCTGAGTTAATTTCATACTGGACCTACATTCCAAGCTTGTTTATTTTATTAGTCCCATTTGTTTCTCTCCAAGACCTTGTATTGATGATGGGAGAGTTGAACCGCTGCGTAAAGTCCTCTCCAGCACTTTCCAGAGATTCTCAATAGCATTAAGGTCTGAAAAAATCCATGTGTGATGATGATATCTTGTGCTCCCTAAACCACTCTTTCACAATTTGCCCCTGATGAATCCTGTCATTGTCACCTTAAAATAAGCCGTCTGGGAAGAATCCTGGTCATTCAGTATGTTCAGATTGTGTCAGCTGACCTAATTTTTTGGGAACATGGCTTGTGCGGTTGGTACTGGGCATGACTGTTTATCACTTCATCCACCTCTCTTCTTACCCTGATGCACCAATCACTCTGGAACAGGGTAAATCTGGACTCATCAGACCACATGACCTTTTTCCATGGCTTCACAGTCCATTCTTTATGCTCCCTAGCAGATTGAAGTCTTGTTTTTTTTCCCCCAAGCCTCACTAATAAGTTGTCTTAAGGCCGCACAGCTGTTTAGTCCCAATCCCTTGAGTTGTCTTTGCACTGTGCATGTGGAAACACTTACTTTCACTGTTAAATATAGCTGCGAGTTCTACCGTTGTGTTTTTACGATTTGATTTCACTAAGCGTTTACTACGTCTTCTACTGTGCCAAGCTCATGCAGGATGCTTTTCTGACCACATTACTTCCTAGAAGGCGCCACTATCTTGCTAGACTTTAATAAAGTGTTTCACAGTTCGTAACCCGACTTTTGTAGTTTTAGCAATCTCCTTAGTTGTTTTCTTTGCCTTTCTAGTTATCTTCTTTCATTGTGAGACAGAGTAACACCTTTGCTCCGACCACAGGATATGGTCTTCTGACATGCTTTTTTAAGAAATACCAGCTGAAACGTATTAATCACTGCAGTAATTATCCAATGGCAGGCTCTTACCTATTTGCTTAGTTAAAACCAGGTGGGGACTTTTTCTTTTTTTGGACAGGCAGTGCATATTTTTTCACAGCACATCAGCTTCTTTTTCTACATGCTGTCAAGTCATAATCTGCAATCTTGTGATTATGCAGACTGCAGTCACAGAGCGTTGACTCGGTTACTGAAGTGATCATTACATTAATATGGAGAACTGGAACAAATTTTGTTTATTTGATTTTAATTTGATTTTAGAAAGATTTTTTTCGCACGAATTAGGTTTGTAATTATCATTTTAGTTTTGATCTAACAGAAGTGTTCAGCTAGTTTGTCAAGCCGACATTAGTGATAAGTGAATTCTGCTACATTCTCTCTCTGAGCCCACTTCCTTCTTCATTTTGCTGTCGTAGCAGATAAACTGGGTGATAAAGAATGTGCAGATTTTTTCTTTCTTAAAACACCCACAATTTAACTTTCCATAGTGGGTTTATTTAAAATGCACTGAGAGCAGGATCAGAATCCTAGCCCTTCAGATGGCCATGGGCTACTAACAAGCCCCATATTTTACACACAGTCATCCATCTACTGCACAACATATTCCCAGGGCAGCTCACCTTCCCCTCACCTATTTATTTTTTTTGTCTTTTCTATGGCAATTTTTTTTATGCCATTGTCTGAATGTTCTAGTCCAGCTGTCTTTACTTTTCAAAGAACTACTTTTACACTCGTCCCAGTTTAGAGTGGAATGCTGATGAGAAGAATGTGGTTCTAATACGATCCACTTGCTCTGTGTGTGTCTGTGAAAGAGACTGAAAGGGAAAAAAAAAGTTTTGGCTAAACCGCTGAAGCTCTAGCAGATGATACTGATCAGTGTTTGCAGAGCCGCATCTCCAGCAATGACCCATTCGACTTCCTCTGGATGAATGTGGCCACTTGGTCATTTAAGCTATCTATTTTGCCTATTTTTATCCAGTCCTGGCTCTTGCTGCGTTGGCGTAGCTCCAGCACCCTGCTCAGTGAAGCAGCTAGTCTGGACGTCTGTGTTTATCATTCAGCTGTTTCTGCTCATGAGTGCTTTTGGATTCACTAAAGCAGTCGTTTTTAGAATGAATTAAATCTTGGCTTAATATATAAACATTAGTACAAGTGATTCCATTCATTTCTCCGTGATTAAACATGTAGGATTTGTTCAGCCCTATTCAGATGGGGCTAGTTTGACGTGCTGTGGTGGGGTAACTGAATCAGTCATTTTAGTCATTTTTACAGACTGAAGATTACGGTATGTTTTACCATCTCTTAAAATGACCACAAAAAAAAAAAAGTCCAAGATTTTGCTATAACAAGATTCTGTTACATCCTGTAGGGAAAGGGCTTTAGCACATTTTCTTAAGTATAACAAAAAACACACTACAGGAAGCTCAGGCTCCCATGAAACCGAGCGTTGGCCGAGTATAAAACGCAGTACAATGAAATGCAGACATTCTTTACAATGAGTTCAGAAAATCAGCGTTCCTGAGGTTTTTGCAAAAGTTACTGAGATCCTAGCACCGGTTATTGTCATGCAACTTGCTAATGACCAACAAAAGCAACTACAAGCATGGGCACCGCTACTAAATTAAAACTAATTACTTCACTGCTGGTGGGCCACCCTGTCATGTGGGATTTGAAGCAGTGATGAATGTGGCGTTACACTTGCCAGACAGTTGCTAGACACTTCCTTTTTGTCTTCAGACACCGGAGTGAAACGTGTGTCTGCTTGAAATGAAAAGTGAGAAGTACCATGATGATGAAGGTAAAGATATACATATCTAACAAAAAGCATTAAGAACGTTGTTTAATGACAGACGGGCCTGCTGGCGAATCTCACCGCATTCCTCTCACTGCTCGAGTTTTGTGGTTGAAAGATTTGCCTGTCTTTTTCTTAATGATATATTGCGTCAGTTCAGTCTTAACATCATCAGGTGAGACAAAGGATTAAAGAACATGTTCTGTTCTGAAACTGTGGAACTGTCACGGCCTGCCTCATGCTATTTGGCCCCGAGCCGAGTGCAGGGCAACCCTCCCAGATCTTACACTACAGCATCCTGCGCGCTGTCGATGCTTGTGGAATGTTGGCCTGCTCTCAGTAACTTCTTGGATGTGAATGTGAAGGCTCATGGTACTCTTGTTAGCATGTGGACTGAAGACGTTGTGAGCTTCACTGTGTGTTTTCTGGACACCCACCCACACACACAATACAAGTGGTGCCATGGGCTAATGATACATTTAAGTAAAAGCTCCTGGGTAATGACTTGGTTACCAAGAAACTCAAAATTCTAGGTTCAAAATGATCTACGTTAGCGATATGAGGGGCGCTAAAGTCAGACAGGGACAGGCCGAGAGTAAAAACTCCAACCATTTTTCTACATCATCTCCTGCTATGCTAATGCACTTATCCCAGTGTTTCACTGGTGCTTGAATACCATCAAGGTGGAAAGTTTTCTGAGTAGGCCAGAGCCATGACCAGATTGCCTGCTTGATGTCTGAAACACCAGCCTCCCAGGAACTCCGTTCGTAGTGCAAACGTGTAGAAAGAGCTTGGAGCTAGGTCTGTCCTGGAGATGTGGCAATAATTTCCAAGTAGTGTTTGTAAATGATTGTGCGTCCAACTCCTCCATACAGGTGTGTCTTATCCACAAGGATCAGGCGTTCCACTCACTGTGGATGCTGATAGGAGCGACTGCAGTGGGTTCAAGCTACCTCGGCTGGCATCGGCATTTATGACTATATTTTTTAAAACGTTTGCACCATTCAAATCTTTCACTGCGGTTAAGAGTCTCATCACCGTACTGTGCTTGAAGTCTTCTGTCAGTGTCGATCAGTATTACGCCTTCATTCATGAGGAGAATTTTCTTCACGGTTTGACTTGAACCCCCTTCGTATTTAGGAAGGTAAGTGCGCTAATACAGAAATGATTGTGTTCGAATTTCACCAAGATGTTGGGCAACACTCAGCTGAGATTAGTCATCACATGTGGAAGAGATCCTCATAGTAATACAGTATGTCTCAGGAACAAGTTGTTGAATGATTGTAGGGTTTATACAGATTCAATAATGTAAGTAAGATGAATTGATAAGACTTGAGTGAGTATTAAGGCCACAAGAAGGTCAAATATCTGCAGTCAGATTTCTTGTCAATTACTTCCTTCCTGTTCGTCATACGGAAATGTTTTCTTACACGCTCGGGTTAAAAACTTGAGGAGCCATGAGTCCAGACGTCCGTGTGCACTTCTTCTGTCTGACCGTGATGCCTCGAGTATGAATGCTTGCTTGTTTGTGTGGAAGTTTGTATTTATTTATTTTTATTTATTGTTTTTTTTTTAGCTGATTTGTTCACTGGAAGACTACAAAAACGTATATCAAAACACAATGTCTGCTTATACTGTATACTATATTAATCAACTGATTTCTCATTGTGTTTTTCATCATTTGATGTTCTGACGTTATGCCAAATTACTTGACCCCATTTGAATGACCTCTTTTTTTAATACCTACATGAACAGTAAATCCATGAAGGTAATTTTTTTTTTCTTTTTTCTTTGGTTGTTTTTGGGCTTTGTTATACGACTGTGACATTTTGTGCCACAGGTGGGTCGATGCCAGCTTGTTCTGAATCATACAGCGCAGACAGACTTGAAACCCTAAAGTCAGATCGTAACTTCCTTTAGTGACCACTTTAAAAAAAAAAAAAAAAAAAAACCCTAGCTTTTTGGGTTAGTATGTGTAGGTAGCAATTCGCAGTGTTGTTTATAGTATAACGCTGACATCATGCATTGAACATTGTTTGGTGTGAAGTCAAATACTAAAATGCATAATGCGCAGCTTGAGTATGTTTAAGTTTTGGTGGCCTACAGCTTGTTTGTTAGTGCATTATTTGTTTAGCTGCACTTTCGAGTTCACTTGCCTCAAAAAGTGAACAGAAGTCAGGTACGTTCTCAGAGTGTAAATATGCTTATAGATAGCATAGTCATGTGTCCTGTTAGGTATTAGTATGTTTTTTTTTATTTTATTTATTTTTTGGCCATGAATGCGAGTAAGAGGGCCAGCATAATATTAACCACTAACGGTTTGTGAGCCACTTGGACGGTTTGGATGAAGGTTAAAACTTTTTGCGCGAGACAGGATTACATATGAGACTGTAACTACATGCACACAAAGCAGAGGTTCTATACACACACACGCCATGTCCTAATATGCCAGGCTTTCACTACATCAAGAAACAAACACGTTGCCTCAGCTAAAGCACAAACCTCGTCTGTTTTTAAATTTCAAACTAGCTCAGGTTATTGACTGTGTGGACTTTTTGAGCAAGTTGCTCAGAGTCTGTGGTGGTGTTTTTTTGTTTTTTTTTGTCCTATGACCTCTGGTCCCCTCCCACCTCTCAAAAACATACCAGTAGGTAGATCAGTTATGCTGAAACCAGCCCTGGTAAATGAGTGTGTGGATATGTACAACTTGGCGACAAGTCATGGCGACTGGACTCCTCTTCTTTCTGGTTCGAAATGTTTGACATCGAAAACCTTTATCGATATACATTAGAGTGCATAAAAATGTATATGAATTTACCCTCAATGATAAACCGGTATCCCATCCATGATGTTATTTCTCGGACCAGGTTACGTGTCCACAATTAGTCTGATGTAAATAAAAAAAAAAAAAAAAGAAAAGTGAATGAAAAAGTTACAGCTTTGACGGCTTTATTTCTCTTGATGTTGTTTTGTGTAATGAGCAAGCAGGCATGTGGTTATTTCTCTGGCAAAGTCTCAAACAGCGTCTCAGTGTGGCTTACACTTTTTACACGTCTGTTTTACTGGAAAAAAAGGTTTTCTTTATTTCCAGGCGAGAATTTTTTTGCAATTTGAGAACTCTTTAAATCACTGCTTTACACAGGAAGCTTTTGTTTGATTATTCTCAAGTCTGAATGTGAAAACGCACTATTGATCGTATATTAATAGAGATTTGAAGAAAGCTAAATTTCAATTTTTTGCTCATTATTTTTTTTTCTACTTTACTCGTGTCTAATATTTTTTTAATTTTTATAATATATATATATATTTAATTCTTTAACACGCTTGGCATGTTGTTGTTTTTTTTTTCCCTTTCCAGCATAGTGCCAACAGTGATTTTTCTGGAATTTCTGGGTCAGACTGTCATCCATGCTTGAAATCACGTCTCCTTGTGCTAACGGCTCAGCAAAGATCCAGGTAGTAAAAACATTCATGCGTAAACACTCCTACGCTAATAGTCGAATAGTAGCTTTAATTCAGCATTGTGATGTTCACCTTGATTGAACTCTCTTAAATCTCTTAATTTAATTTTTTAAAATAATTTTTCCCAGCGATGTTTTAAAAGTTAAACACAACTCGCAGACACCTTCATGATCATTATTTGTGTACAATTATGTTATTGCCCTTAAATTCAGCGTACAGGGCATTTAATTTTAGATCTTTCTACCAATAGAAAGTCTTGCGTTAAAAAAAAAAAATATATATATATATCACGTTTAATCATTACAAGTGCTTTATTGGTGTAAACTAAACCAATTGATCACTGAATCTTCACAGACCCTGGAGTCCACCCTGAGAACCATCGTCCGTAAAGATTTTTTTTTTTTTTGACCTTCATTTTAGCTAAGTTAAAAGCAATACATCAAAGCAGCACAGTACAGATGGTGTATAAACATCTATTCCAGCAAATGCATAAAATTTTTTTTTAATTTATTCAAATGTCTTTGGGAGATTTTTTACGTAACATCTCAAGTGTGAGCGCCACAGTTGAATTTCCACTGAGCTAAAGTGAAAGTTTAAAGCTGCAATCGGTTACGCTTTAATGAGGAGGGGAATCACATTGATTGTTGCTCAAATATTAAAACGGTTCTTGATCACTCCCACCTAAAGAGAACAACCTTGTGGAGAAATGACGGTATATTTTGCTCACTGACTCATCTATGGGCTTTTTAGCCGTGAAGCGGAGTAGGAGGACGTTGTGATTTCCTGCCATGTATAACAAGTTCATATTCCACTTCAAGCAGCGTATGCCACATCCTCCCTTCGTTTGAGGGGTTTTTGTTTATGAATGGCAACCATTGGTTGTTGCATGTTGCATGTCAGGGCTGTGTGTGTGTTTAACCCACTGACACAGTCTGGTGGGCAGGTTTGAGCTTTGAGCGTGGTGGAAACCCCTGAACCATTGTTGGGGCCATTTACGCACAAGACAACACAAAATACTCCAACCAGAAACCAGTTAACGCTTCCATAAGAACAAAACATGATACGCCCTACAGTATATAATGTTATAGCACAATTTAGCCCCTCTTATACGTTAAATGTATCTGATTTTAGCTATTTATTTTATCTTTGACAAAAAAATAAACGATGAATAATTATGGTTAGTTATTAGTGTATTAGGTGTTGTATACTAAATGTGTCCAATTATGCTGCTTGCTGTCATAGCGCTTATGAAGTAACAACTACACCTTTTACACATTTAGATTTTTCCACATTTTTAGGACAGTCCCTACATGCAGTAAGTCGTATGTTTGTACCTAGCATAGTGTTTGTGTAAAATACAGTATGTTTAAAATCAAGAAAAGACTTGGTGACTTGGTATTGGGAGTAAAATGTTGGGCTCAGTTGGTCCCTGTCTGAATGTCCCGTTAAAATAAAGTCTTAGAATAATTTCCCATATAGGTCATGCCAAATTTACTACAAATGCTCGACTGTTTGAATATGAAACTTACTTGACCGCAGTAGGAGACATAATGCCACCACCATTGCCAAATTAATCCTCACAGCCCCCACAAACTACACTACTACGACCTATTAACAGACGTCTGCACAGCCAGGCAAAGATATGTGTAACACATCTGTTACACATTTATGCTCCTGTTTTTTGTTTTTTTTCTGTTATGTGACATTACCAGTTAGCCAGCTAATATTAAAATAACACAGTTTGCGTATTCATTGGTAAAACTTGACATGAAGGGGAAGTAACCAAGCAAGACGTCCATCTAAATAAATTGAAGAATGTTTTCAACTTTTGTTTTTTCAAACCAGCATCAGTATATGTTTGGAAATAAAAAAAAAAAACTGAAATATTAATTTATAGCTGTTGTTTAATGTTGACTTTATTAAATTGGCCTGTACATAAATCCTGAGCTTTTGAACCCGGAGAACCGTACACATCCAAAAATCATTTCTTCATACTTAATCATAGTATTTAGTAGCTGCAGTAAAGTAATAGTGAGTTTGCAGTTCTCAGCGAGTCCGGACAAGGTGACTGCTCTCGGCAGTTAAGGATGTTAAAAAGGCGATTATTGTCTGTGGAAAACCACAAGAAACAATCCACTGCGCAACATGTTATGTCTGAGAATATTTGTTCATTCATCTTCAGGAGCTGCATTATCCTGATCAATGACTGCAGGGAACACTGGGTGCGAGGCGGGAGTGCAGTCTGGAGGGAACCCCAGTTCGGTGTGAATATGTTTCACAGACACTAATCTCTAAACTAAGCTCACACTACGCTTAACCCGCATAAGGATGAGTATAAGGATCTAAATGTAATTAATGATGTGCTGTAATAATTACTTGCTCTGAATTTGTCCAGGATGCGTTATAACCAGAATTACATAACACTACCCTCTTGATTAGAACGAACAGATGAGTGCAGTGCCAGATGTTGTTATAAAAAGTGTTTAAAACTGTCAATTTGTCAATAGAGATTTTGCACTGTTCATTTAACTTTAATGGTATAAGTGCTTATAGCAATTCTATATGCACATGAGCACATACATACTGTATACACATAAACTGTGTACTGTAATTTATATTACAGATACAAGTGATTTATCAGTAATCATCCTTTGGTTCTGTTGTGTTCCCTCTGTGCCATGTTTTTTTTTATGAGCACACACTGTTAGAAACTTTTTAATTGGTTAATTAACCCTTAGCAAATCCTTTTTTGTGCCAAAATAAACATGCAGAATTGTCTTTATCGGTTGTTAAAAGGTGTGCATGTAGGCCATTAGTTAATTATTTGATAATGTTCTGTTTACACGTTTTTGGCGACACTTTTTATGTTTCCATGTTTTATATTTATATAATAAATGTTATCTTCCATGTTAGCGAAAGTAATAAATTCATTTTTGATAAAAAAAAAAGTAAGTAAAAAGTTTAAAAAAAAATAATAATAATAAATGTTCATATAAAGGCTGTGTTCTGAGACCATGTACACCAAAACAACAAACATGAGCAAACGACAACCTTGAGATAAATGTGAAACATTAACCCAGTTTCAGATGATTTAAGGATATAGTATAATCGCATAAAAGTTAAGTATAGTCATAAAGCTGAGAATGAACATATTGTTAAACTGTATTCAGCACAGGTGTTATTTTTCTTGAAGGAACGCCCAGTTACCCTTATCAACAAGGTGTTTATTTATTATTAAATTAAGTAAGTCTGCTAACACCTTAACCCTCTATTACTGCCTGTGCATCCTGTTAGGCTGTTAGAATAAATATAAATTTCTACATGGAAAATAAAATAAGTATATAAAAAAAAAAAAAGTACAGTCTGGCTTCTTTTTGTTGTGTTATGAGTGCGTGTGCCGCTCTGGCACCGTCATGCTGATGGTGGAAAGATAAGATTATGGTGGTTTGTTTTGTGTCTTTGTTTATGATCAACTCTTTACGAGTGCAGTAAAACTTATCACTGACCAGGTTGATACTCAACCCATGCAGATATACTGTCAAACAGACTGAGTCATAGCAAATCCCCAAGCTAACACTTTTGTTTTTGAGCATGCCCTCAATGGTTTGAAGCAGCGTGTAGGATTTGTTTCCGTTTTTTAATCAGAGGATGTGACAACTTTAAGTCAGGTGTATTAATGAACCCCGGTTTAGTGATCATTAGCAAATCATTTCCTAAAATCAGATCAAAGTGAAAGATAAATAAACAAATGGATTAATAAATAAATAGGGTAAACAAATAGACAAATAAACAATCGCATAAAGAAACTAATTGGTAAACTAATTAAATAGACAAACAAATGTAAGTAAATAAATTAATTAATAAGTAAGTGAAATAAATAAATCACTGAAAAGTAAATAAGAAAATATGGTGAACAAACAGATATGTAAATAAATAAGTAAATAAATAAATGAATAACGAATAAATGCATGCCTACATGCCTAAAGGTTTTTTTATGCATTTAAGTGGATGTTTTTTAAACGGGCCTCTAAAGGATTTTCAAACTGCTTCAACTTGTTCCAGTGTAAAAAGCCTTGTTTTGTATTTCAAAATAAATTTGACCATTTACTAGAAAAATCTCTGAAGATTTCTTATAATTGAATTGCCTGTAATATCTTATCGTTTCACTGTATTGGAATCTTTTCTGATCGCCACCAAACTTCAGTTGACATTCATTCACTCGCTCATCGTCTATCCCGCTTTATCCTGTCTGTACAGGGTGTACAGGGGGGGCCTGGAGAGAGACTATCCCAGGGAGACTTTGGGCACTAGGAGGGATACACTCTGGATGGACTGCCAACCCATCGCAAGGGTTCAAAACAAGTCACATCTGATTTCTTTTAAATAGGATTGAAACGGCTATTTGGGGGGAAAAACTTAATCAAACAAACATTTGTCAACAAATTTCATTTTCAGTTAGTCAGGTTGTGTTATGAATGAGTTGTGATGTCACATGGCTTATAAAAAATTCTTTTTGGCGGAAATGGTGGAGCACATTACAGAGAATCAGTTACAAAAAACTTTCTTTAAAAGTTTTTTTAAAAGTGAATTTCAAAGTATGGGAAGGTTTTACATTACAATACAGTGTAGGCTGTATGACCAATCTTGTGTGTCATCATCTGAGTAATATTGTGAATTTTAATCCTTTGCCTGTGGCCAACCTGTGAAAACACCAGAACCGTGGTGAACCGGATGATATGCATATTAACTGATCTTCTGTTCTTTTGAATCATAACACTTTTTTTTTTTTTTTTTTTTTTTTTTAGTTGTGCACATTTATGATAATTATTTATTGTATATAGTTTCCACTTTATTGTGCTTCTTTGAACAAGTCAGATTGTTTTGTGGCAGACTGAACATGTTATACAGTAGGAGTGTAACGGATCACAAAACTTGCGGATTTTTGGTCACAGAAATCACATTTTACATCCCATGTATTACTTACAGTGATAAACAACACGTAGCTTCTGCCTGTTGTTCTTAATGAAAACAATAAGTTCAATGTTTTAAATACAATCATAAAAACAATTGTTAGTTGTAAAATTAAAGTATAATATCTATATGCGAATAAAATACATTGTGATATTAGCCCAAATATAACGCCGCACAACGGCAGGAAAATGTAATTTTGCACTATGATCTTTAAACTTGCTGCAGTGTGCTGAACTATGGCGAGAGATCCATATGGATCAGAGATCAGCTCCAGTCTGTTACACAATCAAGTCTCAAATAAATAGCTGATTAGTTTTCTCGCTTTAAAACACATCTGTGTCATTAAGTGTGTGCATTTTGTAGTATTGTAAAGTAGGGTCAAGTCATCATATCTCCATTCTGCTTTTGATGTCGATCTCAAATATTGGATCCGCTGATTTCAGGAACTGAAATGTTAAAATAATCGACCCTAAAACTTTGGATTCAACTCCGCACAAACAAACTTTACAATAAGATGTATGCCATTTGGTGGTGACCAACTTGCTGTACATTTGTCATTGTTTTTCTCAGCAGTTGAGGGTTGAGAGCACAACACTAGCAGCTTGTGGTGCTGGGGTTTGAACCTATGACCTTCTGATTAGTAGTCTACCATCTTAACCACTGGGCTGCCTGTTAAAATTACTTTATATACAGTGGTGTGAAAAACTATTTGCCCCCTTCCTGATTTCTTATTCTTTTGCATGTTTGTCACACTTAAATGTTTCTGCTCATCAAAAACCGTTAACTATTAGTCAAAGATAACATAATTGAACACAAAATGCAGTTTTTAAATGAAGATTATGTTATTAAGGGAGAAAAAAAACTCCAAATCTACATGGCCCTGTGTGAAAAAGTAATTGCCCCCCTTGTTAAAAAATAACTTAACTGTGGTTTATCACAGTTAAAAGTTCAATTTCTGTAGTCACCCCCAGGCCTGATTACTGCCACACCTGTTTCAATCAAAAAATCACTTAAATAGGAGCTACCTGACACAGAGAAGTAGACCAAAAGCACCTCAAAAGCTAGACATTATGCCAAGATCCAAAGAAATTCAGAAAAAAATGAGAACAAAAGTAATTGAGATCTATCAGGCTGGTAAAGGTTATAAAGCCATTTCCAAAGCCTTGGGACTCCAGCGAACCACAGTGAGAGCCATTATCCACAAATGGCAAAAACATGGAACAGTGGTGAACCTTCCCAGGAGTGGCCGGCCGACCAAAATTACCCCAAGAGCGCAGAGACAACTCATCCGAGAGGCCACAAAAGACCCCAGGACAACATCTAAAGAACTGCAGGCCTCACTTGCCTCAATTAAGGTCAGTGTTCACGACTCCACCAAAAGAAAGAGACTGGGCAAAAACGGCCTGCATGGCAGATTTCCAAGGCGCAAACCACTTAAGCAAAAAGAACATCAAGGCTCGTCTCAATTTTGCTAAAAAACATCTCAATGATTGCCAAGACTTTTGGGAAAATACCTTGTGGACCGACGAGACAAAAGTTGAACTTTTTGGAAGGTGCGTGTCCCGTTACATCTGGCGTAAAAGTAACACAGCATTTCAGAAAAAGAACACCATACCAACAGTAAAATATGGGGGTGGTAGTGTGATGGTCTGGGGTTGTTTTGCTGCTTCAGGACCTGGAAGGCTTGCTGTGATAGATGGAACCATGAATTCTACTGTCTACCAAAAAATCCTGAAGGAGAATGTCCGGCCATCTGTTCGTCAACTCAAGCTGAAGCGATCTTGGGTGCTGCAGCAGGACAATGACCCAAAACACACCAGCAAATCCACCTCTGAATGGCTGAAGAAAAACAAAATGAAGACTTTGGAGTGGCCCAGTCAAAGTCCTGACCTGAATCCTATTGAGATGTTGTGGCATGACCTTAAAAAGGCAGTTCATGCTAGAAAACCCTCAAATAAAGCTGAATTACAACAATTCTGCAAAGATGAGTGGGCCAAAATTCCTCCAGAGCGCTGTAAAAGACTCGTTGCAAGTTATCGCAAACACTTGATTGCAGTTATTGCTGCTAAGGGTGGCCCAACCAGTTATTAGGTTCAGGGGGCAATTACTTTTTCACACAGGGCCATGTAGGTTTGGATTTTTTTTCTCCCTAAATAATAAAAACCATCATTTAAAAACTGCATTTTGTGTTTACTTGTGTTATCTTTGACTAATAGTTAAATGTGTTTGATGATCAGAAACATTTAAGTGTGACAAACATGCAAAAGAATAAGAAATCAGGAAGGGAGCAAATAGTTTTTCACACCACTGTATATATATATATATATATATATATATATATATATATATATATATATATGTATATGTGCGCAAAATATGTATACTAAATATAAATTATGTATATAAGTAAAGGTATATTTTTATAGTATACAGTAGATACAGGGTGTTTCAAAATTTGGTCATAAGGGCATTTTTTTCTTGTATGAAATTTAAAATCTTTTAAAATAACATATCCAACATGGCTTTGGAACTGACGATAGAAGATCGTATAATAATAGACCTCGAATCTGACTTAAATCTGATTGAGTTATTTGATATTTGATTTAATTACTATAGTGCTCAATACAAGACAGAAACAGATCACTTATAACTTATGTTATGTAATTGTTGTTTAAGTGTAATTTTCATGTATTCACAAAAAATGTAGTATAATGTCGTGTTTGCTAAACAGTTCATTGAATAGTATGTGTTAATCTTACTTAAATAATTTTGTTGTATTTGTTTACATTTTATTTAACTAATATTTATCATATAGTGATGTACCCTTTTTTTTTTTTTTTTTTTCTTTTCTGGTTTTTCATTTGAGGTTATCAGCCACTTTGAACGATTGTTGCGCAACCTGCTAAGCTGTCGGACACAAGAACTAAAAAGTGATTCTAGAGTTAAGCACGTGTCCCCTGTAGTTGCCTAATGGCTTCTTTCGAGTTTGAAACAGAAGTTGATGTGCAAATTCCCAGGTAACTCGACAAACATAACTTCCCAGAAAAACCATTGCATATGAAAGGAGGAAATCATCTCTGCAGTCAGTTTAAGCATTTGCTATAATTTATACTTCGTAATAAGTTTTTGCCTATACATTGAGACATTTACGCCACAATATGCATTATGGAAGTATACAGAACCAGTTAAAAAAAAAAATCATCAAACAAATACCGTGACCTTAGGTTTTCGTGAATCACATGAAGTGACAGGTTATTTAAATGTCACCCATTTGGTGTTGCTTTTGGTTTTGTACTAGTGCTAGTTGATTTAAATGCTGGAAAGTAATATTTTTAAATAAATGTTTTAGTATTTAAATATATTTTTATATTCATCCAACTTATTCATTAATGGAAGAAACTATTCATTGATGGTTCTAAATAGGGAGCCAGTATTCTTGAATTATTATTATTATATATATATAATGTGTGTGTGTGTGTGTGTGTATGTATGTGTGTATATATATATATATATATAAGTTATTGGATCGTTGCTCCACCAACTCTTCTAAACGAGGTTGAATGTAAAATACACTAGCACTGTGCAACGCTTTAAGTGTTGCTCTATATCTATAATCAACTCTGCCATGTTGCTAAACTTTTTATGAAGGACATGCATATATGGAAGCGGTACTGTATATGGATGAATATTTTCAAATAGTGTTTTAATGTATGTTTAAGTAATCCACCTACCGCCACAGTTTGAAAAAGACTATTCAGATTATTAATTCTTATACCTGTAATGCATGTTTTGTCTGATAGAAGAGTGGACAAATAAAAAAAAATTTAAAAAATCATTTCATTTAAGCCAAGGCCATCTTACCAGAACAGAAATAGGCTTTTTATTTCCTGTGTGAAGCAAACTTCCCCATGCTACATCTGCTAGCAACAAGTCATTGGGTTCAGATGTGTGCTAGTATAGTAGCAGATATAGTAGCTTTTCTTATACCGTCCATTCATAAGAAGAGAGGAATCGCATCTTGTCTAATCAGATGTTTTTTTTTTTTTAATACTCCTACTGATCATGAAAGCTGCAGTTAGACAGGATGAACATGAATAGCCACAATTTAAAAAGAAGTGAAAGTCATACTTCTACCCTACTCTAACCATTTGTTTGATGTAGAGTAATAGAGAGTATTATTTTAAATGAAGTGTTTTTTTTACGTTATTTGTAACAGTTTTCTCATCCTTTCTGAACCAGTGGGAGGGGTTATGAAAGCAATGAAATGCTCAGATCCTCTTTCTTCTTTGCTGGGCCCCCCTTTACGGGAAACCTCAACCCTCTCAGCCTATGAGAGTATCGAGTGAGAGGTGACCTTAGGGGGCTGTTTCCTGTGTGTTCTGCCGTTTTACACCTCTGCAGAGAAAGCTGCCAAAAAAAACCTTGCTTTTTCTAGAAACCCATCATTTAGCCAAAGAAATGTTACACTACAATATATGACGCAACGCGAAAGCAGTAATGGGACAGGTCGGCCTGCCTTTGTGACAGCTTTTAAAGTAATTAAGTATGAAGTGACATGGGTTGTTTACAGAGGAAATAGTGATGACTGCTTTTTACACCTTTACTTTTCATTAAGATAGACTTGTGTATTTTATTTTCTATACTTGGAACTTCCTATTTTGAACATTTGGGGCTTTTGCATTAGCCTGTGATTGGATTTTGATGCTGAGGGATCCCCCCCCCCTCCCCCACCCTTTGAAGTTAGGTTAGCTAAAGGCTCAATAAATTCAGTCATGCGGATTGTTACGGTACATCATTTAATCTTGGACTTTTACATTATTGTAATTAATGTCTAAGAACAATAAATGTATTTGTTCACCCCTGCTTTAGTGACTGTGCACGCTGTATGACTGCAGGTGAGCTGAGCGTAGAACAGCCCAGCTTGATTACAGAAAGGTTTGAGACCAGATGTGGTATCTCTGTCCAGCACTAAGCTGCTGTGCTGAGATAGTGTTCTCAGGATGTGCTCTAATCTCCAGCACAGGGCACAGGGGGTTCTGACTCAGCTGAAGCATGAGCAACGGTCCACGCTGTTTACAGAGAACAGAATCTTGGTGGCTCCTCCTGAACAGACGATCTCGGGATACCGCAAATGCTGATCTCTCTGCTATCAGTCCAGCCAGCCGACAATCTGTTAAATAACGTCCACCTTCAGGAGACAAACAAAACTCGCGTCCTTCTCATTCGTATTTAAATATTATGTTTCTTTGTGTATGCCCAAACTCGGACCGTCTTCACACCCTGCAGTGTGCACGGCGTTCACAGATAAAAACACTGACTCGTTAGGTACAAGGCATTTTTACAGAGTTTAACTTGGTCCTTTGTTCCTCCAGTAGTGAAAAATTACCTTATTTTGGCTTCTGGTTGGCCATACCGTGTTCCTTTTGGGTCCAACAGGGTTGTTTTTTGGTCATGCTTGAACGCACCATTTGTATTGTTGATTTGTTTTGAGTAAACATGAGCTCCATAGACCTCTTGAATATCAAGGTGAAAAAACAAGGTCACATTTCTTTCTTCCAAACCTAAACACTACACAGGACACATGAAGTCTGATCCGATGACACAACAACAGATGTATCGACTGGAAATTGGATGTAATAATAACTAACGTAAATACCGGTGGTAGATATGAAAAGAGTTTGTAGAAATGGTAAAGCTGATCAGCCTTAATGTAATCAGGAAGATTATTATTTCCATGTATACGCGCCTGTCTTTCTGTTCAGCAGAACTCAATAAAACTTAAACTAAAACTTTTAAAAATACAACTTTGTAAGGTTGAGTATGTTAACCTTGTTTACACTAAGTTGTACTTCTTTCATCGTCAGCCAAGTACAGTACACTCCCTGTTAGGTAATCGGAGAGTGAATCACAGATGAGGATTTAAAAAAAAAAAAGTAGATTGGATAAAGATTACCTTTAGTCTTAAAACGACTCCAGCGCATTAAAATAGACTTATACCACTTTAGCGCTGTTATTTCAGCTAATTCTACAGAAAAAGTAGCTTATTAGAAGCTCATTTTAAAGTAGATCATTAAATCCGGCACATAGCTGTTCATAACCTCTTTTAGAGTCAAGACTTTATTTTCACTTATGGTGCAGGTTAAACTTCATGCACATACTGGATGTAATTGACACCCGCTGTACGCTGCCAAAACTCACGGCTTCCCCTCTGTACAACATTTACCCCTCTGACTTCATTCATAGCGCAGGCTTAACTTCAGGCAAATACCGTAGCACTGCCAACGTTTCATTAAATTCTGTTCAGCCAGTTTTGCGTGATGCTGTGACAAAATCTGGCTGGACAGACCGAGACAATTTTCTGAGACTGGATTTGGGCCCTTCAATGTATGAAACGTCAAGATATTTTTGAAAGAGCGAGATTTAACCAATGTACAGGCAAAACCTTTCTTTTATTTTTACAGAAGATGATAACATGTAAATTCAGAAATGTAGTAAGTACTTAAGAGCTGTAAAATTTACTACTGTATAACTTTTCAGTCCTGTCCCACCCTGTCCAGTGGTCTGTTGTTGTTGTTATAATTCCTGTTGTTGTTATTTTTATAAGTAGTAGTAGTAGTAATAGCAGAAGCAGTTATACAAGTATTAGTGTTATCACTGGTACAAGTGGTAATACTGTAGTAGTAATAGTGCAGCAATTGCAGCAGTAGCAATGGTAGAAGTGTTAATGGCAGCAGTAGTAGTAGTTGTACAGTAGCAGTGGTAGGGGCAATAGTACAGGTTGTAATAGTAGTAGTAGTAATAGTAGTAGTAGTAGTATCAGCATTAATAGCAGTAGCGTTAGTGGTAGTAGCATTTAGAACATGACTAAAGAGAGCACTGACAGTTTGTCATGGCTCCTCACAGCAGAGTAACCACAATTTCCCCAATTGCCCTATAACCCAATGCCCAGGCTAACCTTGTAGACCTTTCTAACCACCATGATGCAGATCTAAACTAAAGCTAGATATAAACCAAGTCCATTAATGATCAAGCGCCAATCCCCCAGATTAATCATTCTGAATAGAATCGCATCTTTTTTTACCTACCTTTTTTTTCCAAATACCCTTATGTCAGTTTTATTGTCACATATGTACTGATATGTAATTGAGTTTAAAAAAATAAATAATTAAATCGGTCAGACCTACAGTACTCTTGAATGCGTGATTTGTTTATTGTGTAAGTTATAAGGATCACTGCGTTTTGTGCACTGCACTAAACAGTGCACTAGTCCACAGAAATTGAAATTCTGAAATTGTTCAGAATTTTTTTTTTTTTTTAAATAAATTCGTTTCCATTTTAGATCATGCTGCTGCATGGATTTCCCCCTTTAGTTTTTATTCTGGTCATGTCCCTGTTCTTATCTTCCTGATTAATCTGTTGTCTGATTGTGATAACCTGTTCCATTTTACTAACTAATTAGTTTGCTTTCTTAAATTTTGGTGTTGCTGTGTTTACTTATCACGCTTTCTGTATCGTTAAGTCCGAGTCTAGGGCCTTTGCTACCTATGGTTCTCTGCTTTTTCTGATTATGAAGATCTCATGATGTTAAGCTTCCCTGGATTTAAAAACAATAGACACAAAATGTAGTTTCTAGATTGTCTTCAGTATACCTACAGTACAGCGTGCTAACAGCTGCGTTTCTAGTAAAGAAGCAATTGTGTGTTTGGTTCAGCTACTCTGACCTTTGTGGAAAGTTTTTCACTTTGCTGTGTTTATCAATAAACCGTAGAAACACATGCGCCTCTGTCCCTGTTTTCTCTTTCTTTCCTTGGTCTTGTTCATTAGCTAAACCTGGGTAAGTGTTCTATATGAGGTGAGCATGCAGTCACACACTTAACGTTGACCACTTACTGTTCGTTACGTCTTTGTGGGAGAGTAGAGTTTTTTTTGTCACGGTTGCTGTGTCAGTATCTTGGTTTCCACAAAGCTGTCCGTTCAGACGTGCTCGAACCCTTATTTGGTTTTCTGCCTATTTAAGATGTTGTTTTTAGTAAATCAGCTTTTGTAATTAGCATTCCACCATACGGAGACTCTTTAGAAGGAGGACGCCTCGAATTCTTAGAGTGCTTTTCTTGGAATAGAGAGAGAGAGGCTGAGAGAGAAAAAAAAGACTGCACAAGTTGTTCAACTGGACCCTCTCTCACTGGACCCTCTCTCACTGGACCCTCTCTCACATACATACTCCTCGAGCTACTCGTTCTCACAGTTTTACTACATCACACTGCATCGTCATAGCAACAAAATCCAGGCTGAGCTAATATATAGGCAGTGTTAGACTGTTGTGTAATATTTATTACATTTTATTATTATTATTATTATTTTAAATATGGTTTATACATTTGCTGGCTTAAATTTTAATTTAACTTTTTTTAGTCATGTTCAGCCAAATTTTTCATCTGACAAATGTGCATAAGGCGCCAAAGTTATCACAATCTCATTTTACAGGGGTGTCCGATGTGGAGGTATACATCTTAAACGTCATCGAAATCGATTTGATTATCTCGCTCCGCCGTAATCTTGCAGAGTAAGCACATGGTCGCCCAACACAAACTCTGGCTAAGTGCTTGCTGGAAACGTTCCCCACCTGCGTTTGTGTGAAACTCGTGCAGCACAGCTGGAAAAGCTCTGCTGTGGTGCACCGTGTCACAGTGATGAAATATTCTGGGCCAGCCGAGCATTTTGGGTCAGCGCTAGCACACAGCGGAGGATTACAATTTTAGCTCCTGAGACGATTCCAAATAGACAAAGAGCATTAGTTACAGAGCAAAGCCTACTCCTGGATTCTCTCTCTGGAGACATGTGGGTAGTTTTATTTATTAATTTTTTTCCCTCTAGAACTAACCGCTGCTTCTTTCTGTATGTCCACCAGTGGTGTTGGGAATTGTGAATAAAGCACTGGAATAGATCTAGGTATGTATTCAGCAAACCAAAGTCTGAGTACTTAAGGCAAAAAAAAGCATTGACGATTGTTTAATGATCTCTATTTTTTTGTTTGCTTTTATTTCAATTATAGTGCAGACTAGTGCAGAGACTAACTACACCAGTAGAGATGTTGGGGAAGAGTTTTCACAGCCTTCAATTATTTTTATTTCATATATAATTGCCAAAGATTGCTTTTATTTATTTATATAATCTTTTTTTTAGAAAAGGGAACCTGAACTCACTATAAAATGACAACCATTTTGAATTGTCCTATTTTCTAGCCATTAGCTGTTGTTCCCATTCACTCATGTTAATCGATGATCTCCACCTTTGCACTGAATTAGTTTGATAACATTGACACTATTTTCAGTACATGTTCATATTTCATCTCTCTTCACCCCGACCTCCTATTCCTCATTACATACCCAAGTTACTAATCACGAGTAGCTGTGTTTACGCAGATCATTACATTAAAGGCATTACCTTGTTTCAGGTTTAGCACGGATGTTGTGTATAACTCGGCTGAGACCGGCACGCAAGCAGATTTCAAAGTGGAGCAGTTTCCTTCAGGGCTAAATTTTGTCATTAATTATGTTAAAGCTTCTTTTGTTTGCTCTCCTCCCTATTCAGATCTCTACAGCAGTACACAGCTACACCCCTTAGTGTTAACAATTGATGTAACCGTTTACAAATACATTACTCAGAGTAAACAGAGTGTGTTCTAAACTGAGATATATGCAGATACGATCAGGAAGCACATCGTTAGTTAGTTGATTGATTTAGAATGTTCACGCAGCATCTGGCTGAGACTCGACATGTGCATCAGGGCTGGGATTCCATTCAACCGCAGGTTGCTTGTCAATTCAGTTCAATTCGATTCAGTAGAATTAATGTTTATGTTCTTATTTGTCTCAAGCAGCTGTATTTCCTACAGGTTTTAACGTATTATAACTGCTAAATGTATTTAATATGCATTGAAATGCTGTGCAACGTTTTGTTTGTTGTAATGTCGCATCCCCTTTTTTTCCCTTGCCGATCTTTTGTGCCAAACTCCAGTCTAGTCCATTAACGTAAAAGTAGAAGAAAAATTTATAATTTGACCAAATATGGAGGATAAGGGCATTTTGCGATAGAAACCGTGGTATATTTCAAAGGAGATTTTAACATTTCTCAGTCAAAAACAAGTAATCGATTAATTTAATCGATCAATAAATGACTGATTAAATTGCATAATTGATTAAATTGCAGAGCTCAAAAGAACATGACACAAAAGTGAGCAGTCAGATAAGCTTATAAGTCAAAGAAAGACCAGAATGTCAGTAAGCAATGCATTTAAACATTTTTACACCTGAGGTAACAACGTCCTGCCCACTTCTGGCAAAAGTGGTGTTAATTACTGTATGGCAGTGCCAAAACCCACAAACAAAACCAGTCACGAAGCACTTTCAGCAAGAAAACACACCTTACGATCGTGTTCTCATTAATCAATGCTTTGTCTTCTTAGTAACTGCCTCGAAGTTATTCTGAACTGCCTCCGAAACATCCTTGATGTGCTGTTCACAGCTTACAAGCTACAAAACTGCCTAGCTTCTTGCACAAGGCTGAATCCCAAATCCCTCCTCATAACCCCTGAACAAGGGCACTACTTGCCGTGTGGAACCAGGGATTTTAACCTATATAGCGCACTAGCTTTCTGTTTTATGCTATTTGTGATTTAACCTCTGAACTGTTAGTTAGCTTTTACTTAGAAAGCTTGAAACGTTAACCGCACGTCATTTTATGAGGTGTAAAGCACGGCATATTCCATAGTATCGTCTCTATTGCAATAGCACAAGCACTAAATGAGCTAACGCGAGCAAAAGCCACAGGAATCACATATTTCTACACCGTCTGAAGCAATCGCGTTATGATAACAAATCAAACTTCTGCAAATTAAAATCCTTATTACCTTCACCATCCATATTGACGTGCTTATTTTTCTGCAAAGTTCACTAAAACATTCTGCATATGAAAATAATCAACAGAACTAAAGCTATCTATCACCACTACAGTAGGTTACTGTTTTATCGGCATGACAAAGCATCTGGGAAGTAATTTTTAGGTAATCTTTTTTTCCCCCTTTTTTTTTTTTTTTCTCCTCTCTACTGCTTTGGGAATAAATATGTACCGGAGTGATGTAGCTGAGGTTGAGTAACGGACAGAACCGGACTGTTTGTTTACACATAAGGGTTTGTTAGTGGAGGCGATGTGATACGGTTTAAGAAGAGAACAAAGCAGAAATACTCCTTGTTTACACCAGGCCACTTCGAGGTTTAACTCCGAAAACAAATACAGAGATTTGTGATCTATTCGGAGCACTGAACAGGAACAGATGCAGATAGTGACATTGTGTTACGCATCTATTACAAACCCTTTCCTCATCCTGTGCTTACTGGTTTTGTGTCAGTGTTTTTCTAAGCTCTGGAAGTCGTTCAGGTTTTAGCCCTAGCTTGTCATGGTATCAATGTCAGAACAGGAAGGGTGGGTTGGCTGTCCATTGTAATGTAGGTCAGTATAGAAGTGCTTATTGTTTTTGAAAAGAATAATCCCAGTGGTTACACGCGTCCCCATACTGGTATGTTTGTGTGTGTGTGTGTGTGTGTGTGTGTGTGTGTGTGTAGATTGCTTTTTTTTCATCTGTTCAAGCTTATGTCATCAGTGTATAGGACAACACTTGCGTCAAATCCCGGATGAATACGGATCAGTGATGGTACACCAAAACAACAACAACAACATCAAATAAACTCAGCTGAATCTAGATGTACCGTATGGCAAAGCCAGCAATGGAAGGTGCTGAGACTAGGCACCAAGTCTGATGCCTCAGTCAAATGCATCACACAGTCAATCCACACCTCTCCTGAGTCAATCTAAAACACTTAGCTGGTATTTCCATGGTATTTCTGATCATTTTTACTGTTGTTTATTTTTATTTTTTATATTTTTGACCTCATAAACGGTCATCGTTTCACACCAAAACCCACGTTCTTATCAAGTCTTCTTGGTATTTGTCATGTGTGAGTAAGTGACACTGCATGGCCGCTATTGCTGCTTGATCTGATAGCGTTAGGTCAGGTCGTTGCTCAATAATGTTCCAGGTTTACTGCTCATATTGTACTTTATTACCAGCATGAGCCAAAGAACTGAACAGAAGTCCATGACCTGAAAACTGGTTGACATGACGTAAACTCAACTAACGACACAGACCTGAGTCAAAGGAAACGAGGTTTAACAGATTCTCTAAATGAGTTTTTAGGCAGAATTGGGAGTGTCACATGGTGTAAATGATTGTGCAGATTTGCTTCTTGTAATTTCTAATGTTGTGAAGGGTACTTTTTTTTTTTTTTTTCTTTTTTCTTCCCTTGAGATAGAATTATGGAATAGTTTAATCTGACAACCCCAAAAGTATTGTAGTTTAAAAAATTGACAAAGAAACTGTTATTTGGCTTGTGCTGGTAAAAAGGTACTGTGTAACAGTAACCATGGAACATTATTAAGCAACAACCTGACCCAACACTGATATAATCTGTTTCATCGCCAGACTTGCAAGTCACTTGTTGCCATTTAAATACAAGCCTCATCATTATCTCTTCCCTAAATTGATCGGTTTGCCCTTTCATCACTACTGAAATAAATAACTGCTGATTAATTCAGTTAGTTGTTTCCTCTTCCAATATCTGTTTCTTTTAGTTCATATTATAACAGTTATAATAAAGTGTTATTTGCATGACTAAACCTAAAGTAAAGGTATCTACAAGGGATGTTCAGGATTAGGGCTTTAATGAAGGCAGCTCAGGGAGGCTCGGGTTAATTGAATTGCACTGGAACAAGCACCTGGGATTGCAGCGATGCTGCTGAGATTAATGTGAGACCTAGAGGTTTGTGGGATATTAGGACCGTTCCTGCAGTTTCACTAATAAGAAAGTAGCTCATCTAAAGGCACGGCCAATCTGGCTACACTTTGGTGTTTCTCAGTCCTGCCATAGTGCTCTTTGCTCATGTATCACACCGTAACATGACAGTTCATAGGAGACCTGGTGCCTTTATAACTTGTAAACAAACCAAGGTTCAGTATTACACACTAGGGATGTAACCGCATACTGAGTGAACAGATAATGCCCTGTAAACTGATAGGAATGCAGAAGTGAACAGTAATTGCACAGATATAAATATCTGGAGCACTAAACAGATACAGATAGCGTCATTTTGTTAAACTGAAGAATTTATGTATGGTCACTTTTTTTTTTTAAACAGTCTTTTGGATTATACATTGTTAAAGGATTATAATCATTCCAATTTAAAAGAATGGTATATACTATATACTACTGTTTAATGATTGAATGTCTCTGAATGAAGGGCTTCTCCTTTTTTGAGAGAGAGTGCATAGCAGGGTCATGGTCAGTGTAATGGGGTGAATGGTCACCTAACGAATCTCTTTAGTCTTTTATCTTTCTCATTGTGTCATCTTGTTGAGTGCTTCTTACACCGATACTCTATATGGTTTTAGAGCAAGATCAGCTACTCTCTTTGCCACAGCTTACATTTTACAAATCAATATCAGGAAGAATATCATAAGCCACGCTCTATCCCTGAGGGCAGCTGTCAAGAGATCCGCTGCTCCTTGATGAATGGCTACACACACACACTGAGGTTTACATATGGGTTTGCATTCAGGCGTGCACATGTGTGTGTTTGCTGTGGGTCATTTGGTGTATGTTGACACGTGCAGGCAGTTTTCAGTACCGAGTGTGTTTATGGTGTGTGGAAATTTGTCAGACCCACAGGGCCACTGTAGATTTTAAAAGTGGCCTTTGGACTCATTTTCCATTTTTTTTTTTTTTGTTCTTTTTCTCTCTTACCCTTTCTTTTTCTCTCTCCCTGTCACTCTCTCCAGGCGTTATCTAAAGGCCCTAGGCCAAGTGCACGTGTCCCAGGGCTCTGAGAAAAGCCAGTTCTGGAAAACTGGCAAGCAAACACTCCACAAAGGACACAGGCACCTCAATGTCGGCAAATATTTGGCCGCAGGTTCAAAAATATTCGTCCGTTTGAAGTTGGCGGACTGTCCAAATTTGGACTCGGGCGGAATGCGTTACATGTGAAAGTGTAGTGGCTGTGCGATAGCGAGAAGATAAGGCTAGACGTCAGAGTAGTCCGTTCCCAGTTTTACAAATGGTCGCCAAGGCCGACCATAAGCAGATGTTTAGTACAGCAGCTGTTTAGGACTGGCTGTATTTCATAAAACTGAATTGTTTTATGTTTATATATCTGAAAAACTGTGATGTAACTTCTGCCTTATAAAAAGGGGTATAATTATTATTATTATTGTTATTATGATGACCCTTCTGTACAAGGTTCACTGATTGTATTCCTGTAATTGGTTCCTCATTTAAAACATCCAGTCACTGAAGTGTTTGAGTGGTACATGAACAGATGAATGCGTGTCTTGTCCCATCTGCTCGCTTGAAGCTTTCAGATAAGCTCTTGAGCCATTAGCATATGAAACAGATATTCAGTTCCTAGAAAACACCACGTGTATAAAAAAAAAAAAAAGAAGAAGAAGAAAAAAAGAAGCAGCTGGCACACTGATACAGAAATGGTTTTATCGCTGCCTAACATAGTTGTTAAAGTTTGTGGCAGTATAAGTGTAAAGTATATGCGTTACTTCTCCTTTGGGGTCTGTAGCATTGTTACGTTACGTGAAGTTAACACTGTGTTGCAAACGATGGGTATGAGGTAAAACTGCATAGGGGAAGACGGAGAAATATGATTTGCTTGGGTTAGGGTGTCAATGAGTTCAGCCTGTTGACAGAGCCAAGGCTTTGTCCTTTTTCTCCATATGCGACGGCATGGGCAGCCTTGATCCTTCTGGATTGCTCGCAGTTGCATCACTTACCTCACGCGCGTGTGTGGAAACTAGGAATTCCCCCTCCTGCCACGTGGGAGCTAAGCGCCTGCTCCCGCTCATGAATAAACTTGAGTTCACTCTGTCTTGTACACTCCCTCTGTGCTGGATTGCTGGCAGTCATCCTTAGCATTGTACTGTTCTTATGTAACCAAATTCTCTGTAATCAGCGCTGAATGACTAAATGATAGTTCAACTCGTTATTACCGGCGATCTTTATACCTAAACGGAATCATAGTCCATGTTAACTCTTTAAGTGGCAGGAGTATTTTCTAGTATTTCCGTGCTTTACTTTGATATTTACAAATCAAATCCTCTGTTCAAATAGCACAGACAGGCTATAGTTAAATCCCGTCTCTGGTCTTCCCATCATCCCTCCTTCACTTTAGCGCCCTGGTCTTACCCCTGAACCTGATAGTAGATGCAACATGTATGAATAATACATAGGACTATGCCATTAAAGGTGACCTTGGTTAATTATTGATCAGATCAGATGATTACACCTTTGACCTCTGTATTAAAGTATATTCTCCTCTTCCGTTTAGCTGGGCTTTCATCCCCAAACTCCTTTATTGGGAATTCTCCAGATACAGTGATGTCACTGGTGAATTTTTAATGCCATTTTTTTTCTAATGGCTTGCACGCTAATGGCTGCCATGTAGTGGGAAAGTATTAGCTAAGAAAGCACCAGATACTGTAGTCTTTAGCAGACTCAGTATATTATATTGCATATATACATTTCACACCACAAAAACTGTGACATTATTGAGTCAGAAAGTTCCTGCTTTGTTTGGCAGGTGGGGGCCCGGCACCTTGGCATGGAACTGGAGCTCCTGAGGTTCCAGTAGACCTCAGAAGCCATTATGTAATTAAACAAGACATTTCAACCCCAGGTTTCCCCTCCCTTATTCTTCCTCTTGTACAGCAGCCTTGTAAAAGACTCGCAAGCATATAAAAGGGATACTGAAAAAAAAAAAAAGGGAATATATCCCAGATGGTAAAATATAAGCACTGTTTTTATTTCATTCCTTTCAAGTCAGGAAATTGTTTTCAGATTTAAGCTTTAGATGGAACTAAATGTACACCAGTGTACTGGGGGGAAAAGTTGTATGCAATCTTTCCTATGGATGCACGTGTAAACATTACCAATAGGAGGCTGCTCAAGCATAGAGCAGTTCCTTAGTAGTAACCTTTACCAAAAATGAATCTATATATGTAAATTCTGTCAGAGTGCAAAAAACTTTTTAGCAATTTCCGCTGCAGTAGCTCTTCTATTGGGTCGGACAACACAGGCCAGCCTTTACACCCCTTGTGCATCAGTGAGTCTTGGCCACCCATGACCTTTCCGCTGATTCATTGGTTTTCTTTGCATGGAAAAATTTCGGTAGGTCCTGACCACTGCAGATCGTGACCAGGGAACATCACGCAAGAGCTTGCTGTCTAGCCATCACAATTGGGCCCTTGTCACAGTAGCTAACGTTACAATATCTTGTTACAATGGCAGCTGGAAGTGGGTGGATATTTTTATCCCTGAAGTCGATGTGTTGGAAGCAGAAAAAATAAGAAAGAGTAAGGATCTGGATAAGAGCAACTCCAAAACTGCAGCTCTAGTGGAATGTTCCCGCTTGCCACTAGTCAGGATAACCCAAAAGTTGTCCAAGGAAGGGAAACCAGTGAGTTGGCGACAGGTTCATGGCTCACTCATGCACTTTGGGAGCGAAGGCTGGCCCGTGTAGTCATATCCCAAAAAAAGAGCTACTATAACTCAAATTGTGGGAAGGTTAATGTTGGTTCCAGTGTTTTGGTGGCGGAAGGAAGACCTACTCAGTATTAGACGGGTGGTCATGATGTTATGGCTGAATGGTGTATATCCAGGTTATTAACCTTGCAACATGCAATGTCCTGAACCACACTGTACACTATTGCACACACACAATGGAGACACTATTCCAGAAATGGCTGAGTTCTCAGGTGAACAAACCCAGACTCCTGATATTGATTCATAGTGACTGTTGACAACAAAGGTTACACAAGGTTGAACAGCACAAGCCACTCCATCATTCCTTCACTTAGCGTCACCTTCTTCTGACTCGTCTTCACTTTTTTATTTTTTTTCCCCCCAATGATAATTCCCATTGGATCGGTACATCACTCTCTACAGCGGTAGCCGTCGTCCCTAAAGGAGCACAGCCTCCTGGGAGTCGTCTGAGGACTGCAATAAATGCTCATTCACATTGATCATATGTTGAGGGGCAGTAAGCTGACTCAGCTGCTGCAACGCTGCACTAATTTCACTTTCATTATTCTTGTCTTGGCTACACACAGCTGTCACTGGCTGAACATTGTGTGTGTCACTGGTTGATGGATGTCTCCATCAGGCCCAGCTCTGTTTTGCATTGCTTGTTGAGGTCCAGCATTGAAACGATCATAAACACGTTTACAATTTATCTGTCTTTATTACTTTCTTAATATTACCACATTTTGTATTAGGTTACCGAAGCAACATTTCTTCGGCCCTGCCCATGGGATAATGGAACTGGCTAAACTTAGCATGGCATTTATGATGGTTTATGATAAGCCAACCAGTTTTGCGTTCCGTCCACAGTCCTAATACCACCCCTTTTCCACAGCAGAATGTGCTGATGTGCTGACACTCGGTTCTGCGCAGCCTCTTTCAGTTGGCTAGACGGCTCCTGCTGAATCAGCACCAACCCCCCCCCCATGATGCAGAATGCTTACCGACTACCTAATGCATTTAACAAAACGATTTCCTAGAAGCTCAGGGACAGCTTCTTTAGCTCGGTTTTATGTTTTTTCTGACTGCAGAAAATAGTGTAATGAATTCCCACCTATTTTTGTTTTGCTTAAAGTAATATCAGTTTATACTGAATTCGTAACATGATGCGTTGGGATCCTAATTGATGGTGCAAAATGCTTTAACATCATCTAAAGATACCACATTTAAATTGGTAATATTTTCAGTATGATTTGGAATCCAGATCAGGAACCAGGCTGGTGATTGTAAGAGATCTTTAAGTGTGTCAAACCTTCATTTGTGCTATTACCTGCTCTTTCTGCGGATGGTCTAAAATTTACCATAGTTCTCAATTATAGAGTAAAAAATACTCTCTCTTTAAAGTTGATTTAGTTATGAAATTAGGAAATGTTTGATGCAACACCTCTGACTAATGAATAAAGTGATTGTTGCTTGGGCCAGCTGGCTTTCCACATTTCCGGAGCAGTGTTATGGTTATACCACAAACTAATTTGCTTAAGCTAAAGAGTATTACAATTACACTATATGGCCAAATATTTGTGGACACCTGACTGCACAATTGCCTGCAATGATTTTGTATGCTCTTACAGTACAAATTTACTTCAATAAAAGAAACATTCCCGAACCTGTTCCAGCAGGACCGTGCCCCTGTGCACAAAGCGAGGTCCATGAAGGACACATCCTGCCAAGGTTGAAGAGAAGGAATCCCATTGACCCTGACTTGAACCCCACTGACCGTCTTTGGACGTAAGTAAAGTGCCAACTGCATACCAGATGTCCTCACCCAACTGCTTTAATGCTTGAATGGGCGAAAAGATTTTCAGAATTTAGTGAAACCCCTTCCCAAAAGAGTAGAGGTACAGCAGGCAAAGCCGAATTCTAGAATGAGATGTTTGAAAAGCAGGGATCGCCAGGTGTTCACAGACTTTTTGCTATATAATCTTAAGGTTTAGTGAAATTAAAATACTTGATAAGTATATACTTGATGCCCATAAATTTGCTATTCATAACACTATTTTAACCCTTGACATTGTTTAAATGCTTGTTTGCTTTCACTTGCATTTTCTTGTTTATATTAAACATTAATGTGAAGAATTTTTTATGAAAATAACGTACATCTTCACAATCAGCCCATAAATATCAGATAAACAAAATGTGTGTATATAGTTGGTGCCCTGAGCTTTTTCTGTATTCATGGATCGAAGCCAAAGCATGCAGCTGCTTCTGTGTTGCATGGTATTTTTTTTTTTTATTTTTTTTTTACGTTTATCTATTTTTCTTTGTGTTAACAAAGAACTGCACGCGTATTAACAGAGCACAGCAGTAATAATTTTGTTTAAGTGTGTTTTTAGTTAAAACATCCTTTTGGGTTGCAGTGCTCTTTAATGTTTTTTCCTAATTTGCATTTATTCATCTTTTCCAGTTATTCATTCATTCTTTCTTTCACAACATTGGGTGTGAGGAGCCGTGAGAGAATGTTCTGCGCTGTACTTCAGATTATAATTATTCTGTAAATTAGCAAAGTTGTATTTAGTTGCGTTAGGAAATTGGGAAATCTGTCTTGTATAAAGCAACAAAGCAACCCTTATGGCAAATCTGGTAATCGTGCACCCCTTACTAACAAAAAAACATGAGTCAACAAAAATTTTGTGACTTCTTCAGAAATTCATAACAAAATTTTAAGACTTAATAATAACAATTGATTTTCTAATCATTAGTGTACGTACTTTCTGCAGAGGAAATAGCTGTAATTGCAGTTATTCTTTGAATATTGATGACCGTTTCATTAATGGTGCAAAGTAAACTATTTAAAAAGCTAATTATATATTGCATTTCTCTCTTTGCTCAGACTTGCACTATTTAAATTAAAATTTTGCATGCTTTATTTCTCCTTCTGGTCTAATAATGGTGAGCTGGACAAGATGTCACCTGTTGGGATGTTACCAGATAGCCAGTGATTTATTCTCTGCATTGAAAAGCATTTACTGCTTCTAAAATTCTATGGAAAAAATCATTAATCTTTGTTGTAAGAGTGACGAAGGTCAGTGGGAACTGATTCATGTGGGTTTGATTATCCGCCAAATTGAAATGTCTATTTTATAATAAAAAAAATAAAAAACACTTTCTGGCAAGATTATACGAACAGCTGTGAAGATTTGATGATTAAACGCTTTAAAATTCCAACGTACACTTAAATGGATCTTCTAGACATAGGGGTGGTCACTGGGAACTGATACATGTGCATTTAAGATGAGTTAGAATATCTTTTGATTTTAGCAATGAGATGAAATGAAATATTGGTATTTGAATATTTCTGTGTTAAAGACTTCCTCTATGAAAGGAACCTTCTGTACTATTAACCATAAAAAAACATTACTATAAGACTATGATTTATAATAGCAGTAATAATAATACGTTTTCTTTGTGTGCTTCAATACGTTTATTTTTATTTGGCTTCATATCATTCCTTTTAAACATTGTTGTGTTGGATTTATTTTTTATTAAAGCTGTTTTTTTTTTTTTCTTCCTATGCTCGCTTTGTAAAATTGCTACATGTTTAGCTCATTGACACTTGCCCATGTGCTGTGTGGATAAAGTCACAGTCAAAACCTCTGTTCTGCAGATTAACTTGCTACCAGGAAAAGCAGCTGTTTAACTGTTTAACTCTTTAGTGTCCACGCTAAAAAAACATTCTTGCTGCCGCACAGTGCGCACAGACACCCAAGTCCACAGCGTATTGACCTGCTCCAGAAAGATAACTGAACAGTTTATAGTAAAACTTTAGGTTTTGTAGCCCGGTAAAGTTGTAAGGTGATTGTATGAAGTTGGACGCACACACTTGGCACCCACGACTCATTATGTACAAACACACTAGCGATCATTGTTATTAAAACCCAAGATGTTGAATTAAAAAATATATATGATAATTTTCATTTTCCATGACTTTTCCAGGTCTGTCTGTGTCAACTCCGGTTTCAGAAAGTAAGGTCAACTTCTGACAGTGACATGATGAGAAATGGCATAATCAATAGATCTGTCTAGACAGTGTGCTTGTGTGTTTCTGTGTGTAAGCATGTTAGCATAAGCAACCGTTCGCTCATTATACGCAGAGAGTTCAGGGATACAGAATGCCTAGTAATAAGGAGGTCTCTCGCATCCCAGAGGGAGCAATAACGAAGATTTATTAGCCAAAAGTGTTTAGGACTTCTTGTGTTCTGAAGGTTGTCTGCTCTAGTGTCTTCATTTGTGTACCTATGGGATGAAGCAATCAAGAGTGGACATGAGAGGTCAACATTGTCCTTGCTGTCATCACAGATTCCTTAATAGTCCACCATGTTTGAACAGCCAGCCAAGGATGTGTGAAGTGGGAACTGAAAGACAACCGTGCCCCAGGGGCTTTTCTGCCCTAAAGTACAGGAGCCCATTCTTAAGCCTACATCTCTGCAGGATGTAGAGCACCTGGGCCAGTTAGTCAATGTGATGGATCACCCTGCCTTCTGCTTCAGCTGTTTCCTGCTGAATCTCTCAATTCTCTCCCTCTCTCCTGTTACACTTTTTCCCCTTCTGCATACCCAGCTGGGGGTCTCTACTCCATCAAATCCAGCTGTTTCTCAGAGTTGACAGGTCGATCTGCACACCAGTGCTTGTCCTACACTTTAAATAGCTGCATTGTCATTGGCTATATAAGGTGGAAATAAAGTTACCATGCATTTTATTAGCCAAATAAATGTACCATAACTGAAGTGAAATTATACCAAGTCATTGCACCAATTTTTATTTATTTATTTACATTTTTTTCTCTAAGATCTGAATGTTAAATTTTGTTTCACCCTGGTCTTATGGTGCTTGTACAGCTCCCTTTTCATTTAGAAAAGTGATTTATGAGCATTATTAGTGTTGAATAAATGGGGTCTATTGCTGTGTTGGCAGTTTTTCTAGGAATGGTTTTACATAGACATTGTTTGCGCTTTTGGTGGTTGATGTCCTGCAGAGGAGACAGGGTGAATTGGCCCCATGTGATGGCTACTCTTCATCAATCAGACCATGAAAGCCCATTTGGACAACAGCTCAGCTTGTGTTATGTCCAGTAGGACAAGTGCAATGCATAAAACATTCAGAACACTTTGTGGGTGTATAAATACTCCTCTTACTGTTTTAGGCATCCAATTTTTATTTATTTATTTATTTGTAACACACCAATTTTGTTTCTGATTTATGTTTGGTTAAGTAATGAAAAAAGTAAATGACTTGGAATGTCTGTATGAGCAATTGTTTTACTTAACAGTTTGGAAGAAGAGGTTAAGATGTTTTGGTATTACGTTTTAAATATATATAGGAACAAATGTTTGACTGTGACAGGCTGCAAAGTGTCTAAAGATACAACTTCTTTTTCTTCTTCTTTTAAAATTTTGTAACAACCTCAGCAGCGACCTCATTTCCCTACTTCCCTCTTCCAACCATCCAGCATCACCACTATACTAAACACTCATCATCTGTCATTCATCTGGACACGTTTCTCACTGGTTCATGCCTTAAGTTCGCTGCTTTTTTCATGCCTGAATGATTCATAGGTCACTGTGTGGCTTAACAAATAAATATTTCTCTGGATCTGCTGAGGTACAGGGGACTGGACTAAAGATGAGAGACAAAAAAGTCTTTCTGGAAGACTGGAGGACTATTCCTCAAGACTAGATGAAAAAGGAAAGTCTTGCTTTTTGGAGGCAACAGAAACTGAGGGGTGGCTCAAGACTTCTGCAGAGTACTGTGTGTTGGAAATGGTTTGTGAACAAATTAATATTCTGTAATCATCTGATTAACATCATTAGTAAACTGAACTATGCCATTTGGGGAATGGGCTAGTTTTGTTGTACATGTGTCATTTCTTTGCCGCGCTTTCAGGCTCAAATGCATACTTCCGCTAGTGGTTTTTGATGCATCTATTGAAAAGATTTCTATTCCTTATGGCCTGGACTGAGGAGGCCTGTGGAGCGGGTAAAAAAAAAAAAAAAAAAAAAGGAGATATGTTTCTGACTCTAAAGCTGTCCTGTTCATGGCCACTAAGCAGGTGTGCGTCAGCTGGACTCACACTTTCCTGCCGCCAAGAAAACAGAAACAAATGGCTTGTGAGGAAAGCCACTGAAAGCCAGGGAGAGCAGGAGAGTGAAAGCCGCAAATCTTGCCCAAAAGCCGCTCATTAGGAACGCTGAGGGGGCATGCAGAGAGTCAGCTGCTGTTAGGAGGGGGGGGCAAATGAGGGAGGCAGCTGTGGAGAGAGAGCGGAGAGAGAAAGGCAGTGTATAGAGAGGCCTGTGTTGCAATGGAACTGGGCCAGATTCAGGGCCCGCACATGCATTATATAACCCTGCAGTGGAAAGCAAACATCAGTGGTATACTAGCAAAAGAGAGAGTATGCAATGAATTATGAACAGCCAATTTAAAGATTTTCCAGTTAGAAGGAGTGCTTTCATGTCAAGAGAAATCTGAAACAAGGCTATGGAAATTGGCTCTGTAACATCCTATAGGAATGTGTTAAATTGAGTATTACAATGAATATTTTACACATTCATAAACATTAGTGTAGCACATGTGATATAAGGGTAAGAATTAAAACAATTCCGGCTATAGTCATTGTCAATGGCAATCTGTACATGTGAGCCTGGTTTCTTGTGGCACAGTGGGTGGCAGGTACTCAGGCAGAATATTCATGTTTCCATCGTTAGATACAATATTTCAGAAGATCTCTAGGCCTCCTTTGATGGTGATAACCTTGAGATGCCTTGTATTTGTCAGTGAGAGATGGCCTTGACTGGCCTTGAGTTAGAACTTGGAAACATGGAAGTTGTAGCCAAGGTTGAATTTTTGCATCCTTGATAGACCAACCGGACTGGCACGCTGTGTCCTAAGAGTTATTACATGCAGGCGTGAACGTTAGTGTGACTTTGAAGTGAAGCATGCATCATTCACTTCTTTACTAAACTTCAAGAGAATTTTTTTTGCAATCCGATAAAAACTCTACAGCATACTGTACATGGAATTGGGTCAGATGTTTGCTTCATTCACACTTGGGACTGCAAGAGGGCAAGCTTTGAAGGCCAATTTAAAGGTTTTCTATCTGTAGAATGAGAGCAGGATTAGTATTATCTCCCACATCTCGCATCATGTCCCTCTGTTAGAATGCTGCTCTCATCAGTTACAAGAGAAAGGGCAAGCCCAAGCCTGTCCTACTACCCAGTTTCGCACAGATGGAAAGGTTGGCTCCCATGGGACCAGGCTCCCCTGGAGATCATATTCAGCCAAATGTAGGATGGTTTAGCTTCAAATATTCACACGATTTTGTCTTCTCGCATCCATTCTTATTTAATAGCTCTGTAGACCCTCATGGATTGTTGCTGGGTGAAACAGACCCTTTAATATATTTATTAATTTCTTTGGTTTGCAGCAGTTCCTTTGATCACTTGAATATTTTATTTTCCTGAACCTGGTTTATTCAATCACTTACCTGTAAGCATTGTGCCTAAATCTTTTCATTTATTCATGCTTCTGAGTTTTCCTTATTTTTAAGTCTTTACTATTATTAGCCACAGATTCCAGCATACTTTTGGGGGACACCCTGATAATGCCAGGCTACCTTTGAGATCTAATCTTGGAAGTAGTTCTTAGACATTTCTAGATACAGTTCTATCAGGAGCCAACTATTTGGCATCCTTGAAAAGGATTGCACCCAAACCACCTTATAGCTGACTGAAAGCTCCCCGTGCTTTCATTGAGAGTAAACAGAACAATCCTGTGGAAAAATAAAAATCATTTCCATTGCCTTGTCTGTATGTTGTGCAAACAGGGATTTTTTTTATTTCCGTAAACCATACTGAAAGAAGCCTCCAACCAAGGCAGTGTCTTGATATCATGTCCATTTAAACTACAAGCAGGAGCGGAGACAAATCCCACTTTTGAAGTTTTTAAGTCCACCTTGAATGATTATCTGCAACTTTCCCTGCAAACATAACATAAAGAGACCAGATGTCTCTAGACTTCAGAGCCACCCAAATAACCCAGCCGCAGTAACAAGTGTTAATGAGAGAGTTTTCCTTGACCAGCTTTCTGCCAGTTGTCCATTATACTGTAGAAGATAAATCTCTCATCTGTAGCACCACTGTGATAAGGAAACTGTTTTTGAATACTGAAATGAGCAGGTACAGTAGGAGCAAGTTTCACTGTAGATGTGTGGCATGTAAAACTTTGAGAAAACTGTCCACCTCTTCTTCTCTCTTTTCTTTTCTCCGCTCTTCACTTCTCAAACGTTGTTGTCGGTTTGTGTCCGAGCTCCAAGCACAAGCTTGAGCGGCAGATTTCTCCTGCCTGTGATCTTCCACTTATGAAGCGTGTCTAGTGGCTAAGGCTCAAGTGTGTCAGCTGGATTGGTGCCATGATCCTTAGAGATTTCGAGACTGCTTGGCCTTCTGTGCTGCAGTATACCCATGTTCTCTTGCTCTTTAGTTCAGTGAATCCAATTCTGTGGTGTTCTGTGCATTTGCAATACAGCCTTGGTTATGAGACATGTACTATATAAATGAAACCCATTTGCAGTATATGGACCAGATTGATTTAGTCCGCCTTTGCTGTTATAATAAGCATTGGTTGTGGTCAAGTTCTTCCATTCCAACTCTGGCAAGCTATGTTGCAAAGGGAACATGTCCGTGCCTCTCAATCCCAATAAAAAGAAAGTCTAGGCAACTGGGTTCTTTCAAATTTGTGGCCACAGTTTGGGGAAGTCCCTCATAGTCCATTTTGCTTAGTAACTTTAGTGTGACTGTTTTATAATCTAATATTTGATATACAAACAATCTATCATCCCTCAGACGCCCCTCTAGCAGCAGCTTACAGTGACTAATGGCGTCTTTCCTGCTTCTGCCGTTGTGAGCCCCTTAACTGTGTCAAAGAGCAGTCTCTTTATGGAACTGCTAATACGGTTCTCTTCTTTCCCCCTGCCTGCTGAGCAGGATCAGGCATTCAATAAAAATGTCATCTCCATATTCATCATCATAAGAGTGAGTTGTTATTCTGAGTGATGTATTGCTCCAGAGACAAGATTCAGCATTATAGGCATCTCCACAAAGCAACTGTGGAAGACTAGTGTTCCATAATGTAGAAGTATTGTGCGAAGCATTCTGCTTGTAAGAATGGTGAAAATCCATCTAGATATGTGCTAGCCAGTTTAATAATAATAATTGTAATTTATTGCATTCTATTCAATGGCAGCATTGGCCAGACTTTGGGCTGTCACCCAATCTCTAATCTTGGAGATTTATCACTTGGCAGGCAGTTGTCTGTATGTATGTGCTTCCCAGTGATTGTACTGTGACATAAACGCGGCAGACAATGTAAGAGTCATTGGGTTCATGCCTGCAGCTCGTCACCTTATTTTATGTATTTATTTGAGGCGTCCAGACAGGCTCGGCACAGAACACGAAGTGTGCAGCGAAAGTTCCATCCAGTCAATGCTTAAACCTCAGCGATGAACGCTTTAAGGTTTTACAAGCCCTGAAAATGCTGCTGCTGTCATAGCACACTGAAAAGGGCCCTCAGGAGGATTAAAGGGCATCCTCATCAATTGCCTCCTTTCTCTGAGACAGCTCTTTGAGTTGCTCCTCGATCAGCTTGAATTTGTCATTTGCAGTTACTGTACCAAAAAAAGGCCTTACAGGGCCTTATATATATATTATAAATATTTAGGAGCCATATCAAATTTTTAGGAGCTAAAAATGACACAACCAGGTGAGCTCAGTTGTAGTGAGATTTAAGCTGAAGCAGTGCTTCCAAGAATTCATTATTTGGTAATGAAGACTTACTGTAATTACTGGTCGAATCTGGCTGATGAGAACTGTCTTATGTTTGCGAGCGCTCTTGAAAGCAGCGCACTCCTGTATTTTGAAAGGCTTCATACTATTAAAGTTTGCCTTTTCGATTTCTTTGCTAAATTTTATTATTATTATAAATAAAAACTTTTTTTTAAAGTATGTTTATGTTTTGACCATTGCAGTCTTGACCATATTGCAGACGATGCAAGTCTAGTTCCTTTCCTTTCCCTTTTTCCCTTTCACTCACTAGTGCTATTACTAAGGAGTTGCGATTGCAAACCTCTCGAGGAAACATTACTGTTTTGGTTCACAGATGCCTGCCGCTTACTGTACCTGGCGATTACATGTAATGGACTTAAGGAAATTTTCTAACACAAGGCCATGTTGACCCGCTCAGCTATGAAAGCATAACAAACAGAGCGAGGAGACTAAACATCTGACAGCTGCATTGCCAACGCTGGAAACACACCACCAACGTTTGCTGCTACAAGTCCTCTACCCAGCGCCCCGATACAAGGGTTTGTTGTGCGTGAAATAAAAGTCAATTGATTCTGGTTTCCCACTGGCGACAAATTTCCTTCTATTCACTTGCTGTGGCAGGCGCACGGCCCTTGACTCTAACAGAGCCGGTTTCCCGTCCACCAGCTGCTCTGTGGATAGACTGTGTGTGCGCGCACGTGTGTGCACATGTGTGGTCACCATGACGATGTCCGACTGACGACTGAATGCTTCAGACTTGCACAGCTTTTCAGTAATGAGCCTGTGATGTTTCATTAGTTTTCTCCGCATCCTTTGTTAATTGAGAGGGAGAGGCTGGGAATCACTGGCTGAGATCAGGAACTGCCTACAGAAGCTTTAGAAGTGACGTGCCAGACATGTTCATCTGCACTTGCCAGCTACTATAAGAAACCATTGACTGTGTTTAAGCTCTCTGTGTGTAGATCTAAGAATGTTCACACATGACTTGGGTTTTGGAGCTTAATGCCTGTATGTGTTTACTCAAACTCATGGATGCGTGTAAGTGCGTGTGCAAAATGTGTACTTTTAAACCGTTATCTAATGCTCTAGCTCTTGCCTCGTACCCAATATTAAAAAAAAAAGATGATGGCGGCCCACTTTAAATCGATTCAGTTATGAATTAAATTGGCACTGTGTCTAGAAATGATTCTGTGATGACGGACCGTCTGTCTCGAATCATTCGTGTTACTTTTAATCTTTCATTTCTGCCTCGTAATGATTCATCAGTTATCTCTAGCAATGCAATTGAAAGAAGCAAAACTAGAATTAAATGAACGGCGATCTATTGTTATTGATTGTATGATTATGCATAAGTAAATAAAAATACAGAAAGGTGTATACAGTATAAACTGATAGACGGCAGATTTAATTGTCAGGTTATGCTATTCATTGCACATGTAGTCATTCTGAACGGTCGTGATTCAGAGTAGGAACAAAGCTGTAGTCAGCAATGTCGCTTTTATGTGGTTTTTTTAAACAAGACATTAAAATCGAGTACCTGAAATTTCAGACCATGATGTCACGAACATTCTTGTAGGTCCTAGGAATTTGGGAGTTGCACTAGGAAGTGGAATTTTATATGGCAAATATGACATACAGTGCAAATTGTGAAATGGCCCAGTGTGGCTAGAGTAAATGTGAGCACTCTTGATGCAATTAAATCAGTAGACCGGAATTAACTGTCGTATAAAAAGAATATTGTACAGCAATATGCAGATGTACCTGTCTTTTCTAGAAAGCATATGTCCTCGTGATAAGTGCACCCGAAGATACTTCTTGAAGGTTACTAAGGACACCATGTGGTCGAGTGCGGTACGATGTAACCGTGTCGCTCTAGCTCTGTCACATGCTCCCCCATCCACCAGCATGACCATCATTTCAAGCTTCCAGTCTTCCAGCAGAAGCAGGTGTGATAAAGATCGGTCTGACTTTGCCTAGAAAGTGGGTCATATTGAAAGACTGAAAAGGAAACAGTGTTGGATCTTTTCACACAAATGTGTTATCAGCAGGTGTGCCGCTGCTGGGATGAAGATGGAGGGTAAATTTATTCATGCACATTTGCTGACTACACATTATAAATAACAATACAGCATTTGACAAAAAAAAAAAAAAAAAAAACACGACACAGGCATGCGGTTTGCCTGTTACCCCAAAGTTTTTCTTTCTTTAAAAAAAAAAAAAAGCTTTCAGAAGACAGCCTCAAATTAGATAAGTGTGGCACGGTTGCCATGGGAGACTGGAGTGTGAAAGTGTTTGCCGTGAGATAATAAAACGGAGCAGGCTTGAATTTTCAGGCACAATTAATCTGAACATCTTGGCACCTGCGAATTTAAACAGTACACGCTGTACAGAAGCGCACAGGGGGTTTCCACTTTTATTTGCATTTTGGTTAATCTTCAGTGCCCAACAGGTGAAAGACTGAGTAATAAACTGTCCCACCTGAAGATCTGAGAGTTCCCAATTCCTTCACCTGCTGCTCATTCTTATAAACAGAAGCCAGCACAAGTCTGTTATGTTTTAGTTTGCAAACATTTTTAATATAGTGCAATAGAGGTTCAATAACAAATGGCAGATGAATCACTTGACACACACTTGATACTTGCTTAGATGTTTTTTAAACTTTGATATTAAGTTCATCCCCGCCCCCCTTTCTCCAATGATAAAATTTTCACGGTGCTTTGGTCTCGATTTTCTTGCTTGAAGTATGCAACCTTGGTACTTGTCAAAGTTTTAAATGTATTAATGTGAAATATTGTTGTGGCTTTAAATTTAAGATCTTTTGACCAGATCATGAAACCTGTTAGTTTTATACAGCGTACAGCTAATTGTGTTAGTATCCTAGTACCTAGACAATGTTTGTTGGACTTACGAACAAGAACAAGCTCGTTCGTATGTTGGGGACATACTGTACTGCTTATCCTGGACAGGATCGTGGAAGACCTCGAGCCTATCCCAGGTGGCTCTGGGCACTAGGCAGGATACACCTTGGACAGGGTGCCAATCCATCACAGGGCACTCAAGCGCATACAGTACACTCATTCACACACTAGGCGAAACGCCAGTTAGTTTAATCTGCACGTTTTTGAGCTGTGGAAGGAAACTGGAGTACCCGGAGGGAAACCCGCCATGCACTGGGAGAACATGCAAACTCCATGCACACAGAAACGAAACGTGAATTAAACCCCTCTATCCTGGAGGTGCTATACCACCATGCTGCTAGTATAGTTGCAGTGGTATATGGCCAGGCTAAGCTCCACACAGGTCATGAAGAGAAAACAAATATTTGTGAAAATGTCCTTGTGCTTTCCTGTGACTCAGCGGTTGATATCAAACGTGCATCAAACAGAATGAGAAGTGGCAATGTTTAAATAACCAGCCTCAGATCCTGTCTCTGTTTGCTCTAGATACCAATACTTACATACACACCAGTGGTGGTTTTTTTTTTTTCCCCTTTCCTTTCAGTACTTATTAGCTCTGCTTTGAAATGTGCCTAGAGGGAACGATTAATGGTTATTGGATATAGGTTGAAGGTCAACAGGCATGTTCAGGAGAAAAAACGTTTAATATTTGTGAGGCTGACGAACAGAAAGGCAAGTCTTTTTACAAGAGCCTGCTTAGAATTTCTGTTTCCCAAGGAAGTGTGAAGCATTAATTTCACATGAGTAATTATTTCGTTTTAGGCTGTTATTGCCTCTGGCAATTAGACATGCATCTTGTGCAAAGGCAGAATAGCAACCCGTCTTATGTAGTGTGTTGTGAAAGGGAGAGGAATAATAATAATAATAATAATAAAAAGATTCCATTCAGGTTTGACAAAGCTGGATGTAGTGCTAATACACAAGTAGTGATCTCTTGTTAAAAGGTTATTAGATAAAACTCAATTCTTATCCATTATTGATCGAATTATATATCTTCAAGCTATCCCCCCAGGCAACTAAAAGCCCCCCGTTTCAATGTTTGATCATCTGGAAACCTGATCATCGGAGCTAGAAAGTAGATAATGTAATAGTGTGTCGTGAGCCAGCTAGATAAGTGCTCTAATACTGAAAATGAACAAATATATAATTATATAAAAGGATTATCCTTTGCTAACAAACTTTTTCAATATAGCATATACCTTGACCAATAATAAAAAAATGAAATAAAAAGTCAGCTGTGAGATGTACGAGGGGTGTTCGGTTGTCCCATCTTGCTCACTCTACTTTTTAACACAGTATATTTAACCGCAGGAAAGCTAATGAACCCACCTAGTAAAAATCTCCTTCGATCATCAGCCATACTGTATCATGCCTCAGCACGAATCGCTCGTTTTGGAGTATCGAGGTGTGTCGTATTACCGTAAGGAGCTTTAAGTTAAAATGGCCTGCATATGAAATGAAAATGGTTATGTAATATGAAATGAGACCATTTAGTTTTCTGGTTGTTGAATCTGCTTGTTTGCTGAGTAACCGTCTACCGCTGTTGATATCAAGCCCACATCATGTATAACAAGCATGTAATACATCAATAAGTAGATTACTTGCTCTGTATCGAGATCTGACATTGTTTTGCACTATTATTCCTACGACGAGCTTTTTAATTTTGTTATATCGTCTATTTCTCTATGTTGCAATACTCCTCAGGTACAACAGTTAAAGCCTTGTTGAAAGAATGTTGCCTCTTGGTCCGCGCCTCCACCATAGACACCTCAGCATTTCCACATTTCTGCATGTATCAACATGACTCAGCGTTTCAGAGAAGAACGCTTTGTCCTAAAGCAAAGAAATGTTACTATCAGTGTGTTCACATGGGAATAGGAAGCTTTTTCCCCCTCACAATCCACCAAGTGCGAGTTTACTAAGGGCGTGCCTTGTTCGGCATTGCGTAATACAGGAGCCTGAATGACTGACTGTTTGAGAGCTCGCGGGCTTTGTCGTAGCTTCGGCATGCGCAGCTCCTGGCCCAGCGTAACGGTCGTCCTTTAACTGTGTGCTGCTCCGCCTCTGATGTAATTCTCAAAACCACAGTTTTGTTTTTTTGCTTTTTTTGCTTCCTGCATATCCCGAACAGATCTGGGGGTGAGAGAAGGGAGTTGTGGCTGGGAATCTCCTGTTACTTCCATCATCATTGCTTTCCTGCTACACTAAGGTCAGCGGCCCTCTCAGCAGGCTGCTGCTGTGGGAGTTCAGGGTTAACCCTGTGACAGACAGACAGACCCCTGGTTGTTTCCTATCCTGTTGGCTGGGAGGTCCGGGCACGGTTCCCAGAGTACCCTGAGACTAGTCTCTAAAGGGCTAGGCATCTGAAAACACCTGAGGCGAGGATTATAGATGGATTATAATGGCCTTACTGATGAAAGTTTAACAGTGTGCACAAAGGTTTCCCAGCAGTGACTCAGATACTCAGATGCCACTTACTGTCTCCACCCACAGATTTCTTAAATGCTTTTGACATCTAGGTATCACTGTTGCCAGGGGTTTTTGGGAGGCCTCAAAAAGCCTTAACTTAGATGTCGCTTATAGAAACTTCCTCGATAGCATTCCTGACTCTTGCAAGGAGTAAGGATGTGTGTATGGGCTTTTTGAGGTTCCATCAGTCTGTGCCTCTTACTTTGTGAGTACAATGCAGAGCTGCTGGAGCTCTTTATCCTGGTGAGAAGCATGAGTTCCTCATGCTGATCCATCTGGACAGGGCGAGCATACTTGCCATCAGTGCTAGACCAAAGAGAGGTCACAAGGACAGTGCTAATCAGCCATTTCCTTCGAATGCTCTTTGCCTTCCCACGCTTGTATTTTCTGTGTCAATCACACCTATGGTGGGAGGACATAATGCATGTACCATATGTAGTAGATAGTAGGAAACACATCATATGAAAGTGACCCGTCACCCCTATAGAGAGGTCATCCCAGACATAATGCAGTTATTGTTTGTAATATTCATATGCTCTTTTAAGGGATTGAGACCCACATGAAAGTGAAAGTGCTTAACCTTGTGGTGTAGAGCTCTTCTTCGGACTTGGTTGAGACTTTCACAGATGTTGCTTGCCTCATTATGGCATCTTGCTAAGTTAATTAAAAAGTGTTTTTTTTTTCTTCTGGTAAATAAATCATCCATATAGAATAGAATTTGTAATATATATTTTAATGGTCTTGCATGTTCCTGGCTGGGTTTCTGATCAGCACTCCAAGCAAAGATTCCAGCTAAAATGTGGAAAAGGTTTTAAAACTGGAAAGAAAACCTCAGGAATCCTGGAAAAGAATAAAACTGCAAAGGGCACCAAAAGTGCTAGCTAATGCCGGCTTGGCACAGTTGTCCAAACAGTTCCAAATTTAGGGGTGCATTTTGACTCTCAAAAATAGTCACTACCCTAGCCTTTCATCTTTCAGCAGCGCTAGTGGGTTAGTGGTAACGTACAGTCGGAGGAACGGTTCAGCCAACCCCTCTTCTGCATTTTTTTAGGCCAGCTTAACCTGAAACAGTGCTCTGTATTTATCTGGACCACCCTCTCACCCATTGTTCTGCACATTGCAAGTTATGTGGTCGGCTCTTAATAGTACGGCGCGCTGCAGGCCGCCTTCATTGGTTTCAGATGGTCGTGTTTCAGCCAGTTAAAGCCACAGAGGAGGAGCACTTTTGACAGATGGGAGCAATGGAGTCATATCACAGTTCTGATAATGATTTAATTGATAGTTTTTCCTCTCACTCGTGGTAGAGTTCATCGAGAGGTCTGGTCAGTGAGTGTATTTTTGGTTCCGTGCTATTTAATGAATAACAGAAGTAGGGACAGCTTTCTAATAACACTTTTTATTTTAAATATCCAGCATTCTGTCTTTTGACAAGACTTGAGCTTCGTCACAAACGGTTACTGACGTAAGGGTTTGTGACTTCAAAATCATTAACAAAGCTCTTCATCCTTGCTAATTTGTGTGTAAAGACATTTTATTGTTTCCCTGCAGAGCTCGCAGTCAGGCTTAGACTCTCATTCTAGATCAGTAAGGCAGCTATTGCAGAGAGCCTCCAGACACTAAAATAACAAAGGAAATACAGACACAATGGGAGTTTTTACAGCGTCCGGCACTTTTACGGCCCAAACAGACATGCACATCAGTGAATTCTGATTTATGAACCAGAATTCAGACCCAAGTTTTAAAGTTTTCTACGAGGTCATGCGAATGCTTTCTGGACCGTCTATGGATATAGAATGTGGATAAGCAAGAAATGTTTTATTGGTTTTATATTGTCTGGTTACAGAATACCCTGATTACCAGTAACGCCATCATAAATAAAGTTTAAATCCAAATCTTGATATGCAGATGTAGATTTTTAAAGAGTGAGAAAAAAAAACAGCATTTACTTCACTTTTGAGGAGTGTTCACAGACCACCACATGTGGGCTCTTACCAAATGTTGGATTATTCCCTTGTCACGCTTTCCTGACACAGCGCATGCAGGGCCTTTTTCACTTCTCTGAAGCCTATGAGTGCTACAAAGATAGTATCTGTTTTTTCCAGCGTCTATGTCTGTGCAAGTACCCACATACACAATCGTTCCCCCTCCTGTCTGTTTCATTTATGACCAATTCATGCTTCACCATATTATGTAAGTGAAAAAGGGAAGGATGAGGACGAAAAGAGAAGGAAGATACAAAGGAAGAAGTGGTATGAGGAAAAGGAAGAAAGACTAAGACAGTGGGAAAGACTGCTGATATATTTTTAGGAGACTCTTGGCTAGGACCAAAACCGCATCAGTGCCTTAGGCAGCGTGCCTAGGGCTGCTGGGTTTATTGCTCAGCGCCTCATCCACAAAGCCGCCGCTCAGGAGGCCAGAGACAGGGACGGCATTGTGTGAGTGCGCCGCGGCGAGGGCACCTAACGAGGGTTTCGAACTCTGCTCGTGCACCCTGAACAAAAGCGTGCAGTTGTATCAAGGCCGCCCCGGCTAAAAATATTGCAAGGCTCCCCGTTTAATTAGCACGACGTCAGGATTCCTTCTCTCTGTGCCAAACAGAGCGGGATGTGGAGGGGACTCGCATTCAACCGTGACAAATAACAGAGCGCCGGCAATGAAAACCAGTGTACAACAACCTCCAAAATATCATCTTAGGCTTTGTTCTTCTATTGTTTTTTGTTTTTTCTGGGGACAACAGGCACACCCCAGGGCAGGTGTGACTTTTGGATTCTAATCGATGGTTTTCTCTTATCGAAACCTCTCAGAGTAGGACAATGCACACCTTCTGTATCCTGCCTGACCTGTAAATGTCTGGACCGTGTGTTTTACAGTACAAGATCTCCATGGGCACCGTGAGACAGTTTAACTCGGTCTCTACCCTAGCTGCATTGAGTGGTGTTAATATGTAATGAGTAGCACATTAGGCCTGTCTAATGATTCTATAACCTGCTCTTTAATAATGGAACGCTCTGTAGACCTTTACGTGCTGTCTTGACTACATTCGCAAAAGGAAAATAAATCCTGGATAGTGACAAATCGATAGGATACTTACCTTTGCGGGACTACTATAGATGATAGAAAGTTATATATGGAGGTAATTTTGCTTTGTGTTTTTCATTATTTTTTACCACTACAGCATATAAACCCTTGCAACATTATTTTACGCATCATTAAACCTATCCAAAAGAGAGCCATTTTCAGTAATGATGGTTTGTCTCCCCTTGACTTCACATTGGTTAATGCGTTATTGTATTGTTGGATTTAACCAGTGCACTTTGCTACTATTACAACAACTGTATTTTGATTATACTTAAAGGTAATCATTTGCCAGTACAATACTAAAGCTAACCATGCATTGCAACTTTGCTCGTAAATGCATGGGCATCAGAGGTTATAGGCAATCTAGTTATACATTTTCTGAATGGTTATACAGTACATTCCAGCTGAGGGAAACGGTATACAGTTGTGACTATATAGTGGGATAAGGGCATCTTATACACAGGTTTAAATAAGAATCCATAATACGTATGTGGAAAACCAGGCTTTAAAGCTCTCGTTCTGAAGAACAACAATGTTCGTGATTTCTATCCACCAAATGTGTACCTTTAGCGCCACATTTATTGAAAAAGAAATACTACTACTGCAAATACATTCAATTACATGATATTCAGTACTTAAAAATACACAGTAATTGTTTCATTTGTATTTAGTAGTTTGCTACAGTAGGAAAATGATTGATATTCTACTTGACTTGGTTTCACCGAATAACAATTAGGTAGGGGGAGACAAGGTTTTAAGAGAAAACGTTATATCTATGTATAAAACATGACATAGTTTGCCATAACTGAGCTGTGAATGAGAAGTCGTCTGAACATTGTCTGCATTTTATCGCTTGCAGCTATGAACACCTCTGCATGAGACACAAAGGAGCGTTTCCTCGAATCTTTCCATCTTCAAGAAAAAGAATGAAGATTTTTCCACAAGGTATGATTGAATCTTTTTTATGATTGAACAGCTTTTCTGTTTGCGCAAGCATATATATTGGCTATAAAAATCTGCACACTTGGGTAAATATTGCAGACTGTTTTAATGTGAAAATTGTAAACAAAATAAGTCATGGCACATACAGTATATTTGCACTTTAAATGTAATATAGTAACCAACAAAACAAAATTTAAGTAAAAAGCAATACACCTTGTAACAGAATTTAGTCTGTTTTTGGGAAAGGGTGTACCAACTAAGCAGATCATAGATTGGTGGCTTTATTCTGGATCTATCAAATTGTAATGGAGTGTCCTGTAAAAAGTTGTGGTTCGATTGCTGAAAACTTTATAAATTTTCAACCATTCTAAAGAGGCCTTTAAGCTTGGTGCCAAAATAGATTGGTACAGTATTTGTAGCTATCCATGAATCCCTCTATAATGACTAGAGCCCCAGTCCTAGCTTAAGATGCCCAATTGCATAATGCTGCCACCACCATGCCAGGGTATATTGTTTTTGCACCAAAGATATTTAAATTATTTGAGGCGATTCATTATACTGTAGATTAGCTTCAGCCATGTAAAGAATACTAGATATAGTGAGTTGATAGATATTGCGGTAGTTCTATTAATGTGACATGAAAAGATTATTTTAAAAGTTTTAGTATGTTACTAGACACAATAAAATTTTTACTCAAGATGTAAGTAATATTTATATATTCTGTACCAGTCAAAAGTTTGGATTCAAGTTTGGATTTATTTACTAAGCAATGTTACTAGCTGGCTTGCTTTTTTTCTACCCAGATATTAGTGGGGAATAACACTGTCCTGCTTACAGTAGATGTGAGCTTTTCATGTACAGTATCTGCCAAGGTGTCATTAGTTATCTGAGAAAATAGGTTAGGTAATCAGTTACGCATTTTTATTTTTTATTTTTTTGGATACACATGGTGTAAGTCAGAAGATGGCCAGAACAATGTAATATTGGATTGCATGATCTTTTCTTTTAGGCTTCACCACCTTCCACATATGGACTATATTATCAATGCAGTGCTTTTCAGATGTGTAACAAAAGAATACTCAGTTTTTTTGACTACACTTTTCTCCAGAGCTGAAATCAATGGGGTCAGTCTTTGGGAGTAATAGTGTTAGCGCTGTTTGGTTTGGAGCAGTGGGTCAATAGAATGTTTCACCCCTTACTGCTTGACCGTGTCAGCAACACGGATTGATAGGAAGCAATTACGGGGGGTCAAAGGTGAAGTGATTAGCAGTAATTATGGGTAGCAGGGTTGCTAATTGTCTATAGCCGTTTAGACAAGGTCACTGCTTCTGTGCCTGACTTAGCCCATGGAAGGTTTAACTTCTCAGACTGAAGACACATCCTGTTTTCTGATGGCCTCTCGTTCTAAATGTGTTCTAAAAACCCAAAATGGCTGAAACTTTGGGAAACGTTGCCGTTCCTACTCCGATGCCAGTGCGTGTCTATAGTTCTTTTGTGTGTGTGTGAAATCCCCTTCAGAGTCCCTGACAAAACTCTGTTTGATGCTATCGGTAATTCACCAAGGCAACCAGGCATGCATGCGGCCAGTTCCATTTCATGGCTCTTTTCACTTTTGCCTGAAGAATGGAGGACGAATCGAGCTGAATTTTGAAGCCTTTCAACTGATGAGTGCCCATTCAGCACCTTTAAGACATTTGAAGCTGTGCTTTTACTTTGCTTCTCCTAGTGCTTTGGGTTGTCCTTTGGTGAGGATAATTTTCAGCATTGGATTAGAATGCACTGGTTTCATTATACTTACTTGGAATTTGAACTGGAGTAGACCAAGTCAAGAATAGAATCAATGATGGTCATGCAGGTGCTGTGAAATTCTTGGAAGTGAGGGAGATAAACAGATCTTATATCACATATCTTATAGATGAACATATATCCCTTTGCATGCTTCCGCATCTAGTATTACAAGGCATGGATGTGCAGCTGCCACATTACAGCCAGGAATATAGAATATGCAGTCTATCCGGGTATGAACTGACTTTGCTTTACAGTCTTCTGCCTGAATATTATCACAGAAATGGATGGAAGATGTATTTAAACTAATGGAAATGCATCATCCTGTTGGTACCATGTTACTTTTAACAAGTTAGTTTATTGGTCATATACTTCTATATTTAAAAACAAAGGTTTGTTTATCTTTACTACCTGTTTTAATGTAGTTACGCAGTAAATCTGTAAAACTTTGCTTCTACAGTACATTATAGCAATCTTAAAAATATAAATTAATTTCTTTTTTTCTCCTCCCCTGGTCAGGCTGATGATGATTTTATTTTCAAAAAAACTTCACACCTACACACGGAGTATAAACCGTACACTGCATATTGTTAAAATTCCCACATACTAGGTATGCACAGTATGCAAGTCGAAACATGGCTCTATAAAATTCTAAGTAGTTAAGCAATGAGTGGGATGGGCTGCTGATGAAGTTTGCACCAAGAACCTTTTACTGAGCATATGAGAAGCCTTTACTTTTAAGATTATTATTCTTTTTTATTAACTTGTGCCTGTTGTCAAATTGACTTATAATTGCATTTCTATTGTTTGTGATGAGACTTATAAGCTGTCCTATTAAAATAATTATTGCATGAGTGGTACAATGTGGCCTCTGTCACTGTTCCTACCTGAAGTTGATTATTTTCCAATATCCGGGTGTCTCCTGTAAAGTATTTCTCTGACTCACTACAGTAGTACTAAAGTTACAAAATGTTTATTATTATTTTGGTTCCTGGGCAGAAAGTGTTATGTATTTCCCAATTGCTGTAAGTAAATGAAAATTTTTAAACTTTGCTTTTGTGACATGCTTAATGAACTATTCAAATTGGTCCATTTTCTAGAATGTTCAGATAGATTCAGTGCAGAGTATCAGAATTTACAGGATTTTTCAAGGACTTTCTAGAATTTTGTAGCACGTAAAATATTTGACTTTATCATAGATGGCGTCAAGAAACTAAGCTACCAAGGGGTGTATAATGAAAACATGATGGGAGGCTATATTTGAACGCATATATTTATATATGTAAAAGTTTAACATTACATTTTGAAAAATTACCTGATTCTGTACATTTTTTTTGTACAACCGTAGTATAAATACATGGACATCTTAATTCGTATGTTGTTTAATTAAGACCTATGTAAATGAAAATGTGCCAGGTGAAAAAATGAAAAAGTTGTCAAGTTTAACATAGAAAATAGATTCATTTTTAAATTTCATTTTCCAAGTTCCAAAAGAAAGATTTGAAGAGTAATGGAGGACACAAGCAATTAAAAAAATAATGCATACTACCCAGGAACAAATTGTGTTATATATAGTTTAAATTTACCTATAATTTATTTATTCATGAGAGACATTATACTTTTAAAATAATTATAGCTATCTCCAAGACAAGATCTCATATCACGACTTGTGATGTCGCCTAGAAAATGTGTCTGCTGTGCAGAAAACGTACTACTAACTCTTACAAAGCGCTGAGACAAGGGACTCTCTACATAAAAGTTAACTAAACATATCCTTAAAACAACTTTTGCGTTTACACCTTTTAAACTAGATTTATTATGATGTTGGAATAAGGTGTCCCACAAGTCAATCAACAGTTGATAGTATTGTTAGTATTGACCTGCTGTGATTTTAAACTCACCAATCAGATTAGAGAATTTTCACAAGCGCTTTAAGTTTAAGGATTTTTAAATATTCTCCCAGGACTAACCAACTATCATCTCCAAAAGCGAGACAGACTAAAACGACCCTGTAAACCCGAGAGGCTTACGTAACATCTGGCCAAGAGTCTGCTATGTGCTTATGTGTTTGATAAACTGAGTACAAGATTGCTCAGAGACTCTGTTACACCAGATGAAAGTGATTTAGCTTTGGGAAGCCAGAATTAGAGACTAGGAGAAAGAGACTTGGGTCACAGTCAAGTCACCCAGTGTTTTCTTTGACCCACTACTACTTGAAGTGGAGGTCAGTTACTCGTAGACTTTGTTTCTGTTTGTGGTCAAGTCAGATGTATTCCCTTTGTATATGGTCGAATAAAAGGAAATAATACTTTCTGTGCTGGTGGGAATGAGTGTTTGCTTAATCATTTGAATCAAAAATAGCCACACATTTCTTAATATTTTATGTCCAAAGACTTTCTTGTATTTTTAGTTTGCCAGGCCCCCAGAAGGGCTGTTTTAGCCTTCACTGTCCGTGTACTTGACCAGTTTCAAATATATATATATTTTTTGTGTTTGTTAAACCACACTGTGACCTATAAATTATTCAGTCATAAAAATACATCTAACTTAAGATGATTAGGCTGGTGATTAGTATACTGGTGATGCAGAGTGGTTGGAACAAATTAGAGTGGAAATGAGGTTGCTGCTGAAGTTTTTACATGGAAAAACTTTTTTATTTTTTTTATTTTTTTTATTTTTTTTTTTAGGCATTTGCAGCCTTACGCAGTAGAACATTCGTCCCCATTTATTTAATTTAACCTACATAATTTTATTAAACTCAACGCTTTTTTTTTTCCTATTTGGAACCTTGTCTGAATGGATCTTCTCTGTTCATCATATGGCTTCCCAGTGTGGACAAACACCTTACAGTTCTAGACAGAGCCTTTTGTTTCCTAAAAAGAAGAGTAAATGTGTTTAAGCTGACCAGCAACTCAGTAAAAACACGCTTATTAAACAGGTTGCTGGCTTGAATCCAGATTTAGGCACTACATGGAATTGCCTGCCAAGCTTTAGGTGTCCGTGCAGTGAAGAATGATCTGATCATATCATCCGCTCCTCCTTAATGTAATTGAGTGATGTATAATATATGTCAGACCTATGCCTGAGTGCCACTGTTGCCCTGGGCCCAACGGACAAGCTCATAAAACGCATCTGTTACATACGCACCAGCTTGTGAAAGTTTAGGACATGCTGCGTAATAGGCTTTTCACATTCAGTTTATGGCCATTTAAAAAAAAAAAAAAAAAAAAAAAAACTTAGATAAAAGCTGAAGCCAAGATTCTAGCTGTGGAGTTTCAGGAGCAGCTAAACATGCAATCAGTGACCCGGAAAGCCATGTGTAATTTAATAGAGGCGCACCATTTGATAAAAATTTCAGTAGCGCAACAGGTTAATTTGGAGTATCATTAGAATTATGGTTGTGCCATCTGTTTGTTACATAAATCCCACAAATCAATTCAGTCTTTTATAATTAAACCTAATTTGCAGTGTGAGTGATAATGATTTGGTAATGGTAGTATTTTTTCATGTGTGTGTGCAAAAAAAGCACTATGTTTATTATTAAGTTCACAAATTAATGCATTGTAAAAAAAAAAATGCAAAAAAATGCAATAATAAAGCATTTAACTGTAGGAATAGCAGGGAAGAATCTTGCTGACTCCAGAAGCTCCAATTAACTATTTTTCATCTTGATACATCTTCGGGTTCTCCATTGGATTTGTAGCATCCAAGGTCACAGCCGGACACACACACACATGACTTTCACGCCTTTGCATTGAACTAAATAGACTGCTGACGCAACAGGAATACAGCCTTCGCTTACCCTGATCATGACAATGGACATCTGTCTTACTCCATTGAAGATTTACCACCAGTAATAAAGGCGGCAGTAATGCAGTCTTCGAGCTGTTAGTAGTGACTGGGCCATCGAGACAAGAAAAACAATACAATCATCTGTAATGACTGACGGACTTTCAGAGCAGTGTGTATTGTGCTGGATTTACTGACGTGCGTTTTACTGTGATGTTTCAGTCAGATGTTTCCTGTCCTTGATAAGCTGTAATAATGCAGTAATGGTGTTGGAGAGCCGCAGAGAGGTTAAGGAGTCCTAGCGTAATCCTCAGCACAGTGAGCTGCCAAGCTGTCCTGCTGTGACGGGGATCACGCTGTGATGAGAATGTCAGAGCGCTTTGCTCCTAGCGCAATATGCTCAGGGACAATTACGCCTACTTTGCCTTTACCATTTTAGGAAACTCTTATTAACCTGTTTTTTTTTTTTGTTTGTTTTTTGATGGCAAATGTCCCCACCGAGATAGTAATATCTTAGAGTTTTCACATTGGTTTTAAAGACTAAAAGTGCCTTTTTTGTCAATGAAAAGTGGACACAGAAGAGGTTGCTACTATAATTATGAATTTAAGGTCCTCACAAGTTTAGCATGACAAAACGAATGTGTGTGTTTGTTGACACACAAAATTCACACATCATTACAATGATTTAAGATTTATTCAGATCTTTAAGGGTGAAATCAAAAGCGCTCTGGTCCACAAACTCTTGTTCAAAATGTTGGCCTTCCTATGGATTACATATGAAACTTTTTAAGCTTTAAAGTGTACACACTCTCACACATTGATGGATGTCTGAAGTATCTGCGCACTGTAGTAAGGACAGAGATGAATGTGGCTTTGAGAACAGAATGTGCAAGCAATTATCAGTCGTGTGGCTGGAGGACGGGTTTCCTGGTGGGCCTGCCCATGTGGTGCACAATTGTCAGGGTTGGGGTTAGAAAGCCAAATAGATTTAACAAAGGCTCAACTTTGTCTTTGTCTCAAAGGACTCCTTGTTTTGCCATGAGGTAAATCTGTTTCATCTGTCTATATCCATCTCTGTAGTTCGGGTTGACCGTACCCAAAATGTAAAAGCAGATTGTTTGAATTGCTCATGTCGATGAAACGTAAATTTTGTCCAAAGTTGTAAATGCTTTAGTTTGTGTTTATTGCTTTCATTCTACGGAAATATATAAGTAAATAAAACGTATATGTTAATCCCTTAAAAGCAAGCCAAAGGTTACAGCGACAAAGGAAAAGCTCCCCGAGACAACATGAGGCAGGAACCCTTGAGAGGAACCAAACTTATGTGTGTGGATACACACCAGACAGTGTGATTATAAAGCATTTCCATTCTATAACAGTATTGTGCACATAGTCAGAAAGTGCAGTTGTTTAAAGGAATGTCTGAGCAACCCATGAATATGAGCACGAGTCATTTCTGAACTGGTCATTGATGGATTCCTGGGTGCAAAACTTTTTGCAGCAGTCCTAAAGCTATCCAAAGAAGATCATGAATAGCCATCTTTAGGGTTTTATGAGGGACCATCCATAGTGACCTCATGGTGAGCTCAAGGCTGTACAGTGACCATTCAGGTGAGAAGAACTTTAGAGAGATGTCAAGCGTCAAGGTGAATGATGAGATCTTAAAGGAAAAGCAGTTAGGATCACGGGAAACTTCACGTGTTCAGTTAGAGCTTTTGATTAAATGTTCATTTAAATGATTTAAATTGTGTGCAAAATGCAAGCATGGACCTTTTTCCATTCTGTGTTTGTGTATGTAAAGTTGTCTAAGGAGAATCTATTAATACCACTACTACTAAGTTCCATGACGTTCATGATGACCTTCCTATTAGAATATGACTTAGTAAATCACATGGAAGCAGATCTACAGTTAGTCAGGTAGCTGATTCACTAGAATGTGTGACATGGACAGAAATACAGATAGCTTGGCCATGCTTTGCCGATAATATATAAAGTTGACAATGGGAGATAAGGCTATTAGAGAGCGTACACAGGAAACAGCCGTGACAGGAGCGCTTTGTAGTGTGTGTACCCAAGATGCCGACCGTTCCTTATCTCCAAGATATACGACAGATTTCCTGCTTTCCCTTGGCACCCGTTCAGTGTTTGAAATGTGCCTGGCATTAATACAACACTTGTGGAGGAAGGGACGACCTTATAAGGCTGTTGGATTTGCTCCAGTATCCGTTGAAACAGTCGAAACAGAGAGTAAGTTGCAGAGCGGCAGGTGAGAAAGTGACCTTTATTCCAGAAAATTTCACAACAACAACAAAAGAAAAAAGGAACTTTTTTAAATATGGCACTTTTTTTTTTTTTTTTTTACTGGATATAATGTACAGTGGTATTGAGTAAAGTGTAATAAATCTGGTGAGCAACAAATTTGTTTCCATAATATGAGCCTGAAAGAGGGAGTTTCTCGACTTCCAATAAGGAGTTCTTTCCACATTGGATGTTTAAAAAGTAGGGAAAAAAAAACTTGATTTCCAAGCCTTTACCTCCCACATGACCGGTGTTGTATTTCAACGATTTGTGACAAAGCAGCCCACAGAAGCTAGTTCATTCTAGCATTACTAAAAGTCCTTGACGGATATTTTGCTTTCTTGGCTCAGGTTTTATACCCGAATTTCCTATTTTAATAACCTCAGCTGCCGAGAGAAATCTTGTCCATTGAAAGATCTTTGAACATGAGCCATGAGGTCAGCTGTGTGTAATGGCTTGAGTTTGAACTCTTCCCCATCATTCCCTTATTGTTTACTTGGCCTGACCTGTCTGACTCAGGAAAACCCGATACTCGCCGTCTGTCATGATGAGCACCATTTTTTTTTTCTTTTCTTGTCTTTGTCTTTTAAACCTGTGCAAATGTAGGTTCTATATTCCATATAACGTCAGGATCTGGGTCTTTCTGCGCCATAATAAACAGCAGGCATTCCTTTCAGTAGCGGCATCCTAGCCCACATTCATCTTCTCGGCATGTCGATTATTTCCTAGAAGTAGGACCCAGTGCAGCAACTTGAGACTGGATCAAAGAAACATGTCAGGCATCTGGAGCTGCAGCCGGAGGGCATGACTACACACTCACCTCCTGTTAACGCAGCACAAGTCTCACACGGGAATCTCTCTGGCAGCACGTTCTTCCTCAGCATGTCTGCTGCATACTACTATATAGAAGTTTGCATATTCATTATAAAATCTCCTCGTGCATCAGTACACTCCCCTCTTGAGGATACCAAAGTCTAATACAGGAGTGTCATAGCAGCGCAGTGCCTTAACTTTTAAAGGCTTACTATTTATGCAGGTGGTATTTGAGTATATTGAGTAAGGATTTCTCCACCAGAGGAAAATGGATTCTTTTTTTATTTTATTTTCCTATTTATGTCCAAAAGCATCTGTTAAGCAATAAACAGGCTTGTGCGATTATTGATTTTTCCCTCTCTTCCCTCGCCCGTCATCTCTTTTAAAATACCGTGATAAATAATTTAATCATGCAGAACCGATAGTGTAATAAAGACAGGAAAATGAGCATTTACACTATTTGAATTTTAATACTTTTAATAGAAAAGGACCGTGTAATAATATTACCAGCTGTGCAGGAACTGTTGGCCTGCAGCTGCGATCGCAACCACTCAGCTGGAGGGTGGAATTTTAGGCAAATCCACAGACGTAAAGAGTAAGGGCAATTTGCAGTAATATAGCAATTCCTTTTTGATCATTATTGCAAATTAATGTCTAATGTCCACATGGGCAACACACCTGCAGGGACTGTCTCTCTCTGTCTTAGCATCTATCTATATATCTTACAGTCTTTCTTTCTCTATCTTGCAGTCCCTCTCTTTTTTCCATCACTCTCTATTGAATTCTTTCTCTCTTTTTCTATTTTGCAGTCTCTCTCTCTCTCTCTCTCTCTCTCTCTCTCTCTCTCTGTCTCTCTCCCTCTCTATTTTGCAGTCTCTCCCTGTTTATCTCTTTTATTTCTCTCAAAAGTACATATGCAATCCCTCTAATAATTTTCATAATTATTTGTAATTTTGTATTTCATCAATATTTTGTATTTGACACGTTATTGAAATCATGTTTAATATTTTTACAACTGGCATCCCTTATACATACGGTTAGCTGATATTAGCTATATACTTCTCTAATGTCTCCCCGTTAACCGTGACTGAAAGCGAGAGGACCCGCATGGTGGTCATGGGAAGGACTTTCAGGCGTTGTCAGTCAGTATTGAGAGTTCGGAACACCTGTGCACATCAGTCCAGATTCACATTTCTGTTGGGTCTTGAAGAGAAGACTTCTCGTCAAGCATATTTTTTGGGGCGATATTTTATTTTACATATTTTATTAGCGCTCCATATAAACCATAACAATGTTTAATTTTTCTCTTTCTCTTTTAAAGTAAAAAAAAAAACTGAGACTGGAGATTAAACCGTATATGGAAACTTACTAGGTATGATTCCAGAATTATTGGCACCCTTTCAAAAAATTAAATCATTAAACCAACCTTTTTTTGCCTTAATTTTCTTTAAACACTTTATCTCACCTTGATTAAACTCAACCCCCCTTTAATCATAATCAGTTGTTGTGGCCATCCTGTACCTGTCACGCAGGTGTGATATTCGGATGTACCGATCCTGTGCAGGTGTTGTTACACGTGGTCTTCCACTGCGAGGATGATCAGCTGTCCTTCCTGTCTCCCTGTAGCGCCGTCTTAGGCGTCTCACAGTGCGGACATGGCAATTTATTGCCCTAGTCACATCAGCAGTCCTCATGCCTCCATGCAGCATGCCTAATGCACGTTCACGCAGATGAGCAGGGACCCTGGGCATCTTTCTTTGGGTGTTTTTCACAGTCGGTAGACAAGTCTCTTTAGTGTCCTGCGTTTTTAGAACTGTGACCTTAAATGCCTACTTTCTGTAAGCTGTTAAGGTCTTAACGACCATTCCACAGGTGCATGTTAATTAATTGATTATGGTTAATTGAACATGCATGGAACACATTGTTTAAACCCATTGATAAACATTGATTTTTACAACATTATTGTTAAAATACACAGTCCTGAAAAAGGGACGTTTCTTATTTTGCTGAGCATATTTCAAAAAATATGATTTCATCCCCTCGTGGTGTTCATTTTAGATATTTTTTGCCCATCATTATAAGGGTTGCCAGATGTACTGGAGTTACTTCATTACTGTACATCGTTTAAAAAAATCTTCTGTTTGAGGAAATGTTTCTATTTGAGAAGTTGATGTCCATTACTAAATAAATGCATGCATTAATATCTTTCCACCAATGCTGAATAAGATATCGCCCTCTCGATTGGCCCTTATTTACTTTTTGACCTTTAATTCTGTTAAACTTTACGATTACTCAGCCAAGTTTTGCCCTCTCTTGTAACCCTGGGTGGTGCACAAGCCACCAAAAGTTGATGCAATTCTGTTTCTTAGAACAGACAGTCCACACAGAGGATCTGATCAGATATTTTAACAGCTACATCTCATTACAAAGACGGTTTTGCGGCTACAAATGACATTTTTGTTGACTGTTAGGTGATTGTCAGTTTATTGTTCTTTCAGGAACTTAAATATACATTGGATAAACTATACAGGAGCACACTAACCACACACATTTAGGAGGCCAAAAGTAATTATACGCTTGGTTGCACAGTTATTTCCTGACTACTATCGCTGGTGTCGCTGGTATCTGCTCTGACACTGAATGTGTACTGTAAAGTGTGGGAAGTAGAATTGGTGCATGGCTGATGTGCTAACGTTCTAATAAAGTTAATATTTATGTGGGCAGTCATGTGCAGGTACATACATGTACAAAGTATGAACCTAAAGCTTATATAAGCTTCACTCTCACCGTCCCTCCCACATAATTATCTAAGCTACGCATTCCTTTTCTGAGTGAAGCCTCTTTGTCTCTGAGCAGCCTAGCAAGTGAACACAAAGTTCATTTTCTTTCTTTTTTTTTTAACCTCCGTGGTCTTTGCAACATGTGTCTAGACCTATAGGTTCTGTTTCATCTTATTTCCAAATACCTAAAACCCACCATTCTGTCACAGCGTGCGAGTGTGGGATATGCGGTGGACAGTTCTCACAGTTTCTGAATCGTGTTTCATTCAAGCATTCATAAAACGGTTAACATGAAAAAAAAAAAGGGAAAAAAGGTTTACAAGCAGACAGTGGAGTTGAAAGAATGCAATTACTCTGAAGAGAATGAAGAAACTGCTGCGGGTTATTGGGCTTGTTGCTACAGTGATAATAATAATTTGAAAACTTTATTTCAATAACATGAATTATTTCTTTAGTTTAAAGATGTGATGAAATATGTTACCATCGGTGCAGTGTGTATGTATGTATGTGTATGTATATAAAACTGAAGTGAACTCCGGAATTTAATTTATTGACCGAAAATGAACCGATCCATATTTGCCTATACAGGTCAAGACCGGTTTGTTCAAAGTAAACTGTGCGTTTGTGCTTCCTGCTAGTGATCCAAAAGACAAGAAGGATGTTGGGATATGGATATACAAGCACGAAAGTGTAAATAAAATGTCCATGTGATGATTTTAGCAGTTTGGCAGTTTGTGGGCAGCTGCTCAGTTCGCCGTGAAGAGTAGATAATGCCTCATAATCTCTGTTACATAACCGCCACACTCGCGCTTTGTTTTGATTTGATTGGATATCCCCTGATGCTGGTCCAGCCGGTGGTTTCCCGCAAAAACAAAGCCGTAACCAAAGCAGCTTTCCTCAGTTCTCTAGTTAAACAAATGTCGTTGCATTTTTTTTTTTTGCACAACTGTGTGTGATTGTTTCCATGGATTCCAGGAAGCAGGATAGCCTTTCAGGGACACAAGCTTCCAAACGTGTCGTCTCGATACTGCTTACAGTGTACATGGCATTGTTTGGCCTTGTCATTACAGAGGAAGGGTATCAGTATAATAGCGAGTAACCGCTGTATAGTCAAGAGAAAATCAGCGTCAATGTGGATCAGCGTTTTAAACCGATAGTGTTTAAACATGTTGCATTTTAAAGCTGTGAAGAACTGGAAAGATTTTAGACGAGAAAATGAACCGGACTGAATGCAGCATTACAACGGCATTTAGCCCCTAAATGGGGAAGTTGTCTACTTCCTTTCTGCACAACTGTATCTCAAAATAGCAATAAGTATTGTTGAGTAATATGTTTAACCGTGGCACTTCTGTCAGGCAAAAAAAAAGAAAGACGTTTCTGTCTACTCAACACCAAGCTTTAAAAAAAATCCACTCGATTAAGGAACATTTTGCACACAAGATCATGTCACACTAACCCGGAAATTATAGTTTTTTCATAATGAATATCAGAATAGTTTAATAATTTATGTACAACAGCAGCTTAGGTTGTTTTTTAAATAATAATAATAATACGCTTGTATTAAAGCACATATAAAAAACTAGAGTAGTTACTTGATCAGTTATTAAGCTACATATTCTAAGACTAATAATAATATAACTAAACCATAGGGGGTCTCCATATATATGTACACTTCCACTACAGGGGATTGTACAGGGTACCTGGCTTTTCATTTGCCCTCTATGATCGTTGTTCTTATTTCACGTTAGTTCACATCCAGCAAGCTGCACTATCGCCACAAGATGTGTCAATGCTTTGTGCATTATTTAAAAGGCACCTTTTATGAAAAATTCACATTTTCCCTCTTTTTAGACATACAGATGGGGGGAAAAAGCATGAGCATTTTTTTTATGAGAAAAAAAACATTCCCTGTTTTGTTGTATTGGCCAATTAGATTTTCTGCCTATTGTGACCTCATACAAGAGGAGACGCTCCCCGGCTTGTTGCTCAGCTCTTCTGTTTTCCGGAGGTTGGGTGTGGCTCAGCAGTAGCTCATTTACATAAACACCAAAATGGCATGTTTGGAGAAGGAGTGGAACAGAGGGGGTTTGAGGTACATAACTTAAAAGTTACTTTAGTTGGACCATGAACACACATCGATGGGGAGCATTGAGACCTGTGTTAATTTGTTAAAGAAATATTAAAATAAATAAATAAGACCTTTAATTAGGCAAACGGAGGGGGCTGGTGAGGAAACAGCTGTTTAAACCTGCTAATTTGTTGTTTAAAACGGAAGGAAGATCTGTATACAGATGTTCCACTATATTGAATGTGATCATAAATTCATGAAAGCCGTGCAATTCATTAATCAATTACAAAATGAAATAATTAGCAAATCGCTGTGGCATTTGAGGAATAAGACCCTCTGTGATGTGCCTTTGTTGAAAAATAATCCGCTTGAGAAGCATTTTATTTCTTGTTTATATGTACATTACTGTAGCCTGTGGTGAGCTCTGGGATGATGAAACCCATAATCACCAGTACAAACCCACTTTATTGCGTTTATTAGCTCACCTTAACACAGGACTCAGGAAGCAGGAGCAGGTGTGCTTTGTTTGGAAATATTGCATTCGGTTAATCATTAGAAGGAGGAATCTATGCAGAACCGAGCGAATGCCGAATGCACATTGTTTGTCTGAAATTATATTCCAGAATGAGTTTCCCGTGCAGTGACTGGTTTTACAGTAGAATGAAAAAATGTTATACATGCAGTACGTGCAGGACATTTATATGTATAATATGTTAAGATCACTTGATTGTCAATTTTTACAATTTTAATTGTGATTGTCATCACAATGCACTTTGCGTTAAGGAGACATACCTGCTTTATTTTACGTGTAAGGAATTGCTATTTTATACCCAAGGCTGAAGGCTGTCCTTCTGTGACGGTGTATACCACTTTGCCATATGGTTGAACATTATGGCACCTGACCTTTTTCCCACCACCCCAACACACACACACACACGCACAGTGTTTCTAAACTACAGCTCAGTCCCCAGTCACTTTCAGCTTCAAGAATTTCTCTCTTTCTCTTACTCACTCACTCACACATGCACATAGGTCAAGAGATTGGTACGAACTCCCACAATTCATTGGAAGCACCAGCTTCCCCCTCCCTCCCCCTGCTTCTGTCCCCCTTGCACTCCTCCACTTTCTCCCTTTTCTCTCGCTCTCCTTTTTATCTCTCTTCCTTTCCCCTTCTCTCCCAATCAGTAAAGGGCAATAAAGCACTTCAGCTCTGCTCTTATCTTCATCCCTGTGCTCGTCTTTAAAGACACGTTACGGAAGTTCCCACACACATATAAAGTCGTTGGAGAATTTGGGCCCATGGATCAAATTTCATACCAACTGTAGTGGGTTAGCAGTACATGGTCTGCCCGGAATGCTATAATTGCATGTGTGAGGATTAAAAAAAATAATAAAAAAAAACAAACAGATCTTTTTAATGGGCAATAAACAAACTGAGTGGTAAAAGTGCTATAGGGAGTGAAAGAGTCATCCTGGGAGAATGTTGGTGTTAAATCTAAAGCAATGAGTCGTTAAATTTAACACAAAGTATAGAAAAGCGTCGTGTTGGAATGTAATGGAATACGGCATTAAGAGAAAATTTCACCCGAGCGTAAAACATACTTGAAACTTGATGTGCTTCGTCACATTGACAGAAAGTAACCTTCAGTACAAAGAGCTTTTTTAGTTGATGGTCTCTCTTTTCTGACGCACATTGTTCTTTTTATTTTAAAACACAGCATTTTTGCCAGTAGTCACAACCCCATAAATAGGGTTATGGAAAGTTTATCATGGGGCGATAACTGAACGTAAATACACGCTAGGATTCTTAATGAGGACGTCAGCTCACTCGGGCCACATGGGTAGTAAAATATATACTGTAGTTGGTAATCGAGTTATCTTATATCTAACATATTGTACAAAATGTTCCACGTCTCCAGAGCTGCGTCAGCGGCGGTAGGTATTTGAGTTTTAAAGTAAACTCCTCGCCTGTGCACCATAGTTCTTGGAATGCAGTTTTATACACTTGATTAGCTTTTACTGCCTGGAATGTCTTCGTACTTGAGAGTTTTATTGTCCCGGCGGCACTTTCAAGCCCACATTGTCATTACTCTTTGAAGATATGGCCAGGGGGAAGTGCAGTACACGATTTCCCAACTCTATCACACCAACTAATTCTGCTTTCTCATGACTTGGGCTACAAAGCTGACCTGATTGTTCGTGTTTTTTTTCCTTTCTTTTTTTCTTTTACACAACAGTCAGTTAAAGAAGCTAGGCGGTGGTTTATAGAGACCAACTTTTTTTTTTTTTTACCAAAATTCAGTTTAATTGAATTTTATTTGTATAGTGCTTTTAACAGTGTAGTCCTTACAGAACAGAAATATTAGATACATTTGAAATGAATAATGTTTGAATAATAACTTCGTCAGTTTGGTCCTAATCCTAATGAACGATGGGAAAAATAAAACTTTCCCTGAGATGACTTGAGGAAGAAACTGAGAGGAACCACTCAAAAGGGAACCATCTTCATTTTGATAATGCTGGATATTATGACAATAAATAAACCGTGATATGTCTGTAGTATGGTCAAAAGAGCAGTTGTATAACAGGAAATGTGTTTTAGTTATTACGAGGTCTACTTAAAGGTTATCAACCGGCCACTGATGAAGACTTGGGTGCAAAACTCTGACCGATTGTAGTCACCCCTGAAAAACTGTCTGTCAGTGCAGTCCAAATCCATCTTCATGGTTTCTAAGTAGAACCTTAGTTAATTTAGTTATCACATTCATCTTTAAGCCGAACAAATGTGGCCATCCTCAGCAGCATTGAGTGATTTCCAGGTGATGAGAACTCCAACTAGAAGTGAGGCATCAAATGACTGAGAGAAAAATTACTAAGATTCCAGCTGTCTACTGGGTTTCAGAGGTCACGTGACACTTTCTTTTGCATGACTCCAGTCTTAGTAAGGTTTTTGGCACACCACAAGCCACCAATTGTTTTGGTGCTCCTTGCAATAGATTCTCTGAACCGGTATCAGAGGAACGGAACCCGCTCCTCCACGTGATGGTCTGAAATCTTCCATAGATGTTACACTGGGTTGAGATTTGGTGACCACAATCAGCCAATAGCCATCTGACTGACATGTATAAGTGACACCATTATCCTTGAAGAGACCATTCTGATTAGGACAGAACTCATCATCCTAGGATAAAGCTGATCAATGAGAAGATCAACTTTGTATTGATTTGCAGCGATGCTTTTCTCTAATGGCGTGAAACCATGCCAGCAAAATCTTGCCATCAGAGTAACAGAGGGAGCCATTACATCATTCTTAAATACATCGCCAGTTTTTATGCAACTTCCATATAAATGTATGAATGGTCACATGACACAGGATTGTATGTAGTTCTTTCTTTGAATCAACAATCAGTAAGGAATCACAGTGCATCAAGGGGTGTTTAATCATGGACATCCCTTGTCTTGAGAACTGTGAAGCTCTTTTTATTTAACAATTGATTTAATTTATTTGACACTTAGTTTAGTCTTCAGCTCAGGAAAGATGATTTTACCAATGTCCTAATCTATTTTAGTTTTCCGTGCTTAGCATGTCCATAGTTGTTTTGTTTTTTTTAACACAAGGAGAATAAAAGTTAATACAGATTTCCATAGGTGCTTAGGGAGCCTATTGTGCTCCTCACGTTTGTTTGATGTATGGGGCCGAAGGAAGTTACTCACATTGCACTAGAATAAGCCAGTGTTATTGGGTCTAATTCATCTATTCTATCTCATCAAAGGGCAGCTCATGTTTCGAATGCAGAGCTGAAATCAAATCCTCTATAAGTAAGCTGTGAACGCAGCTAGCTCATAATTATTCAGTCAGGATTGGTAATTGATATAACGGTATTCAAGCATTAAGATGTAATGGTAGAACAGTCTGCTATTGAGTTACAGAAAAGCTGGGCTTGACTAATTCCTCTGAATCGGAGCAGGATCTTAATGTTTGCTTTCTCTCTCTCTCTCTTTCTCTCTCTTGTAGACACACAAACATACAGAGGTGGCAGTGAAAGTTTGATCTGAAAATCATCAAGCTGTTGGAAGTGCTCTTAGTATTTGCAGTAAAAAGGAAAAAAAAAAACCCAGCCGAAAACACATTCGGTAATCGACTGTTGGCTGTGTATTCTGGCTGGTGCTTGTACATTTGTAACCCTGCCCATGTTTGATTACCAAAACCCTTTCAGTGCCATATCGGCTTCATTCAAAACACTCCCTTCAGCTTTCATGATAATGTCACAACTTTCAGACTGACTAATCTTTTTAGTCTTTAGACATATAGGTGTAGTCTAGGGACTCTCAGACACCCCAGACCCCAATAATCCGACCGAGACCGATTATTAAACCGATTTCTTACAATTCCCATCGCAGACTTTTGAATAATATGGTGATGTCATCTGCTTTACCATCCAAAGCATGGCGTGCATCTGATTTAAACATTTTTCAGTCGGTAAATCAATTCCCCTGCCATGCCTGTACACTAGGACAAGGACAGCAGTCCGTTTAAAGAAGTGTTCACACACTGCTCTACTGTACATCATATAAATGAGTACGGTATGATGCACACGTTGTTATTTATTGAACCCCATTAGCCAATGCTTTGCAACCATGGACGAATCAGAGATGGTGGAGTGTATCTAGTACTTCTTCATGTACTAAATCTGTTGCTCATAATAGCTAAACACATTTTCAGAAATTTCACATTTAACTTCAAAGCCCTCTTCTGCATACACAAGCTTAAAGACATCATGATTGACTCGTGTCTCTCTCATGCCGTCCAGTTTAGCCTTCGGAGACTCCGTGTCCGGACAGTACTGTGCAATAAATCTTAGACAAAAAATTAACTGTATTTCAAATGTTATATTTGTCTATCATGTTTGTATTATGATGTACAAAACCCTTCGCTATTTTCAAACCTACCTAAAACAGACTAGTTTTCAGATGAAAACAAAAAGAAAAAACTTACGTCGGGTCCTGTGATGAAGTTACCAGAAGATTTGTATACAGTATATACTCTACCGGTTGTATTACAGATAAGACTTTTGCACAGTACTGTACGCATGGCTGTAGTATTGTCCTCAACCATGGAACCTCAATCTTCCATGATAGTGCAGACTTGTTTTTTTGTTTTTTTTATTCAGCATGCACAATCAATGTGTTGAATATGGGTTGCTCTGTATTATTAAAAAGATTAGAAACCCTTGTCTAGTTAAATAGCTTTCTATGATTAACACGAATCATTGGCTTAGAGGTGTCATTTAGGGTTAAGCCTATTGGTATGCAAAACCTCTTGTAAATGTTCCTTAGTGACTGTTAATAAGATTGCAGTGCAATGCGGGCATCTCCGAGAACTGCTTCTTACTGCAATAATCTCAGCCCGGCCGTGCCCTAAGGGTCATCACGGCTCTCCGGAGGGATCGGACACAGGCCCGGCATTGTTTTCACGTCTGTACGAGTGACAGCTGGAGACTGAGGTGTTATGGGAAGTCGGAGGGAGAAACAGAGGTGCTCGGGAGGGGCCGCACAAGAGGCTTCTGTTGTATTGGAACTTTCCTGACCCTGTTCTCTCGCTCCCCTTACACACACTCTAAACACTGTGGCCCACGAGAGATGGAACGCAGCACACATGTCTAAATGAGTGTTTTCGTTTTCAGTCATCTGTATAACACAAGCATTTGCGGTTGAACATTTGGTTCGTATCCTGCTGCCCCCTGCGTATAAGGTAAAGGACTTTCGATCGCTTTCTGACTTTCCGCTTTCTCAGGTCAACACCGCATCAGTGCTGCCTTTGTTGAGAGGAAGTTCACGAGCAAGGCTTTGTGCAGGAGTGACGCCAGGCTGCTTCTGTGTGCATGTGTGTGTGTGTATATCTTGCTGGGAAGTGAAAGATTAAGGTTTTTGCATTAATTACCATATCAGAGGAAAGTCCCCTCAAAGCTAGTAAGACAAATGTACACACGCTAATTGATACATCTGTACAGAAGCACATTTGCACGTCTGCATTTTAAGCTAAAGACAGGGTTTGTGCTGCATGCTGCGCCCTAAGATGCCAACTTGTGTGTCCTTGGCTTTTATGCCGCTGCCCATCATGCGAAGGGTAATTGGTTGGCAGCGAGGTGTGTTTGGTCGCCTGCCTAGAAATAATGTGACGCGGTGCTGTGTCCGGGATTTTAAAGTAATATTCTCAAGTATGAGCTATAATATTTTTTATTATTTTAAAGAAAGTATATAAGCTCCCTCACATCTGTATATAGAAATGCACAGCATGAGGTGTTTCATCTTTGTGTGACACCTTACATACAATATGACCATATTAATGCAAATGTATATTTCTAAACAGAAATCTGCAATCATTATATAGTGGCGCTTTTTTTTTTAATCTAAAATGTAACACTTTACATTTGATCCTGCAAGATTGGTGACTTTGATTTTTTTTTTTTTTTTTAATCCACTAGTGTGAAAGCTGTAGCTCACAACTAGATTTAAAACAAAAAGAAAATCGTGGATTTAAACACTACTTGCCTGTTACGGATGAGTGGAAACGCATGAGCAATTCTTTCCTTGAGATTTGACTTCTAATTGCTCGCAGTTTCGTCCCATCCGTGAGAGCACTATTTCAAATCAAAGTCACATCCATGTTGTCTTGTCTTTATTATTCCCGCAGTGAAACTCGCCTTTGTTTTGGCTCAGAGATACTTAATTCCGTTATGGATTTAGTGTGTGTGTGTGTGTTTTGCAGTGTCTTTGAGGCGTCCTATTGGAGTACAAGAGACAAGAGATTTAAATTGCTGTTCAAACACTGGGGAAAGTGGTCTTTAAGCGGCGCAGACGGAGACGCACTTCAGCACGAGATATGATTTATAACGTGACATTTCAACATCAAAAAGCAACAGTAGAAAGCAGTCGGTTCCAAAACAAATACGGTCGACGGGTTAAAGCACGGGGATAATTTATTTCATGTAAATATTTGCCGGATCTCTTTGTTTATCAAACGAGCCATTTATCGCGCGAGTGGGAAACACTAAACTTAAGCAAATCACCGGCACGCTGTGGCTCATCAGCACGTGTGAACGTGAGTCAGTTTGTTATGAAAACAACATGAGGTGTTGGTGTTGAGCATGGAGCCATTCTCGTTCAGCCGTCAGCTTCACTTCACGTTTATTCAACCAGGTGTGAAGAACCAGCAACCAGCATCTACACACGTTGTCCAACACTTTCAAACGGGTATGACTCCCTCCCTCTGAATTTAGTCACATTCAGCTCTGTCTGTAAACAATTAGGGATAAAATTAGCTCTGCTTTATACTGGCCTGAGGTCAACGCCGAATTTTCCCGCTCTATCCAACCACTGCTCCAGAGCTTTTAGATGTCATTTGACATTTTGCTTGTGCTGAGAGAGCAAAACGACTTTACGAATCATGACGAGACGTTACACTTCAGTCTTGAGGAAGAAAGCCTTTTTATGAGCAGAATGCAAAATAAAGCGTCTTGTTTTTCCCCCTCATTTAAAAGCCAGGATCAAGCTCAGACCTCATTCCCTCAGGAGGACGTGCCAATTGCGGTGAAACATTTAGCACACACCAAATCGTCATGGACGTTTAAATGGCGATAAAAGCTCAGGCAGTTACTGTGCTCTGAATATTTAATATTGACACATGCCTGCTTTCAAGAATAGCACTATTATTTTTTTTGTGCCATTGTGTGTCTGAGAGGTCATTAAGAGAGGGAGAGAGAGAGAGAAATCACATGACAGGCTTTTAGGACATTTGTTGGTATAAGGACCGGCCCCACATGGCTGAGTGTTGTTTTGAGGGCAGCTCCTGTTTTCCCAGTGATTCACTCTCAAATCATTCACAGAGCCATTTGTTGAGCAGTTAAAGGGAAGTGTTGCTTCCTGCCTATAAAAGTTCACTCGATACAAGGCTTACAAGCCTAGAATTCCAAGGCAAGCTATAAGCAATATCATCAAAAAACGTGATGCAGATGTTACGATTACAAATAATTTGGTAACAAAAGCAATTGTTTCCTTTTTTTAGCTTTAAATTTGACTTTAGACTTCTTTGCCTTAAATTTCTTGTTTGTCTTTTTTCTTTTCTCCTTCTTATGCTGTATTTGAATGATGTTCCTACTTGTATTTTCCAACTTAAAAAAAAGCAAAGAAAACCTCAACATTGGAATTCTTCAAAGCTCAAAAATAATTTTTGCATTACAATTTCATTATTCGTAAAATTTCATCTTTTTTGGTTTTGATCATTTTAATTCAGTTTCCTATTCAAAATCAATTCACGGTTTTTCTAAAGTTTTGGTAAACCTCAAAATTGTTACATTTTAAAATTGGCCAGTTCCTTAAAAAAAATTCCAGTCTCTGCAGAAAATGCAAACCGATTTCATCTTTCGTGCTTCGTGAGAGTATCGCTTCTTCTAATTTAGCTTATGGCATGTTGCTGCAATACTGCTACCTTTATACTGGAGTTTGAATCAAAAGTTGGTCAGGAGGAAAAAAAAGCTAATAACTTTGTAAGAGATATGACGGCAACAGGAAAAACTAATTACACAGGTTGTTCGATGCATATTAGGTACTTGTCGTAATTGTAGTAAAGTAATATTTAAAAAATAGTTGGGAATGCAGCCAACAATTCAGGCAACTTAAGGCAAATCAGACAATTAACATTAGCTGTATGGAATAAAAAAATAATAATAAAGAAAAGTAGCAATGCCCCAAAAATCTAATTGAATCAAATCAACAGTCATCATAATTCACAGTATGTAATTGTAATTGCCCCCCCCCCTCACTTTCTACATTCAAAACACACAAAGGTTGAAATAAAATGTCATTCATAAAGTTATTTTTATTATACCCCAGGTTAATATACTGCAGTTTTGACTGACACATCTTCTGATTGTAGCTCGTTGAGTGTATAGTTACTGAGATAATGAGTGTTCACTGTAATGTGACTGGTTTGGCTTGTAAGTTGATTGATTGGATATGAAGACTACATTTGAAAGATTTAAATTCTTAGCAGGTCATCTTTACAGCATTCTACCAAACCTCTTATGATGTCATAAAGGGTGTGGTCCTTCAAAGCAAGTAAGTGAATGAAAGGGAGGAAAAAATAGCAATAAAAGTGCCTTAAGAGCCTGTTAACCTTCTATTTCTTAAGCCTCATGCTGTGTTCAGATTTTGTACTCAGGGTCAAATTGACCGCCATCATAGAGATATTTAAATCTAAATGATCCAGTGGGAAGGTGAAACAATGAATTGTCCTATTCTTTCTCATGTGGGTCAAATTGACACGAACATAGCACTAATCCGAAGCTAAACATCAGCAGCAGTAGTTATAATACAAATATTCAGTTATAGTGAAAATGTAAAAAAAATAAAATAAATAGTAAAATGTTCGGTTTCTTTTAGCATTTCTTAATAGCTGTCTGTGTAGAATTCCAGATGGAGATTCTGATCATGTTTTGTGCAGAGCTATAGCTCAAGGAGTGGGCGTGGCCGAGTGTGAGAAATCTTTATGGGTCTATGGCTTCCTCTGAAATTCATCCAGAAGTCATAAACAAAGGAATTTTTATAGCTTGCGTGTTGCATTTGCAACATCTAATCTAATGACGTTTTTGAGTACAGGATATTGAGCTCGAATTACTCGGTCGCATTCTCATTTTCTCCCAAAAGCATCCTGGTAGGTGGACACCGTATTGTGTGAAATGTGAAATTTCCATCATACAGTACATATGATACAATGTATTACTTACTTATAAAAAAAGAAAGGGGGAAATAAACAAGATCAGAGATCAAAGGTTTGGATATTCTATTTAAAAGTAGCCATGCATTTATTTATTTATTTATTAATAATAGAGATAAAGCAGATGGATGAATAGATTTAAAAGATTTAGCTGGGTGAAGCAGATTTCGATTTGATAGACTCGCGAAGCACTTGAGAAAGTGCAGCACATTCAGGTTCTCTCGTTTACAGCCACTCATAAAATGTGGTCATTAATATTTTAGTGGGTTTTCTCTCCGAGTATCAGTATTATCGCTGCAGTATTCCCGCTCCTGTCCATGTAGAATAAAAGGGCCGAATAGACGGTCTTGGCATGGATTACCTTTCTGCATCTGTAAGCTAAAAAGAATACACCGGGGAGCACCGAGAAGCGCTTCTGAAAAGTGAACATTTTGCACCGATTCAGGATTACTGGCCTTAAGAGAGCCGAGCAGAGAGCCAAGTGATGAAGACGTAGCCTCGCCTCGCCTCAGAATCTCAGCCAGCCATCACACTGAGAAGTATGTGCACGCTGAAGGGAGGGAGAGAGGGAAGAAACACAAATCACTCATGCACCAAGATCCCAGGACACAGCTTTACTGTCACATCCATAACATGTCACCAATTATGTGTGTGTGTAATGAACATGAATATAGGTAGGGTTTTTTTGTCAGTGAAGAAATCAAATAATACTTATTACACAAGTTTTTTTTTTTTTTCTTTCTTTTTCATATTTGGTATTGGGAAGTAACATTAATCCAGTAGTACAATTTAAAATCACATACAGTATGCAGCTGCCTGTTTGCCCTAAAGTGCATCTTCATTTGTAATTCTTTTCTTGACATTATGGAATCATGAGACCTCATGATACAAAGCACATCATTGTCAGGCTATTGATTGCTCTTAGATTTAATCCTCATATCTAATAGCATGACCAGCTGTCCCTGGAAACAACAAAGTGCTCGGACAGAGTTGAAACTTCTGGTCCGACTCCCCAGAGAGACAGCAGACCGAGAAGTGTTGATGCAGTTATGTCTACGCGCCGCAGTCCTGTCTACACCACTGTCTAATTGCCGAGCACAGACGGAGGCTGCCGGGTTGTTTTGACTGTAGCGGATTAGCTATACGCTACCTAATTACAGTAATGCGCTTTCATGGTGACAGCTGGGCCACTGCCACCGGACTGCGGAGAGAGGACCGCAACAACAAGCCTGCTTTAGTCGCTTCACCATTCCATCGATATATAACTTTAAGATGAAAGTGACCTTTCGGTTTTGGTTGAAATTGCCATCAGACTTGAGCTGAGAATACGTTTTTTGTTGGGTTTTTTTCCTGGTAAAAATGTTTGAATGTGTTCAATAGAAATACACACAGATATAACGTGTCCGTGTCAGGAAGTCGTGTGTTGGCCAACTGCTAAACCACAGGATGTCCTTACATCGATGAGGAAATACCTTGAATGTGTTTTTTTTTTTTCGCTGTTGTTTTTTTGCATTAATAGGATTTCGCTCAAACCTGACCTCCTTTTTCCCCACTTTCACGTATTTCGAACTATTTTTAGCTCATGCACCATCTCCCGTAAAAGATTGTTCACAAGGGATGTTCATTGTTACCTGTGTACCATCAACTTCCTCCGGTCTGGATTTAAGATTAGCGCCATGCAGTTCATCTGCTGCATGTTTCCTGTGACATGATGACCCTGTCTGCTGCGCTGCTGCCACCTACAGCTCCCTGTCTGCACTTGACGCATCTCAAGCTGCTCAGACCTAAAGACAAACAAAAGAGCAGCCGGTGTTTCCGTATACATTATTTTTTTTGATTACTTCCACTATCTTCATCCGGATGCATGAGAGTCCTTCCGCTTCCCGCCTCGGCCGTGACAGGTGCTGAGTTCAGATCCGCCTGAATCATCGAGCGCACTACATTGGAATGACGTTACTCATCCAGGGCCACAGTTCCTCCTGGGGTTTATATCTTGATACGTTAAAACCCACAAACTGACGATCCATTCATGATCCTGGATGTTTCAGTGGTCAGATTGATGATCTGAAGTTAAGGAAGATAGAGGAAATGGCCCTGCGGAGAGGAATGTTGGAAAGGAAGTGAGGAAAGTTATTGTTTTAAATGACAGAAGTAGTTCACTGCTTTCACTCCCCGCTGCTTCGGAGGGCAGTCTAGTGCCGATTATATTTGTACCTCAGAAATGCAGCTGTAATCAAAACAACTGCTGACTGTAAAGTCCTCACGCTTGACATTTCCTTTTGGTTAAAAACCACTTTACATATTAAATGGACTTGATTAGGTTTTAGCTTTCTCCTCGTGAACACTATGTACAATCAGTTTATTCTTTTTCCTTCTTCTTCTTTTTTTTAAATTAGATTTTTTAGAATAATTTTTTTCTCGTCCAAAATGTTCCACGAAAAGCTTTTTATATTGTATTTCTCCTTTCGCTTTTTTTTTTCCCATTATTTCAGTTTCATTTTTGGGGCTACGACGAGTGAACGACCCAGCCGTTTATCAGCAATTACTGAGCAGAAACATTTAAGGTCGAGGATAGGTGATTTACGAGTGACGTACTGGCGCCACGCTTTCCCCCGCGTGCAATCCCTTCTCTCATAAAATACGATATGGGCCGTGACAAGCTCGGAGGTTGGCAATGACCTGCTGAAAGTCTGCCCTAGAAGAGAACCTTCCTCTGCACACTGTGTAATACAGAGACAAGGATTTAATCACACGCCTGTTGAAGCTGTTTTCCCTCTGAGGCCTCTTTATTTACCCTCCCACGGTGGCATTCTCACTTGTTCTCCCAAGCACTTCTGAGGTGACTTTGTTTGTTTGTTTGTTTGGTCGTGCTGACACCGGCGCTGAAGACGAGCGTAAGTAATCTTACTGCCATATGGTGTTTGGTCTGCTTTGTAGTGGCCACCCTTGGAGATGGCGCTCTGGAATTACAGGTCACACACATACATAGTGGGCCAGACACACACACACACACATACACACAGGCTGACAGGAAGTCATCGCCAGTGCCTCTTACCGTCTGAGTGTACAGCTAGGGTGTGTAAACAGACAGTCATTTGGCCCTGTACCAGGCACCCTCGGAGAAAGTATCTTGATCAGTCAGGAAAACCATTAAGAAAACAGTGTGTGTTCAGCTCGGAGGAAGTGTCAGCCGGCGCAGTGTGATACTGAGGTATTGAAATTAAACAGACGCTCGGTGTGGGATCGAGTTTTCCCATGGAGATCAGATCCATGAGCGTATTACTCACCATGACGGTAAACCCTCGCCTTCTGATGTGATCCTCACAATCCTTCGCCTTCCCTCAGTGTGATCTTTTTTTTCCACTACACAGTCAGCTGACCCTCGCTGACCAATCGGCAGCGGATTACGCGCGCTGCATTCCATCTGCCTGAGAGGGAAAGTGGGTTCCTGTTTCAGCCAGCTGAGAGTGAGAATGCAATGCGGCGCCTTCGCCGGCTTTTTCTCTCGCATAGTTTTGGCCTCTCGGCCCATTTGGCAGGGAACATGGCTGCCGTCAGGCTGAACGGAGATGATAGTACAGTTGCTCATTTGTTGACTCAAGGATAGGAAATCAGAGAGTGCTTATGGGATGAGAAGTCCAGATGCTATGTTAGTAAAAAAAAAAAAAAAACACAGATGTGGGTTTGGAACCGAGCTTTTTTTGGCCTGAAATATGTAGCTTGACGTGGAACTTTAAAAGCTTTTCGGACTGTCGGAGGCGAAACGCTCAAAAATGAGGTTTTTGAATCAGCGGGTATGAACAGATTTATTAAGCATCGATGTACCACCGTCTAGTGCTCGTGGAGCGAACTGTGAGAGAAAACGCCCACAATAAACAGATTTCAACAGTTTCTTTATTTCGTTCAAAAGATTTATCAAATGTCAAAACAACCTTTAATAGCGAAACTACATAAACAGATATTTGTTTTTGCCCTAGCACTCTGTCAATTATAAAAAAAAATACACAGGAACAATAAAAAAAAAAACACAGCATAGGAGCTTCCTTTTCTGAGTTGCGTCAAGACCACCATACAGCAGTGTATCCCGCTAGCTGCCACCTGACACACGGCCATTCTTGTCTGTCTTTAAAAAAAAAAAAAACTCCCGCTAAAGCAGTCCCATTAGAAGAGGCTCGAAAGAAGTACCAAAAAGTACCGTTTTCTGAACACACTGTCAGACTTGTAACATGTTTTTGATTTGCTTGGAGGTAGTCTCATCATTCAAATGTTTTGTCGTGTACCTTCAGGGAAAAAAAAAGCAGAAAAAATTAGTGTACATGTTTATCATCAGAGTAATAACTGTAATAATAATGTAGTGTTGAAGAGAGTGTGAGGTTACGGACCTGAGAGCGTTAAGGAGACCTTCTACCCTGTTAGGTGGCTGATCCCGGAGGACTTTAATGCATCCTTTCATCTGTGAAACAGAGCAGGCAGGCAGGCAGGCGGTAATTAGATGATAAACATATGTGGCTTTAAATGAATACACCTGTGTAGAAGGAAAAACTGCACACACATCAATTTTTGAGGACTTGACAAAAGCTCCAGCAGGATGAACGTAGTCGTAGAGGATGATGACCCCCACCATCACACGCAGGCAGAACAACACTGTGTCTTCACTCGCAAAACGGGTACGGTACTCCCTAAGTGCATGCGCGCGCACACACACACAACCAGGAAAAAAGAATGTTTATAGTTCTTGTAATAAAAAAGCTGAATAAAGAACAAGAAGAATGATGTGAATGAACTTACGGGGTGTCTAACATGACTTTACACACGCTCGCCATCGTACTTAGGCAGTCTGTCGTGTTTTCTATAGATAAATCAGGATTCTGTCCAAATGAAAGAGGAAAAAAAAAAGAGATTTTTTTTTTAAACAGGCCTCGTTGTTATATAAAATGTGTTAACCGACATAAATTGTGAAGACTGACCTCAGATACAAACTTTGTCGTGGCATCACTTAATGTTTTCAGCATTGGTGTAGCATTGGCATAGAACAGAGACATGCGATTGGCAAGTTCGTTGTTTACTTCGTTCTCTTCCTCTGTCTGAGGACAAAACATTGAGTAGTTATTTCATCCATCTGTGACAAAACTGTTTGATCCATAGAAGTCAACCATTTCTTCAAAAAAAAAATGTTAAAGAATTTATTATTATCTTTGTGCTTTTACATCGGGGCGATCAAAAGTGAAGGTCATAATCTTTTCGCAACAGGTGTGTATAATGTGAAAACCTTCAAGCCCTTATTCAGTTATACATTATGTTTTGAGATGAGCATTAATATGGAGTTTGTTGCTGCTATGACTGCAACACACTGCTGGAAAGGCTTTACACTAGATAGTGTAATACTGCTGGTGGGTGGATTTGTGCTCATTCAGCCACAAGAGCGTTAGTGAGGTCGAACGGACACTGATGTCAGGCGAGGAGGCCTGGGGTGCACAGTCAGTGTTCCAGTTCATCCCCACCATCATCACCATGCCATGTCTTTACAGACTTCATGCTTTGTGTAACGATGCATGGGCCACCTTCACCAGGGAAAGATATTTATATATCTTTTTTGGCGGAAAAAAAATATCAGATGTCCATATTTTTTTGACCAAATACTGTAAATCAGTGACTGTTTTTTGCTTCCCAAACACCATGCCATTGTAAATTTTTTAATACAATGGGGAAAGCTTGAATACATGCAGCAAATGTTTTGTGCGCTACTTTGGGAGGATAAGCTTTATCTTAAAATATTTTCAGCCGTAAAAGTGAGTCATTGTAGAGGAATGCTGTGATCAAGAGGACCTGATTACATTACACTAAACATAAAATTACAGCAGTAGCAATGACGGTGACGTTGACAAAATAAAGGATTTAAAGGACGAGTCAAGTGTTTGTTTGTGGCATCAGAATGTCTTTTTGATGTCCTACCACAAAACATTCATAAAACTTCACAGTTGGTTCAGCATGGGAATATCGTTGCAATTTAGGGTTCTGTAGGAAAGGAACCGTAGATAGAAACGGGTGGTCATGTTGTTACCTCTTTAGTACGGGGGCAAGGCGACGTATGTGTGAAAAGGGAAAACCCCATGGAGCTGATGAGTGACGACACACCATCAGGAGGTTTAAACAACAGTAAACTCTGTAGAAGCTAATGCAAAGATATCTTATATGGAGTAGATCAGACATGCATACCACACTTTATTTTGTGCTAAAACTATTAGTGCATAAAGAACAATGAACTGGGAATGGGAAAGTGGGACTTAAGGCAGGTCAGTCATTACCTCGTCAGTGAGAAATGCAGTGAATTGGGGATACAGTGAGCTCCAAGCAAAATGCGTATGGTGAGTGATGTAAAGGTGAACGGATAGCACCATGACACTTGGTTCATTTGCCCCTTTTTGTTTTTTTTGGAATCCAGTGGTATGCGTGGCATTTCTGATGCATGTGGTGCTCGTCAGACAAGACGCTTACGATGCTGTGGTAAATCCACAGCCCAGAATGCCATGTGCTAGAAAGAGCAGACATTGAGACAGCTTATTGCCAAGTCTGTGGGGTGTTTGTGAGTTACAAAACATGAGCGAATGTGCAATATTGAGGGGATCTTAGTTTGGCCCTTTATAGCACTATTTTAATAAGAGTGAAGTGCATCTTGCAGGGAAAAAAAAACAATTCAAACTCCTGATTCTCACATTTTCCTCTCAGCATACCATTGCTTCTTTTATAGTGAGGGTTGTTTGTGTTTATGCACAAGAATGGATCACACTGATTAGTGACAAAGTAAATTATTTCAGCTCTGGTGTTTGAGGATCTTCTTCATATAACCTGGTCGAGTCAACAATTTGTTACTGAATTCAGCTTTGGTTTTCTCGTGATTGTCAACAGGACAATTAATAATCATCCAGTGATTTGGGGAAAAAAAAAACCTAACTTAAATACAGTCGCGGTAATTTAGTAGGAAGTCTCCTGGGAAAGTCTCCAGGCCCCCGCGACCCTGGTACACAGAACAAGCGGTATAGAAGATGATGAATGAATGAATTATTCCAACACTACCTCAAGAAACACTCCCGTATCTAATCATGCTTATGGGCTTAAAAATCCAAGTCAGCTTTCTCGTCATGCTGAAAAGGCATATTCCCCCTGACCCTGACCCGTTCAGTCATTTTTCTCCACTACAAATTGATGTACGTTGTCCTTTCCTGCACATTCAACATGCAGCAGGTCTTGCCAGCCCGGGTTGGGCTGTATAGCACCCCACCTCACGATTCATTAGTTAAGGGGGCGGTAATAATTATTCCTGACTGCGAAAGCTTTTAATTGGAGACGCAAGGTCCCGCAACCTCTGTCTTCTCTCCAGTTTGGAATGGTTATGAGTCCATTAGCATACACTTGTGTGCAGAATCCACCCCCTCACTGCACATGCATCAGCTAAAAGTAGCTGGATGAAAAGGGAATAGATGGATGACTGAAATGAGCATTTCCCTGACTCAGGACCTCGCTTACTTAATGATCTGAGCTGAGCAGATCAGAGCGCTGCTCGTTAACCTCGAGCCCTAATGAATTGATGCATTACTAAAACATAAGCTCTGTGATAACGAGACGTGTTTCCACAGAAAAACACGTGCACTTACTCCCAAGTTGTTGATTCGCATACGGCTCAGGGTCCGGCGGTAGTAGCTGAAGTCGTTCTGAATGGCCGGATTAGTCATCTGCGATGAAAAGATACAGGATTTGTCGTTATCACACTCACTCTGCGTACATTTATGGGTAAGGGTTAGGCTGAAGCAGCGGAATTTATCAGAAAGTTGTGGATTCAAGCATTTTATGATGCAAATTATAAAACAAGACATACAGTTTTACCAAAGAAATCAACAACAGGATGTTGTGATGCTGTTGTTTTTAAGTTAACGATTTTCCAAGCATGTTCCAAAGTCTTATACACTGTGGGTAAAAATTAACTAGGCAATACTTAATGGCTATAGAACTTGTAGTATCATGATGAAAACAGTCTTTAAACAGACGATAGTAAATAGGATTTCATATTTCCCATGAGAGGCAGCGTAAACGAAGATGGCCGACCGCTGGACCGCTCAGGAGCGAGCTAAGATCGCAGTATGCTATACTGATTTTACTGATACAGTAAAAGGAAGGAATGCAACACTACATCCTGAGGCAAAAAAAAAAATAAAAAATGATGACCACAGGCTCGGTGAACGATGGAAGAAGTCGTACCAGTGACTTCTTCGAAGTTTGTTTGTTTGTATAAGGGTTTATTGCCATATCAGCTTCATAGGCTATTTTATGGCAGATACATATGAAAACATTAAACTTTCAATTAATACGAAGCAATATAATATAAAGTTATAGATATATTGTAAAAGATAGTAAGATAAATTAATAAATACAGTATCAGCTTGTAACATCTCAGCCCGAAGAACAAGAATTTATACTGGGTTCAATTCATTTTCTTATGTGTACAATTTGTTTCAATAAATTTGTATTTAAAATATGCATTTTATTACCAATAAATAATAACACAAACTTGTCATGTTACACAGAAACTGTAAAACAACCCTAAAAAATGACACAATCCTCACGTTTTATCCCGTTTGGGACCAGCGCTGCGTCCACTGGCTGGGGTTTGGGTTCTGGGCCGAGAATTGAACCTGGGCCTTCCTCATTGCAGACATGACACCTACCACTAAACCACCAATGACTACACATAATATCAGTAATTAACACATCTACTTATTATTTGATTTAGATTGTGTAGCATCCACTGTGAAAAAACTGTTACTATTTTAATAAAAACAGGGTCAAACTTCTAAGCTCGGTTGGAAAGACACCTCTGCTTCTCTGACTCGATTAGCAGCAGATTCTCGTCCATGCTTTCTTACACTCATATCCATGTGTCTCACTTCGCACTTATTCATCTCATGCCTCTTTGTATCTGCTTTGTGTGTGTGTGTGTCTCTCTCTCTCTTTCTCTCTGTGTCACGTCCTCCTAATGAAGCCGCTTCGACAGGCTGAGGATATTAATAAAGGCACACTCGAGTCTTCCATTAGATGATTGATTAAAAAGATGAAGCCTGTTCAGGACGGGAGAAGCGAGACCTTCGTACCTTGAGTTCATCAAAGCGCAGAGTGAAGTGGAGGATCTCTGCGAACTGGCGCGCCAGTGCCTGCTCCTGCTCCAAGTGCTGTGTGGGGCTGCAGCGTACACTCGTTAGGAATCCCAGCAGGCCGTGCAAGGCACCTTCTGCACAAACCGAGAGACAACAGACAAAGAGGTATTATTACATTACAATTGACCAGATGGGTGGAAAGAGGGGGTAGATTGATGGATGGACAAATAGGATGATGGATGGTGGACAGTTAGAGATTTAGATAGATGGATGGATGGATGGACTAGATCAATATCATAAATAGAGAATTAGAGAAAGATGAACTCGATGGATTGAGCGGGTGAAGAATGAACAGGATAAGATTCGACTTGAAGGGTGTTTTCCCTGAGATCTGCCTAGGGCAAAATTATTCATAATTTTATTGTAATAATTTAGATTTAAAATGTGCAGAGAATGAATGTGCACTCCTCGAGAACCCCGAGTGGATCACAGTGCAGTGAGCTGTTTATATCCACACACACATTTTTAACTGTCTAGTCAAATATCTCATAAATCTTGGTTGCAAGTAGAGAGACTTTTTAACAAGTGTAGAAACCTCTGCTCTATAGAGTGCTGCAGTTGGATGGTAATTATGTGAGATTAGCGGATGTCATTTTTAATTGGGACATGACCTACTAATCCACATGACTCACTGGTACGTACCAGATCGAATACCAAACTTCAAATCCTTACTGCCTTTCCTAGGATTGCCAACTAATCATTGTTTTTCTTTTTGAGTTTATTACTCATTACATTTATGCCATTTGGTAAACACCCTTATCCGGAGCGACTTACATCTTTATCTCATTATACATACATCTGTGCAGTTGAGGCATTAATTAATTGTGCATTAACGATGGAAATCACTACTCACCTCCCGATACGATATTATTTCGATGTCTGTGCCTATTTGATTAATATTGCAATTTTGGGTAGCATCACGATTTTAGAAATATTTTGATATTACAATTCCCTGATTTTGTTACAATTTTATACCTTTAATGATTAAATATGGTTGCAAGCAACAATGAGCGGGCTCAAGCACCCTGCACCATCAGCACCCAGGCGCACCTCACAACCTGTTTGTCTTTTGGGTCTGTTAAGACCTAGATTTCACACAATAGTCAACTTGGGCCCAATTTTTTTTTTCATGTCAAGATGTCAGTGAACGCGTATATCCCAAATATAAAAATTCTCACATTTTGTTACAATTTTAAACCTTAAAAAAAAAAAGTTTAATGATTATCAAATGTAGTCCGTTCCTTATCACATTTTTTTCTCACTTAAGAGCCAACTGCAGCATTTAAGCAATACAAACTAACTTCAAATACAAAAGTTTAACCACACAAGGTGAAAATGTGTAAATAGCTCAAAATTTACTACCCAAATGATTATAAAGAGAGAGATGTTTTACCTCCTCAAATGCTTAAAAAAAAAAAAAAAAATTCCAAAACTTGATAGTGAGCATGTGGGTACATGTGGCTTCTAATGACTTATTTTCGACTACTGTGGGTGATGAGTGGGTTTAGGACAAATTTGCTCACAGAGTTTGAAGGCTTTAAATGCGGTTGATTTAAAAATTAATAATGTAATGCCATAAAAATGCGTTTCTGTTGCGCTGCTTGGTACAGATTCGTTAATGTGAGGCTGATCACCATCACGGCCAATCAGTGAGTTCTGGTCGCTGGCTGATTGATGGGTTTATCTCCATTATAAACGTATCAATGAAATGTAAAAAATGTTTAAAAAAATCTATTTTGCCGTCAGTGAGGCGATACGTGAATCGCCACACAGAAGATTCACGATTCTTAAATGAATCGATGATGTGCATGAAAACCTTAACTGTACTTTATGTATTTATTGAGGCTGTAATAATGGCAGAATTTACTTTCAGCATTAAATTTAACACAATTAAGTTACACGACCTAAAGAGGGAAAGGAGAGCAATATTTCACTAGATGAGACCGCTGAGGTTTGCCTCACCATAAAGAAACCATATCTTAAACCAATTACGACTTGTATTGTTGCTCGGCTTGAGGCTAACTACCGCCGGCGAACCCGAGTATTAACACAACCATAATATGAAATCCCATCGAAATCCTAATAGCATTAATCTCACCACAGCACTCCACTGTGGAACAGCACATTTCAATAAAACATTACAGTACAGCTGGGTTTATTCCCTGTTCAAGTAAAAGTGAATCCGTGTCCATCATCAAATAAACTAAATAGAGCATTAGAGGCCACTTTGGATACAGGAAAGACTTGATGTGATAATAAGGGCTGCAGATAGATTAAGACAGGAGTCAGGCTAAGGCTGATGAAGGTTATACAACTCCTTTATCTGCGTGCTGAGTCAAACACAGATGAGTCATTCAGCACTCTGTCACAGACCATCACATCATCCGATCAGATCACTGAGCTGAGCAATAAATATGCAAAGTCTGTGTGTTTGGAAAGCTCAAAAACACGAAACAAATTCAGCTGAAGTGCGGTCTGGGCATCCGAGATATCGATTTTCTCTGCCTTTAAATAAATAAATAAATAAAAACACAGTTAAGTGTTGAATTATCCAGAACGTTCACCTTTTAATATTTAAGGAAGGTACAGGAGAGTGTAAAGATATCAGCTGTGTGGTCGGGAACTGCTTGCACACTCAGCTAGATGGTGTATTTTATAGGTAATTCAGCGATAACAGTTAAAAAAAAAAAAATTCAGCATTTTCAGAATAATCATTGTTTAAAAGGCAACATTTTCATCATCTGCTGCTGCAGAATTTTAATGCATCTGAGCTAGTGCTTGACCCATATGGGTTTTTCTTTTTTTTCCCCCCTCCAACTGATAAAATATAACAGTTTGTTAATAACAAATGACAAAAGAATAATAACATTTATTTAAGACTGTAGTTATATATAAAGTTAGCGCTATCCTCCATATTAGACATTCCATGAGTGCAAATGTCATGATTGTACATTTTACTACGGCAATTCCAAAAAGTTATCTACAATTTTAACTACAATTAATTATACAATCCATTGTCACCTACCAAGTAGTGCCCTTGATGAGGGCTTGGAGAGTGATTTGGAATTCAGCCTCGTAAATAAGGCTGAATTCCAAATCGCTCTCCAACCTCTAATCAAGGGCACTACTTGGTGTGTGACAATGGATTGTACACCCTACATATTGCATCAGCGTTTTATTGCTGTTTGGGATTCAGCCCGAGAATCTGGAAATTTATGTACAGTAGCTGATATTTTAAAAGTGAATAAGTGGGAATATAAAGGGAAGTTCCAGGGGATTTTCACCTCCATGGTTTACATTCTCCTCACCTTTTGGCTGCATAGTAAGCAGTAAAAGGTAAGAATTGAACGACTTTCACCTCACTAATTACATTAACTGTCGGTCACCAAATCTGTGGTTGCGGTTCATTACTTGCACCAGTCGCGGAAGGATATGTGTTGTGAAATAACCGGTTAAATAAACAAACAAATCTGCTGATAATGAATGGTGGCTGCGGCACTGTTGTATAAAAGCCATGTTACACTTGAGGTCATGCTGTATTGCTAAATATAACACGGCTGTGATGCTATTACGAACTACAACCGGCAGATCTGGTGACCGACAGTTGATGTAATTAAAAGGGGTTAAAGTCAGTCAGTTCGTACCTACTGCTTACATACCATGTAGCCAAAAGGTTATGGAGAGTGTAAACCATGGAGGTGGTGGACAGTGCTGTAAATCTCGTAAGTTACACTTTATAGTCCCACCTATTCTGTTTAGAAGCATCAAAGTAATACAGCATTCCCTCTCGTGTGATATTGCTTAAATATTAAAGCGTTAGTACCGACCAATACATTGAGTGCTTAAATGGAGTACAACAGCACTGGAACATTTAACGATCATTAATTACATTATAAATATCAGTCTCCATCCTAACGCTACTTTCCTGGTTTGTGGTTACCATTTGTGTTGGCGAGGCAAAATAACTTAAACAACCTTGATGATAAATTGTTTGTAGAACTATTATATTAAAAAGCAATATCACACTCAATATCGAGGTCATGCTGTTGTACTGAATATCAGCACAGCTGCAATATCTTATATTTATGATCACAACACAGCTGGGGTGATATTCTGTACAACAGCACGACGTTAAGGAGTGACATATTGAGTGATACTCTCATATTGGCTACATTAAACATGTGCTGATTTGTTCACTTTAAAACATTATCCATTCTCTTACAATGACAGAAAGGTTAGTTAAGAGCTGGGGGTGTTTTGGAGGGTTTAGGGGAATGGGGCGGGGCATCCAGGCAGTGATGGTTAACATTAAAAGGAAACAGCTATGTAAATTATTTTAGATTAATCTCATAACTCGCTAACCTCCTAAGTGTGTGGGAAAGAAAAGACACAACCCTTACTAGTGTACTTTAATAAAATACTGAACTCCTAGTTTTAAAAGCATAAGGTTGTCAGGTTTGCTATCGTCATATAAATGTTACTGGATATTGTAGTAATGTAGTATTGAATAAGTTCCACATTCCACAGTCAATTGTTCTGGACAAGATTAAGTGTGTGTGTGTGAGACACAAAGCCACAGTGAAGTCTCATACCCAGCTTTATAGAGAACTCGTAAAACTTCTTTAGTTTGCCCACCAGCGGCACCACGGCAGTCCAGGCTTTCTCCTGTGCACTTTCATTACTCGGCTGCTGGATGGCCTGGAGACACAAAACAACATTAGACGCTTCATCAACATCTGCCTGCCGCACTAAATAACTTTCACATAAACTCAAACTGACGGCATTTCCCAAGCACGGCTCCTATTAAGCTTTCTCTGAACACTTCTCTCAGCGCTCTGGCATTGAACTGCTCCTCCCCCACACAACACACTCTAAGTCTGTTGTGACGCATGTGAGTCATCTTACCGAAGACTTGATAAAACAGCTGACGTGTTGATTCAGGTACGATAATAAAGCAGCTTAAACACCTTAGTGACACAGAATCCCAGAAATGCACTTTGATTCTGAGGGATTTCAGGAATGTGTTTTTTTTTTGTTTTGTTCAGTTTATGGGTCTGGATCAGCTTTCCTCTCGGATAAGGTGCAGGGCTGGTGATGTTTCAGGCACGCAGCACATTGTTTCAAACGGTTTGAGATCCAAAACATTTAATAATCAGAGAATTTATGAGAAGAATAAAACTAAACACGACAGAGAAGGATTTTATAAGTTCTACCTCTGACCTATGAGAACATATTTTTTAAATAATTGGCAAAGAATTCACAGCACAGACGCCTAATAGCCTTGAGACACAATTTTATGGCTTTTAGTTGTTTTTGTTTACATTAGCATTATAAACTAAATCTTTACCGAGCTAACAGCAGCTGAAACAAAGAGTGCCCTTTTTTATTTTGGTTTGTATGCATCTGCAATGTTAGTTTTTAATTATGGGCATGTTGTATTTTTATGGTCATGTGTTCTAGTGAGGGTGTTACGATACAGAAAATAACAAGATCTTGTGTATATACTGTGTCTTAGAGCTGAAATGCTGTGTAACTTTTGTTGATTGTACGGGTCACGACCATTTAAACAAAGCGATACACACTGCCCAGTGACCAAAAAAAAAAGGTTGCATGCACTAATATTTTATTGGACCAGCTTTTGTTTTGATTACGGCCATGGTAATATTTCTTCTGCAACGTCACAACTGTTATTTTATTCCAAAGTCGCATTGATGATGGGAGAGTCAGCCTTCAGCACGTCCCAAAGATTCTCAATGGCGCTACGGTCTGGACTCTGTGGGGGCCAATCAGTGTGTGTGAAGTCTCATGTACGGTGGCCGAGGGGTGCAAACCAAAGTTACAAAACAAAATAAAACCAAATACAATATAACAAATGAGAAAACATAATTTACTCAAACCGGAAAAGGTAGGTATAATCCGCAAATTAAATTCTTATTGCTGATTGGATGAGGCATCTGTCACTCAAGACATACAAGAAGTACTATCAAGTGAACTCAGAATAATTTTTAAAGCACCAAAGTAATATACACTATAATCCGAAAATACATCTAAAATGTTCGTGTGGCTGCAGTACTTCCTGTATATTTTGAGTGACAGATGTCTTGTCCAATCAGCGGTAAGAATCAACATGCCTATGTGTGGTTTGCGAATGAAATTTTTATTGCTGATCTTTAGTGGTAGATGTCTAAATGTGGGAGCGCCCCCTCATGACTTGGAGGAATTGGGTATGACTAAATTAGGGGGGGGAAAATCCTAAAAAAAATATTTTTTTTATTGCTTTGTACTCCAGGCGATTACACCCAAAAGGTTAGTGTTTGCAGAAGATGCAAGCAGTTTCTATTTAACAAAACGTGGTGTATTTTTGAGTATTTGGACCATTTAACACTTAAATAGTTTAAAAAGTGTCAAATTTAAACATTACTAATTACAACTGAAACATAACTCGCACAGCTGAATAAATGTTTTTTGGAAAAATTTTGTTAAGCTGACAGAGTGGCTTGAAGAAAAAAACTGTACCCAGGGTGTGCAGCGCCGCTTATCCAAAAATAGCCGTTTGATTTTGCTCTGGTCAGAAGTGCCGTGTGTGTGTGAGATAGCAGTCTAGTATATGATGAACCTGGGACAACAGAAGCAGTGTAACATTTTTTCAGTGCTCGTGTACAGAGAAGTAGAGGTTGCTGGAGTATGAATTGGAGGTAATATCCGAGAAGCGCACTGGAAAATGTTTAAAAGTCACTTGTATTAAGAACTTAACAAAATGAATGGAAATGTGTTTTCCTCTGTATTTTAAACCTTCTGATCAAACACGACTAACCAACAACCCTTTGCCCTACACAACATGCGTGGTCATGACAACAAAATGTTTTTCCTTGTTTCCAGAGCGCTTTGGTGCTGGAGCTGAACCAGGTGTGTGCCAGCTGTGAAGCAGTGTCGTGGCGGGAACGCACAAAACAGTTGGAGATTAAACACCAGCCCCGGCCGCCTTACGTCGGAAAAGCACTTTTGCATGATGCTGCCGCCTGTATATCTATCCATCTATCAAACATACACTCACCTGTCTAATGGCTTCTCCTGCTCCACTGTAGGCCTGCAGGTCTTGTAAAACACTCATTGCCTCCATCAGAATCTTGTTCACCTGTTCCCATAACTCTCTTTCTGCCTCAGTGGGCTGAGCGTCTGTGGAAAACACACCAGCGATTAGATGCGCACAAACACGCCGGATGTCCGCTCAGGTCCCTGAGCGAGTCCACTAGCGACGACCGAGTGTATTTGTTTTATTATGTGAACCAGACATACAGCTGTGAATGATATTATTGTTCGAAAAACACATGTTTAAAATTTTCTTACACATGATTTCACACTTGCCTTAACATCATCATTGTTGAGTTGACCATGTCCTGATCCTGCATTGTTTTAACACACACAATACAAACTTACTTTCAAAGTCCAGGAAAAAGTTTCCCGCATTGTTGTCGATGTCCCTCGTCAGAACCTTGATCAAATTCCCCATGCCGTCCGATCAGAAACCTGAGGAGAAGGAGGATGGAATGAACAGCACGTCCCACTGAGAATGTCAAGATCATATTAATGTGTTTTGCTTGTGTGTGTGTGTGTAACTGCGTGTGTCCAATAAATCAGCAATTTGTCTAAGCTTTTCGAACATCTCAGTCATTATCTTTCCCTCAGCTCAGAAGCTCACATATCCCTGTTTGTCCAACCTGTACTCCCTTAACATCTGGGAAGACACACATACTAATGTGACAGAGAACAGCTGTTCATAGCAGTCTAGATAGAGAAAGACAAAAACCCAACATCACCCCACACACTCACTTTTACACATGCGCACACACACAAAGCCACACCAGGATAAACAGATAGAAAGGTTTATATAACGACATATTTATAAGGCCTCAGTGTGAGAGTGAGTTTTTACACTCAATACAATAAAATACACTCGATTCGCGATTCAATACATTTTCAATAAAGTAAAACTATATATTGCCTGATTGTGTGCATTAGGTCCTAATTTTATTTAATTGATTACTTTTACAATGTTTGCATCAGGCTCAGGCTCTTGGCAGCATACACAGCCTGGCCCACAAAAAAAAAAAAAAAAGTCACAAACTAATATTTCACAAAAAATATATATATTATAACGCTGCCTCCAGAGGCTTGTATAGTGACCACTAGGCATGATGTGTGCATCGCTTTATACCCTGACACGCCCATTGCTCTGATATAGGGTCAGTCTGAGCTCATGCTATTGACGGAGCATTAGGATTGGTATTGGACATGTGTTCTGACCAATACTAATGCTCCCTCAATAGCAGGGAGTTTTCTTATGGACACAGACTTATTTATTAGGTGGGGGAATCCACTGAGACTATATGAACACGATATCCAGGTGCTAAATCAGTTCGTTTAGCTGATAAGTATGATATTAAAAAGGACCCTTTTTATTTTTTTGACTTTTTTATCCTTTTTTGTTAGATTTTGTTAGAATATATAAAACAAACTTGTTCATCAATTTGCTCCTAACACATGGGATGCTACGTATGCTGTGTGATTGTTGAGTGTGCCACCTGAAGGATTATTATGGTGGCTGAGAAGTGCAAAACAAAATGAAAAACCCAAAAAAATTTCAAATCCGAAAAAACACGCAAATCCAGGGAATCTTTTTTTTTTTAATTAGCCTTAATATAATTACTGTATATAATATAATATATACTTCCTGTATATTTTGAGTGACGGATGACTCGTCCAATCAGCGGTATGAATCAACAAACTGCAAAAATGGTAGGTATAGTTTGGAAATTAAATTCTTACCGCTGATCTTGAGTGGCAGATCAGTCAGTCAACATTTATTTATATATTATAAGTTGAACCAAGGAGCTTCACAGCATTAAAACAAAACAGATGCATTATGCAGATGTCTCTATACCTACTTTTTTCCAGTTTGCCCCAATTGTCGTCGTGTTTTCCGGTTTTGCTATTTTGTTTTTGGATGTTATTTAGTTGTTGTTTTTTTAATTTGCAATTTTGTTTCCGGTTTTATTTTGTTTTGCACTTCTCGGCCACCATAGATTAGAGAAACTGCAGCATTTTCCCACCTCAAATGTTCAGAAAACAATTTAAAATTTAGGAGCCGGTGTGGCGGTATCGTGGACTCCTAATTTTTAAATTATGTATTCTTAACATTTGTCTCGCCACATAATAGAATCATGATGCACAACTGATTATCTTTACTGTTCTCCAATCCTGTGAGTTAGCACTGCAGTGTGTGTGTGTGTGTGGCTTTCACTTTCACACATAGCACGAAGATTTCTCCTAGTCACATTCCTTTCATCAAGTTGACGGTTTAGTACGACTCTTCCAGGTTTTAATGATGTTTTGGACAGCTCTTAACCCGATTCCAGTGATTATCATGTTTTCGTTGCTTAATGGGGCCGATGATTTGATCTTTTTAAAACAGGATTAAATAAATAAAGATTTGAGCATGCAGTGTAAAAGCTGTACATATCAACAGAAGACAATTAAACATATTAATAAGTTTTGCCAAGCTTTCATGGGTGTGTCTGAAACATGCATCTTTTTTCTTTCCCATTCTCCTGTCAGATATTTGTGAAATTCATACAGCTCCCTGTAGCCTTGGACTTATTTCTGCCAAAATGCTCTTAAACACCACGCCTTAAATATCCGGTGGAATCTCTCAGTTCATTATTATTGACTGAAGCCATTGTGAGTCTTTTTCTTGTGAAAAACGGAGTGATTAGATGTGTCTCCTGATTTCACATTAAGATTAACCCTTTTTTCTTCAGAGGTGGAAGTGTGGTCTTGATTCTATTCAAAAGTTAGTTTCACTTTACAACACCCTAAAACCTGATATTAGTCAGTACTTAGTGACTAATATATTTCACTGCGAACCTATTTACATACATAAACGTTACGGACATGCATGATCGAGAGTTCTGCGTGTACACGTTAACCATCACGGGATGCTTCTACTTCTGGACTTTGCACCACCGTCATCTTAATTAGAGATCTTAAACTTGTATCCAGATTTCGGAGGTAATCATCATGTCGAGCGCTCTATAAATTCGAATGAGCTGGCTCATATCCAGGTATAACTTCCCTGGAAATCCAGCGTTCATCTCCTGTGAATCAGTTGTGTTATTACACAGGAGTCATCTCTCCCTAAAGCAGGGAGGCATCCAGAGCTACGCACCGATATGCAGGGTTTCGAACCACCCACTGAAAAAAAAATAAAAAAATAAAAATAAGGGAGGATCGTCTGTGGGAAGAGACTGACCTCAAATTTAAACACTGCAGCAGTCTCCTCCAGGCTCCACTGAACTCCTTCTGCAGGATTAACTCTTTAGACTACGAGAAAAATAGAACTGCTTTACAAGACAAATGGCGTGAAAGGAGGTAAATGGGTCGGCCACTGACGTACTCCGCAGTGCATGTCTGTGTCTGTGTGTGTACACACGCATCCATGCAGAGGAAGTGAATAAGCACTAGCAGCTCCGTCCTGATGCCCTGAATCCACCTTGATGTGCTTCGGATGGGAAGAAGGGGGGGTAGAAGGAGGATGATCGAATCCAGCTTGTTCATTTGACTCTCACTTATCCGCTCTCTCCTCCTATTGGCTCGCGGCATTCTGCTGTTTCCATGGAGCCGAAGAGCGGATCTCCACACTAAAAATAATGCGGCAGCCAATAGGAGCGGATCTGCGGGGTGGGTTGGGGCGAGGCGAGAGAGCATGGAAGATGATACTCAGCAGACTTAAAAGAACGTCGATATAAATGACTTGAGTAAGTGGAAAAGACACGGCTTTCACAATGAGGAAAAACTCAAGTACTGTACTTGATAGTCTTTTAAACGGAACTGAATAGAGAAAAGCTTTTTATAGACTGACTTTTTTTTTCTTCGCCCCTCCTTAAGATTTTATTTTCCTTTCATAAAATGCTGTGCAAGTAAAATGTCCGGTTTCTATTAAAATGAAAAAAATAAAAAATCTGTGTATAGTACATATATGGTGCTACAGTACGAGTGTGTTTATTTGCAAGCATTTCCTTTTCAACACTCCCAGGACCTGATATGAATGGATTAAAATCCCCCGATCCTGTTAGCGCAATGCGCATGGGAGTGTGTGTGTGTATGTGTGTGTGAGAGAGTGTGTAAATCTGTCAGTAAAGGGTGCGTGTATGCAGGGAACAGCATGTGTCAGCATAGAGAGCAGCATGAGTGTCCACGTGCCCTCTACTATTACTACTACTACGACAACTACTACAGCCATTGGAGCACATAGACCCGCCTTCCTCCCTCTCTCTCTCTCTCGCACACATACACACTGCGCAATGCAAACTACAGGGAGGGACGCAAAGTCACATGGGCTGAGGCACAGCGGGGTGGGGCTCTGCGGTGTTGAGGGGGTGCTGCAGTGGGTTAGACAGCTAGAGAGAGAGATGAGCTGCATATCCCTGACCCAGATTCAGTTCAGAGCAGTGGCGTTAACCTTTCACCGTGCTTGAAGCAGATGGCCAGAAAAAAAAAAAAACTCAACTGTCCATATGCGAGGAGGTTCGGCGAAACCTGGGGTTGAGGATAAAATGCAGAATCAAACATGGAGGATGTATCTCAGATCTCAGTTTTGTTTTGTTTTTTGCTCATGCTTGGTGTCATCACTCTTTCCTCCTGACGCACATGCTCCGATGCTCTGTCCATCTCTTCTCCCTCAGCATCACTTCCCATAACTCACCCCCCACCCCCCACCGCCTGGAGACCACAGTGGTGGCGTGACACACTCATGAGGCACTGTGTAGATTCACACACACACACACACACACACCAGTGTTACATCCCACAAAAAGCACTGCATCGCTTTAAAGTGGGAATGAGAAGCATGCCGGTCCAGCCAGTGGTAGTAAGAGCATCGCTGCCTGAGCTGTGACTCACCCCCACAGCGCGCGCGCGAGAGAGAGAGAGAGAGAGAGAGAGCGCGAGAGGGAGAGACTCCACCCAAACGCCAGTGATGAACATGTGCCGCCTCATGCCACCTCATCACCATGCTCGGCTGTCAACATTCATGATCTATTAGAGTGCTGACGCATCGTTTATTTGCCATTTGATTAACGGTTATGCTTAAAGACACATTATGTAAATCCTGATAAATGCTACACCATATCCTGTTTCTCAAGGCAGTGTCGTTAATCATGTCAAACGACATTCAGCGGCTCGGCGACCTCGCTCTCTGTAACAGCACTGTGACCTGATACCACAATGACTAATAGATATCCGTTTGTCCCGAAGACGAATAAATCAGAGGTTTTTTTTTTTTGCATATTACTAGTTGTTCTTTACATTAGAATTACACTCCATGTCTAGGATGGAAACCTGACCCCTCTGCCTGAGGACAAGCTGTTGATGTTACTGTAGAAGAGGATTCGGTGGGGTTTTACTGCCCCTACGAGGACAAGTTGTTAATGTTACGGTGGACGAGGATTCGGTGGGGTTTTACTGCCCCTATTAGGACAAGTTGTGACACTGCAGTTCACTTTCATGGCGATTATTCTCTTAAGAAATATACTGTATATAATTTAGGGCCCGTATTCACAAAACTTCTTAAACCTAAAAAGGTGCACCTAGTGACAAAATAAAAAAAAATTCTTAGAATTTCCCCTTAAATTTAGGACTAAATCTTAGTAAAGAAAAATTATTCACAAAACATCTTAGCCCTAAAAACAGCTCCTGAGGTAAAAATTGTTAAGAGTAGAGAGGAGAACTTTTAAAAGGCTTAAGAGTTTCTATAGCAGAGGACAAAATGACGGAAAGAAGATATATTCTCCAAACACTGAACGTAAAACTAAAAGTAAACACTGCTCTTCTGTCTAATTTGTTTTTCTTCTTGTTTTACTTCCTTCCATCTCTTTTGGATTGTTTGCTACATACCATCCAAAAGTGCAACGTAAATAGACTGTCCTGCAATCATGTAAATTGGTAAAAGATGAGCCATTTTGCTCATATAAATCTAAAACGAATTATAAGTGATAAAATCAGTGTGGTAAATAAATGTAAGAACTTTAATATGGTAACTACTGTGTGGAAATTGATTGCTTCAAAAGTAGACACATGTCCAACGTTTGGCTGTTTAAGTAACGTTAAGATATTTAGCCTAGAACAGAAACTTTACATAAAGCAGTCATGATTATACAATTTTTTTATATACAAACATCTTTTTCATCATCATGTATTATATTTTCACAAAGAGCGCATTTTAAGACCTTTACAGATCTTACTCAGAGTTGCTCTGAAGTTTCCTAAATCACTTTTAGTCTAAGACTCTCAGCTAGGACTATTTAAGGTAAGACAGGAGCTCTCTGAAAGAATTCAAAGAAGCGTTGTGTATTCAGGTCCTGATGTTTTAATCAATCAGGCCTCTCTTATCACCAGTGAAGGACGATCTTACAGCTTTAGAAGAATAAAAACATCTTGGACAATGCTATGCTTCTATGCAACTTTGTGGCAACAGTTTGAGGAAGGCCCTTTTCTTTTCCAACAGGACTATAAAAGACATGGTGTGATGAGTTCGGTGTGGAAAAACTTTACTGGCCCTAACACAGATCCCTGACCTCAACCCCATCGAGCACCTTTTGGATGAACTGCAACGGAGACCGTGAGACAGGCCTTCTCGTCCAACATCAGTGTCTGACCTCATAAATGCTCTACAGAATAAATAGATATGAATGCCCACAGAAACACTCCATAATTTAAATGTACTGAAAAGTGTGGAAGCTGTTATACAGTAGCTGCAAAGGGGGGACCAACTCCATATTGAAGTATATATTTGTCTACAATGCTGTTGCCGGCTATTAGTGACCAAACTCCTGTTCGGTCACGAAAATTATCAGGTTTTGTTTTGTTTTTTTGCCAAAAATATATTACAGCTATCCACACACATGTAAAAATAAATGACTAAAAACAACAATACCTTATCTTTCTATCAATCTGAACACAGTGACCAACCTTACTAGTGACAATACAACAGTTACAATCTGCACTGAATAATGTATATTGATAACACAATAATGAACCTTTATTTTTTTATTTTCTTTAGTTTGCTTTGTACTTCGATTGTTTCTCATCTCTACTTTCTTGATTAGTTTTCAAACTGTCTGTTACAAATAAAGTGATGAACACAAGGAAAATTTCTATTCATAACTAAAAAATTAATCCGATCCTAAAAACTTTGCACATCTTCCACAAGTTTAGTGGATGTTAAGGTGAGTAATGAGGGAGGAAAGACAGACATCGGATCCAGAATTATTGGCACCCTTGATAAAGATGAAATCATATTGTGAATATTATGAAAAGTACTGAATACTTATTATCTTTACATGAAGTCAATTCATTTTTTTTAAAGATAATATAGTAAAGAAAAAAGAAAAGAAAAAACATTATGATTTTTGACAGCACTAGAATTTCATTCACTGGAGTTTAAACATGGTGAGTCACCAGTAACCAGGAACCAGATACATTATATCTGTCAAATCCAGTTTGTATTGCGATTCTGTTAGTAAACGATCTTATAAAAATGTTTATTTTTTTCCCTTCTCAAATTTTGTTGCAATTCTAAACAAACGTAGCAAATAATGGCCTCCTACCACACAAGATGCAGTGGTGCCTGTCAGTGTGTGAATAGTTACATGTACATTATGGAGGAACTGCAACATATAACCACTTCTAATTTTAATGCCAGCATGGAGAAATTAAAAATATACATACAATGGGGCAAAAAAGTATTTAGTCAGCCACCAATTGCAGGTTCTTCCACTTAAAAAGATGAGAGAGGCCTGTAATTTTCATCATAGGTATACCTTAACTATGAGAGACAAAATAAGAAATTAAAAAAAATCAACTAATTGGGAGCAATTATTAGAAAATTGAAGACATACAAGACCACTGATAATCTCCCTCGATCTGGGGCTCCATGTAAGATCTCACTTAAAATGATCACAAGAACTGTGATCAAAAATCCCAGAACCACATGGGGGGACATAGTGAATGACCTGCAGAGAGCTGGGATCAAAGTAACAAAGGCTACCATCAGTAACACATCCGTCCGTCGTTGCACAATTGGTGGCTGACTAAATACTTTTTTGCCCCACTGTGTATGTGTATATGGTGTGGTAACACGAATGGAATTTCCATACAAAATAATTAATGCATAACCTAGTTGATATTTCCCCCCTCCCATCTGTAGTATCTATTGTAATTGCAAAGGTTAACATCCAGAGAGTTGTAATAAATCTGCCCTGGAAGTGGACACAAGTGTGTGTTGCCTCACACTGAAAGATGATTAAAGAGGCAAATGCCAAGGATCACAACATGGAGAGTTGCTGAAGTAGCATTTTGGGGTCCACATGTGAAAATCTATAAACCACCTCTGGGTCAGCAAACTGGATGCAGACAGGAGGGAAAACAAGCAAAAAAAAACAAAAAAACAACACCTTTCTTCCATAAAGGGGGGATGGCGACAGATGGCCCTGAGGACACTGTTAGGACAATGTTCACAGCCTCTATGAAGTTACAACTACAACGTGGTTAGACGCTCCACCAGGACAGCGATCCAAATGTACTGTACACACAGCAATGCTTCTGGAGAGAACCTAAGACTGTAGAGCGTCCATAGTAGGGAGTTCTCCCTGGAGATAACCTCATTCAGCATAAAAGATTATGACAACGCTTTGATTTCTCTCCCTAAATCCTAACAAGCTTATCGTTGCACCAAACAAAAGCAGTCTGACCAACTCTGTCTCAGTGTGGTACGCCAGCTTCATGGTGTTTTAAAGGAAAGACGTAAAGCACTGCAAAGGTTGGCAGAAAACCTTCCCAACACCTCATTGGCATCCAGATCCAGTACCAGCTACTTTTTATACTAGCATCATCAGGAACTCCTTCTATCCCAGTCAGGAACCTTTTGACCTCCATCCATCCTCTTCCCAACCACCGACACCCTGTTAAACTCTACAATACACTTTGTTTGCAATCGTTCCACATATTTTACATTATTCATATATAATAGCAGTTTCATTGTGTATATATTATCTCGGTAGTGTTTTATAATAACGCCTTATACATTTTAGTTTCTCTTTTATAACAGGTTAATTTACAATTTTGAAGCATTAATCTATTTAATAGCTTATGCACATTTTCACTGGGCATAGCCGTGTCATATTTACATCAGCTATTATATTTAAACCGCCATTAGGTGAATTGAACAAAACACCGATTATCAATTATACCGCAGTAAACTGGGTATAAGGGTCACGAGCACTTAAGGCTCATGTATATACTGTACATCTCATATAAGGCTCATTTATGGCTGTGGGGAGTGAAGACCAGGCAGTCTGCTCCAATCACACAGAAAAGCCAATGCTGCATTAACTGCTGAGAAAAAAAACAAGTTAATCTTAAAAAAGTTATCAGAACACTTAAGACCTTTTTTTTTTTTTTTACAACCTTTTTCCAGGTTTTTGAACAAATTGACTGTGGGACGTACTGGACAAACACAGCTGATGCACAGAAGTCTCATGAAAGTCCTTGCCTTTTTCCATACCCTCCTCCAAATATCCAACAAAAATATAGATCAGTGCTTCCTTGTGTTTTGAATCTTTAGCCATTTTCAGACATGAAGTCATCAGTAAACAGCACACACAGTGTTCAGCATCAGCTCCTGCTGTGAGCTCATCGGCTGTTTCCTCCGAGACTCACGCTTCCTCAAGGTTAAAAAAAAAAACTATATATACAAAAATTAAAAAATTAAACAGGTGAAAGGGGCACTTGTTTTGTTCCCTTGGTCTGTGTCAGGGCGTAAACACACACCCACACAACTCCTCAAATCCGTCAGCGTCTGAACCGTTTCTAGTTTCGGAGTCTGGTTTCATACAAACCTTAAATCTCTAATTGATAATACACACACACATTATTTTATATATAATACATACACACACACATTGTTAAAGTCTGCATATCTTATGTCTTATTGTTTGGTCGCTCTTTAAAAGATCTTGCAGAAATGCAAACGCCTGACTGCGCCTCTTGAGGTCAGACTTGTGATGTTTGTGGTTGTTACAGTTTTTTTGCAGATTCAAACACTCCAGCCCTGGAGACAACCACACCAGAAACATGACGAGAATGGACTCTGTCTCTGTCCTTCCTTCTCTTCTGCACTTACTTTCTGCTGTATATACACACACACACACACACACTACAGTATACTGTATACAATAATACTACAGTCCTGTGGAATTCTTAAATCTTTCCGGTCAAATGTTTTTTTTTTATCAGATTAAGATACGTTTTCAAAACAAAAACATTTTAAAAGCTAATGTGGTAAAGTTCGAGCTTGATTTCTTTTTGGAATGAGTCTCCAGTGTCAACTTGTTGCATCAGTAAGAAAGTTAAGTTCTCCACAACAAGTCTTCACCACATATCATTCTGTGCATTGTGGTTTAAAAATGACAAAGCTGCAGGAAATATCTTGTTCAAACTTTCCACAAAAACAAACAATGAAAGGAAGTTATAAAAAGTACATCATGAATTTTTTTTTTCATATGAAATTGGCAAATTGATAGAAGATGAATGCATGACTTTGCAGAGTTATTACATAAATAATCAACTCTGAAGTGGTAGGAGGATCTCCTCGCTTCATGTCTGGCTGCATCACAACTCTCTGTTGATACTCATTCCCTTTAACTGCACAGCCCGCGGCTGCTCATCTCTCTCTTCATCTCTCACACTGCTGCGTGGGGACTCGGCTGTGCCTCCTTTAGTTTGTTAGAACCCTCACCTGTAGGGTCTCAGTGAGGGATGAACACAGATCTCACAACCTCGGAGGAGCACAGCATGACCTCAGGTTATTCTAGGTGGGTTTTTAACTCTCATTACAAAACACCATAAATAACATTAACAAAAATAAATAAATAAATAAAAAAAGGTGCTTGCAGCAAATCGTTACGTCAAACGAGTTCAACGATTTTTGCACTTTATTCACACTCGGACTGTGCAGTGGGCAGTACTGTTTTGTTTTTAGTAGAAATTGTTCCACTTGTCTCCACACATTTCACTCACTGCATAGTTCTGTGTTGTTTCATGCAGCACCGTGGTCCTGAGGGGAACGTCGTTTCAACAATATGAATAACAGAAAATGTTAAAATGCCACCACATAGGGTGATTTATTTATTTTATTATTATTTTGCACCAGGCTAAATATTACCTAATCTAATTATGAATGTCTTCATATTCATTGCACTAGAAAAAAAAAAAAAAAAATTCTGATACTTAAAACCTAATTTTGTATTTACTTCAGTTTGGAGCGTTATACTGAATACACAGAATTTAACAGTGGGTGCATACTGTACACAGCACCATCTTTGCTAGAATTGACTTTCTACTGGTTTTGAGGATTTCGATAAAATATAATTTACATTACTATGTGGGGGAAACAAGTCTACACTCAAATACAGACTGTCTTTTATACACGCTGCGTTTTATTAATTTAAAAAGTCACTCCTGATGTCAGTCAGATAGAATAAAGAATTGGTTTACTTGGCAGTGCATCACATTTTAAAGGTGCACTGTGCAAGTGTCTTTGGCAACCTGTGGTTTTTCTGTATAAACTTTATTTTAACAGTTTACTTTATGGCTTCATTGTTTTTCCTGCATGAAAAAAAGAATCAGGTGCGACAAAGTCCTCAGAGGCACTGTGGCTGGTTCTGCAGGGTGTTCGGTAAAAATGAGCAGAGAATTTCCTTATAAGGGCTTAGGGGGAGCTCAGTGCATATGGCATTAAACTACAATTCGCAAAGGTCCCAGGTTCAAATCCCACAACCAACAAGTTACCACAATGCAGAAGAATGCACATTTAATATGTACTCTATTTTTTTTTAATGGTTTTTGTTCTGTTTGACATTTATACTACTACAACATTTTACTTCATTTAAATTGATTTGTTGTTGTTTTTAAGAGCATTCTCAAAGATAAGGAACAGCCTCATAATATAGGCTGTTTGTTATATTTTTTCCTCTTCCCTGTGTTGCAGAATGTAGAAACCCTGACTGAAACCCTGCCTTTGCATTTTATTATGATGACGATCGCCTGGCGTTTTAATAAAAGTGCTCGTGACCTCGCACGTGACCTTGACACTTTGACACTTCATATTTATTTATTTATTTATTTATTTTAGATATACAGGGTCAGCCGAATAATAAGTACACACTTTAGGAAAACAAAAATAGTATGAAGTAGATTATATTAATATAATATTAATAATATTATCATAACCAATATATAATATAGCATTCAAATATTCACACAAGTTTTTCTTTTCCTGAAGTGTGTATACATATTTTTGGCTGACATAGGCTATATTTTTTAATCCAAAGTTATTATGGATTTATTATATACAATATGTATTATATTATATTATATTATATACATTTGTTATATATAATTTTTATAGACATTTTAAAAAAATGTATTGATGTAAAGAAAATACATGGAATATAATATTTGGTGCATATAATACACTTCTACTGTACCATATTCATTGTCTCATAACGTCTGTGTGATCCTCAGGAGGACTCATTAGTACTCGTTCAGCTGAATATCACTCTTTATCCTTTATCATCCTTTATCCTATTTAAAACACTACAATAAATTCTGGTATTTAAGCATTTAAACATTAAGAAAAAAAAGTTCCAGCTACACAATTATCATCTGGCTCGCAGAGACCACCACAGCTATAATGAGCTGAACTCTAATTAGTTACAAACGAGGAAAGTGAAAGACCTGAAATGCAAACTGCGTTCACCTTTACACGTGTGGTTTTGATGAGACCAAGCGAGCGGTTTGTGCAGAGCGTGTACTGTAAGATTATTTAACACCCACAATGCACTAAACGCAAAAGATGACCACTCATGACCACCATTCAAGTTTCATAAAAGGAGGGAAAGATCGAGGTTAGCGGGCCACGTTACTACATCCACTGTTTAAACGCAATGTATGAAATTATAATGTGTACTTAATTCTAAATCTCAACACAGCCGATACATTAACGCTTAGTAATAATGCTTTTAAATCTATTTTTTTATTTTTTTTATTTGGGAGGATTTGTTTGTTTGCTAACTGCACTAAAAAAAGTCTAATATTAGATAAGAAAGTGTTCCATCTATTGTTTTGGCTCCACCAGAGGGAGCTATTAACACACACCTGACTTGTTTGCCACCCATTGATAGAAAGCCAAAAGTAGCTAGATCGCCTGGCGTGAGGAGAACCAGACAATGAGTGGTCCTAGAGTCGATCCCTGGACTAAACACCCTAATTAAGACCAGAGCTGGGAGCCTGATATGAATTTGGTGGATCCTCCCATATTTATTAAGATGTCAGCACAGTGGTACACGACCTTCTAGCCGTCATGAGCATCAACACAGAACGGTCTAACAACATAGATGAGACGTTAATGTTAACAAAATCTACTCAATCAGGGCTGTCACGCCATCGTGTAGTGTTTTAATGGCTATGCCAAAAAATCTTGTGAATGGTTTCAAATCTCAATGAAACGTTTCTGTTTAGCTACTGTACAAGCAGTCTACAGAGACATTTATCAACTCACATTTTGTTCTTAAAGTATTTTTAATTTACAAAAACGAGCTCCTGAGGTCAGGTAAATCTGTGCATAAGGAGAAATGGTAAAGCCTGACATTGCAAGGTTTATTTTAATCACGCGGCTAAATTTAACAAACTTCCTGAAACTCGTACCAACAGATCTGATAGAAAGCGATCAACAGCAAACCAAATAGGAGCAGTCATTGGGTCAGGACAAAGTAAAGGCACCTCAAAAAGGAGGAAGAGTCTACTACATGCTGCGCTGGTGTTACTGAAAGGTTTATCTGGTGGAAGTGCTCTTTTACAGTTTAGTCATTACAGGCGGTCTGCTTTCTGTGAGCTGCTTTTTTTAATCTGTTTCTGCGGTTGAGTTGGGTGGGCGTGACATGTGAATCGGCTGTGTTCTGGACACGCTTAAGGGGTGAAAGCTTTCCTAAAATATTGGTTAATGAGCTGATTAGGAAAGCAGGAAAGAGTTCATCCTACGAGACGGATCATTGTGAATTCTGTTTAATCCTACTGCCGCAGTAACGGTAGTCCTGCGAGCATAACTTGCGAGAAACTGCTTTGAGGCAGGGAGGGAGTATACACACACACAGACACACGCACATGCTCTTTCTCCTGCGTCAATTACTACGACATGGGCATGTAAGCTCATGCATGCAGAAGAAGGTGGATAGCGTTTCCCTTCCTCACACTTAAGTGTCTGTTAATGCTTATAATTACCCATTATTTACTCAATTTCTGCTTATTTGCTATTATGATACTAATTATATTTGCCTTATGTGTGTGATTTTTTTTTTTTCACCAAGCAGGATACAACCGTCATGTTGAGACGCAGCACAACATGCATGAAAGAAGAAAAAAAAAAGCACAAGCAGGAACATGATGGCTGCCAGACTTGTGAGAACATGTGTCTCACGGTGTGACTGCATAAACACTGCAGCCTGCGCTCACACTTTCCTCTCCCCGTCCATTATCAGGACCTACACGGCCTGCTCCGAACAGGATTTCACAGGAGAATCGATTCACGATATTTTGTCCTGAGAAACGTCTTAATTCGGACAAGACTAATTTTTTTTTATAACAGGCTACGCAAGGTTAAATCTGGGGAACAGCTGAGGAAGACCTCAAGCCCAGCAGCCATGTGTGAACCGTGATTTCAGTGACACGGGACAACATTTATAGCTACATGGCTTCAGACTGAATCGCGTGAGGAGGCAATAATCACGGCTGAATTGTACTATAGGTTGTAATAAAGCATGCAGCTTGAGTTTGAAATGTTTTAAGAGTTCATAGCTTCATGCAACCGTGACTATTAGACTTACAGCTCTAGAAGAAAAAAGAAAAAAAAAAGCGCGCTGCAATTTACACTAGAAAATGTCTGAAATGTCATCAAGAGGAAGATGGAGGATCACAAACCATCAAGCAAAGCTGAGCGGTTTGCTTTTTTGCAAAATGAGTGGCATAAATTTACCCAACAGCAACTGGTGGAGAGCAGGCCAAAAACATATTAAAGCTGTAATTGCAAATCAGAGTTATTATTCCACCAAATACTGATTTCCCAAAGTTATTTATCCAAAGTGTTAACATAGTTTGTTTACAAATTATTTGCATTTTGTTTTATTTGCGTTATTAAAGCCCTGCAAGTACTGCATGATCTTTAAGGTGTTGTGATGTCATTTCCTGTTAAACATACACTCTAAATAACAATAGTTATATTTTGAATTCAGAAGAAATATTGTTGGCAGTTCAGAAAGAAATTAAACAAAACTGTTTATCTCACCAACACATGCTCCTGTAGGGGATTTTTTTTTTAAACACATAACTGCAAAACTGATTAATTTGCAGTGGCCCCCTATTTTTTTTCCAGTGTTGTATATCATTAACAAAGGTCACCAGGTTCGGCAAATTTCCATCACAACTACATAAAAAAGCAAATATTTTCCTCCTTTCCATCTCAAATAAAACATGTTTGCATTACCATGGTAGATGAAATTTCTGATGGCCATTTCAATTTATCCCTGATTTTTCAATAGATATTATTGTATAAACGTCCGAACCAGACCATGTACATTTACTTGTGCATCTTACTTGCACAAATTCATATCATTTGAATTATTTTCAAGGCAAGACCTTGGGGTTTATTTTAGTTCAATCTGGCATCCTGGTCATTAACTTTCCTGTCTGCTGTATGACTGCACTACAATCCCTACTATCCGTTATCACCCAAATGAAGATGGTTTCCCTGTCGAGTCTGGTTCCTCTCAGCGTTTCTTCCTACTGCCATCTCTTTGGCACCGTCGCCCTCGGTCAATCTGATCATTTAGATTCACACACATTTTCTCACATAATTTTGTTTTGATTGTGTAAAGCTGCTTTGCACCAATTACGATTGTTGAAAGTGATATACAAATAAAATTGAATTGAACTGAACTGTCTGCTCTTCTTCCCTAATGTAAGTCCTGCTGTGCGATGAGCTTGTCGCAGTTCTCATTTCTAAAGCAATAACAACTTTCTGGAGCTAAATGCTAAAGCGTGGACACCTCAAATGCCGATGCGTAAGAAGCCTGCAATTCAGTGAAAGATCAGATAGCAGCATGCAAAAATATATATAATACTTTAAACTTGTATTTCAATTGAAGTTAAAATGTATGGAGTCCTGAAACTATCTATCTAATTATGGCTGTATGCACCCCAACTAGTAGTTGATCTGCATGAAACTCAGTTAAAGTCTCGGGCTGGATTTCTGATCACTCAGAAGTCACACTGGACCAAATGCAAACTGCAAGTGGAAATAAAAAAAAAAAAGTGTCAGAAAAGACAGTTGATTAAACTGCATCACATGTGCAAGTCTGTGCTGAGGTGCGAGATAATTAAAGCTGCATGAGGAAACCTCACTGTCTAAAGACTGGGCTCCAAAATAATAACTTCCTCCTCGCAGGTCAGACAAGTTGCACAAACTGAAAGTTCGCTTTACAGTTTTATCACTGCGAAGATTTCCGACTGGCGTTAAGCAGTGCGCGTGTGTGAAACAAACAACAAAACTACAGGCACACACACACAGCTCTTAACACTGGCTATCGAGCAATCATAAAAGTTAGACTATAGTGCTCAGACACAGTTACAGAAAAAAAATTATATAGTGATTAAAAGCAGACCAAGTATTTGTTCTCCTTTCCATTGCTTAAAAAGGAGCCGTGGTATAAAAATGAAACCGTGACTGCACCCACATACACACACACTCACACAATTGCTTAATGATTTCTCTAATCGCACTTGACTTTTGAGCCATGCTGCATAGAGGAAACACCGCATGCATGGCTGTGAAAAAAAATACAACTTTTGCACTTTGCACAGAAGACCAACTATCAACCCAACGGGTTTCGGTGCAGCAAAGAACACACTTTTTTAAATAATGAATTTCCTGTTGTTGTTCGCGCTACAGTTCATCCGAGTTACTGTATGTGAATAGAAAAGCTGCGGGAGCAGTTAAGATCTCGCCACATCGGCCAACCGAACAGCTGTCGCATTGGTACAATGAAGAGCTCCGGTAGTAACGAAACACCTTTTGTGTACTGTACACATGTAAACCGGATACACTTTAACTTTGCCCTTGCGCTACACTCTCGCAAGTTGAAATCGGAAATCGTCCACCCTGTTTCTGCAGATAAAACCGTTATCTGTTTAATATGATCAGTCGAGTTAGACTCTTTTGACGCAGCTGCTGATGAAGGATTTAAAATGCTTACCAGGTCAATTCTTACGCCTCCCCAGGATCACTCCTCAAGATTTTTATTTCAAATACTAAGAAAATTCACCAATAATACTCTAAATCCTTTCAATACATAATTGACCATATACACCTCTTATAGAGGACAAACAAAATGTCAAAATAAGATTATTTACCAATAACATTACTTGTTAGTTTTATTATGACTCTGTGTCTTTGTACTTTGCATACAAGTCCTGGGTCACTAATAACCAGAGCGAAATACATGAACAGCTAACTTGCAATAGACGCATTCTGGTTCAAATATGGGCTTGGACAGAATATATTAATACGTCCATATGTTTTTACAAACCGAGAAAACCTCTCGCACATGGATAATATAGAACAACAAAGTCTAGCAGTTATAAAGACAAGATAATGATTTTTACGTTGGAAGATTTAATGTGGCATAGGAGGGGTTCTCGCACTACTGTAGGTGTTGGACTGCTGATCAGGAGGGCTCTGTTGGACGCTTGACCCAAATGCTTGGATACAATGGGGCAGTCGAGCAGGGACCCTACCACAGAAATTATGGATATACAACGAAGGAGGGGAGACTCCATCGCCCGATGTGCCGGGTGGCAAATGGACGGACCCTATCCCCTATCCCGAAGATTAAATGCAAACATAGAAGATGAAAATCAGAAATGTTTACCAAGACGTTGTCGAAATACATTAAAGAAGATCTTAATTCATCCTCAATAAGCGCTTGTTCAGACTTCGCAGTAGAGCTTAAGAACGCTGAGAGTGAGTCAGGAGGACATTTACCAATCCGCCTACTACTGTGATTCATAAGGTAACCCAGACAAACGTAAACACCGAGAACGTGTGAAACACTGGATCGAAACCAAGGATGATGGAACTGCAAATAGGGAACACCATCTCCTGAACCACCAGCAAGTACATTTCAAGAAATATTTCCAGAAAACCCCTTGATTGAGCAATGCGACATGGCCTGCTTTAACAATTTCCCTAAAGCTGTCCTAAACAGTCGCACCTCTCATTCTATGAAGTTCACACTGCAGTTTTAGAGCAGAACAATTTCCAGGATTTTCGAGCTCCAGATGTATGTAGTATAAAGCGGTGATGAGAAGGTCAACAAATCCTACAACACAAAACCGCTAATTATACAGGTCTGATGAGCTACTGTAACTCATACTTAGATAGGGACACTTGCCTGTACAGTGTGTGTGTGTGTGCTACAGTGTTTTTCATTGAACATTGGGTTATTAAACTCGAGGGATCAGTGCAGCATGAACTTCTGAGTGTGAAGGAACTTGCTCCACACTCACACCAACACACACACACAACTTGTTTAGTATCAAACAAAATCAGGAAGTGGCACAATGTGCCTTCACACAGAGGAAGTCCAGAACCATTTTGTTTTATCAGTTCTGTTCTTTACTGTTCTGTACTTCTGTCTTAATGCAGTGGTTTATTTGCTTATTAATTCTGGTTTGCATTTTTTTTTTTTTACTTTAACAGAAAAAAGGGTTAGATTACCAAGCTTGATTATTTTGCAAAAAACAAACAACTCTACACATTTCTCATTCATGAGCAAGTTTACAAAACCAGTTCCTTTAAAGCAATCCTAACTATAAATATTTACTTCAGATGTATCTTATGTTCTATTTCTAATCACAATAAACCAGTCTAGTTGTTACATATGTATCAAGCAAACATCCTGCAATCCAAAGACAAACTTTTTCCCCCCCAGGTTGGTGCACTCTCTACCTGAGCTCACCTCAAGCCCACTCTCTCTCCCTCTCACACACAACTTTAATGCAGCAACCTTTAACCCCGAGCTCAAACCCAGACCTTGCCCCCAGTCTTACCTTCAACCTTGAGTGAATAACTTGTAGAAAAAGTGGAAGGAGGCGACCTCAGCTCGGACTCAGCTGCTCATGGTGAAGAGGAGCTGCGACTCGGCTCCATGTTCCGGGTTGCTGGATGATGAGCAGTGCTCTAGGCTATACTTTATGTAAGAGGCGCAGGTTGCTCAGAGTCAGGAGGCAGGCGCGTCTCTAAAAGGCAGTCCTGCCTATAAAAGGCATTGATTTAGAGAGGGGAAGTGCGGGACATTTGCATGCTCCGCGCGCTGCTCGCCTCGCGCGCGCACGCGCACTCCAAACCACATCGCACCACGCCACGCCTCCTCGAGCCCTTCTGAATGAGCTCTACCTACAACGGAATCTGCAAATGATTCACGAGTCGACTCACCACCACTGACTCCCAAACAAACGCCTTTTTAAAAAAAAAAATTATCTTTCTTTTTTGCTTGTTTTTAAACGACGTTCACATTAAATACAGGCTACCACAACACCGATTTCAGCCAATTAACACAAGAAATGATTCATATTTAATAAGTGAAAGTAATTCACAATACCTTAAACAACATGCTAATACAATGCTAATACAAGGTCAAACAAAAAGTAAAAAAAAAAAAATAGCCTCTCTCTAAATCCGAATGCGATCAAATAAAATAGCACTCTGCAAATACAAATAAGATTAAATAAAATGGCACTCTGCAAATACAAATACAAGCAATCAATCTGTAAATGATTCACGAATCAACTCTCCTCCACTGAACCGATTCTCTACGACTGACTCACAAACACAAGCTTTCTTTTTGTCTTTTTTGTTGTTGTTGGGTTTTTTTTTTTGTTTGTTTTTTTGTTTTTAACGTCGTCAACATTAAATACAAGCTTTCAAACACTATAACAACACTCATTTCCGGCAATAAATACAAGAAATGATTCATATTTAACAAGTGAAAGTAATTCACAATGCATTAAACATGCTAATGCAAAGTCAAACCGATTAAGTTAAAATAGCACTCTCCGAATACAAATAAGCAAAATGAAAAAATAAAAGAAAACTTTCTAAATGTAAACGAGATTAAATAAAACAGCACTTTCCAAATTCAAAGAATTAATCTGTAAATTATTCATAAGCCGACTCACCTTCACTGAACCGATTCCCAACGACTCCCAAACAAACTCTTTCTTTTTCACGTTATTTATTTATTTATTTATTTTAAATTGACTTTAAAGCACTGCCACAACAAATTTCAGGCTACAAACACAAGAAATTATTCATATTTAAAAAATGAAAGCAATTGCCCAAACTGTCAACAACATGCTAATACAATGCTAATACAAAGTCAAACTTTAAACATTTCACAAATAAGTTTAAATAAAATAACATGACTCACCTTCACTGAAAGAATTTCCATTGATACAAAAGTAAACTGTGGAACTCTGTGCTTCGGTCCTGTGTCATATCAACCCTGGGTTGGTCAACCAAATCCCATCCTGACACCATTGATGTGTGGGGTTGCTTCCCAGCCAAGGGAGTGGGTTCACCTACAAGTTTGCCTAAGAACACAGCCTTAAATATAGAATGGTACAAAAATATCCTCTGAGAGCAACTTCTTCCAACCATCCAAGAACAGTTTGGTGATGAACAATGCCTTTTCCAGCATGATGAAGCACAATGCCATAATGCTAATTGCCACAGTGATAACTGAGCGTCCATGGCCGGCAAACTCCACAGGAATCTCCACTGAAAACTTGTGATCAATCCTCAAAGGTGGACAAAAAAAAAAAAAAATCCAAGCATTGATTATGCAAGAATGGGATGCCATTAATCAAAAGTTGATCATGGCATGGCAGGGAGAATTGCAGAGGTCTTAAAAAGACTCTTTGCATGAACTTAATGGCAATAAAAGCCTTTGACACTTTTATTATAAAATGTTTGTAATTATACTTCAGTATAATTACAGTTTACTGTATATTCAGTATATATTTACCATAGTAACAATTGACAAAAAAAACCTGAAGCAGCAGACTTAAAAAAAAGATAGAAAAGCAGAAAATTAAAACTTGTGTCATTATCAAAATTTTTGGCCAAGGCTGTACACACTTACCACACCACTACCAATTAACATAATCTGCATGTCCTTGGGCTGCTGAAGGAAACCGGAATACCCGGAGGAAACCCACTAAGCACGGGGAGAACATGCAAACTCCATGCACACAGATCCCCGTAATGCGAAGTGACAGTGCTAACCACTAAGCCACTGTGTCATCTGTGACACTCATGACACATTTTCATTTGGGTCAAAGACAAGAGAAGGATTGACATTTGTGCGCATACATTTATTCATTTTACCTACCCTTTGGTCACAGACTTTTCTAAGTAATTCAGGGATGAATACAATTGACACTTTGAACGGGGTGCCAACTCATTAGAGAGGACAGACACATATAGGCTACACTTACACACCCAGTCATACACTATTTTTACCAATTTGGAAAAGCCAATTAACCTGGACATGTTTTTGTAGTGTGTGGGAAACCAGAGTACTCAGAAAAAAAGTCCGCAAATCGAGCCTGGCTGGGAATCGAACCTGGACCCTGGAGGTGCAAGGCGACAGCGCTAACACCACTTTCTTTAAATTGAACTACGACTTTGTTAACAGTATAAAGGGGTATTTACAGATTCCTAGCTATACTTTATGTGTCATGTGAGCCTCTTTAAAAAAATATTTTGTAATATTAATAATAATAATAATAATAATAATAATAATAATGGTGATAAAATACTGAGAAACCCCTATTGTATAACAGAAAATCCACTTACTTCATAACAGCTAAAAACTGTCATTTGTTTTACCAGCCTCGTCTTTTTACGATCTCGTTACGCTAATAAGATCAAAAATATACTGTACCTTGTCATATTGCCAGAAGACTGTTATGTGGTGGAAACTCCTAGGATTGTTTCAATAAATATTAACATAAAAGACCTTACAGGGTGGCACGGTGGCTTAGTGGTTAGCAGTAAGGTTCGATTTCCACCTCAGGTCGGTGTGCGTGGAGTTATGTTCTCCTCATTGGGTTTCCTCTGGGTCATCCAGTTTCCTCCCACAGGCTAAAAACATGCAGGTTAGGTTTTGCCGATCCCAAATTGGCGTAGTGTGTGAATGAGCATGTGAGTGTGTGTACTGTATGTGTGTGCCCTGCAATGTATTGGCACACTGTCCAGTTTGTACCCGGTTTGTACCCTAAGTCTCCTGGGATAGGCTCCAGGCCCCCTGTGACCCTGTATACAAAGGATAAAGCGGGATGGATAATCAGTAAGTGAGCAGCTTACAAAAATAAATAAATAAATATGGCATCAGTTTTACATTCACCTGGGAAACCCCTACTTACTGTGGGGCATACTTGCTGTGTTAATTTTAGATTGTGGGAAAAAAAAAATTGCTCATATAAAACATGTATTAAATGTTTTGTCAGCTAAGCATTGGAGTGTGAGAGGGTTAAAATTTAGTATCAAGGAAGTTACAATACTGACTGGTGTGCAGATGATTAAAAAAACTATGTCTTTCCTCCCAATTAACAAACAAGGTAAAATGCACATCTTCAGTGTTCTAGTGGTTCAGTGTCATAGTTTAAGCAATGTGGACCTAATGCATGAGAAGCGATCACAGAAAATATGTTTTTGTTTGTGATGTTTGGATTAAAATACCCTTGAATTTTCCATGTTAATTGATGGCCGAGGAACATGAATTCTGCTTGTCTACAGAAACGTATCAAATGTATGATGACAAATGCATGATGACATTGATGATGCTAACACCGAACTAACTGCAGTGTTGGGTACCGTTACTTTTTAAAATAACTGATTACATTACAAATTTAATGTCATTAAAAAGTAATCAGTTATATTACAGCATTACCTTCTGATAAAAGTAACTAAGTTTGAGTACTTTTCCACTGCAGAAAATGAAAACTCCTTTGTGATTCCTCATGCATGTTGTTTTAGTCAAGACCTTTATAATTATTCTAACATCATCACTCAGCGAAATTTGGCCCATAATCTGTTAACTAATAACAGCAGGAATAACAGAGGGGGGCGGGTAATCGGGGGCGGGGCTTGTAGAACGACTTTTACACACACACACTAACGGAGGCACAATTTATGTAATCCGTGAGCTTTCTGGCTCACGGATTACATCAATTGTCTGAATAATGGATTCCATTTTTAAAAAATATAACTAAATAACTGAGTACTTAAATGGCGGACCTAACGTGTTAGATTACTCGTTACATCAAAAAAGTAATCCAAGTACTTTGTAACGCGTCTAATCTCTAATTCTTAGAAATTTATTTAACGGTGGTCAAACCTGTTAAACTACACTCAGTCAACATTGTTAAGTCTGTTAGCTATTAGGTCAAAGCTTTCAAATTTAATGGAATCCTTTAATAAGTTGAACAGTAGACATGGGAATTTTATGACATCACAAACCTTTCACCAGTTCATCAGCCTCGCAAATCCATTTTTTGTATTTTTTCACCAAAGTATTAAAAAACTCCCAGTTTTAATAATAATCAAAAAAAAAAAACATCAATTGTGTCATTTAATAACACAATTTATCTAAAACTAACTCCAATTAACCCAGGATCATTCATGGCCACTGAAGAGCGGTTATCATTTAAAAATCATTGGTACAACAAATTCCAGTCAAGAGCCTATTTGAAAGGAAATATCTAACAAAAATGACGACACAAACACTTAGTTTCAACGTAAAATATTTATTTCTAAATGAAACTTGATATCAGAGAGTGTCTTGGGACTAAACATACAGTGCAGCAAAACACAGACGAAAACAAATGAGAAACGAGTGGTTAAATCTATACTTGATATATTTTAACATCAGGATCAGATCCAGTTCTTCTTGAAATAAGCCATTCGACTGCTTTCAGATATTAACAGACAAGTGTCTATCACCGGTTCCTGACTAGCCGAGATGGCACCTCTAGATGAAGCGTGTTGTATCTAAATATGAATTTCACACATTTGGTCCAACAACAGGCTCACTGAGAGTTTCAATGTACATACGTTTAACACACGAATGGTGCATCAGGAACTCAGTTCCACAGGCTTCACATAAGTTCGTTAATTCATGGAGCGCTGCAGTTTTTGCTTGTGCTGAAATCTTGCATCGTGGTTTACCCCAGTTACAGCTTAAGATATCCTAAAATAAATGAATATTCATTCACTTTCTATACACTCAAAGAGATTTAAATTCCTTTTCATACTGACACACTGTAGCCCTATAAACGGCTAATACTATCAACAAATTAGGAGGCATTTGCTAATAATATATGATATTCTGTTAAGACCAAAATAAAAACAAACGCTGAAAAGCTCAAGTCTCCCTGGTTGAGGAAAAGTCAGAGACAGCATTAAGTTCATTCGGAGCTGTGTTACTGCCCGTCACTCCTTTGCTCTCATTGTTCCCCTGAAGTCATATTCAAATAAAACCAAACATACAAACAACCTACAAACGAAACTCCACAGTTCCAGAGTTATTTCTACAGAGACCTAATAAACGAGTATCTTGAACCTGCTGGTCGATGTGCATTTTAAGTGGAATGACATTTTAAGGGCAATGCTTTACTTGGTTCCATCCGCCTTAAATCATAATCCTATGGACAAGGAAGTGTTACAGGGGCTTTGTGATATCTGGCATTGCGTAGCTACTGTATAAGGAGATGCATGGATATTCACCAAGTGGCATGGACTATTGACCAACCAGTAAACCACCTCCAGAGCTGGAATCTTTGTTTTTTGTTTTTTTACTGTATAGCTAGAAGACAAATGTGGCTACTGTTATTTCATTTTCAGTATGAAATATAATGACAAGCAAGCAATCCAGCCTAACTCAATTAACCTTATATGCATAGAAGATGAGATGCTTAGAGGCCTGGGAAAAAAATGTAAAAAAAAAAAAAAAAAAAGTTTTCATCCCTGGTTATCGTGCCACTATACTTGAGGACAACACTGTTATAATATTCATTAAAAACATTCATTTAATTCTCTCTAGGGTTTTTTTTTTGTCCATTAGTCCCTCTAGGAATTCAAGAGATGAATGAAAACACTGAGCTAAAATGTCTAGGAGTCAGTCCGGCTCCTGAAGCAAGCAGGGGTTAACATACATTTGCACACTTACATCCTACATAACATAAGTACATAAATATACACTTACATTTGTGCATATATATGTACAGAGACACTTAATATGGACATACATATACTTCCATATGTGCACACATACACAGAGTTTACAGCATACACTGAGAAATGTTAAGTGCTAAATTCCGAGGATAGCTACTGCATACCCAGGTTAGCATGCTGGGCCGCCATGGCTACGGTAATACTGGTAGGCAAGATAATGTTTTGTAGTTTGTTAACAACACACAGTTCACCCTTCATTGTTTTTTTTTCCAAGAGTCTAGATTTGATATGATATTTTTTTCCTTTTGAATACTTGAGATTTGTTTGGGTTACAGCAGCTATACAGAGAGGCGGAATCCAGAGTCTGGTGAGAGGCTAATGGGGCAAAGCTTGTGCTACAGGGACAGCCTCACACCTGCCGGTCACACTGTCAGTCGGACAAAATCTGCACAAAGGACATGGGAAAGACCCCTTTCCTGTCCGGCTGACCTTCTATGTGTCCAATCTGGAAAAGACCGAGTTGATATCAAATGTTACAAAAATGGCGTGCAATCTGTTGTGCTTTCAAATGCGTGTTAATGTAAAGAGTGTTCAGAGTTTCAGTAAAGTATTACTTACCCACCACTCTTGGTCTTCTTCTCCCGTAACAATGATCACTTCTCCTTCACTAAACGTCAGCTCATCATCGTTGTCTGCTTGGCAATCGTATATGGTCCTTACCCTTTTCATTTTGTTCTTCACCTGACGAAAAATACATATTTCATCATCATCAATTCAACTCAACACAAGAACTCAACTCAACAAGTCAGCTCAAAATCAATTTAAATCCACATGTCTAGTTAACCAGTCAACTTATCCTTATTTCACCGGGTTAATAAATCACTTAATTTCACAAGTCAACTCAACACAACTCCACAAGTCAACTCCAATGGTCCAGCTTACCAACTTAATCCAAGTTAACTCCATACTTCACCGGTCAACTCAACAAGTCAACCCATCCACACCTTAACTCCACGTCAGCACCTCCTCTCAACCCCTTCATTAAGTCAACTCGTCTCACCAACTCCATTAGTCAGCTCAAATCCAGAAGTCAACTCCAAAGGTTAACTCATCAAGTCAATTCAATTCCACAAGTAAGTTCAAATTGTTAACTTATTTCATTCAATTCAGTTTAACTTAACAAGTCAATTTATCTAAACAAGTCAAATGAAAGGTACGCAAAAAGGCAACTTAAATCAATAAGGCAACTCCACAAGTCAACTCCAAACATTAACACACCAACCTTAACAATTTAATTAGGCAACAAGTCACCTTAAAAATTCACCTCCAAACATCAACTCAAAAAAGTCAACTCCACAAATCAATTTCACAAGTCAAATGGAATATGGGCAACTTTTCAGCACAACCTTTGTAATTTCTAAATTTCTCACCGTGTTTATTTTGCGTGGCAGAGGTACTGGCATCTCTACAACACCTGCTGGTGCACCGTTGGTATCCTCACTCGCCTGCCTGGGTGAAAGCTCTACATGCTGACCTGGAGTTTGAGCCTCCGTCAATTGCACTTTTGGAGTTGTCTCTTCTAGTGTTGGCTGTTTATGTGGTGTCTCTGTAGTTGTGGAAACTGGGAGTTTTGGGGCGTGGTCTGATAGCTGTGGTTTAGGTGGCAGATCCTTAAGTTGGGGTTTAGGGGGCAGATCAGACAGTTGGGGTTTGGGGGGTAATTCTGATAGCTGTGGTTTTGGGGGAAGGTCCGAGAGCTGAGGTTTAGGAGGAAGCTCCAGGATGTGTGGCTTGGGAGGAATCTCAGCTGGCTGGGGCCTCTCAGCTGCCTGTGGGATTTTAGGTGGAGGCTCGGTAGGTCGGGTAATGGTATCTCTAGTTGGCATGTCTACCACCTGGGTAGGTTTCTGCAGGACCTCAGGGCCCTGATTGGGTTTGTCCACTGATGGGACAATGCCTGGAGTCTTTCTTAATGCCACTGAAAAATAAGAACAGGATATCCTTAGCTTGTCAAGTCAAGGGGACTGAACCTGTGATGTAATCTTGATGTTTCACCACTAATTTGAACTTTGACCCCAATGATGAAACAAGGCCACATTTCATTTTAGACAATTTAGACAGTTCTCATAGTTAGAAAGTATAAAATAATCACCTTTTTGAGGTAGTTTGGGTAAGACTCTGGGGCCGAGTGTTGATTTTGTATTACTAGAAGTAGTGCTGTAAGAGGAGGAGTAAATATTTAGAATGGGGAATACTCTGCTGTGGGGTAATTATGACACTTACTACATGTGCCATTGGTACACACCTTTGCTGCTGCTGAATTCCTTCAAATTTGTTAGCTGGCGAGGTCCTGTTTGCAGGCGGTGGTGTTAAATCACTCCCTGTAATTGTAAAAAAAAAAACAGCTGGATATATTTGACTGTCTTATGAGTTAAGAAAATAGGAAATGGTATCAGGTGCAAACAGGACAGATTTCTTTTGCGTCAGCAAAATTCTGAACGTTGGAAAACAAAAAAGCAGCAACACTGCACTTCCTTTCAGGAAGCTCCAAGATGTCACAAATGTGTAATAGAGGAAGCGGAGAGTACCCTTTACAAAGCTTACAGTAATAGTGAAAGTCAGTGAATTACAGCTGTTAACGATGCTCCCTCTTGATTTTCTCACGAGACAGAGAGAGATGGCCCAAGAGACAGGATGATGTTTACTCACCTTTGCTTTGGGGTCCCTGGAGGACGGGGCTGGGTGGGTCTGAGAGTGTGCGTTTGTGGCCTCCGGGAGGAGGTGGAGGAGCCCTCTTTTTAGATAGAGTGGAGCTGCCACTTGTACAAGGCTGAGAACCCAGTGGGAGAGAGGTGGGAGGGCCAGTGGTGGGAGCTGTGAAAGAAAAGAAAGAGTACATGAAGCTCTCTTTCAGTTCTATGCAAAGAACGTGCATCTTCAAGCACGTTGGATGGGTGCCGGAAAATGTACCCATATCTTGCGTTTAGTACACCCAGCAGTAACTCTTGCAGTGTGACAGATTAAAAGAAAAAACAGTTGCAGTGTTATGCAGTAAGGGCATTTTATGGCATTGTTTGGGTCCATTAGGGGGAGGAGTCTCTAAAAATCAATTAGCCTGCAACAATTAATGGTCTATATCATTAATAAGTACTTTAGAAACCATCAGGCCTATATTATTGTGTTCCCGCTGGGATCAGCAGAGGTGTCTGTCATGTTCTTGTACCGTATAATGCTGTGTGTTAGACTACCATCCATCCAGTTTTTGCTTTTTCTATTTTTAAGAGACTCAAGCAATTTACTTCGCAACACATGGGCCGCTCGCTCAGATTATAAGAAGCTGCGGGCAATCTGACTAAACATGTAGTGAAAAAAAGATTCATCAAGTTGACTGTTATTGCAATGCATGGAGGCGTAAAAACCAAACAATGATACCTAATATCTTCTTTATGAAAAAATACACCATACATACACTTAAAATAAAATACAAGTATGATGCAATGCTATACAGATGATGATGCAACCTTTAAAAGGAAAGATCCTACTTGGGGAGTGAAATATAATGATGTTAGCCCTATTACTAGGGATGGGAATCGTCAGGGACCAGGCGATACGATATTATTTGATTTATATTACGATTGTCTAAATATCATGATTTTACAAATATTTTCAATTATCAACTCTTTTTCTGATTTTGTTGCAATACCAAACAAACGTTTTTGATCCAATCCAAGAGGATGCTGTGCTGCCTGCAGACATGTGAATAGTTTAGAGCATGCCACCTGTAGTATTATAGAGAAACGAAGATGCTCTATACCGCTTATCCTGGAAGACTTGGGGCACAAGGAGGGGTATACCCCGGACAGGGTGCCAATCCATCGCAAGGCACACACACACATCGGCATTCTGCGAATGCCAGTTAACCTGATCTGTATGTCTTTGGACTGTGGAAGGAAACCCACCAAGCATGGGGAGAACATACACACATTTTCAATACCCCGGTCCTGAGACCTTCTCCTGGTTTAAATAAGACATGACTGCTGAATCACTGAACGGAGCGACAGTCTGCTTTCCGAATCAGCAGCACAACAAACGCCTTAAACATGTCTGCTACTTCTGTCTCTTATCGCTATGGCTACGACCCACATCTCTCTCGCTGTGGAATTTGCACCTCTTTCACAGCTGGCTCTGCTCTTCTTCCTGAAAAAAAAAAAAAAAAAAAACCCAACTGACTTGCCACAGAGATTTTATCACGTCTACTCAGCTCACGCATCCCCCACCCCAACCCTTAAAGACTGGTCTACACCCCCCCGAACAGTGCAGAGGGTTTTATACACGGAGTTGAACCCACAACTGTATGATTGTTTGGAGCATTGAGTCAAATCTAGTCCTATACACGGTATACGTGTAAATCATGCCCTGGAGCAGAACATTCCTGTTCACGCGTTAAACAAACAGTGACTCCCCTGACTATTAAAGACAGAACAGGAAGTGGGTGTGTTTACGACATGAGCTCGCACCTGATGATGGCTATACTGTATACATAGACCCGCCCTGCCTACGTACAGTACAGTACACTCTCAACAGAACACTTTTCTCCCTCCGCAGCAGCTAAAATATCGAGAAACTACACAGGCCATCTGCCAGAAGCCAAATGTAGCTTCCTTTTTGTAGAAAAAAGGTTGTGGCTGTGTGATATTGTGTCGCAACTGTGTCACTTCCTCCTTCAAGCTATAAACGGTTACTAGCACAAAGAGAGAGAGAGATAGAGAAAGAGAGACGCCTGAACAAGAGCAATCGCCTAAAGTGCACGGAGCCGCTAGACACAGCTGCACCATGCTCCACGCTTTGTTCAGCAACCAGAGTATAAGTACAAACATTCATTAAGTATTCATGATGTTTTCTCGCGCATGCAGACGCACTAGGGGAAAAAAAAGCGTACTGTACTGACACTAGCACCTGATAACATTTTAGTCATCTCCGTTTCCTGGTGCATAGTTGTTCAAATCAAACCGGGACTTATGATGAAATTTCTTGCGACTGAAAGGAACAAGAAAGCATCAAGCGCAGTCTGGTGATGAGACTCTCAGTCGCAGTGAAACATCCGAATGATGCAAACGGTGCCAAGAAGGCGGTACGTCCGTGAATGGCGAGGTGACTCGAAGCACTCTGCAGTCGTCACCTTGCGCATCTGTCTGTGGGAACTATGGGGATCCTGGGAGGCCGGCGTTTCAGACATGAAGCAAGCAGTTTGATCATGGCGTCGATGGTGGTATCCAAGCACGCTAGGATAAGCGCATTAGTGTAGCAGGAAATTATATAGAAAAAATAAAGCTAGTTTTTACTCTCAGAACTGCATTCTTTAACTATGCACGATTATCAAAAGTCCCGGTTTGACTTGAACGGCCACCAGCAGTCTTTTTATAAAGTCTGACGACTGGTACCCTTACCTTTGGCACTGCTCTTTGTGGCAGGAGTGGGCGTGTCTGCCCCAGGCGATGCGGGTGTTTCCGTGGACGTGCTGTAGACGGGGTTGGCGAAGGCGCCGTACGAGAGCCGCTGCTTGTCCCTGTGGCTTAAGTATCCGGGCAGCGTGAGCTTCTCCTGAGGAGACACGCTGGACGAGTGGCAGAAGCTCTGCGGTCGTGGGGAACGCTCCTTCTTCACCGGACTCGGCTGCTGTTAACCAGACAACCAGCACAAAACGTCAATATCGTCCTTAATAAAGATTATTTTAACATGAGTCGAATTTAAGTAGCATCATTTACAATATATTTTTTAACATGAAACAAATAATGAGGAATGGGATATTTGTTTATTCATTTATTCATTCATAGTCTATACTGCTTATCCAGTACAGGGCCTGAAACCTACCCCGTAGGGTACAGTTGGGTAATTGGGGATCGCTGATTAGCCTAATCTGCATGTCTTTGGACTGTGGGAGGAAACCAGAGCACCTGGAGGAAACCCACCAAGCACGGGCAGAACATGCAAACTCCATGCACACAGACCCCAGACGGGAATCGAACCCCTGACCCTGGAGGTGCGAGGCCACAGTGCTAGCCACTATGTGACAGTGTCACCAGGTAGATTCGTATTCATTTTAATTCCATACCAAAAAACAAAACAGTTTCTGTATCAGTTTTAATCCTCATAAAATATGTCTATCCATCCGTCGCTTTTTCGGATCTCAATCTCCATTTCTCTGGGGGCACAACGCAGGGCACCAACCCATCGCAGGGCACAGGAACACACCTCTAGGGAGAACCCATGAGGGCCTGACCTTCTAAAGGCAAGCTGCTTATTAAAGGTCCCGTTGCTAAAATGTACTGTACAGTGTACTGCATAAGGGTTCAGACTTCAATCACTCCTTTGAAGTTTCCAGATTTATTATGCACTACACTACTAGTGTTACAAGGTGTAACACTATACAATGTACAAAAGACCATGAGGTGTAAATACTTATGCATCACACTGTAGGTAACTCATGTCACCTTCAGATGACCTCTAGATACCCTTAAGCCAGTCAGTCAGTCAGTCAGTCAGTCTGCTGTCTGACAGTGAGACACGTCTGGTTCTGACCTTATCGTCCAGATCATCATCGCTCTCGTCGATCTCCTCCAGGCGCAGGTTCCAGTCGTACTCCACGTGGACGTGAGGGTTAAACTTCCCCGCCGCTGCCTCCACCACCTACACACACACATACAACCACACACTCGGTCAAAACCACAGATTTCTTTGCGTCACAAACCCGCCGTCCGAGGTGTTTAAATGGATTCGGGGTTTCGGTACTTACAGGTTCCTCACACTGTGTGTTTCTTAACCTCCTTGCGATGTCCAAGGCTGTCTCTCCGTTCTGATTGACTGAAACCACAAAGCCATTTAGGGAGAGCAGCGCCTTCTCTATAAGGCATTAGCCGAAGGCATGCATCATTAAACATGTGGTGTTCTCACTGACCTATATCGATCAGCGGCTTGCCCCTGAGCAACAGTTTCACACACTCCGGCTTCTCGTACGTACAGCAGTAATGGAGCGCAGTGTTCCCGCTCTCCGTCTGCCTGTCCAGAGAGCCACTGCACACACACACACACACACACGCACACATTCAGAGACATGCATCTACACAGTGTGTTTACCGTTGAGCATATGAGACAGTAAAGGGAGGTACAGTACCTGTTCTGAACGAGAAAATCGACCAGCGGCAGCGAGGTCTGGTCTGAAGTCCGTACAGCGAAGTGCAAAGCTGTCTCCCCAGGATCCTGTGCGATTTATTGCAAAAAGATCCGAGATTTAAAAAAAACTCATCCACCCACTATTAAGGAAAAATAGGTTTTAGGATGACATCATCACATCTGTAATCATGCACTATTTATTGCAATCGTTTTACCGCTTCCTGGCCAGCGTCTGTAACACTTCAGATGTTACAATAAATAAAAATAGTGCGTTTAATCGTGTCAGTGGGGGTAAGAATGTAACAAAATACTAAATTCAAGGAGATAATTACAGAACAAGGGAGATAAAAAAAAAGAAATACAGAAACCATGGGCTTGCAAAAAAAAAAAAAAAAAAAAAGAAGTGAAAATTTTTTTTATTGTAGGAGGTTACATTGTTTTAAGGAAAAACAATTGATTTGTCTTGTTTTGAATTATGAGGGGCGTTCGATTCAAACCAGGATTTTGAGGGCAGAATAACTGAACACACTTATTTCTCTATACAGTACAATCTCCTGCTGTACTAATGCCTTCATCCCAGCGTTTCACAAGTGCTCGGATACCATCAGGGTAGAACGCTTTCACAGTATGCCGGAGCGATGACCCAATTGTCTGCTTCATCTTTTGATACCCTGGCCTCCCTGAAACTCCTTTAATGCCATAAACATGTGGAAATGGCTTGGAGCGAGGTCAGGACTGTACGGGTGATGTGGCGATAACTCCCAGCCAAGTCCCTCCCAGTGGTTAAGGCTATGGTCCAGAAGGTTCCAGGTTCAAATCCCACGACCACCAAGTTGTCCCTGTTGACCCCTTGAGCAAGCCCCTCAATATAAATGTAAGTCGCGCTGGATAAGGCCGTCTGCTAAATGCCTAAATGTACAGTTCCAACGGACAGTTCAAATGTACAGTTCCACTCGCTGAATGGTCACGGAAACGACTGCAGTGGGCTCCGAGCCACCTTTTCCAGGATGGTACGGACTTCTTTAAAACGTTTGCACTGTTCAAATGTTTAACTGTAACAGTCTCTTCACTGTACTGTGCTTGAAATCTTCTGTATACCAGTGTTAATTTCCTCAACGGAAATAATGGCGGAAAATATTCATTGACGACATTTTTTCCTGGGACTAAGTCGAGACGATGACAAGACGTCACGGATATCAATGAACAGTGACAAGGACGAAATCAGCATGCAATATCATGCGAATGAGACGAGACTAAAAATTGAAAATAGACGAAAATACTTAAAGGTTTCTTTGACTAAAGTTAGATTAAAATGTTCAGACTTTTAGTCGCCTAAAACTTGACTATGTAAATAAAAATAGGATAAGATTGACTAAATATGATAAAAACTATCAGGGACAATTATCCCGGGACTAAGACTAAGACTGAAAATAGCTGACAAAATGAACACTACTGTATACGTCAATCAGTTCGACTTAAAATTGCATCACAAGTCCCGGTTTGACTTGAACGCCCCTTGTAATCCCTATTCCCTTAGCATGTTTTACTTGCTAAAGCTTTTGCCATAATGACTTGAGTAAAAGCAATATATATAAAACACAAAACACTATGTTGTGGACTTTATGATCTACTCTATATTTGGGTGTAAATGCAATTTGTCTACTTGTATGATTCAGTCCAATAACGGCTGGAAAGCAGGCTGCGGGTGACCGAGGTGCTCTCGGATCCTCTTCGAGTTACAGGTAGTGAAATCAGATCCTGGACCTCAGCTATACGTGTGCGGTCTGACATTTCGTTTGGAAGGAAAGGGCATCAAACGTTTCGAAAGAAAGTTTAAAAAGAAGAGGTTTCAGGTTCTAATATAACTAAATCAGATCAGTTCGGCTGTCACAGAGCCGTCATCCTACTCAGTAAGTAGAGAGAGAGACAGAGAGAGAGAGGGAGAGACAGACAGAGAGAAAGAGAGAGAAAGAAAGAGACAAAGAGAGACAGACAGAGAGAGAAAGACAGAGAGAAACAGACAGAAAGAGACAGAGAAAGAGGAGAGAGACAGAGAAAGAGAGAGAGAGACAGACAGAAAGAAAGAGAGACAGAGACAGAGAGAGAGAGACAGAGAGAAAAAGACAGAAAGAAAAAGAGAGAGACAGAGAAAGACAAAGAGAGACAGAGAGAGACAGAGAGAAAAAGACAGAAAGAAAAAGAGAGAGACAAAGAGAGAGACAGACCGAGCGAGACAGAGAGAGAGAGAGAGACAGAGAGAGAGACAGAGAGAAAAAGACAGAAAGAAAAAGAGAGAGACAGAGAGAGAGACAGACCGAGCGAGACAGAGAGACAGAGAGAGAGATTTATCTAAATAGTATTTTCCTGCAGCAAATGCAATAGTGAAGAGGGATGGAGGTCAGAGCGATCCGGCGGGTTCAGGGAGAGGTGTGTTCCTGATGGGGAGCTGATCAGATACACAGAGCGAGCGCTTTGCTTTTCCCTGAAGGCCTAACTGTCAAACCAGCAGCTGACACAACACTAAATTCCCTACGAGCAAAGGAAAGAAAGCAAAGAGGAAGTGAAGCTCGGGTGACTGCAAACATGACGCTCTCGCCACCGTCACTCAACACTGTGTTGCTTTTTCTCTTCAGCTGGTTTCATTTAAGTACACTAGGTATGAAAACAGTTTTTTTTTCATTTCTCAATGTTCTAGATAGAGCTGTCACCTTGTAGTCTGACTGAAACACTGATAGAAAAAAGAGAAAAAAAAAGCTGAGATTATTTAAAGCTGAGAATTAAGGAAGCAAGAAATGGCGTGCGAACAACAGCGCACCCCTGCTCCTGTCTGCAGTAACTATACGAGATAATGTATCTCATTTAAGGCTAATTAAAGGATTGAGCCTTTATGTACATTTTGCACACATGAGTCAAAAATTATCCGCACTCCACCTATATTAAAACCTCTGTTAGGGGCACTTTACGCTTAATTCAATTCGCAGTGGTAAAGTGCTCGCCCTATCATCCGGAGATCGCTGGTTCGAACCCTGGGCGATGCTGCTACCTCTCACAGCCGGAAGTCTAGAGAAAGCTGATTGGCCGAGCTCTCTCAGGGGGGAGGGATGAGAGGTACTTTGTGCTCTCACATCAATCACGGCTCTACAGCAAATCATGGGCGTCTGTGAGCTCGCGCACACAGAAGGAGCGGCTAGCGCTTTCCTCCAAGTGTGTTACTCCGCCCCTGACGGTGCGTGAGCAAGCAGTTCGAAAAAGATGCGGTCGGCTGGCATCACGTGATAGTCTTCGCCCTCCCGGCTGAGTGGTAGTAGTAGCCTTAATGTGGGAGCCCCCTAGTGACGGGGAGGAAACAGGTGCAGATGATGACAGACGGTCAGGCCGGTGATTAGTATACAGTACTGCTGATGCTGAACACTGAGTGGTTGGAACAGACGAGAGGGGAAATGAGGTCGCTGCTGACGTTGTTACATAAACAACCAATATTTTAATTGTATCTTTATGTACTTTGAAACATTTGTTTGAACAGTGAAACGTGTGTTCCTATTTCTATAATTTAATCTACAGCATTTAATTCTATTGGATGTAAAGAAAGGGGAACTTTATTAATAATAATAATAATAATAATAATAATAAAATCTAGATTCCTTAGTCGTGTAAATATGCCTTCTTTGCAATTGTTCTTATTTTGTAGTTTTCGACCTTTTTATCAATTATCTTAATTTTTCATAAAGAAAAAAAATTATTGGCTCATAGATCTGGTTACAGCAACGTCAACACATCATCATAACCTCTAATTATTTTTTCATTCATTTACACATCAGTAGTTGCAGCATGTAGGAAGTGGACGTACCTGTCCTGCTTCGAGGAACGGTTCCAGCAGCTCCACTCCGTCAGCGTAGAGCTGCACGAGCCCCAGCAAGTCTCGGGTCCTGACCGCCTCGTACAGGTCGCCTTGCCTCGCCGTGGCCGTGCATGGTGTGCGCCGGGCAAACCGGTGTTCCACGTACTTGGCGTTGATGTACTCCTTCCTCTCTGTCCTGCAGGAATACAATCAGGGGGAGTGTATCGAGTCGGATATTAGCAGGGCGTTTGGGAAATGTCAGGTTAGAATAATGGGAAGCAGAGAGCAGGTGTACTCACATGTCACTGGACGGTGTCGGCTTTGTGGAGGGGCTCGGCAGATTCCCCTCCAGGATTTCATTAAAACTACTGTTTCCTATATTCTTGGCCAGCTGTCAAAAAATACAAATAAGAAACAGTTAAAAAAATGAATGGATAGGATAGAATTACTGTAAATATCCTGAAGATTGATTCAGACTAATAACGTTCCCTAATAAATAAAGAGAATATTCATAAAAATGATACCGTTATTGCCTTGGTCTTGCATTTATTTATAAAACATTTTAAATGTTGTATGAAGCATGTACTTTTAATATGTTAATTAGGCTCAACCTCCATTCCATGGCACGGGGATCTTCAAAACACAGAGCCAACTCGCAAAAATGCAAAGATGTTAACTTTTTTTTTCTCCCTGATTTTCTCCCTAATTTAGTCGTGGCCAATTCCTCCGCATCACTAGGGGGCTCCCACATTAAGGCTACTACTACCACTCAGTCGAGAGGGCCAAAGACTCTCACGTGTTTCCTCCGAACCACGTGTCGCCAGCCGTCCGCATCTTTTCGAACTGCTCGGGCGGCGTACCACACTCGGAGGACGGTGCTATCCGCTCCTTCCGCTTGCGTGAGCTCACAGACGCCCCTGATTGGCTGTAGAGCCGTCATTAACGTGGGAACACTAAGTACCTCTCATCCCTCCCCTCTGAGAGAGCTCAGCCAATCAGCAAGATGCAAGCATATTACAGAATCTGCCAAGAAAAACCTTCACTCGTTTGAGTTTCCGACATCTTGTTTGTTTTTGTCACAACTTGTCACATGACTGTTTCATTTGGATACTCATTAATATTCATTCGCACATGCCAAAGATGGCGTTTACACTGCGTATCGAAAAGGGTATCTTATTAACACAATGTTTGACTTTAACATGTGATCAGAAAACTAGTAAGAATGTTTATTATTAATTATTGGGTCAAATTGGTATATTAGACATGAATGATATATATATATATATATATATATATATATATATATATATATATAATTATTCTAAAAAATATATATATAAAATTATTATAAATATATATATAAATTATTTAAAAAAATATATAAAATTATTATTTAAAAAAAAAATATATATAAAATGATTATTAAAAAAATATATAAAATGATTATTAAAAAAATATATATATAAAATTATTATTAAAAAATATATATATAATTGTTATTAAAAAATATATATATATAAAATTATTATAAAAAAATATATACAATTATTATAAAAAAGATATATATATATATAATTATTATAATATATATATATATATATATATATATATATATATAAAATTATTATAAAAAACATATATATATATAAAATTATTATAAAAAAAAAATATATATATATAAAATTATTATATATATATATATATATATGTTTTTATTTATAAAAACACATGGGCATTAGAAAGGTTTAATGGAAATAAAAAAGTGATCTCGTGCCATCTTTAATTAAATTTTTTTCCCCAGCCAACTGCAGCTGCATAAAATACATAAAGAAAAAGAAAATTTTTTAAAAGATTTGTTAGAAAAATTTTTTTTCCCCTTTTAATTAAAATCTGATTTCATCCTAAAATGATTCTTTATTTATCTGGTGTATCTTTAACTAATCAGAATACATACATAATGCCATATGACAGAGCAAATGATCCCAGAATGATCACAGAGACATGACGCACGGCTCACCAAGAGTTCCGAGGTGCCTAGTTTGTCCAGCTCCATGGACTGTATGCGTGAAATATGGACGCCCATCTCTCTGTGGATCCCTGAACACTCGATACAGGTCAGGATGCCCAGGTTAGTGGACAACCATTTAGGCTCTGCATCAAACACACAAACAAGGAAAACAAAGACTGATCAGTTAAAGTTAAGGCACTGAAAATCTAGCAGTTCATTTTAAATCCTGAAGGGGGCGCAAGACACCATTTCTTAAAGGACGGAGCAGATCAGTAGTGAGCGGAAAACAGAAATGCGCTGTTTTATAATGCGTGTTCTGCTATAAGGGGTTCGAATAATTGTCTTAAAGATGCATTCCATATATTTCTGGCTATAAGGAAACTAAATATAATAAACTAGAGAATGTTAATGTGAGGAGCAGCAAAAAGGAACTCAAGAACATCATCATCTCGACATGTTAGGTCTTCTGCCTGTGTTTTAGAAAGTCTTAACTGGTATCAGATGTGTATTGGGAACTTTGTTTCCTTACAGGACTGGGATTGTTGCCTAGCTGCGCAATGTGACACACACACACACACACATGCTGAAACATAAAACAGACTCAAGGTTTATGAACGCACTCAGAATGTAACATGGCGAACGTGACACGTAAGCTTTGGAGGAGCGAGGCTTATAATCGTAGGTTTTTTGCTTTGACCATGGTTAGGTTTGAATGTCCAATTTCTGTAAGGTGTTCAAGTCAAACTGGGACATGTGATGAAATTTCTCGTGAATGAAAACATATTATGAAATCGATCAGGGATAAGGTGGCTCAGAGCAACGCCTGATCCTTATAAAATCAAAGCATAACAACATGTCACCAACTTGAGGAAGGGCTGCATGTGTCTGTGTGAACCTGAATTTCAGACGTGAAGTTTGACATATTTTACCTCCGTGGTTTATTCTCCTCATCTTTTGGCTACACAGTCTCTCATCGTCTATACTGCTTTATCCTGTATTCAGGGTCACAGGGGGCCTGGAGCCTATCCCAGGAGACTTAGGGCACCAATCCATCACACACACTATGGGCAATTCGGGAATCAGCCTAATTTGCATGTTTTTGGACTGTGGGAGGAAACCGGAGTATGTGGAGGAAACCCACCAAGCACGAGGAGAACACCCAAACTCCATGCACACGGAGACGGGAATCGAGCCTGGCCGAGAATCGAACCGGAACCCTAGAGGTGTAAGGGTTAAGGCGACAGTGCTAACCACTACACCACCGGAACCCTGGCTATGCCTTGGCTATATCGTACTGGTAGGAATAAAAGTAATATCAGACTTGAGATCGTGCTGTTGTGAAGAATGTCAAAGTGAAATAAAAATTTTATTCGTCACATACACAGTCATGTACAGTACCATGTGCGGTGAAACGCTTAAACGACCACACGTGACCTTGAAGATGAAAAAAGATTATTAATAGGAAATAAATATGGAATAAAGTAAGAAATAAACCATAAAAAATAACTTTAGCTAAGGATAGAAAAAATATATCTATAGAAGATAAGACAAAACATTTGAAATATACTTTAGTGATATGCATGAAAGTGTCTTATGTGCAACGAGCAAAAAAATGTGCAGAAATGTGCAGATGTGCAGTGTCCATACGTGTCCATGAAGGTGCAAAAAGACAAATGTCCACAAACGCCGTGCTGATATCCAGCACAACAGCATGACCTCGAGTGTGATATTGCCTAAATAAAATATAACAGCGCATTATTTGGACTACGCAAGGAGTAAAAGTCCCAGATCAATCATGGAGCGCTTTCCAGTAACGCCGCGTCTCTACGTGTTCGTATCAGCGGTCTCGTCCAATCTGACGGAAAACACTCATCTCCATTCCATTTCTATTCATACGTGACGTTTCATTATTCCGACTGAATGATCTGTGTCTGTAGCAGCCGGAGAAGACGGGAAGGAGAAATATAAATGATTGTTTGTGCGTGTGTGAGAGAGTGTGATTATGTGTGTGTGTGTGTGTGTGTTTGTTTCTGTTTGTTGCCATGTGTCTCTGCTCTCTGCATGATAAACACTGACTCATTCGATCCTGTGAATCGAAACAGAAGAGCCACACTCCAAGGCAATCACACACACTCCCGCGTAAACACACACACACGCACGCGCGCGCGCAGCTGTCTGACCTGACGCTCCGCAGTCGCAGCACACCTCGTTGCCAGGCATGCGTAGCACGTCCTCGATGATGGCTTTGGTTAGATCCTCTAGACTGTCATCTCCGGCACTCTGCTCGCCACGGAATGCCATGTTCAGAGCCTCCTCCTTACTGTTAGTCAGCACCGAGATCCAGCTACACACACACACACACACACTCATCAGTGATATGAATACACTTTCCAAAAGCATGTGCATTGAACGGATAAACTTTAATGCATCATACACATACGGTACCAAATCACGCACCATAAGTGTGCTTATACAGCACACACACACACTCACACTTACATCACAAACTCCTGCTCATCCTCTGCCTGGAAATGATATGTGCGATTATCTGTAGAGAGAGACAGAGTGAAGTGGATTACATTAATGGCACTTTAACTCCGTTCCTCGCTGCATGTGTAATGCACTTTCACACATGTGTGTGTGTGTGTGTGTGTGTGTGTGTGTGTGTGTGTGTGTGGTGGGGTTGTTGGTGCTCACGGGAGATCAGGTCGAAGCACTTCTTATCCTCGCCTGGTTTGACCTGACAGGTGAGCAGGTTGAGTCTAACCGGCTGTCTGTTGGACTGGAGAGGAGAAACACACACACGTGATCAGACTTACAGTATAAACAACAACAGTCTAGTGTATAACGCATAACACACCGGCAGACACAGCAGACATAACACATGACGGATTTCCACTGGGGACAGTTAAACCGTCCAAGCGATTATCAAAGCGATAAGCGTCAGTGCATCTTGGAGCAGTTCATCATCATCTTGGATTATCTGATATAGAAACTGACACATCAGGTTTTTTAGATTATCGGTCGATCAGAATCGGTCGATCAGAACTGGTCGATTATCAGTTTGATCGGCCGTGACCTGTCAACCAGCCAATCAGCCTCAGATATAAACAATTCGCTTTATATTGCATTTTTGTGTGCATTAGAGGCCCCACCTGTCCGCACATCACTCAGCGGCGCTTATTTTCTGAGACTTTGGAGGAGGTAAAACGTCGCCATCTCTTTATAATCCTACAGGTGGCGCTCTCTGTACTATTTCACTCGACGTCTGTACCACTTTATCCTTTCTACAGAGTCATAATAGGCATCAAGTCCATCCCAGGAGGGGCAGAGTGCCAATCCATGGCAGGGCACACACACATACTGGACACACACACTACGGGGCAATTAGCCTAATCTGCGCGTGGTTTATTTTTTTTCGAACAGTGTTAACCCCTAAGCCATCGCGCCGCCTCTGTACTACTTACACAGTTGTTTGTTTTTTTATTATTATTTGCCAGGTTTGTTTATAAATAATAACTACGGTGGATGATAAGAGATACATGCTGCTCAGTAACAATGTAGGGTTTTGCTTAATTGAACTTGAAGTTAAATATTAAACTCTTATATTAGAAGTTAAGCTGTATGGTTTAAACGCTGTGGATGTTATAAGGCCAAAGAGGGACGAGGGACATACATATATATCTAAATAAAACCGTGACACTTATAGAATCTCAATGTTAATTTAAATCGTCCCCTAGGTATGGTGATAACACCGTCCCCACACGCCAGCGTTCATTCCACAGGAGGTACCAGAACATCCCATCGTATTTCTTATACCATGACGTCATACAAAATCAACTCGCAGCCTTCAGGAAACTCGGCCGTACATTCCCAGCTGGTAATTATATGTTGCTGGCGTTTTTAAAAGCTTAATGTGCCGCATGTCGGCGCACACATCGGAAGTGCGCGATTAGAGCCGACGCAGCGCTCCCACATCATTACAGCTGATCTCACTGTGTGTTACAGGCCTCCTGCTGTTATCCTGCTCAAAAACATTCCGACAACAGTAACGGCACAGGAGGAAGCAAGTTCAAACACACACACACACACACACACACACACACACACACACACACAGAGACAACAGTGTTTCTGCCAATATGTATGAACAAAATATTAATATAGTGTGAGGGTTTTTTTTTATGCACAATTCATTCATTTGTCGACATTCAGATGTGTGTGTGTGTGTGTGTGTGTGTGTGCAAACAAAAAACATGAGCGGAAATAAAACATTTCCTGCTTCTCCTTCCGTTTCATTCATGTATTGGCCAGGTCTTAAATAAGCCAATTAAAATTTCCCCTATTATGACCTCATACAGTAATAGCCCCGCCCCCCTGCTTCTTAGCATGGCTAGGCTAGCTCATTTAAAGTGTGCAAGAGGTGGAAGACACATCGTTCATGTCCGAAATGAAGGATTATTTGATGGGAATTTCAGCTCCAGTATTAACACACACACACACACACACACACCTTATCAAAGAAGTAGTAAAATATGGGACCTAGCATAAGCAAAGGTCCCATATTTTAAAAAGCACAAAAAAAAGCACAAAAAAAAAGAAAGAAAAAGCATGCCTCCTTTGGGAATCTGAAAGCAGACAGGAAAAGAGCACTCACCGTGGCATGAGAAATGGTCAGGATGCCACCCTTCACCGAGCACTTCCTCCTCTGCCACACCTTCCGCAGCCTGCGCGATCAACAACACATCAGTCTTATATGTCTTTCATGCGTCCCCATACGTATCGTCATGAGCACCCCCTTCAGACGATACACACAGTAATATAATAGACGTACTCTAATGCACATGTTTGAGGCACAAGTGTCTGATTTATCTCACTTGTCCTACATAGGAGTCAGTGCGTGCCGGGCAGATGTTTAAAATAAGGTTCAGAGGTTAAAGGCAGCGCTGCAGAGGAGGGAGGAGGAGCGCCTGCTTCAGTAATCCGGCTCCCATCATTTTTTAACAAGTTCTTTTAACTACCATCAGTCACACTTGTTGCATATACTGTACACCTCATCTCACCTTTAGGATTTAGGTTATATTTTACCATAAATGATCACAACAAGTGTATAATGATTGTAACAGGTGCATGTTTAACCCATGATTAAAAATGCATGGGGCGTTCGAGTCAAACTGGGACTTATGATGATATTTCTCATGAACAAAGATATAAAATGATTGATATTTACAAAACACTTGATAATGATAATGATGAGGCCCTAGGCTGCAGTAAAACATCTGCAGTTGCTACCGAGAACATTCAGCGAGTTTATGCATGAGCCTGGAAAAAACTGGATAAGTTGTCTTCAAATTGCAAAAGAGACACATCTGTCTCAGGGACCTGTGTACACGATCATTCACAACCACCATTAGCACATTACAGGAACTTCGGCTGGGAGTTATTGCCGCATTCTCGGTCCAGTCCTGATCTCGCTTCAAGACAATTCAACATGTTTGGGCAATTAAAGGAGTTCCTGGGAGGCCAGGGTTTCAGAAATAAAGCAGGCAGTCTGATCATGGCTCCAGCGTTCTGAGATAGTATCCTTGATGTTATCCAAGCAGTAGTGAAACGCTGGAATAAGTGCATCAGTGTAGCATTTACATTTATTTACATTTGGCAGATGCCCTTATCCAGAGCGACTTTTTTACATTTGAGCAGTTAAGGGCCTTGCTCAAGGGCCCAACAGGGGCAACTTGGTGTAAGCAGTGGATTATATTGAGAAATAAAGGGAGTTTTTAAATGTTATTCTGCACAAACAAAAGTCTTGGTTTGACTTGAACGCCTCTTATTTATGCGGATAAATCAATTAGTATAAATCTCCTGAGTACAATAACTGCTTATTGTATAAATATGCACATTTTTTACAATTACTCAAAAAAAGAACGAGCCGCAAGCGAATAGTAACAGATTCTTGTACAGAAAAGACCGGACACTTTATCATTACAGGAGAGTTCACACTTTTTGAAAAATGACAATCGTGTGATTTTTACATGTTTTGCATAAATTTGTTGAGTTTATCTTCCGCAACACTGCAGGCTTTGTGCGAATGCATACAGTGCGCATTTTTAAACAGATCAAAAAAAAAAAAAGGCCACGTACATCTGTGTAGCTGCAATGCTGTGAACAGCAGTCTCAGGCCACGCCTCCACTGACTGGGTGCACAACACAGTTACAGTACATGGTGCCTATTTTGCGAATGAATAATTAATGTGGTCTGCTATAAATATGGAATAATGCATGACAGGATGTGCTATTACAGGAAAAAATACTCCATGTACTGAACATCATATCGAAGTTGTGACCTGAAATGTGATAGTCCTCTCCTTAACCTCTCAAATCAGCTACAAACTATTAATCAAACTGAAAAAGTTAAACAATTCTTTAATTAAAGTTAAAACAATTCAGCACTGACGCCTCTCTCATGCGTACTGATTATTACAGTCTCAGAGTATAAGACACCTGAGACGCCTCGCATAAATATTAAACATCTTCTTCACCCTTTATCGATGATTATACCCGTTTCTTTGTTAAATAAAACCTTTTAGATACAATCTGTTAATTTCTCCTAGATTATATTAAGCTTTTTCTATTGTACAGCTAATCAACATAAGTTAATATTCCATCCATCCATCTAGGAACCCCAGTAGTCCAACAAGGGTCCGTGAAGGCCAATGGTGACCATTGTATTTATTCCCATTTTTCCAACTATGGTAGGAACTCCGATCAACATTCACATGCGTTCACACACTAGCGGCAATTTGGGAACACCAATTCGTCTAATCTGCATGTCTTTGGACTGTCGGAAGAAAACCAGAGTACCCAGAGGAAACCCACCACGCAGGAGCATGGAGTTTGGATGTTCTCCCCATGTACCCGCTTGGTGGGTTTCCTCTGAGTACTCTGGGTTCCTCCCAAGTCTGTGTGATTGTTTTCGCACAGACTGATATATCAGTTTATGATACAGCGGTATAGTGTTGCTGGATGACAGAAGTGCAGTCCTGAATGCAGCGTTGCTCTTTCACAGCTCTATTCTCTTCTTGACCGTCTAGGTTCTCTGGTGTCCTCCCAGTGCGCCAAAACAAACCAGTAGACAGATGTCTGACTCTAAAGTTACTGTAGGTGTGAATGAAGGTGTGAACGTGTGGGTGTTTTGATTCACAGCCAGCGTTTCAAGCATAGACTCTGCCATCGTCCATTGTGTCCCTTTACCAAGTGCTTAATATTATTGATAGTCCGGGAAAAACGTCAAGAGCAATACTCCTCTGCCTTCCTACTCTATCAATTTCCACTTGTCACGTGCAGACGGCACCTGATCCTGATGATCTAAACAGAGATCTACTCCCGTTCTCAGGTACGATTGGCTTTCTTATCAGATGCGATCCGCGCCCATGTACGCTATATTGCTCCAGAGACCACCTTCTCCAGAGGACTCCAGCTTGGAACGATTCCCCAGCTTTTCTCACTGAGGAAAATGAACCAGACTTTGGGCTCAAGTGTTTTCAGAAACAATCCAGGTTGGTGATTGGAGTGTCCAGTATCCCGGATCCCGGGGTAATGCATTGCTCTTGCTGAACTTCTTGCAGATTTATCCCTTTACAGATATTGTGCACATGTCAGTGTCCTAATGGCACAGGAAGCCTTTCCGTTCGCTAAGTTTAAAATTAATTAAAGGAAGAAGATGAGTGAGTGAGTGAGTGAGAATGATGAGCCTACGGTTCTCTTTTTTCACCAGATTTAGCCTTTGGGCCCGGTGCCCGGAGTCACACACCGGGCACATCAAAAGAACGAAAGTCATTAAGTCAGACCCGGAGACAGACAGATGATAGGAAGCACATTTGCTGGTCAGACAAAAGGGACACTACAGGCTATAGGATGTATTACCATATAAGGAATAAGGAAGCACAATAAGGGAGTTGTTTTATGGACACTGAGGCCATTTAGAGCTTTTAACAGTGGGCAATAACTAATAATCTAGTTTTCTGCCTGGATGTGCAGCCCAGATGTAATGCAACGTAATGATTTGGTTCCAGAGACACTTACCCGTCACTTTTCTTCATCAGATAGCCCTTCTTCTCACAGCCGAACTCCTTATTGCCCTGAAGCTGATGCATACTGTATCCACTCTGCTTGCTCTGTGAATCCTACACACACACACACACACACACACATATATATATACCACTTTAAACGCATTTAAAGGGTATAAATACAAAACACTGAGCTAATATTAAGAGAAAATGAATTGCTTTAGAATTAGAAATGCACTTATGAAAGATTAATTAAATCATCATTCAAAAAAAAAAAAAACCCGGCTCATGCTCGGAGACTACAGCATGTCAACAGAATATTACTGATACTGATCAACTTACTCTCCTAGACTTCAGTCAGAAGGCATTCAAAGATAGAGAGAAAGAGAACAGGACATCACATCATTAATCCAGCTAACATGCAGCGCGCAAATGAAAAGCAGACCGTCGGTCCGATTCAATGACATGCCTAGTACGGATGACAGGGTACAGTACAATGGCATTCGACCCAAACCAGAACCATGTGCTTTGAAAGGCGACATTAATTCCAAACATATAAAACATCAAACACTTGGCTCTACAAAAGCGTCCCGCTGTGTTCGTCCTGACCTGTGAAGTTCCCTTCCCTCGTTAGAACATGTAAATCTGCAAAGCTGTTCAGTGCGCAAGGCTGTAAATGTCACGTTTGGAAAAGGTAAATGCTATTGCTAGAAAGCAAACTCTGATCTGGCGTCATCTTTTTTTTTTTTTTATTAACGCTGAGATCATGTATTCCTCATTAAACCCTCAAGAAGCCCCTGAATCAACACAGAACCACATGGCCTTGAGGTGGGAGGGGGTCTGTCTGCTGCTGTTGTGATCACATCCTGGTGATCTCTTAGTCAATCAAACATAAACAGTTTAAAAATATATAATAATAATAATAATAATAATAATCAAAGTCTCTGTACAGTGCATTTTGGTGTAGCTACCTCTTTCTGGTCCAGCTGTAAGGAGGATTTGATAAGGTCTCTGAGAGCAGTTAGCTGTTTCTTCTCCTCGTCCTGTGTTTGCTTTATCTGAAAAATATCAAAGGAGGATCAAAGTTTGTTCAAAATGACTAAGCTCTTTCATCTTCCGTGCCTTTTCTGCCTAAATTGCAAGACTACCCGTGTAAGCCTCTCAGAATCCAGAATTTTGGTGAAGTTCTTATTGCAACTATTATTATTATTATTATTATATATATATATTTTTTTTTTTATCTTTTGGCTGTTATGCCAGAAAAAAAAGTGGGCCATCTGTCAAGGGGTCGCCACAGCGGACAATCCAATCCGCACAAACCCAGGCAGAGGATTTTTACGCCGGATATCCTTCCTGACACTACATTCCCATTTAATTCAGGCTTGGGACCGGAAATGCATCGCAGTATTACGTCAAAGTTATTAACATGTTATATTATACATACAGTATAAGGTCTGTACCAAAAGTAATACAAATGTGGACACTTTTTAATAAACTATCATACATCAATCATATCAAACCAATTTGGAGAGATGGGGATACACTCTGGAAAGCGGAGGAATGAAGGTTAGCCGCAGTAAGACGGAATACATGTGTGTGAATGAGATGAACCTAAGTGGAACGGTGAGGCTACAGGGAGCAGAGGTAAAGAACGTGCAAGACTTTAAGTACTTAGGGTCAACGGTCCAGAACAACCGAGAGTGTGGAAAGGAGGTGAAGATGTTGAGGTTCTCCTTGGGAGTGACAAGGATGGATAGGATTAAGAATGAGTTCATCAGAGAGACAACCCATGTTAGATGTTTTGGAGATAAAGTCAGAGAGGCCAGATTGAGGTGGTTTGGGCATGTTCAGAGGAGAGCTGGTGAATATATCGGTAGAAGGATGCTGAGGTTGGAACTGCCAGGCAGGAGGTCTAGAGGAAGACCAAAGAGGAGATTTATGGATGCAGTGAGAGAGGACATGAAGTTAGTTGGTGTGAGAGAAGAGGATGCAGAGGATAGGGTTAGATGGAGGCAGATGATTCGCTGTGGCGACCCCTAAAAGGTAACAGCCGAAAGACAAAGAAGAAGATCATACATCAATCAGACATTACATTATGACCACCTTTCTATCTAAACCAGCATTAACCTTTCCAGCAATTCACAAGCTCTTCTATTGGATCAGAATACACGGGACAGCCTTCCCACCCAATGATGTGCATCAGTGAACCATGACCCTGTCGCCGGTTCACTGGTTTTCCCTTCTTGGAGCACTTTTGGTATGTTCTGACCACTACAGACCAGGAACATCCCACAAGAGCTGCAGTTTTGGAGAGTAGCCCTTGTAGTTCAATCCAATAGAAGAGCTACTGTGGCTCAAATAGATGAAAAGGGTTAATGCTGGTTTCCATTCGAAAAATCTCATAATACACCAAGTTGTTGATGGCCAATGGGGAACCCACTCAATATAAGGCAGGTGGTTATGATGTCATGATTGATCGATGTGTGTTGTTCAAAATGAACATGTTAGTAGAGTAGTAGAGTAATTTTTCCTTTACACGCTCTACTATAACGAGTAGCAGGAGTAGCTGAGTGGTTAAGATGTTGGACTACTGATCAGAACGTCCTAGCTCCAAACCCCAGCATGATCATGTTGCTCTTAACCCTCAGCTGTTCAGATGGCGTAAGCTGCTCTGGATGATCTGTATCTCTAGCAGTTTATCGAACTACAAGGCAGTTTTTTTTAACCAGTGAATTTAAACTTGAGTTCGATTACGTAACACTGTACTGTTAATAAAAAAAAGTTTATAAAGATCTCATTATGTGTAATTTTTTTTTAATCTGGAAAAAAAAAAAAAACTAAACAAATTAAGGTTTTCATTTTACAACCCACCAAGTGCTCCCATCGTTTAAGTCAGTGGTTCTCAGCTCCGCTCCTGGAGGACCACAGCCCTGCACATTTAACTGCTTTCTCAGCTCCCAGCACACCAGAATGAACTAATCAACAAATTAACAGCCTTTTCGTAATTGAAGTGGGTAAGGTAGATCGCTAAAATATGCCGTGGCAGTGCTCCTCCAGGAATAAGGTTGAGAACCACTGCTTTTATATACGAATTTATGCATATAATATGTTCTCATATACACTCTCTCCATGCCAGATGTTAGCCTTTAATATGTGTGTTGAAGATCTCTCAAAAAGAGGTCAAAGTCTGGAGGCGTAGTGTCCTGTGGGAGTTAAACTGGATAATTAAGTCCATGAGTGTCCTCCTCAGCAGCTCCGAGGTCGGTTCATTACTGCTGATTGGATCCTGGACAGCGAGCTACATTCTACATTCCGGCCTGAGTGTGAGACATCAGACTAGACACCAGCTTTAGTATGTAAGGGGTTAAAAGAAAAGAATAATATAATAATAAAAAATAAATCAATTCCAAGGTCGTCATAGCTAGTTAACACCATGACCACACACACATATTTTCAAATCTCTTATGCCCGCTGGCAATGAAAATAAACCAATTACAGATCCTCAGCTGAAATAATAAAGCATTACAGCACATTAGGGGGAAACTCACGTTATAGAGATCAGCTGCTAACTTCTCAATATACTGCTTCATCTTGTCAGCGGTTTTCAGGCCATCCTGGAAAAAGCTAAAACGAATAAAAGTTTCAAACCGGTTAGGGCCGGGGGCGTTACTGCAATAACTGTACGCCTTAAAGAGAATAAATATCAAGCGTACTTCAAAAGAGTCCCGGACTTTTATACTGTAAAAAACACGCAGGGCTGTACTTACTTGCATTGTGCATGATAATACTTGATGAGGTTCTGGAGGAGGTCGACTCCCTTCTTCGTCTTTATCTCGTTCACTTTGATCAGGTACTGTTCAACATAAAAGAGGAAACAGTCACAATCGAATGTACAGTACAATTAAAACTCGGTACTGTCGGCTACTTCCCTCGTTACCAGGGATCTTTATTAGAAACCTCAACGCAGGACTAGGGAACATGATCAATGATGTCACGCTACAGGTTTCTGTAAGGGGTGTTCAAATCAAACTGGGACTTTTTGCATGTGCAATAACAGGACAGTTATGAGAGTTATGAGAGTAAAAACTCCCTTTACTTCTCTATATAATCCTTTGCTACATTAATGCACTTATCCCAGGGTTTCATTTGTGCTTGGATACTATTAAGGTAGAAAGTTTTCTCTGTACGTCGGAGCCATGATCGGTCTGAAACGCTGGCCTCCCAGGAACTCCTTTGCAGTTATCTGTCGATTTTCAAGTATCAGGCGTTTCACTTGCAACTTTCACTTGGCTACCTCGACTAGAATCGATATTCAACGAAGTACGGATTTCTTCCAAATGAGTCTCATCACTGCACTGTGCATGACGTCTTCTGTAGATGTTAATCGGCTTTACGGCTTCATTTATAAGAAAGTAAAAAATCAAAAAAATCAAAAGTCCCGGTTTGAATTGAACACCGCCGTATATTGATATTGCAAATATCATTTTATCATGTTTATGTTTTTAAATAATAAAAAAATCAGATTGGAATTCACATGATGCAATGTAAAAAACTGTATAATAAAAATGCATAATAGAAGGTTGCCCTGTTTTTCCATTGGTTTATTCTGGAAATATGGTAGCAAGTCTATAAGTTGTCACTGATATATTCAAGATTAAAAACAAGGCTGTTCTTGTGATCATGCACAAAGTACCAGGATCAATTATACCTCTATAACTCACCTTCCTGCTTCGTTGGGTAAACGGGATTTCCTAGAGAGCCTGACCTTCAAATTGCTCCCACCATTATAAACACTCCCCAAGGCTCATCCTAAGATTTATTTCTGCAAAACCGCTCGTGCTATATAGATTGAACTGAATACTGTTCGCTTCATCACTCTCTGTATTCTTTCATGCCTGTTTCCTCTCAAGGTTTCTCCATGATGTCGTCTCAGGGGCTTCCTGTTGCTTTCTCATTAGGACTCATTAGGACTAAAATCTATATCTGGATCAATACAGTCAGTTAAACTGTCATCTGTTTTCCCCCTTAACATTTCACTCTCTCATTATAGAATCCAAACACGAGCTTAAATTTACTCAAATATTAATAAAATGTGGTCACATACAGAAAACTAAATGTGAGCAGAACCTGATAGAACCAGCTTCAGTGATTTAAATTTGAAAGTATTTAAATATAGTTGCAAGCAGCGATGAGCGGGCCCAAGCACCCTGCGCCATCGCCACCCGGGTGTACCGCACAACTTAGGGCTGATGTCAGCTGGGGCCCTAAAATACCTGTCATGTCAATAAAGCATCATTTAAACCTTTTAACCGCATGTGTGGTTTGTGTGCATGTGGTGTGTGTTAACATTTGTGATGTGTTTGTGTAATGAATATGTAAAATGTGTATCGGGTGTCGCGTGCATACGTGCAAGTGTGTATGAGCTACTGTATGCAGCGAAATCTCATGTGAGGGCCCCCGAGGGCCCGTAACACTCCCGGGGCTTCGACTATCAGGCCTCCTAATGGCATCATATTCAAACCTGTCTGCCAGTTTTTGTGCATGTTAGGACCCCCAAATGATGGAATTTTTTTTAAAATAATAATAATCCTTAAAAAAACAAGAAAGCCCTGCGCACACTAGTGCTTGGGCCCTAATAAATGCTATTCGCTCAATTTAATTCTGAACAAGCTACAAGCCCACGCTGTTCCATGCTTAGCAGTAGGGTTGGGTATAGTTTGTATTTTTTAACAAAACACACTACCTAACCCAACTACAATAATTTAACACCAATATCAGTAAAGGAGTTAGTATTCTCAGTATGCTACAAACCAGCTTCAGCTATTCTTTTGCAGGAACACGATCACATTTGCCTTAACTGCCAAAACATGACACCTCTCCTGACGTTGCTAGAGTCGGTCTGACTGGGGCCGGACACACACACACACACACACACTGCCAGCTGATGTCCGCAAGCTGTTAAACATGCTGCATGTCTCTGCTTTTAACTTCATTCCCTGTGTCCTTACATGTTACATTAGGTTTGATGTGTTTCCCCCTTTACACATCAAGCCCTAAATATATGTCATGTTTTATATGTTTCCCACGACGACATCATATTGCGGTGTTGGAATCCGTTGTTGTGAAATAAAGCCACTCTAAGACGCTTAGCTTTAGGCAGTTTAACATGGACACTCGAGTTACTACGAAGATTAGCAAAATCTGTAGTATTAGAGATTTCTGACTCGTGATTACGTGCATTTTTTTTTTCTTCCATGCAGTGAGGGTGATGATGCTTCTTACTGTACGTCTGTAATATACCGAGTTTCTGTTTCTCTACATTATTTATACAATTTTGATCAAAAGACATAAAATGGCTTAAATTTGACCCTTAAATTGGATCTTACTTTATTGAGTTTGTCCTAGGTAAAAAGAAATCGATAAGAAAATAATTTAATTTGACAAAAAATGATGTAATGCCGGCCTCATCATTCACTCTCACTCACGCACTCACCCTCTCATCGTCTGTACCGCTTTATCCGGTATAAAAGGTCTCGGGGGGCCTGGAGCCTATCCCAGGAGATTAGGGCACAAGGCGGGGTACACCCTGAACAGGTGTAAGTCATTGCAGGGCACACACACTCATTCACACACTACGGGCAATTTGGGAACGCCAGTGAGCCGTAATCTGCATGTCTTTGGACTGTGTGAGGAAACCCGGAGAACCCAGAGAAAACCCACCAAACACGAGAAGAGGCGGGAATCAAACCTGGACCCTGAAGATGCAAGGCGACAGAGCTAACCACTAAGCCACCGTGCCTCCTGCCTCATCCTGCATTCAAACATAAACTATTAGTCTAATGTAAGACACATAGCCAGACCCATGGCACCTGAGGGCTCTTCCACATTCCCAAACTTCTTGCAGAATTGTCCTGGAACGCAATTCTTGATGGTCCTTGGTTATTTGCAGGCATGTTGTGTCGCCATTTTAACGGCTTCGCATTGGATGTAGCCATTTTAGCAGATTTGCGTTACCCCCCCCTGAGAGGTTTATACGAGCGCTCCAGCAGCGACACATCAAAGCTGTCCTCATCATGTCCAGATCATGCTGCCTGAAGAGAGTTCTGCTGACTGTGCTCGCATGTGCCGCTGTCCCCTTCTTCTCTCCAGCACAAGAGATTCATCCTGGCACGTTTCTGTTGCTCGTTAAGTCAATGAAGCGTGGAAAAATGTATCCTGGTGCTCTTTCATACTCACTTCACACATCTGTAGCTGAAAGATCCTGCGCTCTTTCTCCATCTCCTCTGCGATCTCGGCTCCGGTGATCTCGGTGCGGATCATCCCGTGCTGTTTGGCATGCTCTCGCTTCTCCTTCTCAATCTTCGTACTGACGGTAAGATAGGAGAGAAAAGCAATCATACAGTCAGATAAATGATCTCACCTAGTTTGGCATAGGCAATATCTCACTTTCATCTCATTTAGCAGAGATCCTAAGTCGTTTTTACCAGAAATGTATTTTCTGTCGATCTGGAAATATTTTAAAACTAATTATTATTACCATAATCACTCAGTCATTGTCTATACAGCTTTATCCTGTAATCAGGGTCGCGGGGGGCCTGGAGCCTATCCCAGGAGACTTAGGGCACAAGGCGGGGTACACCCTGGACAGGGTGCCAATCCATCACAGGGGACAAACACCCTCATTCACACACTACAGGCAATTTGGGAACGGCAATTAGCCGAATGTGCATCTCTTTGGACTGTGGGAGAAAACTAGAGTACCCAGAGAAAACCCACCAAGGACATGCACGCAGACCCGAGGAGGGAATCGAACCCGGAACCTCGAGGTGCAAGGCGGCAGTGCTAACCACTAAGTCACTGTGCCTTATTATTATTATTATTATACCACATTATTATAATGTACATTGCCTGTACAAGTCCTGAAAAACATAAGATTACTTACAACTTCGTCTCGTAGTCTTTCCAGGCTTTGTCAAAGGGCTTTTTGAGATCCTGTAAATGTCAGAAATTGCATTTCTTCAGTAACGATACTGTAAGAATCACGTCATAATTATTGCAGAAAAAATGAGTAACATACAGTATTAATGATCAGATAATCGCAGGACTATTAGGAGGCTTAATCCCACCTTTCTACTACCAATAAAACAAGTTTACATGACAACCAAAAATCCAAATCTTTTCTTAATGATTATTTTCCTAAAACATGAGCAGGATACAGCAACACTTTTTCCTGGATTCAATTATGGTTTATAACGCACGGGGAGATGTTTCTATCCTGAGCTACATGTTCCATGAACAGCTTTATGTGCTTTTTTTCTGTTGTTTGTTCTTGCTGAGTCAGAGAGGAAGAGGAGGAGGAGGAGGAGGAGGAGGAGGACAGGATGTATTATACAGTCTGTCTACGGGGCAAAACGAGAGACTTATCGCCTGCACTCGGACGTTTAGCTGAAGCTGCAGAACTCTTCCGTATAGCTCAGCGTAATGTCCAGACTGATGGCCGCTTCAAACCCACTTAAAGCCTGTAATCATATAATAGCTGTGTATTTATCATTATCACCATCATCATCATCATCGTCATCGTCACCATCATTGTGACTGTATCAGTATTACAGTAATATTTTCTTCCTGGGAAATTGCCTAATCCTTGGTCACTCCTAGCCTCCGTTAGTTTATTAAAACAGCAGAAACGTTAGTACAGTCTGCCTGGTATGAGCGATTTTGAAAGCGTAAACTACTCCACTCTGAAATATTTGGCTGAAACCAAAAAATCTTGAAGAAATTTTATATCATTTACGCTTTTTTTTTTTATTATTTTTGGATTTTCTCCCAATTTTCTCCTTAATTTAGTCGTGGCCAATTCCTCCCAGTCACTAGGGGGCTCCCACATTAAGGCTACTACTACCACTCAGCCGGGAGGGCCGAAGACTATCACGTGTTTCCTCCGAACCGCGTGACGCCAGCCGACCGCATCTTTTCAAACTGCTTGCTCACGCACCGTCAGAGGCGGAGTAACACACTCAGAGGAAAGCGCTAGCCGCTCCTTCCGCGTGCACGAGCTCACAGACGCCCCTGATTGGCTGCAGAGCCGTGATTGATGTGGGAGCGCAAGTACCTCTCACCCCTCCCCTCTGAGAGAGCTCGGCCAATCAGCTTTCTCTAGACCTCCGGCTGTGAGAGGTAACAGCATCACCCGGGAATCGAACCAGCGATCTCCAGATGATAGGGCGAGAACTTTAGCACTGCGCCACTCGGAGCCACCACGCTTTTTAAGGCATAACAATATAAGTAGTATTTATACACACACACAGGTTTATATTAATGAGCATGTTATGGGGATTTCCTTTTTTTTTTTTTTTTTAAATGTATAGTATATATAGTTAACCTAAAAATGTCTACACACTTAAGGAAAAGAAAACTTTTATGATGTATATTATATTAATATACTGGCATTATTAATATGTATTAATAATATGATCATATACAGTATATCAATATCTAATGCATAGCAGTTATAGCAATTTGTTATATTATATTAAATATTTATGCAAGTGTTTTTTTTTCCTGAAGTGTATATAAATTTTTTTTTATACATTTTATGGTATATATATATATATACCAGATACACTACAAATACTAGGCACCTACAACTGCTTGTACGTTTTAAATACACTGCGTGGACAAAAAAAAAGTTGTCATTAGATAAGAGTTAAATTATTGGGCTGCATCAAGCAAAGAAAACAACTAAGGAGATTTGAAATGACTAAAACTCCCAGGATCGGCCATAAACCACTCATTAGTGAGAGTAGTCAGAAAAAAAAAAAGGTTTCATTTGCCAGGTAGCATAAAGACTGGATTTTGGATCAATGGAAACAGGTCACATGGTCTTTGACCCTATCCCAGAGTGATGGAGCCGTAAAAAGGGTAAGAAAGGAAGCACATGAAGCGATGCGCCCATCATGCATAGTGCCCACTGTACAAGCCTCTGGAGGTAGTGTTACCATCTGGGTTTGCTTCAGCTGATGACCTGAATGTACTGAATGACTATTTAAATGTACTGAATAATAATTATTTTGTTGTTGTTGGCCAGGCGGCGGATATCATATAGCATGTTTCAAAAAAAAAATTTTTTATGTAAAAAAATTATAATAATCTCCATTTACTGTAACAGAGCGCTGGCACGTATTTCAAGCAGGAAAACATTAGAAGTCGTGAGATTACTAATGAGAAAGAGGAGAAAGCCTGCGTTTTTTTTCATTGGTAAATTGTACTAGCTTGTGTGGTGCTTCGCTACAAAAAGGGTAGTTCGGCAGATCTGGTAATACATCATAATTAGGAAGCATCGCGGGATAATGCTGTGGTGTTATATCAAGTAATGAAAAAGTACTGCACACACACACACACCAACACAAACACACACACACACACACAGTTTGCTGGCGGTAACAGTAGCCATTTGTTTCGCACGCCATGATGTGGCGCGCTCTCTAATTTAATCCGCATGTATTTTATAGAGCCTCCTTCCCAATTAGAGTGGGCAGGCAGCGGGAATCTCACCCCTTTCACTCCTTTCAGGTCGCCTTTCAGCAGAGAGTCCAGGGTGAAGATGACATTGTGGCTCAGGCTCTGGAGCTGGAAATAGAGGAGAGGAATCAAGTGTTACACTTAAAAGAAAAAAAGCAAAACAAAAAGCTTACTTCTGCAGTTCAATAGCTAGATGCATTACAAGACCAGGAAAAGACGTAAATGTACATGCTTGAAAATAAGGGCCTTTTCATAGTTATTAGACTGTAAATTGGGACCCTGGTGAAACAGACATAGACATTACCCAGAGGGAGCTCTAATGTTGGATGACTGTTGTAATTTGCTTTTAAAAGACAGTAGTAAAATTGCCGTGTCAGCATCATATAAGTATCACAATTTTATAAATATACCAACTGTATATTAAACTATTATTTTTTTTTTTTAGATTTTACAATTCTAGACATTCATTCATCTTCTATACTGCTTAACCTGTGTAGAGGGTCATGGGGGGCCTGGAGCCTATTCCAGAAGACTTTGGGTATGAGTCGTACCACACATGATGCTGTGCTACAGAACTGAATATATTTAAACAAAAAAAACCCTTTTTTTGGAGATGCATGAATTGCCAGACTAAAGAATCATAAGAAGACAGATTCGCATCTCTATGGAGTAGTACATTTGTATAGAGGAATAGTTACTAATACGTGCAATTTAAGCAAACTATGTCGGTTAATTAAAAATAAAGATATTTACACTTTTGCATTACTTTTTGTACAACCTCAAAACAACGAAACCGTTATTCGGAGCATTTATGCTGATAAACATCCATTCACACAATGACCCACCACATGCATGATCCTAAAAGTTTCTAACAGGGTTTAGAATTACGTGAGAGATTGGCACGGATACAACAGCTTCCCACACACAGTGGGTGTATCTCAGGTCATCTCTTAGTGCATAATATATCTGTTTAGTACTAATCCTGTTTTGCAACACTGTGTTAGGGGCATTCGTTCAACGTTACCCTGTCGTCATGGCGTCAACGTCGTTTGACATCGTCAAATCAAACTTATTCTAACTTTTTTACCAATTTTCGTAACATTGTCAAAACATTGTGCAATGTTAATTTAGCAATCAAAAATTGCGCCTTGGTTAAAACATTTAGTGAATCACATCCAAAATTTCTTTTCTCTTCTTCCAGAACACCATAATCACATTTCCGCAGCACTACAGCTCTGTCTTTTGGTTCAGTTTGACGGCTCATATGCGCAAACAAAATCCTGCATCCCAAAATACCTCTTCCTGCAATGGCTTGATTCTTTGCCAAATCACTTTCTCGCTGCAATCAAACCTAACTACGGTTCCCCTTAAATCCATTTCGCTCTCGCTCGGATGCTCTCAGACTTTCTGCTTCGATCCACACCTGCTTCGATTCAAAGAAAATGAAACACTGCAGCCTGACTATATATACAGTATTTAATTAGTATTCTTGTTTAGTATTACTCTTGCTTTTATTGTTTTGTTTTTTTTACCGAAGTCAAAAGATTTTTTTTTTTGACATTCGTTATTTCTATGCGCAAGACAAGCATCGATTCCTCACTTTTTTTTTTTTTGTCTTTGTGTGTTATTAGATTAACAGTATCACAAGACAAAATATATTAGCAAGCAGCGACGAGTGGGCCCAAGCACCTGCGCAACCTGTGTGCTTTTTGAGCATGTTAAGACCTCCATACAACGTTTTGTGCTGGAAAAAAGCATCACACTATGATGTCATGTTAAGCATGAGCATGATTTCACTCCGGAAGTTATTAGACAATTTTCGGTATAAGTTACCATTATGACGTAATATATTATACTGAACCATATAATTATACAGTATATAACTAAGAAAGTTCTTCGCCATATGTTTAAGGCCTCGCCACGGCTCAACCAATTGTTATATCAAAAATCCCTTCGCAATTTTGCATCCTTAATGTCTTGAGATCATATGGGCCTGGTTTAACATCGATCGTATAAATCCCCTAGGAGGAGTATATCAAAATCCACTGGGTGTGTTTTGCAAGCAACCCAAAATAACTATTGGGTAGAGCCCATGACATGCATAGTGAAGACTGTTTCTAACCAAGTTTGACTTTCTGTATGGTTGGAAAAAAAACTCAATTATAATCCTTAGACGAACAAAAGGGCCCTACACACACTATGATGTAATACGGCTGATTTCATAGTGCTTGGGCCCTTATTAACTGGATGAAAACCATGTCTGCATTTTTTTAATCAATTATTTTTAATATTTTCTCCAGCTGCAGTGACAAAGCAAGCTCAAGTAACAGATGTTACTGTCAAACACTGATTCAAATATTAGTGGCATACAGTAAAAGGTGGATCAAACAGCTCATATCATGAACCTCTCACCAGGTTTTTGAGCAGAGCCGCTAGCTCCTTCACCAGACTTGAGAACTTGATGAAGGAGGCACCTAGTTCAGAGCTATCCCGGCTCATGAAGTTACTGCCGAACTTGTCCAGAGCCTGGCAGTAGTTCTCCTCATTCTGTACATGCTCTGAGAAAAAGAAGAAGAAAAAACGCAATCAAATCACTATTACAGTATATTCCACAGTGCTCAACTCCTGCATATGATCGCTCAATAGGTTAGGGAATCTATAGTAACATGACGTTTGGGAACGTGTGTGTTATTGTTCCATAACAGTCAGAGTTATAGAAAGAATAAAACACTCCAGGACATGTTAAGAGACAATAATAAGCTTTGTGGGTGACAGTTGCTCCGCTTCGCATCAGACTGTATCACACACACCATCACCACGGTGATATTTTCCCATAACAGCATGCACCAAATGCCTCGCGAAATATAGTATACCAGAGTTTTTAAATTATTTATAGATTTGACAGATTAAAAGCCTGATTACTCAAAATTCCAGTTATTCACGGCTTGAAACCAAGGAAGCAAAACCGTCTGTGCTCTCTGGGTGGGAGTGAGTGTGATCAGGTGGCAGTTGGGAAGTGGCTGAGGATTAGCAAATGAGTAAATTGTAGGGAAACGGATTAAAATGTAACCAAAACAAAAATGTGTTCGAGGTTCAATATTTTGCTAATTATTTTAATAAAACTGTAAAAAAACAAGAAGCGTTCAAGTCAAACTGGGACTTTTGGTTGTGCAGGATAAATGAACAAGTTTTCTTAGTACGCCAGAGGCATGATCAGACTTAATTTCTGAAACACTGGCCTCCCAGGAACTCCTTTAAATGTCCCGAACATGTGGAAATGGTTTCTAGCGAGGTCAGGACTGTACGAGGGATGTGGCAATACCTTCCAGCTGAGTTCCTGTACTGTGCAATTGGTGTTTGTACTGTATATGAGTGCGTGTAAAGTATCAATAGACAAAGGCGTCTCTTCTGAAAATATGGCAAGGAGATATCCGTCGCTTTTCAAGGATCAGGCGGATCACCTTGCACCCGGGATCGTCATTCACGGAATTAACATTTGCAGCATTCACATGTTTTACTAGGGATAAAATTCTCATCTTCATTAAATGTTAATCGATTCGGTGCCTTCATTCACCATAAATTTCATCACAAGTCCCGGTTTGACTTGAACGGCCATCTTAGTTACATTTTCCTTTTCTTTTTTTCTATTAAAACATGTGGCATGCACACTTTTCCCTCTCAGTTGTCTGGCTGCCCATTACATTTCAGTGACCTTTTATTGTGAGTAAGGATGTATTTCCTGGGTAATGGTGGAGTCCTGACCTATGAATAGAATTCCAACCCCATAGAAAAACCATTTAGTCTGGTCTCTATTGTTTGCATAAACACTGGGCAGTTATTGTTTTGGCCTTTGCGTCAAATCCAGCCACGAAAAGGTCAAATTCTGACCCAGCACATAGCTGGGCGGAAACATGGCGAGCACGAAGAACACAGCTGTATACAAATCCGTCTTCAGCAGAATGCCACTGATAAAGAGGCAGAGCATTACCAGATTCCTGGCTAATCCCTGAACTTCCACAGCTTCCTGTTCCAACCGTGGGCCCACAGGAAGCCCAGGAAATCAGCAAAGCCATGCATATTAAGTGGTGCGCCGAAGCCGACAATCGACTCCGGTCTGCAGGGAGAAGAAGGAGATAAAGAAGGAGAGGGATGGACGAAGTCCAGGCAAGCAGAAAGACAGCTGAGCTTAAACGAGACATTAACCGAGTGAAAACGCAGACACTAAGCAGGCAATCCCCCTCGTACACGCGCCAGTTTCACATCAGAAAAAAAAAAAGAAGCTTGTTATGAGGAAACGTGCAGTGATGTAAATTCTCACTAGGATGGTGAATAGAGAGGGTGGATGTCGAATACGGTTTGTTAAAGCGGAGCCGCTCAGTGGCTCATCTGGGAGCCATCCTCGATGCGTGGCCCTCAGCAAAACCGTACGATTAGATCATCTGTCTTGGGTTTCTAAAACCGGAGCGCACCAGACTCCCAGGAAGATCCAGCAGAGGGCCGTTTAATGCGAGAAACTGAATGTGCTCGCTCAGGAGCCACAGGCTCGAGAGTTTCAACAGCATTAGGGTCAACAATCCCCCCAGCATCACCGAACGATCGTGAGCACTTAGAAAGCAAACAAACTCAAATACACAGCCGACTTTTATCCAAAGTGGCTGATTAGAGCCGGGGATGAACTGTTTCATCACGTGTTATATCATCTTTTTAATATTTAAGCACACAGGTGGGCGATTTGGAGATTTATTGCAATTTAACACCTATTCAAGCAGGGAAAGTGGCGACTGGAGGACCATGCTGCTCTGCTGTGAAAAAGTATTTGCCCCCTTCATAATTTTATTATTTATTTATTTTTTGCATATTAAATGTTGCAGATCATCAAACATTTTAATATTGCTCAAAGGTAACCCAAGTGGATACAAAATGCAGTGTTTAAATGATGGGTTTATTTGTTAAGGCAATTACGTTTTCCACTAGTTTTGGCCAGCTTTTTTCCCTGCATGAAAGAAATCATTAACTAAAAAACTGAATTTTGTTATCTTTGTGTAATATTAAAATTTGTTTAATGATCTGAATCATTGAAGTGTAACAAATATATATATAAAAAAAAATCCCAAATAAATTTATTGACATATGAATCTAGAATGATTTCTAAATTTGTAGGATCTGGTGACAAATGACACTTTCAGTAAGCCCCGCCTCCATTTCCCAATCCTAAAACTAGATCATCCTCACCTTTTGTCTCAACATAAATGGAGAGCATTTGAAATTAATTGATGTAAATATAATCCGGCGATATACGGCATGTTTGAATACCAGCCGGTAGCTCCTGACTCCACAACTGATTCATCATCTATACTGCGTTATCCTGTATTAAGGGTCTCGCCTATTCCAGGAGATTTAGGACACACTGGACAGGGTGCCAATCTATCGCAGGGCACACACTCATTTACACAATTTGGGAACGACAAATCTGCCTAATCTGCTTGTCTTTGGACTGTAGGAGGAAACCGGAGTACCTGGAGGAAACCCACCAAGCACCCCCTGCACGCACACCCCGGGGCGGGAATCTAACCAAGGTGCAAAGCGACAGTGCTAACCATTACTTTATTTATCCGGTCAATTAAATCGATTAATCCAATTTTCTTAAATGGTAACTCACGAGCAGCGAAGAAATCAATATCGCACAACCCTACAACACATTTCATCCAGACTGACAAACAACCTTCATCCTGTCTGCCAGGGTAAAGCACTAGAGCTGCACACTTAAACCAGTGACTTCATCCAACAACACAATGGAAGCAGGAAAAAAGAGCCAGAGTCTGAAATGGAGCGTCTGAGGTTATCTGCTGACTCGGGAGTGCCGAGCCGGAGGGTCGAAAAGTAATGGAGGCGAAAGAGCTCTAAGGTCAAAGCAAGGTCAGGTCAGAAATCTCAACCAACCGGCACGCTGCTGTAAATATAAATATGTCTGACATGTTTATACAGCACTGGATCATCTTAGAGTGATAATGCTTCCAGAGCTGAAGGAAATAATTTATTCTCAGAATCACGTTTATCGTCGTCTCATCGTCTATACGGCTTATCCTGTACAGGGTCGCCAGAGGCCTGGAGCCTATCCCAGGAGGCTTAGGGCACGAGGCAGGGTACACCCCAGACGGTGTGCTAATCCATCGCAGGACACACACACACACACACACACACACACACACACACGCTCATTCACACATTACAGGGCAATTTGGAAACGCCAATTAGCCCAATCTGCATGTCTTTGTACTGTGGGAGGAAACCGGAGTACCCAGAGGAAACCCATCAAGCACAGGGAGAACATGCAAACTCCATGCACACAGACCCGAGACGCGAATCAAATTACGGGATGATTATGGGATGTGCTGTTAAAGCAAAATAATCAACAATAGAATCTGGGAAAATATTTGATTTTTTATATGCCAAATATTTAATATATATTTAATATATGCCAAATATTCATAAATTAAAAAATATATATTGTTATGTCAATATATGTCAAATATTTAAGTGTTCAACCAGTAACATTAAGCGTACTGTTGTTTTATTACAAAAATATTTATGAAAAATATTTTATATTTTTACATACCAAATATTTAATATTTTAAAGTGTTGAAATGGTGATATTAAGTCTACTGTTCTTTTTTATGATGAAAGAAATATGCATTAAATTTATTTTTAATTATATGTACATTATATACAGTATATATATTTAATATATGCCAAATATTTCATATTTTTTAAATGTTCAAACAGTGACATTAGGCCAATTTTTTTTAAAGATAAATAAATTCATATCAAGTATACCAATAATTTTTTTTATATTTTTATATGCCAAATATAAATATATATTGGATATATGCGAAATATTTGAGATTTTTGGCATATAGTGTTAAAGCCTACTGTTTCTTTAAACGATGGAGGAAATATATGCCAAATATTTATATTGGACTCTGTAACAAATCAGCATATAGTAACATCATGGCTGAGTGAATGGAAATCAGATGTGGGCCGGAGAGATTCACACCCCTACAGCAAACCTCTGGACATGGACTAACGCCCAGATTTTAATTAACTTTAATTCTTTTTGGGGTTTTGTGTTTACAGAGTCTCTCGGTGGATTTCCAGCGGCAGCAGCAGCAACGTCATCTGGGATTTAGACTCCAAACAAACTGCACTGCGCTCCCTATCTGCAGCTTCTGTACTCATTTCCACTGACCTCTGTCACAGCTGCACATGGCCAAGATTTGAAAAAACAAAAATGCATATATTCTACCGATAAAATGACTTTTATCTCTTTTATTAAAATATTATTTATAGTGCAAAACAAATGGTTAAACAGAAACAAAAGATTGATTTCTACCCTCCTGATTGGAGATAAAGTGCATCATCGCTGCAGTCATGTAACGTGATCCTCTGGAGTCATCCTCCCTCTGCAGTCTGTGCTGTTTAAATATATATGATGCTCACTGAAGAGTTCCAGCCTGGGTTTGGATGATGGCTGGTGCCATCTGTATGAGTTATGGAAGAAAACTCCAAAAGCTTTGGTCGCATGTCTTTCAAGTAGTTCCTGGTGGATTTTGAGGTATTGTTTGGATCAACTTCTCGTCGTAAAAGCCAATATCCTTTCAGCTTGTTACTTGTTGAATGCGTCAGATTTGCTTCCAGGATTTACTGCTATTTACGAGAATCCATTCTTCCATCTACTGTGCGTGTGAAACGTTTCCTGAGACGAGCCTAAAAGATCCAGACCCAGACGAGAAACTTTTTATGATGCTTTTTAAAAAAAAATTTAGCTAATGATTGATTAAAATCTTTAATTTAGTAATTAATTACAATTTTAAACTACTAAGATTTACTTATATTATAAACGTGTAATGTTGAAATAAAGAAATGCATGACGAACTGCTTAGAGGAAACATGCAGTTTTATTATATCTCACACATTAACGTTTAATTGCACTGACGGCAGGCCTTGAACCTGGATCCTCAGAGCCAAAAATCAGTCATCTTATTATCCGATGTGTTACACATGCCATTATCACACACAGCCAGGTAACCATGCTGTGATTATGGAAAGCCATTAGGGTCAAACTTGGCCGCATTATTAATTTACATTACCAAAAAAAAAAAAAAACAGTAATGCGTTATAATTTGTTGATTGATGATACTTTTAGTTACATATCCTTTCCTTCTGATGACTCTTCCAAGCAGGTCGTGATGGTGCGAGCGACACTAAAGAGTGGAATGGTGCGTCACCACCCATAGATCCTCAGTGTCTTTGAGTACCAGCCGGAGAGTTTCATTAGTCTTCCAGATCGTGCCTTGAATTTGCAATGACTCTCATTTCTTAGTGACGTTTTGGACATTGGAAATCCGGAGCAGAAAGCACTTTAATATAGCGTTTTTTTTGTTTTTTTTTTTGCTTTGTAGGCTTTGTTGCCTCATTTTCAGTTCCTTGTCCAGCTGCTTTGAGGAACTTGTGGTTGTTGAAAGTTAGAAGAGTCGGATAATGTATTACTTTCTGAAAATGCCATCCTCTGATAATTCCAGTGTAGATTTTTTTCATTTTTCGCGTATTTCAAGAAGTACATATTGTATAAAGCATCTGTATACAAAATTATATTTTTGAAAATTGCTCCAAAGATTGCTTCTTTTTACAACAAAACGCAATTCCACCAGGGGTGCACAAACTTTTGAATAAAGATGCAGTATATACAAGGTGATCAAAAATGATCTGCACAGGTTATATTAAAACTTCAGTTTCAAAATAAGTTTTCTTATCAGCTCAGGCTACTGTCTCAGGTGTGAAGGTGTTACATCAGTTCATTTGCAACTGCAATGCGAGCAAAAATGTCTGGCCCACTTGTGATTGTCAAGAAAGAAGAGCAACGTACATTGTTTTTTTTTTTTTTCGGGGTCTAAGGGTGTACCTGGTGCCGAAAAAATTCACGGAAGACCACAAACCAAAGTGCTCAGATATCTGGAAACAAATTTTGGGACGGATACTCTAAGGAAGGTGAAAGTTTCTTGAAGAGAACCGTTAGTGGTGACGAGACAGGGATTCATCCAAAAACATCCTCAATCGCTGATCAAGAAAAAGGTTCGAAAGATTGATGCTTACGGTTTTCTGGGATTCTCAAGGTCCAATATGGGAACATTATCAGGACTCGACCTGCATGAGCCTGAACTTCAGATTACATGCAGAGGACTGCTAACCAAGTGTGTTGTGATCTTGCATGACAATGCACGTCTCCACACTTCTGCCCACACTGTCGACACTTTGCAAAAACCTCGTTTTGAGGTGTTAAAGCATCCTCTCTATAGTCCTAGACTTTCACCTGTTTGTTCCCCTGAAAGCAGCCCTGCCAGAACAAAGACTCATTTCTGATGAAGAAATGAAGACTGCAGTCAATTCATGGCTTAAAGACGGACCTAAAACATTTTATAATGAGGGAATACGAAAGCTTGTTGACAAAAGTGTATTAAAAAGCAAGAAGATTATGACGAGAAGTGCTCCCCCGCCCTCTAGTTTGCTCTGTGCATTGCAATTATTACTGCTTTATGACTTTTTTTATTTCCCAATACCTTATTTTCCCAGTATTCCCCAAGACGTATAGATCTTTCAGGCTTTCATCTAATTAGCCTTTTGTTTTGACCTTTCTTTATGGATTTGGGAATGTCCCCATAGACCGTGTTGCCTTGGAGACACAGAGATAAGAGAAGGAAGGTCCATGCTGAGTGTTCCTACTGACCGCCGCATTGTAATTCCCACTGCAGTTATTTAAACACAGACATGCTATGTGTTCAGTCAACAGGGTTATCATGACTTTTAAATAAAATTTGGATCGTTACTCTTAGGAAGGTGCAAGTTTCGTAAAGAGAATCATTACTGTTGACGAGACGTGGATTAAGAGTAAATGGCAGAGTATTGATTTGAAGCATCCTCAATCGCCGATTGGTTCAAAAATCCACCATCAGCTGAAGAATTGATGTGTTAAACCATCCTGATCTTGTTCCATCAGACTTTCACCTGTTCGGTCCCCTACAAGGACGAAGAATCTCTCATGATGAAGAAGCGAAGCTTGAAGCTCGGACTAGCTTAAAGATTTATTTAGAAATCTTTTAAACTGTCGCTGCTTTGGATTATTCAAAGAGTTAAGGAATTGAACCATTGATCAGAAGATCCCAGGTTCAAACCCCAGAACCACCAAGTTGCTGCGTTTCTTCCCTTGAGCAAGGCCCTTAACCTCTTAACCGCTCAGATTTAAAACCATATAAAAATGCAAGTTGCTCTCGATAAAGGTGTCTTCCATGATGTAACGTCCCAATGAAATAGCTAGTGCACATTTACAGTAATAAACGTTAACTATACAAGACGGTTGTCCATGACGCTACGTTATACATGAATATTACGATCACACACGCTACTTAGAAGAACAAATTCAGCCAGGTAGCTAATCAGGTTGCTTGAAATGAACGAGATCTCATACAAACTCGTGACATGTTTTAACCCAGACGGTGCGAATGGAGACAGGTACATAGATGTGCGCGACCGTGCCGTTTCAGGGCATCGATGAGTTCACATGACAATCACTTTTACATTTACATCACAAGTAATTATAAATGTGAACCATGTCGGCATGCAAGTCGAGCTGAAGTCAGTGTTAGACCTGAGAGATGGAGATGCAGCTCTTACCTTGGCCAGAGTTGTAGATCGCTTTGACTGACTTCTTCACCTTCTGTAGGGCGGTCCGGTCCTGATCCAGCGCCTGCCGAGAGCGACAGAGAGAGAGAGAGAGAGAGAGAGAGAGAAAGGAGAAGGAAGAAGAGTCAGTTTAAATGCTTTTCTTAACACTGCATCAGTATCGATCTGAACCCGAAAGGGAAAACCGCCCGCTCATTCAGGCCGCAGCTCAAGCACAGGGGATTCCGTCTTTTACCGTAACCATGGCAACAGGGCCAGGCGCCTGCGCCGGATAGCTTTTTTGGCCCAGATAAGCGAACAGGCCGCGAGACGGAAACCCGAAAGAGTGCGAAGGCTTCTGTAATACCGGCGGTTCCCATCAGAGCTCCAGCACTGAGAGGAGGAAGACGAGACCTCAACGCCTCCTCACGCCGGAGTGGAGACGCAACACCGAGCTCTGATTCTGACCCGCGTGGCAGTGATGCAGTCGCACAGCTGCTTAGCAACAGCATCACTGGCATGCAGTAACGACACACACACACACACACACACACGCACACACACACACACACGCACACGCACACACGCACACGCACACGCACACGCACACGCACACGCACACGCACACACACACACACGGGCACACACGGGCACACACGGGCACATCTCCACATCTACCCTTCTGTAATAAATATTCCCACATTAACTCTGTAACACACTAATATGTACAGCTCTCTCAGGGTGACGTGTTTGTTTATTTATTTACTATTAATTACTAACTGTTTATTATTTACTGATTTAGAGCAAAACAAAAGAAACAAAACATACAAACTATACTGTATCTGAGTCAGTCAGTACACACACACACACACACACACACATATACACACATACACACATACACACATACACACACACACACATACACACACACACACATACACACACACACACACAAACACACATACACACTTACACACACACACACTCTGTCATACACACACACACACTCCCTCTCTCTTACACACACCATCACACTCAAACAGACACACACACACACACACACACATACACACACATACACACACATACACACACATGGTCATAGACACACACACACTCCGTCATACACACACACACTCCCTCTCTCTTACACACACCATCACACTCAAACAGATACACACACTTTCTGTCACACACACACACACACTGTCACACACTCCAACACACATATTCTTTTTTTACACTCCCTCACACACAAACACGCGCAAACACACACACTCTGTCACACACACTCTGTCACACACACTCTGTCACACACACTCTGTCACACACACTCCCTTACACACTTACACAGTCATACACACTTTGTTACACTCATTGTCACACACACACACACACACACACACACACACACACACACACACACACTTCATCACACACATACACTCTGCCTCACTCACACCCTCACACGTTTACACTTTTACTCACATACACACACTCCAACATTCATTTTGTCACACACACACACACACACACACACACGCAAACGAAACATTTTTTTACACTCACACACATTCAAGCACACATTCGATCATTCGCTCACTCTCTAACACAAACCCACTTGCAGACACACACTCACTCACACACCCAATCACACTAAGTCTATCACATTCAAACAAACAAACAATCAATCAATCAATCAATCAAAATCTACCCTAGAGTTTTGGAGAGGTGGAGTCAGGGAATAGAGGGTGCACTGTTCCTCTTTTTTATTTCAATTTTAATTGAATCAGCTGATGGAAGTGATGTGGCACTTAAACCTGTCCCTTTATTAACGTAAACTCATGAGCAAATCATGCAAAAAATCCATTAGGACCAAAAAGAAACATGCAATAAACTATAAAATAAATAAAAAGAAGCCAGTTGTGACAACTCTCATGAGTGCAGCAGTCTGGTGCTTTTCTGATTTCCTGTTTTTACCCGCAGTGATCTACTCTGAAGTCTCCAAAACCACATGAACACGTGTGTAAAACCTGACGCATACGTTCCCCTTTAACAGGAAGCCAGATTCCCTCTTCTCAGTCTAAACCTGCAGGAACATCCTCACAATTATAACTGTTCTTAAAGTGTCTAAAAGATTGAGGCAAAATTCCTGAGTAAAGCCGTCAGCCCCATTAAATATCCCGAAATCCAGCAGGGAACTGAAGCAACAGTAATAAATATCCGTGCGGGATATGAGACGAAAAATCGGCGTGCGTGATGCCTCGGAGGGATGCGCGCTCCAGACGGTCCAGCCATGCTCAGTCTGACCTGCTGTATGTTTACGTCTCAGGTTCAGTCTCAACCCACCACTTCCTGTGGAGCGAGCGAGAGAGAGAAGGAGGGAGAGAGAGAGAGAGAGAGAGACGACAGGATGTAGATGCAGAGTTGTGAACTGATGGCGGGGTTGTGTTGTAACCTGCCCGCTGTGAACTTTACCCCTGTAAACTGTACTTTGATGCACAGTGCATAGACCAGACTAGACTTCCTTTTTATCTTTCTTTTTCACATCTTTGTGCCTGTACAATGACACCCTTATTATAGATCATAAGTTCCAAAATGAAAGACACAAAAGCAACGAGATATGAAATGAACCGAGACGAGCAGCTGTGTCAAAAGTCTAAGTAACGAGCCAAGTGTGTAAGAGCTGGCTGTGCTCCTGTGAACGTCCTAAACCAACATTAAGAGAGGTTTTCAAAATGTTCTAAGGTTCCTAGATATATTTTTGCATTTGGACGTTAAATCATATGATTGAATGGGTAAACCGTGCACAGTCAGTAGCTTCGCTTCCATATAGTCTTCAATCTGACTGAAATCAGATGTGTGTTTAGACGTTTAAAGTATTGAATCTGAATATAAGTTGCGCAAAGTGGTTCTGCCCACTGTGAAGCGTTAACCTGCCAGAACCGTAACAAAAGAAAAAATAATAATAATATGACTTTCAGGTTCGATTCTGCGTTATGATAATCATTTTGCATTCAATTTAAAATACTCCTATTGACCTATAAAGTGCTCGCACCGTGGTACCTGAGTAAACCGCTATTTCGGTTAAAGGGTGCAGGCTACTTGTTGGTACCTTGTGTAATGAAAACTAGTATTTTTCTTTTCTCTTACAAATCCCCAAAGTTATGAAATTTTGTAAATATATTTGTCTTAGGTAAAGGAGCAGATCTGGGGGACTCATGGACGTAGAGTACAGTGGAACCTCGGATTGCGAGTAACGTGGTTTGCGAGTCTTCCGCAAGACGAGCGAAGATTTTAAATAAATTTTGCACGCGTGTACTGTTTACGATAACACCGTGACCATGTGTGTGCGTGTAAAACATTTTATTTTGTGTTTGTAAGCGCGCATGTACTGTTTCTTATAACACGTGTGTGCGTGTGTAAAGCAAAAGAAAATGTCATTAGAGAGGTTAAAGATCCATTTTCTACCTCTCGGTCATGTGTGTGAGCGTGTAATTTGACTCTTTGCCACTTTACACACACACTTTTGCCTTTACAAACAACCCCATCCCCTTGGCTTCACACACACACACACACACACACACACACACACACACACACACACACACACACACACACACACAATCTCTGCTCTACACAGAAACACTGCTCTGTCACGATTCTTTTCAAAGGTAAAATGCAGGTTCTATTTTTTGTTTGTTTTAATTTACTGCAGTGATTCCATTAGTGTGCGCTCATAGCGATGTTTCTTGCTAATTTTTTCGATAAAACAGTCTCTCTGTTAATGTGTGTGTGAAACTTAAATATGAGAAGAGAAAGGTTTACTGGGTAAGATGAGAAGGGGAAGACGGGAAGGGGCTGATTCCTCCTCTCCTCTTACTTCAGCTTCACACACATACACAAACACACATACACACACACACACACACACACACGGCGCATAAACGTAAACATTTATCTGTCGGGATTTATTTTTACTTTTTTTTTAAGGTAAAAGTTTGTGTTAGGGTTAGTTAGGTTAATTTAAAGGTTAATTTGTTTCATTTTCACTTTGTATTTATTTATTTCGGCTGTGGAACGAATAATTTGAGTTTCCATTATTTCTTATGAGAAAATTTGCTTTGATTTGGAATACAAGCCTGCTTCTGGAACATATTATGCTCATAATCCAAGGTTCCACTGTATTATGGTAAACTGGTGGGTGTTTGAATGCTGCCACTCTGATCAATCACTCAGGTTTGTTGATGGTGAAATGACTAAGTTAAGCTGGTTGCTTAACTTACATTTACATTTAATCATTTGGCAGACGCTCTTATCCAGAGCGACTTACATTTTTATCTCATTACACATCTGAGCAGTTGGGGGTTAAGGGCCTTGCTCAAGGGCCCAACAGTGGCAACTTGGTGGTTGTGGCGTTTGAACCTGGGATCTTCCGAACCGTAGTCCAATGCCTTGAGCTACCCCTGGCCCCATAAAAATTTACTTCCCAGGGAGCCCTCATGTCTGTGTTTTCTTCTGGCTCTCCCTTTTAACTATGCTGTCGTAGTTAGTCCTACAGCTTGTTGCCAGAGATCCTGACCCCTTCTGCCCTCCGGACCTGTCTGACACATCCTGTTGCCCTGCATCTGGTTGAAGTTCTCATCACATGAAGGCCGGACGGAAATGAATCTTGTGAAATTGCATAACTTTACTGAAGCGATGCCATCGGAAACGCATGCTGTAATCAAAGCAAAAGGTGGTCCAACAAAAAGTGTGTGACTTTTTTTTCCAGGCAGTATATTTATTCCAACAAGAGAAAACCAATCAAATCAAGTGTTTACATGAATAATAATTACCTATTGAACAGTTTTATCTAAGATTTACACCACTCTCACTCTGATTGAAAATTCATTCCAATCGGGATGGATCAGGTCGGACTGTTCTCACTAAAGTATTGACATGATGCACTTTTTATCCTGATTATAAGCGGTATACCTGGGTCTATGTGAACACACCTGGACAGACTGGATAAAAACAGACCTGTTCTCTACATTTGAATCAATTTTAATGCAATCAGTGCTGCTCCTATAATAGTAAAAGAAGAACAAAAAAAAAATTTCTAGATTTAAAAGGAACCAATAAACTACACACCTACACTGTGGCTCTTTTGACCTGCTTGTGGTTGCAAATGTGCTCATTCTGCAGGATTGTTCTGCACATTTAAGTGGGTGTATAGCTAAAGCCCACACCGCTGGGGAAAAGAAGAAAAGAAAAAAAAAAGATCAGCAAGTGGAGGGCGAGTCCCCTGCTCTCACAGGAGGTGTTGGTGAGTTTCTATTTTCGTACTTCTATCTTGGTTTTATCACAACTAGCTATACTGAGTTTAAACAATTTTTCAATTGGGTAACAAAGCAAATTCCACAGCGAAGGGAAATCCCATGACCAACATTTAATAATCTCACCAGATTACAAGTTAAATAAATCTCTAACGTGTGTAGTAACAGGAAGGGTTAAATCCTCAATCCCTTTTATTATGCTTTTGTTAAGCACCAGAATCTTTCACTACCTTACTACTGATTGTTACCCATAGTAGTGTTTTGGTCATTTATACACACACCAACCCAAGTGTTCAATTTCATGGTGGTGTAGAAATTATCAGAATAGAACCTTCGATTCCATAGTTGAGAGTTCGATTCCCGCCTCGGATCTGCGTACATGCAGCTTGATGGGTTTCCCTCATCTGCTCCAGTTTCCTCCAACAGTAAAAAAATATGCAAATTAGGTTAACTGACGTCCCAGGTTGCTGGTAGTGTGTGTCATGTGATTGATTTGCACCCTGCAAGGTTGTACCCAACCTAGGCCCCCCTGTACAGGATAAGAGGCGTAGAAGATGAATGAATGAAAAAGATGAATGTTTTCATGGTTGGGTTGGTAAGTCCACACACTGCATGCGCTTTATCTCCTGTGTTGGTGGTCAGACTGTGGCGTACTCAATAAGAACTTTTTTTTTGTGTTGTAACTCTGAAAATGTTTGTAAGTCGGGGACGACCTGTATAGGGCCCCTCCGCTAAGTGTGCGGGTACACCAGCCCTCACCCTAAGAGAGCACAGACAATCTGCTCTTCAGACCCTCTGCAATCCCCTCTACCCATGGGCTAGGCTTAAAATATTTCAAACCTAGACTTGATGTGGCTGGACAAATCTGACAAAAGTGTCGTTAGTAACATGCGATCTTTGGGTGTACTGCTCTACTTCAGCTACGATACTTACGTAAACATTCTGTCGAAAAGTTCTTTCAGACAAGCATTTCTATTTCCATATATCTGCCATGATCTGAACATCAGTACCGTAATCTTTAAATTTAAAATTACATTTTAAAAAAACTAATGAACTAAAACAGAACAAATGAAAATGAAATACTCATTATTTCTTTTCCAAAGCCACAGGAAAATGAAAGGGATGAAAGAACCACATGCGGCTCCGGAGGTCAGACAGGAGTTGGGGGATGGGCTCTTATTATATGAAGTCATATTGATGGAAAAATTCTAATTGGCTTGTTTAAGCCGGGGCCAATACAAAAATTAAAAAAAACAAGAAGCAGAAACTGTTTTTTTTTTTTACCCATGCCATAAAAAATGACTAAAAATTTAAAGTTGTATAATATCTGCCCTTTAATATAAAAATGACTTATGTATGAATGCTAAAAAGCTATTGGTATATATAGCTTAATGGAGCCTGCAATGCTACTGTACGTTTAGCATGTCCGAAAATGTCCTTGGGTAAATAAGTGTAAAGTTTCTGGTTGTGTTTTTATTTGAAAATGCTAACGTTTCATTCCTGAATGAATTTTCTATCCATTCTCCAGCAATCTTCTAAAAGTGTGTGTGTGTGTAAGTGTGTATAGCGCACAGAACACACAGGGTATCTCACTACCACAAATCCAATTATATTCCCACACTATCATGCTCTTGACTGGGAACTGTGAGGTGAGATGTGGAGAACGGAGTAATGAGAAGGCATCGAGGAGAAAATGACGGCGTGACCTAGCGCGCGTCCCCGCTGTCCTTTCTACTCGCCGTCTGAGTGACAGTAATCAGGTCACCGCTTAATCTCGTTATTACACACGAATACTACTACAGTTGCCATGCCAACCTTACACATCTCTCCAAAGAACCCAATTAGCACTTTTTTTTTTCCTTTTAAAGAAGACGCCTACATAAAGACTTATGACACGACATGGCAACTGTAGTACTATTCCTGTGTCAATACTACCCTGGGCTTTTTAGTTCTATTTGCTTTTTTCTATTCTATGAAATACGATACAGATTCACACAAGCAGGAGAAACATAACACATGAAGCTGTGCTCTTAGACGAACTTACTCTCTGAGCTCTCCATTGAAAACACATGTCAGGTTCCATTCATTAGCTTCACGAGAGCATGAGGTCATTTTCTACACGGAGGACCTGCTTAAAAGCCCAGCGCAAGACTTTTTTTTTTTTTTCCCAAATTTACGATAATTGAGGGGCGCACGGGTATTCGAGCACGTTTTTGGTTCTGTCACAAATGTTGTTTGAAATTTTTTTTTTTATACATTTAAAATGTATATTTAAAAAAAATTACACCAATTCAGGAATACGTAAAAAATATAAAGTGTGAGACCAAAAAAATCGGAACATATCATTTATTGCTTATTATTACTTTTTAAGTCTTATTTTCTGTAACTGTCTTTATATATACAGTATATACCTCAAAATAGGACTATGACTATAATAAGATAAAGTACGATATAGTAATTTTATATATATATATATATATATATATGCATGAATGGTCAGGGTTCGAGTCTCTTAGTTAAAGTGAAGGGAAACTGCAGTGTTATTTTCACTGAAAGAGCTCTCACAAAACTGATAACACAAACAATAGTATGAATTGTCATGTGTGCCTGGGTATCATTTATTATTAATCTCAAATCATCGTTTATACTATATATATCCCGTGTATATATCCCGTGTAGGCCCAACAGCGACGACTTAGTGGGCGTGGGATTTGAACCTGGGACCATCCGAACCATAGCCTTAACCACTGAGCTACCCCTGACAGGGTGCCATAGACACATACACACACTCACACACTCATTCACACACTACGAGCAATTTGGGAATTTGCATGTCCTGGATCTGTGGGAGGAAACCGGAGTACCCAGAGGAAACCCAGCAATAAAGCAGAGGAAGAACATGCAAACTCCATGCACACACACCCCGAGGCGGGAATTGAACCCGGACGACAAAGAAGCAAGTTGACAGTGCTTACCATGGCGCCCAATTTATAATCATTTTTTAGAATATTTTTTAATAGAAAATCATAAATTAATGCAAGAAACTAAAAAAATTGTTAATTTTCTTTTTCACAATTTTTTTTTTTATTGCCTAACCACGCCTGGTTCCTGAACTCAACCACTTAGGGATGACATTTTCGACTGTAAACAACTACAAATACTGCTATGATTACATGTAATTAGGACAGGCCTGCATGTCAGCACCCTCTCGTTTTACGGCGAGCCAAAATTCCCTCCTGCTTGTCCTTGTTCGGGTTCCACGTGTCAGTTCTGGAACCTGCGACACGTCTGACTCACACACAATCATGTGTAGAAAAACCTGAATCTGCCACAGGAAACGCATTCTCATCTCTTTTCATTCTCCTTGTAAACGCTAACCCTCGGCCAAGCAGAACAACGGAGCGCACAGAAGAAGTATTTTATTCGAAAAAAGCCTGAGTAGGACCTGCACACTCATTGCTGTGTGCACAGATGTAGGTCAGCGGGGAACTGCAACGATCCGCCACCAAATGAAACACGACACCTCCTTCCTCTCCCTCTCTCTCTCTGCAGAAAAAAAATAACGGCGCACTTTAATGGTCGGTGTGTGGAAAGCAGCGTGTTTAAATCCAGGGAAAGAGCTGAGGCCGGAGTTTATTGGCTGCTGTGAGTCAGAGCTGAAGAACCGCTCCGCCACCTTCCACAGCATCAATCTGCCAAGAAGGGAGAAAGAAAGCAAGACGTTTTTCCGACGCCGACTACAAAATCAACACAACTGACATGATCATCACTCGGCTCTCACTGAACTTAGAGCCCTTGTCAGAATCAACACAGCTGAGACACGCTAAAGCGTTCGCAGAGCGCGTGAAGAGAGAAAATGTTTTTTAAAAAAATGATTCTGAATAGAAACAGAGCGGTTCCTCGGTGTGTTTGTTGCGTCGCCATGACGACGGGCGTTCTGATACTCGGCCCAGAACGTTTCCTACTTCTTTAGCCCTTAAGATTTTACAGGCTCTGATGAAGCCTTAATCACAACCCGCACACACACACACACACACACACATAGACAACGCAGTCAGGTGGGGATTCCCCAGGAAGCTAAGGAAAGCCAGTGCAGAAACTTCCAGCAGAATATCCGGAAACACACAAATAGATTCCTCCATCAGGTCCACGAGACACTTAGTTCATTCACATCTTGGAACAGATCATGCGTCTTGAACATAGACAAGTAAACAATATAATGTTTTTTGTTAATCTAACCCTCTGAACGTCTCTATCGGCACTTGACGAATAAAAGTCAGGTTCATGAACACGTTAAGCCGCGCAGCACATTTCCAGCATCCTTGCTGGTGGTTTCAAAGACCTCATCATTCCTGAGCTCGCTGCTTTCAACAGACTAAATAGGAAACTGGCCACGCCCGTGCCGGGGTTTTGTCAGCAACATGCTCGGCAGCTGACTCTGATGTGTGTATTTTCCTTCTCAAACAGAGAGCTGTATAGTCAGTGCTACAGATGAAAACGTCTGCATGATGATTAGTCTAACATTATTACACCTGTATGTACAGTAGAACTGATTTCACAGTAAGAAGTTTTGAAGTTTATTTTCTTACGCTGTACACAGTTTAGAACTCATACTCGATAAAATATCAAGTCTTTTTTTTCACTTGACTGTAACAAAAGAACGAACCGATACGTAACTTTAAAACCAAGGTACATATTGAAACGTGACTTTTGTGTTCGGTTACATCCTTAACGTTTAGCAGACGCACTTATCCAGAGCGACTTGCATGTTTGTCTCATTATACACCAGAGCAGTTGAGGGTTAAGGGCCTTGCTCAAGGGCCCAACAGGGACACCTCGGGATTTGAACATGGACTGGATTCCAATGCCTTAACCACTAAGCTACAATCCTTCATATATATATTAAATCATCTATCTAGGCATCTCTGACCTCCAACCCTCCAACTAGGGACCGTGGAGGCCAATGGTGAGTCCTGTTGTATTTATTTCCATTTTATGATTATGGTAAGACCTCCAATTAACATCCTGATGAATCAACGCATTCTACGGGCATTTTGAGAACACCAATTACTCACACATCTTCTATACCACTTTATCCAGTATTTAGGGTCGCGGGGGCCTGGAGCCTATGCCAGAAGGCTTAGGGCACTAGGCGAAGTACACCCTGGACAGGGTGCCAATCCATCACAGGGCACACACACATACACACACTACGGGCAATTTGGGAATGCCAATTATCCTAATCTGCTTGTCCTTTGACTGTGGAAGGAAACCGGAGTACCCGGAGGAAACCCACCAAGCATGAACATGCAAACTCCATGCACACAGAGACGGAAATCAACCCTGGTCGAGAATCAAACCCGGTCCCTGGAGGTGCAAGGCGACAGTGCTAACCACTACACCACCGTGCCGCCGGGAACAGAAAGGGTAGAAGAATGAACTTCTCCTCTGTAGCAGAGGTAACTTTTGGTCTTGGTTTCCTGGGAAGGTCTTCGTGAGAGCCGGTACTTGATGGGTTTTACAAATGCACTTGATAATACTGTTGTTGGAAGAACTACATCTGACCTTCATGTCTTAAAATAACAACTGACTGTTGTTGTTCTACATAATTCCATCTGTGTTATTTTATAGTTTTGAGGAAATCCAGTATTGTCCTAGAATGTAGAAAATAAATCCAAATTTGTGTCCCTTTGATTGGTAACGTGTGTGTGTGTGTATGTATATATATGTATACACACACAATGGATTGTACACATAGGGGCATTATATATTACACCTCCACTACTATGACTTTTATTCTGCCTTTTGGAAAAATCTCAAACCAACAATGATCCAGATGTGGAGCAAATGACATCAGCATTCTTCACCCGTTCTCAAGACCGACCCTCAACCCAAAACTCAGCACAAGACATAAGTAGGTCAATCTTACCACACTCACAGTGTTGGCTTGTAACATAAACAGATTAACTCACTTCACATGACGTGAATGACTAACACTCATACAGCGCACGGTGCACTCGACCATGTGCATGTGAAAACCTCCTCTGAACATGCAGTCCGATCAAACCGAGCACAACTACAGTCAGGAGACGGAGGAGGTTCGCGTCGTCCCGAATGACTCGCATTTTTCAATGTCCTGAAAAAGCCGAGTTCGGGCGAGGGCGGGGACAGGACGAGCTGCAGCACTCAAGATTCCACAGGAAATGTGTCCCGAAGGAATGCTGCGTGCAGTCCTTAGTCTTTTCCTGAGAAACCGGCGAGTACATATCCTCACAAGTGCCTCACAAGCCCGGAATCACAGATACAATCTGCTTTGACTGTGTGCACAAAGAGATCTCTCTTATTATAGTACACAGATCAATACGTCACACTAGTACACTAATGCAACCATCCAAAAAGTGGTGGAGTTTCTAAATGAAATGGCTGTTTTTCTAAATGAACATATCTTTTCATAATGTAATTAAATCAGATCAGCGTGCAGACGAACATCATCAGCACAACGACTTCACTAGCTCTAACTGTTAGGCCTTGTTCACACGGGCGTTAAGTTTTTGGATAAAAAAAAAATATGCGAAAATTTCCGCGTATGTTTTTTAACAATTATTTTATTTTATTTTGCCCTATTCCGCATTTCCCCATGTATAGCATGTAGGATCATGGGATATATCCGGTCCTCCGAAGCGTAAAATGAACGCGCAGAAAACGAACTAGAAGCGGTTTCCTTGCGTTCGTTGGGTTTTGAACGCCAAGAAAAAGCTGCATGCAACGTTTTTTTAATGCCGTATAAACGCGCAGCCGGACAAACGCACGTCACCAAAGCCCGTGTGAACACTCTCATTGACTCCTATGTGTAGAAAACACTCTGCGCTTGATCCGCGCTCACCGGACGCTACGAACGGGAAAAAAACGCTCGATTTTAATGCCCGTGTGAACAAGGCCTTAGAGTCTGGTTTCTCTTAAGGTTTCTTCCTACCGACATCTCTACTGCAGAGGCGGGTAGTAACGAGTTACATTTACTTGAGTAACTTTAAAAAAAAAAAAAAAAATACTTCCATGAGTAGTTTTACCGCACTATACTTACGACTTTTACTCCACTACATTTGGCTCTACTCGACTCGTTACTTTCCTAACCATTTATTCTACACATTAAATATTCTTTGCTGTTGCCTACCATGTGACTGTCCAATCAGATACAGCAACAATGATCACATGACTCCGTTTGACCAATCAGCCGCGAAAACAATGACCACATGTGGTCAACTGACCCCACTCAAACACTGCACAGCGGAAAAAATCCACCGCGGTAGACAGTAAAGGAAACATGTCGCGGTTAGTTTAGCTGTTTCATTGAAGGTTACAACGTTAATATGTAATTAGCAAATAAGCTAGATGCTAAAAAATTTACGTTTCTTACATTTGTTCAGCTGGACACAGCTTATGGTAAAGTCAGACCTTTTAGTCTTGGTACACATGTTCTAATGCTATGTTCTTTCTGCTGAGTCATTTGCAGGCCAACTGAATATACAGGACATCTCACACAGGAAGTAGTTCACACTAGTGATGGGTCATTCATGAACGGATCGTTCTTTTTGAACGAATCTTTAACGTGACTCGTGAGAAGAACGAGTCGTCTCCGAGAGTAATTCGTTCATTATCTACTGGGCGCGCATGCGCAAATCATCGCTAACCCCCGTAGGTTATGTACAGGAAACAGAATTGAGCGATTCTTTCTCAATGACTCTTCTACTCCGAGTCGTTCGTTCCTTCGTCACGTGACTCCCATAGACGCTATGCGGTGCAATAGATTCAAAAGAACGAACGACTCAGACTAGAAGATATCAGAGGTGAGCTACTCATTCTGTTTATTATAATTAGCTGCATTGTAATAGTTTCGTTACTGGAACTAGAGCCAAAATCTGTGCATGTAGACGTTTTGGGGGTCTGTTTATTGAAAATGCAACATTTTATTTCATTTCTGATCAAAAGAACGAAATGATCTAAATGACTCAAGGAAAGATTCGTTTATTTTTCGAATGAACCGAGTCACTAAAATGATCCAAACTTCCCATCACTAATTTACACTGTTCAAACATACATATGTTACCTTCAGTAGGTTTTTGTTTCAAAAGCTTTATGTTGTAAAAAAAAAAGAAAAAAAAAGAAAAAGGTTTTTACTCTTACTTGAGTACTATTATTTCGAAGTACAGCTACTCTTACTTGGGTTCAATCTTGGGCTCCTCTACCCACCTTTGCACCTCTTGGCTCCTCATCAGCGACAATCTGATCACTTTGATGCACACACATTCACATTTCATACAAACTTCCATAATTCTCATGATTGTGTAAAGCTGCTTTGCGACAATTGTATAAATAGAATTGAATCGAATAACTGAAGGCACATACTCCGGCGCAGTGCTGTCTGTGTGTGTGTGTGTCCTGCTCTACCACCAGAGGGCTGATTCGTTAGTTCATTTTCATGATTATTATTTAGGTTTCATACGAGCGCTTCACTTGTTGCATCATGTGACAAACACACAATGTACTGTAGCAAATGGCAGCCTGGCAGGACAGCGTGCATGAGCCGTGACAATATGAAAAGAAGGTGTGAATGAGTCAACATGCTTTACACACACACACACACACACACATATGCCCACGTCTGGGCAGTGCCAGTAAGCACTGTGATCACTAATGAGGCACTTAATCCCTGTGTGATCACAGGCTGATGCAGTATGGTGGACAATGATGATCAGACTGGGTGGAAATCTTAACTATTTTAACTGAACTAAACTTTTCACCACAGTGGACTTTCTGATCCGAACACATTTTTCTAACCGGAGTGACACTGCATGCGGTCGCTGGGTAGTATGGGGTGTGCCAACCCAACCACGGTGGGGTTCGAACCCGGATCCTCAAATCAACAACCTAGAGCCAAAGCCTCGGTTAAAGACTTTTGTTACTAATATATAAACTTTTCTTTAATATACCTATATTTCCATCCATCTCTCTCTAGGAACCTCTGTAGTCCAACTAGGGACCGTGGAGGCCAATGTATTTATTGGGACGCCATATAGTTTTTGGGCTGTTTAAGGAAACGCACAGGGAGAACACACAGACTCGAACCCGGGACCTGGAGGTGCAAGACGACTGTGCTAACCGATACGCCAACGTGCCGCCATACACACATTCGGCGGACACTTTTAACCCAAGCAGCTGACCCATGAGACAGGACATGTCCAGTGCACATGCTCTCGCTTAGAGGACCAACAATTGCTCTCTTGCAAGTCAAGGGATACGACCTTATAAACTCATTGACACCAGTACGCACAGAACCAGACCGTTCGTTACACAAACTCATTTTCACCCAGATTACCCGAGCTCAGCCTTTATAAACCTCCAGATCAAATTCTAGACCATACTAATGTTTTTGTCCCGGAGTGTATCCCGAGGCACACAAACGAGCCAGGCAGTGCCAGCTCTCGAATGACAAGCACGCACCAAATGCACACTTCAGTCACAGCTGAATGCAGCTCTGTCTGCTATTATTGCGCCGATAAAGGAGCAGCAATCCCTGCTGGGTCTGCACAGGACGAGCGCTAGCAGAGATCGGGCGAAACTGCAAATCAGAGAGTCAGAGAAACACAGCGGGGATGAGAAATCTTAGAGAGAGAGAGAGAGAGAGAGAGAGAGAGAAAGATTACTATTAAAAAAAAAGGCAAAGCTCACATCTGTTTAACAGTCTCTTTCCACGAATTATAAATAATTCCATACACATCTGTATTAGAAGAATTGCTCCTTTTTATTTATTTCTCTTTAAAAAAAAAAAAAAAAGTGCTGATGCGATGGATATTCCCGCTCGGCTCTACCGCTTTGTTTAAGGTCAACTAAGGTGGTGTTATTTTTCTCTCCGTATTCGTCTGCACACAGATGTCTCCAACATTCTGGAACTTAAAAAAGAAAAAATGGATGATTGGTTAAAAATAGCTGGAAGAGTGTTGTTTATGACATTCTGTAAGTCTAGAACTGGCTCGTGTTTACGTACGGTCGATGATGAACTGCTTTGGGAATGAAATAAAGTGCTGGGGTTTTTTTTTTTAGCATCAAAGCATGTCTATTATGTAGACACACACACACACACACACACACACACACACGCGACCAAAAATCCTCCAGGAATCAATCGCTGGAGAGCAAGGCCGTCATAAAATAAGTCACGGGAGAGGATTGTCACAGCTGGAGTGGGAATGAGGAGGAGGAGGGGGGGGGGGGTTACAGTATGAGATCCAACACGCGAGAACAAAACCAAAAAACAAATAAAAGGATCATTCTGGAAACATGAGGCTCCTTCCAAAACCCACTCACAACACTTCATATATTAAATCCTTTCACAGATTTCACTTTTACACGTCCAATATTTCACTATTGCTTATTATTCTTTCTCAGGTTAAAACAGCTCTCCTAATGTGTATGTGTGTCTCTGTGTGTGTGTGTGTGTGTGTGTTTTATGCTTTAGCTGACGTACCTTTCAGATAATATACATATTTTTTTTATTTTACTTCCTCTGTTTCGCTTTTCTGCCACGTTTCAGTCTCCATATAAATATAGCAGAGAGCAGCAGAGATAAGGAACGAGACGAGTCCAGGGGATCTACTGGACTTATATGAGGTCACATTAGGGTGAAATCGAATTGGCTTGAAAAGCAACCCTTTTTGGCATGAATGTTAAAAAAATCTAATTGTGGCCAAAGAAATGATAGCTCTGTGTGCCCCGTCTCTTTATCTCTCTCTCTGTCTCTGTCCCTGTCTTTCTCTCTTTCTGTCCCTGCCTCTTTCCCTCTGTGTGTCTCTCTCTCTGGCTTTCTCTGTCCTTGTTTCTCTCTTTACATTTCTGTCTCTTAGTCTCTCTCTGTCTGTCTTGTCCCTTTCTCTCTCTTTTCATCTCTCTGTCTCTTTTTCTTTTTGTCTTGAGCTTGCTGTTTCTGCCTGTCTCTCTGTCACATTGTCTCTTTCTCTCTCTCCCTTTTCTGTCTCTTTGTCTCTCTCTGTCCCTCTCTCACCCTGTCTCTATCACACTGTCTATTTCTCTTTATGTCTTTCTCTTTGTCTCTTTCTTTCTGTCTCTTTGTCTCTCTTTGTCCCTCTGTCACCATGTCTCTGTCACCCTGTCTCTTTCTCTTTATGTCTTTCTTTGTCTTTCTCTGCCCCTCTCTCACCCTGTCTCTGTCACACTGTCTCTCTCTCTTTCTGTCTTTCTCTTTGTCTCTTTTGGTCCCTCTCTCACCCTGTCTCTGTCACCCTGTCTCTTTATGTCTGTCTATTTGTCTCTCTCTGTCCCTCTCTCACCCTGTCTCTATCACACTGTCTCTCTCTTTATGTCTTTCTCTGTCTCGTTCTGCCTATTTGTCTCTCTCTGTCCCTCTCTCACTCTGTCTCTGTCACACTGTCCTTCTCTCTCTTTACTGTATGTCTTTCTCTTTGTCTCTCTCTCCTTCTGTCTATTTGTCCCTCTCACTCTGCTTCTGTCCCTCCGACTTTCTTCCTTTCTCTTTTTGTCTGTCTCTCGGCCACACTGTCTGTCTTACTTTTTCTGTCAATGCCAAGATTTGATGATGTGTTGGGGGAGGGGCCATAAGGGATCTCTTAAAATAAAAAAAGGCAAAAACAAAAACATTATTAATCTGTTAGTAAACCAATGTATTAGACACAATAGGAGTAAATAGCTTTATCTTTAACCTTGTTCACAATAAAGAGTATTTAAAACGCAAAACTATTTTTCTGTCTCTGTCTCTCCGTCTGTCTCTGTGCCATTTGTGTAACATGACCTTCAGAACATTTGTAACTCGCATCTCTTTTTAGCTTCGTCAGACATTCCGTTGCTTTTATGTAGTAACGTGGACACAGAAGACTTTCTGCTGGGACGCGTGCTGATCGGCTCAGATCTCTGATGTAAAGATTCTTCCGAGTAATCAATTGATTAAACTTTGGCGAAACATTTTCAAAATGAAATGGAAAAAAAATGAATTAAAGGTTCAAAGTGTCGAATCTGATGATTTACAAACAGGCCGATTGTAACGGCAGTGAAAATTCGAAAGTGGTTAAAACGCTGCGTCTTTTCTTTCCTCTCGTGCGCCAAATAAAAGAAGCAAAAAGGAAAGTCTGTGTCAGCACACCGACACCATCTGCAGCCAGTTTTTGTTTTATCTTTTTATTTTTCGAAAAGGCATATCACACAGAGGATTGCTTTTGCTCGGAGTTTGAGATGAAAAGATGAATATGATACGCTGGATCAGATTTACTGAAATTTCCATCTACCTGTGTTAAACTACAGGGCACCCTTGGTGACAGACCACCCAGTTTGTGGGTGAGCAAAATTATTGGATCGCGCCGGTGACGTTCTGACATCGACAAACTGGCACGTTCTTCATGTGTGACGGGTTTCTATCAGTAAACCGCAGCAGTCGGTTGGTCTTGGGGTTTATCCCTTCGGTCTCGTCTTCAGGAGGTGAAAGGCAAGCTCAACTGGCTGACGGTTTCAGTCTAAAACCCTCCACTTTAACCCTGTGTGCCATGTTGGCAAGCGTGTTTTGGGTCAGTGTTCACTACATGATGGAGTTCCTCCTGATCAGATCGTACAATTAGCAGACAGAACATTCGTCTGACGAGCTTGTACTGTATGTTCTGGATCGTGAGCAGATCAGTTCTTTCCATCACTTTGGTGAAGGTTCCCTTCTTATTCCAGACTCGTCTTCTTAATGCTGATGAGTGCTTTGCATTTTGTGGTATGGTCTCTACATTTCTGCTGCACCCCCCCCACAGTTTTGGTTACACTCAATGCGTGCACAATGGTGGTTTTGTCTCTATTCTTAGATTCAAATGGCTTGCTTATCTCCTACAGACAGCTCTCTGGTCTTAATGTTGGTTTATTTTATTTATCTATCTATTTATTTACAACAAAGTTAAACCAAACCCAGGGCTCCAACCAAGAGTAACATTCAGAACTATTAACTTCTAAACAATCAGTCTAACAGGGTACACATGGGCAGCAAGAACCCCCTGTCAATCGTGTGTTCCGATATTTTTGAGCCAGGCTGCCTAACAAATCTAGATAAATCTGATACATCATCTTTCGGTCTCGAACCCGAGCACTGGTGGCTCTCCATTCTATTCCCAGCCAGTGCCCAAACCCCAGCCACTGGATGCCAAGCCCGGATAAAATGAGAGTGAAACGCAACAGGAAGGGCGTCCAGCAGAAAACCTTGCGTCAAGTTGTTGTGCGGTTTGGATGGACCCGCCGTTGCGACCCCTCCTCGATGGGAGCGGACGAAAGATTGAGTAAACAGTCTCAAACCTGAACTTTGGACTCGCCGTTCCAGTTCTTTCAGAGGCTCCTTAGCCTCAGTGCTAACATAAAGTACGAAAAGTGGTTGGTTTAAAAAAAAAAAAAAAAAAAAAAAAAAGACTATTACTTTAAGTGGAAGCTCTGAGTGCCAGGCATGTATTGCTTTCCCTTAATGAGATGCTACTGTTCTCAATCATAATGCAACTTAAAGCGGCTAATGGCATAGTCTATTAGTGCTTAATGGCATAGAGATCTATTAACATTCAAAAGGCTCTGTCCTTGCTCTAATGCCGTACTGCTTAAATGGTCAAATATCCACTGGCTATCTGCATGGAGCAAACATCTGTTCCTGGGCATTAGGGTTTGGCAACTCCAGGAACTGTGCATGAATCACTGCTTCTCTGATGCCAAATGGAGTTTGCACATTTCACACACAGGCAGTCAAAATGTATTTGACTTTCACGATTCAGGATTCTAGGATAATAAAACCTAGTCAAAAACTAAAAAAACAACAACTTTGATGCCACTTAGTGAACAAACCAACCTATTTAGATTATTTATAACCGTGTCCAAGGGTGGCATGATGGCATAGTGGTTAGCACTGTGGCCTGGCATCTCCAGGGTCAAGCGGTTGGTATAGCGTGGCAGTCTTTGCTGCAGTGCAGAATATTTCGTCCTTGTATGAACGAGCGTATTAAAGTAGTTGCCATATCACAGGGGCACCATGCACACAGTCGCTCTGCAGACAGCGGATTATCAACCCTGACAGGCTTTCCTCAGAGGACCTCCTCTCATCTTTTTTTTTTTTTTCCTCAAGCAAAAAAAACGCACGCTTTTAGGGTACGGCCAACAATGACAAGCTGCTCAGATGGAAAAATGTAACATCAGAGTTCATTCAGCTTCACCAAAATGGACGAAAGCATTAATGAAAGGAGAGAAGGAAAAAAAATAAAATAATAATAATAATACGGAGACTCCCTTTTACTCAGACATGTTTTACATCGACAATGCCATCTGTTCCTCGTATTCAAACAGGAGAAATGGGAATGTGAGCAATGCCATGAAAACTATTTACACGCCCGGATCGAGGGATTAGGGAAGAAAGGATGAACAGAATGAGGCCGGAACAGATGGAGGTCGAGATGAGCAGCCTGGTGTAGTATTTGCAAGAAGCTGCGATGATTTATAATAAACTGCAGCTTTCATTATATTTTTAATTAAAAAAAAATATTTAATACCAATTTCTTATGTAATAATTAAAAAGATTACGCTGGCGCAGTGGCAAAGTGCTCGCCTATTATCCGGAGATCGCTCGTTAGATTCCCGGGTGATGCTGTAGCCTCCCACAGCTGAGGGCCTGGAGAGAGCTGATTGGTCGAGCTCGGTCAGAGGGGTGGGAGCTCTTATATCGATCACGGCTCTACAGCCAATCATGGGTGTCTCCGAGCTCACGTAAGCGGAAGGAGCGGATAGCGCTGTCCTCCGAGTGCGTCACGCCGCCCCCAGCGGTGTGTGAGCGAGCAGTTCGAAAAGCTGCGGTAAGCTGGCGTCACATGGTTCGGAGGAAACACGTGATAGTCTTTTCCTGACAGACTTGTAGTGGTAGCCTAATGGGAATTGGATATGACTAAAATAGGGAAGAAAATCTGGGAAAAGTAAAAAATAAATGTAAAGCATTTGAAGCATTTTCCTAGAAATCTATACATTGTCTAGCTAGTTATCTAAATAACAAAATGCACAGATTCATTCATGCATTCTGGTCAGGGTTGTAGTGGATCTGGAGACGATCCAAAGTACCCAGGTCTGTGTGAGGCAGGAATACACCACACACATACTGTATGAACACACACACATGCATTGACCCATTCGATCACATCTAGGGGTAATCGAATCTTAACCAATCCATCAATTTGCATGTTCCTGGAAGGTTGGGGCCAACTGGAGAACCCTGCCAAGTACCCACATGAACATGAGGAGGACACGAAGGAAATAAAAGGACGCCCACAGAGACGCTGAGAACCCTGCAGCTCTGAAACAGCAACGTTGGACCACTTTCTAAGCTACTCTATATTCTTCATCTGAAATGTAGTGATTGATTACACGGTCACTAACGGCATCAGATAATCACTCGATCTAATCTCAATAAGTGATCTTACTTAAGCCTGAAAGAGTCTCTTCTCAGTAGCGATGCTAAGCGCCAGACAGATCAGTGTGTCCCTAGTTGTTTTGATGCCGGTAAAAGCAAAGCAGCCAGAAAAGGAAGGAGAGGAGGAGCAGAAATAAGTGGGGACTGGGGGGAAAAAAGAAGAAGAAGAAGAAAAAAAGCTGACTCATTCACGACTCCAAGAGCAAATGTGTTTTACATGTTTACTACACACACCAGCTGTTGGTCGTGAAGGTCATGTACAACAAAACAGGCACAAACGCTGTTAAGTAAGGAAGAACTCACAACAGGACGTGCTGTTATGGGACAATAAAAACAAAAACCATCAAAGTGTTGGATTTATACTTCAATTAACCTCGTAACAGCTAGAAAAATTCGCGAAACGTAGATTTATCTCACTCGGTTATTAAGCACAGACATTAGATACTCTCGCACAAATATAATGCCATATAAATGTTCTCACAGCAAACATCCCTATACTAACAATAATGCATTCTTAAAAGTCGCATATTTTTTTCTCTTTTGGAATGTTCCCCTGTCAACGCTCCAGCCGAAACACCTCTCAGATAATGCATTTTTTACTTCCTCAAACTCCCTCTGTTGCACTCCCTTCAATGTATCATTGCAGTGTTTATGTACAATAAATGAGGTACTGATGAGCCACGCCCTCAGAGCAAAAAGCAGGGAGGGGGAGGGGTATCGTCCCGTATGATGTCACTATAGGGTAAAATTAGCTTGTTTTGTGCAAAAAAAAATTTTAAATGTCAAAAAGGTAGGGGAAAGTCATGTGTACATGCAAACTGGGGACCTATCTAAATGTTAAAAAATGACTACAAAGTACATAATAAATAATACGTCATTTTTAATTCTAAGCATAGTATTGTGCAAAAGTTTTAGGCACATACAAGGACAGCAAGGAGATCTTACAAAAAAAGGGGAAAAAACTAAAAAGAAAACAGTAATTAATGAAACCGTGTGAAGTCAGTGTTTGGTATGACAACGTTTTGAGGACCATTTCGTCTCAGCTACAATTTACTGTAGCTGCAAAGTTTTACTGAGCATCCTGCAGATCCACCAACAGTTTATCTGACTTTGACTGTTGCACCTGCTTCTTTTTTACGTGCAAAATCCCGGCAGCTTCCTTCTTTGTTTGTTTTTCTGGCATACGAATGATTTAATATTTGATTTAATTTTGTGTTGGAGTGCAGGCACTCACTGCAGGCACGGTGGCTTGGTGGTTAACAACCGGATGCTGCACCTCCAGCATCCGGGTTCGATTCCCTCCTCAGGGTCTACAGGTACTTGTTATATAGATACTCCGGTTTCCTCCCACACTCCAAAGACATACAGAGTAAGCTAATTGGCATTCCCAAAGTATGCATTACATGTGTGACTGGCACCCTGTCCAGGTCACCCCCCACTTCATACCCCAATAGGCTCCAGGTGGTATAAACATTGAGCGAGTTAGTATTCTCACTTGCATGTGATCTATACTGTATACTCCAGAGGGCCTGAAGCCTATCCCAGGAGACTTAGAGCACAAGGTGCTACCCTAATTTGCATGTCTTTGGACTGTGAGAGGAAACCGGAGGAAACCAACCAAGCACAGGGAGAACATGCAAACTCCATGCACACAGACCCGAATTGGGCTAACCACTAAGTCACCGTTGTAAAAATACTATTTGAAAATTAGGAATGCTAACTAACTCAGTAATAAAGTTGTAAAAACACAAAGTGCCTAAGACTTTTGCACACTTTATGTGGAGTTACGATGATACAAGTCTCCCTTAGAGATGCAACAGAGTAGGTGTTCACCCCATCGTCAGGAGATGGAATCTGAAAATTTCCAATCGCCACAGGCATCCATCTTTTGAAACCAGAACTGTGAAAATGGCTGTGGAAGAAACAGTATGCTCATTTTCCCACTAGTCAATCATAGGGGTTTGTGAAGTCATGTGGAAGATGTCAGATACTTTTTTCCTCAAAATGTGCTGCAGCATGTAATGGCTTCATGTGGAGGAAGAATGTGTTAACCTTCACCCTGCCTGGTTGGTCGCAGTCATATCACAGAGGAGATCCGGATGCTGGGTGGGAACTGGTAGGTGATCAAATTGGAAAGAAAACAAAGAGCCCAATATATATATATATATATAAACTGAACACACACCAGGCCAATTCTGCACCTTCTGCCCAATCAAAAGAAAGCATTCGTCAGCACTTGGCTATAAAAATAATGTTTAGTGGTAAGACATTTTGACTCAAAACCAGACAGACAGCACAGTTCTGAAGAATGAGGCGGACAATTTACCCCTCTGACTGTTCATCTGAGACGCTGGCTCGGTGAAAGGTGAGTCATTGTGGTCGCCCGGCCTGCCAGTGAAAGAAAAGCCACCTGCTAACGAGGATAAGGAGCTGACAGACTGCACACAGGGGAAACCAAATACCACCGTATGGAACTCAAACCCCGCTTACAAAACCTCGACAGCGTGACTAAGCATGGCTGATAAAAAAACATCTCTACAGTGTGTGCAGACAATATACTCGAAGCCGCAACTCAAGTCAATTAAATTTTATTTATACAGCGGTCATCGTCGCTATGCAGCTCTGCAGAATCCCCCCTAAAAAAAAAAATTAGTTGTGAGGAAATATGTATGAACCATAATGATCAGATAGTCCCTGATGAGCTAGCCGAGGGCGACGGTAGCGTTTAAAAAAAAACTCCCTGAGAGGGCAATAGGAAGAAATCTTGAGAGGAACCAGACTCAACATGAAGTCCATCTTGATTTTGGTGACATCAGGACTTCAACCACAGTGACGTTATTTGGCGCTGGTCAAAATGTAAGACGAGAAGAGGTGGCTTGAAGACACCCACGCTTACTGAACCACAAACTTGATAAGGTGTCACCTAGTGCACTATTGAAGTCTATTTGAAGCAAATTGTAGTCAAGCACCATGATGAAACTGGCTCTCATGAAGGAAAGCAAGACCGAACCTACTTCTGCTGCAGAGGAGACGTTCATTTAGAGTCACCCGCCTCAGAAATCAACAATTAACAGAACCTCAGAGTTAGGGGTAGCTCACTGGTTAAGGAATTGGGATACAGTTGGTAAGGTCCCAGGTTCAAACGTTAGATTGGTACTATATTGCTAATTGTTTTTCAAATGCGAGCCAAGCAATTGAAAAATGTCACAGCGGTCAAAAATTAGCAACACAAAAAAATTGGCCACAGCGGTCAAAAATTTGCAACGTCTTTAGCAACCCAAGGAAACCACAATCCCACCTAGTTGCTCACTGATGACTCACAGGATTCACAGGCAAAGTTCATCTTCACAAAAAAAGGTATCAAAACCAAAGTAACTGTCTTTCATAGTAGCTAAGCCGTGTCCTTTCCCCTTTGGGGAATGGTTCTTTTCATAGGTGAATTTTAAGAAGTGATTCTCCCATGACCGCATAGCTAAACTACCAAACCTTAAATATTGGCACCCTACAGCACTATGAATTCTATATTACTACACTATACTATACAATACTATACTATAAATACTAGCACCATCTATACCCTGGATCAGTCACTATTCTACACATAGTGCATTGTAAATCTGGTGTATAACCCATGTGCTTTTTCTAAACAAAACACCACAATGCATAGACATTTCTTTTAGATTTACGGTTTCATGTCAGAACGGGTACTCGGGCATACCTTCCTCAGCATACCTTCAGAAATCTAGTGGAGTCCATGCCTCGGGCTGTTTTGTTGGCAAAAGGGGACCTAGTCAATATCATGCGGGTGATCATAGTGTTATGGCTGATCTAATATTGAATGACCATTAAAGGTAACAGGGATTCGTTTGGGGTGTGTTTCCTTGTTCATACTTCTGTATTTATCAGGTTTCAGTTCATTAGGTTTATTTGTACAGCAGGTCACATAGCGCTGAGAAACTTTTGGCGATAACCAATTTCGTTCGTTTTTGAGGTTCTTACATAACGCAATTTATTTATTTATTTTTTGTTGATTAGAATATACTTTAGAAAAACAGTACCAACACCTGTACCTGTACATCTGTAGCAAATAGTGGCAAAGAATATAAAGAAAAAGCTTTCTCTACAATATATCTTTTAAAATCTCCCTAACATATAAAATGCCATTGCAACTACAAAGTCATCTCAAGTTTCATTCCCAACTCTAAACTCTAAAACGCCTTATAGAGTAATTAACCTCACCTACATGTCTTTGGACAAGCACAGGGAAGAACATGAAAAGTCCATGCACATAGACGCGAAGTGGGAATCGAACCCCCAACCTGAAGGTGCAAGGCCACAGTGCTAACCACTACACAACCATTGCCACCAGGGTCAGGATTATATGTTCATCGGACATTTCTAACCAGTATTAATTCCAAAGTCATTTGCAAAAAATTTGCTTCGAACTCTGCCCATAGAAATTTGATGCGTGTTTATCTTTCCATTCCATCCAAAAAATCTAAGAGAAAGAAATTCTTATCTTTAAATCAGCTTATAGGAGACTTCAGGTACACCTTTTAGACAGGATGCAAATCTATTTTGGGAACGCCAATTAACTCAATCTGGATGTCTTTGGACTGTGGGAGGAAACTGCAACCCACCAAGCACGGGGAGAACATGCAAACTCCATGCACAAGGACCCAAAATGCGAATCGAATCCTCGACTGTTTCTGTTTCTGTAGACGCCAAATTGTGTATTCGGCAATACTTTCCTGTAAATATTTTGGGTTTATAAGAAGAAGCAAAGGCTGATTTTGCCTTAAAATGAAAGGACATTCAAGGACATGGCTGTGGAAAGACTAACTTTTCTGACAAGAGGAGAAAATTGAGGAGTTTTACAAGATCTGGACCCCCTTTCCACAATTCACGATGCCTTGGTAAACAACTAAGCCATCTCTGTCAAGGGTCTTTTGTTTTTCGCCAAGAGTAGGATGCTGTTGTGAGAGTCGGGGGAGGGTTTTGTCACGTTGTATTGTTGCATTTTGATCATTAACGTCGATGAATATAATTGTGCAAAATATGGCAGGAGGCACTTATTCATGTAAATCGCTTCGTATTACTTTGGACTTTGCAGTGCTCTATAGAGAACAGCCCATAGCGTATGCAGTGGATTAGTGAGTGAGAGAGGGATGTTGGATGCAGTATGCTGGAGCAAACCATGTGATCTAAAGCAATGAATCATTGAGAATGATGTAATATGACCAGCTTGTTCTCTCTCTCTCTCTCTCTTATTACTAGGATGAGGATGAGTCATTCTGGTGGAGCACCAACCAAATCACCGGACATCTTTATCCCCTCATCTGTTCCAGTTAAATTGACAATCACACATTCCTACAGTTATGAAAAGTTTCACCGTGACGCTTCGAGTGTTTCATTTCTCTATTGCACATATTGTTTTTAGCTCTGAAACTCAAAAGGTAAACCGTGTGTGTGTGTGTGTGTGTTATAAAGGATCACTTGTTAAAATTATAACACAAAAAAAAGAGAGATTTTTGTAATAGCGGTCACATGACCCCACACTCACAACTGTCCCCTGGACCTTTAAGCAAGCACCACATGGCATCATATCAATAGGGATCAAAATCTTGAAGGAATGTTTCCAGCACCTTGTTAAATCTATGAGTCCAATCCAACAGTTTGTGAAAACCCGACTAAAGCTTCTCATTTATCTTCTTTGCCACTTATTCTGTATAAGGAGCCTATCCTGGGAGACTTTGGGGACAAGACATGGTACAACCTGGACTACAGGGTGCCTATGGACAATTTGGGAACGCCAATTAACCTAATTTGCATGTCTTTGAACTGTGGGAGAGAAATCATCGAGCACAGGGAGAACATGCAAACTTCAAGCACACAAACCCGGAGGCGGAAACCGAACACGGACCCTGGAGGTGCGAGGCTATATAATATAGGTGTTTTCTATATAATACCATTCTATATATGATTTTACGTAGAAGACAGTAAAGCGTTTCACAGACCAGGTCATATATTGTATAGAGTTTGATCACTTATAACTATGAGACACAAACAGCTCAGTGATGGAGGGTTTACACCGAGTCATTCAGCGTCTTCACCAGTCTTCTATCATCTTTAGAACAAATATGTCTGCTTTATATTGATGCAGAATTTGACTACCGTAGCGAGTGTTGCCACATACTGCTCTTGTAGGGAAAAAGAAGGGGGAAAAAAAACAAATGTAATGATGCCGTAAGTCAGAGAAAAAATGCCTGCTGTGAAAGGGAACGGAGGTGGATGGAGAATTGGCTGTATTTCTCTGCGATCGTTATTCGTGTCAGTTGTTTGAATCGATGACTGCTGCAACAAATCAGAAAGCTCTCCGGCGTATCAGATCTTCATCTTCATAGTTAATGGGCCAGTCGGTCGTTTTAAATCCTATACACGTTTTTTCTAAATTTAGCGAATGGCACACTAGCTGTCCGTTGTGTGTATGTGTGTGTGTGGGCTGAAAAAGTGCTATAAAACTATTCCAGATATAGCGCTGGTGCTATAAAACTATTCCAGATAATCAGGAGCCGGAGACGTTTGTCCTGGATGAGGCTTTATATTAATGCTGGTCAAGTAGCGCATCCAAGAATTTGAAGGCGGAGCTTCTGAAGGGGCGCTGATGGGAGGGTTGTGTTCATTTCTTTCTCTAATATAACTGACTCCTCTTCTAACTAACAACTACACACTAAGACAATAAAGAGGTAGTTAGCAAAGTACCAAACAAACGTGGATCAACGAAACTGGCATTTGTAGATTCTGAGCAGAGACATTGACGGGACTGTTGAACACGGAGCAGAGAGATGGATGATAACAAAAAGATTTCATTATGACGACTTACTCACTCACTCCCTCATTCATTACACCGCTTATCCTGTACAGGATCAGAGGGAAGCCTAAAGCCTCCCACGGGGCAGGGTACACCCTGGATGGGTTGCCATTCTATTGCACGGAGCACACACAAGTACACACACACTCATGACAATTAGCCTACATTGCATGTCTTTGGACTGTCGGAGGAAGCGGGCGTACCCAGAGGAAACCCACCAAGCACCAGGAGAAAATGCAAAGACAGGGTTTGAACCCTCGACCCTAGAGGTGCAAGACGACAGTACTAACCACTACGCCACTGTACCGCCAAAAACCACATCAGCGCTCCCTCTCTATGCTTCACAAGCTAGTCTGTTGCCCCAGCTAAAACAGATTCTTACTGATTAATCAGACTTCCTATTTTCCTAGTACAGTGGAACCTTCCGTATGAATTTTCGCCCTAATAAATGAAATTTTGCAAGAAATTTACCTCAGGAAACAAAGCATTTTTCATATACAAACGAATGACCCGAACCGAACGCAGGGTAAGTAGTAGAAAGCTAAGCGAAGTGAGTTTTAGGAATTTTATGTATTGTTTTGTGGGTTTTTTGCATTTTGTAAAAAAAGAATTTGTGAAAACATAGCATCATGGGTCCCAAGTATGTTAGCAAGGATGGTAGCAAGAAGAAAATGGAAATAAAGAAAACAATCATGGCTAAAAAAGCATCCAGTGGCAAGAGGAAACATAAATTAAGCTTAAGTGAAGTTTAATGCCTATTCATTTTATATTTGAATTCTTTGACATGTCTTTCCTAGATGTTTTGCTTGTTCTTATACCCAAAAATATGATTACTGTGTTAGAAATTGGTAATATTGGTAATATTTTTGGGTGGTTGGAACGGATTATCTGCATGTACATTATTTCCTATGGAAAAATGCGTTTTGCAATACGTAATTTTGCTTCAAGACCTTGCCTCTGGATCGGATTAAGTTTGCTTGCTGAGGTAAAACTGAGTTTTTTTTTTTTTTACTTTTTATTTATTTGCTTGAAAAATTAACAATATTCTAGCTTCATTTTTAGAATTAAATTTCTACATTTTGTAATAACTAAAAGACTCAAAAAATAAAGTTCTCGGATATACGATCCAATCATTAGCTGCGTTCTTATATTTATACAATCTGTTGAAAATGTAATTGTTTCTTAAACAAGCAATCATCATCAATTCATTTTCAGACATCAGTGATGTTCGATTTGATTATATTTTTAACTGTTTTATTTTGATTCTAAATCAAATTTTAAGTAGTTTTAAAAGTGTCATTGCTGTAAATTTCTATTTCTTTTTATGATTATTTTCTTTTCTTTTATGTAAAGCACTTTGATTTACCATTGTCTATGAAATGTGCTATACAAATTAACTTGCCTTGTCTTGCCTTACAATGTCTTGTCCTGCCTTATTAAGGACTAAACTAAACTACAATGATCCTATAGTTAAACTTGTAACTTCTAGAGCCTCCAATAAACCAGAGAGTCAATTATTCTTCAAGAACTACACTGTAATATCAGGAAGGTCAAACTTCAACCTTCAGCGCGCTAGGAATATTTTTACAGTAGTTAGACTGTTGTATGCTCAGGCATAGCCAGCTTTTTTGACACGTGATAAACAGGAAGGAAGAAATCTAATTCAGCCTGACTAATGTTCCTAGAAAAAAAAAAACATCCTCCTATCCTTTCTTTTCTTCTCCTTGCCTCTATTAAAGCGAAGAATGCAGCTGTAACACACCTTCCGTTGAAGGATAAATGCATAATCCAGTATTATCATATTTAAGTCGGAGGGGGAAAAAAGCCACCAAAGGCAGGTCCGAGCATGACGGGGCACACCATCACCCTGCTCAGACAATGTGGGAAAAAAGCCCTCTGCTTTTGTCCTTACAGGTCAGGTGTGTGCTGGCCCATGTGAAAGTAGGTTAATCTCTTCTCCGCCTTGTTCCCGCCACACTTCTGGAATCACTGCTCAGGGGAATAACCTCTTCCTGTTACACAACCTGTCAAGTTATTCTTAGAGCATCACAAATCTCAACCCATCACAGGGAAAGAAAAAAAAACTGACATAACTTCCTATGTGAGCGTTTGTGCTTTTTGTGCCATTCCCAAGTCTAATCTATAATATCTGCAACCATATTGAATAGCCTATGCGAAAATGAATACACTTAATGAAACACATAAATAGATTCAAATGTAAAAAGTAACATTAATACTATAAGAACACGCAGATCAAATGCTGAAACTTGAAAGAGAAAGAGAAAAAAAGGCTGTGTGCTGGTTTTCCCCAGTCTCCCTGCCACTTTCCAATCACATGCTCATGAATAAACATTACATGCAGGCAACTAGGTCATGGAAACCACTGGCCCATCTGTCTTCATTTACGTTCCACTGCATTTGCTGTTATTCACTAATGAACTGAGGACACTCTCATTACAAGCAAACTTGTACACAAGGTTGCGTCCCAAAAATGCATAAATAAATAAATAAATAGTTTTGCTTTTTTTTTAACCTTAGCAATGCCAGGTCAATGGACCCGAACACACCGTCTTGTCTCCAGCACAGCAGGTTTGTCCTCATAATTCAAATTTCCCCAAAACAAATACAATGTACTACAGCTGGGCTTGAACCATACTGCTTTTTAAAAACAAGAAAAACTCTTATTTCCGTGCCAGAGAGTTTTGCTGTTGTCTCGTAAACAATAAAACCTGACTGTTCGAAGAACAGGTGATGTTTCTCAGAATAATTATAGTACAAGGTTAAGGATGCATTTGTTGCCCTGACGGAGTTACTTCTCTTTTCAGGAAACATTCTTAGAAGGACTGTGTCAGAAACATAAAAAGCATTAGACGTTTAAACAGAACAGAATGGTGACCTCGACTTATAGATAAATGGCTAGGTTGGTCTTTGGTTTGTGCTTCTGAGGAAATCTAAAAAAAAAAAGTGCTCTATGCAGAACCTTGATAAAAGGGATTAATGTGATGGGGAAAAAACACCAATGTATCAGCACAGGAGCCCCCTTACAGGATAAGTGGTATATAAGATGAAGATTCTTTTGTGGGGCAATTCATGTATCACTGACCACACTGACTTATATTATTACTATATTTGGGGATGGGTTTCCACCATGTCCAGAGTCTCCTGGGCCCCCAGGGCCCCTTTACAGGGTTAGCGCTATAGAAGTTGAACGAATGAATTTATATATGATTGCCTTTGAGGTGAGGGAAAATTCCACCTGTTAGTCCTCTATAATCCTACAGGTGGTGAGCTCTAAACTATTCACATAAGCGCGAGTGGTAGAAGTAAAGTATTTGAAGAGTTTGTTTAGAGTTGTAACATAATCTGAAAAAAAATAATATCGAATCAAAAAATTTACAGAATTGCAATAAAGTGTCTAAATGGACAGCTGGGTATCGTGATATCGTATCGGGAGCTCCTGGGTGATTCCTGTGCCTACCTGATAAACATACTATTTCCATATCAGACTAACTAAGCTAGAATCTTCAACCGGTTTCTCAACGAATGTTTGGCGCTTGGATACAATTAAACCATCTTTGATGTAACTGTGTATTTAATCCTGATGCACAAGAACAGAAAAAAAGTATGTATTAGCATGATGCTGGAATTATAAAGCAACATGAGTCTGACTAATTTACAGAACCTTAGCTATCATTTCTGACTGATGTTTCCCGCACAACAAACAAACTGACTTCTTAGTTCTTTCTTGCTTTTCCATCCACCAGTGTTTTTGAGCATGCAAAAATACTTGTTCTTTTTTTTTAATCTTATTAAACAGAAATACCCCATTTGACCTCACTGCAGCATCAACTTGTACGCAGAGGAAGGTCCCCCCGGCGGAGCTCGTCATCCGGCTCGTACCTGATTGATCAGGCCAGCAGCACAGCGTGTGGACTTTCCTCAATATGGCGGTGGGAAAATAATGAACCTGTGCAGGCTGTAATCCTGATCTGTTAAACCGTTGTTCCAGCAAAGGAAAGTGTGTGTAATAAGTGTTATCAACAAATAAAGCGCACACCCACATGCATGCATGCATGCATTCACACATCATCCTTTTTTTTCACAGAAGATGAAAATGTGAATGGAGTGTGAATGAGCAGAGAGCAGAGATTGTGTGCTCAGTGTATGAGTAGGGGGGGTCGAGACGGAGCAGCACTTCCTCCTCCACCGTCAAAAATATTACGATATAAGGAACACCTTCACTGAAAACAAACATCACGCACATGATCCCAAATATCAGATGGTGGAGAATAAATTTTGAAGAAGGCCACACTGCTCAGAGTGTGAGAGCCTGAGAGACAGTGAGAATCAGTGTGAGACAGTATGCACACACACCCTGAATATCACTAACACCTAATCACAATGAAACCTCACTACTGTTCAGATAGTTTGTTGTTGTTGTTTATTATATCTATTGTTTACCTATCATGTTTTTCTCACTCACCACTGTTTTATACCGGCTCATGGGGGGGGGGGGGGGGGGCTGGAACCTACCGCAGTAGACTTAGGGCACGAGGCGGGGTACATCCTGGACAGGTTGCCACAGACACACTACAGGCAATTCGGGAACACCAGTTAACCTAATCTGCATGTGTTTGTATGACTGTTGGAGGAAACCGGAGTACCTAGAGGAAACCCCAAGCACGGGGAGAACGTGCAAACTCCATGCACACATGCGGGAATCGAACCTGGAACCTTGAGAAGAAGGTCTTCCATATTAAATATAAAAGAAGAACACAAGGGTGGCAGGAGGTACATAAAAAATCAGATATATGATACTAATGATGTAATCAACCTTCTGGAATTGTTTTGGCAACAATGTAACATTTGTGACAATAGAGCCCCTTTGAAGTGAACTGAACTGAATGTGTGAGTGATAGAGAGATAGAACAAGAGATAGGGATTGGTGGAAGGGGCTTGAGTGAGTATGCTGGACCGCATCAGTGTGTGTGTGTGTGTGTGTGTAAAGCATTAATTCAAATAAACCCTGCGCTTTAGTGGCCTTGACAGCAGTAATGCAGTGAGGCAGAAGAGATGATGAAGATGATGATCGAGAGAGAGAGAGAGAGAGAGAGAGAGAGAGGCCCTTACCTCCTCCAGCACGCTGACGGTGTTCCTGCAGCTCTGCAGCCGCGTGGTGAAGCTCGAGGTGGTCGGGGAGTTGTAATCCTCCGTGGTTTCCGACAGAAACTCGGACACGGAGATCTGGTCCGGCATCCTTGCCAACGCGATCGCCCGGTAAAGATGGAGGAGGAGGAGACAGTTTTATCTCAGAGATGCAGCACCATTTAACACTGACAAAGACAAGCTGCTCAGGCACCGTGGCGTGTCTAATAATAATAATAATAACAACAATAATAAACAAATGATCTCCAAAATCAGGCTCGATCCTCGATCCGCGGATTTTCCACCTCCTTCCCCCTCTCTTTTTTTCCCCTCTGCACTACTCGGATCTGCCCCTGAGCTTAATCAGGAACGACGGGACGCTTCTTCTTCTTTTTCAGGACGAGATTCCAAAAAAAAAAAAAAAAAAAAAAAAAAACAATCAGCTCCCGGCGTCGATACGGTTATTATTATTAATTTGAATTATTATTATGACTATTATTATTAGCAGTATTTTCCGTTCGAATACACGCGGATCAGTGTTGCAGTGCTGCCCCGTGTAGCGGTTTCATTCTGTCTTTCTCTCTCCCTTTCTCTTTTCCTCCCGTTCGCTCTCTGACATGAGCGCATGCACAGAGCTGGAGCCCCGCCCACCACGGAAACAAAACAGCCGTCTGCGCATGCGCGGCGCTGCATTCAGAACGCCACAGCAAAATACAGTCAGTGTACTATTATTTCATCAGCCATAACATTATGACCGGCTGTCTAATAACACTGACTAGGGTTAGGTCCCCCTTTTGCCACCAGCACTGTGTGTCCTCACACCTTTTCTATGGGTACCGTCAGCACTAACTGCACTCGGCTGTAATTTAACTTACTCACACACAAAGCGCTTAATCCTGTTTTGAACCCTAACCCAGGCGGGGTATACCCTGGACAGGGTGGCAATCTATCACAGGGCACACACACACATACTCACACACTACCGGCAATTTGGGAACCCCGATTAGCCTGATCTGCGTGTCTTTGGAGTAAATCGGAGCACCCGGAGGAAACCCACCAAGCACGGGGAGAACATGCAAACTCCATGCACACACAGGCAGGAATCCAACCTGGCCGAGATTTGAACACGGACCCTGGAGGTGCAAAGCGACAGTGCTAACCACTAAGCCACCGTGCTGCTGTAGTTTAACTTATCCTAACTAATGTATTCGCATAACACCTCACATACTTCAGTTTTAATTCTGTTGTAAAGCAACCTTGTAGGCGGCACGGTGGTTTCTTGGTTAGCACTGTCGCCATGCACCTCCAGGGTCCAGGTTCAATTCCCTGAGTTTGCATGTTCAGGAGGCTAGCCAGCGTTTCCAAATTGCCTATAATGTGTGTGTGTGTGTATGTGTGTGTGCCCTGCAATGGACTGGCACCCTGTCCAGAGCGCCCCATCACCTAAGTCTCCTGAGAGAGGCTCCAGGCCCCCTAAAACCCTGTATACAGGATAAAGCGGTATAGACGATATATTTTGTAAGTTTTTCAGCTTAAATTTTTTTTATATGTGTATTAGTTTTCGTTTATTTATATTCTTATTTCTCTATTTAAATATTCCATTTTTTTATTTAATTGTACTCTAGTGCAATTTATTCCTTACAGAGAAATCGTTTCTTCTTTTAGCTCACGGGCAGTTGTAGAAGCATCTGAATCCATAATCTTACTGTGTATGGCTGTGTTTGTGACAAATAAACTTTGAATTTGATCAACCAGCATTAACCTTTTCATCAATTTAATCTACAGTAGCGCTTCTATTGGATCGGACTACACAGGCCAGCCTTCGCTCCCCATATTGAGCCTTGACCACACATGACCCTGGCGCTGGTTCACAGGTTTTTCTTCTTAGGATCACTTTTTGTACGTCCTGACCACTGCAGACTAGGAACATCCCACAAGAGCTGAGTTTTGAAGTCGTCTAATCGCTAAAATTTGGCTCTTGACAAAGTCACTCAAATCCTTATGCTTGCCCATTTTTTCTGCTTCCAACACATGAACGTCAGGAAAAAATGTTCACTTGCTGCCTTATATACCCATCCACGTCCAGCTGCTATTGTAATGAAATAGTGAAAATGAAGCTACTGTGAGAAGAGCTTTAGTGGTCAGAACCTACCAAAAATGTCTAAGGGATGAAAATCGGTGAACCCGCAATAGGATCCAATAGAAGAGCTGCTGTAGCTCATATTGAGGAGAAGGTTAATTCTGGTTGTCTTATCAAGGGGTCAGAACACACAGTGTGCATCACTGTTTTATTGTACATATAACCCCTCTACTGATGAAAAACTAAGTTTTTTAACATGCTTTAATATTGGCTTTATTTTCTGCACAGTTTTAGTAAAGATTGTCTTAGACCATATTCAGCGCACACAAAATACCACCATCTTGAATATAATCCTGTTACACTGTAAGCTAAATATACAGACTTACATATGCTAATTTAAACACGTTAAATATATAACAAAGCATTGTTTTGTTTCTTAATTTTTTAAATGAAGCACATCCCAGTTTAGGTTTCTTTCATGAATCTTGCATGCACAAGGAATCTGCAACAACACATAGTCCATATTTCATGAAGTTCATGCTTAAATCATTCTAAATTCAACAACAAACTAATCTGAATGAGTTTACAAGCTTTGCAATTCTGTTTTCAGAGATATTAAAGATGTATCTAAATATAAATCATATCAAATTTGTTTTCGATCCTATATCTATATGAAACAGAAATTTTGTTTGTGTGGCCGGTGATTGCACAGGTACTTCTGTCACAGGCGTGTCACGGGCGTTCCTCACCTCGTCCCCAGAGGAAACCCACTAAGCACAATGAGAACATGCAAACTCCATGCAGACAGACCTGAGACACTACTCTACCCCTCAACCCAGGAGGTGTGAAGCTGCAGTGCTTACCACTAGACACATTTTTATTTAGAAATGTACATGACCTGCGGCATTGCTTAAAACAGGAAGTATTGGCAAATATTTATCATGCAAATAATTTTAAAATTCATAAAACCATACCATCTTTCAAACCGATGTGTTATATATACTCTAATTTGATTAAACAGTGTTTGTTATGCCACTCTACATGTCTTATTTGCAGAATCTGTAACTGTTGTTTGCATATCTTTTGCATCACACATACAGCCATGCTTCTTCGATCCATATATATTTATACTTGCAAAAGTATTCGTACCCCTTGAAATATTCCACCTTTACAACAACCAATGTAAATGTATTTCATTGAGATTTTATGTGATAGACCGACACAAAGTGACACATAAATCAAACTTTTTTACAAATAAATATCTAGGAGAAAAAGTGTTGCCTGCATTTGTATACAGCTGCAAGTCTTTTGGGGTCTAACTCTACCAGCTTTGCACGTTAAGAGAGTGAAATGTTTGTTCATTCTTCTTTGCAAAATAGCTCAAGCTCAGTCAGATTGGATGGAGAGCGTCTGTGAACAGCAATTTTCAAGTCAAGATTCTCAATTAGCTTTAGGTCTTCATAACATCATGCTAAAAGCTTAGATTTTTTTTTTTTACATTTTGAAGCCAAATTATGTCTGCCGAACATTTCTTTTTGTTTAAAAAATCTGTGTTATAGTTTCACAGCATGCCGCTAAACCAAAATGCCGCACGCAGTTAAAAAAATTAAATTCTTTAATTCAGCTCACAAGATGGTGAAACTTGTGGGGTAGGGATTCTGCCTCATCCCCCCTACTCCCCGAACCTCGCACCCAGCGACTTTTTCCTTTTCCATTACTTACACTCCGTGGCAGGCACGTGACGATAACAAGGTGGAACTTTTCCTCAGAGCTCATGCATTGTTTGGAGAAGTTTGTCACCTTAGGTGGAGGATATGTAGAGAAACACTAAGCTCACGACCAACATATAATTTTTCTTCCACCTCACATTTATGTACCACTTTGTGTTGGACTGTAACATAAATCCCAATCAAATACATTTACATTTGTGGTTGTAACACCATGTACCCATCCTCTGATGGCTACTTCCAGCAGGATAATGCACCATGTCACAAAGCTCAAATCATTTCAAATTGGTTTCTTGAACATGACAATGAGTTCACTGTAGTAAAATGGCCCCCACAGTCACCAGATCTCAACCCAATAGAGCATCTTTGGGATGTGGTGGAACGGGAGCTTCATGCCCTGGATGTGCATCCCACAAATCTCCATCAACTGCAAGATGCTATCCTATCAATATGGGCCAACATTTTTAAAGAATAATTTTAGCACCTTGTTGAATCAATGCCACGTAGAATTAAGGCAGTTCTGAAGGCAAGAGGGGGTCAAACACCGTATTAGTATGGTGTTCCTAATAATCCTTTAGGTGAGTGTATATATATATATATATATATATATATATATATATATATATACCATATGTGTTATTTTATAGTTTTGAAATCCCCAGTATTGTTGTAGAATGTAGAGAATAAATCACTAAACAAAAACAAAGAAATGTGCAAGTGACCCCAAACTTTTGAACGGTAATGTATATATACATGTCCAGGATTCTCTGTAGTCCAAAAAGGGACTGTAGCGGCCAATGGTGACCACTGTATTTATTCCCATTTGTACGAGCGTGGTAGGACCTTCGGTCACGCTTATTCAAACAGTAGGAGCAATTTAGAAACACTCTTATTATTTAATTATATATATCTTATTATATAATTTAGAAACGCCAATTAGCTCACTCTGTATGTCTTTGGACTGTGAGAGGAAACCAGAGAACCTGGAGGAAACCCACCAAGCACGGGAAAAACATGCATACTTCATGCACACAGACCCGAATTGGGGCTCGAACCTGGGACCTAAAGGTGCGAGGCGACAGTGCTAACCACTAAGCCATCTGCCGCCACTATATATATATAAAAATGAATGACTGACATTAATACATACTGTAAATTTATTGTAAATAGACTACTTGTGCACTTCTGGTTAGTTCCTTACTGCATTTCAGGGGTTCTGTACATGTACAATGCAGAATGACAGTGAAGTCACTGAATCTAATCTAATCCAATCTAATCTAGTCTAATCCAATCTAATCTAATCCAATCTAATCTAGTCTAATCCAATCCAATCTAATCTAATCTAATCCAATCTAATTTTATCTAATCTAGTCTAATCCAATCCAATCTAATCTAATCTAATCCAATCTAATTTTATCTAATCTTATCCAATCTAATCTAATCTTATCAATTTTACAGATTGACCATGATATACAAATCGCTTTGATCTTTGATTAAATACACATTTAAATCATCGTTCAAACTTTCCCCCATTCAATGGATGTATGATGATGCATGTATTAATTCATTTATTTTTAGACCAACTCTGATCTGAACACATCTTGAAGTGTAAAGTCTCCAACTCACCGGCTCCACAGAGAGTCTCTGGAGGAGAAGCTGGACAGGCGTGAGGATGAGGCCCTCATGACTGCACTGGTCACCTCAATGATACTAACACAGCCTGGGATCGGACAGAAAGGATCGGATTATTCGAGCCGAACAGTGTGTTGAAGCTTAAAAAAAAAAAGAGAGAGAGAGAGAGAGAGACAAAGGTTCTCGAGAAAACTTCTCCAGCCCGCATTAACGTGTAACTACGTGCTTACAGGACAGGAGAGTGTATAAGGACCAGACATTATTAAACCTCACACACACACACACACACACACAGTGAGTTTGATCAGTGTAAAAGAGTTAGATTTTTCCCTTCCCGAGTAAACCACGCCTCGCGGGCTGTAAACTCACCGCCGCGGTTCGCCCCCCTGCGTGGAGCTTCAGGACTAAACGTGCATCAACGTGACGAGTATCGCAGCCCCGCTCGCACATACTCACTTCATTCTGCAGCACTTCGCCTTTTCACAGCGAGCAGATTCTAAATCCAACACACAGGTCGCGCTTTGGATCCCGACACACACACACACACACACACACAGAGAGAGAGAGAGAGAGAGAATGTCGGAATGCGCGCAGTGATCTCCGGCGGGTCTGGAGCTGGTGGTGAGGAGGAGGAGGAGGAAGAGGAGGAGAGCCGCCCGGGACAGGAAGCCAGGAGGAGAAGTCCGGCCATGTGGGTCTGAGCTGTGCTCGGGAAATGACCTGGGCTGGGGGACAACATGTCACACACTATAGGACACTACAGTATACCAGCACTATAGTCTGTTCTGCAGAGAATAAAATCAGGACTGAAATAAAAAGAGAATTAAATAGCATTGACTCCAGAGGAGGCTGGAAATGTTCCCTCATTACTACTGAGCTGTGAACCCTAATGCTCCAAGTAATCAAACATGGTGTAGTGGTTAGCACTGTCGCCGCGCACCTCCAGGGTCCAGGTTCGATTCCCGTCTCTGTGTGCATGGAGTTTGCATGTTCTCCCCGTGCTTGGTGGGTTTCCTCCCCCAGTCCAAAGACATGCAGGTTAGGCTAATCGAAAAGGCGTGTCGAATTGCCCGTAGTGTGTGTGCCCTGCGATGGATTGTGCCCTAAGTCTCCTGGGATAGGCTCCCAGTCCCTGTGACCCTGAATACAGGATAAAGCTGTAAACAGCCCCTATTATGCCTTTTAGTCTTCTGATTTCTTAACAAAGATATGCACTGTAGGCTTATTGGTGTTTGTACATAATGTATGACTGGGAGTGTGTATGGGTTTAAATGGTATCCCTGTGCTTTTTGGAATTCTTCAGTGTATAGACATGCACTGTAGGCTGTTGGTGTTTTTTTTAAATATGATCTTTCATGCAGTGTGTCATGTAGCTGTATGTGAACATAAACTATCTGCACTGTCTCAAGTTTTTGTCTTTTGAAAAAAAGAGTCGGCTCACATTAGCCTAAACGAGTCCATAGCAAATCGAATTTTCCTCTGTCACGGATCCACGTCACTCCGTAACATATTTGCATAATGTCCGCCCACGTACTACGTCGCAAACAACTTGCCCGCCATCTTACGATTAACGTTACCACACTCTTGGTAATGTGACCGAGGATTCATGCCGTGTTCGCTTAAACACTTTGTAATATAAAAAGCAATAAAAATGAGAGCACACGAAATCCTTTTTAACTGTTTATTCTCCACCATTGACCAAAACTGAACTCTTAAAGTGTGCATGCCTATCCACGGCAAGCCCAGAGGGGAGAAATGCATCAAAAATGCACACACACAAAGTGCGCATGCTCCCTGCCCTTACCGTGTAGTTCAAATTGATAGAACTTCAACTTTTTGGTATTGATCAGTTTGTAGAAATGACATTTTTTAAGTTAGCTCAACAAATTTGATATTTTTATTATCTGTAAGTACTTCAATAACAGGAACTTAAAATCTTTCAGACTAGCGATTTTGTGTCTGACCGTCATCAGGGTAATAGGGCACTGGTGGCTTAGTGGTAGGTGTTTCGCCAGCCATGCCAAAGGCCCGGGTTCGATTCCCAACAATTGAATGATGTGCCTGTCTCAAGCCCAGATAAAATGGGAGGGTTGTGTCAGGAAGGGCATCTGGCGTAAAACCTGTGCGGACTGGATTGTCTGCTGTAGAGACCCATTGCCCGGAGCAGCTGAAAGACCAACAGCAATTTATTTGATTTGCAACAACTGAAAAAAAATTATGTTTTTATTGCTATTAAATAGTATGAGTTTGGCTACTCAATAATGCAAGTAAAACTCAAAAACTCATAGTTCCGTTTACTTATTCGGGTTTACAGTGTGGGTTTGTGCTTCAAATCCCACCTCTTGTCTCAGTGTGTGTGTGTGTGTGTGTGGGTTGCATGGTATCCAAGCGTTTTTTGGGTTTCTTCCCACAGTCTATAGACATGCACTGTAGGCTGATTGGTGTTTACACATAGTGTATGACTGGGAGTGTGTGCATGTGTGTGAGTTGCATGGTATCCCTGCACTTTTTGGGTTTGCACTGGGTTCTCTGGTGTCTTCCCAAAGATATGCACTGTAGGCTGATTGGTGTTTGTACATAATGTATGACTGGGAGTGTGTGTGTGGGTGTGTATGGGTTTAAATGGTATCCCTGTGCTTTTTGGATTTCTTCTGGTTTTCGACGGTCTATAGACATGCACTGTAGGTTGTTGGTGTTTGCACATAGTGTATGACTTGGAGTGTGTGTGTGCGCAATGGTATCCCTGTGCTTTTCTGAGTTTCCTCTGGGTAATCAGGTTTCTTCACACCGTTTATTGACGTACACAGTGTATGTTATAGTTATAGACATACACATTGTGTGTGTGTGTGTGTGTGTGTGTGTGTGTGTGTGTGTGTGAATTACATGATATCCCTGTGCTTTTTGGGTTACCTCCAAGTACTCTGGTTTCTTCCAACAGTTTATAGATGTGTCTATCTTGGGTGTCCTCCTTCTACCCCAAGTTTCTTAGGACAGGCTCCAATACCAACAAAATGAAAACTGAGCTACAGATTTTACCAGGAGATGGATTGTGACGTCAAGAGGAACTGGTTTACACTTAACTCATTTAGCGGCATAGTGGGGGGGGGGGGTAACTCCGTGGATTCCCATCTCCAGAGACGCGGTTCGATTCCTGCTTTGCGTCTGTGTGCATGGAGTTTGCATGTTCTCTCTGTGCTTGAGAGACAATTGAATCAGTTCGTTTCCGTGCAACAGTAGTGTAAAAGCAGCCTGAATTAGGACATGCAGTCCTTTGCAGGAAAATTGGTTAAGACGATTACAGTAGTTTAGTGCCTTGTTAGTTATATAACTTTTTCACAAGAAAAGGTAGAACATTAATAAGGGGCTCGACTGAACAAGACCCTAATCCCTCAGCATCTTAGGAGTAAGCTTGAACTGTAACTTGTCTCAGCTGTCCATCACTTTGCATAAAAATGTACATTCTAAATAAGGATAACTTAATGCTTTTATCCAAAGAAAAAACAAGTTAGGTCTGTGAAAGTCCTAGGATTGCAGTCACTAACATGTCCCCACTGCCCCTTGCTTATAACAACATGACTCAGACTCAGAAATCAGCCTTTTTTTGGTGATCTCTGATGTCCTTTCAAAACATACTCACTCTCAGGGTCAGGGGAAATCTGTAGCCTATGCCAGGAGACTCGTCACACAAGAAGGGGTACATCCTGGGGAAAAAAAATGGAGAGAACATGCACACAGACGAGCTGGAAATCGAACCCCTGACCCTGGAGGTGCAAGGCTTTGAAACATACTCTAAACCCACCTAAACCTTTATACCTCTGAATATTTAATGGCATAGTATAGCTTTTCACCCCTTCCTCAGGAGCCACCTGTTTTGTTGCCAGTGGATCCACAACGTATGCTGTTAATCCACACTGGGCAGGAGACACCAGTTTATCGCAGGAAAATATAAACCCACCCACATACACACACTCACTCACTCACTCACTAACACCCAGGCCAGTGTGGTGTAGCCAGCTGACCTACAGGTACCGTTATGTTTTTTGGAGTTGGGAGGAAACCAGAGAACCTGGAGGAAACCATGCGAAGCTCTGGTTTGAACTGGAGACCCTAGCTATTGCTGTGGATCTGTGGCAGTGCTGGGAGGTAAATAACAGTAAATACAGTATGAAAACTGTCTAATACAAAGTACCGTATGGTGCATTATAACTTATAACAGGCATGTGCAGGTTTTGTTGAATGAACACGAGATGTACACACCATTCATGACAACACAAAGTAAAAGAGGAAAAAAAGTGCAATTTATTTTGGGGGATTTGTCCAAAGAACGAACAAACAAGACCAGACTAGCCTTTAAACAGCTCTCTGAGCTTTAATGAACTGGCTGAGGTGTATAAACCCAGGCGGCCGGGTTCACTCTCCGTTACCTCTGTTATAAAAGGCCTTCTCTCTCTCTGTCCACCTCAGAGCACTTTTAACATTTCGAAAAAATAAAATAAAAAAAAAAGGAACGAGCAACATAAGTTTTAATAACACATCTATATAAATGCAATAAAAATTGCTTTAATAAACACATAAGTAACAGCTCGTTAATAAGAGGTTGTCCAGTTGACTTTAAGCCCGTAAATTGGACATATTTCTATAAAGAGAGAAGAGCTGTCACTCTTCTGAGTCCCGCGCCTCTCACTGAAGAGAGACAGACGCATAAGCGTGTGCTGTGTGCTCACAGCTACTCGGCCCCTCCCCTATTTTCAGGAAGGGATGTTGACGGGGGGCGTGTCCTGCACAGCCCCTACCTTTGAGAGGGTGCGTTTATTAGTCTGACTCTGAATCGCTGCTGTCCTCCGACGAACTGCTCGAGCCATCCGACTGGTCTTCGTCGTCTTCCTCGTCATCCTCGTCATTCTGTAAAAACGTGCAGAAAATCATGACCGAGTCCAGGACCTGAGGACAGGATGATGTATCAAGTGGAAGGGGATTATTCGACTGGTCCATGCAGTCGTGACTGGGACGGGTGGTTTAAACTTGTTTGGTGCTGCTCAAATTCAGCAGTAGGGTAACAGAGGGTTCCACACTTCCACTGAAACACCAGCAGTGTCCTCCCGTCCCACATGAAACGGTAATTTCTAAACAAAATGATTCATTCTGATGTTTGAAGTTGGGTGGATCTTTCCAAACCAGTGCAATGCTAAGAAGTGCTTCGACCAGTTGATTGCAGGAAATGTTTCAAGCATAATATGACTTTTTCCCTCCAGTGATAAAAGTTTAAAAATATTTGACCCTAATGTTTAAAGATTAAACATGTGTTATGTGCCACTGGTTCAGATTAAGGGCCTCAGTAAACCGCAAAAGTCCTCAACACCTAGAAACACTACAGACTAGTTAGTGCACGTGCAACTTGTCCATTTGTAATCTGCATTATTATTTTTTATCATTGTTTTGACAGAAATGACACACCAATATTACTAAATACCAGCAAGGATAACTGCTTTCTGTTGTCCATTTCTTTCCACTGAGTAACATATAACTCATCGTAACCCTATAACTATTAAGCTATTACATGCAAATGCAAATATAACATATAACATAATATTGCTATTTCCTCTACATTAAACATCAAAAGAACGTTTTTATGTACATGCACTGAATTTCTTATCAACCTTTTTAAACCACTGCAAAATCGATTTAATATTAATCTTCTAGGCCATTAATTTTATCTTCAGAGGGCCGGTGTAGCTGCAGGTTTTCATTCCAACCAAACAGGAGCCCCACAGTGATGGAAGGCGAGGACCTACGGCTTAAACGGGTGGAATCGGGTGTCAGCTCCTAAATGGTTGGAATGGAAACCTGCAGCCACGTCGGTCCTTCACAAGTCTGACTTATATTAAACTTAGCTTTATATCCTCACCTCATCCTCCTCGTCATCGTCCTCATCTTCACTATCCGTGGAAGCAGAGGACTCGTCATCTTCGTCCTCGGAGTCTGTCGAGTTTGTCTTATCGTCTTCTTCCTCTGAGTCTGAGGTGTCCTGCTGGAAACCACAGAGTCACACTTCTCTCTAATAAGCAGTTATATTCCCCATCACTCACAGTGTACATCATCCATAATTCTGAGCTTTTTTTATGGCATACATTTTGGCACAGCCATCATTACATTTAAACAGAGCCATTACTGACTGATCATGAGACTAATACATTTCCCTGATGCTGAGGCCCGAGTGGCCCATGTTAAAAAAAATTTTTTAGTGTGTTGGGCGAACGAACGGCCCAGAGAAAGTGGGCGTTACCTTGACCCGGTACGCCATGGAACGTTTGCCCCCCCCGGCCCCCAGCGCTGCAGCTCGGGCACCTACCGCCTTCCCCTTGGTGGTGACACGTACTTTGGCCCCGGGACCCCGCGCCTTTGCCGTGCTCCGCCGTTTCTGTGGAGACACAGACAGGGGAGGGGGGGAGAGGGGGAGGGAGGGAAGAAGACGAGGAAAGAGAGCAACACGGGAAGAAAAAAAAAAACACGAAAAAAAAAAACAATAGTTCAAGCTTAAAGCAACAGTTAGTAGCTTTGCAAAGCAGGCCACAGAGTCATTACTGCCTTACATCCGGTTAGTTCTGACTCATAAGTATAACTCACAGTACTGATTAATAAACTACCAATAGCTATTGATAAAGTTACGATGCTACAAAACAGATGCCCACTTAGTCTTATACTAGAATAAACAAAATGACTTGCCATGCCATGCAGTGCATTGTAGAAATACATGCACATTTATTAAATCTGTAACATTCAGTTCTTAGAGAACCCCAAGCAATCCATATTTTTATTGTGCTACTAGTGACCGACCCCATCGCATACTGTATGTCCAGGTGCCATTTAAAACGTGTTTGCTTCAGTGGAAAGCCAAGTGAAGCAAGGTTACATCTTTTTTGTGCTTTTTCTTTTTGCATTTTGTGCAAGAATGTTAGCAAGTACGGCTGCAAGAAGAAAACTGAGCCAGCGCTAAAAGGAATCATAAATTAAGGTTAAGTGAGGTTTATTTATTTTTATATTTTTTTGGGTGGCTGGAACAGATTATCTGCATTTTCATTATGTCCTATGGGAAAATAAATTTTAAATTTGGGATTACGGGATTAAATTCGTATGCTGAGGAACCACTGTATTTACTAAAATAAGGGGAAAAAAATCTATTTTGTTTATTGGTCTAAAATACTCAGATGGAAAAAGGTACAGAAAAATTAACAAAGTGTGTAAAGTCACAAAAAAAAAACAGATAATTACATATATAACCAACTTAAAAAAAAAACACTACATTGTTTCTCTTCTGTGTTTGTGAGCTGGAAAGTCTAGAACCCACTGCGGTTCTGCAGCTCCACGGCCCTGTCCTTTGGCACAGTTTAACTGCTTATATCTACAGAAGATGCATTATGTTTAGTGTTCCATGGGTTGAAATTGACCACGCTAGAGTCTGAAACTCTTCCGGAGCCAAAAAGATTTGTTCAAACTGCTCAGATGCTCCAGATTTGTGAGCAGAAGTGAATTGAAAGTGGACTGGATGGGGCTCCCTGAGGACCAAATCACCAACGACTCACTACAAGTTGCACAATATGGATGATGTTAATAGGCAATCCTACAATGGTGAAGCGACTACACTGAGACACTTACTGTGGATGAGAACTCTTTGTAAACGGCTCGCTCCTGAGGAGAGAGAGACTGAGAGAGAAAGCAAGTCAGAAAACATGGTCACGCAGATCTGGAACAGGAAACGAAGAGCGAATCGTGATTGTGAGACAGGCCTTGGTGCGTACCTTCACCCAGGCTTCCAGCTCGGCTTTGTACTCGAGTTGCTGCTCCTCCACTTGCTTCTTGTACTTGTCCTTCTGGCCCTGGCTGAGCTTGTGCCAGCGCTTGCCGATCTCCACCATGCGCTCCTTGAGGCTGAAGTGATTTAGCTCACCGTTTGTGAGCAGCTCCTGGGAAAACATCTGATAGCCACTTCTGCATCGAGACAAGAGAGACAGAGGAGGTTAGATAAAACACCTGGGTGGTCTCCTAGTCGGCACTAGTGTGCAGATTCAGCACTCACACGGGAGGTTTTTTCGGCTCTCCGTCGAACTTCGGCTTCCTCTGACCTTGACCCGATGGCACGGTCCTCATCTCGACCAGCTCTCTCTGCAGGATGTAAAGTAAGCAAAACAGGATTTCAGCTCGTTTCAGGCATTTTAACTTAAACAAAAACAGGGACAAAGACTATTGTGTTTAGGAATTATCAGCGCTACAGATTGTGTAATGAAACCAGTGCGTTTAGTCAAGGTTATATCCAGCACTATGCAGAATACTGTAATGGGAAATACCACGCGCGAATAAATAAACAATGGCTAAAGTCGTGATAGCGGCACCCACTGATTCACATCTCCCCTGCTTTACTCTGTAGAACATGGCGGTTAGGAGATGACCAACATTTTGACATTTCCTCAATATGGATGAGAAGACAGTGGTCAAACGTTTGGTCACTGACCACAGTCCGGTACTGAACCTCGTATCGCTTCTGGTCCTCGGCTGCTTTCTTGATCCAGGGAATCTTCTCTTTTTTTTCCATGCTTTTCCAAGTAGCCTCCATGGCACTCTGAGCTTTCTTTCGGTCATTCTGCAAGGATGTGAAAATATGAAGCGAAGTCCTGCACAGATCAACTCGCTATTTGTTTTACTTTTGAACAAAAGAAAAAAATTAATAAATCACAAAACTGCAATAGCATGCACATTCTTTCCTGAACATCAGCACCTCTAAACCTGCAGAGACAGATTCTGGCTGAAGTGAGAGTAAGTCTGGCTCACCCTGTATTTGGCCAGATAGTCACCGATCACACTCTGCTGCCACATCTCCTCGGCTGTTTTGGGCGTCTCGGGAAGTTGCGCCTTTTTCTTCCCATCCCTCTTCTCCTTTGGCATCCCATGAACCCACTGGTCCAACTCAGAGTCTCGGGCCCGGTCCTATACCCCAACGAGCAGTAAGCAATTATGATGCCTCCAATTTGCTAGAAAGAATAAGATGAACATTTTGCTGAGGAGCAGGGCTAACCCACCTTGCCTGATGGGGCCTTATTCACAAAAGCACCACCTGCCCCCACAATACTCAGCTTGGTGCCTCCCAGCTTCTCCTCAGTCAGCACTCGATCCCTTTCCTCATCTGGCAGGGTCTGTAGTGATCCCAAGGTGAAAAGTCAAACCAAGGTTGCGTAAATACCTCTTTTTAATGTGCATACTCATTTTTATCAAATAGAAAGAAACACATTTGCTAAATACGATCTCATGCCTTTTAATGTAGTATCTGTAACTTTTTGGAATTAAAATCTTACAAAGGCCAATTAAGATTTCCCATGAAAAGACATAAACCTGAAAAAGTATATTATTTTAAAATGCAAAATTGTTAGGATATTGCAACATGAATTTGACATGGTTACGGACACTACAGATTTTTCGCTTTTTAAGCTTTTACCAAAAATCAACATTTTTTACAGGTCATCAGCTTCTAAAAGCTTAGACCAAATTTGGTGTGAATACTCCTAAAATATAATTTGCATTTAAAATTATTATTGTTTGAAGCAAGACAGTATTATTTTTGGGGCACATATAAAATCATCTCTTCAAAAATGGCTAAAATTTGAAAGATTGGTCAATTCCATGTTGCATAAACTTCAGAAGTAGCCTCTTTGGCACAAACATTTTCTGCATTTTATGTATAACAAACAAAATTAGCACCAATACTGTGTTTGGGACGATATACTCTACATGCAAAAACAACGTGTGAATCCCTACCTCAAGAAACCTCTGGAGATCAATCTCATATTGCTTCTTTTTCTGATGAGGCAAAGAAGTATAAGAATTGTATGATGCATTTCAGCCAGTAGTGCTGTGTATTTATCCTTCACTCCGGCTCTCTGCGTTACAGTGTACCTGTTCACATCGCTTCTGGAACATGTCCTTCTCTTTCTGGGTCATCATTTTCCACTGCTTGCTGCACAGCACCATCCTCTCCGTGCTCGGGACGTCCTTCATGTTCACCATCAGCTCGGCACAGTATAGAGAGTACCCGTTCCTGCAGAACAAAAGCTGATCACTGCCTGTGCGGGTCACGTTCCGTGGCAACACGTTCCGCTTAAAATGTCCAGTTTTCACACACACAACTTTCTACAATTCACATTTTTGGCAATATGAAGGTAAAGTTTGGTTAGAAATAACACTTATAATGCGCGAATGACAGAGCTCATATGTGCTGATCAGTGAAATGTTACGATTTATATGAGCTAAACAAGTTCAATTGAAATGAGTAAAATGAGTTAAGCTCTTGTATTTGGAGTTAATTTGAATTGTTTATATGCTGCACTTGGCTTTTAAGAGAGAAAACTAATGTTATAAAGAATGGGCTACATTTTTAATTATCGATATCATTATAAAATCACGTAAAAATGTGATATCTAATTGGGATATTTATAAAATCTAAATGCTTTTAGAATCACCTAAAAAGCATGATAATATTGTATCAGGAGACTGGTGATTCCACTTAAAAGAGGGGGCACTAACTTTTACACATGACAGTAGCTCAACATCTTAACGTTGCAGAAATGCCTGAGAGAACCGTACAATTATTATTGGTCTTGATTTATAGAAAAGTAGCTTCAACGGATATCAAGGAGTTTAAGCACTTTAATCTATATACATATTTACAAATAAAACATTTATTTATCTTATATATATGTAAACATACTACTGTATTAACAGTAAAAGCATGCCTTGTGCTCCCTCTACAGGTCAAATATTTCCTTTGGAAAATCCTGCTGCTCTACAACACTTTGTGACAAAATGGGGATTCAGGGCTTTTTTTTTTTGCCCCTCTATTACATTTGATACCTCCGAACATGGCGGCTTTATAACTAAGTATAGCAAAGTACTGCAAAGTATAAAGCTTCATCACTGAGAAGACTTATTACAGACAGGAGCCTAAAATACACTGAGATCAAAGCTTTTCTATCACAAACTTCTTTTTTTTTTTTATCTTTTTTTGTTGTTGTTAACAAACTACACTTTTAGAGTAGTGGAGCCTAATCCCAAGCCTAAGGAAGAAATACTGAATGTGATAGCCCACTTTCATTTGTCTTTACTCGTACTATTTGAAGCACACATTTGGGTCAGTGTTACTCTGAACCATTCATTAAAGAATTCAACAAAAGGGATCTCTGTGTTTGTGGGTCACCGACCAGGCAGACCTGCATTCTCCACATAATCAATACTCGTCTAAAGCCTAGTTGATACGTAGTTTAACGGATACGTAGTAAGTTATCTTACAATTTAAGGCTTGCAATAAAAAACAAACCCACAGCAACTTTTTTTTTTTGAAGAATCAATTGTTCCTTGAGGGCAAAAATTATGGATTTAAACACTAGTTAAACTGAAATTCTTCCCTAAGGGAACCACATAGAGATGAGTGAAGATGCTCCAGACATGCTTGTGAGAAGTGATTTCTCACGTTTTTCTCTCAGCAGTCTGTATTTGTTATTCTCTCTTATTTTCTTACATTCTGGCTCACATAATTTGACTTAAATACACTTTATACAATCCCAATAAAGCCCACTTAAACCCAGTCTTTAGTATGGACATGTGAACCCCTGTCTTAGCAGTATCCCTATGTTTTTATAGTTATCTATGCGAAATTTCTCAGATAACTACACTTGGAGAAAAGTGCAATCTGCCTCCATCATACATGGGCTTAAAGACACCCTAGTGTTTTCGTAATTGACAATAGATAATGGAATGGTGTTCCTCTAACCCAAATAACAAAGCTGAGGTTGCTCTTCTGGACTTTTGGCCTTGCGGTACTGTCATAAGCTGTTAAAATTAACAGGGATTTGTCCTTGTACACTGAGTCCTTACAAGTACGCTTTTTAAATCTGCAGAGTAGCACAAATCAAGGTTAGAAGTGCTCTTTAAACTTCCATGCAACACCTACGGTGGTGGCTTGGTGGGTCGTCCATCAAATTTGTCCTTGAGCTGCCGCTCGGCTTTGGTCAGGACGGACTTGACGTGTTCATCCGAGTTTGCGTCTGGGTGTGCTTCGTGGTACGCCCTCATGCTGCCCTGAAAGGCGGAGTCAGAGAAGAAAAAATGAATGCAGTTCTACTTCAGGACGTCTCTTCTATCTACATCATGATGTAACAGACTGTACCTCATAGTTCTTCTGCAGCTCCAGCGCTTTGCTGATCCACTTCAGCCGCTTTTTGTCGGAGAGCTGAGACCACTGACGCCGTAATGCTTCTTTCAGCTCCTTTTGACTCACCTAGAAACGTGAAACTGCAAGTTTATGACCTGGATGTATAACTTTCAAACAAAATGACTTAAAACAGTCGAACATTCAAATAATGTCACCTCGGGGTGAAGCTTCATGAAGGTTTTCTTTTCATGGTTGTACCAGAGCTGCTGAGGGGTTTTGGGCTTCTCTGGGAGGTCTGACTTCTTTCTCTCTTCTATCAGCTCGGGATGGTCTTCTCTAACGAGTGACATGTGCGTTTGTTTAAGAGAGAGCTTTCAAACATTTCGTTATTTCAAAAGTGAAGGAGGGGGGTGCTTACTTGAAGCGTGCCATGTTTTTCTCAAAGGATTCCTTCTCTCTCTGGAATTCCTGAATGTATTTGAGCTAAATAAAATCAAAAGAAAACATCTTGTAATGATATAATGCAAAACACTCATTGTCTTTGCTGCTTTATCCTGTATACAGCATGATGGGAGGCCTGGAGACTATCCCAGGAGACTTAGGGCACAAAACAGGGTACACCCTGGACACGGTGCCAATCTACTGCAAGGCACACACTACGGAATATTTGGGAATGCCATTTAACCTAATCTGCATGTTTTTGGACTGTGGGAAGAAACCATAGTACCAGGAGAAAACCCAAGGAAGCACGGGGAAAACATGTAAACTCCATGCACATAGACACAAGGTGGGAATCGAACTCGGTCCCTGGAGCTGCAAGGCGACAGTACTAACCACTATGCCACCAGGAAGAAAAACAAATACACCATCAACATACTTCATTGAAGAATTTTTTTAAATCCACTCATCACTCAATCACTCAATCACTCATACCTTTTTCTTTTCAGGGAGCTCCTTGTATTTTTTGGAGAGGATCTTGGTAAGATCAAGGTTGCTCATTTCTGGGTGGATTTTTGCATACTTGGCTCTTTTTTCCATGAAGAAACGAAAGTAGGGTGTGAGGGGCTTCTTCGGGAAGTCTGGATGTGTCTGAGGAGAAGAACAAACAAACAAACCTAATGTGCTAAAAAAATACTTTGCATTCAGCGTGTTGTAATAAAAAAAATTATCTTGTTATCTTGCTGACATGCGATTTACCTTCAGTTTCTTTCCTTTATAAGGGTTCTTTACATATTCTATTGCGTCGACGATGAGCTCTGTCATTGTCCTGTACTTCCGAACCTGTGAGAAAAGCAATTTGAAAAACTCTATAACACTTCTGAATGTTTTGAATGCTGAAAACAACATTTCTTATCCATCTTGTTGGATTTGCTTACCTCTGTGGAAACCTTCTGCCATTTCTGCTTACACATGTCCCCGGTGAAGCTTCCAAATCCCACCTTCTCCCAGTCAAAATGCGACTCGGTGGTCTTGTATTTCAAAGTGTCTCCATCAGGCAACATATTCCTGATCCTTTCTAGCAGTGTCAGACAGTCCTCCTTACTCCACACATCGCCTTCTAACACGTAGACACACAAATAACGGGTATTTTTGGCAGTGGTTCTTAAGGTGTCCAGCAAGACGCTGTAAAACCTATAACTACACTAACCCTAGTATATTTATTATTGCGTTAACATTATTAACTCATAACTTTTATTAAAAGGCTTCAATCCAAATTTCAATAACCTAAAATGAGTATGCTTATAAATGATGAATAATGTATTCGATGTAAGCTGCTTAGTTTATAGAAAGTTATTAGAATAGCAAAACATTCCTGCTTTTGTACTATTTTTAAAGACTTGGTTTATTCTGATCTACTGAACCCTGTCTGAGACTGATTTGTCAGTACATAGACTTTTCAGACACCATAAGTTGCAAATTTATTTTGTGACATAGATAGATTTTCTGCTCTGAGTTTCATGAGACTTTAAAACACAAACATTTACATGCATTTGATTGCCAGTTGCTTTATTCAAATTAACTTAAAAAAAAAAATCAAGACAGAATGAGAGCTCTGCATGCCTACCTTGTTCGAGTTTAACTCGCCCAGTCTGGGTGCCAGCCACACTGCTGCTGCCATTCATGACTAAACAGTCAAGGTGGCTCTGACCCGACCTGCAGCAAGGCAAACCCTTAAACCTAAGTGCAAGTAAACAACAACATAATGAACAGGTTATTATAAATCATACAGGCAAGATATTAAAGGTACTGCTTACTTCACACCAAAGGAATTGGATTGAATGGTGTACATGAAGCTCAATCTAAGCTTGTAAGCTATTTGAGATTGTTACAGTGATCCTGGCACGAGATCAAGATTAAACATAACAGTTTCTCTGTTTGACATCGTTGTCATGGCAACGTTACGTCCGGTAAGCGTATGGCGTTAAACGTCATAGTTAAAGAGTCATGGGTTCAGAAGGCCGCATGTGCAGGGCATGTGACAAGAATCAACCAATCAGCTTCACTCTTTCTGTCCTCCTGGATGATGGAGATGCCATGGGTGTGCAAGCTCATGGGCGCTTTGGAAAGAAGAAGAAAGTGGTGCAGCTGGTGTTTTACACACTTTTTTAGATGTAATATGACCCAACTGTTAGGCCATTATGCAACTTTTACTTCAAAATTGTTCTATTATTACAGCATTTTCTTGTGTTGTGCTTTTAGGTCAATTGTTTTAATTTTTATTCTGTGGTAGGTGTTTTGTGTGCCATGCGAAAGGCCTGGGTTCAATACCCAGCCAGTACCCAAACCCCAGCAACTGGATGCAATGCCGGTCCCAAGCCCAGGTAAAATGGGAAGGTTGCATCAGGTAGGGCATCCGGTGAAAAACCTGTGCCAAGTTTGTATGTGCATCACAACATCACTCAGGCATAAAAATACAGTTCGCTTATTTATTTACTTATTTATTTTGTTTCAGCATGAAAATCAGCCAATGAAGTGCTTTCTCTTGAAGTCATTTTTCTTTTTTTTTTTACAGTTTAGACTTTTAAACTTTTTAATTTATATAAGTTAATATATAAGTTATTATAATTTATAATTTAATACATTTTAATTTATTTTAAGTTATATGTTGCGACAAGTTATAAGCAAGTTTAATAAAAGTAATTTGCTTATAACTACTAATGGCTCCAGATCTTTGACGTGAAATAGAAATCAGATTCAGACCTTTGAATAATAAGCTTGAGAACCCCTGATGTACAGGGTCACGGAGTCTATCCCAGGTGACTTAAGGCAGGAAGCATGAGGTGGGTTACTTCCCAGACGGTATGCCAATCCATCACAGGCAATTTGGAAACGCCTATTACGAGCGTCTGCATGTCTTTGGACTCCGGATGTAAGCGGGGGATATCAAGGAGAACATGCAACTCCACACGCAAACCAGAGGCAGAAATCGAACCCTTGACCATGGAGGTGCAAGGCCAAATTTTTTCCCCTGACCTCTTACTAAAGATGTTGTTGGTCATTTAGCTACCCCTGGCAAGGGGTCGCCACAGCGGAATATCCAGTCCGCACAACAACTTGGCACAGGTTTTATGCCGGATGCCCTTCCTATTTTCACACGCAATCCTCCCATTTTATCCGGGCTTAGGACCGGCACTGTATCCAGTGGCTGGGGAGGTTTGGGCACTGGCTGGGAATCAAACCCGGGCCTTACACATGGCAGGCAAAACACCCACCTACCCGACCTCTTATAAATAAATAAAAGGAAATAATTTAAAAATCCAGTTTTATAACTGGTCCCACTGTTTTTATGTGTGTGTGTGTGTGTAAGAGAGAGAGAGAGATCTTTACACAGCTTATGGAGTTGCAGGTTGCATTTTAAAGACCAGATACTTTTACTATTCTACCTGCAGTGTTAACCAAAACCTCTGCATTTCTTTCTTTTTTTATTTATTTCACTATTAATATCATTATTATTATGCCAGGTTGGAGATCAGTTTTAATCGGTTTAAAAGCTCAAACTGGCGTCATAGTGGTCGACTCTTTTGGACTGTATTTTTGTGCAAAAGCAGCTCAGATAGGACTCTTGTTTTCTACCTGGTGCTAAGAGGCGATAGCTACTGTAGCTAGCAAGCAACATACTTTATCTAAATATTTAGCAATATATGTTAACACGCAGCAAACTTAAATTTAATTTAAAAACATTAATACATTTTTGTAGTAATTTTTGTGAAACATTGTCGTGGGTAGGTTTGTTTCATTTCTACCACTACTACTAAAGCTTGTGTTAGTTAGCTAGCTCGGACTTATTGACATTAGCACTATGCTAACAGCAGTGTTACACTTTTAAACTATCTTGTACTGCATTTCAAAACAGTACAAGCGTGTACATAACCGTCAGGTTATTTTTTTTAATGCTGTATGTATTACTTAAAAAAAATATTTTAAAATATAATTGTAATTCATTTAGTTTTTTATTATTATTCAGGCCCCGGGACCAGCCGGCCTCCTCCTGGGGCTGTGACGCCGCTTTGCCCGGTTTCGCGTCTCATTCCGCCCGCGCAAGGTCACAGACCCCGAGATAACAACTCCCTTCTCTCTCTCAATGTCTCTCTTACTTGTTTATTTTTGGAAATTATTCGCATTTATTCTCCAAATAAACACGAAATAAATATACTCAAAAAGTTAAATGTTTTAACATTTCAACACCAACGCAGCTTCCTAAAGGATTTAGTGTTGGAAGGTGTTTCATCACTACAGGTTCCCGGGTCTCTGTCTGCCTGCTGATCTTTCGGTACGATCTCACCGGCCATTGTGTGCGGCTCAAGCCCAGTAATGGCGCCGTGATTCCGGGAGGAGTCAGCATACAGCTTCCGCTGGCTCGCAACAACGTCTCGGGTAGCCAGTGACAAACACGTTTCTTTTTTTTTGGTTTTTTTTTTTAAACACCAAACCCATGCAGAGAAATACGTATCTATATACGTGTTTTTTTAAGTATTCACACCCCTTTCTGTTTTCGTATGTATGTTTCTTCACTGTATTTACTGTAGCATTAGTATTAAACCGATTTGAGGAGGAGGAAACAAAAAAAAATGGGTTTAATCATTTACAAATGTGAGTCAAATTAAAACCATATGTAATCCTATGATGTTTTAATGAAAACCCTTAAACATCCAGGCTTGGATAAATCACCTTTCCCAGCGTTATATTTCTAACGCAGAGTGCGAGCGGGGCCTGGAGCGTGTCTTCGCCCCGAAGTCGTCACGGCAAAGCCGCCATGAATGTTACAAAGACTCGGGGACGCGCGGTGTAAAAAACCGTACAAAACGACCTAAAAATAAGCAAATAACTCACCTTTTTGCAACACTTAATGCCGAATCCTCCTCGTAATCGATATGCGGTTGCACTTAAGTATGGGTAATGTTTATTAAGCTTAGTAAGCGTCGATTTTTTTTAGCCGTAAACCCCGGGGAGTCAAGTCGAAACGGATCCGACAAAAGGAGCGTCTGGTTCGGTATGAAACTCCGCCCAGCGCCGCAGGGGGAGGAACTCCGGGAGAAAACACGCGAGGAGTAACGGGGGCAAATGAGGACCTACAGATGAGATTTACAAAATATAAAGTGTATTCGTATTTTTACACACGTAAAAAAATGTTTATTTTTTAAATACATGAAGCACATATACTGCAAGCACATCGAGTTCACTGATAAACACAGCTGCACTATACACACACACACACACAACCAGCTAATGTCATATCATTAATTATGATTATTTTTTTATTATTATTATTCTGAGGAATAATTTTGTTGAATAAAAACACATCCAAGCTTGAAAGCAGTCCCGTCCTTTAACTTTGTCCCTCCTCAGGAGCTGACCCGGTGTGTCCCCGTCCAGAGTCCCAGAGTGAAGTGCAGAGAGAGGAAGCTATCCAGGCTCACACACAGTCCTTCTGCTGTCAAAACACGCATCCATAAGATTAGAATCCACATCAGTGTGTAATCCGTTTGGTTTTCGAGGCCGTGCCTGGGTTTGGATACTTTGTGGATGGGTGTTTAGCCGATAGTGAGGTGGTGGTGAAGGAGCTCAGGAGGAGGAGGAGACGCCATGGACAAGCACCCGAGCCAAACATCCCCGAGCCTGAAGCATCAGGGCTCCGTCCCAGCACACGCGCGCGCACGCACGCACACACGCTCGCTCTCTCCCTCTCTCTCTCTCTGTATCTCTCTGATTAACAAGCCACCAGTAATCCTGTTCTCATGCCACCCTCATCTCACCTCCATAAAAACATGTAACACACTGTAACAAATTTGTTTTCCTGTACAATTGTAACAATTTGTTATATATTTTAAACATCATGTAAAAATTACCCCAAGCACCAGTGACTTTCCAGTTTAACTCTGCCCTACATTACACCACACTATACACACACACACACACCCCTTGCTGTGTATAACATGCTGTCACTGTTTCCCCAGAAACACACCTGACTACACTAATCAGGTACATATCAACATGTCACGTGACCAAACTTAGGGAACCGCCAAATAATATATACAATACACACACTGGAGGTTTTTCGAGATCACACCCAAGATCCTGGTTCTGATCTTTATTGGGGAAAAAGTAGAAGAAACATACAATCTGCACCCAAAACATGCATATTAGGAAGTAGAGCAATAATATTCAGTGGGCGCACCCTGCCAAGCTCCCTCGAGGTCACGTGGTCACATGATACCCTTCAAAATAAAAGTCTGTTCATTATGTCTGTGAAATGTGTGTGCTACAGTAGTACAGATACAGTAGCCTATGTTTGGTAATTTTAGGTGACTGTAGTGACGTGCAAGCTTGTTATTTGGAATAAGTGTAGCCTAAGGAAACAAGAGCTTTTATTTTTTGGGGAATTCTGGTATCACTAGTAAAAAATAAAATAAAAAAAAAACTCATTCACTGTTTTATATGAGTAATGGGACATTACAGTGACAAGGCAGAGGCATAGTGTTCACTAAAGGAGTTCTAGATATCAAAGACCTCCACAGGGCAAAACAAAGTTTCAGTATTATAAAGACTACCAGTACTACTGTTCCTACCGATACTAGCGTTGGGAAAGCAATACTAGCGTTGGGCTGATGGGAAATTTGGATCATTCTAGTGACTCAGTTCTTTTAAGTATTTAATTCATTTCGTTCTTTTGATCAGTAATAAAATAAAATGTTACATTTTCGATAAACAGACCCCCAAAACTTCTACATGCACAAATTTTGGCTATAGTTCCAGTAATGAAAATATTACAATGCAGCTAAGGACAGATTATAATAAACAGTTCACCTCTCATATCTTTTGGTCCGAATTGTTCCATCTTTTGTCACGTGACTCTCGTAGACACTATGCAGTGCATTACACAGAAAACAGAATTGAGCGTTTTTTTTCTCATCAGTCTTCTAGTCCGAGTCGTTTGTTCTTGTGAATTTGTTGCACTGCATAGCGTCTATGGGATTCAAGTGACAAATGAATGAATAACTCAGACTAGAAGACTTATGAGATGAACCGCGCATTTCTGTTTCCTGTACATAATCTATGGAGGTTTTGTAATGATTTGCGCAGGCATGCCCAGTAGAAAATGAACGGATCACTCTGTGAGACTACCCCTTTACACTATTTGAGCCAAATAAATCCTGGCACTGTCATCCTAAAATATGTTTGTGCCATCAGGGAAGAATAAAACATTGATGGAAAAACCCGGTCATTCAGTATATTCAGGTACACAGCTGATTTCATTTTTTGGACACATAACATTTCTGAACATAGCCCTGACCAACAGCAGCGATCGCAGATCATAACACTGCTCCCACAGGCTTGTAGGGTAGACACTAGGCATCATTCTGGAACAGGGTTAATCTGGACTCATCTTCCAATTATTCTGGACTCATTTTGACCTTTTTCCAGTGCTTCACCATCTATTCTTTATGCTTCCTAACAAATTGAAGCCTTTTTTTCTGATTAGTGTTTTTTTTTTTAAGGTGACAGCTGTTGAGCCCAGTTCTCTTTGCATTGTGCGTGTGGAAATGCTCTTACTGTCATTATTAAACATAGCTGCAAGTTCTACTGCAAGTGTTTTTATAACTTGATTCCACCAAGCTTTTAAGTGGTCTCCCATCATGCCCATACAGGATGTTTTTCTGACCAAATTTTTTCTAGAAGATGATGGTTCACCACAATCCTTTCAGGTTTTAATAATGCATTTTATAGTTCGTAATCCAATTTTCAGAGTTTCATCTCAATGGTTGTTTTTTTTTCTTGATGCAGGTTAATAATTTTACTGTCATTTTACATGGTTGTTCAAAAAAAAAAAAGAGAAGGATTTAGGGTTACTACTACTAATAATGACATAAAATTTAACACAGTAACAGCACAGGGGTAGAAATGTTGAGTTGCTTTATTGAGTCTACACCGTGTTTAACCACAGAAACACACCATCGCATCATGATCACTCAGATCCAGTCTCACAAACCCCACGTCTCACTTCTCATCCTCATTCATACAACAACAAACAAGGTCACTTCTGCTTAACATTTATTAACAAGCACAACACAGTTTCATCCGGCTGGTTTTACAGCAACATCATAGTAAAAGGCACTAACATCATCAAGCTCAAGTGGTTGTAACAAGTGTTTTTGGGAGGAGCAAAAACAGAAATGTACAGATTTATACAGAAGAAAAATAACATTGTGTTTCAGATCACTAAGAAGAAAAAAAAAAATCAGTTAAGTGTTATAGTAGCAATGTAAGACGGATTGTATTTAGCACATCTTTTGCATGTGAAATGTTTAAAAGTGACTGACCAAAAAAAAAAAAAAAAAAAAAGTACAAAACATAAAACATGCAGAAATGTTCAGCATTGTACTGCATTCTTTGGATCTTAAACATTTTATTAAAGAATCACACATTGCAGACTAAAACAAACAAGCATATATATATATAAAATAAAAAAAGACTTGTGTATACATGAAGATTTAAATCATATGCCCATGTTAATTTTAAAACTTTTAATAATATCATTATTAATAATAATAATAAGATGTGGCTCATTATCACTGCCAGGCAAGACTAGAGAACTCTTTCAAATTGACCTAACCAGCAACCTCGAGTACCATCATCCCTCATCACGTTCACACCTGTAGTCCTAAACACTACTGGTTCATATAAAATGATTAAAAATATATTCAGTAGACATTTATTTCAGAATTAAGCACTCGACCAGACAAATGGAGGATACGTAACAGGCTACACTTATGGTCGACTTTTCCTATTCTGGAAACTCCCTACAGCAATAATGCATGTTTCCATGCACTAGTTCTTGATAAAGTTTTTTTTTTTTTGGCTTTAAATATATATATAAAGAAATACAGAGCGATAACACTAATTACATACGTTAACTGTGGTTCTGTGATCAGTGGACGAGCCGTCAAGGAAGACGGACGTCGTTGGGATCTCTTGTTGTGCATACATGCTGAGAACTATTCCTATTAAGACGGTCGCTAAGTGACCGTATGATGTAGTATTTGCAATAAGTGATTTGTTCGATTAGTGCTGGTTCTAGGGAATCACAGTTACACACATACCTAACTAGCATTCGATTTCACCCCCTCCGAGATATCTAGGTGATATGTACTGTAACACTCCTGGTAGTTAGGAGGGGGAGGGGGGGGGACACAAGTGCACATTGATGTCAAAAACTTTGCATATTTTTTTACAATCGATTTGAAATATACAGTCATCAAAGAACACTGAGGTGTTTTTTTTCCTCTCTCTCTCTCCATCTCTCACTCACTTTAAAAAAAAAAAAAAAAGAAGAAAACAACGACTTTCTTTTCAGTGCTGGTCCGAAGGAAAAAAAACAAACAAAAACAAACAAAAAAAAAACTTACCAACATCCATACTAGCTAAATATTCCCGGATTACGATAGCTATTCAGACTACAGTACATTTCACCCTGGTTTCAGTAAGATGAAGGAACAAATTAAATAACAAAAACAAAGGCATTATGATTGGTCATAAAGTGCTTTGTGTGTGTGTGTGTGTGTGTGTGTGTGTGTGTGTGTGTGTGAGAAAGGGAGGGGGGGATGTTGAACAAATATACACCTGGGTGTTAGTACACACTAAACCTTGTGAATAAACAACTAAATACTGACGACCAAGGAAGCGTTAAATATGCAAATATACTGCAACTGTACTATAAATTACAATCCAAGATGGACGGCAAGCTATTAAACGAGTCTGAGGCTTCAGCGATACGGTCACTGATTGGTCAAAGCAATGTCTAGGATGGCGCCTGCGATTCCTCTCGCTCGGTGAGTGTCGGTCAGGGTGCCGTGATTGGCGTCATACCGGCACTTGTATCTCCGTGTACTCGTCTTGCCCCTCGATGATGTTGAACGTGGGCTCTGCGTCATCTGCGTCAAGCTGTAAAGCACACGCGCACACAATGAAATGAAAAGGTTTTTATTTTTACTTTTAAAAGCCTTACTTTTAAAGCCCTGTTTACACCGATCACCAATAATATCAAACCTTAAAACTTTAACCAGTATTACGTAGGTTGCGCTTGTGCCAGAAAAACAGCCCTTCACAGACGCTCCTGATTGTCCTTCTCATCCCGCCCCTCTGAGAGAGCTCGGCCAATCAGCTCTCTCTAGACCTCCGGCTGCGAGAGGTTACAGCATCACCCAGAAATCGGGCTTGCGATCTCCGGATGATAGGGCGAGCACTTTACTAGTGCGCCATCCGGAGGCACAGCTCTGGCTTTTCTATGAGATTGGAATAAACAGGCTGGAATTTGGTCCCCACAGCCATAAATGAGTCTTGTGTGCCCACAATCCAATCCTTTAGGGTTTTATCTAGCACCATGGTCCTGGAGCATGGTTGCTTTGTTTTACTATATACCGTACTTACTGTACACGGTTGAAATCACAATAAAAGCCACATACATCATAAATAAGGCTTTATAAAGCTTTTACAGAACAGGCCATCTCGAAATCATCCTGTTGCAATGCAAATGTTTACAATTCAACTTACACACTGCATCTCGCGCTGGTTGAAGATCCGCGGCAGCAGGAACCTCCTGATGGGCACGGTCAGGATAAGGACGAAGGGAAACGCTAACGAGGCCTGGGTGGACATGACCGCCCACAACCCAGCTAAACACACTACCTGGATAATTGTGAAAAGGTGCATTCGTAGTGTGCGCACCTGAAAAAAACAAATCAAAAGGTCAAGGGGATGTGTAAGCGGACTATAGAAAAACTGGGTCTGAGAGATTAATAAGGTACAAGTAGTCCCCGACTTACGAACATTCAAGTTAGAAATTTTTGCAGATATGAACGGACCGCGGTTCTATTTCCAGTTTAATCATGGGAGTAGCTCATGTGTACTGTATCGAAAAATAAAAAGTAATAAAAATGCACTGCGGTGCACCAGATACCAATATCTAAAATGATATACAATATTTTCTGGGTGTGAATAAAACGTCTAAAGTGCATGAACAAAATGTCTAAAATCTGGTATATTGTGCGTGTGTTTAGAGGTGGTTGGTGCGGGAGCAATGAGTCGGCCACACCGAATGAATCAGTTCGGAAGCACAATCATAGAAACTGGCTGTCGAGTAAAGCTGTCCTGATGGTGAATTATCCTAATTTCGGAAAATCCTCGACAAAACAGCGATTACAGTCCAATACAGTGGAAAACAGCTCTGAGACAAAATAGCATCCGAGATTCCCCTCACGATTTAAAGTTGCAGAGACAACACTGTTGTAATTCATTTCCTTAGCCTTACTTTGCCGGAAAAAAAAAAAATCTCTCGTTCGCAAGTCGAGGACTACCTGTACTGACACGGACTAATGATTTCAGTGGGTTTGATAAGGAGGGTTTAGTGCTCATGGTTGTTGCAGCATTCTTGCTTTCATACTCCTGTGTTAGGAGAGCAGACTGACCTTCCGAACATACGTATGGTCCGGGTGGTATTTGGGAGGCATCAGTAGGAGCATCATGCGCTCGGTCAGCTGGATGCCGTTGAGGGACATTACGCCCATGTAGAGAAAAATACCAAAGAGAACAGCGATGGGGATCTTCCGTAACACATCGCCAATCACGATAGAAAGACCTGTAGAGTCACAGACAGTTAAGTCAGATGTCTGCAAACTTTTGGCCATATAATTCATACAGTAAATTTTGGGCCATTTCTAAGATGCCCATGTTTTCCACCTTTCCCCCTTTGTCCAGCTTCACACCTTAATCCAAAGTTATATATATATATATATATATATATATATATATATATATATATATATATATATATATATATTAAACACCACCTTTGACCACTATAAGAAAGTTGAACTCACCAACGAGAACTGCTACCAGAAGTCCAGTCACTCTCTGCTCCTTCACCTCCTGGATGCGTGGTTTATCGCCGGGTGCCACGGCCTTGCTCATGACGGTAAGCGCATTGGCGTGGGTCACAGAGCGCACGGTCGCGGCAGCCAGCCAGGGCAGGCCAAACAGAGCCGAGATCCCGCCCACGGCTACGATGATCAACAGGTCCAAATGAAAGCCAGACCCCTTTACCAGCATCCTCTCCTTTTTACTCACAATGAGCCTGAAGGAAAGAGACACTGTCAGACTCGGAACCTCTTATCTAACATACTGCACATCATTATCACATATCTATAAAACGGCGATATACAGTAAACAAAACACGCAGAAAAGATGGAGATCATGCCTCCCTATGGAATGACGTTATGATTATGCTTTAACATCTTGCATTGAGTCCTGGCTCATCATCAAGGCCTATTGAAATGTACATGCAGCCTATAATCGCTCATGCTCTCATTACTCATGTGCAACATCAGAGCAGTATCACGATGCAGAGCAAAAACATGCATAAAAAAAAATGCACGTGCAATGAGGCAAAGTTTCAGGAGAATAAAGGAGGGAGTGAGAATGCGATTCATCAGTATAATATAATAACGTCCCATAATTTCATCTGCACATTTTATTACATACAAAGTGTTTGTTTAATTCTTCTATTTATTTTTTGACGCCCCCAGGAGTATAAAACCTTTTTGCTTAATTTATTTACAAAATCCAACCTCGACACCCTGCACAGTCGAGCTATCGCCCGGGGGAAACCAGTAGGCTTACGCGTAATTCCTCCAAGCCACCACTTACCTTTACAATTCCAACATCACAAGGCTGCTGCAAATGCATGAACGACAGCGCCACCTACCTTCACAACAATCATGAGCTATCGAGTGCTTAGGATCGCCCTCAATAATAGCTGGGAGAAATCGTTGAAATTCGAACTCTGAATCTCCTGAGAACTGAATACTTTTTAATGCACTAAGCATGTCTGCTTCAGGATTGATCGTATTGGCTCACGTGGTGATCTGTGTTTCCATGAAGATGAGGATGAAGACAAGCAGCGCAGGCAGGATGCTGGCAGCCATCATCCAGACTGGGAACTGACCGTCAGACCCCAGTGGGTTGATCACCCAGCTCCGTTTCTCGGGGCTGGTCACATTGAAGCCGTCCGGCACGCTGAGTTTCTATGGAGGAATGCTGTGTTCAGCTTTAAATACTAAAAGTATGTATATGCATGCATACAATGATAACAAAGGCCTTCAATAGCAAAGTCACATGGAGACTTTCAACTACGACAAACAAGAATAATGTTCTGTACTATATTTTCTTTAAATACTAACCTGTGTGAAGGTGTCTTTTATGCTGTAGTCCACCAAAACCATGATGAAGATCGCGATGGGAACACCAAAGTCTCCAATCACTCTGCGCAGCTGCACCGTAAAACAATGGACTTTTTAGATAAACAATTCGTGCAACAGTAAAATTCTAACCCTTGATTTTTAACTATAGCAATCATACAATTGCATAAGGAAAGAAAAGTAATAAGAATCACCCATATATTCCATTTTCTCCTTATAAAATAAAAAAAAACAACATGATGAAAATCTTACACTGCCAGGAAAGAAGGCGCTGTTCTTGAATTTGCGCAGGTAGAAGGCGATGAAGAAGGTTCCTGACATGAGCACGAGGGACAGCAGGGCCGTATTGGGCTGATTCAGAACTTTCCCAGCTACGGCTGCTCCACTCCGGCTGGAGTTCACCAGTAACTCCTGTGTAGTGTCGTTTTCCGCTGTGCTGTTGCAGGCGGTCAGAGGGTGATCTTTAAAGATCTGAGAAACAAATAAAATGTGAAGATCATGCAAATGCTTAATCAATGAAAAAAAAAAAAAAAGCGCCAATGTTTTACCTTGATAAGCTTCGAAAAGGTCTCATAGATGAAGATGAGGGAGATGAGAAAGGAGAAGATCTCCTGCGTGAAGCGGGAGACGAAACGCACTAGGAAGCTTCCCTCGAAGGCCACCATAACCAGCACGATAATCACCAGCCAAAACCCGATCCATACCCGTCCCGTCAGGTACTCCATCCCATAGGACGTACAGAACTGTCGCAAAACATACAGGGATTATTATTATAGTGGACTAATTAGCTTTGAGGTTTCTGGATTTTACCTGTAAGCCGACATTTAAATCGCTCACATAGAGGCAGAAATGTAGGTGGTGCTCTAGGATTTGGGCATCGAAACTTGGGTCTCTACATGGCAGGTGAGATGCCCACCGCTGTGCCACCAATGCCCATTAGAGTTATGCTTTATATAATTGTTAAAGGTATAACACTGACTTGTTATTCCACTTCCGAAACACTCTTTACAGCTCGGATGAAGGACAGGAAGGACGTGTGCTAGGGGACTCCCACATTAAGGCTACTTACTACCATTCAGCCAGGAGGCCTGAGGGCTGTCATGTGTTTCCTCCGAACTACGCGACACCAGCTGACCTCTTTTGTTTTTAAACTACTCACGCACCATTGGGGGCGGCGTAACACACTCGGAGGACAGTGCTATATGCTCCCTCCGCGTGCACGAGCTCACAGAATGGCGTAGAGCCGTGATTAATGCGGAAGCTCTAGTACCTCTCATCCCTCCCCGCTCCGGCTGTGAGAGGTTACAGCATCACCCGGGAACCGAACCAGCAATCTCTGGACGAGCACTTTACCACTGCGCCACTGAAACCTTTACGTACTATGCTGCACTTTGTACACTTTTGTTCAATACAATGCAGAAAAGCTGTTTAAATATTGGTTTAAAAATAATAATAATACATTTTTTAAAAAAACCTACAGAATAGAACGCCTCTTCGAACACTAACACGGGTCCAGAAAAGCCGACCACCAGGAGGGGCTGAGCTCCAAGCAGACTGAACAGGATGCCTTGTACTGAGGTGGCGATGATCAACTCCGATACGCCCATCAGACCCTCAGTCTTATCACCTGTTGAGGGGTGTGAAAATCTCATTAAAGCATGTCACTAATAGATTTAGTTTAATTGCTAGTAGTTTCATGAAGAATGAGCAAGTGACTAAACAAACAAACAAACAAACAAACAAACAAACATCCCAGGCATGAACTGACCCAGCAGTCCTCCGAAGGTAATGGCAGGAGAGAGGGCAGCGAAGTAAATGAAAATGATAGCAGCCATGCACTGAGGGTTCAGCGCATCCTTAAAGTCACTGAGGTATTTGGGGTAGCGGTTGCGCGCATCTCGTATGGCCCCCCCGAACAGGCGTCCCGTCCTCCTCAGGGGGTCGTCTACGGGTTTACTCGGGGGTAGAAGAGCTGCACAGAAGCACATGCACGGACCACAACACATCGTGAGGTCATTAAATATCTAATCTATATCTAATACTAATACAGTAATATTAGGTCTAATACTAATACAGTAATATTAGGCATGACAGTAATATAACCGTATAAAGGCTCGATTCTTTCTTAAATTAACAACAATTTCCAAAATGCATGATTTAAAAAAAAAAAGAAAAAAAAAGAAAAAAAGGGTTCTTGCACATGTATACCTTCGTCCTCCGGCCTCTTGGGTTCCTTGGCCTGTAATTTGATCTCTTGCTCGTGTCTCTTGCGCAGCATCTCCCGCTGAAATCGCGCCACCGAGTGCAGCAGCTCGTCACCTCCTACCTCTGACGGAGGAAGCACGATGCTGCAGTCCAGAAAGCTGTTAATGGCCGTCAGCAGGTCCCCGCGCTCATCTGCCAGATACGCCGCCTCGTGAAATTGCTGTCGAGATGGGAAACGCAAGAGTGGGCTAACAATGTCTACACGCACCAGAGCACAAGTTTGCATTTTATGTTAATACGTTTAATTTAAACCTGCTTTTACTCAAAAATGTAAACCAAAATAGTCAAATCTCTCCTTTTTTTTTTTTTTCTTTAACATTTTCTAACAAACTGCTTGATGCACTAAATGGATTACAATGATCAGGTGGGTTGTTTATGGTAAATTGTATTTCATGACAAATATTTTGAGAACTAAGAAACAAATCGCATTATCCTGTAAAATTATCCATGCATTTATTAAAACTAACATAAATGCATTGTCTAACCAAAAGGGCTTTCACTCCAGATGCATTTACATATTTACACATGCATTTTTTTTAATAATTTAACTCACGCAAAATCCATCAAACAGCCTTTTTAGCCGGCTATTAAAAAAAAAAATTATTCTCCTACTGTGCACTATTGATTACGTAATTTGTGTGGTAACTAAAAGTGTGTAAGAAATATTTTTTTAATAGTGTAACAGATGAGTATTTCACTAACATAATGAATGCAGAATTTATGCGAATCTATTGAAAATGCAATAATTGTGATGCATTCATCCTTCAAGCAGGATGTTAAAAAACAATCTAGGATAAACTTACAATCATTTTATTTTACTTAAATGCAATATTGGCGTTGAGACATTCACACATTAAGAGTGGCACTAGACTGAAATGTTACTGCCTACAACTACTTGTAGAACGAGACAGACAAGTCCTAATGTGTCCATCACAAGATTAAATAACTCCGATATAAATCTGTCTCTCGGTACTCATAACAAGTTGTTGTGTCTGGGCCAGGTTCCAGAGTATTTGCAGACAACAGCCCTGACTTAGCGTACCTTGTCAGACATCAGGGTCGATATGGAGCGACCGATCTGATGGTAGTCCATGTTGGCGATAGGTGGGCCGAGGAGGACGAAGATAAAGCGCACGGGGATGGGCACCTCCAGCACGGACTCCAGCAGCACCGCGTCCTGCAGCCGCACGAAAGCCATGGACGGCTGGTCCAGGAAGTCCACCCTGCCTGTGGGGATACGGATTAACGTGCAAATCAAACCCTCCCTATTTCAGGGCTTCTCCTGGGGGCTACCCATCTACACAGCACTGCCACAGCCCTGTTATTAGCCTCATCAATCCTTAAGCTTTTATTATTAATTTTATTGCTTAGTTTTGTTTATTTCTCACTCATTTCACATGTAGGTTTTTTAAATGTCCTCATTTATTTTGTTATTGATATGGGACAGAAAAATCTTCAGCGTGAAAGACATATTGTTCCCCCAAAACACACGTGTTAATTAAGGAATAATTAAGGAAGGGGAGCAGCCACAACATAAAGGACACCTGGGGACACCTGGGGACACCCATTAACCTACAGCATGTTAACTTGGTCAAATACGGGACCTTTAAATGTAACACCCAGCGTGTGACTCACCCACGAGCACGACGGTAGCCTCTGCATTTTCCGGGATCTTTTCCAGGAGCTTGAACTCGTGCTTAGATTTGGATTTGTGCAACCCCAGTGGCAGAGTATTATCTTTCTATAAAGACACAGAATCGGCTCTAAACACAGATACATGCACATGGAGTGTGTATCAAACATGGACATACAGAGGACCACGCTGTACCTCGTTCTTGTCGATGTCGATGTACGGGTGCGAGTCAGATTCGGTGATCCCCGCTATAAGCGGGTCGGCAGCAGTAGGTTCTGGAGGGGCGACGTGGTTGTTGCTATGGTGATGAGGCATCAGAGAGGTGAGACTCGCTGCAGAGATGTTCCTGTTGAATGAGTTGTGCTCCTTCCCGTCACTTGGGTGACTGAAATGAGAGGAGAGCCATTCGGTCATGACATGCAGCATATAGGAAAAGACACTATAACGCTTCCACTATAACTAATAATTAATGCAATTACTTCTGCTAGAACATTCTGCATAAAGCTAGCACTCGAATCAGACATCTGCATATATTTAGATGATGCTTTTTTTCTTTCCACTTATTTTGCAGTGTATTACTTCTTGGATTGACTTATAATAATGCAAAAGAGACACATCTGTCTGTAGGAACTGTACACACAATCATTCACCAACACCACGTGTACATTACAGGATCTCGGCTGGGAGTTCTGCCGTACAGTCCCGACCTCGCTCCAAGTCATTTACACATGTTTGAACTATTAAAAGGGGTTCCTGAGAGGCCAGTGTTTCAGACATGAAGCATGCAATTCAATCCGACTGGGAAAACCTTCTACCTTGAACAACCTTCACACATTTAGCTTTCGTTATGCAATTGTTGAAAATTTTAAAAGCTAAGCCGACAGAAAATTTGCATAAAATGGAAAAAATAAAAATAAACATAAATAAAATAAAATAATAAACATGCGAGGGAAGGTTCTTTAGAATAAAATAAAAATCGAGTCCATAATCATTTCCCGATTTTTGCTCACTTGATCGCAAACTTCATAAATCGTTCCACCAACGATGCCGACATTTTAGTCAGATTTTTGTTATTTTGTTTATAAACAAAAAACGTTTGAAGCAGCCATCAAAAAGATCTTTAGTAAAAACAACAATTGTTCATTATTCGAGAGAGTGTTTGCGCGGACCTGTGTTTGAGCAGCAGAGCTCGGAGTACGTTGGCTCGGTCTTCGGCTCGGATCTGGTCCGAGATGATCATCTGTTCCACCACCTGATGTGCGATGCCGGGCAGCGTCCTCTGGTCCAGGTCCAGCAGTACGACACCTGTCCACATACACCACTCTCATCATCTCGTCCAATCTCAACACATCTTATTTCCAGAAGCCGTATCTGTCTGACTGCACTGAGCTGAGCATCCATGTTCAAAACACATCCAGAAGCGAACGTCCGCTGAGGGAGACGTCTCTATCTAGGAGTGTTTTGGGACACCCTGTATCTCCTGATCCAAGGGTGCATGCGCATGTGTGTGTGCTCACCATGCGAGATGGTCCGACGCAGCTCGAGGAGGCTGCGGAATGACAGCGAGGCGACGTGCGGTTTGCCCCAGCGGTCCGTTTCCTCTTCCACATCCTCCTCGAACTTGATCCAGCGAGCCGTCTCTCTCCACTGCATCTCCTGGTTCTTATCCATCACCAGCTCGTTCAGCTCCACAAACACCTGAGAGGGAGCGCACACAAACCACATTCAAATTCACATTCCCTAAGGATGACAGTAGAATATATTAATGTCGCATTACATTCGCGTATAATTTACATATTCACACTTTTTAATAAGACTTCTGGTCTCGCTGGTTTAAGATTTATGAGTTTAAGGTCTAGTACTGTACAAAAGTGTTAGGCACAGGACTATCTTCAGTCCAAATGCTGTTATATGTTGTCTAATATGCACAAAACCATTCACTATTTCCAATAGTGTTAATACATAAATACTATTACAGGGGAATATTTGCATGCCTGTGAAGAAAGCAACATATTACATGACCGAGAAGTTTTCAGATGGGAAAAAAACCTCCTTATGTACGCCCCTGGGGTTTGCACGAAAATACAAAGGAGCAAGTAAAACCGAACACGTGTTTCACTTACAGTACAGTGCAAACATCTTGGAAATGGAAACATAATAAAAATGCCAAAAGAAAAGATGCCTTTGAAAACATTGCTCCATAAAAGGCACTTCTACATAATCTAAATTTGGTGTGAAAATACACATTTGTGCAAGTAGGTTTTACTGAGTGTGCTGGAGAATAAATAATAATAGTAAATCGCTCGCCCCATCATCCGGAGATCGCGAGTTCGATTCCCGGGCGATGCTGTCACCTCCCGCAGCCGGAGGTCTAGAGGGAGCCGATTGGACGAGCTCTCTCAGAGGGGCGGGATGAGAGGTACTTAGTGCTCCCACATTAACATCTACAGCCCATCAGGGGCGCCTGTGAGCTCGCGCAAGTGGAAGGAGCGGATAGCGCTGTCCTCCGAGTGCGTTACGCCGCCGCCGCCAACAGTGCATGAGCGAGCAGTTCGAAAAGATGCGGTCGGCTGGCGTAACGTGGTTCAGAGGAAACGCGTGAAAGTCTTCGGGCCTCGCAACTGGGGAGTAGTAGCCTCAATGTGGGAGCCCCCTAGTGACAGGGAGGAATTGGCCACGACTAAATTAGGGAGAAAATCGGGGGGAGTGGATAATAAAGCAGTCTACGATGGGGTTTGTTTTTTTCTCTGTTGTTGTTTCCATCTGAAAACTGGTCTGACATGTAAAATGCTTCTTCTTCCCTGGCATGCAAATATTCTTTTGTACTGTTAATGATTATTATTTAAGTTTAAGTTAAGTTTAGAAATAGTAAACAGTTTTGTACATATTTATACAGACATAATAAACATAAATAAAAGCATTTACACTACAGATAGAAACGGCCTGTAGGACTTTTACACACCTTTAAATAAAACCTTTGAATAAATCTTGCTTTGTTAAAAGTTTATTCGAGCCCAAAGACAAGTGAAAGAACAAACTGACACACAGCACACACATGCACATACTGTACACCGTTAATACCAGATCACAATTATGTTTTAGTCGGTTAAATCCCTACACTAACACATATAAAAATATTAAGACAACACTTATAAATTTCACTTCTCGTAATAGTAAGCATATTCAGGTGTTAACAATACACACTAATCAGCCATAACATTAAAACCCAAAGCATTACTGTGTAGTTCACCTCGTGCCACAAACACAGCTCTGACCCCTGGGTGTATGACTCCTCTTCACGAGACCTCTGAAGGTGTGCTGTGGTGTCTGGTACAGGGACGTTACCTGCAGGTTGTATACTGTAAGTGCTCTAAGGTGCGAGGTGGGGCTCCACAAACCAGACGGGTTTGGGTTTTAAGGAATCTTGAAAGCCTATCCCAGGTGACAGTATAAGGCGAGGTACACCCTGGACAGGGTGCCAATCCATCGCAGGGCACACACACACATACTACGGGCAATTTGGGAACACCAGTTAGCCTAATATGCATGTGTTTGGATGTGGGAGGAAACCGGAGTACCCGGAGGAAACCCACCATGAAGGGGAGAACATGCAAACTCCATGCACACAGAGACGGGAATCGAACCCGGACCCTGGGCGACAGTGCTAACCACTACACCACCGTGACATGACTCCAACATGAATCTGAAATCTGATGCAAATCTCATCTGAGGCAAAAAATAAAAAGGAACGGCCACTGTTATAAAAACGACACCGGGAGACACATCTCTTTTTCTCCATGTTTACTGTAACATTTTTCCTGATATTCAATAGTATGTTTGATGACGATATAGTTAAAGAAGGATTTATTCTATAACTAGAAGAAGTTACAGAATAAAGAGAGTTCCACTATATAAATAACATTGCGTTGAACTAAAAAATGTTATCCCAGATACATCAAGACATACTGGTTAATCAAACATTCTGGAAAAGTTACCATTCCTGGGAGAATGTGCCAGAGGTCACAGAGGTCAAAGGTAAAGTGTGTTATGAAGTTTTGCATTAAGTTCTGATTAGTGAACAAAGCTTTAATTTAATTCCAATTTCATACCAGTGTTAAAAAAAAAAAAAAAAAAAATTCCAAATAATAAAATTCCATGATATGAAAGCCAATAGGCACCCTATAAACATGTCACAAAGCCATAATTAATCGAAGCTCAGACAATAGGTTTGCCTGGCGCGCCCGTGTAACACGGTCATTAATTATGGTGTGTTAAGGCGCTGCTTTGCATACCGTGATGCACGTACGGCAAAAACAACAACGATTAAAGAAATGCATTACTATTTGGTCACGCAGTGTTGATCTCTAAAGCCCTGCACGTGATTGGGGGAAAGTGTACCGACACATACACACCTCGTGCCATCCAAACACACACGATATCCAGCTCAAGCTGTGATGTTAGAAAAAGCGAGTTGTGTTAAACTAAACATGCACGAGCCTGAAGAAAAAGCGATGTGCAGGTGTACCTGGAGCTGCCGGTGTGTGCAGACCCTGCTGTAGTTTGCAGCGCGAGACAATAACCTCCTCTGATAAAAACACACAGCAACCCGAGTAAGCCCGAATGCTCATCATGATGCTTGGTTATCGCCGAACCTCTCCGGGACGCGACTCACCTCGTGCGGGGTCCTGTCCAGTTTGCGGCTGCGGCCGCTCGGCTCCTTGTGGTCCTTGCTGATGTGAACCACCTGCCCCTTACTGCACTTCCTGACCAGGTGCCGGCGCACGCCAGGGACATCTTCAAACCGGTGACCTGAAAGAACCGGAGTGAGTAACAGAAGCACAAAAGAGTGTGCACGCATCATGACCATGCTCATAAAAGAAGGTCAATGAATAATACATACCCGAGCTCAGGTTATGGAGACGCAGAATGAGATGAGCTAGAAGCGATACACGGACCGTACGTCGTGAACCCTTAAATCGTTCCTGCGCCTGATCTAAACCCTCGCCCTTCGGCCTTCTGACGTAAAAACATACCTCCTTCAGTTTTCGAGTCAAAGCGAACTATTGTTCATGCGCCTGGTCGAAAGGATTTGTTCTTGCCCCCTCACCTCACCATTATATCATAGACACACACAAATAGACAACAATAAAAATGTATTGAAGTGTGTGTAATTCGTGTGGGAAGCTCTGCATGCTTAGAAAATGACCAAATTCTTGAATCGCTGCCATAAATGGTCAGATTAAAAAATCAGATCAAACAAGCTTTTGTATTAATAAAAACAACAGAACGGAACGTCTGTGATCACGACGCATGACCTCATGACCGCGAGTAACAGAGAATGTTCCATTCATGTTGCACGTGCTTTGATCCACCTCTCTCGCTCCCATGTGGCACTTACTCTTCATGCCGTCCAGGTCGACGGTGGCCAGCATTTGCGCTTCGCTCTCATCGGTCGGCATGCGTTGGTAGTGCGCCAGCTCGGTGGCGGTCACGTCTCCGGTGCGCCGGCGCTCCTGCAGGTCGTAGCTGCGCGCCAACCTAGAGCTTGCGTCGGGAGACATGGGCTGGAGGCCTGACGGAACGGACGGCCTCGTGCCATTGGGCTGGGGACACACGCCGTCTAGACTGCTACAGAGGACAAAGGTTTAGAACACTACATGTAAATGTGTATTTGAATGAGGCCAGAGTCGGAGGACGCAGCGCGAGCAGTGTGCATGGCCCCGACTCTCCTCACTCCTGAGCTTATTTTTTTTTTTTTGCTGTCACATCGCCACAATATTTTCTAAAGAGCCTGGCTGATTTGTAAAAAATTTGCAAAAACAAATCATTTGAATAAAATTTTATCATTTGAATAAAACACAAAAAAGCAGGTTAGAGACGAGCTCGTGCTAGGGATCAGGAATGAACATGAAATAAACGCGCTTAGTGAAATCATTTAGGAGTTTGGAAACGTGGGTCAGGTGAAAAGACGATGACGCCTGCTTTTTTTTATTAAATAACGATAAAAATTCATTATTGAAGCATCCCAGTATGCACACTGCCAGTCAAAAGTTTGGACACACCTTTTAACTCCATGATCGTTCCTGATTTTAATTTCTTTCTACACTGTGAAACAGTGTTACTACTTATGCTCTTTAAAGCCTTCATAACGCCTCTAATCCGTGTTTGTTAACTGGGGGTTTCTGAGGCTGGTGACTCGAAATGAACTTCTCTGCAGCAGTTTTGGTCTTGCTTTCCTGGGATGGTCTTCATAAGAGCCAGTCTCATCATGGTGCTTGCTACTGTATATCGGGTCCTCTGTGCTAAGTTTAGTACATCGTGGTAGAGAGACCAGATCAGACAGGATGATTGGCAGATCAGGAATGACATCACATGAATATGGTCTGATTTGAGTAATTCAATTCAATTCAATTTTATTTGTATAGCGCTTTTAGCAATTTTCATTGCCGCAAAGCAGCTTTACACAGTCAAAAGAATTATTTAAGTTTGTATGAAATGTGAATTTGTATGAATCAAAATGGTCAGTTTGTCCCTGGTGAGCAAGCCGAGGGCGACAGTTTAGTAATCACTAATCCTTTTGTAAATTCCAGCTTTATCTTCATTTCAACACTTTGCTCAGTGCTAACCTTACACAATTACGCTATACATGCACTCAGCTATATGCTAGCACTTTGAAGTGTGCATATAATTGGGATGGGAACCACCACAGACCACCCGATACGATATCACGATTAGATCTGTATTGCGGTTCAGCGAGTATCACCATTTCATTTAGTATTCAAATGTTTTGGAATGTTGTTGCAATTCTAAATCAGCAAATCATTGCTCCTACTACACCTGCCTGCCAACGTTGGAATAGTCAAGAGCACGCCTCCTGTAGGATTACAGATGAACAGCAATATTTTTAGCACTTTAAATGCAAACATACATAAATTTTTTTTAATATATTAATAGATAATATATATAAATTATCTATCTACCTATATTTATACTGCTCAAAAAAAAATAAAGGGAACACTTAGTCCCGGTTTGACTTGAACCATGCATACACATATGAGAGGCGTTCAAGTCAAACTGGGACCAAGTGTTCCCTTTATTTTTTTGAGATAGAATATATATATATATATATATAAACAAACAAAAAAGATCTACTATTTAAACCGCATGTTCACCAGCAAACATTTTTTGTACCAAACATCAAAGGAAAGACCTGAGTTTGCCATAGTCTTTCGTTTATTATTTTGCATACACTGATTTCTTTTCACATTCTTTTGCACCAAAACGCCTAGTCTATAATGTGGTCACTTTGATTTATATCCCAATCTAAAAGTTTTGGAACAACTAGCCCGATGTTCTAACTCATGCTTGCACGCTCCCACTCATAAGGGACCATGCTGTTGGATCCTGCGAGAGGTCAAGTCCATAGCACACTGTGAATAATTACTGTATTTGTGTGTGTGCGCTCGCTCACTCTGTTGTAGTGGCGTCCTCCGGACTAGTGCTGCTCGTGTGTAGTGCTGACTCGGGGACGATCGAGATCTGACGAGCTGGAGAACCCTGGTGATTTCTGGTGACCCCATTAGTGTCATTGGAGTCTTCGTCACATACAAAGAACTGGGGAGGAAACACAAGGACAGGGTCAAGGATGGTCAGAACCGGGTGACAGGAAAGCGTGTGTTTCCTACAGTACGGTGGAAATACCTGCACTAGCTCTGTTTGAGCATCTGTATCGTTGTCTGGTGTAGGTGTGGTGGCGTTGCCTTCTCCCTCCTGAGGGCTGCAGTGGTCCTCGTCTACTTCCTCCTCTTGCTCGTCCTCCTCTATAGTGGGAGCTCCGCCGCTGCTGGCCGAGCCCCGCCTCCTCCCGGGCTTTCTCTTGCGGCCGCTCTTCTTACCGCGGCTCTCGGAGGGCAGCCGTTTGGATAGCGGGTGATGGATATGCAGGGGCAAGTGGCGGTGGCCTGGATATTGCGCAAGAACCGGTTCAGAAAAAGTGCTTATGGTCGATGTGGATCATAGAAAGAAAAGTTTTTTTTTCATTTCTTTTTTAAAATTCTAATCATTTAAAAACATTAAGCCTTTTTTTAAAATATATATTTCTATGATCTTACCCTCTACGTCTTCCTGATTGAAGGTGCGGTGCTGCTCGGCAGGTAGCCGCGGTGCTGGGGAGAGGATCTGCTGGAAGCGCTGCACTCCCAGAGTTCTATTAAGGTCCCCGTCATCGTCGTCGTCAACATCGTCACCATGGCGACGGGGAGAAAGCGGCACTGCAGCCGGCTGAGGAGAGAAACGGAGATGAGGTGAGCCACGCTACAGGCTGCTCTTTTACACAGGTGTCACTGCCTCGCTGGGGTTTCTAAGTACCAACAGAATGCGCTCTAATGCATGCCACTAATATACCTCCAACTCAAACACACATTAAATGATGCAGTGGCCAGAAACGGAGTCTAGAGGGAGACAAAATGTAGTATATTTTGAGAGCAAAGCCCACATCGCACGCAGGGGGGGAAAAATATTCATCACTATATTGCAGTTTCTCTTCACGTCCTAAACATCAGGACTACAATAAGCTTCCAGATGTTGGATTGGTTTGTAACACAGCTGCATTTCCTTGTGCATTCTATGCAGGATGACTGAACCTCACACATTCTCAGACAGCTATTCCATGAAGGCAGTTCTGGAGTTATATGCCGGATTTCAAACAAGGCATTAGCACTTTGCTGGGCCAGAAAAAAAAAGAACCATTACATCAGGGGCTGGGGCGTGATCATCTCACTCACGCGTTTATACCGTATACAGGGTCACGTGCCTATCCCAGGAGACATGGGGCACAAGGTGGGGTACACCAGCATGTTGGTTGTGCTGGGGATCGAACCCATCATCTTCTGATCCATGGTCCAATGTTGAAATGTAAACAGCAGGACGATTTTATTACGTGTGTTAATTTTGCGTTTACGCAGACTGTTTATGAGGCCGCATCTGAAATTCTAAAAATAACTAATAAGTTTAATAAGGGGGAAAAAAAAAACATCTCTCTCTCTAAATATTTCTTCTCACCTCGTCACATCTCGCGCTCATTCACAGGTTGGACGAGTCCCAAAATACCCCTCGTTGACAGTCTAGACGCAGAGCGTGACTCAGCACACCAAGTGCCGTTCAGTCGCAGCAAGCACGGCACAGAAAAGAGCAGACTGTAGAGACTTTACACTGATTGCATCCAGGACACCTTCCAGATATTTCACATTAATGATACTATTTGTGATAATAGCATTAATTAGTGAGCTAGATATGAATTAAATAACTTACTATTGCTTTAATAAGGAGTTGTTGTTGTTTTTTTAAGGAGGTGCATCTAATCACTCTTACAGACCTTGGCGTTTTAAGCGTATGATAGAACAGACTATAACATCTCTGTTTCCAGTGACGGATGTCCATGATAAGAGATAAGAGGGTTAAAACGTAATATCCGTCAGCAGCTTCACAATGAAACTATTACAGCTGACTGTGTTTTGTCACAAGGTCTCATTGTTGATGTAATAAAAACAATGAAGAGCAAACTGTCTCTGACACACACACACACACACACACACACACACACACACACACACACACACACACACAATGTTCCTTCCAGAAAATGCAAACATGATAAATAAGAAAAATGTAACCCTTTCTTAAACCAAAAACTATTAACGTACAGTTCTCTCATCTAACTATGGGAGATAATGTGTGCTTTGATTAGAAAAATTAAGTATGTTTTTTATTTTTATTATTATCCTAAGGATTTTTCCCCCCATATTTTCCCCCCAATTTAATAGTCGCCAATTCTCACCCATCATCAGGGCACATCAAGGCTACTTTTACCACCAATCAAAAGAGGGCCGAAGACCATCACCTGTTCCCTCCGAGCCATGTCACGCCAGCCAACTGCATCTTTTCGAACTGCTCGCTCACATTCCTTTGGGAGCAGCGTAACAAACTCGGAGAACAGCGCCATCCGTTCCTTGTGTGAGCTTACAGACTCCCGCGATTGATGCGAGACCGCTAGAGTACCTCCCGTCCCACCCCTCTCGGCCAATCAGCTCTCTCCAGGTCCCCTGGCTACGCTAGGCTACAACATCACCCGGGATCCGAACTTGCGATTTCCCGGGACGATAGTGGGTGAGGTCATTAGCGCTACGCCACTTGGATACCCCTCTCCATGTTTTTTTATTAAGACCACTTGGTGATGCTGTTCAGCTCGGCTGGACAAATTGACATAACCTGATATCAATACGACAAATAATGTCTTATCCTTGAAAGAACTTCCAGCTGCTCGTGATATTCTTGTTCCATGGATTCTATACTTTATTTATACTTGGGCTTAAACTGTCTGATATCTTAAGTAATCACAGCAGACGGACTGAAACAACAAACCCACTCACTCCCCCTGGGGATTGTCTATAAATAAAAGGATATCATGTGGTTGTGGTTTGTTTCCCGTTAATGCTTAAGTTGTACCACGGAATTGGATAAGACGACCTTTTTTTTTTTTTTTTTTTTTTACAAAAAAAAGTTAATTCAATTAAAAATATTACACCGTTGTCTATCCATCCATGATAACCTGGTCATTCAGATCGTCAACCGACTTCATTTTACTGAGCTTGGACCTGACCAAATGAAGCAACCCCAGATCATAACACTGTCACCAGAGGCGTGCACCGTGGCCACCATGCATGATCGCCTCATCGCTTTAAGTGCTCGCCTTATTACCCTGACCCACCACTCAATCTGGACTCGTTAGACCACATGACCTTTTTCCGTTGCTCCAAATCCAATCTTTATGATCCCCAGCAAATTTAAATGCTTTTTCCCTGATTAGTCCCACTAACATGTGGTTTTCTTATGGCTACACAGCTGTTTAGTCCCAGTCCTCAGAGTTCAGGTGTGCATTTCCATACACACATTATAAGCTGTGATTTCCACCATCGTGTATCTCTACTAAATGTTTACATGATCTCCATTTATAATCTGACCCTTTTGAAGTGGTGACGTTTTTTATTTTTGGCCAGGCAGTCTCTTTATTTTTTAGACCCATCCTGATGAGGTTTGTCTGCTAATATACTTCGCTTGGTCTAACATTTAATGGGCGCTGGTAACCGGGTAAGGGCTGGCACTGAGCACCACTTCTTCTCATCTGTTCTTCCCCACCTGCACACCTCCATCCAAACTCACAAAGCTCACATATTGGGTTACGCTTTCCCACAGAAACTGTGCTGTTTTGGACACCATTTTAATATCGGGCACAAAGCTTACCCTACTAGAGGCGAGGTTGTGTAGCTGATCGCGTTACGTTAGAGACAACAGGCTCAGGGAAAAAAAAACACTCTGCTCAAGCCGTACTCCTTTCTTTATTGCAGACACTGACCTTCGGAGTAATCTTCTAGAGTCAACATGCCAGGAAGGTCCTTTAAAAATAAGAAGACGTCACTCAGGAAGTCCTCCCAGAGAGAAGTGTTTATGTCTCCTTAGACATGGCTCACTTAAGTAACAAACAGCGCATGTGATCTTAATGTTAAAGAGGCAAGAGCGCCATGAGGAAGCATGCAGATATGATCAAAACGTCAGCACTCAAATGATCCAGCCTACTATATAATTATATAAAATAACACGTATGTAGTTATTTTTTGGAGTATTAAATGTTCTTTTGTTGTTTGTTTAGCTTCAGTTCCCACTCCGTCCTGATCAAGGTCAGTTCGAACAGTAAACTGAGCTCAGGATCAAGCCGAGACCCCTGGACCTGCGCCAACCAAACATCTGCATGGCTACGTCTTAAGATTTCACTCATCCTCAGTAAAGCAGGGTAGGTGTAAGGGACTCCTAAAACGTTCTCAGATAAATACACAGAAGCTCCAGTAACCTCTCAGTAGGCTTGATTATCGTTACCAAAATTTGGAGTTGTTGCTGTGAAATTACAGCTGATCTGTTTGAGAACCCGGACATTAAGAGATTAGATCATTAAGTTTCTGGAGCACTTCATGCGTTGTCCCTGTTGTTGACTTTTAACAAAATGCTATAATTTCTCACCGACAACCTGGACAAGTTCATGACGTCATTATGTTCATGGCCTTGGTTATTGACGCCCAACAAAAGCAGGAGTATCCAGACATATCCTGTGGCTGGAAGCCTTGGGTGCTTGATGAGGTAATCACTGGCATGCTCCGTTGTCTAAACTTCTTTAATTGGGAGTGTTTAATGAGCTAAAAGCAAGTCATTTAAAGGAGCTCATCTGCTGTACACACGTCAAGCTCAGTTTTAGGAGAAGCGTTGAAGTCAAACCAGGCCTTTTAATTGTGCAGAATAACAGAACACTGTTGAGAGTTAAAACCTCCATTTATTTCCCTATATAATCTCCTGCCACACTAATGCACTTATCCCAGTGTTTCACTAGTTCTTGGATACCATTAAGGTAGAAAGTTTCCTCAGTACGCTGGAAGCATGATCGCACTATCTGCTTCACGTCCGACACGCTAGCCTCCCAGGAACTCCTTTAATGCCCCAAACGTGGAAATGGCTTGGAGCGAGGTCAGGACTATATAGGGAGTGTGGCAATAACTCCCGACCGAGTCCCTGTAGTGTGCAAGTGATGTTTGTGAATAAAGCTCACTCACTCACTTATATTTTATACCACTTTATCCTGTCTTCAGGGTCACGGGGTTTGTAAATAAATGATTGTGTGATTGTTGTGTTCCTACACACAGATGTGTCTTGATGGGTAATAATCCTAATTTCGCAAAATCCTCAACAAAACAGAGATCACAGTCCAATACAGTAAAAAAAAACAGCTCCGAGACACAATGGCGTCCGGGATCCTCCTTGCGATTTAAAGGCGCAGAGACAACACTCTTACACTTGTGATGTTGATTACATCATGATTACGTTTGTTTGACCACATGATTGCAGTATGGGGAAAGGGGACTGATTCAGTCAAGTGGATTGCTATGCTTTACATTGTATATTCATGTCAAAGGCGTACAAGACTTACTTTGTCTGACTTAAGAACAAATCTGACTTAAGAACACGCCAATGGAACGAAACCCGTTTGTAAGTCGGGGACTACCTGTGTAGTACTAAGGATGCTATAACATTGAACTTCAGGATGCAAATATTTATTATCTCTTAGCAATGAACCCCTGAAGTAGGTGTGGGTCATCTGAGTGCATCACAAAAATGTCAAAAAACTTAAACATTATAACATATTTTCCCCAAATATATGAGTTTTTTGTTTTTTTTTTACGTAAATCCCCCAGCTTCATATACTTATCACAGCAGTGTATCTGAAATAATCCACCAGTCCTCCAGCAGCAGACTGACCTGAGTGTGCATAGTGAATAAAAGCATTTTAACCCGTTAAGGAACCAACAGCCAGCTGTTTTAGAGTGATTAAAGATCAAAACAACACATTCCTGTTTTTTTTTTAAAGAGGACTTTGTCAAGCACAAACATACAAGCGCACATTACACACAAAAACCACAGATCTACAAGCTCACGCCACCGTGCTACGCCCAGCGATTACGCCAGCTAAACTAAAGCTGGTTTTAATAAGTAAAGCTGTGCTGGAATGCTGGCGTGTAGCTGTTGTACCACTGCATGTCACCCACAGCGGAGGACCGAACCAAATGTGACCGACTGGACCTGACCGGCTGTCCATGCGCTAGACTACCAGAATAAACACCACGCTGGATTTAAGGAACAAACTGGATTTTGTCGCTAGAAGAGCACCTTTAGCGAGCTAGGTTTCATTTAGCCCGTGTTCGCATTACTAGTCTGTGGTGATGCAAATACCATTTTTGGCTTTTTTGCTTTGACACATAACAGCAGCTCATGACTAACAACATAGATTCTCAAGTAGTTTAAGGATCTAATGCTAGAGTCGACTAATGCTACAGGCTACGATTTAGTATTTTGAGGGTAACCTTTGTTCGAATAACCATCGATTCAAGGTTTTTAGTCCAAATGCATCTCAAAAACTAACACAAAAGACCTAAAACGATATAAGGACATTATCCATCCCATACCCCACCTGTCCGACTCCTATTTCTTGCAATGTACTCTACAATAAAAAAATGGTCCTTCATACCTCATATACTGTACACATAGTGTCTGCATTTTATGTTGCAGAACTGTCCATTCATTCATCTACTGTCCATACTGCTTATTCTGTACAGGGTGGCGGGAAGCTAGATCCTAGGCAATAGGTGGGGTACACCCTGGACAGGTCCATCACAGGGTGTAATTTGGGATCGAACCCTCTACCCTGGAGGGGCGAGGCCACAGAGGCCTAACATACCATTTTATTTCTGACGGTTTGCTTTAAATCAAGACTCTGGCAGCCACAAAGTATTTTGGAACTAGCTCAACCTGGCAACCCTTTCATTAACAGTAAAACCCAGCCCCGATGGGCCTCTTGCAGTAGTCCCCATTTTTGACAAGTAATAACCAGGTAGGCTAAATGGGGCACTAGAAAGATGAGCCAATCAGCTGGACGTCCTCTTATATCCTTCAATTTCTTTAACTCAAGAGGTTATAAATATCTTAACCTAAATTTTAAACATATATTTGTCAATAAGGATTTTAAGGAAGACTTGTTGAATGGCTGATGAGCACGGTGGAGCTCTGCACCATCCTACAGTATACGTGGCCACGTGACACTAATAGGATTAGTCAGGATGGAAGTGATATGGCTGTTATCGTCATCCTTCACCACTGGCAGAGGAAGCAACAGCAGCTGTGACTATTCGGTGGAACCACAGAGTGATTTACTTGATATCAAATTTGCTTGATTAAAATAAACAGATACGGCTAACTTGGGGTGTTTTAAACATGATAGAAAGTTGCGATCGGAGCAAAAACATCTCAATTGCGCAGAAAAGCTTGTAATGTGAACGCAGCCTTAGCCAGAATACGTTCACATACTGTAGAGAGATCGAGAGCCACTATATTTCTGGGACAGGAAGCCAAGGAAACAACACTGTCTGTGATTTCTGGGTGCGAGGGATAATGTAATCTCTCGCTCTATCTCTCGCATCAATCACAGGCACCTGCGAGCTCTTGTATGTAGAAGAGGGTGGACAGCTTTTAACCTGAACGAGTAGCATAAACAACAGAGCTGGCCGACTTCTGGAAAATGCGACTTTCGATTTCATTTCAATGTTTACTGCCAAAATTGTCCATATTGCGGAGTTGTTAATTGCTTAAATGTCAGGTCTGGTACAAAGAGATGATCCATTTTTCCTGCCAATCTGCTGCTCCACATTCTTGTCCAGTAGGTGGCGGTATTGCACCAATCGTCCATGATCTCAAAAGAAGAAACTGTGATACTGTTGCAAAGTGCGAGTATTTGAATTATATATTTAAGGAAGAATATTTTTATGGAATTCATCTATTTAAGATTATTTAAAAGAAAAAAGCAAAGGCTATGGTCATTCCACATGACGCCATCAAGAAATGCTTGCTTCTGCAGCGTTGGGAGCGGCGTAACACACTCCTTCCGCTTGCGTGAGCTCACACCTTTAAGAGTGTCCAGCCAATCAGCTCTCCTTAGGCCCCCGGCTGCGTGAGGCTACGGCACCACCCGTGATTCGGACTCACGATCTCCGAATGACGGGACGAGCACTTTACCGCTGCACTAATCAGGGTGTAAACTTCTTTAGGAAGAAATAAACTAGATACCTTACCAGGGATGTGTTTAGCCCAAATTAAAGCCCTAAAAAAATGTTAACACTAAGACATCTTTAGGGCTAATTGTCATATGTTTATGACGTATACGTCATATCTTACTAAAGTAATCATTTTGTAAAGACCTACAGATGACCGGAGGAGAGACTGGATCTGGCTAGATCTGGCTGGTGGGTGTACTCTAGCCAAATTGGGGAGAAAATGTTGAAATACCCAAAAGACTATGTTGACATAACGTGCAGGCACCTTATACTTGTAATTAGCCTGATTTTCCTGAGATATTTCAGGGAGAGGAAAAACCATGGTTGAACCTTAAGGGACAATTAAAGAGGCGATTTCCTGTTTAAATAGCTGTGGTTAAACCTCACACGCCCTTTGAACTGCTGCTACACAGTACGATCAACACCAAGTTTAAAATGACAATGACTGAACCATAGGGCCAGGATGTGACCTCGTACAGTACCAAGCTTAAGGCGACTGACAAAAGCTGCGCATCAGCACTGGGCAGTTATGTAACTACAGATACTCACAAAATGTCCAGCCAGTCCTGGAGTGGCAACGGCGTCTCCGACGTCCTGAGGATCACTCATGTCTTGCTCTGCTGTGTGCGTGTGTGTGTGTGTGCGCGCGTGCGCGCGTCTCTGTGATTGTGCTTTAGCCTTTTTCTCTTTTGCTCAGACTCAGCTGGGAGGTTTCGGACAGCATAACCTGAAAGAACAAAATAAACAAGACCAAACCAGTTTTTATTCATTTAAATTAGAGAGACATGTACAATTGTTGTTCTATTTGAAAAAAAAAAAAATTGCATAACAAGGATTTTTTTTTTTTTTTTATCTATAACAGGACCTAAACCCTGAAAAGACAGTGTAAAGGTCAAATGCATGGCTTATTTTTGTTGCATTCTGGGTAACTGCGTGGTTTGGAATTTCATACTCAGTTTTCTGTATGTTACAGCGGTACGGTCAAAGGCGTTACACAAAAAAAAACTATTATTCTTTGAAAGATCACGTGATAAGATCTCTACAAGTGGTAACACATTGCATCACGTGCACCAAGCCCATGTAAACACCAACAAAAAAAATAAAAGCAGAACAAGTACTTGCAAAATCATCTGCACTGTCCTACAGTAGCGTTCTACTGACACGAGATAACATCAAACACGCATCCATTCAAATACCAGGGAAGTCAAGACACACAACCAACATTAAAACCAACAAAGCATGTTAACCTGGACAATGCAGTCTAACAGACCGCTGATAAGTCCTGATGTTTCACTTCATAAGATCTAATCGAATAGAGCTCCACAAGGCCACGATTGAGCGAGCAACTAGTGAATACACTAGAGCTGTGAATCATGGGTAGACTCTTAAGGCAGAGAGTGAAAATTCTATTCAACTCACTAAGCACTAAGGTTTAGTCCCTACTTTGTCTCAAGCAGCTACTACGTTTTTACACTTACATATTTTTAAAGTAATATAACCTATGAAAAGCTTTTAAACATTGCATTGTTATGCTGTATAACTAGTTAAAATGTTATTTCTAACACAACGTGATATAATTCCGTACCAGTAGGTGGCGATATTGCACCAGTCGCACATAAATTCATAAGAAGAAGCAGCTATACTTTGCGCAAGACGGAAGCCGTTTTATTTTCTGTAAAAGCTGCGATACAGTAAAAAAAAAAAAGAAAAAAAAAGGTTTACACATTTAACATTTTTACGTTTACTGAGTGGTAGTAGCAGCCTTAACGTGGGAGCCCCCTAGTGACGGGGAGGAATTTAATACGACTAAATGAGGGAGAAAATTAAGATTTTTTTTTTTTAAATCCCCCAAAAAAACAACCAAAAAATAAAAAATAAAAAAAAGCGTGAATTGATTCTCAATGGAAAACTAACCTACAAAAGATCAATTAAATTGCATAATCGATTAAACGGCGTTGCTCCATTAAATACCCCACTTTTCAGCGTTACATGGTAAAACTGAGATGATGAGTCAAGGCTTCAGGCTGGAAAATGATAACCGCCTTGTATAATCCCTGGAGACGAGTTCAAACGTAGAGTGGCAGCAAAGTCAACACTAATTAAACTGCTGAATCATCAAAACTGCTCAGCTCGGCGAAACAGGATTAGCGTTTTCAATTAAGAGAAGTATTTATAGCCGGATTTTAGGAATCGTCCGCTTTCACCAGTTCGGAAATCTTCAGCTCGCCACTGAGGAGTTTCTACATCGTTTCTGCTAGCATTCCTGATCCACTTCCTCTAAACGTCACCTGAGAGTTCCTGTTTTGCTTTTGGACACTGCGTGATAGCCAGAACACAAGTGAAGAAGTACTTAAGTTTCATTTCTTGGGTTTTAGGACTTCTCTGGGTAAAGAACGAGCCTGGGTAAAGTCCGCACTAGTCTCTTTCTTTGTTACTTTATTAGTCTCACTTCCTCGTCTTGCTGCTCTTGAACAGAGCATCCTTATGAACATGCATCTGCAGAGACGAGTATGTTCAACCGATATGAAGCGAAATAATGATTAAGAAAGAGTTTAAGAGTTATTTTACAAATGTGAGTTAAAGAGGAGAAAAAACAGCCAATAAATAAATAAATAAATAAGCAAATCTGACTGAAGATGGGGTATAAATATACGAGTTCAAATAAACACTCTTTACAACCATGATGAGCGGAAAAGCATCTCAGAATAAAGAACGCACTGAACCTCTAAGGTGGATGACCCCACCACGATGCACTTGTTTCAGCCATGAAGAAGAACGTCGGGCTCGGCCAAAATCGGACGAGGTGATGTTTATCTTTAACTGGATGAGTTTGGGTAACTGAACTGCCTGACCCGAACTGACCTCTTCTATACCGCTTCATCCTTTATACAAGGTTGCAGGGCGGCGTGGAGCCTAGCCCGGTAGACCAGACGGGGTGCCGGTACGGGCGACTATGGGCAATTTGGGAACGCTAACTTGCCTAATCTGCATGTCGTTGGAATCCAAGTGGGAGGAAACCAGAGTACCAGGAGGAACCCAACCAATCAAACAGACCCCGAGATGGGAATCAAACCTTCGACCCTGGCGATGCGAGGCCACAATGCTAACCAGTTAGCCACCATGCAGACACTATTAATAATCAAGTGTTCTGAATAAAAGGCCATGTGTGTGTTAACATTGTTAAGATAATTAATATGTAATTTATTAACATTTATTCTGATAAAATTTAGATTATAAAATCAACCCCAGTTGTCCATGTGGACTCCTAGATGGAAAGGACGTCATCCAAAGCACTTAAACGCACCACTCAAAGTTGGAATTTAAATGGACCAGTATGTACAAACTTCCCTACTTCAATAATCCTATCCATTATAAGCGAAAGCCATTACATAACCAAATAAGACTCCACGCTTGGAACTCTCTGCATATCGTGCGGAAAAACGAGCTGATTCATCCGTAGCGGACAGGACAAGCCAAAGTCACCGCTGTTTTCGTATCCTGTGTAACACAAGAGCCTGTTCTCGCTGCCAGTCTGGGGATCTGCAACGTGATCGAGGATGAGAGAATCACATTCCTGGCGCTCACAGCACTGAGTCGGAGCCGCTTCCACCCGACAGAGCGCTGAAGATGTGGCCGCAGCTGCTCGCATATTTTTGTCAGCGGCTTCTGCTGACACAATAAGCATAATTCATACCGAGTCGAACAGGAAACATTTTGTAAGACAGGAAAGTCTGTTAAGATCTTTTTTTTTTTGTTTTGTTCCATCCATTTTACGGAAAACCTTAAATCGCCCTTCTGTTGAGGTTTGAAAGAAGAAATATAAAAATATAAAGTAGACTGTAAACATGGACACATGCATGAGACAAGCCTGTAGGAACAAGACGCAGGACGGTCTTTCATAGAGACAAAAATGCAACAGAAGTGAACGAGAAAGAACAACAACAACAACAAAAAAAAAAGAATCAGAAATGACACTCACCTTTAAGTGCTTAGTGCAGGGAGCCTACAGCCAGAGCGGTCATTGTAGTGTGATGGCAAGCCTACTGTAATCCTGTCCAGGCATGGAGCAAGAGAGAAAAAGAGAGGGAGACAGGGAGAGAGAGAGAGAGAGGGTGGGGCAGAGAGGGAAGAGAAAAAGAACGGGATTGGTGAAGAGGGGTGTTTTCCTTCGTCTCATGTCATGCCCTACCCCTATAGCTCATCCCCGCATTCTCCCACTCTCAACTCCTTCACACTGACACACACACACACACACAATTATCCTTCCTCCTTCTGACTGACATGTGACTACATGACTCGACTCCCTGAAAGGCCCTGAAATCTCAGGAAAAAAAAAACACACAAGTGTCCCGATGCCAGGTCGGATCCTGAAGACCCCCTTAGTGCACAAGCGCACGCTTTGACTCGACAGTGTGCGAAAAGGCAGTGAACGTGACAAATTTAATTTTACTTTGAAATTGGTCCTTCCTGCATTAAAGTCAAGTTCATCATGAAATTCAAGTTCATCTAACCGAGTCAGAAAAGCTTTTTCAGGGCATTTAATTGAAACCAGGAACAGCTCTCGCGTGCGTTGGAGAGTTTTACAGACGAACCCTTTCGACACGTTTCTGCAAACTTTGCTTTATTATGTCCGTCTGAACAGAACGCAAACCCAGATGACCCTGCTCAGCCCAGACGGCTGGCAGAACATTACGTATGATTACACCGCAATAATTCCCAGAAAAGATGGAACTCGATGTTCACCATATTTAGAAGCGCCGCGTTCCTTATCTCCAGGACTTATCGAGAAGGCGAAGGGAAGGACAGAAAGGCAGTCGTATCTACAGGGGGGTTTTATTTTTGAAAACATTATTTCTGGAAGTGTTCGAACGTTTAGACAGCATATGCTCTTTATCGCAGGACTTAAGTGTGTCTGAACATTAGATCTAACAATACTGAAACACACGCATACAGTAGATACAAACACAAGGGGCGTTCAGATCGAGTTCAACACAATTTTGAGAGTTTGAAAATCTTTACTTTTCGATATAACCCCCGGCTACACCAATGCACTTATCTCAGCGTTTCATTTGTGCTTGGATACCATCAAGGTAGAAAGTTCTCTTAGGACTGCATGCTTCATGTCTGAAACGCTGGCCTCCCAGGAACTCCATAAGTGGCCCAAACAAGGGGGAAACAATGCATGTTCACGGGAACGACAGTAGGGATTCAGAAGTTCCACATGCGGCTCTAGAACTTCATGAGGAACTTAATGAGGGACTGGATCCCTACTTGGCTCATATATTTTTCCAGCATTTGAGTCATCTGGGAGAACAACGTGCTACAGTGTAGCTGAGGAGAGCGTCGGTATCTCTTGTTGCCAAGAGCGGGAATCCTCTCTAATTCAGAAACCCAAATCAGTTCCATGTTATCAATCTCACCTGCAGCTCCCCAGCTAGCTGGTTATTCTGGATAGGACAGCTGCCTCGTGAAATATTTTGATCAAGAAGATATCTTCAGGCTGATTTGTTCACTGGTCCGCTTGAGTTAAACGGTTGTTGCGAATATGAAATGAATGGTGTAATGGAGGGTGGTGAATCAAATGCTTCTAGGAAAGCCGGCACAGGTCCAGTGAGAACATGCAGGTCGCCCATGTGACACTTTTATTTGGCATGCTGGGATACAAGTCTTACCATCTTGACATTTTGCCAGCTCCGTGTGCCACTTCATTCACGTGAAAGCCATGACGTGTTGAAACGCATCACTAAACGTGACTAAAGAGAGCGTTACCTGTATACGGTTATGTGTGAAATCTGAACAAAATATATAAAGCTAAATATTACACTGGTGATGAAATTCCTTGTGAATTCTGACTGACATTTACAGAAGACTTCAAGCGCGGTATGGCGATGAGATTCTTAGCCGGAGGAAAACTTGAATCGTGCAAAAGTTTTAAGGAAGTCTGTACGTCGTTGAATGCCGAACCCTAACCGAGGTGGCTCGGAGCCCCTGCAGTCGTTCCTGAGGACATCCAGCAAGTGGAACGCCTGATCCTTTAAAATCCAACTTGCAGAAGAGACACTTTTACAGGAACTCACCTGGGAGTCATTGCTACAACGCCTGTAACAGTCCAGACCTCGCTCCAAGCTATTGCCTCTCATGTGCGCCAGTTTCTGGGAGGCCGGCGTTGCAGACGTTTCAGATCATGTACTGAGAAAACGTTCTGTTATCCCGCACGGTCAAATGTCCCAGATTGACTTAAAGCTGTATCCTCAACTACTCTCTATTCATGCTTCCATCTCTCTTAATCTTTAGGCATGTAGTTAGTTTGAGCAGTTTAAAGTTCTTCCATTTGTTTACTGCATGTCTGATGAACTGGATCTGAAGCGTAAGCACAAAGAAAACCTTTGACCTCAGCAGGGCAGTGAAGCAGAGAACCACCGCTGTAGACTAGGAAAACCTGTTAACACTCTCCTACCAATGTTAGAAACCATGTGCCTATATCCTGTTTGTGCTCAAACATCCCTGAAGTCGTCAGGGGTATTACACACTCTCTGGTTTAAATTATTACCTGATTTTACAAACATTCCAGAGGTCATTTACCCCATCATAAAAGGAAATATGTTTTGGGGGAAAAGGCAATGATGAGAAAAAAAAAAAAAAAGACTCTTGACTACATTATCATTTGGCCACGATTTCTCAAATGAGAAATCCAAACCTCCATGACTAAGAGCCGCAGCTACAAGAAGTCCATTCAATTAACTATGTGGTGTACCCAGGCGAACAGTCAAGGCACACAAAGAACCTATTTATAGCTGTAGGCACAGCTCCAGTCCTGAAGGGTAAGAGTCAAGTGCAGCCTGGTGATTTCCCTGCTCTCGATATCTACTAAACCTACTTATCATCTAGTAAATCCAGCTCTTCACTAGCAGCTATAAAAAGGTACCGTTATTTATTTAAACCCCCCCCCCCCCCAATGTTGCTGAGATGCACCACTGATTTTGTATTTTCAGTACATACACTACAAGACCAAAGGTACATGAGCACCTAAGCATGTGCTCTTCAAATGTCCCGTTTTAGATTTAACCTCCACTCATCTAAAGCTTTCCACCAGATAGCAGAGCATGGCTGGAAGGATTCGCCACAAGGTCAGGCTCTGATGTCAGGGCTGGCATTCCAGTTGATCCCAAACGCCATTCAGTGGGGTTTGAGCTCCAGGCCTCTCATGATCACCCTTGGTGAAGCATGTTGTCACTGACCTTGCTTTGTGCTCAGGAGCATTGTCATGCTGTAACAGCTTTGGCTCGCTCTCCTCCAGTGACGAGATGTTACAATGCAACACCATAAAATTGTGTCCTACCAACATTGCAGGAACAGTTTGGGGAAGAACCACACACGGATGTGCCGATCAGGTTCCCATAAAATTCTGCTCATACGGTGCATCTTTCACCAGGAAATATGAATGTATTCAAAGTAAGTTGGATCTTTCAGTGGTGGGGCTGGTAGAGTTTGCAGACAAAGGTTTATTTTCCTCCTTCCCCAGCAAAACCCTGCCATTAGGTGGTGCGGCTACACTAAATTGCATTCCAACCAGAATGGAGCAATCACAAGATAGACAGAACGACGGACAGACGCTTAAGGGATCAATGACATCCAAGACTGTGCAAAAGTCTTTAGTACCATATTATCTTTACTAATAATTTAGTTATACATGTCTACAGTCTGCACAAAATAAATAAATAACATTACAGAAGAATATTTACATGTCTGAAAAGAAAGCAACATATAACATGACAGACCTGCTCAGATGGGGGGGAAAAAAACCCTACTGTACTGTAGGATCCTGGATTTTGCACGAAAATAAAAAGGAGCAAGTGTAACAGAGTTACCTAAAGAACTCGTATTCTCCAGCACACTCAGTAAAACCTCCCTACTGACAGTACTGTCAAAAAGTCTTGGGCACATACAAAAAAAAAAAAAAAAAGCCAAAAGAATTTTTTTTTTAACATTTCCACATAAAAAAAAACTTCTATAAAAGTCAATAAAGAGAAATTAAATAAATACAATATTTGATGTGCAAACTCTTTGCTTGAAAATAATCAGTAGGGTCAGATACCGATTTGTGCAGTTTTATAAGTAAAAACAAACAATAAAAACATAGGTATTAGGTTTTACTAAGCGTGCTGGAGAATATGCCCAAGTTCTTCTGGTAACTTCATCACACTTGCTCCTTTCTATTTTAATAAAAAAAATTAAAAAAAACAGGAACCTTCCTTTTTTTTGTTTCTTTTTTGTTTTTGTTTTGTTTGTTTGTTTCTGTCTGAAAAACTGGTCTGTCATGTAATAGGTTGCTTTCATTACAGGCATAAAAATATTATTATTTATTAATTTGAAAATAGTGCATGACTTCAGACTTCAGAAATTCAGATATGATAGGCATATATAACAACATTTGTACTAAAGATAATATGGTAGACTTTATAAAGACTTTTATATTAGAATAAAAAAACTAATCAAAGCAGCAGTTTTGAAACTATATATAAACATTTATGACATTTATTTCTGAGTGCTGAGTACCAGGCTCGTGCTGAAGACCTGAATAACTTAACCAGGCTGATTGCTCCATTATGCACGCGCGCACGCACACACACATCTTAGATCAGATCTAAATTACGTTACCTCTTTGCTGTGATCTGATTGGCTGACTGCTGGCCAATCAGATCACACAGGACACTGAAACAGGAAGTGACCGTGCAGGCAAGAGAAGTGAAGCAAAGCTCATTGTGTAACATTGGTACTTTTTTTCCTCCCTCATCCATCAACATTGTAACACACAAACATTATAACAATTACCCAATGTTTTTTAAATCAGACAGACGGAAAAAAAAAACATTTTATATTATGAATGTGTTAACATTGTAACAGAGTTGCGCTTCAAAGAGCCGGCGCTCACATGGCGAGTCTAAATGATTAGCAACAGCTGACTACAACAGTGAGGAGACTGGAAAGAAACTCCCAAGTCATTTCTGTGACAAACTGTGAGTCGTAATGCGGAAATGGAAATCATAAACACACACATATATATATATATAATTTCATTTTCCCACTTATCATCATCATCAGCCTGCAGGGAGGTTAAAGCACCATTAGCGAGTTCATCACTGTGTGTGTGTCTCAATCATACACACACACACCAGCTAAAATACAGGGAGCATCAGCAGTGGGTTATTGCATTCATTTCTACCTCAAACTACACACACACAAACAAGGTTTAAGAAAAAACAACCACAGCATTAATGACTAAGAGAAAATAGCCGAAGCTGGACTTACTGACCTGGAGACAGAGAGAGACAGAGACAGAAAGAGACAGCTGTCTGACTCACTACAGCCTTCCCTCTGGGGCGCGTTTTATATTAAAAATAAATACCAAAGCTCCCAAAAACGCTCAACAGGAGGAATCTCTCCGAGGAAATATATCTATATAAAAAAAACTGCCCGGCTTCAAACACAAAACACAGCGAGACACAGCCAGGGAAAAAGTCAACGTGGCCGTGTAGGTCGGGCTTAAACGCGCCGTGCTGCGCCGTGTCGTGTCGTTTCACGCCGAGCCGAAACACGTGGATCCGCTTCCGAGTGATTATGATGTGAGAGAGAATCACCGCATCAGTAAGACGCCCGATCCGCCAGGTTAATCCTCAGTCTGGAAACAAAAATATTTCGCGAACCGCAATAAAAGTCCCAGACTTGTTTTTTTTTTCCTCCGTCTAGCTGAACTAGCACAGAGAGAGAGAGAGACTAGTGTTACAGCAAGCCCACTCCTATAGCCTGTAACATTACACCCAGACAGGAACAACCCGAAACAATAGATCTGACTCTCAACAACATGGAATACAATTAAAAGTCTTTTCAAGAGTTGAGTGTTTAATCTGCGAGTCAGAAACAGCACCACAGATGAACCCTGCTCTAGACTAGATACAGCTGGAGCTATTATTCAGTTTGGGGAAATATTGAACATATTTTGGATACAGCGGTGTAGTGGTTAGGGCTGTCGTCTCACACCTCCCTGATCCAGGTTCGATTCCTGCCTCTGGGTCTGTGTGCATGCGTTAGCATGTTCTTCCTCTGGGAACTGTCCAGAGACATGCAAGATTTTCAGTCTACAACAGTGTCATCATCATCAATTTTTATGACCTACTGTGAGTGTGTCACAGACGATTCAAACCAACCCAAACAGGAGACCCCATAGCCGAAAACAATGGCGAAAAACAAAACGGGTACGTCGGGACGAGCTCATTGTTGGTCTTTCAGCAGCTCCTGGGAAGGGTTCGACACTGCAGCCCGTCAAGTCATGATGCAAACCTCCCGTTTTATCCAGGCTTAGGACCAGCACTGCATCCAATGGCTGGGGTCTGGGTATCGGCTGGGAATCGAACCCATGGAAAACTTACCACTGAGCCAGCAATGCCCAGTAAATGTGGCTGAGCTCATAGTTACCAAAACCTCAAGGTTTCTTCCCACTGCCATCTCAGGGAGTTTTTCCCTTGCCGCTGTCGCCGTCGCCCACGGTTTGCTCATCAGGGACAATCTTCTAATTATGATTCATACACATTCACATTTCATACAAACTGCCATCATTTTTATGATTGTGTAAAAGTGCTTTGCGACAATAACAAGTGTTAAAAGTGCTATATAAATAAAATTGAATTGACTTGAATTGAAAACCCTGGATCAGACTACAGAGCGTCTACAGCGACCGTGCAAGCGACATCACTACCTAGCATCACATTTCACAATTTTTCCTACTGATTAATCACCTTCACATATCAGCAACGATGCCAAGGCTAGAAACTTTTTCATATGCTGCTGTTTGACAAATAAGCAATGATGCTTTAAGTTAAAATGTCTTGGACCACTTTCACAAACGTTTTTGAAATTAGTTCTCCTTCAAAAAACCTTTCACGTTTCATTGAATTTCTTTCTGCAGACGTTCTGCCAGATTATGTCAAGTACCCTGAAATACCTTCAAGCCATCAAACCATTTTTAGTCTCGAGAATGTACAGCACATTCTAACGTACTACAAATATGTGACATCAGTTTATTGCATATGAGTCTATTTTAGTACACTGTCGAGCAAGAGAAGTGACTCATTACTGAAACAAGACTCATAATTGTTTCCCACAGAGCCGGCCTGAGGGGGCCAATACTGTAGGTCCAAAATGACTTACGTCTTAATATACCCAGCCCTCTCAGGATAGAAATAAAAGTAAACAAACTGTACTTTTCCTTGGCACTGATGTCTTTTGTAGCTTATTCAAGGTGCGTGGGATTTTGCTTCACCTAGTCAAGAGATTCAAGTTTAAAGGTACATCACTGCTCAAATTATGAACCTCGAATTCTATTTAAAGGTCCACTATTTTTAAGATTTACCCTCGTGACACTACAAGTATCTTAGTGAGTTTAGTACCTTTACTTCCAAAGGTCTATTTGAATTTTTTTTTTTCAGTTACTGTGATCTTACCTTGCTGTAGACATCCTGGGTGAATCTGGTTTTTAAATGTATAGGGCGATGTGCTCCGCTGTGTCTCTGAGGAAAGTCAGGTCTGGTGGTGGTAGAACCAGGCTTTGGCGTCTGACCTTCACATGCTCTTATCACACTTGATGTCGTACACCAAGTGTGTGGTGTGTTTTCACAGGGTCCTCTTAGAAGAGCTAGTGGAGTCTTGATCAGGAGACACTTTATAAGAGAAGCATGGTTGGTGTATTTGTATGTGTGTGGATGTGGGTGTGTGTGTGTGTGTGTGTTTTGTGTAGTGCGTTAATTGGTCAGCTTTTAAATCCCCAGGGAAGGAGGAAAGAGGTTAAAAGAGCAACAACAACAAAAGTAAAGTTACATTACAGAAGTATAGGAGCGCACAGATTAGCTCTTAATTTCACAATCTATTATGTCACTGTGAGTATTTGTATTGCTGGTTACACACTAAGTAATGCCCTGACGTCTCTGTATGTGTGTGAGTGTGTGTGTCAGTCACATGATATACTTGCAAAACCGATTCTGTTTTTGTCCTTGTTTGTTGATCCTTACAAAAATTCAAAAAAAAAAAAAAAAGCAAAAAGCAGCATGAATCTGTAGAGGTCCTGCTTATTTAGCGTAAGCTTTCTGTTATTTTAACCCCAAAGTCCTTTCCTGCTATTGTGATCCTTTTTTTGGTTCGTTTTCGTGTATTTCTACGGTGTAACATTGTCCTTTTATACATCCTGAAGTTTGAGAACAAAAAAGGATGAAACATTTCCTGTACTTTTATCATCAATTTTGTGAAGTTACGTTATAGGATCATTTACGCTAATACACATAAATATCCCCACGGTTTGTAGAAATTCAGCCCTGGGGATATTTAAGTCTAAAGTGTCTATACAGTATGAATAGCTGAATCTAAGATTTTTGCTGTCATTAATGCACTGCAAGCAATGACCTTGAATGCTCACTGTAATAAAGTCATTTTTTGTAATTGTATAAACAGATGAACTGTGAGAACGCCACTGTTTTACTCTGATTAGTTAGTATTAATAATAATTACCAAAATAAAAAGAATACCTAAATAAAGCCAATAATTAACTGAGGTTGGGAAAGCATATGCATTGAATAGACAAAGTAAAGAGAGGTTCAGTAGTTCTGCAGGGTGGGAAAATGGAATGTCACATGTGGGGAAAAGTCATTGGATTACATTTCTAATGATACACACAAGGACACAAAGCTGCTTTATTTTTTTCTTGTTATGGCAGGACACATGGCAGTTCGGCACACAGCAGCGGTTAAGCTTCTTTTCACTCACACACTCAACTGGATGTGGGAATATATATATATATATATAGTCCAAATAGCATATATAGGGCTCAGGATTGTGCAGTATAGAGTGATATATCCTCTTTTCGCACAAAATAAGCAACATGAACTGAATTTTACTTCGTTTTAGCCAATTATGCAAACACGACTGAGCAAAAATGTAAAAAAAAATGGGTAACACAGACAAAGAAATAGCATAAATACACATGATTACTTGTTTTTCTGGTTGTTTTCAGAGAGTTCTACAATTTTGTGACGCCATTCCAATATTCCATTAGTGGTAAAATTTACCCCATATAAAGTAATGATAACTTTTCTTCTACCTGACGTAACTAAAAACCCAATTAAACAGTCTGATGGATTTAGTCTCCATGTTAATCGTCATTGACTTATGCTGTTTTGCTGGAACGTACTGTATCTATTACACTTCAGTTTGAAGGGTTAAGAATAAGGCATTTAGGTGCAGCACCACTTTTAAGTAAACTCAATAGAACCCCCAGTCTTAATATGATTAAACTGTACAATATATAAAAAAATATTGACGGCACTCTAAAAACCAACTTTAAGTCCCCAGCTGAGTGAACCTCAGGATTTATATTCAAGGCACTTACAAGTTTACTTCAAAGGATTCCATGAATAAGGTTTGTGTTTAAAGTTTTCCGGGAGCACTTTTCATTAAAACCACGCAGAATTCAAGACCGCAACATTTTTTGTTACCGATGCACGCTCCTTAGACTTACAAGTGAGGCCGAGTACATTCGAGCCGGCTGCTTTTCTTAAACACATAGTGGCTCTTTGGCAGTGCATGGAATTAACCTTTCAATCTTCCTGTCAGAGAAACTTTATTTAAAGTGGGGTAGTGTATATCCAGAGGGACCCTGACTGTACTGCATTGCATTTAAATCATATGACAGTGATGAAGATTACTAGTGATGAACTAGTATTAGGGGTGGAAACCATCCTGAGAACTTTAAGGACTTAAGTTTATCGCTTTATAGGGCACTCACTGGAACACTTGCAAATTACCAATTTTAAGATTTTTTTTCCAAGCCTTTGTTTTTTTTTTTACTTTTTTTTCTTCAAGATATTTCATTTTTATGTTGCAAATCAAAGTCAGTGAAGTTGCCATATGTGATTCTCGTCTGTTGTGGTAAGAATTTTCCCTAATAGTGTATATACTGTATAAAAATATTTACACATTAAATAGTTCAATTTTAAGGCAAAATTATTTAAACATAAAAATGTGCAAAAACACAAACTTTTTTTTTTCTACAAATATGTTGTTTGTTCTTGTGGTACTAATACTAGCACTTGTAAATTACCAAATTAAAAGTTAAATGTATATGATAGTAAGTGTTCAGCAAAAAAATTTACTTAATCAGTGGCGCATTTTATTGTACTTTTAAATAGTGAATTGGATTAAAATGAGAAACACATAAATGAAAATGAGACTTTTAAAAGGGACCCATTCATTTCTCATTCATTCGTTTTCTATGCTGCTTATCCTATACAGGGTCAGGGGGCTTGGAGCCTATCCCAGGAGACTTGGGACACAAGGCAGGGTACATCCTGGGAAGGGTGCCAATACATCACAGGGCACACGCACACACACACACACGCACACACACACATATAGGCCATTTGGGAATGTCAATTAACCTAATTTGCATGTCTTTGGACTGCGGGAGGAAACCTGGAGAACCTGGAGGAAACCCCACACACTCAAATCCAATCAAACCCTCAACCCTGGAGGTCCCACACAGTGCCACCTTGGCGCCTGGGCAAATTTCAGCAAAATAAAGATTTTTTAGTAATTTTTAGACATGCAGACAGATCTGGAGCAGTAACACACACAGTGGGAGTAAAGCTCTGAGTAAAGTAGTAAAATATGTGACCTTTAAGATCTGTAAAGTTCTTTTAAGGCTGGAACCAAAAATGTAAAAGGTATTTTTTTTTCTTGAAAATGTAGTTAAATAAGAGTACAGGATGTCAGTCTGTACAAAAGTCTGTACACAAGTCTGTACCCAGTTGTGAGCGAGAGCAGGAAAATATTTGTCAATGTAGTGTAGCTTATAAATTTCTTGTTCATAGAATTCTGAGAACATTTGGTTCTCTTATGGACACACAGCTGTTTATTCTCACTCCTGTCACATTGGACATGTGAAAATGCTCTTATTTCTCTATTAAACATAGCTGTGATTTCTGCTCAGATGTAGTGCAATTTCACTAAATGTTTGTTACCTCTATTTATGCTTTGTTAATGGCCACGCGTCTTTTTGAGGTTGACTTGATGCAGGCCAATAAGTGATTACTAGTGAAATTCAGACTTTTGGGGGGGCCAGGCACTGTCTTTGGGAGCAGACCTTGTCCCTGGATGCTAAATGTTTGAGAACTCCTTGCCTTGCAGAAACTTATCCAGTGTTAAGTGTTCACACTGCCAAATACGTAGTGCAAAAACCTAGAAAACAAGCAAGTGAACCCTAACCTAGCTTTAACACATGCACGGCCTTTAACAGTGAGAACCACATAATGCTTTGCTTCCTGCCCACTATGTCACAATTTCAACATGTTTGTATGATTCCAGTTTAAGTACAGTTAGCCACACTGCTATTTCTGTTAACATAAAATATTGTGTAAGAGATAAGCCACTGATATTAGTTACAAAATGATTACAAAATACTGTATATGCTCAAAAGTATTAACATCCCTAGTCAAAACGTGATGATCCTATCACAAATAATGTTTTAAAATTTCATCCAGTGATGCACAAATCCAATCCATTTAAAAAAGGGCCAGTCCACTGCCCTGTCTAATGTATGCATGTATCTGTTCTTTTCTTTTCATTTATCTATAGGGCATTTTTACATGAGCAGATTGATGCTATGTAATGTTTGTGTTCAGAAAACAGATGTGTTGCACAAATCTTTCAAATTCATTCCAGTTCACTGTTCAAATGACCTCAAAATAAGACACTGCTCACTTCGTCGAGGACTGTTTCATGCTGGTTTTTACTAATAATCATTTTCATGGTGTATAATATTTTTGATACTTGGTTTCAGGACTTGATCTTGATTCTGGACTTGTTTTGATAGGCAGTTGATCTTCAGGATGCTTTTAGTTGAATTTTTTTGGTTTTCTAACAAATTCTGAGAAACACATGTATGTATTTTGAGATCACATGACACTATGTGCACACGCTAGTCAAATACTTATCTGACTTCCAAAGGCAACTAATTGCACATGACCAAAATTTACACTCACTTCTATACTGCTTTATCCTGTATACTGGGGCCTAGAGCTCATACCATGTGACCTGGGGCAAGAGGTGAGGTACAGGCATACCAATTAGAGTAAACTGCATGTCTTTGGACTGTGGGAGGAAACTGGGGAACCCACCAAGCACAGAGAGAAAGCGTAAACTCTATGCGCACAGACCTGAGGTGGAAATCGAACCCGAAACCTGGAGGTGCAAGGAGACAGTTCTAACCACTACGCCACCGTGTCACCTGATCAAATAAAAAAAAAAAGAGTAAAAAAAAATGTTTAAAGATCCTTCTATATGGATATTGATTTCAATTCCAGTTTAAGTATTAAGAGTTATTTGGTGTGAATTCATGACAGATCCCAATTAAGGCCGTTTTAATTTCGTGCTGTAACAGTATAAAAATCATGGGGTGAATATGTATGGAACATATTCCAACATAAATGTATGGCACTATGTATAATCTGAAATACTACCAGCGCAGATCTGGGATATTTTAAACCCAGACCTATGCATTTCTCCACAAAGCATCTCTACAGTAAACGCAGGACGTGGCGCTTCTCTAGTATTACCATCCATAAGATTCCTTGAAAACCATTTCTTGTGACGGAATTTCACGAGAAGATGGCTAAAAAGTTACAAGCAGTCAGAGTGCAAACTCCATTCCTCTTATTCCATATGTTGAAAATTAAGCTAAGGTCGAAGGAGGCACAAAGCTGACGTTTCTGTAAGAACTTGCACAACGCCCGGAGAGCAGAGAAAAAGAAAAGGTTGGGCGTTTGCGCATTCTTGGGCATCTACAAAGTCACTGTTTTGTGGAAAGATGAGCGTGAGTTGGCTAAACTGTTCTAAAAACCGCAGCAGAGGGAAGAATTAACAAAGGTTCTGGCAAAGTCTGTACGAGTTCATTTCCTTACTTCCACGCAGCTGTTTAGCTTGTAATTACATCCATCCTGAAATTCTGCTCAAGAAAAGGACACGCCCATGGAAGTTATTTCAGCATCAGAGCCAAAACAACAACTTAATCAAGTAAACTGATTAGAAAGGCGGGAATTGGAAATAAAACCAACAAAAGAGTGAGATTTCGAAAGCAGTAATTATTATTCTGCGAGTGATAATACGATACGCTGAGAAAGGTGAGCTGCAGGACTCGGTCTGCTACCTGACGCACATTGTGTGGTCTTGTTATGTCCTCGTGAGGTACACAGGGTGATGGGAACCTGTGCTGCAGATCAACAGAGCTCAAGCCCTGATTAGGGATCTCATAAAGAGAGGCTTATGGCTTGTATCTGGAGACAAATGCGTCAGAGGACGTTTCTCAGGGGAACGGGGAAGGATAAAGTGTCCGCGTTATCGCAGAATTAATTTGATCCACTGTCTATAGGCTTTAAATGCTGGAAATTGTGCATGAGACACATCACAGTATTGCGTCTCAGAGATCTGAAAAGGTAATTAGAAAGATGACCTTCATGATGATTATAATGGCCTTCTAGAGCAGGTATCTTCAACTAGACAAACCTGCTCAGAATAAGTTAAGGAGTAGAATGCAATTATAGATTATAAATTACATGTGGAAGGAACAATATGTTTTGGAATAATAAATGTTTTTATATGTGAACATTCCACCAACACACACAACAAACTCTGACTACTATTATTATTATTATTATTATTATTATTAATATAGTAACGTGAAGGCTCGTGTATCATTTGCTTGAATCAAATGTTTGGATTTAAACGATCTAATTTAGGTAAATAACTAAACAGGATAATAACCATAAGAACTCTTATAATAGATACACCCTTACAGCCTAATAACTTTAATACTAATGAATATATATTTTCCTGATATATCAGGAAAATAAAAAATACATAAATTCATAGTTACGTTATATATTGATATATACAATAACATTATGATAATAGAATAATATTGAATTTGCTACCATTAAATGATGCTATAAAGTGTCTACGTATAAGTATAAGATGAAGTATGAAGTTACAGATGCAGGGAACCCAAAAAGTAATGTCTCCATATGAGGACGCAGGGTCCCAGGAGGTTATAATAATATAATATACATCATATAATTCTTCTTTTCCTAAAGTGTGTATATTTTTTTCTGACACACACACACACACACATATACAAGTATTGCTAAATGTAAAAACCACATTTGACCTGACATGCTTCACTGACCCATGGATGACTGTTAACCTCATACTGAAAACCACTGAAATAGAAAATGTTCTGTGAGATTCTGAGTTTACATCTCTCTCCTGACACTTAACATGTGCTATTAGGGTTCATGTTCTTTAAAAAAAAATGCTTGAGTATTGAAAACATGCTTCAATGCAATTAACAAAAGGTCAAGACCTCTCTGAATGGTGATGACGATGACGAAGAACGGAGCTAACAGTTAACCCGAGCTTAGTGATTTTTAACTCTTTGTCAGGGAACAGAGTCGCTGCTGATGGTTTCAACAACAAAAAAGTCTTACCCCAGCACTTATTGATGTATTTAATACTTTGTTTCTATTCAGTCTTTTGGTGCACAAGGAGGACACTGCAGTCACTTAGATATGCACCTTTATAAGGAACCCGTGACCTGCAATGGTTTTGACTGACGTCTTTTTTTCATTTGAAGGGGATGTATTATGGAAAACCCCCCTTTTCATATTAAACGGGTCTCCAGTCTTTCTTGCTTTATGGCATTTTACTATTTTTGTGTTAGCTAGTGTTTAAACAAACCAATTAGACTTTATTCCTAATGTGACCTCATATAAGAAGAGCCCCTCCTCCAGCTTGTTGCTCAGCTCTGCTGGTCTCTATTAGGGGCGGGGCTTGGCAGTTGCTCATTTACATCTAAAAAAGTGAAATACATGGAAATATGGAAAAACACATCATCATAAGTATTTAAGCTAAATTGGGACATTGAGACCCATGTTCATTTGTTAAAGACGTAGTAAAATACGGGACGCTCAGGTCATTACTCAGAACTGCTGAACAGCCTCGCTTTAGTTCTTTAGTTTTTCCATTTATACAAATACCTCAGCCATCGTCATGGAGCTCGTCATCTAGTATCTCCAGTTGCGTCTGTGCTTTAACTTTACAATGAATTATAAACTTTTTTTTTTTTAAGTCTAACAAATAAACTGCCTGCACTCATAAAAAAAAGTCACCACTTTGGACGGGTGAAATTATGGGCCAGCAGCAGATAGCAAAAAAACAATTATGGAGATTTTAAATGACTGGAATTGGGTTAAGAGCTGTCGAAAACCTGTAAGGACTGTGATGAATCTTAGAAAGAAATTTAGTCAGAAAAAACTGCGCATGAATAGAGATCACTTAAACATGCATGGTGAAAAAAGTAAGAGTACCACAATAAGCGTAAAAAGATTTCCACCTGTGATGAGAACTCATTAGGATTGGGACTAAACAGCAGTGAACATAAGAAACCATAAGACCATAAGTAAGACTAATCAAGAATAAAAAAGCACTTAAATATGCTGGGGAGCAATAAAAGCAAAAAAAGGTCATGAGGTCTCAGATTTCAGACTGACCCTATTCCAGAGTGATGTGCGGGAAGTGCATGAAGCGATGCACCCATCATACATAGTGGCCACTGTACAAGCCTCTGGAGGCAGTGTTATGATGTGAGGTTGCTTCGGCAACATTATTTGCCAATAAAATAAGGTCAGCTGATGTGAAAGTACTGAATGACCAGGATATCACATCATTGGAGTTTTTTTCTTTCCAGATGTCACAGGCCTATTTCAGGACACAAATGTTTTAAAGTTTGGTTCTGGGAGCATAAGGAATCGTTTTCACACACCACACTGAGTGCTATAATCTAATCAAAGCTGAAATCGCTTTTTTTTTTTTTTTTACCAAGCTATGTATTTACTGTCTCAAAATTCACTTCTAATGATCATGACGTAATTATACAAACTACTGCACTGTCTCTGTGCTACTGTACTGTATACTGCACTGCTTTACCCACTATGCATCTTTCCAACCCCAGCACGCAACTCTGTATATTCCATCTATATTTATTCTGTATATACAGTATTATATAAACATCCATGTAAAGTATCTACTGTACATATGTATGGTATATTCTGTTTATGCTATTTTCTTAACAAGTCTTTACCACTGCACCATTGTTTATACAGACATGTATACTACCACATATATTCCGTTTATTATATCTACTGCAGCTTGTGTACATAAGTCACCCATACCCATGGTACATACAACCCCCATAACCTTATTTCTATTGATTGTTAATAAATGCCACTTATGCACTTCTGGTTAGATGGCTTTGTACATGTACTTTACACAATAAAGTTAAATATAATTTAATTGCTCATTAATATGACACTGAACATCAATGGAAAAGAGTTAAAGAGAAAAGAATCTTCTGCATTTATAAATATAACCAAAAATGGTCTCCTGTTATACGTCCTCGTAACTACATTCAGGATGACGTCATAGTCATCTCATGAGAATGACAAATATACAGAAACAAGCAAAAAAAAACAAGTAGAATCATCACACACAAATCACAAACATTTCAATCTATAAATATTTTATGTGCTTCAGGGTGGAGATTTCCTATAAAATATCCTTTATTATAAATAATACCGGACGGATGTCTAGAAATAGTGAAATCGTTCTGTGCGACACACCGCAAGAGAGGATGAGCTATTCTGCTACAGCTGAAAAAAGTGTGAAGTAAAGATTTAACTTTTTTACTACAACTCCGCAACAGTTAATCAGGTCACAGAACGCCCATCAGCCAGACGCGGGTTTGAGCTTAAACGTTTTATAAACATGTGATGGGTAAAACTCAAGTGTGGTTAAAGTGTAAAAGGAGAAACCAATCGTTAACTGTTGCGTAACAGCTGCGAAGTCAGAATAGATTTTAATGTTTGTAACCGCTGTCAGTTACCCTTTTAAATAAAAGTTCATCTGTCCGTAAAGCACACTCGATAGGTATAAGAGAAAATAGATTTTTTTTTTTTAAATCAACACAAAACATATGCATTGGATCGTTTATCGTCTGTCATGTGAAACTTTGGAGAGAAAAATAAATAAATCAAGAAAGTCAACACCATGTACGAATGACGATGATGCATTTTCCAAACGTGACATGCTATCACATTCCCTCCATCAGCACTTCTTGAGTCACTGTCTTTCCTGATTTGGATATTCCAGAGGAAGTGTAAACAAACAACACGTACATACGTCTTTATTCTTAAATTAACAGCACAGAGCTTAAAATATTCACTAATACAGTACGAATCCAGTGGAAATTTAGTATACTATGTCTCCTGAGCTTAGGACGAGGAGGAGGAGGAGAAGGATGATGATGAATGATCTGGTGCACAATCTCAATCTGGTGCTTCCTCCTGGCTCAATCATTTAATTTAAGGTGTTCATGATTCCAGAGTAGGAGTGTTTAGTGTGTAATCACTGCTCGGCTGATTGCTCCACATTCACACTCTGTTTTTGTTCCTCTCTCCTCTTTCTCAGCTCCTTCAGTCCTTCCTCCAACTGCTCAACAGCCTCAGCATCTCCAGCCGCCTGCGCCAGGACCAAAGCCTCCTCGTATATCTTGGCAGATTCCTCAAACTCACCTGGGAGAACAATGAAACACTTCTTACCAAAGGGATTTCAACAAGGGTCAAGAATACATAGCAGGAAAAAAAAGAAAACAAAAGAAACGCGATCTGTAACACCAAACAGTTTGCTTATCAGGAAACACTTCATATTACTGGTTCTCTGACGTTATTTAGCAGTACAATGTTAATAAAAAAAAATGATGTATAAAGTGTGTAGTGTCAAACTCACTTCGATAGCTACTGTACATTTGCATGCTACATACTGTAGAAACATATTTTAGGGGACTGTTCATTTCCCAGTGCTTCTTTTCTATAGTTATCTGGATCATCAAAAACAGAGCCTTTTGTATTGGTGCCATGCATGAAGAAAGTAAATGCATATGGCCTTGATGGTTTTCGTCCTTGAGGCAGGTTTGACTTGGTCTTGACTCAATCATTGCAGGTCTTAGTCTTGTCTTGAAATTGACAATAGTGGGCTTGACTACAGGCCTAATTATTATTATTATTATTATTATTAGTCATAGTGGTAGTAGTAGTATTACAGCACTGTAAAAATCTTGGGCCATCTCTAATTTCTTCATATTCTGTTTCCAAAGAGCAAGACTTTCTTGTATTTTTAATCCTTTTTAAGAAATAATTCTCCTGGCTTCTTAGAAGACTTTTTTTTTTTTGCCTGACCAGTTTCAAAGGAATGCTTTTTGTTTGTTAAGCCACACCGTGACCTGTAAATCATTCAAGCAAAAAAAACAAAAAAAAAAACAAACTAACATATAATTTAAGGTCTGAACCAGTGAGAAACAGGTGCAGATGATGATAGATGATCCGGCAGGTGATTAGTAAAGTAAACTGGTGATGCTGAGTGGTTGGAACACACGAGAGGGGAAATGAGGCTGCTGCTGACGTTGTTACATAAACAGTTCTTTAAATTCTATCTTTAGGCACTTAGCAGCCTGTCACAGTAAAACATTTGCTTCCATTTCTTTCATTTCATTCACTCAATAAGATAAAGATAAGACAGTTGGGTGGCTTAAAACAAAGAAGTAATAAGCATGTCTGAATGTGAATCCATAATCTAAACTTCTAAATCATGCGTAGTCATATTAGTGGACTGTTCATTTCCCAGTGCTACTTTTTTATAGTTATCTGGATCATCTCATTTCATTGGTGGTGTTAAACTGCATCTTACCTTTGTGCATTAAAATGCCTGCCATGTTTCCCAGCAGCACATGTTGGTCAGGGTGGCCTGCTGTCTGGCCCAGCTCTACAGCCTTCTTGACATAAGCCAGTGCCTCATCATGCTTCCCCTGTAAGTCCAACACTGTGGCTAGGTCGCTCATCAAGACCAGCGTCTAGGACAGAAACACGTTTAGAAAAAAAACCCCAGAACCTTTCATTTGTCACATATACTTAACAACACCGTAAAGTTCTTTTCTTTGACTACAGCATGATTGGATCAGAACAGCAGCGTCAGCCTTGAGATGGTGAAGAGCCAAAGGTGGAGGCTTGGCAGTACTAAAGCTTGAACCGTGACCTTCTGATCTATAACCCAGCTAGTTAACCATTTGGGTCCCTACAACTAATTTAGGCTTAATATTCACATAAAGGGAATTCAATACTGTACTGTTTTATAATAACTTATATAATAACTTGTAAAGTTTTTAGTTGAAGGGTTAGTTAGTAGTTTTTTCCATGTCTGTTTTATATCAAAATTGAGGTGAAAATAGATATAAATAATGTTTTGTGAAAAATTTTTATTCCAAACTTCAGCTGCAACTCTCATGAAGCTTTTTCAGTCGCACTTGGCTAAATCCACAAATGTAACTTTTCACTTTTGTAACTCTTTCAGCTGTATAGCTACCCGAACTACCCAGTAATTCTTTACACACACACAAAAAAAAAAAACCACAAAACTTTTGGCTCCTACTTCTGCTCCTGGGTGTGTGTGTACATTTACACATAATAAACTGAATAAGGTTAATCTTCAAGTGATTGTCTTTGAATTTCATGAATTGTGACGAGTTACAGTATTAGATTCTGCTCTTAAATTCTAATTAGCCAATAATGAACTAAAAACACGTATACAGTTGGTGTAAAAGTTAATGTCCACCTTTTCAATTATATTTTTGTGCAAAAACATTAAAATCTTCTGATTATGGCAGGTAGTCTCAGTTTATTATTTAACACAAAATGCACAATACTAAGTACCCACTTACTGCTTCCACATGATTTTAAAGGGCAAGTTGTAGCCAGGTGTTGCTAATCATTAGCCGTTAATTAATTGATTATCAGCAAGTGAATGGCTCTCTATAAAAGCAGAAGTTTTGGCAGTTTGCTAGTCTGGAGCATTCAGGTGTCTTTCCATTTCCAAGCAACTTGGAGTTTAATATTCTACAGTGAGAAACAATATTTACAAGTGGAAAGCATTCAAGTCAGTTGCCAATCTTCCCAAGAGAGGACCACAAGGTCACTGTGAAATGCTCCTCACAAAAATAAATAAATAAATAAATAAATAAACCCATGAGCTACATCTCAGACCCTGCAAGCCCCAGTGAGCATGTTAAAGTCCATGACAGCACAATTAGAAGAAGAATGAACAAGTACAGGTTTGTTTAATAAATGTTGCCAGGAGAAAGCCTCTTCGGTCTAAAAAGAACACGAACACATGACTGAAATTCGCAAAACTGCATCTGAACAAACTACAAGACTTTCGGAAGAATGTCCTATGGACAGATGAGACCGAAGTGGAGTTGTTTGGACGTAATGTCCAGTACCATGTTTAACAAAACCCAAACAGTATTTCAGCAGAAACACCTCGTACCCACTGACTTGGGCAGCCGCAGGACCTGGGCACCTTGCAGGCATTGAGTCGACCATGAACTCCTCAGTATACCAGAGTATTGTAGAGGCAAATGTAGGGTTATCTGTCCGACAGCTAAAGCTCGGTCAGAATTCAGCCATGATCTGAAGCACACCATTGTATTTGCCCAATACTAAGAGCTACTACGATCATTTGATTTTTATTGTGGTCACACAAAAACATATAATAAAAAAACAAAGGACACAAATTTTTACCCATGACCGTATACATCACAAATATCTTTTAGACCTGTGGTTTCGTACAGGCCTAAAAAGCATTAAAGGAAATACTACACGTACAGAAAGAAAGCAAGTCAACAAACAGTCAAGATAAAATCTTGGCATATATAAAAGGATGATGCACCGGTTTGTAAAGATGGAAGCTATAAACTGAGGCTGTACAAATGGCAGAATTAATAGAGTTAGCATATGATGCCCTCAGGAGACAAAACATATTTAGAGACTTTTTTTTAGAACAATAGAAGCTGTCTTATAAGTCAGTTCTGTTTGCCATGGCATCTGGTCGTGGTTTGGCCTCCTCTAGTAGCAGAGAAACTCAATTATCAGCAATACTTTACTTAAATTGCACACTGGCTGGACGAATTTGGATTCATCTCTGTAAATTCTATCCATGCTTTGCCCTTTTTTAGGTGTGTGACTGATGGATACAGTGCTGAATATACATATTTTATTTTCAAAGGAGTGAGTCCAAAGTACTTCTTTGTAGTGCCTCAGAGAAATTCCTCCATTTATCTCCGTTCAGTAGTCATTTAGCCCTTTTTTTTTTTTTTTTTTAAGCTTCGTTGCCGTTAACAAATGCTAAATCAGCTGTGGCATGCACACATCCGATGATTGTGGCGTGTTGACAATTTATTAACATGCACATATGCACAAGTACAACCAAAATCTGCATTTACTGCATTTTCCAAAACTGGTGTAAAATTTTACACACAACTTGACTCAAAGATTAATAAATGAGGTGATGCCACTGATGCCAATCAACCACAGCAGTGATCATATAATAATAATAATAATAATAATAATAATAATAATAATAATACTTTGAAAAACAATATGTCACTTTTTCAGTTTTATTTATGCTGCATTCATGTTGAAGTTCATGGTTTATGTGTTGAGTAATGTCAGTTACAAGAATCTTAATAATAAATATAAACCACTACCATATTTATTAACGTTGTATGCGTGTCCTCCCTGAGGCTGCGTTGAGACAAACTCGTCCAGGCTCCTTAAAAGATCTGGCTGCTTTTCCCACACAGCTTTAGTTAAGATCAGGTAGGGGGTCAAGTTAATACTATAAGTGCCAAGTCAGGCTTCTACTCCAAGTAGGGTTTAATCGTATTTGTAGTGTTTGTTGGTTATTATTGTAATGAAAGCAAGGTTTTATCTCCTGGCCTGTTCCTTTCACACCAGGGTAAACAACTGCCCCAGATGTTGATCATGTTCTTTGACTTCATTTCTTTATTACCTTTAAAATAATATCCACAACTTTCTTTATGAAAGTTAAATGGTACGGCCTAAAAGTCTAGTATAGTGGCATTTCGGAAATGTCTGAATTAACAATAAAATATTAACATCTACAGTTCATCAGTGATGGGTTGGGCTGCAATATCATGGCATTCCCTAGAACCAATACTTGTGCCACTGCCAAGGACCACTGAACTATTCTGGAGGACCATGTGCACCCAATGGTTCAAACATTGTGTCCTGAAGGCGGTGCTTCAGAATGTATCAGGATAATAATGCACCAATACACACAGCAAGACTGGTGACGGAGTGGTTTGATGAACATGAAAGTGAAGTTGAACATCTCCTATGGCCTGCACAGTCACCAGATCTAAATATTATTGAGCCACTTTGGGGTGTTTTGAAGGAGCAAATCAGGAAATGTTTCCCTCCACCAGCATCACGTCCTGTAGTGACCCGGCCACTATTCTTCAAGAAGAATGCCTCAAAATCCCTCTGGCCACTGTGCAGGACATCTGTCATAATCAAGTTGAATTAATGTTGTATTGGCTGCAAAAGGAGGCCCTACACCATATTAATGAATTATTGTGGTCTAAAACCAGGCATTTCAGTTTCATTGTCCAACCCCTGTATATGCCATGTCAATCCATGTACCATTAACACTGATTCATGATGTCAGAGCCTAACGATGTCCTGTGCACAGACCTGTAAGCTATATTAAATTTATTAGGAAATTTTCACAAAAGCGGATACTTTCAATGTGTGCGTCTTGGCAAACGTGATATATTTGGCCGCACGCTTTCCTCAGTGGAAGTCTTCAGACTGTGAAACGGACAGGGAATTAGGTTGCTGTAAAGTGTTGTACCTGAGGATGGGCTTCTCCTTGCTCCTCCTGGCAGATCTGCAGAGCCTGGCGGTAATCCCTGCATGCTCCCGTCAGGCGCCGGGAGGACGCCAGGTACCGAGCACGGGCATCCAGACTGAGGCCAAGCAGCAGCCGAGTGTCCTTCCGTTCCTCATCTGCTAGGAACGAATGAAATGCTGAGTGAGAGAACTTTTAAAATCTTCATTAACACCAAATAATACTGCTGAAAAACACACAATGCGACAGACCATCTACTTTACACGGATCCAACAATGATGACCCTATTATATTTGTATCAGATTTTTGCCTCTTGAAGCGGCTCCTAGGATGATGTACATAAAATAAACAATCAAATGATTTAGCTACGAAATTCACGTTCAGAAACCATGTGAGCAAGTCAACCTTGGGAGCTGTCACATGACTACGTGAGTGTGTAATGTCTTTGACGTGCAGATTGCACAGTGATAACCTGGAAGCAATACACTTCCTGAGATCCAGTGCAGGACTAAAGAAGATAAAAACTGGATCTCAGAAAGTCTTCTCCTTGCTCCTCCTGGCAGATCTAGCACATTAAAGACACCAAACATCGTATAATAAACTGACACCATTTGGGAAACATTTCGTTTTTTAGCCAATTGCTTCAAAAGCTCAAGTCGCCCACATGGAAATATGCTCACTCTGAAGTGAGAAGGAGGCGTGAAGAAAGTGATTCAAACCAAACTGAAACATTTAATCTGCATCTGATAAACCGACATACCACGGTATTCTCACATCTTTACCACTGTGGATTCACGTCACATTACCACATCGGACTTCATCAATGAAAATTGTGAAAACGTAAATGACAGGAAATTCCTCAGGAGTTGTGGGCAAAATGCCTTACATAAAATTATACAGCCACCTGGGCTGCTACTGGCTCATCTGCATGAGGAAAATCTTTGAAGCTAACATTTTTCTGTACCCTAATAAAATAGGGATGTGAGATACAGAGTGATGCATATTGTGGGATGATAGAAAAATGTCAACTGATATTTATGTGCATCATCTACATCACCTACGTCGCAAAAGCTGCCTCTTGGCAAGCCGATTTATGTCACAGTTAAGAACTACTTGTGGCGTACAACAACACAAACAAATACAAGTAAGGAGAAGCATGACACAGAACAAAACTCCACACAATACTCTGACATGAACCGGATGTCACAGATGAGGAACTTGTACCTATAAAGGCAGGCATTTTGACCGTTTGGACAGGGTACTGGTTCAACAAACAAGAGACCGGTCAGAAAAAATCTACTGTAATGTATGTCACAAACCGGTCTGAATACATGCAGTTATTTTGTAAAGTGTAATTATGAGGGGTGTTCAATTCAAACCGGGACTTTTGATTACGCAGAATAACAGGACGCGGGTATGAGAGTAAAAACTCCCCTTAGGGGAAGGACAGAAAGATATTTTCAAGAAGAGTGTTTTTTTGTTTTGAAAAAAAAAAAAAAAGAATTTCTGGAAGTGTTTAAACATTTAGACAACATATGATCTGTATTCTTTATCTCAATTCTGTTTCCTAAATCTGTCTCTACATTTTTGTTTACCTTCTGTGGTACTTTAGAAAAAATTTACAACTTAAAATTAGAACTGGAAACAGGGCTTTTAATTAAAATATTGCTGTTTACATTAGTGGATCACACACATACAGTATATATAAATATAATGGGAATTCAAGTCAAACCCGGACTTTTGATTGTGTAACAACAGAACATAGTTATGAGAGTAAAAACTGCCTTTATTTCTCTATATAATCCGCTGCTACACTAATGCACTTATCCCAGTGTTTCATTACTGCTCAGTAAGTTCTCAGAATGCTAAAGCCATGTCACAAAACACTGGCCTCCCAGGAACTCTCTAATGGCCCAAACATGTGGAATTGTGTTCAGGACTGTATGGGGATCTGGCAATAACTCCTCGTTCCTGTAATGTACCAGTGTAGTATGGTGAGAGTATAAGTATAAAGTTGTGTGCATTGACCTGCAAAAACAAAATTGCAAGGGCGCCCTGGAAGTTCAGACAATACACAGACAATGTACTTCATGTTATTTTAGCAGCCTTGTTTCTGATCAAGGAGACAAATGCAGGATTTTAGACAGCCTTTTTTTTTACTGTTTGTTGAAACCAGGTTGTTGTTTTTTTCTATTTAAGGAAAGGGAGTTCATGGGAGGCCAGTGTTTCAGACATGAAGAGGGCAGTCCGATCATGAATCTACTAAGAAAACTTTCTACCTTGATGGTATGCAAGCACTAGTGGAATGCTGGGATAAGTGCATTACTGTACCAGGAGATTATATAGAGAAATAAAGGGAGTTTTTACTCTTATAACTTTGTTCTCTTATTCTGTACAATAAAAAAAAAAAAAGTCCCGGTTTGTCTTGAATGCCCCTCGTGCTATTTGGGATGTTTTTGCAGGTCTTGCGTACTCTGCGTGCGCTAATATTATTACAGTCTCTAATGTTTAGACCAAATACAACAGATAAATAATTTTAATCCTTTTAAATAGGGTGACAACGCTGCCATTGAAATGTCCCTGAAGTTGGCCAGCATCTACGCAACTCAAAACAAGTCATTACTCATCTTTTTGTCTAATGATGATGTGTATAAAACACAAAACGGTGGATTATTGTAAATCCTAGAGATTAAGAGAAAATGATTTTTTTTTTCATTGCAGGATAACGTCTGGAATAAAATACATGCACGTCACCAGCTGTAAATTAACACGGGATGAACGGGAGTTTTCATCAACAGCTTTATTTCTGCTTTATTTCTCCTGGATGTTTGCGTAAGACATGGATAAGTGCATTAGTGTAGACGGAGATTATATAAAGAAATAATGGTAGTTTTTCCTCATGTAACTGTGATCGGTCATTATGAACAATCAAAAGTCCCAGTTTGACTTAAACGCCCCTTGAACAAATATAAATTTTAAGCAAAACCTAATATGTGAAATTATCTATAACGTGAATACGAGATGTATTTCTTTTATGGTGATATAAAGACTTTTCTCTTATCTCCCAGCCCTACAAGGAAGCCTGTAATACCTGATATAGCATCTGGTGAAAGATCCTTCTGCTTCTCGATTTTGGCCTCCAGTGACTCAGTGCAAAACTCGAAACCATGCTCTGCCAACTCATTCCTGTTTAAAAAAAACAAAAAAAAAAAAAAAAAAACAGTAGAGATAATTGTTAAAGAAAACCTGCTTTGAAAACATGACCATGTGTAGATCTTGTAAATGTAACACCGCACCAAAGTTGACATGTTTCTTGTTCTGTAACACTATGTCCTAAATTATTCTATTCCGTTTTTATACAGCAACTTTTCTATGCAATGATTACGAAGGCCGCGCCTACCTTTTGCATTTGGATAAAATCACTACTGTCTAAAGCAGCTTTAAAAATGTCCTTGACATAACACTTTGTGATAAAGACCATCATTATCCTCACTTGGGATGTTAAAAGTAATTAGTAGTCAATTAATTGCTGTTAAAATGTATTAACATACTCTTGTTTTGCATCAAGGTCGTATAGCAGTGTGAGTGGTTAACACGGTGGCCTCACACCTCCATAAGGTGTCAAGGGTTTGGTGGGTTTCGTCCGGGTACTTCGGTTTTCTCACACAGTCCAAAGACATGCAGATTGGGCTAATTTTGTGTGTGTGTGCGTGTGTGCTCTGCGATGGATTGGCACTCTGTCCAGAGTGTACCATGCCTAGTATGTACAGCATATTGTAAAGTGATACAGGGTAGAGAATGAGTAAGTGAGTAATTCATAATTCTATATATTTCACATCTTTATTGACCTGTACACCACAAGAGGGCGCACTGGCAGTTCAGCCAATGCACAATACTTGTTATTTTAGCAGCCTGGTTTTTGATCAAGGAATTATTATTATTATACAATTATATGGGCTTTATTCATTTATTTTAGATAATCGACTTGTTGCCATTGTGCTGAACTAATTCCATTTTTTTGGCTCTATTTAGCTCTAGGATTTTTGAAAACTTGGTTTAGGTCACTGAAAATGTATTTTTCAGAAAACTCCTTTTTTTTAAAAAATTAGAAGTTTTTAGAAAGTTCTCAGAGGTGACGTGGACAGAAAAGTAGTCGCTTATGGTTGATAAGAACATCATCCACACACACTGTATCTCCTCTATATCTGATGTCACAGTGTGGTAAACTCAGTGCAGTTTTGCCAACTTAGCAACCTTGCCACTAGATTCAATGACTTTTAAGAGCGACTAGTGACAAACCTAGTGACATCTTTTTTGGACGGAGCTTATTACATTCTCGAGAGAAAAGTTGCCACGACGACCTGTGAGGGTGCAGTCTTACTCGCGTGATGTAAGAATCTTCTGCACTCCCCATGACCAATTACAAATCTGTTTGCTTAGGGAACTTTTTCTTTCTTTATATTCACCGCATTTAATTTAACAAATAATTATTTTGGTAAATCTAACATAACTGAATATAAAAGATACATTTAAAATAATGTTATGTAATAAGTATTTAACCTTCTATCTATCTAGAAAAAAGCAACATTACTGCTGGTTTAGAGACATTTCTTCTGCATTTTAAACACTGGAGATTGAAGAAGAGCTAAAAGCAACTGCCCCCAGCATCAGCCGCATATAGGCAGAAATGACCTGACGTGGTAATCAATATCCGAATCAGCTATTGAAGGCATTTAGTGACATCAAGCGACTTTTCCAGTGAATAAACACTGACACAGAGTGAGGACTTTATTTCAGGCTTCTTATTGACCAGCATTTTTGGCTTTTCAGGTAGGGATATAATCACCGCCTGCTGGTTTAACATCCTCTTGACTTGTTTTTTCTGCTTTCATTTGGACTTCCCTTAGGGAAAAACACATTGTACACATGTCCAGGCCTTTAACTTAACTTAAGAGATAATTAATGTGTTCAACTATAGATTAATGCAAGTTAATACATGAGAAATGTGTGAAATTTGCAACCTTAATCCTAGGACTCTACAGTGATGGTGTGGATGAGAATGCCTCCACCTCCAGACTACAACTTCCTGAACATAAATATGTATGATAAGCATTAAAAGTATTATTTTTTTATATTTCAGACATGTAATCTTAAACAGTTTGGATCAATTTGGATCTTATCAGCAGTAGTGCAGACATTTTCCTACAAATCTTACATTTATATTGTTGCGCAGCTGTGGAGGAGAGGTGGTGCAGGTTGGTGGGCTGAGGATTATATCGCTGCTTTTTGCAAAAGATGCGTCTCGATGGCATAATCAGTCTATGACCTGCAGCGCTGTTATGAAGCAGCCATTAAAATCAGGACCTCTAATTCTGCGGCCATGGTTCTCAGCAGAAAATTGATGGATTGTCTACTCTGCACGTAGGGAACGATTTATTTACCCAAGTGAAGAAGTTCAAGTATCTCAAGGGCACACTAGAGCGTGAGGTTTGCTAGAGAATCAAGGCGGTATTACATTAGCCAAAAGTCAAAGCTCTTGATATACCGATTGATCCTTAATCCTATAAATCACCTTTGGGCATGATCGAAAGGACAATATTGTGGATAAAAGTAACCGAAATGGGTTTCCTCAGGCGGGTAGCTGACTTCTGCATTAGAAATAGGATGAGAAGCTCAGTCATCCCTCAAGAGGCTGTTCTTTGCATGTTGCATATTATCCAGTATCATTATTGTAATGTTTTGTAAATAAATTCACAATCCTCTAATGTGATCCTATTAGCCGTTTTTTTTTTATTTATTTTTTAATTATACATCATCATTAGACAAAAAAGATAAATACTGACTTGTTTTGAGTGGCGTAGATGCTGGCCAACTTCAGGGACATTTCGATGACAGCATTATCATCCTATTTAAAAGGATTCAAATTATTTATCCGTTGTATCTGTTGTATTTGCTTTAAACATTAGAGACTGTAATAATGTCAGCGCATGCAGAATTATGCAAGACCTGCATTCTAAAAAAACATTCTAAATAGCATGAGGGGCGTTCAAGTCAAACCAGGACTTTGTTTAATTGTACAGAACACAGTTACAGAGTACAAAACACAGAGTAAAAACTCCCTTTATTTCTCTATATAATCTGGGAGTAGAAAGATTTCTCAGTACGCCAGAGACATGACTTTCACATTTAAAACGCTGGCCTCCCAGGAACTCCTTTAATGGACCGAACATGTGGAAATGGCTTGGCCAGGATTGTATGGGGGATGTGGCAATAATTCCCATTTCCTGTAATCTAAAAGTCAAGTTCGTGAATTACTGTGCGTATAGTTTCTACAGAGAGATGCATCTCTTCTTTTTTATATATATATAAAAGGAACAATTGCAGACAATTATCAGTGAATGTCAATCAGTTTTAGGCCTTCACTTTTGAAAAGTCATAAAAAGTCCCAGTTTGACTTAAACGCCCCTTGTAAATACTCATGCTCTCATCTACATATTAAAATGGATGTTTTTAAGAAAACAGAGACTAGCACGCTTGTGGTGTCTCACCTGTGGTGTTCCTCCAGACAGCATGAAACTCATTGCAGCTTTAAACAGTTTCTCAGCCTACAGAATAGAACAAGAGGACAAGGGTCATAGACCTACTCCTGCCTAGAGGTTAAAAGGGCGTAGATAAAGGGGAAAAGCCCAGCTCGCTCTTACTCACATTATCCAGCTCACCTTGAACAAAGGCCAGGTTGGCCATCTGTAGAGAAAGAAAGATAACGTTACTACAATGTCTGGTACATTTTGACTGTAGGTTAGACGTTAGAAGTCCAGAATGTGAGAGTAAACTGAGTGCAGGAGGAGATCTACCAGGCTGTAGGTATAGATGATGGCGTCCTTGTTGTGACTCTGATGGGCGAGTCGAATAGCTTTATGCAAGAAGCTGTTCGCCGCATCCAGCTCCCCGAGCATCATGTTGTACTGTGAATAACATAAACGCATCATTTTTAAAACTTTACTGGTATCTAATACATTGTATGAGGGTGAGTCAAAAACTATCTGCACTCCGGTTATAATTAGGCACTTTTTTTTCAGTCACTGCTGGACAGGTGTAAACATGTTACATCAGTTCATTTGTAGCTGCAGTGTGAGCAAAAATGGATGGCACACAAAGGATTTGCACGAAAGAAGAGCATTGTGCAGTGATTTTATTTTTTCTTGTTTTTTTTTTTTGAGGATCTGAGGGTGTACGTGGTGCCGGGACAACTCATGGAAAAGCATAAACGAAATTTGGATCGATACTCTAAGGAAGGTGAAAGTTTCTTAAAAAGAATCCTTACTGGTGATAAGACACGGATTCATCCCTACGAGCCTGAAAGTAAACGGATGAGTGCGGCTCATGAGAATCACCGACTAAAAAAAGGTTAAAAAATTTACAATCAGCTGGAAAATTAATGCTTACAGTTTTCTGGGATTCTCGAGGGACAGTATTGGAACATTATTAGAAAAAAGGTTGAACAATTACCAGAGCTCATTACAGTGAGATAAACGTCAGATTAAACACAGAAGACTAATCCTGACTTCAGATTAATCTTGCATGACTATTGTAGGATTACAAAGTTATAAAATGTTAAATCTAGCTTCCAACATAATAGTATATAACGGAACAAGTTATGTACATTGGGTTTTACATTTAGGGTAAAATTGGTGACATTCTAAGAAGATCAAGTCTGGTACCCCAGGTGTCAGAGACATTAACCTTTTGTCTTTATGTACTTCCTGACCACTGGGTAGGGTCCCAAAGTCAATGTGAATGCTAATCTCAAGGCCAGGCTATGCCTTTGTCTCTATGAGAATGTAAAGGTTTGGGTGATACTGTCAGGCTCATTAGATTAGCACCTATGCATTTGAAAGCCACTGTTATGCTGATGAGATCAGGGCTGGGGAACTTCCGTTACCCTCCCTCTTGTAAAGTATAAACTCTCCAGAGCTGAGTTTTCAGTCAGACTTGGATAACTACAGCGACGCTCGGCAAGTTCTCAATAAAGAGTAACTTCTGCTTGAATGATATTCCAACGTCTCCTGGTCTCTGAAAAAGTTCCCAACACTCTGCACGTCCGCACACTTTTACCCACATTGTGGACACTCAACAAAAACTTTAAAGTTTAAACCATCCTTCCTATAGTCCTGGTCTTAATCCATCAGACTTTCAATTGTTTGGTCCCCAGAAAGCAGCCATACAAGGACGAAGATTCACTTCTGATGAAGTGAAGACAGTGGTGCATTCGTGGCTCACAGCTCAGCCTAAAACATTCTTTAATGAGGGAATATGAAAAGTTGTTGACAGATGGACATAATGTACTAAAAAGCAAGGAGACTATGTCGGAAAATTATGTATTCGTCTTTTCCAAAAGTTAATTAAAAGAAATTTAATTTTTGACCTCACCACATACAAGTATAGCAACATACTGTTGCATAAATATTTTCCTCGTTATATACTGTACAGTTTAGCAGGACATCATAATTTCTCCTCATTAAATATCATCTGCTGACTCTGACTAATCCAGTTGACTAAGTTAAATAAACTATTTAACAAACTTTTGAGTTTGATTTTTTAATTCAGTAAAGCTGCACCATACTGTAGTATACATGCTATATTAAACTGGGGCTAAAAAAAAAACAATATTTAAATTTGTGGGGAAACAATGTGAAAATTAAACATTTGAAAGAGCATGTGATTAAAATATTGCAGTCATTATAGTATATTAATCAAGCATTTACGTCATTTATGTACATTTATTAAGTCTTATGGTTCTGTCGGTTATCAACATGCAGCAGGACAGTATTTATAATCCCACTCTCACACTTATATTCCTTTTTTCCTAACCAAAAAACGCCTAAACATTCACATACACTGCAGCAAGTATTTTTGTTTATACAGTACCTCCCTGTCATACAGTGGGGGCAAAAAAAAGTACTTAGCCACTAATTTTGCAAGTTCTCCCACTTAAAAAGATGAAAGAGGCCTGTCATTTTTATCATAGGTATACCTCAAATATGAAAAAAAGAATCACATTGTAGGATTTTCAATAAATGAATTGGTAAATTACTCTGTAAAATAAGTATTTGTTCACCTACAAACAAGCAAGATTTCTGGCTCTCACAGACATGTAACTTCTTCTTTAAGAGACTCCTCTGTCCTCAACTTGTTACATGTATTAATGGCATCTGTTATCAGTAAATAAAAAAAAGACACCTGTCCAAAACCTCACAATCCAAACTCCACTATGGCCAAGACCAAAGAGCTGTCAAAGGACACCAGAAACAAAATTGTAGACCTGCACCAGGCTGGGAAGCATGAATTTACCTTAGGTAAGCAGCTTGGTGTGAAGAAATCAACTGTGGGAGCAATTATTAGAAAATGGAAGACATACAAGACCACTGATAATCTCCCTCAATCTGGGGCTCCAAGCAAGATCTCACCCAAAATGGGGTCAAAATGATCACAAGAACTGTGAGTAAAAATCCACACGGGGGGACCTAGTGAATAACCTGCAGAGAGCTGGGACCAAAGTAACAAAGGCCACCATTAGTAACACACTGCGCCACCAGGGACTCAAATCCTGCAGTTCCAGACGTGTCCCCCTGCTTAAGCCAGTACATGTCCAGGCCCATCTGAAGTTTGCTAGAAAGCATTTGGATGATCCAGAAGAGGATTGGGAGAACGTCATCTGGTCAGATAAAACCAAAATAGAACTTTGTGTTTGGAGAAGAAATAACGCTGAGTTACATCCAAAGAACACCATACTGTACCTACTGTGAAGCATGGGGGTGGAAACATCAAGATTTTGACCGAAAACCTCCTTCCATCAGCAAGGAATTGAAGATGAAACGTGTCTGGGTCTTTTAGCATGACAATGATCTCAAACACACCGCCCGGGCAACAAAGGCTGCGTAAGAAGCATTTTAAGGTCCTGGAGTGGCCTAGCCAGTCTCCAGATCTCAACTCCATAGAAAATCTTTGGAGGTAGTTAAAAGTCTGTGTTGCCCAGCGACAGCCCCAAAACATCACTGCTCTAGAGGAGATCTGCATGGAGGAATGGGCCAAAATACCAGCAACAGTGTGTGAACACCTTGTGAAGACTTGACCTCTGTCATTGCCAACAAAGGGTATATAACAAAGTATTGAGATGAAATTTTGTTAATTACCAAATACTTATTTTCCACCATAATTTGCAAATAAATTTATTAAAAATACTACGATGTGATTTTCTGCATTGTTTTATCTTATTTTGTCTTTCGGAGTTGAGGTATACCTATGATCAAAATTACAGGCCTCTCTCATCTTATTATATGGGAGAACTTGTACAATTAGTGGCTGACTGAATACTTTTTTTGCCCCACTGTATCTTCTAACAGCCTGATTATTATGGTTCGATTAATTCATTATTTAAACCACAGGGACTCTGATCAGAATAACACACGGCATAAGTGAACCAATCTGTTACACAGTCTTAATCATTGTAATCTTTTTTAATCCTGCGAGCTTTCTTTTTGAACACCGGTAATAAAATGCACACCTATCAGTAATTAGTTACTTTAAGTGTTAGTTTGGAAGCCAAACTTAAATATAGGTTTAGGGTTAGGTAGTAAACTATGTATTTTTTATACTAAATACTGTATGCAACTTGGGAATTACTGTTCATACGATAAATAATGAATGCCTGAGTCAAAAACATTTTGCTATGTTTTACTGATGTACGGTGCTGTAACGATATACTGTGCTGATGATGTCAGTCATTTAAGTGTGACAAATGCAAAAACAAATGTATATGCAAGTCTTATTATTTATGTCGCATCTTCCATACTGTTCTCAGTTTACCTTTGCTTTTTTTAACAGGAGAATAATTTCATCCTCCATCTTCTGGGCCTCCGTTCTTTCATCTTTAGTTCCAAACAGGGAGAACGCTGTGGGCAAAACATAGAGGAAGACAGAGAAGTTTTAAAAAATGTTTTTGGTATATCCAGGGCAGTGTCTGTGTACTATGTAACAGTGGGTATGTCCCCAATTTTAGGATTTGCAGATGTAGCACCCACACAGTGTCCCTGTTGTGCCATTGCCATGAGCCTCCCAAATACGTAGAGTAATACAACGCCGTTACGTTGTGCAGCGGCGGCCATGATCCAGTTACGTTTTGCAGCGGCAGCCGCGTCCCCGGTACGTTGCACAGCAACGGCTATGTCCCGTTACGCTGTGTAACAGTGGCCGAGTCCCATTACGCCATGTATCATATTTGTGTATACGCTGTGTAACAGTGACCATGTCCCATTGCAATATGCAACATTGGCTGTGTCCTATTACGCTGTTTAACTGTGTCTGTGTCCACAATTTTAGGATTTGGGGGGCCATAGCACCTACACAGTGTCCCCATCACATATTGCAGCGGCAGTCGTGTCCCTGTTACGCTGTGCAACGGTGGCCATGTCCCTGTTACGTTGTGCAGTGGCGACCGTGTCCCCGTTACGTTGTGCAGCGGTGGCTGTTGCAACTGTTGGACAGTTAAGCTGTCCAACAGTTACGCTGTTTGCAGTCCAACAGTGGCCGCGTCCCCGTTACGTTGTGCAGTGGGGACTGTGTCACAGTTATATTGTGTAGTGGCGGCCGTGTCCCCATTACGTTTTGCAGCGGTGGCTGTGTCCCGTTACGCTGTCCAACAGTGTCCGTGTCACAGTTACATTGTGCAGTTACGTGTCCCATTACACTATGCATGATGTATATGTATACGCTGTGTAACCGTGGCTGTGTCCCGTTACCCTATGTAACAGTAGTTGTGTGATGATGATGCAGTGTTGCATGCTGGGATGCTGCACTTACCCAGTACACTCCACACTGCACGCTGGTAAACTGTGCGCTCGCGCTCACCCTCTTCACCACTGTATGACGCGACTCTGCGTAATTTAAATGACCTTCGTTGCCTAAAATCGCGCAGCTGCGATGTGACCGATAACCGCCGCTGCTGCTGCTGCGCTTTACACTCGGCTAAGCCTAACACAGAGACGCTCCTCACTCCCTGACTTATCGTCCGTCTCACACACAGTCCTTGTGCCACGAAAAGGCGACAGCTGGAGGGGAGCGCCATGTTTCCTCTTTGCCTACGTCATGACGTACAGCGTCACGTGACCCAGAAGACGCAGAGAACGCTTATTGATGATAATATTTATAAAGGAAGCGCTTCCTGTGATTGGCACGAGACTGTTTCTAAAAAGACATCCTGCGAGCGAGATCTTCGGGTTGCCAGGGTGAAAAACTTTACAAGTATTGGTGAAAAATGGCATTTTTCAATTTCCCTCAGAGTAGAGCAAACATAATGTGGATTCTGTGATTCCTCCATTGTTATAAATTGTCATAATAATAGTGCCTTGCGTGGTAATCTTACATATCAAGTGCCCTTAATGTATTTTTGTTGTTGTTTTGTTTGTTGTTTACCCCTGCCCCTCAGACTGCCTGAATCTGCCACTGATGCAAATGCAATCAAAAATGGGTGTGACCATGTTGAACGTGTTTCCCACTTAAAAAAAAGTTAACAAAAACAATCCCTTCATCCCTTCTTTAATGGTCGAACGTTCTGGAATAATTTTAAGTCACTTTATGTTATTTTGAAAAGTTGTTGCGCGTTTGTGAAAACCTGGCAACCCTGGCTTTGAGTAAGGTACAATATATTGTTGGGTAAAAGTAGGTAGACACCTTACCACACTATACTACACTACAGTACACATAAGTGGTTCTTCTCCAAACTGTTCACAAAGTCCAAAATTGTCCAGAATCACTTTGCTTGATCTAGTATTACAATTTCTCCTCACTGGAATTAAGAGGCCCAAACCTGTTCTAGCTTGACAATGTGCCAATTCATGTGTGAAAAGAATTCCTCATGCTCCCAGTACCATCCTTTCACCATCTGATTCCTGGAACATGGTCATGACATTATGGAAAGGAAAAAAAACCTAATGGATAGCCCGGTCAACCAGTACATTTAGGTCATGGCACTATGCATGATGGGTGCATCCCATCCTTTCTTACTGTCACAAACCCACCATTGCTCTGGAATAGGGTCAATCTGAACTTCAATTTTGACTTTTTTTACCATTGAAGTCTAACCTTTATGCTTCCTAGAAAATTAACCAACAAAGTGGTTTTCCTTTGGCTGTAAGGTCTTGTCACTTGTGTGTGTATGAAAAACGCTTTTAATAATTAACTTTCTTTTAAAAAACATTAATGGAAGTTCACCAAGCTTTTAAAAGTTCTCCAAACATTGTCATCCTTGATTTTTGTCTGACCATAGCTAGACTTGACAATATGGCAAAAACATCTATGAATACAAGTAGATAAAAGGAATATATATATATATATCCCTATAACCATCCTATGAGATAAATCTGTAGTCAGTCTGGCACACAGAACATTACAGGATCCAGCTCACCTCTAATACTCTTAATATAAATGATTACATTCAGGAAGCCATCAAAAGTGGGACACATTACCTTACATTTTCTTTTTACTCCACCTCCATAAAACAAGCTGTTATATGCTGTAAATTAACTACATCTATTTTGCTTTATTACGCTTTCAGATACTACAGAGTGAGGAAGACACCTTGTGGAGACTTGGTATTACTGAGACATGATTTGAAATTGGGAAATCACTAGTCAGGGAAGAAGCCACCTAATGCTTATTTAAGGAAGAGGAAGGAAGACTAGACCAGCAGCAATCTATTAGCACCTAAAAAAAATTACACGTCCGACTTCCACTCTGCTGAATAAAAGGCAACGAATTACACAAAATAAAACCACAGTAGAAATCAAAACTATTTGCAAATACTGACAAATGTACTTTTATTTAGTTATGCTTAGACAAGTCCATTATTGCAGATACAGAATTAAATACTTGAAAAATAAAAGCTCTGTAAGAGCCCATATGTATATCAATGATGCATCAGCATTCATCCTGTTGGTGCACCGTTTCTTTAAAAAAAATTGAAATGTCCTGAAAATGCGCTTAAGTGCACACTTCCTTTATTAATTTTTCTTCAATTTAGACAAGAATAAAGACAACAAACACAAAATTGTAGATGTCTCTGCAACAGATGGTACTTCAGCAACATGCAGGATTTGCCGAGGGGAAACAGTAGAGATGCTGACGATCTTGGATGGATGAGGCAATGCATGCATTATATAGGTTTATCGATTTTAGCTTTCAGATGTTCTTTGTAGGCTAAGATGTCCCGACTCCATTTGGTGATGGTCTGTTTTTCACAAACCCAGATCTCCTGAGCTACCTATTAGCATGAATACAAATGAAGATTTTTAGTCTCCAAAGTTAAGAATAAAAATAAATAAATAAAAACCACACAAGACTAAAAGATTTTCAAAAATCACCTGCTGAATGAGTCTGAAGTCGTGGCTGACCAGCATCATTCCTCCCTCGAAGTCATTGATGGCCTCAGCCAGTGCGTCGATGGTCTCGATGTCCAAGTGATTGGTAGGCTCATCCAGGAAGAGCATGTGGGGTGTCTGCCAAGCCAACCATGCAAAGCACACTCGACACTTCTGACCATCTGACAGATTCCTGATGGGACTCACCTGGCATTAAAAGTAAACGGGTACAAGAAACAGCCTTAGTCTCAATCAACTTGGAAGATGTGTTAATATAGCCGATCAATCTACTACACAATTACCTTATGCTCTGTGCTTATTACCAAAAAAATAAAAATATATCAAATTATTGATACAACATTAACTTTTTTTTTCATAGATGCAAGGCAAAGGATACAAAGAAAAGCCATACAATAACCATTACTTTTTTTTTATCGTACTCATTTTTTAACTATTATCTCCTCTTTCTCCTTGATTTCTGGGTAGCACTTAATCATGTACTCCATCTTAAGGTGGATCATGCACCAACAGAAAAATTAATCTAATTTAAAGGGAATTAATTTCCTCTTTACTAACTCCACATTTACCTCAGGTGGTTAAGCAGCTCTGAAGTGGGAATGATAAATCTGGGGATTTTTCAAAATAAATTGTTCCTCCTATGACTTTATGATTTCTAACCAACATTTTAAGCATAATAGTAGGAGAGATGTCAAGATGTAAACCTAACCTGTTGTTTTCCGGTGAGTCCATAGCGTCCGATGATCTTCCTCATCTCCTCCTTCTCCTTGATTTCTGGGTAGCACTTCATCATGTACTCCAGAGGGGACAGGTCCAGATCTAGTTGCTCCGTTAGATGCTAAAGCAAAGAAACAGGAACCACAGGTAATGAACAACATGTCTAACTCATTCACCTGTCCGTGTAACATAAAACCAGAATAAATGTTTGACCCAGCATTGTTTAGACAATAGTTTAATCGGGTTAAATTGTAGTTACCTGGTGGTATCTGCCGATCTTGACATGGGAGTGCTTTCTGATCATCCCGTCGGTAGGGAGAAGCTGAGGGAACGAATGGAAAACACGAGTTGAAAAATCAATACGTTTCAAGGCCGAACATTAACACGCCAGTTGAAAGGATACATACCTCCCCGGTGAGCAGCTTCAGTAGTGTGGATTTGCCAGCCCCATTGGGCCCCACAAGGGCCACCCTGGTATCCAAGTCAATTCCAAACTCCAGATTTTTATAAATAATTGGCTAGAAAACAAAGTGTAAACAGAATGTGAGAACATTAGTCTCCTCAAGAGGGCACTGCTGCATTTTAAGATAGGGGCTGTTTATAAATCAAGGATGCAATGAAAAACCATGTAGAGTGAGATGTATTTATTATTAAATCAAGCAGAAAGCGGAAAGTTCAGGTTTAATCCAGCTGTGAATGTGTTGTTGGTCAGTCCTACCGTATTTTCGGAATATCTGAAGCTGACATTTTGAACCATGATGACTGGAGGGGGAATCTTCCCACAGGAAGGAAAGTAAAATGACAGCGTCTGGAAGATAAGGAAGAGCACAACAAATCAGTCAGTGATGAGCATATTCCCCCCACCCATTTCCTATGATTAAGGTGAGTGAATCAGGACGTACAGACTGCAAAAAGACTCACTTTGTCATTCACGACACGTTCAGTCAACCCGGAGGCGACCATTTTCTGCAGCGTTTTCTCTTTGCTTTGTGCCTGCCGGGCCAACTTTGCAGAGCCGTGTCCAAACCGTGCTATGTAATTCTGGGAAAAGAGAAAATGTTTTATTTAATTTGTCCAAATGAAGATTTGCAAACATAAAAGTAAAAAATAGCAATTTTACCTTCATATGTGCAATCTGGTCCTGTTCCCAGTTAAAGCGTTTCATCTGGTTTTCCTCCAGTTCTTCTCTGGTCTTTACATACTGGTCATAATTACCCTACATAGGCAAAACCACATGCATTACCACCAAACCACTTAATAGGAAAGCTAAACCATCAAGACATCACAATCAAAAAGCTGGAAAGAGTCAGCTCTTACTGTGTAATATTTCAGCTTGCGCTGGTGCAGATGAATGATGTTGGTACACACGCCGTTGAGGAAGTCTTGGGAATGAGATATCAAAACCAGAATTCGTTTAAACCTAGAACAGAATAAAAAAAAAAGTTAACTTTTTCTTTGTGATACAACATGCACTTGACTAAGCCTGGTTGCTAAGGTTGCACAGTCAGATCAGTTAAACGCTTCGGTCTAGTTTTTGTCAAAGCCCCGCCCATAGTGAGAAACAAACTGCTTCAGGGCGGAGCTACAATTCGGCCTTTTGTTTACATCATGTCAAAAGGCAACCTGTTGAGAAATCGCACTTAAGATGTTCAAATGAATATAAGAAAATTTAACATACTCCTTTAATTCTTCCTCCAGCCACACACATGCATCCAGGTCCAAGTGGTTGGTGGGCTCATCCAGGAGCAGCATGAAGGGTTTGAGGAACAGAGCTCTGGAAACGAGGGGAACACAAGTGAGCGAAATGTCGTAAAAAAAAAAAAAAAAAAAAAAGAAGACGGAAGGAGAGCTGCAGAAATCAGAAATACGCTTCTGACAGTTTTTGTCATTGCACAGCTGCACTGTTGGCATCTGTGCTATCATTCGGCCTTTTGTTGCATCATCTTTCAGCAGCTAGCAGGTTCACGTGATAATTTTTTTAACAGGTGATAAGAACCACCACAGCACTACACAAGCATAACACGAGTTTAAGCATTTACCTGGCCAGTGCAACACGCATTCTCCAGCCACCACTGAAGTCTTTGAGCTTCTTCTGCTGCATCGTAGTGGTGAAGCCAAGACCGTGAAGGATCCGGGACGCTCGCATCTCTGCTTTGTCTGCATCCAGCTCTTCTAGTCGTTCATACAGCTCCATCAACTTCTCACACTCAGCTGAAAAGGCAGGCATAACACAAACACACAACACCTTAAGCTACTTGATCATGTACCAAAATACCAAGGACACCACGGCTAGTGCATGTTCCTTAATCGAACACCACCTTCTTAAAAACAAAAAGTCATTAAGAGGAGTGCTCAGAAAGAAGACTTTACTGTTCCACGCCTAGGAAAGGAAGCTACAACAAAGAATAGCCCCTATGAAAACGTGGAGAAATCAAAAGTTCAAAGTTAAACTTGCAACGTACAGTCTTCATGAGCGAGCCTCTCTGCCTCTTTCTCCAGCTTGATCCTTTCCTCGTCCACCTCCATCACACACTGCAGTGCTGTCTTCTCGCTAGGAGCCATTTCACGCGTCAAATGGTAAATGTCAATGTGCTCTGGAATGGGCACCTCTCTGTGACCGATGGCTGACAGCAGCATTGATTTACCTGGACACAAAAAATATTTTTTTAAGAATTAGTTTATAAGCCATTACATTAACTCAATCCATAAAACTCTTAAAAATTAATCCCCGTTGATCCACAAATTGAGAGATTGAAAATTACAAGAGTCAAGTCAATTGTATGAATCGGCAAGTGCTGTGGTTTTCATTAGGATGCCTGAGACTTTGCTGCATAGCTCATTACACACTTGCACACAAAACTTGGTACATATTTAGAGCTCATTGAGCCGAACAACTTTCACATTGTAGGTCATGGGCTTTACTCAACAGGAAGCGAGTTATTTTGGATGGCTCACAAAACACCATGGTAGCAATGGTGCAGGGTGCTTGGGCCCACTCATTGTTGCTTGTCCAGGACAGACCAATGTTCATGACTACCTCTTAAGACTTAAGTACTAGTTATTCTTCTATACTGCATAGTGATGCATCACATTAGTATGGGACAATACACAACTTTACCGTTGTATCATATCTAAATTTTGTGTTGGCTAAGAGTGTTAGTTATTTGCAATCTGACTCAGACTGTGCAGATGTAGTTTTGGGGCAGATCCAGTAGGTGGTGCTAGAATGTCTTCCACATTAACAATGATGGCACATAAAAACGTGTTTTCATTTTAAAGAAAATTTCAGCTGCATGGGGGTATGTCACCGTCTCTATCTTCCTCTTGGTAATATGCAGTTTATAAAACATGTTCTAGTGACAATTCAAGAGGAGGTACTACAAGCAAAAAATTTACATACATTTTATCACTTATGTTTTACAGAGAGGAAAAAGATTTTGTGGAGCTGTAATTATTGAAAAATCTTAAGGTTAGTAGCTGTGTAGAATGCTACAAATAACTTTAAGGTTATTACCAAAATAAGGCTTTATTAAAGACTGTTTCAAATATGTACAAATTAATTGAGGGCTTAAAAAAAGATTTTTTTTTTATGGCCCAAGCACTATGACATCAGCCCTGTCTCCCAGTGTGTGAAGGGCCCTCTTGTTCTTTTAATAAAATTTACGTAACATCCGGGGCTTTTGGGGAGGGGAAAAAAAAAAAAAAAAAAAAGGTAACAAATTGGAATCTGCTACACTTAGGATGCCTGAGTGTCTGGGACCCAGGCATCGCCCTCACACTGGCTCATATAAACGAGAAACTCGTAACGGACAAAGAGTTCATCGAGTTAAACAACTCTCATTGCATGTCATGGGCTCAACTCAACAGGAAGTTATTTTTGGTCGTTTGCAAAACGCACCCAATGCATTTTGATGATCCACCCAGGGGATTTATACGATCGCCAAAAAAAAAAAGAAAACGAGCCCATGTGATCTAAATACATTAAGGATTTGATCACAAACGGGTCAGCCATGCTGACAACTTAAACTTATGCCGAAAACGTCTTAATGACATCACAGAGCATCTGGGGCTTAAATATAAAATTCCCCCCTTTTCTAAAACGATGTCATACTGATATTGGTGTCCCCTTTAAAAGCATTGTGACCTCCGTCTTTCTGGTGCGCTGGTGGTGGACATTTCTTTACAAATGGGGGACTAGATTAGCCAAATTATTGTAAACGTAGGTACTGATTCAGAACATCACAACTGTCACATCCCTAACACTGCATCACCACAAATATTCTAAAATTTCATTCTGCTTAGTTGTTTTTGCATGCAAGTCGGCAGCTTTTGACCTGAAATAAAGTCAACAGTACCTGTCCCATTGAGCCCGATAAGTCCATAGCGGCGCCCGGAGTTTAGCTCCAGACAGGTGTCGCTAAGCAGCTCCTGTCCGTGAAACGTTAGCGACAGACTGCTGATGTGGACATCTGTGCTGTTCGGATGAGATGCCAGCACCCCTGTAACAGCACGTGCCTCCGTTTTCTTCAGCTCAAACTCGTCAAGCTCTTTAGTAAGACTGTCTACTCCTGTAGAAAATACACCAACAATCTTGTGAGTTTTTTTTTTTAAAGGAAAAATATACAAATAAAATTGCTGGGACAAAAGTACACAACACCTTTCAATGACTAAAATATATCTAGCAGTGTTTTCCAAAATATAACAAAACATCACCGAACATCTGTGATCATTTTGGATTTGTGTGGGGCAGCACGGTTATCTAACTGGTCAGATTTGCAATTTGGTGCAGAAATATCCTTTGTGATATTTAAATGAAGAGAATAGTTAAAATCATTAAAATTGTTACTATAAAATAGCAGCTTATGCTTAAATTAAGTTCTTGCAGCACCGATTTACACACAAGCTGGTCCACAAGACTTGAAATGAGAAAGAAATAATATAAGTGAGGATTTTTCACATTACTGATCTCCCAATTACAAGTACACTGAGCCTTTCAGAACAAGATAGTGTTCAGTAAGAAAATAAATTGCACCTGTTGGTTAATCGCAATAGATTACGGGAGTACTTAATACCCTAACAAGTTTTCAGAAATCAGTGCAGCATATAAAGGATTTAATTTCTTGCCTCCGACTTACCATTGACCTCAGACACGCCGTTTTCTTGACTTTCTGGTTTATCTCCCTCTCCGTTCACATCTTCTGCCTTTTTGGGTCGCTGACGGGCTTTGGCTGCCTCCTTCTTCTTTGCTGCCTTCTTCTTGGCCAAATCAGACGGCATTGTGACCGGGAATAAAAGTTCCTGGGGAATGAAGCAAACTGTGGGACAGATGCAGATGTTAGTTACACAGATCCACATAAAAAGTCAACACAGCAAACACTTACAGAACAAGTAATTTTACTGAAACATGCCATATTATCTAATCCACCAAACTAATGTTTGGCCTGTCCTACGGCCATGATGTGTATTTGAATGGACAGTCATGACTCCATTTTCCTCTCCTCGCATCATGTCTATGGTTTTCTAAAAGGCCAAGTGCTTAAAAAAAAGGAAGGTATTCAGAGCTTCTTTTAACACTTTTGCCCATTAAGTGTTGCGTCATAATTGCCTAGTTCAGTTACGCAGTTATTAATATTACTTTGAAAAGAGAAACAAAGATTGTGACGGCTTGAGTAAGAGTAAAGAAAAAAATCTAAACGAGGAAAATGCCGGCCGGCTCACAAGAGGCCTAACATCTCCATGCTAGCTAATGCTAACAACCACGCTCTTCACATTTACACCTAGATATCTGAATTGAATTTAAAACAAGCACTTACATTTTAAAAAAGGGGGACTTTTATATTTTAAAAAAACAGTCAGGCCACTGTTTATTTTATTAATCTAAAGTAAACGCAAGACACAGCTAAGTGCGGTTTCAGCTCAGCATTTCACCGCATTGTGTCTTCATCACACCGGCAACAAGTCGGCTGCATCCTAAATACCCACACATTACTCAAAAGGTAGACTACACAGGCTGCAAAAACGTACTAGGTCCAACGTCACGTATGCTCCCTTTAGAAAGAACAAAACGCGAATTGGGACACGGCCTCGGCCTAAAGCGCGCGCGGCTCCGACAAGCACCAAGGCTAGCCTTATATATATATAAACCTCAGTATACAGTGTTCGTTTTAAGTCAAGAACATTTTAAAACACACAACAACACAGTACTTGACATGTACCCTGATAAATGGAACTAAAACGCGACGTTGAACGAGATGAACCTATGAGATTACCTGTTCCTCCGCCACTTGTGCGCTCCCGGGTCGCTAACAGGAAATCAGCAGCCTCATGGCTGTACCATACATAGCGGCGTAACAACTCGCGTGCTCAAGACCGGCTCGCCAGCCAATGAGATTGTAGGATTTTCTTTCGCCCCGCCCCCTAGATGATGACGCATGCGCAGATTTCCTGGTCAGCTTTATTGGGCTGGGTCCTCCCCCCGCTATGTACTGTATTGTACTCATCATCTCTATGACGATTATATGGTCATGAACAGTGTTGTGTGTAACGCATTAAAGGACTCGGATTACTTTTTTAATGTAACGAGTAATCTAACGGTTTAGGTCATTTAAGTACTCAGTTACATAGTTTTTTTTAAAAAATGTAATCCGTTATTCAGACAATTTATGTAATCCGTGAGCCAGACAGCAGTCATTCCCAACCCATTAGTGTGAAAGTCGCCCTACAAGCCCCGCCCCCGATAACCCGACCCCCCTCCTGCTGTTATAGGGTTATAGGGTATCTAACCCTAACCCAGGGTATAAGTATTTAACAGATTATGGGCCAAACTTCGTGGAATTATGATGGTAAAATAATTATAAAGGTCTTGACTAAAACGACATGCGTGAGGAATCATAAAGGAGTTTTCATTTTCTGCAATGGAAAAGTACTTTAACGTAAAGTAACGCTGTAATGTAACTGATTACCTTTTGAAGACAGTAATTTTGTAATGGAATTAGTTTAAAAGTAATGCCCCCCAACACTGAAAGTCATGACATATATAGACGCCGCCTGCTGTTAAATATACAATGGTATACACAGTATATAACACAGTATATTTAACAGCAGGCAGCTTCATCGGATATACACCCATATATGATATTCACTGAATATAACAGTGAGCAATGTCATTTATGGTGAAAATGGGTACTCCCATGAGTGAAAAGTAAGATATGTTGGTTTATTTGTTGTTGGAAATTGATCTCTTAATGGAGGATTCATAGTTGATTATTATTTCCGCTCAAATGGAAGTGGACGTGAATGGGGACAAAGTTGGAAAAAGGTGGCCGAACAATTCCTTCCCCATACCCGTCCCGTTCCCCCCCGATTTTACACCATCTGATGCCGACTTGTTAGAATGCATACCGTGGTAAATTAACACGCTAATAGTGTGTATGATAGTTTCTTTCAGGAGAAATAAAGTCACAAATGAGAACCAACTTCCCCAATATTGTATAGATGATCGTCCTTGGGCTGCCCAAACTGCTCTGACTCAGTTGCAAGGTGGGGCCTTCATGATGATCGGTATAATCCCACAGATGCCTTTCTTAAGAAAAAGAGATGAAATTTGCAAATGTGAGTGTATGTATGAGTGCGTAAAAAGTGACATTAAATAATGGAACGTGTATATAAGATGCTATAGTCATCTGTTACATACTGTAGTGGTGAGTCGTTGTACAGTGCAATGGCAAACTGTAGGAATGATTTTTTCTGATGAGAGCGAAACTGGATCAGTCTGTTAGAGAATGAACTCCGCTGCCTCTGTTTAGGATTATGTAGTGGGTGGGATGGATTTTCCATGATTGACAGAAGTTTGTTTAGTTATCTGTTGTCCCTCACTGTCTCCAACCTGTCAAGTTTGTGTCCATTTATTTGTTCAGCCTTGCAGAAGATTTCATCTATCTTGCCCACATCCCTGGCACTGATATTGTTCCCCCAACAGACCACAGCACTATAAAGGGCACTAGTCACAACAGACTGATCAAACATTTCCATCATCCTACTGCATACATTGAAGGATCTGAGCATTCTCAGAAAACAAAGTCTGCTCAACACAACATCTTATACATAGCATCAGTGTTGATCCTCAAATCCAATCTACTGTTCAAGTGAAGACCCAAGTACTTATATGTAGTTTCACAAATATCCAGAACCCCAACCTTCTCACCCATGATGGTAACAGGTTCAATCTACAAGTCCACTATAAGCTCCTTGGTTTTTATGATGTTTAGAAGCAGATGGTTTCTAGTGCCCAACTCCACAAAGCTGCCCATCCCTGATACACCCCACCACTGCAGAGTCATTAGAGAACTTCTGCAGGTGGCGAGACTCACACTTGTATTGGAAATCTGAGGTGTCCAAAGGAATGGGGCCTGAAGTCGTTCAGGCCAGAAGAGATGGTCCTCTTAGGTGTTGGTACTACATAGGATGTTTTCTATAGCACTGGTATTCATTCCTGCATTAGACTCACGTTAAAGATGTATTCCAGGATACAAGACAGCTGAGCAGCACAAGACTTTTAGAATCCTGGGGCTCAAACCTTCACGGCCTGCAGCCTTGTTTCAGTTAAGTTTTCCAGCCGTCTTCTCACCTGGCTATCTCTCACAGTTAGTGAAGGTGGTGTGCTGGTTTCAGTGGACGACTGTGCTGGGGGTTGTGAGAAGGGGTGCTTAGCAGTTGCTGATGATGGTGATATGGGTGTTGATTTGAGGGTGTGAAGACTGGCCCTGTGTGGAACGGCTCAGCCAGGCATCCTGTGCTAAATCTATTAAAATGCAAATTCAGCTTGTTGGCTTGTTGGCTCTGTCTAGGCTGCCACTCTGTCTAGGCTCCCCACTCCTGGCTGTCTTTAATGTTGAAAATTTGGACTGCAGCAACATAACATGGTGGTGTAATGATTAGCAGTGTGGCCATGCACCTCCAGGGTCGAGGGTTTGAGTCATGTCTCAGGTCTGTGTGCATGTTTATGTTTGCTGAGATTCCTCTGGATGCTTCAGTCTCGTCACACAGTCCATACTTATTCAGATTATGGTAATTGGCATTCCCAAATTGCACTTAGTTTGTGTGTGTGAGCCCACGCCTTGCAATAGATTGGCACATGTCCAGGGTGTACCCGCCTTATGCCCCAAGTCTCCTGGGAAAGGCTCCAGGCCCACACAACCCTGTGTAGGATTAGCCGTATGGCAAGTGGCTGGATAGAAAATTTGGACAGTAAATCAACACCTTTGAGCTTCGTGACATGTTCCTCGAATCTACTGTTTATTGCAGCAAAATAACAACAAAAATAATGACGAAAAATATTTGTTGAAAACCTTTTTTCCAGTGACTAAGACCTGACGATGATGAGACTTCGAGGACATCAATGAACAGTGACAGTGATGAAATCATCATGCAATATTGTTGACGAAAACTAAAATGTGGTTAAAAAAAAAACAACTAATAAAACATCTGACTTTTGAAACTGTTGCCAAATACAATAAGCTAACAGGTTAGCAAATGATTGTGATCCAAGTGTGTAAATTCATAAAAAAAAAAAAAAGTTTAAAAACTCTATATTGTCCATACCGCTTCCATTGTTTCGTAATTAAAAAATATGGACATGCAAAAGTTGTTTTGAGGGTTAAAAATAAATATAATTAGCTGAAATATTAAGCTGATTTTAAATGTTAAGATAATTATTTAGTGAAAAAAAAAATAAAAAAATGGTTTTGGCTGAACTAGATTGACTGTAGAGTTAATGAATAGTAATCTTATTGCTAAAATGTTACGTTTTTATTGACTAAAACTAGACTAAAAAGTCCAGACTTTTACTCGACTAAACAAAAATAGGATAAGATTGAAATATCTTAGTATTTATATATATATATATATATATATATATATATATTTAATACTAAATATGATAAAAACAGGGAAATTTATTCCGGGACTAAGACTAAAAGTGAAAACAGCTGACAAAATTAACACTACTTAAACCATGCCTAAAATCTTTTTGCAGTGTTGGAGGAAGCGTTGTAATGCTAAAAGAGGCCACTGACATCAGATAATACTGTTTCCCCTTCCATGCAGTGTTGCCAACTTAGCGACTTTGTCGCTATATTTAGCGACTTTTCAAATCCCTCTAGCGACAATTTTTTTAAAAAGCGACTAGCGACAAATCTGGCGACTTTTTCTTGTGTTACGGGAGACTTTTGGAGACTCTGATGTGTCTGTACTGACTCTTCTCAACTTGCCACAGCAGCTACCGCCGCCGGCCATTCCCCCGTCCCAAAGCACTCACAGACACCCCCCCCCCCCAAATGAATTGCCCATGCGCAAATCCGCCGTTAAGTGATCCCGCCTTGACAACTTTTTTTTTTTTTTTTTTAAAGCGCCTAGTGACAAATCTAGCAACTTTTGGACAAACCTTAGCAAGTTTCCAAATGTCGCCAGTACTGTCCTGTAAGCACGAGGTCTTGCTTTCCCGGTACAGTTACTCATCTCCCTGTGTCTGCCCTGATCAGTGAGCGCTAGCTTCGGCTGAAAGGAGCAGCATATTCCCGTGACTGCACAGCAGCTAACATGGATGTGAATGAGCTGCACATGTGAAAACGGTGTTGCAACGGACCTATCACTTACCTGCTTCTCCTTTGCTTGAAATAAAACTATTTAATTTGACCATTTTCTTTTTTTTTCTTATTTATTCATTTTTTCTTCCGATGCACTTATATTACTCACTGTTACAAAGCTTAAGTTCATAATTATATTGGACACATGAGGAAGGATTAGGAAAAACACGCAAAATGCAAATACGACGTAATTACGTCATCAATATGCAAATATACGCATGACGTCATCTAGCGACATTTGGCGACTTTTCGAGAAGACTTTAGCTACTTTCCGTTGAAAATAGTTGGCAACACTGCTTCCATGAAGAGATGTAGATGGTCTGCAGCAATGTTTAGGTACAGTAGGTGGTATGTATCAAAGCAACATCTACGTGGTTTTCAAGCAGAACATTGTCCAGAGCATCACACTGCCTCCACGAACAGGCATTTTATCCCCATAGTGCATGCTGGTACCATCGCCATTCCAGGTTAGAAACGCACACACCCCTGTCCATATGATGTAATTCATTAGCTCATCCTGTACAGAGTCGTGGGGGCCACAGGGCCAATTAACCTAATCTGAATGTCTTTGGGAGGAAACTTACCAAGCACAGGGAGAAACGCTTAGAAATGTTAGAAATGCTAACACCAATTACACACACACAAACACAAAACGAGGTCAGAATCAAACTCTTGACCCTGGAGGTGTGAGGTTACAGTGCCAACCACTACGCCACCCTGCCGCCAATATAATGTAAAAGAAAAGGCCACTTTCTTTACAGGTAAGTGGGTTATTGTTCCGTCTGTATCTGTTCCATTTTGAACCGGAGAAAAGAGGAAAAATCAATCAGAGCCTTTGCACAAGATTACAGAGACCACAAAGCGACCCAGAACGTAATTAAAGTAAATAATTTCACACACAGCGATGAAACAAATGCATTTATTCATTTACACTTATCAAATGTTTGCCACATAAGAACACGTTTTTCCTTAGTATAAATAAAGAACATTCTTAGAAAAAATTACAGGACCACGTGTGCCAGAATTAATACATTTGACATTCATTTTCATAGCAGTTTCAATGCCAAATACCTTATATGTATTACAAATGTGACTATTCAGGTGACTTACACACCCTGTAGACCACATAAACCTATGACTGATCTGTCTCACAGGTAAAAAGGTTATGCCATCAATGCCACGACTCCCTTGAATGTATGCAAATGACTTTATCTACCCAAAATAAAATACATAACAATACTAAAAATAAAATTGGCCTACACTTAAACTTTGATAAATGCTTTTTTTTTTTTGTATATGCATCCTCAGTAAGCTTTTAAGGCAATAAAGTTACAATGATGAGTGATTCATGCTAAGCTGTTTCCAAAAAACAGGTTGTATGTTCTCATGCAACATGCACCGGTGTGATTATAACGAATGTCTGACAACACTGAGGGTGTATTCTAGGGTTAGCCATTGACAAAACTGATATGTACAAGGCAAGTCCAAAAATATGAAATTTCTGGTAAATGAAGGTGTAAAACCGATTGACATTTACAGAAGACTTCAAGCACAGTACGGTGATGAGACTCTTAACTGCAGTAAAAACACGTGAATGGTGAATGGCTTTTAAAGAAGGCCATATGCCGAGGTGGCTCAGCGCCCACTTCAGATGCTCCCGTGAGCATTCTGCAAGTTGAACGGTCTTGGACAAAAACAGCTTGATCCCCACAGGCATTCTGTTTTTGAAAGACGACCAGTTCCTGGGGGGCCAACATTTCAGACATGAAGCAGATGATGGCTCCGGCGTACTGAGAAAACTCTCTACACTGTTGGTGTCCAAGCACTAGTGAAGCATTGGGATGAGTGCAATAGTGTAACAGGGATTTGTATAGAGAAATAAAGGTAGTTTTTATTCCCATAACAGTGTTCTGTTATTCTGCACAATCAAAAGTCCCAGATTAACTTGAACACCTCTTATAAAATCACTGGTCATGACGATGCAGAAAAAAAAGCTAAAGTACCATCCTTTACAGTTTTTCTCTATTATGTCCTCAGATGTGCTCACAGAAGTAAAAAGGCTTTCAACTTTTTAATGTAGTAAAACACATCGATATCCTAGTAAAAAAATCTGCTTAAGTCTAAGCCTGAGTGAAGGCTTAGTTAGGGTAAACTTTCTTTTGTGACCTAGAGAGAAATGTTTACACAGTGATTCAGTTCTTCACAGACTCACAGTAGATCATGAACAAAGATTAAAGCAGAATGTAAAGTGATTCGCAACACTTCCAGTATTATTAACACACAGTCATATACACAAATACTGCCGACAAACAAAAAAGTGGAACTTCACAGTACAAATTTTGTTTTTCTCTAATCCATGGCTTAAACTCGTTCTTCGCCAAAAGAGACAATATCTTTGGAGTACAAAGCATTCACACAGGAAAAAAAAGAAAAGAAAAAAATTCTCACATTTTTGAGCAGCCAGTTAAATGTTTGGCTTTGTTTGACTCTGGTTTGTGGCTTAACATGTTTCCATAAAAGTCTTTTTTTTTTTTTTTTTTAAAGATAATCCTTACAAACTCAACACTGAACTGTAATGCCATATACAAACTGTCCAATAAATAACAAATAGTGCCAGTTGCCAGTAGTGTTTCATAATGTTCAAGGATACTGGAAAAGTTGTCCAGTATGCTGGAGATTTTTCACTAGATTAAAATCCCTGGGATTATTCTGCAAATAAATGTGCTGGTAAGTTTTGCTCCAAACTGATGATGAGTTTAAGTGGTACGCATCGCCAAGGTCTGTTCCAGTTCTTGTCTTCGTTGTTGGATCTGTTTACCAAAAAAAAAAAAATTATGTAAAAATACCTTGCCCCTTCTTTGGCTACTATATATATATATATATATATATATATATATATATATATATATACATACATTACTGTTCAAAAGCTTTAAAACACTTTCTAACACAATGATCGCTCCTAATGTTTATTTCTTTCTACATTGTAAAGGAATGCTGAAGGCGTCCAAAAAATGCATTAATCTCCTTTGAACAGTTAATGGTGAGATGTGTCTGCTACTTATGCTCTGTAAAGACTTCATAACGCCCCTGATCTGAGGTGCTGTTAATTGGTCATTTTTCAGGCTGATAACTCTAAATGAACTTTTCGTCTAAGGCAGAGGTAGGTTTTGGTCTCACCTTCCTGGGATGGCCTTCATGAGAGCCAGTTTCATTATGGTGCTTGACGGATTTTGCAAATGCACTTGACAATACTGTTCTTGCAAGAACTATTACAGAAAGGCTGACCTCTGTGTCTTAAAATAACAACTAACTGTTGTTTTTCTTGTTGTTACGTAATTACCTAATCCCATATGTGTTATTTTATAGTTTTAAAATCCCCAGTAGTGTTGTAGAATGTAGAGAATAAATCACTAAACAAAAACAAAGAAATTTGCAAGTGTTCTAAAACTTTTGAACAGTAGTGTATAGTGTACAGATATATATAGTTGTAATGTGTTAATGTGTATCTATTGCTCTATGTACACTTATGGATTTTTAAAAATAATTTAATTAATAATTATAATACTAACCAAAACTACCAATACTAACAAGCTGAAAGCAGAATATCGGAGTCAGAAATACCTTAATCAATAGATCGAGTCTCTTCCTATGCTTGTATACTGAGACGAGGATAGTAGTCCAGTTAAATGGCCCAGTTGAGTTATAACTGTAGCTCGACTTAACTGTGCATGTAAATGTATTATCAGATCATCACTCACCTTGCAGTAAAAGTAGCGACTCACAGCTTCTTGAGACCAGGGCTGGTTATAAAACTCTGCTCTTCTTTCTTCCTCTGGGTTTCCCGCCACGTCAGTCATCAGCTGTGCAAGTACATCATCACCACCACAGTTTAAGTGACATTAACAATTTGGCACATTTATACAGATAAAATAAATTATAACAAGATAACCTAAGGAATGTAAAAAGAGTGAGCAAAGATTTTTAATTAATTTTGACTTGAAAAACGAGCATTTTCTTGGTTTACGAGTACGGAGTATCATGTATCACGCATGCACTTCTTGTTTTGACGCCGAGCGTCACATGATCACAACTGAGCCAACGTTTTTTCTCTCTCTTGCGCTGCGGAATTGCGCGTAATCGTCTCCCCTGCTGGGTCTTAGTGCTCGTCTTTCACTGGTATAATCAACATCCGTGCATGCGTGTACTGTTTACTATAACACTGTGACCATGTGTGTGTGTGTAAAACATATTTTATTTTGGGTTTGTAAGTGCGTGTGTACAGCGCGTGTGTATTGTTTTAAAAATCCTTTTTTTCTCTCCCTCTCTGTATTAGCCTGTCATGTTTCACTTTACCTTTGAAAAGAATCGCAACAGAGCGGAGTTTCTGTGTAAGGCAGAGAGTGTGTGTCTGTTTGTGTGTGCGAAGCTGACAGGAGGAGGGGGTGGGAGGGGCTCTGTAAAGGCAAGAGTGTGTGTGTGTATATGTGTGTGCACGCACATAATTTAACACCGTGGTCCTTCACTCACACCAACACACTTATCTGTCGGGATTTATTTTTACTTTTTTTTAAAGGTAAAGTGCAGGTTAATTTGTTTCATATTTTGTATTAATTATTTTTATGTATTTATTTTTTGAGTCTGTAGAACGAATAATTTGAGTTTCCATTATTTCTTATGGGAAAATTAAAATTGGTTTACGAGTGTTTTGGAATACAAGCCCGCTTCTGGAACGAATTATGCTCGTAATCCGAGGTTCTACTGTACATACTTTTTTAAAATGCGCATATATTTTCAGTAGGTTTTAAAACAACAGAACAACATTCTGACCTTAAGATCTCTATTTTGTGAACAAATCCAATCCTGAATATAGCCCTTGGGATCTCTGGAGAAACTGAGCATGAAATCTCTCTGGATCTTTAGCTGGTTGATGGACTCAATGGTCTCATGGATCTGAGCAATCAGAGAAACATATGTCAATACGTACAATAACTGAAGACAAAAACACATCCGTATACACTGGGTCACCAAGATATCTTGTAATAAATCACATTAAGTGACTAAAGATTCAAACAGTATTTATTCTGATCAATTAGAAGATGCTGATTAACATTGACAGTAGATGAATTTTCAACATTTATGGAAGGAGTCTTTAGTGTTGGGTTAAAGGTCCCATATTTTTAACACAGGTCTCAGATCTCTCTCAAAGTGTGTCTGTTAATGCTCAAGCTTAAATACCCCTCAGCTCCTGCATTTCCTTATACATCAGTCCCACCCTGTTTCACTTCTCTTTCAAACACACTGTTTCAGTGTTTGTGTTATTGAGCTACTGCTGAGCTACGCCCTGACAGAGAACAGCAGAGCTGGGTGGATCTGAGCACCAAGCTGAGTAAGGATACGGTATCTTCTTATATGAGGTCACATTAGGGTGGAAATCTAGGTGGCTTGTTTAAACCCTAGCCAATTCAAAAATGAAAAAGAAACAAAAAGCTGGAAATGCTTTTTTCCTCCCCTCTCCTATTTTATATTTGTTTCGCAAACTGAAGACCCACCTAAATGTCTAGACCCCTGTAGTGCTTTGGGGTTTAACTACTGTATAACCTGAGTCTAGTAAGGCCACAACCATTTCTAGATATTATAATGTAAGTGTTATCAGGAGGCGGTACGGTGGTGTAGTGGTTAGCACTGTCGCCTTGCACCTCCAGGGTCTGGGTTCGATTCCCGGCCAGGCTTGATTCCCGTCTCTGTGTGCATGGAGTTTGCATGTTCTCCCCATGCTTGGTGGGTTTCCTCCGAGTAAGATATGCAGGTTAGGCTAATTTGCGTTCCCAAAATTGCCTGTAGTGTGTGAATGAGTGTGTGCATCCAGCGATGGATTGGCACCCTCTCCAGGGTGTACCCTGCCTCGTGCCCTAAGCCTCCTGGATAGGCTCCAGGTTTCCGCGACCCTGAACGTACAATGTGTCATACTTAAATAAATAAAAATGGTTACTATTGGCACATACTTGTGGCATAAGAGACTAAACATACCGTATTATTTTTGTGTAGAACACCCTGCCTAATGTCTTATTTCATACCAATCAGCACCAAATGATACTGTATAGCAGCTCTTGCTGTGGAGTTCTGACCTTGTTATCCAGTGACGCTATTTCCTGCTGATTAGCAGTTGAGAGCAGAAAACCATTCATTTGGGTCTTCAAAGGATCGTCCACCTCAACATCTATGTCATAACAGGCTGTCTTCTTGTGGTCATTGGGGTCCACGCTGGTAAACAATAATGAAAATAATGTCTTTATATACAGAAATGTGGAAAAGTTTTAAGCAAGTGTGAGGAAATGCCGCAAAGTAAAAAAAATAAAAAAAAAGTTTTACAAACGGAATTCGTTATTAAGTTCTGTTCATAACCCGAATTGGTCGTACACAGATTTTTTTTTTCTTCCATATAAATATTTTTAAATATAATGAATCCGTTCTCCATCACTAAGAACTATATTTAACTTTTGATTTATTTTGTTTACATCACAAAATTTAAAACAAAGTATGAAAAAGCCTTAATTTAACAAAAATAATACAGCACTAAATGAAAAAAGAAAAATGGTACAGAAGAGAGCGAGCACATAGTTTTTACATGTATTTTTCACACACCTTTCTTAGGAAGACTCGCTGACGTGAAGGAATGTATGAGAGGAAAATGGGTGTGGAGGAGGTTAGTGTTTGGAAGGAGAGTCCCCTTCCATAATAACACTGGGTAATTCACCTTCAGGGGTTTTCTCTCTTTTTTTTGGGTTTGTTTCTTGGCTCTTTGTTCATACGTGGCAGCCGCTTTCACTAAAGATCTATTCAAAGAGTTTTTTTTCCCTCTGTGCTGCACAAAAAAAAAAGCTTAAGTCTCTGTTCAGCACAATTTTGTTTAGATTATGTTTTTTTATTTTAGCAAAGGCTTGGACGTCACTCCACTTTATACAAAATTATTTAATCATGTGCACGGTCCGGCGCCACTGATTAAACAAAACTGATGGTGGGCGACTCACTCATGCCTTTACAGACGGCAGTAAAATTGCTTTTACCGGATAGTGGCAGCTTGCGATAGCAGTTTCTAGGTCGTGGTCCAAGAAGGAATTAATTTTTTTGGTTGTGATCTGGAGTGTTCGTTAACCGTGGTTCCACTGTATTCTATTTAATTTATTATAATTTTTTGAGCAACTTACAAAATTCGAAAAGTGAGTGAATAGAAGAAACAACTAAAGGAAATCAATATTTAGTGTGACTACAGTTTGGATTCAAACCAGCATCAATTCGTACTTGACTGGGCACAGCAACAAGCTACAAGGTAGTTATACTGCACCAGAAAGGTCTCTCCCAGGCAAAGATTTCAAAGCAGCCTGGGATTTTACCCTGTTCATGCTATATTGAAAAAGCAGGCAATGTTGAGAAACTTAGACACAGTGATCGACCAAGGAAACTTAATGCAGCAGACAAAAGACAGATCGTGTTACTTCCTTTCAACACCGAAAGATGTTCAGCAGTGCCTTTAGAACTGGCAGAAGGCAGTGATACCCAGGTACACCCATCTACTGACCAGCAAAGTCTGTCCAGAAGTGGTCTTTATGAATGAATTGTTGATTTGTGACCCAAAAGTCTTACCTCTGACATGGAAACAAGGCTAAGTGACACGACTATGCACGAAAACATATGCAGGAGCAGGAGGCAGGTTGTTTCCCAAAAAGCTGCAGTACAAAAATGAGTGTCTGCAGGCAGCAGTGAAGCATAATGGAATGGTTTCTTGCATGTTTGGAATGCATTTCTGCAAATGGAGTTGGAGATTTGCTGTCCTCAATGCTGAGAAATACAGGCAGATAGTTATCAATCATGCAGTACCATCAGGGAGGTGTCTGATTGGCCCCAATTTTATTCTGCAGCAGGACAACGACCCCAAACATGTCATTTAGAAGAAGCTTCAGCATACAAGAACAAGGAGTTGTGGAAGTGTTGGTTTGCTCTCTACAGAGCGCTGAACTCAATTACATGAGGCATGCACGGAAGATCTGTGGGTTAGTTCTCCAACATGTTTGGAACAACCTACTTGCAAAAACTGGACAATTGACTTTTGCAGGCAAAGGGTGGTCTCACCAAATACTGATTTGATTTGGATTTCTCTTCTGTTCTGTTCCAAGGCATTCATATTCCACTACTTTTTTTCCCCACACACCTGCCTAATTTTTTTGCACAGCACTGTATTTATTAGGTAATACCTTAACTTATCTATCTTAATGTGAACATTTAAGTTGAAACCATTTAGTACCTGATGACATGGTTGATCACAATTGGGTCTGGTGGCAGCAGCAGGTTAGTGAGCCTCTGAGGAATCTCACTAAACTTCAGACGGGGACAGTCAAAGATCTGCAACATAAAGATGACAACGTCAACTTAGACCACACTCAGTCCTGGCAATTATTATTTTTTTGCCTCTTTACTAGATAAATGGCACTGAGCACTTTAGTTAAGAACTCCTTCTATGGTTCAAGAAAGCTGATGAACGTGTTGGCAGCTTTACCACTTATTAGCTCTAGATGACTGTTCTATGCCCTGTTTGCTTTGATAAAAAGCTTCTGTCTGGATTTCACGCTGTAATACATTTAATAATGCTTATAATTATGCTGTCACTTTGCTAGACACTAAGTATTAAAGTAGGTAAATGTACCTGCTGGAAATACTTGTCACAGCTAATGTATTCCTTTTCGTGGGAGTCCTGCAGCTTGTTAGTCTTGACATACTGCCAGAGAGCCTGGATGATGCAGGAACGGGTCTGTGTGTGGATGCCCAGAAGGCGAGCAAGACGAGGGTCCAGCTTAAATTGGGGTGGCTGGAGGATAGGGGATAGAACAGTCACACGAAAGGCACCCAACAAGGCCAGTTCCAAAACCACAAAACAAAGCATAGGTGAGCCACCAAAGGCCGCTTTATAATGCAACGGAAATTAATTATCGCTACAAATTTTTTCTTCTTAGTCTGGCAAGTGCCAATTTCACTGAAAGCAATTTTGAGCCCAGAGACAGGCTTGCTATCAGAATTGCAGTGCTAATGTATTTAATGGTCAGCTACTCCACATTGAAACTCATCAACACTTAAGTTAATTGCTCACCTGTTACAATTACAATTACCGTACCATTCATGATAACTTGAGATTATCAAGTGGCAAATGCAATTAGCATAAGAATGATATTTGAGCCTTTTGTGGAAAACATGATGGTGACCCAAGATGTCAAGTACCCATATCCAACCAAAGCTCCTCATTCCCAATTGCTCAAGAGTATCATTTTCTACTTTTATTTACCTGTACCCAATGAAAGGCCATCAGGTCTGAAACTCTCAAATCTACGATGCTCTTTATTAAAATAACAGTTAATCATACAGAGTTGGTCAATGAAACTGAAACGCTTGGTTTTAGACCACAATAATTTATTAGTATGGTGTAGGGCCTCCTTTTGTGGCCAATACAGCATCAATTTCTCTTTAGAACGACAGATACAAGTCCTGCACAGTGGCCAGAGGGATTTTGAGCCATTTTTCTTGCTGAATAGTGGCCAGGTCACTATGTGATCCTGGTGGAGGAAAACGGTTCCTGACTCGCTCCTCCAAAACACCCCAAAGTGGCTGGCCATGGGAGATGTTCAACTTCACTTTCATGTTCATCAAACCATTCCGTCACCAGTCTTGCTGTGTGTATTGGTGCGTTATCATCCTGATACACGGCACCACCTTCAGGAAACAAAGTTTGAACCATTGGGTGCACACAATCCTCCAGAATGGTTTGGTGGTCCTTGGCAGTGATGCGCCCATCTAGCACAAGTATTGAGCCTAACTTATAATGGATACCAGTGGCATTATATGAGTGGGTAGAGTAGGGGATTTTTGGGTAGATTCCCACGGTAGCATGAGCAGCGTTCTTCTAAGATACATTATGGCCAGTTTTGAGATCAGGGTCACTTTAACTCTAACAGCAAAACATATTTCTATAATTCGTTGGCTCTCTTGAAAAGGGAATGGGTTAACAAGTTAATTGTCAGTACTATATATGAAAAACCTGTTCGAGTTCACAGATTCCAGTTAGCTGAGAAAATATAAAAATTTTTATTGCTTAATGTAAATTTAATTGATGAGTTACATAAACATTCACCCCCATACATTTGTCATGAATGGGGAATCTAACAAGAGTTAAACAATTCGTTTATTTTTATTATTATTCGTTATGTTTATTTTAACATGGGGGGGGGGGGGTGTTAGGAGTGGTACATGGGGATTGACACGCTTATAGAGCCGGCTTCTGTGGTCATTGGAGGAACTGCACGTTCTGGAACTTCCACACTGGACTAATTTTTCCAAAACTGAAGGTTGTCTCTTGTTTGTACCAAAGGCCAGACCGTGTTCATGGTGCTCAGTGAGTGTAGTGCAGCAGGTTGTGGCATTGGTGAGTAATTAGCATTTTGATAGACCATGACGGAGTGTGAAACCAGAAAAAATATCCAAAGCAACTGTGTGTTTTTATACAAAAATAAAATTAAAAGTCAGAAGGTGAGAAAAAGACCAAAAATTGAAAGTTAATAACATATTTTTTGAAGATGATGAGATGCATTATAAGTAATACAAAAACATCAGCAACATCAGGGTCCACAAAAAATAAGTAAAAGTCCTAGTACATTAGTTAGCACAGCACTGGAGGAGATTAATCTGCTGAGATTATAAAGGGAAAAAAATAAAACACCCATAATCATTAATCAATTTAAAAACACTGCCAAATTAGATGGTAAATTTACTGAGCAACCAAGGACATTCAATATGGACATCGGATAGGAGCACACATGATATCCCAGAAGGGCTGTGTTCAAGAAATGTTCATGATTGTAAGACAGTAAGTCTTCCGAACAGAAAGAAATTACACGTTCCACTTTCTTTAGGGAGAAATGACTAAAATAACTAAATGAAAGAGAGAGAGAGAGAGAGAGAGAGAGAGAGAGAGAGAGCGCATGAGAGAATGACTCATAATTACAATTATAAGAATGGGTTTGAGGCAATCATTTGTGCATTATTTTTGAATAACAGCATGATTTGTTGTGTGTCATTCCTTACATGTCAATTATTTCATGAGTAATGTTGGAAAGTATGTTAATTTCTTTCTCTAGCTGTGCAATGACCAAATGTTGGTTACTACAATATCAACAGCTTACAATACCTATGCTTGACAATCAAGAACAAAACAGACACATAGCAAATAAAACATAACAGCAACAACAAAGCCTTGACAACAAGACACACTGATTCCCGAAACCATTTCACTAATTAGGTGAAGAAGGAAATTGGTTTCAGTGATCAGTGAACATAGAGGTGATCATGTGACATAGAGGGGCTGATGGGTGGTGTAATCCTACGCCATTTAGAGCTATTCTGACACAATGCTAGAAGGGATGATTTATTTGATTTATTATGATGCCTGTTAATGGTCTTACCAAACTATTATTAATCAATTAACGTAATACCAAAACTAGTTTGAACTGTATGCTGAGTGATATATAATATAACCCAGTAGTATGGTTCACACCTGGTAATCGAGCATGAGCAGCAGCGTGCAGCGGACATTCACATCTCCTGGCCTCTTGACTTGGAAGCCATCCGTCTCCTGGGTTGTGGCAGTGCGATGCCACTGTTGGAGCAAAAAGAGTACAATATATGAAGAATTAAAAACAATCCCTTGATTTTATTTATAAGTACGGACTGGGGCAATGTAAATGTAACAAACAGTGTAACACAAAGCTTCTTTTAAATAAAGGATTTTAAAGAAAGGATTTTCCAATATTTGCCACACCTTTACATTTGCAGGCCTCCTTAATCCAGAGCGACTTACATTTTATCTCATTATACATCTGAGCAGTTGAGGGTTAAGGGCCTTGCTTAACTTAAATGGATTGGCATCCTGTCCAGAACGTACCCCACCTCGTGCCATAAGTCTCCTGGGATAGGCTCCAATCCCCCCTGCGCCCCAAGACGATGAGTGAGTGAGTAAGTGATCCATGTTGGCTGAAAATGGGTGAAAAATGATGTAATTCTATCAGCCGAATTACCCTCTGAAGTGATATTTAAACCTTTCTTTGCTTTAAGCTCAGTCCTGAGCTTCCTTTTTTTTATTTAAGAATGCAGAGTTTGGGAGCAATGCAATCTGTGTACCTTTCATGTTTGACGTCTGGCTGGCAGCACACCAGTGCTCCCTTTCTTTTACACAGCATTCCAAATTGTTATATCTAACACTCGTGCAGTGGTGCTGATTGATATGGACTCTATTCTCATCTTTTAAATGCCTTGATGTTCTACCTTAGACAGCTCTCTGGTCTTTATAATGGTTTATCATTTTTAACCACAGTTCCAGTTTTTCACAGGGATGACCCCGAGATGAAACCAAGAAAAGACATCCAAAGCTTTTTAATGTTTTAAAAGTCAGCCTTACCAAATACTCCTTTGCAACAAGACACACCCGTCTCATACCTGTTCCAATATTTTTCATCAGCTGGAAAAAAATGTCTGGGCTCAAACAAAAGATGCCATATTTTATGGCCTTGACCAAAAGTCACCACTTTGAAAGTCAAATTATTGCTCTGCATCAAGTACTGATAACAATTACGGAGAACTGAAATGACTACAGTAGAATTGGGTTAGAAAACATCCAATACATTATTAAAACCTGTAAGGACTGCGCTGAACTTTCAACTTATTGATTTCAGAAAGACATTGATGAATGGAGATTACTGAAATGCTTAGTAAAGTTGCATGGTAAAAAAACAAAAAAAAACAATAAAACTCTAATACTAAAAGTATTAGTAGTTGTGTTTCCATAAAAAACCTCTTGTTAATGAGACTAATCAGGGAAATAAAAATACCTGGTAGCATGAAGACTGGACTTTGGAGCAATAGGAAAAAAGTCATGAGTCCAGACTGATCCTATTTCAATGTCAGGGTATGAAGGGAAGAGCATAAAGTGATGCACCCATCATGCATAGTGCTCACTGTAGAGGCTTATGATCTGGGGTTACTTCAGTTGGTCAGGTCTAGACCCAGCAACATCATGTGGCAATCAAATGAAGTAATTTGATGACCTGAAGGTACTGAATGACCAAGGTATCGCATTTATGGAGTTCTTCTTCACTAATGTCACGGACATATTCCAGAATTAAGTTTGTGAAAGAGCAGTTCTGGGATCATCAACAACACTGTGCACCGTAATCAAAGCTAAAGGCTTTCAGAGAAAATTGGAGAGTGCCACTTTCTTTTTGGCCGGATGGTGCATCTGGATGTAAATATCAGAAAATGAAAGCTGAATTCAGATCAACGTTTTCAGACCCAAACGTCTGCAATGTATAGCAAAACAAAAGAAATGTCCTTGCTGTTCCAGTGCTTCCAGAGAGGACCGTATGTTAACACAAGGGCTTTTCAGAAGAGTATAATTGAAGCAATGGATTTGACCAAGCAATTTGCTCTGCTAAGTCTAAACAGAGCACGGTTATTGTGCTCTTGATTCAAAGACGTGGGCACTTCTGTTAGTTAGTTAGTGAATAGCATCATTATTAAAATGTTTTTTTGTTGTTGATAGAATGCTGTTTGTCCAGAGTTCAACTAAAACTCTTTATTGTCAAGGACCATTTACGATCTCCCAATGGTCACCCGAGCATAATAACTGTGACTCATTGCTCAAGTGTTGTTGGACACAGGATAAGCTCTCAAGGCCTCTCTGAGCAGGTAAATCACTGTTTTATTACATACCGCAGTTTGGTATGTGGCTTGATAAAAAAACCTGCAGGCATCAAGGACACTTTGAAGTACTGTGAATAAATACACCCCCGACGCGTTTCTCTTCGCCGAACAAATGAACAGGCAAAGAAGAGTACTAACGAAGCCCTCTTTTACAGAAGTAAACTGACCAGACTATACCCTATGCATAAGTATTAAAGCATCTATAAATATTCAGTAAACAATGTATGCAGAAGAAAAAAGCTCAGGCTTGCATTAACAGCAGCAATGAAACTAGGTTTCATCTTCCATAACACAATCGGAAGAGCCTGACCTCTTATTGAAGTGGAAAACACACAATAAGCAACAAGAAGTATCTGCTTCATTCAAGATACCTGGAGACAGTTTCTACTAAATTTCTAAATAGGAGAGGCATTCATTTCAACCTGGACCTTTTGATTGTGCTGAATAACAGAACACAGTTATGAAAGTAACAACTCCCTTTATTTCTTAATAAAATATCCTGCTACACTAATGCTCTTATCGCAGTGTTGTGAATATCATCAAGGTAGAAAGATTTTTCAGTACACTGGAGCCAGGATTGGACTGCCTGCTTCATTTATGAAACGCCGGCCCCCCAGGAACTCCTTTAATTGGCAAAACATTCCCATTCCTTTTTTGTTTTGTGACATGATAGGGAGGGGTGGGAAATGCACAGACATAATTTTTGAAATATCTTAAATGTAACGCATAATATCTGATATATAGCATATACTATATAAAAAACATAGCCTGAAATGTTAAGCGATTCAAGTTTGGTGACCCAGGCAAATAAGAAAAAGTATTTTAAGTAGTTTTAAACTGTGCACCTTAAAAAAATTAAATTAAATTGAAGTTTGATTCTTTCTTCAGTACAATATCTCCAAAATGTCATGGGCAATGGTTTATGTAAGATATTGCTATAAAAACCCTAACTTTTAAAGATGTGCATGTTTTTTCTTCTTTTTAATCCAATGACATTATCTTGCTCCAGAAATCTCATTGTGCCAGTGTTTTCTTGTGATTCTTTTCCAAAAATCAGTGTACAAAGCTGGCAAATATTGAAGGCTAGAGAGCTAGGCTGCAACCTTCAAGATCGTACAAAAGAGACCGGGTTAAGATATGAATAATTATTTATATATAAAATTAAACTTTGGTCATTTATCCGTTCCCACTCAAAAAGTAATTCTTTCCTTATCCCCTAAACGCGACTAACCAGGGAGGGTGACTGTTAGCATGTAAAGCTAGCACTCACACACTTATAAACTGATGCTTGTGCCATGTCACATGGCTGCTTAACTCACTTAAAAGCACTGACTGTGTTATTTGTGAGCTCTCAGACACAAATGACTAGTTGGTGTCTCGCTGATTGACAGAGAAGAGAGAATGTGCCATCCCAGCCACCCATCAGGCAGGATGCATAAAGACTCATTTGCGTCAATAAACAAATGTTATAAGGCCTTATGTGTCCCCAGTCCAGTTTCTGAGTCCCAAGGATATGGAAGTATAACAGGGACAAAATTCCCTGAAACAAAATAGCATGTTGGATTACATAAACTGGAAAAAAACAATTGTAAATAAAAATTAAAAATTTTTATGCATTGCAATTTAATCTAAATGGAAAAAACCCTATTAAATCAAATTGCAATGCAGAAAAATTCTAAAGATTTTAATGCATCAAGTTTTTGTTTGCTTTGGGGAATTTTGGCACTATTATACTTCCATACAAAGATTTTCTAGCTAGGGAAATGATGCAGGCAACTAAACGGTCCTGCATTGCTGCCCAGGATGCATTTCATTTGCGTTCATTAGACAAATGTTATAAGGCCTTATGTGTCCCCAAGTACCTTTGAAAATGATTTGATCATAATGTGTCTCTGAGACCTATTGGTACTTCCATGACTGTGTCACCCAGGCCACAGGTTAATAGATTAGTGCTATGCAAGAACACAACAGTATTAATTTTAATTAAGCAGCTAAGGGTTAATTTCTGAAATGCACACACATTTTATTTTGGGTTTCTTTATGCAGAATTCACTCTTTGCAAACAAAATGTGCTGTAAAACCCCTTTTTTAATGTTTCAGACATGTAGCAGGCATGAAGCAAAGATCATGGCTGTGGTTTACTGAAAAAACTTTCTCTTGATGGTATCCAAGCACTAGTGGGAGTGCATTAATGTAGCAGTGGATTATATACAGAAATAATGATAGTTTTACTCTCATAACTGTGTTCTGTTATTCTGCACATGCAAAAATCCAGGCTTGACTTGAACGCCTCTCGGAGGTTACTCTTAATAGCTACAACAGTTTGTTCTCAAGTATCTCCTTAAAAACTTGTGAAAAGCATCATGACCAAGCTTCAGCTACCATGTTGTTGATTTTGAGCATGAACTCCCAGATTCCTCCTTTTCTTCTAAATGCCAACACCAAGGCTCTTTATTAGTCACAGTCATGCAGGAATGAAGAACAGATGGATTCTCACCTCAACTAAGTGGTTATCAGGGCCATACAGGTCTTTATCCAGCTCAATAACCAGGCTCTTGAAGAAAGAAGAGAACTTCCTCTTTTGCTTTCCAGGCTAATACAGAGAAGAAAAAAAAAAAGACAGTATTCATTTCAGTGCTCTCTCTCTCTCTCTCTCTCTCTCTCACTCACACACACATTTTACAAAATCAACAGACTCCGCAGCATGCACGTATAATTTTGGCAAAACGAAAAAAAAAAACGAAAAAAAGTCCTTTACAGTGACCATGCATGAGAAGCAGAGAAAAACAGTTGAATAAAAATCCATGCTGCTAGTTTTCTTTTAGATTTCACCAAGGCTACTAAGCATTGAAGGGTCTCACTGGTATTTGCAAATCTCAATGTCATATCAGCCCTTTCACATCTGCCAGGCTGAAATCACTGAATAATTAAATTGTCCAGGTACACATGAAATACATTGATGTACAGAAAAGGCATGCATAACTGTAACATTAGGTCGAAACAAATTATCACAGTAAAGTGCGACAACAAAAAAAATCAGCTTTTAGGGGAGGTCTGGTTTTCACTCACATCATCTAGCAACTTTCCTTCCACTCTTAGCTCCCAGGATGCAATGCTGCCCTCGGAGTCCTCCGAATCCGGCTTAGCTGGGTTAAACGTATTCGAGATGTACAGTCGGAGCTTCCGCTTTTGCTGTAGGCAGAGATGAAGAGATAAACTATGTCAAGTGCTTTTAAAGCAAGTATTTATCCAGTTTCTGCAGCCACTTGTCATAGCAATATTGCATACTATGTGATTTCCAAGCAAAGGTCAACCTTAAGCTGGGAAAAAAAACAGTTGGCATTATTCATAGGGCTTTTAACAAACCAGACTGACACACTACAAATACTAGGCAACTACATCTGCTTACACTGACTAAACCATTACTTGTAAGTTTAACATGCTGTGCATTAAAAATCACAAAGAGGCACAAAAATGATGGAAGCTACAAGAAAAAAAGAGAGCAAAAAAGGGAGAAAAGGACCAGAAAAATCAATAATAATTCCTCACTCACTTACTCTCTCATCACCTATAACACTTTATCCTACACACAAGGGTGTGGGGGTTCTGGAGCCTATCCCTGGGGACTTACAGTAGGGCACAAGGCGGGGTACACCCTGGACAGAGTGCCAATCTATCGCAGGGCACACACAGACATTCACACGCTCATTCACACACTGGAGGCAATTAGCCTAGGTCTGTATGTTTTTAGACTGTGGGAGGAAACCAGAGTACTCGAAGGGAACCCTACAAAGCACAGGGAGAACATGCAAACTCCACGCATACAGACCCCGATGCTGGAATCAAACCCGGAACCCTGAGGGCTAACCGCGCTGCTAACAATAACTGCTGATTTAATCATTTCATGGCTATTTTTTTCTTCAGTTGTTTCATGATAAATTCACTATTTAAGCATTTCTTTATACAGTTAGTAGAGGACTGATTCAGACCCTTCACACCCATAACATGAAAATGTAACATTTATAACACCAGTTAAAACCGAAATCATTTATTTATTTATTCCAGAAAATGACAACCATTTTTAAATTTACCCTTTTGGTGTTTATTTGAGTCTCTCTCATGGTCCAAGTGTAATGCTTTCTGCAGTTATCTTTAAAATCCACATAGTTTGTAGTAAACCTGGACTCTCACATAAAAACTGATTTGTTTTAAGCTAAATAACCAGAACCTGAATTTTGTTTTAAGCTAAAGAGATTACATTAAATGCTACACAAATTAATTCACCGTCCATGCTCTGAGGATTTCTATTCTATCCATATGAGTCCAAATGTTACATCCATAACAATGGAACTGTGCAGTACACGCCGACTGGCTATACCAGTAGACCATCCGTCTGATGTTGAATAGGCCCCCCAATTTGCCAGCACAACAGCCCTGGCCCTTCGAGGCATGGACTCCACTAGACCTCTGAAGGTGTGCTGTAGTATCTGGCACCAAGATGTCAGTAGCAGGTTCTTTAAGTGCTGTAAGATTGGAGGTGGGACTTTCCATGGTTCGGACTTGTTTTCCCAGCAAATGTGATCAGGAGAATTTGAAGGCCACTCCAATACTCATAGTGCATTGAGTATTCCCCTAGTGCATCCGGCTGCAATCTCTTTTCCCTCCAACTTCACCCTGACTGGTCTGCGGCTACACCTTTCATCTCGGGTGTTCTGACATCTTCATATCAAAACTAGCTACAGGTGCGCTGATCGATCGGTTGCGATCTAAATTGTTCGATAATCACTTAATGTTTAATAACTTTTTACTGCAGAGAATAAAAAGGCTAAAACCAATATATCAAAAATAATAATGAAGGAGTGAAATAAAGATCTCTGTCTCTTAAAAATGCAGAAATTCTCATATGAATAAGAAAATGCCTGCCCTCGCTGCTTACCAATGAGCAGCTATCGTCGGCTCCCCAAATACAAAGTGACAGACGTCTGTGTTTATTTAAAAACACTCTTTTGATTTGGTTTTTATTAATACAGCCTTGTTCTATGTGCTGCACCTTGTAACGAGTGAGTATAGTAGGACAGTTGAATTTGAGATAAGCATTTTGGCACATGTAAGAGCTCTTGATACCAGTTAAGGAATGGAACGTTTTTGCTCTTTACTCGAGCATTAAATATTCTATTGGTTTCAGTTAATTTACATGAAGTAATAAGAGAATGCAATATGTTGCATATGCTGCCTTCCAAAATCTAAAGGTTTGCTGCTATAAATATCAATAAATATTTATTTATTAATTCATTTTTTTTTTAACTATGTGCAGCCATATATTACTGTTCAAATACAGATATCCCATCCCGGTTAAATACTGAAAATAACTCATTAGGTGTTATTAGGTGTTATTTAAACACCTTCTAAAAACACCTCATATCCCTTTCCTAGGAACACCATTTTACTTTGGTATCAGGCTCATACTTTTTTAAATGAGTCTCTTAAACTTTCATGCTTTTTACCAATTTGGGGTAACAGTGAATTTAAACTAGGAAGAGCCAATATGGGATTCAGGTTTTGGTCAAATAAAGTATTCAATAAAATAAAAGATTTATATTGCGAGGTAATTCTAATGTCTTTTGAACAACTAGCTGACAATTATAACATCCCTAAAAAACACTTTTATAAATATCTTCAAACTAGAAGTTTTATAAATCAACACAGTAAGTCATCTTATGAATCCATATTACCCACTATTGAAAACTTCACCATGAACCATTTACATACTAAAGGTCATTTATTAAGTTTTATAATATACCTTTTTATGAGGCGCCGTATAGGGCTTAAATCAAACTTTACTCATGCACACACATATAAAACACTTGCATACACATATATGAAACACTCACACATACATATATACTACTAACTGCTCAAACAACTACATATGAAACACTTGCATACACATATATGAAACACTCACACATACATATATACTACTAACTGCTCAAACAACTACATATGAAACACTTGCATACACATATATGAAACACTCACACATACATATATACTACTAACTGCTCAAACAACTACATATGAAATGCGCGCGCACATACATACATACTTTCCGCGCATATACATACATTCTTTCCGCGCATATACATACATACTTTCCGCGCACATACATACATACTTTCCGCGCACATACATACATACTTTCCGCGCATATACATACATACTTTCTGCGCATATACATACATACTTTCCGCGCACATACATACATACTTTCCGCGCACATACATACATACTTTCTGCGCACATACATACATACTTTCCGCGCACATACATACAAACTCTTCTCGCACATTCACCTATGAGATTCTCAGTGTAACCGGAAGGCATTTCAGTGTAACCGGAAGGCATTTCAGTGTAAAAGGAAGGCATTTCAGTGTAACCGGAAGGCATTTCAGTGTAAAAGGAAGGCATTTCAGTGTAGACGGACTTGTCGCTTCATTCTCCCTGAATGGTAGTAGGCTACTGGTTTGTATCATCACTGCTCAATCACATGGCGTATTCAGAACTATCCACATAATGTCTGAATATTTCAGCGGCAGAAAACGCAGGTGATGATTTGCAAAAAGAAAATTGAAGCACGGAATCTGTGGCTAATATGTCGGATCCTACAACAGAAAGAAATACTGTTTTGTGAAATGTGTTTCCTCGCCTTCGCTAATATGAACAATAACTCATCGGAATCCCACGGGACAAACATTGTTCCGACCCCCCATATCACCCACTTTTGTGGTGATAAATAAATCACTCGTTGTCTTCTAAACTGTCCATTAACGGTCTATTTAAGAAACGCTACTACTAATCAGGGAGAAAGAAGTTCATATACATTGAAATGACTACTCCCTACACCCTACTCCCCGCGCAGGAAATGTCTGAAAAGGGAACTTCACTCTACAAAATTCCACCATTCAGAACACCATGCAACGTCACGTCCTCCTTGCGTTACCATGGTAACACAAGCACCTCGGATACCTGTCGCTGCTGCTGTGGAAATTTCACGCTACGGACATTAAATATAGATTATTTATTGAAACAAAAACTGATACCATAAAAAATATAAAACGTATTATTTATTTATTTTTACAGATTACTAGCCTATATAATACGAATGGTTTCTTTATTAAATCAAAATGTAAATTATTGTGTCCTATTTATATGATGTCCTCGCCTCGATAATAATTATAATAAAATATAAATTCTTTTTCGAGTAAAATTTTTTCACACTCCAGCGATATGTAATGACTTATAGGAAATTATCCATTCCCTTTTCCGCTAAACTAAAGATTCCCTACACTGCTACAGTTGGCTTTGTGCGCGTGCACAGAAAGTATGTATGTGTGTGTGTGCGTGCGTGTGCGCGGAAAGTGTGTATGTATATGCGCGGAAAGTATGTATGTATGTATGTGCGCGGAAAGTATGTATGTATGTGCGCGGAAAGTATGTATGTATGTGCGCGGAAAGTATGTATGTATATGCGCGGAAAGTATGTATGTATGTGCGCGCGCATTTCATATGAGCAGTTAGTAGTATATATGTATGTGTGAGTGTTTCATATATGTGTATGCAAGTGTTTCATATGTAGTTGTTTGAGCAGTTAGTAGTATATATGTATGTGTGAGTGTTTCATATGTGTGTGCATGAGTGAAGTTTGATTTAAGCCCTATACGGCGCCTCATACCTTTTTACAGGTTCAAAGAAAAACTCTCTTTAATATCTACTGTATCTGCATGGAAACACGATCTTCAAACTGACATTTTAGTAGACAGCCCAAACTCACACTATCAATACTAGATTTAGGTTGTTATAATAAAAAATAGTTACTTACAGTAGAACATATATAACTCCAATATTCCTTATAATTGTGTTAAATGCAAGTGTACACTGTTTTATTGTATGTGGGAATGTGAGAAAATGAAGAAATTTTGGGAAAAAAAATCTTATTCTGCATATTTTTCCTGAAGATCTTTTGTTGAATGGAAGGAAGACTCCAAGCATGTTATTAGCTCAAAATGGGAAGACATTCAAAGACCTACTTCAGGTCAATAGATCAGGGAAAATGTATCATAACCTGGGATTTTTATTGTGCTTTTCATAAATATAATGTAAAAATCAATAAAAAAATATTTGTGGGGGAAAAAAAAATCAATAAACAAACAATACTACACAATAAACAGAGAACTTTAAATGGAAAATCCATATAACCCATATACGTCAGTATAACCAATTCAGATTTCTGTGATCAAGGATCGGTGATCTACCCCAAAAACCCTGATTGGAGCACCACTAGAATCAGCATTAACTTTTTCAGCAATCTGAGCATCAATAGCTCTTTGACTGGATTGGACTACACAAGCCAGCTTTTTGTCTTCAGTGTGCTTTGACCGCCCATGACTCTCTCGCCAGCTCTCCTTGGATTACTTTTGATAGGTCCTGAACACTGCAGACCAGGAACATCACACAAGAGCTGCAGTTTTGGAGTTGTTTTGACCCAGTTGTCTATTAATTACAACTTGGCCTTTGTCAAAGTTACTCAAATCCTTTCATCTGCCATTTTTTATGCTTCCAACACTTCAGGGACAAATTGTTCACTTGCGCCCCAAGATATCCTACGCACTTCCAGCTGCCATTGTAAAAAGATAATTAAATGGTGTGTATCAGGCATCATAAACTATTTACAGTCATGTTCAAAAGTTAGTTCTCCCTTTGTATTAGTGTTTATGTGTAAAATAATAAAAATCATCTGATTGTAAGAGGTCTTAGTATTGGACAAATACAATCTCAGACAAACAACAAATAATAACTTTTTTTACCATGCTATTATTAATATAATAAAAATAATGCAAAAAAACAACAACAAAAAAAAGCATGTGGGAAATACTAAGCATCCCTGGTTCAATAGCTGGTAGATCCATATTTAGCAGCAATAACTTTCAATATGACAATATGACATAGAACATTGCTTCAGTTCATTGTGCATTCAGTTATGCACAGCTCTCTAAAGGTCCCGTCAAAGCATTTTTCATGCATTCTGATGCATATTTCGGGCATTGTCCTGTTGCATGACCCAATTTCGACCAAGCTTTAGCCTCACATTTGCCTCTTGAATACTTTGGTATACTGAGGAGCCCAAATCATCACCCCTCCACTGCCATGCTTGATAGTGGGTTTGAGGTATCGCTTCTGAAATGCTGTTTACATATTGAAGGTCATTAGTGTTTTCAAACATGGCACTATTCATTAAGGCCAAACAACTCCACTTTGGTCTCATTGTTCCAGAAGTCTTGCTGTTTGTTCAGATGCAGTTTTGCGGACCTCCGTTGTGCTTAAGTGTTGTTTTCAGACAGAAGATGCTTTTTCCTGGCAACCCTTCCGACAAAACTGTACTTGTTCGGTCTTCTTCTACTTGTGCTAACATGGACTTTAAAATTGAACATGCTCAATGAGGCCTGTAGGTGTGACATATACTGTAGCTCTTGAGTTTTTTTTGTGTATTTCTTTGAACATTGCACAATCTGACTTTGGACTCCTGGAAAGATTTGTAACTGTCTTGAATGCTTTCCATTTGCAAATAGTCTTCCTCACTAAAGAAAGATGTTCCAAATTGTTTGGAAATGGTTTTATAACCCCTTCCAGATTAATGTGCTGCAACAATTGCTTCTCTATGGCAATTGCAAACATCTTTCCCTTTTGGCATTGTGTTAACACACACCTCTATGCTCCAGACCAGCAAACTGTCAAAACTTTGTTTTATAGAAGTCTGCACACGTGCTGATAATCAGCAGCACCTGGCTGCAACTTACCCTCTTAAATCCTGTAAAAGCAGTAAATTGGACTTTGGTATTGCCTGCGTGTTTTTTTTTTTTTCTTTCATTTTTGGCTTCATTTTTGTTAAATAAATAATGGCACCGTGGAAAAAAGTATGATCACAAGCTATGATCAGATGATTTTTATTATGTTTTTAAAGAAAAACACTTTAGAATTAAAAGAAGGGTTACTACATTTTAACATCATTGTATCTCTTTTGTGCCGTTTACAAAATAAAAAACAAAGGTTTTCATCGTTAATTTGTAATTCGGTTATTTATTTACACAGACAGTAAAATGGCAGTCGGGATAATGAGCGAGAACACATACCTTCATCGGTCTCTTGAGGGCCTCTTGAATATCCACCTGCTTCCTCATAATCGTTTGGTCCAATTTGCGCTCGAAAGCCAAAAGGTCCATGTACGCCTGCGACTCGGGCACCAGCTCACGGATCTAATGGCACGAGGTGACATGAGTGAGTAATAAAGTGATGACAGGAGCCATTAATATCTTATGGTCCTAACTGCAGCGTGTTCTGAATATGTCATTTTATTATTTTTTCTGCTGCTAAAACAGATCAGGTGAAGTTCTCTGAAAGTGACATTTCTTATTACTCTCCCAGTAATTAACTTAAGTGCTTAGTTGAAACTAACAATCACTGAAACCAAGCCAAAAATACATAAACATAAAAAATGAATGCCCTCTCCGCACACAGAGGAATAATCCTTGTTATTCAACACCCTCCAGATTTTTCAGTGTGTTGCATCATTCAGAAACACAATAAACCCAGAGCATCTAGTGCTCTTGGTAAAGATAAAAATAAAGCGTAAAGAAAACAGAACATGCATTCTAAATAACCATGGGACAAAAATCTTCCCGTCATTCATTTCTCAGTAATAGCACTATGTCACAGATGCACATTTCCCAGCTGCAGCATGGCTTTCTTTGTGGCATTTTCTTTACTGTGCCACCTCTACCTGAACTCTCAAAACGTCCGCCGCACCGTTACAGTTACAGTGCACATTCCTGCATTGGACCCCAAATTCTCTCCCTTCGCATTGCTTAAAAAAAAAAAAGAGCCAGCAGATTTATCTACCCCGTTGACTTGGCACAAAGATAAAAAAAAAAAAAAAAAATCAAGACACAGACAAACAAAGAGAAAGAATAACCACAGTGATGCACCTCACCCTCTGAGGGAGAATCTTGTCTGCCATTTTCCTTCTCTTGGCACTACGGATGGGGGAAAAAAGGGACAGAAAGACAGACAGACAGAGAGAGAGAGAGAGAGAGAGAGAGAGAGAGAGAAGCATGTTACTATGGTGACTGATAGCAGAGTCCACAGGCCATCTGCTGAATAACTGGGACCCGTCCAGAATTGTTCCAGCTGTGCATGTGTGAGTGTGAGTGTGTGAGTGAGTGAGTGTGTGAGAGAGAGAGAGAGAGAGAGAGAGAGAGAGAGAGAGAGAGAAAGAAATAAGGGGTAGAGTGGTCAGAGAAAGCAAGAAAAGGAAATTGGATGGGTGAAAAGTAGGAAGGTGCAAGGAAGTGTGATATTGAGAGCAATTCTGGAGATTCGAGAGGTGTTCGTTCATATTCTCACGAGTGTGTGCGTGCATTTGTGCATCCAGTGAAACCCATGCAGGTACAACACGGTGCTGAATCACTAGGAGGTACTGAAGTAAAGCCAATCTGCACTTTCATTTGTACTCTTTCCCACATAAAGCTTTTTTTTCTTCTTTTTTTTCCTTTTCACACTGGTGAATCAGAAAGAAAGCTCTCTGTCTATTTTATGGTTTTCTCACCCATAGTGGAAAGATTAATAAAAAGGAGGTTAACATTTTCCAGAATAAACCAATAACCACACCGTCAATTGTTTCAAGGTTTATGAGCAGCAATAAAATCTGTGCAGTGAGTCACTGAAATGGATAGCTAATAAGTTGGCAAATCATACAACGTTCACGAAGTTCAATTCAAACCAGGACTTTTGATATGTCTTTTGAATAACAAAACACGGTTATGGAAGTAAAAAGTATCTTTATTTCTCTATAAAGATAATCTCCTACTACACTAATGCACTTATATTAGCTTTGGATACCAGAAAGGTGGAGCATTTTCTCAGTCGCAAGCCTACGTCATGTCTGAAACACTGGCCTCCCAGGAACTCCTCTAAGGGTCCGAACATGTGGAAACAGCTTGAGGCGAGGTCAGGACTATATTGGGGATGTGGAAATAACTCCCAGCTGAGTTCCTGTAATGTGCAAGTGGTATATGTGAATGATTATGCGTATAGTTCCTACAGACAGATGCGTCTTTTCCGCACATCAGTTTTACTGCGGCTAAAAGTCTCATCACCGTACTGTGCTCGAATCCTTCTGTAAATGTCAAATCATTTTTACGCTTTATTTCAGGAGAATCCGGGTTTAAATTGAACGCCCCTTACTCTGACCCTAACTAGTTGGACTGATGTCTAATCAAGTGCTTAATTCCAATTTGTATATGTTGTGGAAAACTCATAGATCATGTCATCTAATTATCATGCCTCAATTTGGTCCCCTGACCTTTAACCACATAGGGCACCTGAGACATATCCTCTTACTACCAATACTTGGCATTACCTGAATGCAGTTTCGAAAGACAGAAAAGAGTTTTCACAGCCTTTTAGAGGTTCATAGACCAGAAGTGAACCGAACACATACCTCATGTATATATATAATTGGTTACACAATTGTGTGTCAAGGTGAAACAGAACATGACCACATTCCAGGACCTGAAACCTTTTGCAAGAACAATGGCACAAACCTTCCCTTATCAATGGGACACTCATATAGAACTTTATGTTTTCGCAGAAGAAACCTTAAACCTGGAACTCTGGATCTATAAAGTGACATCACATTTTTCACATCATCATTTACTTGAGCCACTATGTGGCTTTACTCTCTCTTCTTTACATCTTATTGTAACACATTATCCTGATAAGAAACAAGGCCCAATCTTACTCTTTTAAACTCCTAGAGTGTCACAGAGAAAGATATGGTTCCCCTGATGGAGGAAATGTATGTCTACAACCATTTGTCCCAAAGTACAGATAAACTTTCCCATAGCCCTTTACCCCCACCCCAGACCACATGGCTCCTCTGGGACCAGCTGAATGGGCTGAAGAGGTTGGGAACTCCAGAGAATGTGGCATGTTGATTCAGACATGTGGATGAATGATAGCCCTACAATAAACCAGGCAGCTAAAAATTCTAGGTAAAGGAGCCCAGAAGACTGTAATGCGAGATGAAGAAGAATAAAGGAGCCTTCAACAGGGGAACCTACATTGGAAGCAATCAATCAGCTATGTTTGTGCACTAAAGAAGACCATGCAATCGGCATCCATGGCTGAGTCAAGGGCAGGTGTATGTTATGTCTAACATGCATACTAGGAGATCATGTTCATTCTCTTACAACCGCCTGGTTATGACTGGGAGCATTTTTGGTGTGGAAGAAGAACAGTAGAGGATCAACCTCACTCGTTATGTTACTACTCGGAGTGTATACATGCATAAGGACTATATAATTCTAGTAATTCTAATAACTTATAAGGAAAGTAGAATCAATCACAAACTCAATCTAACATGCAGCAGAGTTAACCGCCTACTTGGATCCAACTGCTGGCTCAGGCTGGGCCTCTCGCAAGTCCAACGGTCTTGCAGAAACCTCATTGGCTCCTTGGAATCCCACTGGTTTCCTATAGGTTGAAAATTATTGACTCTAATCATATATATATATATATATATATATATATATATATATATAAAAAGTAAAATTATTTGTTTATATAGTCCTTTGTTAGTCTGAAAGTTTCAAAGTGTTTTACATATACAGGATTAAAAGTACTTAAAAGTTATTTATGGTATGAGAAATTTATAAATCAATAAAAAAAGATAAACAACAAATAAAGAAAAATCCATAAACAAGTATGCAATTAATCTGTATTTAAAAAAATTATCTGTGGTGTCCCTCATGTTCTCTGGAAAAGTAAAAAATTTTGAAGTTATATAAGAGAAAGATTTTCCATTGGCTGAGCGTTGAGTGCGATCCTTCTGATGTCCCTTAGTTTTTCAGGAGATCGGCCAGATATACCATAGAAAAACATTTTAAAGATTTAAACATCATAAACTACATGAGGTCCCAAGGGATAATTTAGATTTTTTTTTACAAATCAAAACTGTGGTGCATATAAGTCAGTTATCACATGTCTTGGTCGTTATAAATGTTCCTGCTCTGCACACCGGCGGTCAAGCTCGCCTCCCAGATTGCGCGTACAATGTTAAGCAATCGGAGCCAAACTCCACAATGCATTCCAAAGTTCAGCTTAGACTCATATGAAGCTTCTGCTAAGCTAAATCTATATCGAGTTGGTATGTAACGGTGTATTTAATACACCAGATTTTGGCAACCATTCACTTTTTGGCACAACATTGTAAAAGAAAGGGGTTACATTTGTACTAAATATACCAGAATATTGAAGGATACCAACTCGATTTAGCTCCGTAAAACCGCGGGAGCTTTATATGATTCTCAACTTTAGAATGTATTTTTTCACAGAACAAGGGTTGTGCGATTTGGGACCGGTTACTTACAGTATATTGTGCTCTTGTTCCGGGTGACAAACATCGCGGTCGGTGCGCAAAGCGGGAAATCTTATAACAACCAAGACCTACTGTAACATACTTACAGTACATGCACCTCAATTTTCATTTAAGACAGACTTAGAAAAAAAAATCTCAATTATCTATTTAAAATGGGAAAAAGGAAGCAACATGTCAAAACAGTCCAAATTAAAGGTTAGAAAAGCTTTTGAATTAAAATTTAAGTACAAGAGGCATTACTTACATTTCATACAAATGATAAACCACCTTCTATGGTCACGGGAGTTTTCACAGAAAAGCTATTAGGCTATAGGATAAGTGATCACTAGGTACGTTTACATGGACGATATTTCTTCAATTCGACTGAAATCACTCCAATTAGAGATTCCGACTCATCCGTTTACATGGACACTGACCTGATAAGATGTGCATGTAATCCCACATGCTCATTTAACATGCTCAACGTGTTTAATCAGAACTAACATGTCACACCTTCTGCGTTAAGATTAGTTACAAGAAGTCACATCTATAATTGGTTAGACACTTTACATTTAACATTTAATCTAATCCGAGGCCCTTCCTCAGTCAGGGATATAGGGGATGAAAGTTTAAGGTAAAAAACAGCTGGGAGAGAGCTGTTCTCATGGATTTCCTCTGCAGAAACTCATTACGCCACCTAATGTTACCCTGACGTAAAGAAGGCGCTTACATGGCTAATATTTACTTAATGAACGGATTATGACGGTATTGTGGTTAGCACTGTCGCCTCGCACCTACAGGTTTCGTGTTCGATTCCCACTTTGGATCTACGTGCATGAGTTTGCATGTTCTCTTCGTGCTTGGTTTCCTCCGGGGTCTCCGGATTCCTCCAACAGTCCAAAAGTATAGACTAATTGACACTTCCAGATTGCTCATAGTGTGTGAATGAGTGCATGAGTGTGTGCCCTGCTATGTATTGGTGTACCCTGCCCCGTGCCCCATGTCTTCTGCGATAGGCTTCAGCGCCACCGTGACCCTGTATACAGGATAAAACAGAATAGATGATAAGTGAGTAAATGAACGGATTATAAAAAGTTTACACCACCCCTCTCGTTCTGGATGAAATTTTAATTCCGATCTGTCTGAATTGTGTCAGGGTTTCCTGATTGAGGTATTTACATCATGCAGTTTTATTCCAATTGGGCTATTATTTCTATGATTTGTGTCCATGGAAACGTTACCTAATAAAATGCTAGGCAACGACTAGTTACATCCAAGGCCAAGAACGTACAGGGATCAGGGATATGTGCTGTAAGGGCATGTATTTTTTAAGCAGAGTCTCTCAGTCCAAGACTTGGTTCCAAACAGACTTTAATTGGTCTGAAAAAGCCCTGAAAAATGTGTAATGTATTATATCACAAACTGATAAAAAAAAGTCACATTTAAAGGACATTAAAATAATTCTTGTACCAGATTTTGATGCTTTGGGTATAAATAATACTGGCATATAATAATAATGGCATCTATAGTACTGTACTAGATGTGCCTGCTGTAACCACTAAAGCACTAATGCTTATTCTGGTCACTAGATGGTGCAGGAATAGAAGAGGACCATGGAAGATGAGGTCAAAATCAATTGATTCAATCATAACAAATAGCAAAAGTCACCAACATACTACCCGGCCTCTTGTTCTTTACATGTTAGGAGATAAGTAACGTTAAATCTGATGACACTTAATTACACTCTTCCGAATTAAATACAAAATAAATAAAAACAAGGTTGTTTTGTAAAAAAGACGAGAGAGTTTCTTTCCTTTTTTCTAAGGATAAAGTCTGTTAATGTTGCATTTTGTACTTGAAACTCACTTTCTAGGCCGGTTCTGGGTGGATGTGGTCTGCACCGGTGGGGTGGTGGTGGGCCGTTTGCGGTTTGGGTCCAAGGTGGGATTGGGCATCCCTGGCCGAATTGGGGGCGTTCCTCCATACGGGGGGCCAGGTGGACCCATAGGGGCACCTTGATGGGGCATCCGGGCTCCTGATGTCATACCTGGACGCTGTAGGGGGTAGGAAAAGCAAATCACAGAGAGAAGGAGAGAAATCGTATTTACTTCTACATTACTCGAATTATCAGATCTTGGCTGCCTGCTACAACAAAGTACCAGAGCTTAAGTGCACATATGTAGACACGGCGCAATGTACGGCTCTAGTGTTTCAGTGTAGTTTCACCGGCACCCTGTAAGAGCTGGGAGTGCAGTCATGTATTGCTCTTCTACTCTCAAGCACCGATCTAGGCCACAGCCGCGCACACACACACACACACACACCTGTGCCTGTCATTTCAGAAGCAACAGCTGCAGAAAGACTGAAGCAGGATCACACTGCAGCTTAAGCAAAATCAGGCTGGTGACACACAGCAACTCAACGAGCACCCCACTGTTCCACTGTCTGATTAACTCAATGTATGTTTGAATTATTTTTTTAAATCATGCACAAGTTTAGCGCTGTTCTTTAATCTTTATGTTTTTAGTTGGTATTAACTCTAGAAGGAACTCTTGAGAAAACACTTTTCTCTACAATGTACAATACATTACCTTATATATTTAATTCACAGGTCCAAAGAAAACACTACAAAATGTTTTTTTAAAAAAAGCATGAATATTTATTTAATAAGATTCAGTAATAATTAAATTTTATAAACTCACCAGCAAATAAAACTAAAAATTCTATGTAATACTTCTTGTGAAACGGGATACAAGCATGCAACCTTAATATATCTTTATAATTAATATTAATATTACAGCAAATCCAGGCCTAGACGTACTAGATGTTCTGCCTTGTAGACAGAATATGAGAGCATAGAGGTTAAACTATAGGCAAAGGCAAAAAACACAAACATGAAATACCAGGGTCTATGTAGACTAACCAACAAAGAACAGGAAGACTGAATGTGGGGCAGAGACAAAACGTCCCTACACCTGCTTATTCATGCAGTTCTCTAATGAGGCAATCGTGTGGTCTAAAATCATGCAAAGACAGGCCAGGAGCGTCAGTTAATGTTCACATCAAACGTCAGAATTAGGAAAAGTGTGATCTCTGTGACTTTAACCATTAAGCAGGCGTGTTGGTCTCAGACAGGCGGGTTTGAGTTTCCAGAAACTGCTGATCTCGTAGGATTTTCACACACAACAATCACTAGAGTTTACACAGAATGGTGTGACAAATAAGAATATTAAATGAACGAAAGCTGTGTGGGTGGAAATGACTTATTGGTTATTGATGCGAGAGTTCAGATTGGTTTAAGCAGCCAGGATGGATATAGTAACTCAAATGATCACTCTTCATAACTGTGGTGAGTAGTGAAGAACCTCATGCACGAGACATCAAATCATGAGGTGGATGGGCTGCAAAAGCACAAGATCACATCAGGTTCAGGGTCTAAACTGGACAGCTAAACATGGGAAAAAGAATTAGCCCCCAGGGAAACAGGGAATCTTTTCCTCTTAGGTTTTCTTGTTAGTAGATCTGAATGTCTAGAAGTAACTAAAAACTTGAAGGATGTTCAAAGGCAATTATGGTAGCAGAGTGGAAATACCAAGAAAACCAAGCTTAATTCTTTGTCCCGATGCTAGCAGCTACCACCCAGTCAAAAACGTAGCCTCTGATTGGTGGACATCTCAGAAACACTGACAGCTTATTTCACCATGGAAAATTGGATAAAAACCTCACCATTTATTTTTCTTTTCCTGATAGACAGCTGCATGAGGTATTCTGAACACACGCGGTTTTTTATTTTATTTAGCCGAACGTTAGTGCTGAGCACGGGCTAGCTATCTATCTAGCAAACTGAATTACTGAGAGGACAGGAGAGGAGATTTCACCATACTGAATAGCCAGCACCCCTCCTGTTTACATGCTCCAGTATAACTAATGTGCTCCCATGCCATGCAAGGTCAGCTTCGCAAAAGTTGCAGTCCGCAGCATTTTTGGCCGAGCTAAAAGTGAAACGTTCTCACATCTGAAAATTGGACATTTTTGGTCGTTATCGAGTCGGTGAGAGGAACACATGCAAAGACATCAACTAATTGACAAAATTAATTTCTTGGCAACTACTTTGATTGTGATGTCATCATTGCCTCCCTATTCTCCTCCTGCAGCTCTCTGCTCAAAGGAGGCTTTTTCCTCCTAGTGCATTTTTAAGGGAAAAATCACAGTAGACTGATTGGTTCTGAAATACTTTAACGTGTGTCAAAAATATTTTTTTCCCCTTCATTCTGACCTGTATCTACATGATACGCCAAACAAGAAAAACGATCCACAGTGGCAACGCCCCACAACTCAGGCCTGGCACCAGACACCACAGCACACCCACAGAGGTCTTGTGGAGTCATATCCCGAGGGGCCAGTGTCTTCCCGGTGACACGAGAGGAACCGACACAATACTGGGCATAGAGTTTTGTATTGTAATCTTATGGCTGATATTTCAAATGTAATTGTAAACATTGTTTATTTTAATTCACTTTAAAACTTTTACTGAATTGTCACTTGTCTTATACAGTATTCTCTATTGTCTCTTTTGTGTTGTTCCAGCACTTGAATTTCACAACTAGGATTACTAAAGTCATACATTAATTAATTTTCTTAAATTTTCAATATTTTTTACTTGGCATTATTTTATTCTCTGTAATCCATCCATTCATTCATCTCCAGTGGGTGCATTATCCTCATCAGGGATCGTGTCAGAGGCTGTCCTTTTGTAGTGAATGGAATGCCATTCTTTAAGCCCAAATCCTTCAAATTCATCCTCAATTTCCCCCCCAAAAAACGAAACACTACATTTTCCCTTAAGTTAACAGTGTTTTTACTGTACATTATAAAAGAGCTTTTTCTCTCTCCTGAGATATGAAAGTCACCTACACAATAACTGTTGAATGGCTAAATTAGTCACTTATGACTCATACAGCAGCTCAAAGTCACAGGATGTCAAAAGAAGGTGTGAAAACGTTTGGAAGTGGAGCCAAAGCTCACAGCTCCCGTGCTCTCCATGGTGCACCTCTGCCAAACATGGTGCAGTGACCCTCCTGTCCTGACCCCTTCACCCTTCCCAAAGTAGGCTGAACCCCAGGGTTTCCTGGGTCTGTCCAATCCCACTGCTTGTGGGAGGACAAGGAGCAGTGGGACGTGAACATGTGGACACAGCATGAAGCGGCAACAATCCTCAAGGTCACTAAGGAAGTTTAAGGCACAGAGGGAGGTTGGACTGGGCATCAGAATCAGCGCCGGGCTGCAACTGAAGGCTCATTACAGAAATAGCACTAATGATGAAGCACCACACACACACACACACACACACACACACACTTCTGCTTTTCAGTAACAGAGGACCAAGAACTGGGCAAAGAATGTCAATTGTTCCAAGATTATTTTAAGTCCCTATTTTGTAAGAAATAGAATATGCATGTCATATAGTAATCTTCTGACATGTAAAGCCCATAGGCTTGAACCCAATACCCATTAGCATTAACAGGAACATATCTTTTCATCCACCCTCCATCCATTAACTATACCGCATATTCTGTGTAGGGCCGCTGGGGACCTGGACCTGGAGCCGGAGAGCCAATTATCCTACAGCACATGTCTTCAGACTGTGGGAGGAAACCCACCAAGCATGGGTGAACCAACAAATGCATAAGGATGTTTGTTCATCAGAGGCAATATTTGTACCCCAAGGTGTGCGGTGCTAAGCAGTGCTAAGCACGGAGTGCCCATGCTGCCTAAAACTAACAAGAACATATGGAAAATTAATTTGTTGGTTCAATGACTTCATTAAAATGTTTCAGGGTCATTTCCAACCTATGGTATTATGACATACAGCTATGTGTGCGATAATATTCGATGTGTATAAAAATACATTAAATAAGGGGAAAAATATTTTTAAAAGAGTGATATTTAAACTTTATGATTTTATAGATTATGACTTTAAATCTAATATCAAATCAGTGTAGTTTGTACTGATGACTAAAATGATTTAAATAGTGTTAGAATAAGCTATCACAACACCCTTGATATCTCGGAAAAATGTATTAATTTATAATTTATCATGATATCAATTTTATCAATCACCATTGTTCGAGGGGTGTTGAAGTCAAACCAGGATTTGTGATAAAATTTCTTGTGAATGAAGACGTAAAACCGATTGACATTTACAGAAATCTTCAAGCACAATGCGGTGATGAGACTTTTTACTGTGGTAAAACATGTGAATGGTGCAAACGATAAAAAGTATGCCTTAAATCCATGAATAACAATGCTGAGGTGGCTCAGAGCCCAGTGCAGTCGTTCCCGTGAACATTCGGCGATCAGAGCTCCTGATCTATAACCAACTTTCAGAAGAGACACATCTGTCTGTAGGAACTGTTCACACAATCATTCATGAACACCATTTGCACGTTACATAAACTCATGCCACATTTCCTGTACAGTCCTGACCTCGCTTCAAGCCATTTCCACATGTTCGAGCCATTAAAGGAGTTCCTGGGAGGCCAGTGTTTCAGGCATGAAGCATGAATCATGGCTCTGGCATACTGAGAAGACTAGTGAAACGCTGGCATTACTGTAACAGGGGATTATATAGAGGAATAAAGGGAGGTTTTACTCTCATAACTGTGTTACAAGAACCAGTCTATTATATATAATTGTATATTACTGCCCACACCTATATACAACAATACAGACAAAAAAAAAACTAATTTCCCATGCTACCTAAAAAACATTTTGTCAACTGCCTAGAAGGAGAAAGAATCCAAAGGTGGAAGTGTAGCGCACTAGTCTAATTCGGATGGCTATATATATAAAATAATAATAATAAAAAAAAAAAACGCTTGTCTTGTGCTTGCTATTGCATATAATATGAGAATGGGTATTTGCATTTTCATGTGCCGCAGCTTGCCAAATAAAAAATGGAAAATCAAGGCCTTAACAAGTATGAATCTGGCATAGCAATAAGACTAATAGCAGTGCCTTCATCATATGTAAGCTTATCAACAAGGTACACCGGTATACAAGTCGTCATGTGTATGTGTGTGTGAGTGTATTAGCGTGACATATTAATGCAGGGTGTATCTTGTAAATCTATACATAGAGAGTAAAATATACTGGTGTTTCTGACAGCCACGAACGTACCAAGAACCATCCAAGAATCACTTCAGTCAAAATCCAGAGAAAGATAGTCTTCCATGAAGTGTCCTTGACATTTATTTACTTCATTTTTTTTTTTTTTTTTGTTGCTCAAACTCTGGTCATGCCTTTTGATGCCAAGGAAAAAAAACTGGAAACTGCATTACAAAAGAATTTGCCTGTTATTGGGCATAAAAATGCAAAACAGTTTCAAATTATGCACACTGGCACAAAGGCAACTGTAAGCTCGTACAAATACGCTCGTAAATCAGCATTTTCTAATTAGCACTGGAATCTGAATCAACTTTGGATCGTGCTCCAAAAGTGCACAATGATTCATTCTACGCTGCGCACGCAGCTTTGATCGTAAGCCGAGTGAGAAGTCTCAGTGGAAAAGTTTATGCTCGGAGCAGACTAAACAGAGGAGGTGCAGTCTGCGAGGGCGAAATCAGAAACCTGCTTGCGAAGTGGCGCGAGGCTCCGCTCACTCTTTCCTAATATCTAGTTCTGGCTGAACGTTCGTCAGCAATAACTCACTGTTATGATCAGACGGCGCAGCGGCAGCGGAATTACTCTAAAGACATTAGAAACTCATTTGGGGGCGAAAAGTGGAAAAACAAACTCGGGATCATGTAAAAAGCTGGAACTGTCTTCACTTCGCTGTAACTGTAGAAGAGTTTGTGATACACAGACAAACCACGGATGGTAAACTGAATACTAAAGAGTTTTGATTAAAATCACGAAAAGCATTGAACTACACATACATTCACTTAGACTTTACTGTCATCGCCATGCAATACAAATGATCTGACAAGTCAATTAGAGTCAATTAAAATCTGGCATCTGTAACAGAATCAGTTCTCCGTGACTTCTTCACAGTCACCTGCACCAGCAACTGCTCCGTATTCTCCTCCTCATCCTCTCTCAGTCAAAATTAAATCTCTGCATCTCAATCCTCCCGTTACTGTGCCGGTTTCCAGACGCACATGCTTAGGCTGCATGCTCTCACACACACACACACACACACACACACACACACACACACACACACACACACACACTTAAGCTGGCTTGCTCACCACTCCATGGACGAGAAACTCAAACAGTTTACTCTTGGTGGCTTTGCGAGCGCCGCCAGTAGAATCCTCCGTAGCCATTGTGCCGAAGCCCCCCTTTTTTACTTCATTCACCCCCCGATTTTTCTTTTGTTGTCTGTATTAGTGGTTTCTTCTCCCCGTCAGTCTCCCCGTCTATCCGCTCTACATTCTCTCTTCTCCAAAAGAGAGCGCTCCCGCCCTCCTTCACTCTCCCTCTCTAGCTCTCCTCTCCCAAACGTTTTCTCTCCCTCTCTCTCTCTCTCGCTCTTTTAAAGCATGTTAGAGTGTGGCCAAAGTCCAGCCTCCTGTTCCAGTCTCTCACACTCTCTCTCTCCCTCTCACTCTTTTGCCTTCCCTCCCTCTTTCCCTCTTTTTTAACATATCTCCCTTTCACATTCTCAGGCTAGAGAGAGCGAGAGAGACTGGGGGTCTGACAAGTGGGCTGTCGGTGGCCGAAAAACATGAAACTAAAGTGTCACATATTTGTCTTGCGAATGATTCAATCATTTTCAATGGCATGATTGTAATTGTGAAGAATTGGGTTTTGGTCTCCAACAGCTCAATATAACAATATAAGGTTTGCACTATTTAAAACCTATGGTAAATTGACACCAATATTGGCCTGAAAATCCTTACGGAATTTCCTTACTCTTATAATGAATCTGTTTTAGAATAATCTGACAAATGATACGCAAATCCAGCCTGAAGCGTCTTAGTCTTTCACATCAGATCTTCCATTTAATGACTGGGAAAGCAATTGCAGATAATTTCAATTCTGCTCATTTTCATCCCACTATTCATTTAGCCTGACTTTTTTATTTCATTTGTCACCTGTATGTACATAGTGATGATATTATTGATTCTACTGTAGTCAGATTTTAAATAAATTAATAATCTACAAAGCTGCCAATTGAGTAAACTAACAGAAAATCTAACTAAAATGTGAGACTTGGTGCAAGCTGTTACGTGTAATGAAATCAAGATCAAGAAAAAAAGAAACAAGATCGTTATACTTTACGTCACACTATAATCATCACATATTTATCTACAGAAATGATCATCTAGAATACTGAGAAATTAGTGAAGAATAATGTTCCAGGCATGAAATAGGAGAGATGCAAACAGGGAATATCTCATTTCATATTTTCTTTTTCTGAGAATCCAAAAGGCAAGTCACTGCATCAAGACAGTCAATAAATTAACAAAGGCAGGAAAATACAAATATGAACACGATCGCCCTGAGTAAAGCCCCCTTTCAGGACCCCCATAAGCCGATACTCTAGAGTAAGCAGCATCCCATTCATTCAGAGCGCAGAGGGGTGCTGGAGGGGGAACCCGGCTTACACAAAGATCTCAACCGTGTCTGCCAACATTTTTGCATGTATTAAAACAGAATCATGTCAAACGAAGGTTGAGGAACACCTGCTCCTTGTAAACAGGGTGATGATACAGTAAGTGCTACTCCTGCGCATACTGAGAGACAGCAATGAATGAAAATTAAGGCATTTCACTAATCACATTCAACAGCACCGCCATGTGGGAAAGCTTTTAAAGGTCCAATATTAAAATGAAAATACCGTTATGACTGTTATTAAACTTTTTTCATAGATAAAATAGATATAGAGGACACAAGGCACAGAGCACCATGTAGTTCGGAGTTTGAAAAAATCTTGTATACAGCAGCTTAAACCACCATACTGAGGTTATTGAGTAATTTAAATAAATTATATGATTTTTTTTTTTACATTTAGATTGTTCTTTAGTGTGTGTCTGTAACCATATGATAACTTGTTACAGAAATACAGACATAGAACAAATAGTAATCATATTTATTCGACCAGTTTTAGCTTACAAAATATACATTAATCAGTTTGTACACCTAAAAGAAAACATGAACGGTTTAGGCGGATTGTTCAGCATCAGACTTACATGAGTGCTCATTACTTGATAAATTTGAAAAACTGTAAATTATCTAGATCTCAATAACATTTAGGCATTTGGCAGACGCTCTTATCCAGAGCGACTTACATTTTTATCTTATTACACATCTGAGCAGTTGGGGTTAAGGGCCTTGCCCAACCCCTTGAAATTTATCTGTTACCATAGAAACAATAACATATTAAAACGAACACAGTGATATTTCCTTCGCAGCTGGAACTTCTGTCAGACACTCATTCATCGTCTATACCGCTTTTTCCTGTATACTGGGTCCGTGGGGCCTGAAGCCTATCCCAGGAGACTTAAGGCATGAGGCAGGGTACACCCTGGACAGGATGCCAATCCTTGGCAGGGCATACACACACTCATACGTTCATTCACACACTACAGGCAATTTGGCCACAGCAATACGCATGTCTTTGGACTGTGGGAGGAAACCGTTGTACCCGGAGAAAACCCACCAAGCACGGGGAGAACATGCAAACTCTATGCACACAGACCCAGAGGCGGGAATAAAAGGTGCAATAGGTCACTTATTATAATAATAAGAATTTTATAACTTAATCATAATTATTTCCCTGACGCGTTGACTCATGTAGTAGCCTGTGTATCTTACGTTCAAAGCATTCGGGCATTGGTGGCTCAGTGGTAGCTTTCTCGCCTACCATGCTGAAGGCCTGGCTTCAATTCTAACCCAATGCCCAAACCCTAGCCACTGCCTCTCCCAAGCCTGGATAAGATAAGATGGTTGCGTCAAGAAGGGCATCCGGCATAAAAAAAAGTGCCAAGTTGATGTGTGGATCGGGTGTTCTGCTGTGGCGACCCCTTTGACTGGAGCAGGCGAAAGACTGATAAAGTCAACATCTTATGTTTAAAGAACAGAATTCATTACAAAATACTGTAAAATATGACTTTTTTTTTTTTTTTTAAAGAACAATTTGTTTTCAATGTATCTGATACGGCTGTTAGAGCGGATTTCTGGGAATAGAAATATAGAAATTGCACTTTCAGAAAATGTATTGCAGGATAAATAAACGTTGATAAATAGTGAGTGCTGGAAACATGGTGATGTTAAAGTCCGCTCACTCATGACTCATCGTCTATACCGCTTTATTTCTGTATACGGGGTGATGGGCGGCCTGGAGCCTATTTCAGGAGACTAGGGGCACGATACGAGGTACACCCTGGACAGGACGCCACACACACACATACACACTCATTCACACACTACGGGCAAACTCCAATCAACCTAATCTGCATGTCTTTGGACTGTGCAAGTAAACCGGCGTACAAGGAGGAAACACACCAAGCACAGGGAGAACATGCAAACTCCACGCACACAGAGACAGAGACTTTCTCTCAGCCTGCCAGCAAAACAATACAGTTTTTTTCACCTGGAGGCTCAGCATCAGGACCGGAATCCTGAGCCACAAGTTTGCCACACAGTCAATTCCTGCCATGCAAACTAAGACATACAGTTTTAATTTATTTAAGCTTTTTTTTAAATATATATATATAAATAAAAATGAAGCATCCTAAACAATACCATGTTGTTGGATTAATAACATTAGTAGTGGAATAATATCAGTATTTTACAGATGTGGAAATATGGTTTAAGATGATTTTTTATTGGAAATTGAAATGTCAGCAGAGGCCTACAGTGTGTGTGTGTGTGTGTGTGTGTGTGTTGTAGAAATGCTTGGCTGGAAAGAAAGCGCAGTTAGTATAAGCAGCTGGAATGGATGCGGAGGTTTTGTGCTCCTACCTTTCTCTCCATCGCGGCAGGTTTGCGCTTCACACACACACACACACACTGCACTCTCTAGGCTGGTGTCCGTCTCCGACACACTTTCTCTTCGCTTTTAGACGGATTGTCCGCGGCTCCCTCCTCCTCCTCCTGCTGCTGCTGATCCTCAGGGAGTTGAAGCTGTGTGTGGATGCAGCCAGGATGCTGATGATAACGAAGGCCCAGAGCGCGTGCGGTGCGGCACAAGGAGACGCGCATGCGCACAAGAGCGCACCACGTAAGGGACCGTCGTCCAACTACACACACGTATATAAACCGTCTACACCGCTTTATCTTGTACAGTATACAGATTCACGGTGGTTGACTGACTAGAGCCTATCCCAGGAGACTCCTGGAGTGGGTGCCAATACATAACGACCGTCAGTTTACCCATTATTTGCTCTTTTATAAGACTTTTTAAGCTATTTTAGCTATATAAATATATATTCAATCCCTCTGGCCCAAGTGGACATTTGTGGCAATTTTGTATAAATCACCCCATTCCTGAGTTATTGCTTCACAGGAGATGTACGGATGAACATGATGTCGTGATGTTGACCTTTGTCCAGCAAATCCTACTCAGTTCATCCTTATGTTAAAGTTAATGTTTGTGCCAAAATAAAGAAAAAAAAATCCCTTAAGGCAATCCTGTGACCTTCAACCGCCAAAATGTAATCAGCTAAACCCTGGGGCCAAGTGGACATTTTTTGCTAGTTTTGAAAGCCAGAAAAAAATCCAATAAATTGTTGAGTGAAAGTGGATATTTGTGCCAATTTTAAAGAAGTTCCCTGAGGGCATTCCTGTGATATTGTATTCACAGGAATAGGACAGATGCAAGATTACAGTGACCTTGACCTTTGACCGCCAAAATCGAATCAGTTCAACATTGATCCCAATGGGAACTTCGTGCCATTTTAACCAAATTCCCTCAAAGCATTCCTGAGGTATCACGCATATAAAAAGGTCACCTTTCACCCCAAAAATCAAGTCATTTCATCTTTCTGGCCAAGTAGATCATCTGTGCTATTTTTGAATAAATTTCCTCAAAGCATTCCTGAGATATCACGTTCATAAATATGGAACATATATGGACAGACGGAGAACCTGAACACATAAAGCCTCTGATTATGCTGCTGCTGGATGGAGGCTTTAAAAAAATACTGCTGTAAAATGAATTCCAGACGGCACCCACATATACCAGAACATGCAACATATAAAATGTTGTAGTATTTGCAATATAACCCATGACACACTCCTGTACACTTTATCATCTCTAGATCACTTACCTAATACAAACTTAATGCTATGTAAATTGTTGCATACTGTAACAGAAGGGTCTGTATCATGAGTTCTGAGAGAGAGTCTGAGGATCCATGAAATGGCAAGAGGCCACAGTAACTTATGCCTCTACATTACTGTAAGTCAATTCCTGTGGATTTAGCATAGCGTTCAGCACTTGGCAAATTCAAGTTTTGCTTTTAGGAACTTTATGCATTTTTTTCACCCAGACTCCCAGGATGTGGAAGCAGTGACTACGAAAGGTTGATTGCATACAAATTAATTTCATAAAAGACATGCTTTGCATGATGGGCTCGGGGTGAGAAAGTGAGAAGGTACTTGGCTCTTTTGATAAGGGGACCAACCTTTCCCCACTTGCTGACCACAGTAATGCTGCAAGAAATCGATGGGTGCATAACAAACGGCTTGAAGTTCCCTGTGAAGCATACTGCACAGTTCAGCCATGTTAAGTACCATTCCTAACCACAGGTAGAGAAACTCAGTCAATGCACCTTGCTGGAGCACGGGAAAAAAAAAAGGTAGCCTGAAAGGGGATTTATATAATTAATTATTATCATCATTTTAGAGGATGTATATTATTATATTATGTACATTATAGAGGACTATCATTTAAAATTTTATTTAATCAACAAATACCTACTGTTATATAGGCTAGTAATCTGTAAAATGGCACAATAACATTTTCTCTGCGTCTTTTAATCAATTTATTTGAGTTATACACATTTCAATTGTATACGTTTTAAATGGTATAAAATTTTAAGCCAATAAATGTTCCATATATTTATATTACAATTTCCACAGTAGCAGCAGCAAGTATCCGAGTTGCTTATGTTACCAGGGTAACGCACAAAGGAAGTGACATTTGGTGACGTTGCAGGTGTTTTGAATGGTGGAATTTTTCTAGGCAAGTTCCCTTAACCGGGAGCAGGGAGTACGGAGCACACTTTGAAGTACACAGTAGAGCAGAACATAGTCTATAGCTGATTTCATGGACATGTCTCCATTTCATGTTCATAATAGACTATGTGGCCAAAAGTATGTGGACTCGGTGTGCACAGACTTTTTGCCATATAGTGTATTGTGAAGAAGGGAAACATCCTAATATTTCTGTGCATTTCAATCGTCACTCAACAACAAAAATAGACAATTTAAAATCTATTGAAAAATTACCTATATCTCCAGTCTGGCTGCATTCATTTCAACCTAATAATTAGACAAAGAACATTTGTAGCACAAATGACAGTCTCCAATAAATAAAAGAATGATTTAATAGATTATGTCTTTGTTTCAAAATCCATTTTTTACACAAAGTACTTCAATAGTCCTGACATACATCAGCAGCGCCATCTGCTCTCCCTTCTTATCAGGGAGAGACGGACAGACAGAGACAGATTAACCTGCCTAAAAGTTTGAACAGTCATGTGACTACCAAACCCTCCCATAAGCAAGCACCAGCTACACACCGGCTGCCTGCAAAGCCAAAATCTTTGACAAGGGGGAGAAGGAAAAAAAAAAAAAAAAAAAAATCAAGATAGGCACGATGAGCTTTTCTAATGAGCATTATTAAAAAACAAACAAAAAAAACTAATAAAATTAAATACAGAGCACATTACTGTGTGACAAGCTTGTTGTTGATGTAACTGATCTACAGTAAAGAAAATAAGACCTTTCTGAAATCATAGCCTTCAACAAACCCGAGAAAGTCCAGAGATCCCAGAAACAATGTACTGTGGTGCTGGTATGTACTGTATATGTATTTTTGTTTGTGTGTGTGTAATGTACGTGTGTGTCTTCAGGCTAAGTATACGAATCAGATGAAGCTCTTGTGATCAACGGCGGTACACCCCGAAGGCGACGAAACTAAAAAAAATGGTAATGCCCACGAGAGAGGCGGTGGCAGGAGCAGTGAAGAACTGGCGATACTGAAACTGGAAGTACCACAGCACGGAGAGCATGAGCACGAACAAAGGGACCATCAGGCTCCCGATGTTTAGCGCCACATGCACCTGGTCGGCAGCACGAGCACCTGCGGGCATTGCCCGTGTGGCGTTTTGTGAGATGTGACAGTGCAGGACGCAGTTATCAGCGAGGTTAAGAGAGGCCAGAGTCTGGGCGTCATCCTGGAGGAGCTGGCCCTGGTAGATCAGACGCACTTGGTGCTCCTGGCCAGCAAAGTAGGTCCTGCACATATGATCAAAAACACATACACAGCTTAGTGTCAAAACAAGATGGCTTCCAAACCCCAGATATATACAGATATATAGATTTCAAGGTCAGATTTTATTATTTTTTTTTCCTACAAATTAAAATAGATCTCAGAGCTCCTACACATATGTTTATATGTATATAATGTTTTTGTTTATACACCTCAAAATCTCAGTTTCATTTTTATAACAAACATATTTCATAGTTCAGGGAATCCACCACAGGACCACCACTAAGGGAATCTTTGGATGGTGAACAATGACACATTAATGCTTACATCTGCAATACTGTTTGTTTTGTGCCACTTTATTAGAAACAAACATTTTGTCAGTCCACATGGCTTGTGTACACTTCAGTTCAAGGCTACAGTTTTTTTTTTCTTTTTTACACCGACATGTGGTGTTAATGACAATCTAGTCCTTAATCACTTTTTAGTTTCTAACCACTGGCTGAATATGTTTGAGCGGAGGACTGTTTCCTCAAACCGGGAATTACACTCTGTAAGGTGCCACTGCTTTGTCAGTGTCAGTGCCATGCTGTGCTGAGAACAGTCATGGTCTGATGGAGGTCCCATTACTGGATGGAGAACAACAACAGATTAGTAAGTCTCCATGAACAATGTGTACTTATAAGGTTTACCTGATAAAGGGCCCAATTATTGTAGGTAAACTTTAAATTCCCCACATAGTGGTCATGTTATTCTATGTTGGCCATGTTACTCTATGTCCACTTCGTTAATGGTATGAGTAGTGCTAATCTAGAACCAGTTTCGTTTTTTTATCGCATCATCATTGGGGTGGTATTTATGGGTCAAAGGGCATGGCAATACACAGGGCATAGCTCACAGACTCCCATAATTGGCTAGTGGCACTGTGATTGATAGTGGACATTGTATCTTGGATGATCTCCCGATGATACAGTGAGCTCTCTTATGCTCTTATGTTCTTCCACCTTGTTGCTACACAAGTGTTATGATGCGAAATGTTTTGGCTCAAACCCCTGGCAATAATGCATATTGGGTAAAATTATACTGTTTGCAATTAAAAAATAAACATTGGTTAGCAGATACATCTGAAAATACCAAATTCACATAAGTATACATTAAATAAGAATTTTTTTTAAATCACCTTTTAATGTAGCCGATGGTATCCTCAGGGTTGACCTGTGCTATTCTCTCGGTGTCATTCAGAAACTTCAGCCTTAGCACCATGTTTCTCTGCGCGTTATCGGGCACGTCTTCGGAAATAGACGCCTGTGTGGCATCTAAAGCACTGGCTAGTGGCTGCGTGCTGAGCGAAGGTCCCGAGATGCCTCTGTGTCTCAGACCTTCTGCCCCCAAGAGGCTTTCCTCTCCTGCAGCCTCTGCACTGCCTCCATGCCCCTCAGCGTCACTCTCGGCTCCCGTCTCAGTCTTATCGTCTTCCCTTGAGCTGCGAGCTGGAGAAGTAATGTCACTAGGGGGACGGGGCTCTTGGCTCTCCGGCTCTGCCGAGGGGACCGAGCTCGAGCCGGATGGGACGAGGTGATCAGGCGGCTCAGCCGTGTGCGTAGAGGCCCAGGCCAGGACCAGGACGAGCAAGAGGAACACAACTCCAAAGAGAAGAGTGACCTCATCGCCCACGCCCTCGATCAGAGCCATCCTGGCCGGCTGTGTCCTGGACTAAGGCAACTTCGTATTAGGCACCTGCAGCACAAACGAAAGATGTTGCGCTGCATTATGTTCATGATATCTAAATTAGATTCTTAATGGCTTATCATTTCTTTATAATTTAATTAAAAGTGATGTTTATGCGTTTGGCTAAAGTTTCCTTCAAACCTAATCTCTAAAAATAAAATACATGCTCTAAGGAAAAACAAATCTGTCTAATTTCCAAGTATGACAACCTAGTTATCTAGTCAAATGCATTAATACCAAACCCATCTCATCCTTAGCAAATGATATATACCTAGGGAGGTGATGATATGATGCCATGTTGTAGTCATCCTCCCCTGATAATGACTGCTGCTATTTTTGCTTGACATGCTATTAGCAAAGTTGTATAATATTTTCCTGCACTGGACTGTTCAGCTCAGGTTAATTTCTGTCTGCACACCCACACACTGATACACTGGTGTCTCTGTGGTCTGTGGATGGACAAAAGATGCCCGTAAGCACTTTCTTAAAAGCTTCCTAACTAAATTAATAGCACTTATTCAATCTAATTGTATATTGGACTACTATGAACAAACAACAAACACCCCTGACACACAACATGGGTGCCTAGCCTACAGATTTTTCCACCTCCAAGGTAACATTTGCAAGGAAACATTTGCAAATACAATTTTCAAGGCCACATATTCTTGTGATTTCTATCCTTTAGATAAAAGTGTGTAAAATGTGGATTTGGGGCACAAACATTTACCAAAACTATTGTTGTTAGTTTTTTTTATTTTACAAAAGTGGTGCCTAAAAGGATAGAAATCACAAGAATATGTGTGACCTTGATGGATAACATGGTATGATAACATGGTATGATGACAAGGCACACAGAACGCTGTTCAATCATAATACCACCATCACACCTATGGTGATTAATATTACTTATAATCATAAGCTTGCTGAGAGTGCTTGGATTGACATAGATTGCTACTGGAGCTGTAAATCATGTGTAGATTGTGTATTTGATTTAATAGATTTCTTGGCATAGAGATTTTCTTAAAAATCTATTTCAAGCAGCAGTATTTTTACAGGTTTTGAAGTATTAAAACCCAAGAAAATTATTTAACCAGCGTGAAATGCTTATAACTTCTCGTGTTAAGTGTTTAAACGTCAAGTCATGTTCAAAGCAATATATATATATATATATATATATATATATATATATATATATATAAATAAAATCTTCTTCAAATCTTCTGCTCCACACACAAGTCCAGTAGGTGGTGTTATTGCACCACCCGCGCATTCATTAAAAAGAAGAAGCGATACTCTCGCAAAACGTATTCGCAAAAGTGGTTTGTTTTTCCTGCAAAAGCTGTGTAGACCCTTCAACTTATGCAAGTTTACCAAAATAATTCAACCAATGTAAATTAATTCTAAATCAAAACCTGACCAACAACAACAACTGCAACAATATTGCATAATTAATTAAATCACACAGCTCTGGCAGCACCTCAGACCTGGGTGAACTTCCAGTTTCTCAGGTAAAACAGGTGTTATCAAATGGAGCACCATGACATGGATATACAGTGGAGGCCAAACGTATAAAGACGACATAATAGTATTATACGTCTCATTGTATACAAAACAGGAGATGTCACCAACTAGTTCTCGCCTATCTGCTAACTAGAATCAGCTGGTAGAGTTAATGAATAGAACAAATATGTAGCAGGTCTTGTAAGCCGGGGGTGTCCAGTTCTCCAGAAAAATGGATAAAACTTGGGAATTCTGACATGAATTGCAAACTTCAGTGGCAAATTTCTTTCACGATCTACAGGAAATAATCAAGCAGACAAGGATTGAGCGAGTGACATCAGAGTACTGCATCATACTACAATAAATATTGATTGTTGTATAGCAAGTTCATTGCATAAAATAAATTACTTTTGTTGTCTAGATTGTCATTCTTAAAACAAAATTGAGAATGTCATTAAAACACTGAATAGTTTTTTTTGTCTTCTACCACTATGGATTCATCAAGGGAAGAAATACTGTAGCAGAGATTAAACTTCTAAACTTAAGTTAAGTTTTCTAAAGTCTGTCATTCTCAGCTCAGTTCCTAGTGCATATCCTCTGTCTGGCTAACCTTATGGTGACATGTACAGTGAGTATAAAAATTCTTTTTTGGCATACTTTACTAAATTATTAACTTTTAATTTATTTTTTTGCCATTCATCTACACATATTGCAAATGTACTGAAGTAAGATCATTTATATGGAGAATTCTAATTTATTTGTCACATACTGAAATATCTGATAAAGAGATATTTTAACACTTTTTACAAGGTCATTAGACTGGAATTACAACTTTGCACGACTGAATAAGAGCAGTTTCTTCCATTTTTCCTGGGGAATCACCTTGAATTTAACCCACAAGCACATTTAGAGACTTGCCCTAAAGCTACTATTCCATTGCCTTTATGCTTTCAGGTTATTGTCATGGATCTTCATCCTAATCTAACCTCGTGAACATTCTGGAGCATTCATCCTCCCAACTTTGACCAGTCTCCCCAATCAGGTTTCTCCAGATCTCCTCAAACCAGAAAGTCCTCATGGTCTCAGAGTCTAAACCTGTTCTGAACCTTCAATTACTCAAAAGTACCTTAAATAGATAATGAAAGATTTCTAAACTGGTTGGTGATCCTATACCTGGAGAGGACTTCTACACGCAACAACCTCCATGTCTAAGGCTTATATGGGTTTGATCAGGCATTTAGGAAGAGTCCTAGTGGGTCGCAACATGTTCGTTTTCACAATGATGGAGCCCACTGTGACCTTGAGAATATCCAAGTCTTCACCAGATCTGTGTGTCAAGACAATTTAAATCATGATGTCTACAAAGACTTCCTTGCACTGTGAATTGTACACTTTATATCAGTTAAAATTGCCACTCCTGGACTTCAGTCAAGTTCTAGACATCGCAAGATAATCTAATCAAAGATACAACGTTTGGTGGCCTTTAGCCAAGAGTCTAAATATTTATCTAATTGAAATATATACCATAAATTTAAATTATTTAACAAATCATCTAAGAACATGTTCTTTTATGGGTCTTTGCTATGGACACCTTGGTTTTAGGTCATGCTACTGTGTGTGCCTCCTAAAAGTTAATGAATAAAAAAAAAGCTTTAAGGTAAAATCATTATCTCCTCATAACTGCTTTTTATGACAGATAACTAATCCAGGTATCATAGCAATACAGCAATTCTTATTATTTCAAACAGCAAATTTAATAATTGACATTTTTTCTCCTTGTATTTTCCTAGTATTTCCCTTTCATATATAATAATAATAAATTATTATTATGATTCATGTATGTCCTTATCTTTATATACACTTCCAGCCAAAGGTTTAGACACATCATCTAATTCCATGGTCTTCCTGATTTTTATTTATTTCTACATCGTAAAAAATTGCTGAAAGCATCCAAAATATGCAATAATCTCCTTTGAAAAGTTAATATTAAGATGTGTCTACTACTTATGCTCTATAAAGCCTTCATAACAGCTCTAATCTGAGGTTAGTTGGTGATTTTTTTAGGTAAGTTTTTCGTCTTGCTTCCTGGAATGGTCTTTATAAGAGCCAGTTTCATCATGGGTTTTGCAAATGTACTTGACAATACTTTTCCAGAACAGCTTACCTTCATGTCTTAAAATAAAAACTGATTATTGTTGGTACTTAATTACATAATTCCATATAGGTATTTTATAGTATTGAAAAAAATTGAGTATTGTTCTAGAATGTAGAAAAATAACCCAATCTTGTGTCCAAACCATTAATTGGTACTATATGTTCTTGTGGATTTGCATTGCACCAACTTTGGTTATCTTTAATGTTTACGCAATGTAAGCTCTATTTTGTGCAATCACATACACAAATCTGCTTTTGTCTTACCGTCCTCATTGCTACTACTGTATCTATATATCTATGTAGTCGGTTTTGGAATTAAAGGTTTATATAAATGCATAAAAAACGAATAGCTCTGAATAGTTTCCAGTACCTAATGTCTCTTCAACTATGTTATCTGTTTATTTGGACTTTAGTCTGTAAAGGCTTGCATGTACTCTAAGAAGACCTTTACAAACCTGGGTAAACCCTGCAGCAAAAGTAACATGAATCGCTGTATGCAGTTGTGTCGTGCTGACTGGGTGCATGTCGTGCTGACCGGGTGCATGTCGTGCTGACCGGGTGCATGTCGTGCTGACCGGGTGCATGTCGTGCTGACCGGGTGCATGTCGTGCTGACCGGGTGCATGTCGTGCTGACCGGGTGCATGTCGTGCTGACCGGGTGCATGTCGTGCTGACCGGGTGCTTTTCATTTACACTACATTTCAAGTGCAATATGTAACTTAATGTGTGCTATATTTAATTCTATTTTTACTACTATTTATTGGTATTTTTCTTAACATTTTTATTTCTTTAATTTTTTGTTTCCTGTCTAATAAATTTTTTCCCTTTCTTCCCGGTAAATCAATCAAAGCCAAGACAAAGCAATTTCCCTCTGGGATTAATAAAGTTCCTTGAATCTTGGGTGCATGACGTGCTGACCGGGTGCATGACGTGCTGACCGGGTGCATGACGTGATGGCCGGGTGCATGACGAGCTGACCGGGTGCATGACGTGCTGACCGGGTGCATGACGTGCTGACCGGGTGCATGATTGCCAGATGTGGTGCTGAATGGTGGATATACTGCTGCCAGGTGTGACTTTTTATCTTCTGTCTCCAGGAGAAACGACTGACTGACTGCACTGTGGAAACATCACGTCTTGTCCACAAATTAAGTCTGAGGCTCAGGGTTCAGACTAAGGTTAACCTAATCCTGACTCATTAGTGGATAATGTTAAAGTAACTCAACAACACCTTAATGCCTGAATGTTTTTACTAAACTGGGAAAGCAACCTAAGCCAGAAGAAAGATAACCGAACTGTCAGGAGAACATGACTATTGACATCTGGCTGTTTGAGTCAGAGTGAACGCTTTAAACAACAAGCTTGTATGAATAAAACACCATGAGCTAAGACCATCTCCTAGAACATATATAATGTTAAACACCAGGTCCATGACACGCTACAGCTAAACTAGCTTAACAGCTGTTGATTTATGTTAGCTATGTGCTACCCGGAAAAAAATCTAATAAATTACTAAAACGAGTTAAACAAACAGGAAGTTGTATTGTTCCACACAAAAAAATACTTACCGTTGTCATATCACACCTCATGACAGTACAGCATTGACTCTGTTTTACTTTTATATTTCCTGATATTTTGCGGACAGACTGGCCACATTAGCATGAACCATCACTTCCGGCTTTAAACACCTCCAACGCCAAAATAAAAGTCCTAACGCACTTTTATACGTATGTATGTACAGTATGTTTTTGTCGCATAAAATGGCTTTTTTTTTTTTGCTCTACGACTTTTAAAAAATTACAGTTTTCTTAACTAAAATATGTTTCCCAACCAGAAGTCTCTTATGACTGTCTAATAGCAGCGAGTATTTACTGATTTTATTTGCACTTACAGTCAAATAAGCTTTACGAATGATACAAGTTTTAGTATTTTCTAAACACTTTTATTTACCTCTGTTTTTTTATTTTTTATTTACGCAATCGCTCTGGTGAAATTGGGAGAAAGTTCAAAAACAGTAAAATGACCAGGACATACTAAGGAGTGTGAAAGAAAGACTATGTTGTGGCCATGAATTACTAAGGCATGGGGAAAAAATAGTATAATGCTTGATGAGTAATCATCCATAAAAGTAAGATAAAATAAAAAATTATAGTAATCATTGAACTATAATAACAGTCATAAACAAAATCAAATAACATACTTACTAAGGTATGGGAACGAGATACTACGTTGTGGCCAGAACTTACTAAGGTGTAGGAACAAAATACTATGTTATGGCCACTACTTATTAAGTCATGGCCACGATATAGTATTTTGTTCCCACGCTTTAGTAAGTCATGGCCACAGTATAGTATCTAATTTCCATTCCTTAATAAGTAGTAGCCATAACATATTATCTTGCCCCCCACGCCTTAGTAAGTAGTGGCCACAACATAGTGTCTTGTTCACAAGTCTTAGTAAGTTGAGACCACAACATAGTATCTCGTTCCCACGCCTTGGTAATACGAGGCCACAACATAGTATCTCGTTCCCACGCCTTAGTAAGTTATGGCCGCAACATAGAATCTTGTTCCCACGCCTTAGTTAGTCACGGCCACAACATAGTATCTCGTTCCTACGCTTTAGAAACTCACGGCCACAACATAGTATCTCGTTCCCATGCCTTAGTAAGTTATGGCCACAACATAGTATCTCGTTCCCACGCTCAGTAAGTCATGGCCGCAACATAGAATCTTGTTCCCACGCCTTAGTAAGTACTGGCCTACAACATAGTATCTTGTTAACATGCTTTAGTTAGGCATAGTGACAACATAGTATCTTGTTCCCATGCCTTAGTAATTCATGGCCACAACATATTATTTTATTCCCACACATTAGTAAATAGTGGCCACAACATAGTCCCTTATTTCCATGCCGTAGTAAGTCATGGCCACAACATAGTATTTTGTTCCCACACCTTAGTAAGTTGTGGCCACAGCATAGTATTTTGTTCCCAGGCCTTAAAAAGTCGTGGCCACACATTATAGAAGTACGTATACTATTTTGTTTCCACACTTTAATAAGTCATGGCCACAACATAGTATTTCATTCCCACACCTTAATGTCATGGCCACTTTAATGTTATAATTTACCTGGGTTGTAGGTACAAACAATAACACTGCAATTTTGAAGGGTACACAACAAAGCTGAGCTGCTGTAATCTGAGGTGGTGTTTGAAACCATTATTCTGCTATTCAGGAAACAGCTTGTGTGATCAAGTTGCCAAATAACTTTCAATTATCAGCATCTTACCATTACGTTTGTCTCAAATATTCCAATGGTGGCTCAGTGGTTAAAAATTATGCCTCACCCCTTGGAAGTTGAAATCTTGCCTACGGTCTGTGTGTGTGAAGTTCTTTCCATAGTTAATGGGTTTTCTCCAGGCACTCTAGACTGTTTTTATGCTGATTGAAGTTTAGAGCTTGACTAGGGGTGTCTGTTCTTGTGCCCTGCAATGGGTTGGTATTGCAAACAGGATGCCCCCCACCTTGTACCATGAGTTCCATGTCCCTTGTGCCCATTAGGATAAGTGTCATAACTAATATATGAATGGATTGACAAGCATAACCATTTGTCTCATTTTTAATGGAACTTTTATCAATGATTTGCCTTCTTTCTTCTTTAATTCTTCTTTCCATTAATGAGACATTGCTCTCTCTCTCTCTCTCTCTCTCTGGTCGTGTTTGTCTCTCTCTAAGTGTGTTTTTTTAGTGTTGAATGAACATTTAGTTTTAATTAAATAATAATTTAAAAAAATTCTTGGCGTCATTTACTTTTTTGCCAGAAGCTCATCTTTTTCTTAAAGAAAAATCAACTTCCGTTTCAAAAAGCCTATATGGCTAATTGAAAATTACTGGCTTTTGTTTAAAGAGTTTCACCATCTTTATAAAGAAAATAGCTTACTTAAATAAGTAATGACATGGGTATATTTTCACAAGATCACCGAACCTTTTAAATACAAATTGAAGGATAAACGTTATTAATGAGCTCTTTTAATGAATTACCTTATTTGACTCAAACAGATGTTTTAGAAATGCACTAATGTAAAGCTGTCACATCCATCTGATCCATCTCTTCTTACAGCGTATGTGTTTTCTAATGTGGGTTGAAAACCTTTTATGATGCAGAGAAGAAATTAACTAAAGTGACCTCCTCACAAATTTCCTCTTCACAGTATTTTGCTTACTTGATCCTCATTTGAATTTTTTATGTTAGTCACAACAGTGTACTTGTAATCGAAATGGATCAAATATATCTTAATGTTTGAATAGTTTATCACAGCGTTACACTGCATTAAAATAACATACACTGAAACGATATGACTAACTATAAGGTACAGTCTCTTCTGAAAGTATTGGAAAGGAAGGCCAGTTGTTTTTTAAGCTATACATTAAAGACATATGGGTGAAGGTTAAAAAAATCTATATGAGACACTTTATATCAATTTTAGACTTCAGATTTAATTTCCTGTATAATAAGCTCAAACTAATTGCTCCAAATATACAATATTGAAATATACGTATGTTTATGTACATACATGTCCAAAAGTATTGGAAAGTATTGGACCAGCAAGGCCAATTGTTTAGTTCTTGCACTACACTCAAGACATTTTGGTTTGAGAAAAAGACAAAACATAAAATGCCACCTTTTGTTTGAACCCAATCAGAGTTTGAGTGATTGGAAATATTGGAACATCGAAAAAGACAAGAGTGTGTAATTTATCGTTGTTCTCTGTTAGATCGATTGTTTATACAGATATTAGCTCTGAATGTATACTCATGGGTGGCACGGTGGCCTCGCAGTTCCTGGTTTCGAGGGTTCGATTCCCGTCTTGGGTCTGTATGCATTGAGTTTGCATGTTTGCTCCCATGCATGGCTTGGAGAGTTTTCCTTAGTTTCTTTTTCCAAAGACATGCATATTAGGTTAACCCCCGTCCGGGATTTACCCCGCCTTGTGCCCTAAGTCTCCTGGATAGGCTCCAGGCCCCCTGCAACCCTGTACACAGGATAAGCAGTATAGAAGATGAATGAATTAATGTCTACACTTTGTACTGTATGAGCCCTGGGTTTCATCTGGGGAAACTGTATTAGTTGTTTAAAAAGGGTAAACCACCATGAGTACCAGAGAGCTGTCAATGGGAGAAAAGCGAACAAGTGTGTACTAACTAAAAGACAGCAAAGGTGCACTAATAACCAGACATCTGACAAGTAGACGAAGAAAAACAACTGCAGTTAATAATGACATGAACATTGTAAAAGCTGGGTAGGAAACCGCTAAAACAAGAAGGAAGTCACAGCACAAAACAATCTCCCCAGAGGAGTGGTCAGGTTATTACAATCCACCATTTTAAAGAAGACTTTGAGAGGAGAAATATAGGAGCTATGCTAAGTTGTTTAAGACATTTAGATGCAAATATCAGGATGTAAAAACCTAATTCTGATCTATTGCCTCATATTCACCATTTGACTGCAAGTCAGTGTATAGCAAAAACAAAAGAACCAGCCGCGTCGATCTATTACTTTCAGAGGGGCCTGTATATGAATACCCCTAATAATTACTGAGTTTAGGGTTTCAGTCACACCCACTTCTATCAAGAGCAAACAATTAGGCACATAGGTATGTGACTTCTATAGACAATCACATTAGAACCAGTTAAGTGACTAAATATGGCACTGTTGCAGTAGGCGTTTCCAAATTGCCCATAGTGTGAATGAGTGCATGAGAGTATGTATGTATGTGTGTGTGTGTGTGTGTGTGTGTGTGTGTGTGATAGACTGGCACCCCATTTAGAATGTACAGTACCCTGCTATATGCTCTAAGTCTCTTGGGATATGCTCCAGGCCCCCCATGAACCGGTATTTTTTACCAGGATAAAGCAGTATAGATAATGAGTGACTGAGTGTATATGTATTGGGAAATCAATATCAGTATAATAAATCAGCAAAATCTGTTTTAATAATAAACACAAACACAAAAGGAACAATAATATTAATGAAGAAAGGATAAATGCATTCCTAATACAGTATACAAGAGCAATGACTTTGTCTGGGTAAAAAAAAAAAAGACGTCAAAATGTGACGCACATAAATAAGATAAATCATATCAGGTCTAACAGGTAATCGTTATGGTTCTATATCAATAAAAAAAAATCAAGTAGAAAATAAACAGGCCCACTTTTTGAAAAAAAATTATTATACATGTGTCAGCAATAAAGCGCTTCAGATTCAGCCCAAATAAATGCCAGCTGTTTCTGTAGGATCATTCAACTGTTGTAGCCATGGTCTACAAAGAGATCCCAAAGGATGTACAAGCAGATTTCACTCAGAAAAGAGTATAAAATATTTTCCAAAAACATAAGATGCACCATAGAACTCTGTAAAGGCAATCATCAACAATAGGGGAAAATTGGACAAGGACATTCTCATAAACCCCTTTAAATTAAAGATGAAAAGATGAAAATTGATCAGGGACACTGGCAATAGGTCTATGGCGGTATGAAGCATATCAACAATTTGGATTCTGGGATGGGCTCCCAACACTCATAAAACATACACCAAACCGGATCTCGCACCCCCTTTTTAGTGAGGTAAGTCTTATAGCAGGCTTATGGCATCCAAAAAAAAACTTCCTATAACATGCAACCAGGCACTATCTCCCCCCTTTTTTGGTCTTTGGTTTTTTACAGAAATATGGAGGTGTATATTTAGATCTTGAGTGAGCAAACCAGGCCAGGTTAGGTGTGCACTCATCCTGTTGTGGTTTTAATGGGTTTACATTGTGATCAGAGTACAGACAATACTCCAGCATGCTCATGCAGTTCTAACATTAGAGGTTCAGCTGTAACTAAAATGGAGGTTTAGAGCCACTCCACAGTCAACCAAAGCCATGACAGGTAGATGTGATGCCTGAACAACATCTCAATATACCAAACCTCTAGCTATTTAACAGAAACCTTGGTGAAACAACTACCTAGTTCTCTTAAATACTTATATACTGTGTATATACCGTATATATACAGTCACAGTCTTTCACTGTGCACCCTGAAAACCATCTAGAGTATACACAGATGTTTGACATCTGTCTTGTTCATCACTGTGGGCTGTGGTTGGAGGTTCCTGACAAACAGGCAAAAGAGGCAAAAAGGCAACAGCAGAAACAGCAACAGCCAACAGGTTGTAATTGTAATAAGGTAACAGAATTTTAGAGTCAGATGTTGTTGTTCCACTTCAAGAATTCTGAGATTAATATGAGGGAAACTGTACAGTATATACTGTTGGCATGAAATAATAAAGTGACAAAAATGCTTAACTCAGATGATTATGAGTTGATATTGTAAAGTATGTATATGTTGTAAAATAAAACATTTTAGCACTGTATCATCCAAAGCCAAGAGTAAGATTGTACTCGTATCACATATCTCCATAAATGAATACAAATGAATGTCTGGATTACAATAATAAACATTTATAAATTAATAACTTATACAAATATAGGAAATAGTAGACAAGTTATTCTTTAGGAGCTTTATAAAAATGTTGCATTGGACTAAACAGCAGCCGTGAATTGCAAATCTAGAAATGCAACACACAAAACAATATTGCAATGGTAACTTTTTTAAGTGTGGAAATACTTTCTATAACTTCAATAGACTTAATAGTCGTGTATGGTGCGTGAGTGGGACAAAAGTCATTGCTTTTGCCCTGCTTTATTTATATATCTTTTGACGTATTTATTAAAAATCAGATGGCATGACAATTTAACTTAAAAAATAATAATAATAATAATAATAATAATAATAATAATTATTATTATTATTATTATTATTATTATTATTATAATTTATAAAAAAATAATAAAATTAATAAATTAATAAAAAATTATTATTATTATAATAAAAAAGAATAAAATCTATAATAATAAGAAGTCCACAAAATTGCTGATATCAGTGTATATAATGATTAATTAATTTAGTATAAAGCTTTGAGATGTAAAACACTATTATGATATATTTCAGGGTTTCCAGGTCTGATTGGCTGCATAGACAGCACTTATATATTACCTTACACAGATCCTTCAGTTGCCCTGCGATGGATTGGCACCTTGTCCAGTGTGTACCCTGCTTCGTGCCCTAAGCCTCCTGGGATAGGCTCCAGGACCCCCCCGGCCCTGATTAGAGGATAACGCAGCATAGACGATGACTGAGTGAGTGTGTGAGTGAGTGAAATCCTTTAATAAATTAAGGAGACTACATGATTATGATGTCTTTCAATAATATTGTGTGCAGGTAGGCTTAAATAACAGCCCTTAACATTCCAAATGAAAGAAACTTCACAATACAGATAATGCTCTGCACCATGAAAATTATATTTTTTATTGCAAAATTCAAGTTCTAATTGTAACATGCAGTGAAATGCCTATACAACTGTTTGTGACCTAAAAAGGAAAGATAGCATAGGATAGGAAGAGAGAAAGATTTTACTGCAATGTGTAAAAAACTGGATGTAATGCTCAAATTTACAGATTTACAAAGTTACAATAAATATAATAAGTTAATATAAATATAATTAAAATATAAATATATGAGTATATAAATTACACAGGATGTGCAAAGTGTAATTTCACTATGGAGTATAAAAAAACTATAAAAGTGTACAGTATGTGTGGGTATATTTGATATTATAATGAATATTTCCTGTCCCCCAATTGAAAACTGCATCTGCATATAGGACAGTGTGATGTTTACCTGCTCGATGGCAGAAGGCACCACAGTTCTTGACCTAGCCCTATTTCTTGATCTCATACCCTGATCCAACTTGAAGCCCAGCCTACAGCTACATTACAGTATAACATGATTCACAGCAAGTTTTTTGGAGGGTACAATGCTTCCTTCTTTCTCCTGCAGAGATGATTTCTGAGTTCTTTTCTAATCCATTATTAAAAATCTTTAGAGTATTAAGAGCACTTACTTAACTGAGGGCTCCACGAGACAGATTACATCATCAGTTACTGGTAAAAGAGGAAGAAGATTAGATAGTAAAATTATAACTCTACTTAGAGAAAGCACTTAAAAAACACTGGATTTTCACTCAGATTCGATCATCGACTATACCATTTTATCATGTGTGCAGGGTTTGCAGGGCGCCTGGTGTCTATGCCAGTGAACTTACAGTAGGTCCCAAGGCAGGGTATACCCTGAACGAGGTGCCAGTTCATGGCAGGGCACACACATGCACTCATTCAGGCAATTTGGAAAAACACAAATTAATCTAAACTGCATGTTTTTAGACTGGAAGAACATGCACACAGACCCTGAGGAATCAAACTCGGAACCAGAGGTGCAAGGCGACAAGGCTAACCATTAAGCCACCATGCCGCCACTGTGACTTTAGTTTTAAAATAAAATGATCAGGCCACATCACTTACACCAGCAGTCAATTACAAATAATCTTACCACTATAAGAAAATAATTGTCTAAAATGGATGAATGCACATATATCATTAACTTGAATAACTATCCTTAATTATTTGTGGTGCTGGTTGGAAGATTTATACTGTATGTGACTTAAAATGGATATTACCACCTCTGACCAAAAAGGATTCCCTGGGGGCTGGAACACACTGTTTTTGTTCAACTAACTCATTCGTAAAGCCAAAGAAAATAAGGACAACCTAACAATAGTTCAGCTTGACTTTGCTAATCCCTTTGGCTCATTGGTGGGGTGCATTCAACACAAGACACACACCACTGGCACATGTTTTCGCATGTGCATGACATGGTGTTTTATCACCTCTTTAATACAAATCAGATTATGTTGAGTTTAGCAGTTCCCGGCAACTTTTTTTGGATCTGCAACTCTTTTCATGGCTACATTGTGCCCCTTGGAATGCAAGGGGGCTCTCCTTCCTAGCACCTTCATAGTAAAAAAAAAAGATAAAATGCCTTTAAAAGTGCCCCTGCAGGAGTGCAAAAGTTATAAAATGACCTCCCACAGTAAACATGACAAATTGCCCGTCCCAATAGTGGAGCAAAGAAGATAAAGTGCCCTGTACGATGCCCTCAGGGTAGAACAAACCAGGTAAAAAGGTAAAGCAAACACCATATTGTAATTTCTAAGATGTCTGGTTTTAGAGATGATTTCTTCAAATTGGTATTTTTCTGGGGAAAATGACTGCGTAACATGTATCTTTAATGCATGAAAACCCATGATACTTGATAGGTTTTTGCAAATGCACTTGAAAATACTGATCTTGCAAGAACTATTCCAGAACAGCTGTGTTGATTTAACACTTTCATAAGAGCTCGGGTAGAACAGAAACAGTGCTCCATAATCGCCTGAAATGCGCAAAATCCATGGGTGCAAACAGGTATATACGCATTTTCAATAAGCTCACTCCAATGATGACGCAGGTGCTGGTGATGTAATGAGTGCGCCCCATTCTTTATTACATAACAATAAATGCTGATGTCATCAATGTGATGTCATACACATCGCCTCTTGTTGTTCAAGAAGGAGAACAAAAACAAAACACAGACGTTGTTTCCTCAGATTCATTTGATTTACATTTAAGATTTAATTTTAAAAATCACCATGGATCACATCCCTGAATCTTTGGTGACCTATGACAACCCGGTGTTGGTGACCAAAAACATTGAGAAGATATCACCAAAGACTATGCCTCTGAGCACCGCCACCTTAGATCCTGTTCTACCTCCACCCAAAGCCAAGAGCTCTACGACTGAGGCCAGTAATCAGCAAATAGTGGAGATTCTTGATGCCATTCTACCACCGAGGGAATGGACAGAGAATAATCAACTGTTTTTGCAGCATTTGTCTATTAAGCCGTCCACCCGGAAGGATGTCAGTCAACTGCAAGAGAAACTGGATCTCCAACTGAAGCAGCGACAGGCCAGAGAAAAGGGCATGTGCTCTGTCCGCAGAGAGCTCTACACACAATGCTTCGATGAGCTAATCAGACAAGTTACCATCAACTGCGCTGAGAGAGGCGTGATGCTTTTACGAGTGAGAGATGAAATCAACATGACCCTAGCTGCCTACCAGACCCTGTATGCAAACAGTGTGGCCTCAGGCATTAGGAAAGCTCTGGAAGCCAAGCAAGGCGTGTCAGACATGGAGAAGAAGATTGCGGACTTAGAGAATGAGAAGAGGGACCTGGAAAGACAGGTAAATGAGCTACAGTCTAAATACAATGCAATGGAGAGACAAGAAAATGAAAGGCAACAGATGATACAGAACAAATACGCTGAGGCGATTCAGTTTCTCAGTCAAACCAACGAGCAGCTGAAGGCCCAGGTGGATGCAATTATTGTCCCGTCGAAATAAACATAATGCTTCAGATTGTGTGGAAAATTCAGATTAGTTCAGATTGTTTAAAAAAAAAAAAACCTGAAACAGCCAGACTGACAGAGAGAGAGAGAAAATAAGCTATTTGAGATAAACTTCACATTTGTGTAGAGCATTTAATTTATGTCTAAAACAATGTCAAGATATAATTAGCTGATTTGCAATGAACAAGACCTCAGAAGAAAAAAATCCTGGAGCCAGGAGCTCTGTGCTGTTAACTTTAAGCCAGGACCACTCGTCCACAGGCCAGGATCTCTGCACTTTCATTTCCCAGCCAGAATCGATGCAATGACGCCCCCCAGCCTGGAACTCTGTGCTTTCAGCCCCCAGCCATGACCTCTGAGTTCTCGTCTACCAGCCAGTATCTCTTTGTTGTCAGCACCAGGCCAGGCCTGGAGCTCTGTGGACTCTGATCTTAGCCCCTAACCAGGAGCGCTGCACTACTGGCCCCCTTGCCCCGGAGCCCTGTGCTGTACATGTATATCTAGAAATAGCTATTTTCAGTCTTTAAACAGGTTATTTAACCCAATAAATGCTTCTTTCTGTAAGATGAGATAACATTAAGAGATATGTTTTCTTGCTGAACGTACTTTCATGACTGGTTCTGAGTGTGGGTTTTGGCTGGCAGCTCCTCTTCCCTCTCTTGCTCTAAACAACTTAGTTTAGCACCTGTCTGATATCAGTTAGATAACCAGTGGTGGCCTGTTTTTAGTTACTTTATGACAAATTATGGAGGTAAAAAGTCTAAACGTTGAACCTGCATTTGGTAGCTGCTGATGGGAACTTTCATGAGGTGCCAAGACAAAACAGTCCTGTTGGAGAGAGAGCAGAACCTTATGGAAATTCACTCATTCTCATTGTCCAAATACCTATAAACTTGACTGTATCAAATAGCTGGGAAACACTTGGTCTAATAAATTAGAATAGGCATTCTCTCTTTTTCTGGAGGCGACTGTAAGGAAGAATTCTGCAGACACCTTGATTACATATTGATTTCTTAAAATAAATCCAATAATTTCTTTATTAGGCTTGTTATTTACATACAGTATGTGAAATGTTCTGGCGTTTTTTGTGATGTACACAGTATTCCTACATTTTCTACAGAATGCATTAGTAAAATTGGTACCGTAGTGATGTACTTGTTTTGGGGTAATTTATATTTGAGTTAAACCCATTTAAGTAATCAGTCAAATAAATTAATGTCATCCCTAAATAATTAATAAAAATAAATTTATAAACAATAAATTTATATATCTCTAAATGTCAGTTTATAACATTAAATAAAAAACACACTTTGAGAAGAAAACAAATCAAAACACACAGTTTTTTTCTGCTTTTACTTTTTTTTAATAATCATTTTGTATAGACATTTTAATATGTATATATAAACAAAGATTTTCAGTTTCCCCACCTTTTACCCAACACACAGACATCCACTCACTAAGTCTTCTTACATTCAACACTTGCCATAATAAATAATTTCTCTTTCAAAAAAACAGAGCAAAGCCAACGCACACAGCGACAATGTCACAATGAGAACTAGATTACACAAAACGAGCCTTAAGTATTACTGCCATCTAAACCAAACTGCACTAAAACCTTAATGTCCAAACAGAAACATGTCAAACCTCTCATAAAATGTTTACAACTCCACATGATCCTACTGAAGTATTTGTGATACTGGAGACAAAAGATCAGCTCTATTCATCTGTTTTAATGGAAAGGTTCTCACTATTGTGCCATCAACTGGAAGGGGAAAAAAAAGGTTTCTGACATGCTTCTCTTTCAAAACTAAATTTGAAATATGGGACACAGTGATGCTAATGAGTTCAACACCACATGGGAACATCGGTACTTCTTTAACCAGCTTACGAATTCAGCAGTCCACTGAGTGCGTTGCTTTGCATTCCTTTAAATGACAAAATAGATCATTTCTTCTGAGAAAATAAAATATATTGATATAATCCATCTCCTTTATACATTCTTCATGATCGTAACTGACTTCTTTCAGCTATTTTATGTCTGTTCATCGTGGCCGTAGATCACACATTCACAAGTCACACACATTCCCGTCCTGCTTGGTTCATAATGTCTTACGGTCAGTCAGATCTGGTAAAATGAGCAGGCTCTTTTTTTTTGATGGTTATATCTGCAACAGACACCTCTGGAACTCTATTTGCTTTCATACAGTCAGACACTATGTCTGGAAGTCATTCTTACATAAAACGTCTCTGTGGATTGAGAACGGCTCCTCCCCAAACACTAACAAGAGACAGATTATCAACAATGGAGATAAAAACACTAGCAGAGATCTTAGCAGTGGAACAATATTATAAACGAGTAATAAGAATGCCTAATCCCTGTCAGCACATCATATACCAAAAAAAGTACCAACAGACACTTGATCTGGACAAAATATAAAACCAATCTTCGTTAACAGAAGCAAAAGAGATTGTGTCCTCCATTTGCATGCATAACCTTGCTTACTGGACATAAAGCAGCATCTTCCAGGGGTAAGAGGGTTAATTTTGATGCACCGATGTGAGCTGAGCTCAGAAATACAGAATGTGTGGAACCTAATATAGTCAGGAATCCCGGGTTACCTACTGAGAACTACAGCTGTGCTTAACTCTTAAGCCATTGCAATATATATCACAATTATGTTTTTTGCCTAATCATTACTAATGAACAATTATTTCTATATTCACTGAAACATTTTCTCATATGTGCATTTCAGCATCCCTGATTCTAATCTGCAAACAAAAGTCAAATTACTGAACCCTGTATATCATAACTATATATTTTTATGTACCTGCTGATATCCAAGCCTACTGAAAACAGCATGGTTTATAATCACCACTTAAACCCAAAAAGGATTCGACCACTTACATCAGCTCATAGAAAGAATAATTATACTAATTTTAGATTATCCTGCTACCTGAAATCCATAGTGCTGTTCATTATACGTGGATTACTAAGGGTTAGGGTTAGGCAAACTGAGTCGAACTGAGCCGTGCGGTGCCGTAACGAGCCGAGTCGTACCACGCAGTGGAACAGCGCCATAAAAGCCGGATTGGATTATGATTCTTGTATAAACTCAAACCTGTAAAATCCATGTAAACAAGAGTAAAATGTAAAGTATACATGTACATGCTTTATTTTTTGGCAAAATAAGGCATTAAAGGTCCTCAAATTAACACTAGACAGGTTTTGGTTAATTTGTGCTTTCATCTCAAGGAGATGTAAAATAATGTTACAATAGATAACCTGAAGCAATCTACTTAGGCCCATGACTGTATGATACACACCCTGTCTACCTGGTTAAACATTTTTTAAGCGTCATTATGGAGATGTTAGATATTGCCATTACCAACTAGTTGGAGAGACATTATAAAGACTGGACTACAAACAAGGGGCGTTCAAACCAAACAGGGACTTCTGATGAAAGTTCTTGCTAAATGAAGGCATAAAACTGTTTGACATCAAGGACAGTACAGTGATAAAAACATTTGAGTTGTGTAAACATTTTAAAAAAGCTTGTACATTTGTAAATGGCGTTCCTGTTTGAGGAGGCTCGGAGCACACTGCAGTCATTCCCATGAACATTCCGTGAGAGAAACGCCCGATCGACAGGTAACTTGTCACAAACTTGCAGACGAGATGCATCGGTCTGTGAGAACTGTACAAACAATCAGTCAGGAACACTACTTGCACATTACAGAAACGTAACTGGGAGTTTTTGCCACATCCCTCCGTACAGTCCTAATCTCGCGCCACATGTTTGGGCCATTAGAGGAGTTTCTGGGAGGCCTGATCATGGCTCCAGCGTACTGAGAAACCTTTCTACCTTGATGGTATCCAAGCACTAGTGAATTCCTTGGTTAAGTGCATTAGTGTAGCAGATTATATAGGGAAATAAAGGGTGTTTTTGTTGTTGCAAGTGTGCGCAATCAAAAGTCCTGGTTTGACCTGAACGTCCCCTGAATATTCATTAGACAAGAACTAACAAACCGTTAAGGAAATTAAAAAGCCACACACACTGTGAATAAACTAAAATAGGTTTTGCATAACCAGTGAAATTTGCTGACTTTGATTAACATTTTTTGCATCTCCACTCTTCACGCACCATTCCTATGAGCGAAACACTTGAGAGACATTCTGCTCGAGCTTTCAGGTCCTGTTATATCCATCCTTTACATCATAACGGTTTTATTTCTGTCTCTGTTTGAAACAGATCTTTAGGAGCACACAGTTAATTCAGAAACCTTTAGTCTGGCAACACTAATAAAGCTCTGAGGTGAATCTGAGAAGCATTTACAAATGATCAATATGAACATGTCTGCCATTTATCTTTTTTACCTTGTTTAAGCAGCAGAATGAATTTAGCTCTCGTACTGTTAAGTTCTCTCATTTGTACACCAATTTCATTAAACCACAGAATACATACTGAAGAACTGTTTACTCTAACTATGTGTTCAAAATTTTGCGGCTACAAATATCTGAGTGCACTTGTGCCACTGACTCACTGTCTTCATCTTTGGCAGTAAATCAGAGGAAACTTGATTTCATCCCAAGTCACTCCTTTTACAAGCAGCACTTCTAATAAGCATCAGGAAAATCCGCAAGCTTTGGCTATGTGATTGTGTAGTTGAGCAGGTTGAGGGTGTTCTAGAAGGTTCCTGGGTTTCATATTTGTTTCTAGAAATCTTGTTTTTACATTTTGCCCAGAGTGATGTCATCAACCCTTCCCTAAGTCAAGAACTAAGTCACCCACCTATCGGCTTAGTGTCACCACAAGATTTCCTAAAACACAGGACTGGTCACATCCTGTGTGTCCCCACACACACGCACGCACGCACGCACGCACGCACGCACGCACGCACACACACACACAAATCCTTTTTCCTCAAAACACCAATGCCTATTTAAACAGAACGTTGCACATGCTTGCAGACATGCTCACCCATACCTTAATACACACTCCCTCTCTCTCTCACACACACAGACACGCACGCACACACACACAAACGCCTCTGCTTTTCCATCGTCATAAAGGAACCTCCAGGAGCTTTTTGTGCAGGTACTGCTTCACTTCCTCGATTCCATTCAGCTTCTCCAACTCCAGATAGGGCAACTGATGAAGACAAGCACACAAGGGGTGAGACTACGAGCTGGCATCTTTTAAACAAACTAAACACATTCCACCTGACTTTACCTGGAGTATAACGTAGCCTAGCAGCTGCAGGTGGCGGTCTCTCATGGCCCGGGAACCCACAAGCACGTCAGAGTTGTGGCAGTAGTGCCATTTATCGTTTACCGACATTATCACCCTGCATGTAGAGAAGCATGTTAGTCAGATAGTAATTCTAAGATTAAATTAGAAAAAAAAAGTTCTAGCTTTTTATAGAGCATGGTACTTTCTTTAATAAGTGTGCGTATATAAACTGCTGTGTTTGATACAGTGATTACTTGACTCACTTGGCATTCATTGACACCAAGACACAAGGACCTTGTTTACTCTGTACTGTTTTAAACAATAACTCTTAATAACTTTTAATTAGGGCTGGACGATATGGCAAAAAATTATATCACGATATATTTCTTAATTTTGGTCGATACGATATAATTCCGATATCGATATGGACAATATTAAAAAATTGCAGAGGACACACAATGGATGTCTGCAAACTGAATTTGCAAAGTGTATAATACCTCCAGGCTCCTTCTATTAAAATTATATGTATATAATATATAATTTTTTTTTATTTTTATAAAAACAGTAAAAAAATAAAATAAAAATAAGATTCAATTTTTATTTGTGTTTAACCTTTAAACAAGAAATGTGAAATAAACTATCAAATAAATAAAACTCTCAGACTTAACTTATTAACAATAATATATTTCCATTTAAACTAGAACAGGTTTATTGATTATTCATATAAATTTAAACAACAAACAAACTGCTTCAGACAGGATAAAGAAACAAAAATAATAAAATAAATAAAGAGTGAGCAACAACAAAAACACATTGCTCTGGCCGGAACATTGTTGAGTGTTGATGACACCCTATGATGACAGGCTCTAGGGGTTTCTAGAAAGGGGCAAATACTTTTTCATGGCACTGTACATGTGGTCAGATTGCGACCGACGTACTCATCCATATGAGTAGGAAAGAGATGAAATATTATGTTTTCCGTCATTTTTTATATATTTGCGTACTGACTGGGCCGGCCCACTGGGAAAATTCGGTAATCCAGATGGCCAGTCCGCCACTGTATCTGTGTATATATATACAGTGGTGTGAAAAACTATTTGCCCCCTTCCTGATTTCTTATTCTTTTGCATGTTTGTCACACTTAAATGTTTCTGATCATCAAACACATTTAACTATTAGTCAAAGATAACACAAGTAAACACAAAATGCAGTTTTTAAATGATGGTTTTTATTATTTAGGGAGAAAAAAAATCCAAACCTACATGGCCCTGTGTGAAAAAGTAATTGCCCCCTGAACCTAATAACTGATTGGGCCACCCTTAGCAGCAATAACTGCAATCAAGTGTTTGCGATAACTTGCAACGAGTCTTTTACAGAGCTCTGGAGGAATTTTGGCCCACTCATCTTCGCAGAATTGTTGTAATTCAGCTTTATTTGAGAGTTTTCTAGCATGAACCGCCTTTTTAAGGTCATGCCACAACATCTCAATAGGATTCAGGTCAGGACTTTGACTAGGCCACTCCAAAGTCTTCATTTTGTTTTTCTTCAGCCATTCAGAGGTGGATTTGCTGGTGTGTTTTGGGTCATTGTCCTGCTGCAGCACCCAAGATCGCTTCAGCTTGAGTTGACGAACAGATGGCCGGACATTCTCCTTCAGGATTTTTTGGTAGACAGTAGAATTCATGGTTCCATCTATCACAGCAAGCCTTCCAGGTCCTGAAGCAGCAAAACAACCCCAGACCATCACACTACCACCACCATATTTTACTGTTGGTATGGTGTTCTTTTTCTGAAATGCTGTGTTACTTTTACGCCAGATGTAACGGGACACGCACCTTCCAAAAAGTTCAACTTTTGTCTCGTCGGTCCACAAGGTATTTTCCCAAAAGTCTTGGCAATCATTGAGATGTTTTTTAGCAAAATTGAGACGAGCCTTGATGTTCTTTATGCTTAAGTGGTTTGCGCCTTGGAAATCTGCCATGCAGGCCGTTTTTGCCCAGTCTCTTTCTTTTGGTGGAGTCGTGAACACTGACCTTAATTGAGGCAAGTGAGGCCTGCAGTTCTTTAGTTGTTGTCCTGGGGTCTTTTGTGGCCTCTCGGATGAGTTGTCTCTGCGCTCTTGGGGTAATTTTGGTCGGCCGGCCACTCCTGGGAAGGTTCACCACTGTTCCATTTTTTTGCCATTTGTGGATAATGGCTCTCACTGTGGTTCGCTGGAGTCCCAAGGCTTTGGAAATGGCTTTATAACCTTTACCAGCCTGATAGATCTCAATTACTTTTGTTCTCATTTTTTTCTGAATTTCTTTGGATCTTGGCATAATGTCTAGCTTTTGAGGTGCTTTTGGTCTACTTCTCTGTGTCAGGTAGCTCCTATTTAAGTGATTTTTTGATTGAAACAGGTGTGGCAGTAATCAGGCCTGGGGGTGACTACAGAAATTGAACTTTTAACTGTGATAAACCACAGTTAAGTTATTTTTTAACAAGGGGGGGGGGGGCAATTACTTTTTCACACAGGGCCATGTAGATTTGGAGTTTTTTTTCTCCCTTAATAACATAATCTTCATTTAAAAACTGCATTTTGTGTTCAATTATGTTATCTTTGACTAATAGTTAACGGTTTTTGATGAGCAGAAACATTTAAGTGTGACAAACATGCAAAATAATAAGAAATCAGGAAGGGGGCAAATAGTTTTTCACACCACTGTATATATACAGTATATATATATATATATATATATATATATATATATATTCAAATGTATATCGAAATATCGGAAATGTGTTTAAAAATTATATCACATTATTGAAAAAAAATATTTTGCGATATATATTGATATCGAATTATTGTCCAGCCCGTCATTATGGCACAGAAAATTCCGACAGTTGTTTTTACTCAGGAAATCGATGCACAGATGTGCATAAATGAGAGTCAGTTAGGTTGTAAATACTGTGTGGCCAAAAAAGTATATAGCAGGGGTTCCTACCTCCTAATGCCTGGCACATTTAAGTGTCTATCCCTGCTCTGTCACACACAGTTCAATTCAGAAAAGACTGAAAATTTGCTGATTTTTTTAAATCAGGTGTTCTGGCAGCTAAGAAAACATAGGGCAACTCCAGGACAAGGGATAAGAACCACGCTAATATATATATACACTGATCAGCCATGACATTAAAACATCAAAATATTATTCTCAAAATTGCGTAGGTTCCCCTCGTACCACAAAAACAGCCCTGACTCAAAAAGACTTCTGAAGGTGTGCTGTGATGTCTGAACCTGCATTAACAGCAGGTCCTGCATGGATCAGACTTATCGGTCCAGCACATCCCACAGGCCTTGAGTGCCCATGATCCTGTCACCAGTTTATTGGTATAACTGATAATCAACGTCAATGTTTTGATGTTTCACTGTTATGGCTAATAGGTTTAGTAGGTATTTGACAATCAGGTGGCCTGTGGTTCGAGCATCTGGGGCTAAGATTAAAGAGAGGGGGAATAGTGAGAAGAAATATTCAACTGGGCAAACATTCATTAAGCGTTAGACAAACAATGCTTGAGCCCAAGACAGTTAAAATGCCAGTGAGAGTATGAAAGCCTTGAGGTCATAAGCACCTGTTGAGAAGCCTGACAAACTGCGTATAAACCATGCCATGTATGCATTGGAAATTGGATTGGTACTGTCTGTTAGATGGAAGCAATGTCACAGTCTCAATTAGATTTTTTTTGTTATTTAATTATTATTGCAGTCTAAGTAAAAATGACATATACATATAGACCAGACATTACACAATTACTTGACCATTGTGTATTTAATTTCATTCAGTCCTTCATTCACTCACTTACGTACTCATTTGATCCTTGTCAGGATTGTCGAACCGAACCCTACTGTGCTAACAAATAGGCACAACGTAGGAGAAAAGACTGAATGGGACACCAGTTTGTCGAAGGGCACCATGCACACATTTAAACATTTATTAGCAATTTAAAGTAGTCAATCATCCTACATAGATGCCCTTAGGAATGGCCCTGAGAAAAACATGCAAAACTCAAAAACACAAAATGTAACCTGAGGAAGAATGAGCTCTGCTACTGTAACACCATTTACACAACAAAGATTAAGAGCAAAGGCTACAGGCATGCATCGTCACTTTACAACATTTCCTGTTACTAAACGGATGCATCTAATGTATGAGTAGTATAAAATGTTGATTTTCAGTGTCATCTGATTCATATGGATAGAATTTCCATATTTCTGCATCATAAAACTTCACGAATATGATGTTGGACTGACCTTTTAATGTGCTCGCCGGCTGTCCTGTCCAACTCTGAGGGCTTTGCAGAATGCAGCTGGAGTGGAGCAGCAGTCACTGCATTGCTATCTCCTGCCTCATACGTCACTCCTTCATAGAAAGGTGTGATACTGCAGTCTGGTCCTGAATTGGCCCCTACTTGGATGGATGCACCAGCCTCATCCTCCAGGATCTTTCCAATAGAGAACTGGAAGAGGGAGTCCTGTGGTGCAGTGGCCCCAGGGACAGCTGACCCAGCTTGAGCGAGACATTCAGATGGACTGCTCAACGTCGAGCTGTCCTGGCTCTCCAGAGAGTGTTCTTTGGCCAGGCTGTTGTAGTAATCTGCAGCTTGGTAATAGGTGTTGTAGTCCAGTGGCACTGCTCCATTGGTGCCTGCTCTCTGCATGTGGGGAGGCAGGAAGGTGGAATCATTTTCGGCCTGTTTGTCGATGCTCTCTTCTAGAGGCGGTGAGAAAGGAGAGAACTTCTGGAAGTCAGAGGTGAGACCAGCAACCGAGTTGGAACTGTCTGGGGATTTGGGGTTCACAACTGTGCACATAGAAGGGTCTGCAGTTAAAGGGACTGCTGCTGAGCCTGCTCTAATGGGAAGAACACGGCCAGCATGGTCTATCCACAGCAAAAAATCTGCTCAGAGGGAGGAAAGATTAAGAGATAAAGAAAAGAAAGACCATTATGAGATTATCAGATAAATCTTCCACAAACTTGTCAATGTTTTAATGCCAGGATGTTTTCTATACCTGTGTAATATCCCGGAGGTAGAACTTCATCTTGCTTGTAACCATGCTCTCCAACCAACTGCCTGAGGGCTTCGGCAACAAGACCTTTATAACTGTATGGAGAAGAGACAAACTCGTACAGTAGCTCAAACTTCACAAAAAAATGTATTTGTAATCACATTTTTTTCCTTTAAAAATGTTTACTTTGTTATTATAAACAAAACATAAGATACAGGTAGTCCCCGACTTATGAACATTCGAGTTATGAATTTCCGCGGATACAACAGGACCGTGGTTTTATTTTCGGCTCAATCACGGAAGTAGCTCACGTGTATTGTACAAAAAATAAACACTGCAATGCACCAGATACCAATAGTTACATTTACAGTATATGCAATATTTTCAGTGGGTCAGTGAATGTATAAAGTGTCTATAGTCCGGTATATTGTAAGTGTATGTTTATGGGGGTGCGGGAGAAATGAGTCGGCCACATCGGTTTCAATGAATTACTTTAAAAGCACAATGATATAAAATGGCTGTCCAGTAAAGCTGCCGTGATGGAGTGACTTATTAATTAAATTAATATTTCAGACAATCCTCAACAAAACAGAATTCACAGTCTAATACAGGGGAAACAGCTCTTAGACAAAATGGTGTCTGGAATTCCTCTCGCAATTAAAAGGCGCCGTGTCAACACTGTTACATTTCATGTTTCAGATTAATTTCCTAAGGTGCAGTTAAATTTTTTTATGGAGATTTAGTCAAGTCTGTCTCCGTTTTGTATGCTTTACATTGTACATTCATGTCAAAGGCATTCAAAACTCACTTTGTCGGAGTTAAGAACAGATTGGACTTGGCTTGGAACGTGCTCCCGGGACAAACCTCATTTGTAAGTCGGGGACTACCTGTACACTAACCTGTACCTACTTACCTGTACAAACCTTTGATTATTACAGCCAATAAAAGACAAAAGTTAGTCCTATTAAATATAGTAACTAACTTTTGACTAAATTTTAGCCAAGTGTGTAAGAGAAAGCTGAATTATGATCATAATCTTAATTATAACTAACTTATAATCAACAAAATTACACATATTTAATCAGTTTACAAAAAATACAAAATCTTTATGCTTAAAGATCTTTTAAAAACACATTTGTGAATTATCAATAATACATTTATAAATTGAATAATATTTGAATCATCATTGGGTTAATAATGGAATGATGAACATTCTACACTATACTGTATTTTAAATATCTCATCATATATTTTATGGTTCTAACAAGGGAAAACACTCTGGAGTGCCAGCTACATGTGTATTATTCTGTTGAATTCACATGATAAAAAGCTGTGTACTGACCTGTACTTGCGGTTGACCTCGTCAGCAGTGAGTGCGTGATCAAACATGAGCACTTTGTGCGAGTCCTGCAGACGAGGCCCTGTGTACTCTCTGTGCTCGAGTTCCACCGCAGCGTCCAGCAGGGACAAATATCGGCGTACAATCAGAGCATACGGACTGTCTGCAGAGCAGCACATAGCAAACAACCCAGCTTAGTGCCACAGACTGAAATACGAGTGCATTATAAACAACTGACTGGCTGGCTGGGTCAATACTGCTGTTTTGAGCCTGGCTGAAAATGCTACAGTTGCTAAGGCTGTCTACATTTATTACATTTAAATTAATAATTTAATCCACCGGAGCTTGATAAGGATCGATGATATCCAATGACAGTAGTTTGTCAAGACAGACCGTTATCTATTCTCTAGTCTTGTGTTCAGTGAAGTCCATTTAGTTAACGATTTATCATTATTTAACTTGGCAGTATTATGTGTAGCAGATGTGACCACCTGACAAAACGATGGATGTTTTGAATTTGGATCTCTATAGGACTGCTTTGTTCCTGAATAAATATCAAACTCATAACTATTAATCAAGACTTAAGCAATTATCACACAGCCCATATAAGCTATGCTGAAACAACTACTCTATAAGAAAAGTTCTACATCATGAAAACACGGCAGGAATAACGTCCTTGCTGAATCACTTGGAAGCAAGCGTAACTCTAAATCACAAACTGACTCGACTGACATGGCTGCTTTTATGGTAATTTTATATAGTCATGTGAGACATGATTTAGTCAGATGGAAGAAATAAGTAAAAACAAGCACTGAAAATAATAATAATAATAATCTGAAAACCATTATAATAATATAATACAAAAACAACATGTCAGACTAAAGTGATGATTTGTAAAGCGGATGGACTCACTGGTGACGTTGCTGATAAAGGATGGTGAGAAGACCCGGTGCAGCACCAGGCTGGGAAAGTGTCCCAGCTGGAACAGGGACATGAGAATGTTGACTGTAGCCAGCGGGGAGCTCAGAGCCTTCAGCTCCAACACCATTTCCAGCTTAGAGAAGAACTGAGTCTCGTTCACTGGCCGATAACTCATACGACTGAACGGAAACACAAGCTTCTGGATCACCTGGACAAAACAGAGAGATAAGTTCCGTTACAATACAGTTAAAATACTTTTCTGCTTTTTTCTTTTCACAAAAAAGATGCAACTTTATGATGTTTTAGAGCAATACAAATGCAACAGATTTCTCACTCCGTCAAGTTAAATAATATGAACTCTGTCACACCAGACAAAAACACAATCCCAAATAAAAAGAATACAAGTGAATGTCTTTTAGAAATGCTTTTAATTGATTCTAATGTGCACAATTAATTGCATAAAAATCATGATATGGACTAGTGCAATTATTTAATTGAAAAAGGCTGCAATTTAAAACACACAATATATAGTATACATTGTCAAGAATTTATTTAGAGTTTGTCAATAAATAAAATATTTTTAAAAATAATTTTGAGGTGATAAATAAAATTTGGCAAACATTCTCTTAATGAGATCATTTGTTGAGTTATTTGCTGTTAATAAATATGTTTGAATACAAAATGGTATATTTAGTATTTGGGTCAATATTGTGGCGATTGTGTAGCCCTAATGTATGAGAATATTTATTTAAAAACAATCAATCAAATCACAGTATCAAATCAAATTCCTTAATCAAAAGTCCTTAATCAATAAAAATCTCTTTTTAATCAAACACAAATTATTCATATAATTATGAATCAATCCATTAGCCGCAAGCTGAACGATTTAAATCCAAAACAGATACCTTGATATTCAAATTTTTTTTTTCATCTTACCTTGCTGTCTAAGTACTCGCCCTTCTTGACGAGGAATTCTGCAATAGTGTCCAGTAGCTTTGTCTCTCTGAGACGATGGCGGGCGATATACTTGGCAATGAGAGCCATGGTGTAAGGGGTGATACTGTCGACCTTTTTCAGGAGCTCCTCTGCCGTAGAGGTAGGGAAAAGGCCATTAAACAATGTACTCACTTGGACTTTTTTTTTTACCTTTGTTAACGTTCTCATAAGGCTATGCACACATCTTTTAAATGTGTATAATGTTTCTTTGTATTCTACATTCTGAATAAACTATATCCATATCCAACTTTATTACAGTACAACACCATGACTAGAACAAATAACTTTGCTGGAGTCTTGTTGACTCATGAAATAACTTTTGTTATTTCTGGGGTGGGTTTTTTGTTAAGTTTGTTATAGAAACAAATCTAACAAATCCAATTCTAATTGCTATGACTATTTTTATTTTTTTTGTGGACAGACTCACCAGCTAGGCTGCTCACAAACTTCTCCTGCCTGTTCTGGTAGAAGAGGTGAGAGCTGAAGATGAGCTCAAGGCTCTTGTTGCTAGCCTCCCGGGCGCACGCCGCCAGCATCTCATCTAGTAAGGTCATCTCGTGGTCGCGTACGCAGCTGACACTGACCAGCGTGTGTTTAACCAGACGCAGGATCTTGCGGTCGACCACAAGCTGTTCCGCCGAGGCAGTGTCGGCCGCCTGCAGCGCACGCCACTTGGTGCGGTAATAAGAGAGCAGTAGGAACAACGTCTGTGGGTGACGCTCACGCTCAATGTTCTTCTCCAAGCCTGCTAGACATGACTCAATGAGAGAGTGCTGGCTGGACGGGTGCAGCTTCATGCAGCTGCTGAAAACCATAGAGATGTCCTTCTGGTTGAACTGCGACAGACGGCCCTGCGACTCCTCCTCCAGCACCTGCACTATCCGAGAATCACTGGGCAGCCCTAAAAAAATACACAGTTATAGTCAGATGGAAATGTCCGCATCAGCTAAACATAAGAATGAGTCAAATATAAAAAGGGTGTGACTAAAAACTTTCCCATGTATTATTTCTGCTCAGGGTAATCTAAAGTTTTTAATGTAGACGTGCTTGTACTATGAATTACACAGCAGATTTTAAATCATATTCAGCCAAAATAGTCAGTGTAAGTTTCGTTATCTGAATTCAGCTCAATATATTCGATGGTATATGGTTTCTAACAAGCATCTAATGTTATTGTCCAAAAAAAAAATTTTTATTACGAAGCAGCATTAAGTTAATCACGCAAACTCATATCACGTCTATGTGATATGATAAGTTTCTTATTATCGTACAAAGCTTTTAAATTAAATTGAATTTGTATCCGCTTGTTAAGTGTGACGTATGATAAACTCCCTCAGACACAAATGGCAGCGCCTAGTCCAAAATTTTAAGTTTTATTAAAAAATTTAATTATTGTAAAGGTTTAAATCATTAGACATCATTGAAAATAGAAGAAGAAAAAAAAAAAAAACGACTGAAAACTTTTATAGTCATTGCCTCCACTGGCCCCAAACTTCATAGTAAATATATTCCAAAATAGGTACAGTACTGTGCAAAGTTTTAGGCACAATAACATTTTTTTTATTGTTACGTAAAAAGTAAACGTATAAACAAAAAAACTTGTATAAATATTTTGAAACTAAATGTATTGCATACATATATGATATATTAATTTAATATACATCGTATTACATATATGTCTAACATGTTTTTAATAGTTCCCAACTTATGAATCCTATTTACAATACCTTCTTGGCATCTAGCCAACTCTTAAATGGAACAAAAAGGAAAAAAACTAAATAACAAACAAACAAAAAAAACTTTTAACCAATCTTAGCAATTTCTTGTGATCCTGCTGATCACAAGAAATGCAGATAAAAGAGAACTACTGTTTGATTTTGAACACAAAAGCAGCATACTGAACTGAGGGAAATGAACCTGTTTGGACCCAAAAAAGGACTCACATGACTGGCATGGTGCATCACTACTTAACAAGCAGGCAGTGCTTTTAGTAATAGACTCTGTCATGAGACAGTTTTAGATCTGTAATGAGCAAGCCAGAGGTGAAAATGGACAGTCGGAGGCGGGAAAATCCCCCTGAGACGACAAACAAATCAGCCTCAAAGGGAAAGGGTGACACGGCGTAGTGAGATAATGAATCATTAGTCTTCTACAACTGCACTTTATAAACTGTGGGTGTTAAAAGCATACTCAGTATGATCATGAGCGGGAGAATAGGCACAGGAGTGTCTTTATGATTCTAGCAGGAGTTCCTACATACAACTCTATAGAATCCATGAGAAATTTAGTCCCTGAAGAATGAATTAAACTTAATTCAGTTTTATTCCCAAAGCAAAGTATTTTAAATTAAAAAAAGCAATTTGCAGGTAACAATTCATTACTTAAGCTTTAATTACACACTGAAATACACACACAAAAGAATTAAGTGCAATTTATTCCACATTTATTTGTTCTAATCTTAATCTCAATCTTAAAACTTGAATCTTCAGTCTTACCGAGTGCAGCCACGGCATAAAGGCAGTTGACGATGCTGAAGTTGTCAAACTTGGAGCAGTCGTTAACGATGGCGTCACAGAGGGTCTGGAAGTCTGGGTGATCCAGAATCTTTCGAGTTGCACCATCAGCTGTGCCTACAGCAGTAGGTGAAGACAGCGCTCCCTCTGCGCTCACCCCGCTGACCCCCAGGCTTCCTGTTCCACTTCCAATCGCTCCAGCCTGCTGGAGTGCCAGGAGCTGGCCGATTTTCTGTAAGGCGATAGGGTAGTGGTTGTGCGAGATCTTCCCTGGATTCTGGGTCACCCAGCGGAGCACCTCGTCCACACTGCGCGAGCGATCGATCAGTCGCTTCATGGTAAAGAAGGTGTCATAGCTCATCTTCTCATGAATGAAGTTCCAGGTCTTCTTTTTGCTGTGGTGCATGTGGGCATGGGGTTGGTAGTGTGGAGGAGGGAGATGAGGCACCTGCGGGTGTGTGTTATAGTGTTGATGGGGCTGGTAGTAGGTTCGATGGGCATCCACGCGGCCCTGGTAGAGCGGAGGAGGGAAAGTCTGAGGAGGCGGGATGTGAGGGTGATGAGGGGCGAGGGGGTGGTGGTGATGATTCTCCAGCATGGTTTGCCCTCCCCCTATCAGGCCTATGCGACGAGCGGGCTTGCTCCCTCCACCGCTGTACAGGCGCGTGGCGTACATGCTGGTGAGAGCACCTGGAGCCAGGAGGTGGGAAGGCTGTGCAGGCAAGGAAAATATCCCACGGGTTAAGAGGCCGAGGCGGGAGGGCAGTGCCAGCATGGTACACGGGCTGACTTAACACTAAACTTTAACGGCATATACCTAAAACAAGAAAGAACCAATATTACAGTGTTAGTCTGAGTTTAACAGAGTGAAAGCTCCACTCCTTAAACTTAAAAAAAAGAAACTTGAGGATCATATGGCGCCACTTGAAACCGCGACTACTTCAAAGATGTCACATTACCTGCATGCCTGCCATACAAACATCTCACATTTGTAATAAAAAAAATAAAATAATAATAATAAAAAAATATATATATGGTAGAAAATAATGTGTAACTTTATACACTGAAGGATAAAGCTGAAAAGAATGAAATAACATTAAGGAAATCATATAGCAATGGTTTCTATGAATAAGACTCCTTAATGAGGTTGCATCTTGCATTAACACTGTAGAAGCAGTTGTTAAAACATGGGTCAGGTGATATGATGATGGATTATCAATACTGCGATTAATTACACTACCAGTCAAACGTTTGGACACAACTTCTAATGTGGTCTTTCCTGATGCTTATTTCAGCTTATAACAGCTCTAATCTGAGGTGCTGTTTATTAATTCGTATATTCTGAGGCTGGTAAATGAGCTTCTTCTGACACGGTGCACTGTTCACGATTAGCCAGATTAGACTGGATTCCAAATTCTTTCTCCTTCTTCATGTGAGATAAGTGGAAAAAAAGGACAATGAGCTCATTATTGTGGCATGATCTCACAGTGTGTCAAAGAAATGTTTTCAAGTATCTGGCTTGCCATTGTCCCCAACTTTAACAGCTTTCATATGAGAAGCTCTGATTATTACCAGGTTTCTTATGACAGGATGAATGTTAATGATTACATTAACTTTTACGTGGATCTGCTATACTTTGCCTCTGATGATGCAGGTTGACACGTGTGGGGACTGGGGAAGATTTTACTTCATTATAAAGACGGTCCTGGACTCGGCCGATGCAGACAGCAGTTCTCCGAAGACGTGTGACACTCAATAGATCAGGACTGGCATTTCCCACAATTTTGTACCTGAGGTCCAGTAACGAAACTGGACTCCATATTAACTTAAACATGTGTCTTGTTATATTAAACTTCCAGCATCCCAACACAAAGAATGACTGCAAAACAATCCTTGCTATCTGTTATCACTCAAATGAGAATGGTTTCCCTGTTGAGTCTGGTTCCTTTCAAGGTTTCTTCCTATTGCCATCTCAGGGAGTTTTTCCTCATCACCGTCGCCCTCAGCTTGATCATCAGGGACAATCTGATCATTTTGATTCAAACACATTTTTCACATTTCATACAAATTTCCATAATTCTCTTTTTATTGTGTATAGCTGCGTTGCAAGAATAACCAGTGTTAAAAGTGCTGTATAAATAAAACTTAATTGAATTTAACATGCAAACTCCACACACACACAGACCTGAGGAGGGAATCGAACCCTCCACCCTGGAGGTGCAAGGCGACAGTTATGCGTCTTTACTGTTTTCTAAAAACAAAAAATATTTTTTAACAGATTATTTTAATATGTTTATTCAGTTGGGGATTTTTTTTTAAACCCAAAGTGATCAAAAAAGTGTGACGAGGTTCAACTTGTTGACCCAACACTACAACCTGGAGACTCTGGGATGTAACCTCATAACCTTCTGATGATGACAGACCACAGTGCTTAATTTAATGTAAATGTAAATAAATAGATCTAAAGAAATGTACTTACATGTTTAGTTTAAAACAAGGTGCAGGGGAGCAGATGGAGCCTGGTGCCATCCGGGACACAAGTGGACATGGGGAAGAGGTTATACACAGCCGTGGAGAAAAAAAAAACAAAGTCGTGTTTATGAAAGTAAAATGAGCATCATGTCATTCCTAAACCGTAAAACCATTTCTACAGGCACGTAGGAACGTGCTGACAATGAGTTAGCTAACTGAGGAGCAGCTAAATGTGTACCGGCTGATTAAAACAGCGCTTTGAGGAGGAGACAGTTTGTGCAGTGATGAGAGAAACACCAGCAGGATGTGATGAAGTCAGGCTAAGAGCTGCGCTGCTGTCCGCGTCAGGAGCTCCTCTGACCCGGCCTGTCAGAATACTGCTGAGGCTAACACACCCCGGGGCTGGAGCTCCGACTCTGTAAGCGCTCCCTGCTCCAAACACCAAACCTCCGACTCCAACACCGACGCACAACACTCCACTGTCCGCGGGAGACACGGCTGACATGTGTCCTGTCCTGTCACACACACAGGGCTTTTCACACACTGCCTCTCCGTGCACTACGGTAACAGCGGTCCGCCGCCCCGGTGTACGCCATCTTCCCGGAAGTCAACACTCGCAAACCGGAAGCCCGTCAGGGTCACGGGAACGGAATTGTTCTTCTTCTTTTTTTTTTTTATTAATGGTTGGCTAACAATTACATTGTGCACTACTGCCACCAACTGGTAAGGAGTATGAACTAGGATTTTGTTTTACATCGTATAAAAAACTATTTTTCTTTCTTTCTTTTATTTTTTTTTTAATTATGTAATGTTTGTTTTCCCCATAAAAATATAGCGATTTCTTAAATATCACGGGACATGATTTCATAGCACTTAAAAAAAATTAATCTCTCAGCCTAGCTCTTCTAATTATAGGTACTGTACTGGGACTGTAACGTTGGACTGTTGTAGTGCTCAATGCTGATACTGCCACCTGCTGGTTACACGTGATTTATCCGTACAGTACTACAGAACAGAAAGGAGGAAAGAAAATACAGTAGTAGAATAATAATTTCCAACAGTTTTTCATTGTTCTGAATACTATGTAATATGTTTAGTCTTTAAAAGTATTTTTTTATATCTAGCCAAGTAACTTTAATAGTAACATTGTAAAAGTCTTAATGAAAGTATTATTATTATTATTATTAAAGTTAAAGAAAAAGCTTTTAATAAATTCCCATCACCTACTTCAATGTGGTTAGCACTGTCGCCTTACACCTTCAGAGTGCATGGCGTTAGCATGCTAAGTGACTGTTAAAAAAAAAAAAAAAAAAAAAAAATATATATATATATATATATATATATATATATATATATATATATATATATATATATTATAAGTCTATAATTTAAACACATGTCCCTGTAGGTTATTAAAACTCACTTTTAAAACAATAAACCATCACGACCCAGGTCACAGCAGGCATTATTTATAAATTATGAGAAAAGTTGTTTATAAATTAATGTTAATTGTAATTTATATTTACACACAACTTTGTTACCTTGGATAGTAACCCAGTGAATTCTGAAATAGGATACATATGATAAACTTCATATCAGAATCGGAGAATTAGAATTAGAAAGAGCTTTACTGCCAAGTACATTTGCACATACAAGGAACATGTTTGCACATGCTTTGATGACAGAAGCTTCCAGAGACGGCAATAACACATAAAAATACAAGAAATGGAATAAGCTGTGGGCTATTATTAAATAAATATCAGTGGTATTGCACAGTATTACATCTATTGCACATAGTAACATTGGACATATTTTTATTGCACAGTGGGGAGAACATTTAACTGCTCATGAGGTAGATTGCTTGGGGAGAACAAACCGTTCTTGTATCTGGCTGTCTTGGTGTTTGTTGCTCTGTAACGCCGACCAGACAGCAAAAGTTCAATGAGAAGTTGGCTTGGATGTGAGGGGTCCAAAGTGATGTTCTGAGGCCTTTCCTTCACTCTGTATATATGCAGTTCTTGAAAGTTGTATGTATACATGTACTGTATGTACTGTATTTGTATGTGTTAATGAAAAAAACATGTTAATTTAAATAAAAGTCAACAATAAAACTAGACTTTCTGAATAAAACCAAATAAAAGCATTTATAGGCATAGTCACACATCTTATAGTTCTTTTTATTTCCTTTACTCTCACTCTAGTTGGAATTATGACAAAAACCGTAACAGAGATAAAAAAAAAAAAAAAGAGCTCCAACTAGTGGCAACCCCAATAAAACCTAATGTAAATGTTTACTCTCACTCTCTCATCATCTAGACCGCTTTATCCTGTATTCAGGGTCACAGGGGGTCTGGAGCTTACCCCAGGAGGCTTAGGGCACAAGGCGGGGTACACTCTGGACAGGGTGCCAAATCATCGCAGGGCTAATGTAAAATGTTAATTTTAAGTCATTCTTAAAAAAAACATATGGTATTTGACGCATGTATGCCAATGTGCCATTGGTTTGGTCACCTTTTTAACTGTTCAAAATAGGTGGCACAGTGGGTTGAGGGTTCGTTTCCCACCTCGGGTCTGTGTGCATGGAGTTCGCATGCTCTCCCCATGCTTGGTGGGTTTCCTCCTGGTACTCCTGTTTCCTCTCACAGTCCAAAGACATGCAGATTGGTGCTCCTAAATTGCTGTAATGTGTAAATTATTGCATGTATGCGTGTGTATATGTGCCATGTGATGGATTGGCCCCCCCATACAGGGTGTACCCCACCTCGTGCCCTAAGTCTCCTAGGATAGGCTCCAGGCCCCCAGGACGCTGTATATACTGTATCTGCCTTTCACTGAAAGGTGGTTTTAGGGCAAATTGTCTTTTTTTTTTCCATTTTATTTTATTTTACTTTATTCTGTTGTTTCTTAATTTTTAACTTTGTACTGTCCACTTGCTGCCGTGGCAAAACAAATTTCCCACTTGTGGTAATAATAAAAGTTTATCTTATCTTATCTTATCTTGTCTTGTCTTATCTTATCTTATCTTATCTTATCTTATCTTATCTTATCTTACCTTACCTTATAAGAGAAAGCAGATAAAGAGTGATTGAGTATTCAAAGTATTAACTATAGTAAGCACCCCTTATAGAGGATATAGATGGATAAATAGATGCCATAGAGGACCAGAGATGCCCCTTGCTCACTCTCTGGCCTTTTAAGTGAGAGCTGTGATGCAGCTCTGACTATTAATGACAGTGCACTAGTTTAAACTCATTTGTGACCATCATGATAGTTTTTATACCCAGTAATCTGAATAAAATCTAATAAATTTACAAAGGCAAAATATAAATGTGTTAGTGTGTCAGGCGAGGAGAACAGGAGAGCACACAAAACAAAAACTCAACAAACAGGGCGTATACTGTACCTGCAAGTGTTATGGATTGTTTATAAGCAAGAATCTGTAATGATTTAATAAGATGTCATTAACTTTAAATTCTTCCTACTCTTAGATTATAAAAAACTATTTAATTGTTGAAAAATAACACTTTCATGACAAATTTCCAGTGTGTAAGAATAGCTATGAATTTAGCTATTATGAATTGGATCTGCATTCTGGATTGTATGGATTTTTAATAACATGTTATGAAAAGGATGCATAACGAACAATATGGACATTTAATTTGGATCTATGCATACAAATGTTCAAGATAACCTTAGACAGTTTTACAAGTAAAATAATAATAGTAGTATTCTAAAATTGTTTTAAGTAACAGTAACAGGGTTGATGTTGAATTCGAACAGCCACAAATACAATATGATAAAAATTAGTAAAATAGAGTAGTCATAATTGTAGTTGTTGTCAATCTTTAAAGAGGTGGTCAATACCATATACTCGGACGATAGCAGTTACACTTTAACTTTTTATTTATTTAGTCAGTGTACATATCTGCCTTTCACTGAAAAGTGGTTTTAGGACAAATTGTCTCTTATACTTTGATACATTGATGTTGCAAATTACATATAATTTAGTTTTTCAACAGTGTACTCTGAACTCAGATTTCCTGTTTAGGCATACAATATTAATTTTCACTTCTACTAGAACAAGTAAATATACCTTTCGTTCCAAAAATTAAGTTAGTTTACAATGACATTTTTTAGTTCATTATCTCTAATTATTATATATAACTACGTGCATTTCTATATAGTAAGAACTTGTATGTGTAGAAAGAGTTGTGCAGCATTAAATACATCCAAGACATCCAACCTGCTTTGTATTGTCATTCGGCATTTTGTGCGCCACCGGGCCTGATCCTCCAGTGTGATAAACGGGACACATTTTTCGAATTTCCTGGTGCTTTCCCTAAAAAAATGAAGCAATACATTTTAAATTGTTTAAAATAACTTTATTACCAAGTACAGATCATGTGTTTGGTTTGTGGTGATTATTTCTAGGTCTGCTGCAGTATACTTACATGAAGTACTTCTCTCAATATGGCACAGTGAACCAGTTCTGTATCACTTGTCGTTTTACAGACAAGACAGTCAATCCAGGGCTAAATTAATGAATAAATAAGTAAAATTAAAAGAAAGTTTTGTTTAGCAAAGTTTTTAAATGCTATAAGATATCAATGATCGCAGTGTTTCTATGGTTAATAGGCTTTTTGATATTAAATAAAAACTGCTTTGTCAATTTCAAAAGGCTAAAGGCATTAATCCAAAAGGTTAAACACTTCATGAGGTTAAGAATTAGGCAATAAAGATCATACACACCGTTTTTTCTTTTTGAGTATCACATTCATGTCGATGCTTATATGCGTTCTTATCAGTCTTCATGCATGTTGTGACTTTCAGAAGGACATTAACATTCAGGCTGCTCTGCATAGTCTGTAAAAAAAAAAAAAAATACTGAGTTGCCACATTAGTGCACATGGCTTTAAATGTTGATTTGAAGGCGAGGTGGTAAACATGAAATAGTCAGTTATGTGATACTTACAGGTTTTACCATTATTTACCATTATTATTTATTACATTGTTTTATTTTCTGATTTGTGATTGTTGCTTTATGCCTCAAACCCCACGCCAATGTAAATACTGCAGTAAAGACCATTTTGTACTCGACAATCGCTACACAATTTTCTCTCTCTTTAGCTGCATGTCAAACAGCTCTGCCTGTTTATGAGCAAATGCCAGTTCAGGATAAATGGATACCTTTATTTTAAAAGATAGCAAATCTACTAACAGTGACTAGATTTTGCTGTAATAATTACACGCATAAAACAACTTGATAAAATTATATAATTGTTTAAACTTGCTTGTTGGAATGTTTTAGATTATATGTTGCAGATGCAATCAGTGGTACAATGTCAATTTCAAGGATTCTACCAATACCCATACTCTATTTAGAGTGTTATTTACACAAGTAAAGCAACTCCTCAAAATACTGACAGAACTTACCATTGGAGCTTTTAAGAATGAATGAAAATCAACATGATGATCCCTTCCAAATCTACGGTTCCCTTCTTCCAGCGCTTTGTCAATGTGTTTTTGTAATGTAATAGACAGGTGTCTGTAGTCAGTGGGTGTCTGAGCAGAAACCAGCAGAGTCAGAGCTGCCAGCAGCAACAACTTTAGTGCAACATCCATGATGTGCAGGAACACTGAGCTGTGTGTCGCAGGTTGTGTTTAATCAACTACTGCCCTTTAGGACACACACACACACACACACACACACACACACACACACACACACACACACACACACACACACAACACCCAAAACACCCATATGCCTGTATAGCATATCTGCTTATTCTCACAAGACAACACTATGTTTAGATGTTGCATGCAGAGTGAGAACTTATGATTATGCATTGAAATAGTGAAACGTGTATACAGTAACTTGTAAATAAACTATTTGAATAATTTACAGGATTTGAATAATTTACGTCCATGATAATAATGATAATTTCACTTTTAATATTCCGGTGTGTAAAAATTTGAAACACATCCAAAACATCCAAAGATGTACGATTTTCCAGTGTAATTAACCAAGTCTGCGAGCGGCAACAACTTTAGTGCACCATCTATGATGTGTAGGACGACTAAGCTGTCTGTGTGAATTGTTGCATTTAATTAACTTCTGTCCTTTAGGACACACAAATGCGCACACATACACAAACAAAACACTCAAAGTTGAGTGTGGCTGCATGCCTGTATAGTATAAACTATGTTTAAAACGTTGCATGCAGAGTAAGAACTAGTGATATTGCATTGCTTTTACTGCTCACTGCCATTAGATTATCTATCTTATGAGCATTGGTCAGATCACTCAAATTCACAGAAGTGGATCCCACTGTGTGGTAACGGATTAAACAGAGGTGAGCTGATCCATTGCCAGTCTGGCTTAAGCAAAAGCAACGGGACCATTAGAGAGTAGTGCCATATTTAGATACTGTCTCCTATGTGCCCTGACCCCGGAGCAAACCTTTCAGACCATAACTGCCCTTCTAGCACACATGTCAGTCCTCAACACCAAAGAAACACAGCTGATTAAGAATGCAAGTCAATCTTTTAACTTTCACTTGTTCTACTAAAACAAGTAAATGTGACTGTTTTTTAAACAAAAAATTAAGTTAGTACACAATTATTTTTTTAGTTCTTTATTATCCACAACTATAGTATGTAGTTACATGTATATGTATATAGTTAAAAAAATTTTTTTGTTACATCCAAGACATCCAAGCTTATTGACATCTATTTTGCATTGATGATCCCATTATGGTTGATCCTCCAATGTAATAATTCGTACAGTTATTTCGAATTTCTTTGTGCTCTCTGAAAAAAGGAAGAAATTAATTTTAAATTGTCTGAAGTAATTTCATTACCAAGTACAGTACATGTGTTTAGTTTGCCTGTGGTGTTTATTTCTAGATCTGCAGCTGTTATTGACTTCTATCTTCTTGACACAGTGAACCAGTTCGTTACCACTTTTCATCCTACAGACAAGACAGTCTATCAAGGGCTATGTAAAATAAAAAGAAAGATATGTTTAGCAAAGTTTTTGTAATGGTAAAAAAATGATCGTCATGATCCATGATGGTTAATATGTGTTACGGAATGATTTGGAAAAGCGATCCACGATAACTAGAATACAGGTCTTACCCACGGAGAAGGGGAGGTCTGTGACAAAATCTACGCCTAGGTGTGACCATGGACGCCGGGGAATAGGTAGAGGTATTAGTTTTCCTGAAGGCAGATGTCTGGGGTTCTTGGTCATGGCGCATTCCCGGCATCCCCTCACATACCTTCTGACATGTTCAGCCATGTTAGGCCACCAGAAACGTTCTTCCAGCTGTGTGAGGGTCTGATTGGTCCCGGGGTGACCAGTGCCCAATGAGGTGCAAACATGGTGGAGGAGTTGGTCACGTTGAGTAGTGGGAATGTAGATTCTATTTGGAGGACATCCTGGTGGAGGTGGTTCAGAGGTTGTGGCTTGAATGATCTCATCATCCAGGTCCCATTGGATAGGGGAAATAAACATGGCTTGGGGTAAAATACTCTCGGGGGGTTTCAGGTTCTCGTCTGAGTCATGAAGACGAGAGAGGGCATCTGCCTTTGTGTTTTTTGATCCGGGTCGATAGGAGATCGTGAAATCGAACCGTGTGAAGAAGAGCACCCACCTTGCTTGTCGTGGGTTTAGGCGTTTGGCTTCTCTGAGGTATTCTAGGTTTCGATGGTCGGTAAGGACTATAAATGGGTGTAATGCATCCTCCAACCAGTGTCGCCATTCTTCTAGTGCCAACTTGATGGCCAGAAGCTCTCGATTTCCAATATCGTAATTTCTTTCTGCCGGAGACATCTTTCGAGAGAAGAAGGCACATGGAAGATACTGTGAAGAATTCCCCTGCTGCTGTGACAGCACCACTCCAACACCTGTTTGTGGCATCCACTTCCACCAGAAAGGGTTTGTTTGGATTAGGGAGAATGAGGATTGGTGCTGAGGTGAATGCTTGTTGAAGGGTTGACAAAGTAGTTGTGGCCTCGGGAGTCCAGCTTAAGGTCTTTGGTTTGCCCTTTAAGAGGTCCGTGAGTGGGGAAACAAGAGAACTGTAATTTTTTATAAATCTTCTGTAGAAGTTTGCGGACCCTAGAAAGCGCTGGAGCTGCTTGATGTTAGATGGAATGGGCCAGGTTCGGATGGCTTCTACTTTCTTCTCGTCCATTTGGATACCCTGGGGATTGATGTGGTAGCCAGGGAAGGAGACAGAGGATTGGTGAAACGTACATTTTTCTGCCTTCAGGAATAGTTGGTGGGTTTTAAGTCTCCGGAGCACCTCAGTCACATGGGAACGATGTTCGGTTTCGTTCTGGGAGTAGATGAGGATGTCATCAATGTAGACCAGCACGAAGCGGTTCAAATACTCCCGTAGCACCTCGTTCATATACCCCTGAAATATGGAGGGAGCATTGACCAATCCATACGGCATAACGAGGTATTCATAGTGTCCGGTCGGGGTGATGAATGCGGTCTTCCATCTATCGCCCTCACGGATTCGGATGAGGTTGTAGGCACTTCTCAGATCCAGCTTGGTGAAGACTTTGGCCCCACGAAGTTGTTCCAGAGCAGCAGGAACGAGTGGAAGGGGGTAACTGAACTTCACTGTAATTTTGTTTAGGGCGCGATAATCGATGCATGGACAGAGTCCCCCGTCTTTTTTCCCACGAAAAAAAAGCTGGAGGCAGCAGGGGACGTGGATGGGCGAATATACCCATGTTTAAGGGCTTCCTCAATGTAATCTTTCATGGCTCTTTGTTCTAGAATCGACAATGAATAAATTTTCCCTTTGGGCACTGGTTCACCTGGAATGAGGTCGATGGCACAGTTCCATGGAGATGAAATTGCCTGCTGACCCAGAGTCAAGGAGGGCTTTCACTGGAATAGAGCACAAGGGAGTATCAATTATTACATCGGTGGTGAGTGGTGCCATAGGTGTATGTGTATACGAGACATTGCTCACCAGAGATCGCGGGGGTCGGCGTGGACATGTCTGACGGACATGTCCTGATTCCGCACAATAAAGACAAAGGCCCTGGGTCAGTCGGCGTTGCCTTTCAGAGGAAGTGAGTCGAAAAAAGGAGTGATGATCGAGCTGCATCGGTTCTGATTCTGGAACATGCGCCTTCTCTGGTGGGCGGGGAGATGCGGAAGGTTTTCGGCCTGTGGAAAGTTCTGAAAGGCACTCTTGTAATCGGTTGGAGACTTGGATGGAGGTACTGACTAGATGTTCTAAGTCAAGTGAGTCATCGTGGGTGGCGAGTTGTAGTCGTAAATTCGGATTGAGTCCTTGCCGAAACTTGGTGATGAGGGCTGCTTCATTCCATCCACTGGAGGCTGGTTTCAAGGGTTCGGAACGTCAACACATATTCAGTAATAGTTTCCTTTCCCTGATTCAATTTAAACAATTGTTCTCCCGTGGAGGAAAGGTCAGCCGATGGAGTAAATACTTCTCTGAAATGAGAAACAAACAGGTTATAATCACATACTACAGCACTATTTTGTTGCCAGATAGCCTCAGTCCACTATAAGGCCTTTCCTGTGAGGAGGGAAATAATGTATGCAATTTTTGACTGATCCGTGGGGAACCGTTGAGACTGCATCTCAAATGTGAGTGAACATTGAAGGAGGAATCCATTGCAATTCCCCGCCTCACCAGAGTAGGGCGCTGATGGTGCCATGGGACTGGCTAAGGGGAGAGGTGACGGAGAGGAAGGAGCTGTTGCCGGAAGTGTAGCGGGGGAGCTGAAAACTTGCCGGAGCCGCTCCACCAGCTCGTGGATGGGATCAGCACCCGCCGGGTTCATGTTTTGGTGGTCTGGACTTCTGTTACGGAAGGACCGACACAACAAACAGAGTGAAGAGGAAAAACCCGGTCGGGTACTTTTATTTAGAATTATAAACTGTAGAGATGGTGATAGTGACTGATAGAATAAACCGTAAAGTCTTATCTGTGATCTTGATGGAGCTGGCGGACGGAGGCGCAGGTAGGGTAGATGGGGCAGACAGGGTGTGGATTCTGGAGGAACACGGAGACGATTAGACGAGGAGGCACGGAGGTGAAGCGACGAGGAGACACGGAGACGAGGAGACGCGGAGATGAGGTGACGAGGAGACACGGAGGTTAGCTTTCTAGCTTTCAGCGTAGGCAGCGTAAAGTCCTTGTCAGTATTGGAGTCCAGACAATGAGTGAAGGGAAGTGACGTGTATATATACGTGTGTAGGTGATGAGGTGCAGGTGTGTGTGATCAGTATTCAGGAGATTGTGAACGTTGATTGTGGGCGGAGCCTGGTGTGTCCGTGACAATATGTATCTTAAAATGGAGGTTAAGTGAACGGCGCTTTCGAGAGGGGCAGTGCGCCTATTGTGGGTCAGCGGCGCACCACCGAGCAATCTGCCCTCTCCGTCCGGGAAACGCCAATGTCCGGTAAGAAGGGAGAGAAACTCACCAGGCCCTCTCCAACTCTCCACCATGATCACCAACACTATCCCTCATCTCACGGTTCAGGTATCCTTCCTGGAATATGGTCACAAACGGGTCGAAAGTACTGCGTTCATTGAATTTTGGGTAAAATTTGAGGCGTTATCCTAGCCTGTTTGGATTACATCTGTCGACGGTTGGCCTCTTTCCACCAGTCCCCTCACCAACCAGACTCAACCTATCACCCTTCTTATTAACCAACATCAGGAACAGCTGAGATTTCATGTCACCTCCATCTCCTCTTCTCCCATCATCCTGGGTTATTTGTGGCTAATTCAACACGACCCTCTCATCTCCGGGACACAGAACCGGATTCTTCAGTGGGGCGTGACCTGTACTGAACTATGCCTGCGGGCACCGGCTGGGACGTACTCTAGGGAGTACGAGGCCCCCACGTCAACACCAACGCGATCCCTGCCGTCTATCGGGACCTGGCTGGGGTTTTTTGCAAGAGACGGGCTACCCACCTTCCTCCTCACCGGCCTTACGACCTCGCCATTGACCTCCAGCCAGGTACTGTGCCGCTCCGTGGCCACCTCTATTCACTGTTGTCTACAGAGATGCAGGCGATAGAGGAATACGTAACCAACGCTCTCCGCCACGGCACCATCCAGCCCACCTCCTCACCTGCCGCTGTGGGGTTTTTCTTCGTAAAAAAGAAGGGCGGGAAACTTCGCCCCTGTGTCGACTATCAGGGGCTCAACAACATCACCATCAAAAACCGGCACCCACTGCCTCTTACCAACTCAGCCCTGGACGCCCTCTCTGGTGCCACCGTGTTCACAAAGTTGGACCTTTGGAGCGCCTACAACTTGGTGCACATCAGAGAAGGTGATGAGTGGAAGATGGCTTTCATTACCCCTACAGGCCACTATGAGAGTCTTGTCATTCCTTTTGGACTTTGCAATGCCCCTGCCGCTTTTCAACACTTCATTAACGATGTCCTCCGGGACATTTTAGGCCGGTGGGCATTTATTATCTGGACGACATTCTCATTTACTCCCGCATCGTTGATGAACACATCCAGCACGTCAGGGCGGTCCTAAAGAGATTACTCGCCCATCAGCTGTACTGTAAGTTGGAGAAGTGCGCTTTTCACAAGTGCTCCACCCTGGGCCATGGACCCGCAGAAGCTAGAGGTTGTGCGTCATTGGCCCCTACCCAAGACCCTTAAGCAACTTCAACGGTTTCTTGGGTTTGCGAATTTCTATCGTCGCTTTATCCGGGACTACAGTACAGCTGCCCTGACTCGTCCCTCATCTTTCCCTTTCAACCTCAACTCCACTGCCATCTCCGCTTTTAAGAGACTCTGCCACCGTTTTACGACCGCTCCAATCCTTCTCCATCCTGATGCCAGTAAATTGTTTGTTGTGGAGATGGACGCTTCAGATGTGGGCGCTAGAGCTGTTCTTTCCCAACAAGGTCCAGATCAGAAACTACACCCATGTAGTTTCTTCTCCAAAAAATTCGACACCACTCAGCAGCGATACAGGGTAGGGGATCGCGAGCTGCTGGCCATAAAGTGGGCTTTGGAGAATGGCGTCACTGGCTCCAGGGCGCCAGGGAGCCATTCATCATCTGGACTGACCATCAAAACCTAATCACCATCCGAAACTTAAAACAGCTAAATCCCAGACAGGCGTGGTGGGTGTTATTTTTTAGACATTACAATTTCCACCTCTCGTTCCGCCCGGTCCAAAAACACCAAGGCAGATGCCCTCTCTCACCAACACAAGGTGGACTTCCCCAGGCGGATCCCGCGCCTGTCCTTCCATGTTCAAAAATCATCACACCACTGCCCACTGCCAGGCGCAGACGACAGAGGCTGAGCCGGCAGGTGCGCCGTCTGGACAACTCTACGTCCCCAACACCATGAGATCTGAAGTTCTCCAGTGGGGTCACTTCTTCCCCATCTCCGAACATCCAGGCATACGACGCACCCTCCAGTTCCTCCAGTGCAACTTCTGGTGGCCATCCATAGCAAGGGACGTCAATGAGTTCGTTCAGGCGTGCCCAGTGTGCGCCAGGGCAAAGGACACCAACCGTCCATCAGAAAAAATTTCAACCTCTTCCGGTTCCCCGTCGACCCTGGACGCACATTGCTGTCGATTTTGTCACAGGCCTGCCAGTCTCCAAAGGAAAAGACACCATCATGACCATCGTCAATCGGTTCTCTAAGGCCGTGCACGCGGTGGCCCTCGCTGGACTCCCATCAGCCAAAAGTACAGCCGAGCTGTTATTAGAGCACACAGTCCGTCTGCATGGGTTCTCAAAGGGCATTGTCTCGGACAGAGGGCCCTAGTTCACTGCCAAGTTCTGGAGGGCCTTCTGCCGTCTGATTGATTAGCACTGTTCGTGACAGCTATAAATTTATAAATGCATAAATGTGTAAAGGATGAACTATCATTTTGTTTGTGTGTTTTTTTTACAATATGTCTGGATTGTATGGATTTTTAATAACATACATTAAAATAATTAAATCAAAAATTTTTAATAAATGCAAAAAAAAACCCACAAAAAAACAGTACATACAGTATGTCCACCATGTTATGAGAAGGATGAATGACAAACAAGATTGACATTTAATCTGGATCTATGGAAACAAATGTTCAAGGTAACCTTAGACAGTTTTACAAGCAAAATAATAATAGTAGTATTCTAAAATTGTATTAAGTAACAGTGACAGGGTTAATGTTACATTTGAACAGCCACAAATACAATATCATAAAAATTAGGAAATAGAGTAGTCATAATTGTAGTTGTTGTCAATATTTAAAGAGGTGGTCAATATCACATATTTGGACGATAGCAGTTACACTTTAACTTTTTATTTATTTAACCAGTGCACATATCTACCGTTCACTAAAAGGTGGCTTTAGGGCAAATTGCCTCTTGTACTTTGATTTGATAATAGTGTATGAGGCACACAACATTAGAGTTCAGGTGGCTCTTGAAGACTGCAATGTATTTTTAAATTCAGGCTATTGAGATATCCATGATCCGGCCCCACACATTTTGTCCTTTGTCATTATGACTGTTAAAACACTTCACGTAAAGGCCATGCAGAAAAGAAATATTTTACTTTACCAGGTTTTACCTGGGTACAAAAGAACTATATACTATGATAACACACTTATTGAGTACAAATGTGAGAATCAAATCAGGAAATGTAGCAAATTAAATATAATTTAGTTTTTCAACAGTGTACTCTGAACTCAGATTTCCTGTTTATGCATACAATATTAATTTTCACTTCTGCTAGAACAAGTAAGTTTGCCATTAGTTTAAAAAATTAAGTTAGTTCACAATTACATTTTTAGTTAATTATCCCTAACTATTGTATGTAACTACGTGCATATCTATATAGTAAGAACTTGTATGTGTATAGATGTATATAGAAAGAGTTGTGCAGCTTTAAATACATCCAAGACATCCAGCCTGCTTCGTATTGTCATTCGGCATTTTTTGGGCCATTATGCTTGATTTTCCAATGTGATTAACGTCACAGGTTTTTCGAATTTCCTGGTGCTTTCCCTGAAACAATGAAGCAATACATTTTAAATTGTTTAAAATAACTTTATCACCAAGTACAGATCATGTGTTTAGTTTGTGGTGATTATTTCTAGGTCTGCTGCAGTATACTTACATGAAGTACTTCTCTCCATATGGCACAGTGAACCAGTTCTGTTTTACTTGTCGTTTTACAGACAAGACAGTCGATCCAGGGCTAAATTAATAAATAAATAAGTAAAATTAAAAGAAAGTTTTGTTTAGCAAAGTTTTTCAATGCTATAAAATATCAATGATCGCAGTGTTTCTATGGTTAATAGGCTTTTTGATATTAAATAAAAACTGCTTTGTCAATTTCAAAAGGCTGAAGGCATTAATCCAAAAGGTTAAACACTTCATGAGGTTAAGAATTAGGCAATAAAGATCATACACACCGTTTTTTCTTTTTGAGTATCACATTCATGTCGATGCTTATATGCGTTCTTATCAGTCTTCTTGCATGTTGTGACTTTCAGAAGGACATTAACATTCAGGCTGCTCTGCATAGTCTGTGAAAAAGAGTATTGAGTTGCCACATTAATGCACATGGCTGTAAATGTTGATTTGAAGGCGAGGTGGTAAACATGAAATAGTCAGTTATGTGATACTTACAGATTTTACCATTATTTACCATTATTATTTATTACATTGTTTTATTTTAAATGATCTAATTTGTGATGTTACTTTATGCCTCAAACCCCACGCCAATGTAAATACTAACAGTGACTAGATTTTGCTGTAATAATTACACAGATAAAACAACTTGATAAAATGATATAATTGTTTAAACTTGCTTGTTGGAATGTTTTAGATTATATGTTGCAGATGCAATCAGTGGTACAATGTCAATGTCAAGAATTCTACCAATACCCATACTTTATTTAAAGTGTTATTTACACAAACAAAAGCAACTCCTCAAAATACTGACAGAACTTACCATTGGAGCTTTTAAGAATGAATGAAAATCAACATGATGATCCTTTCCAAATCTACGGTTCCCTTCTTCCAGCGCTTTGTCAATGTGTTTTTGTAATGTAATAGACAGGTGTCTGTAGTCAGTGGGTGTCTGAGCAGAAACCAGCAGAGTCAGAGCTGCCAGCAGCAACAACTTTAGTGCAACATCCATGATGTGCAGGAACACTGAGCTGTGTGTCGCAAGTTGTGTTTAATCAACTACTGCCCTTTAGGACTCAAACACACACAACACCCAAAACACCCATATGCTGGTATAGCATATCTGCTTATTCTCACAAGATAAAACACTATGTTTAGATGTTGCATGCAGAGTGAGAACTTATAATATTGCATTAATTTATTGAAACGTGTATAACTTGTAAATAAACTATTTGATTAATTTACAAGATGTAATTTAGTTTTTATAGATTACTAGCCTATATAATACTAAGGTTTTCAGGATGAAATTCAAATTGAAATTACTGTGTCCTATTAATATGATGTCATCCGTGATAACCAACTGGTAAGAAATATAAAACAGGAATTTGTTCTACATCGTATAAAAAAACACTAACTGTTCTTTTTAAAAAAAAAATATTTGTTTTTTTTACATAACAATATATAGCAATTTTTTAAAATATCACAGGACTTAATTTCATAGCACTTAGTACTAGTACAGTACTACAGAACAGAAAGGAGGAAAGAAAATACAGTAGTAGAATAATAATTTCCAACAGTTTTTCATTGTTTTGAATACTATGTAATATGTTTAGTCTTTTAAGGTTTTTTTTATATCTAGCCAAGTAACTTCAATAGTAACATTTTAAAAGTCTTAATGAAAATATTATTATTATTATTATTATTATTATTGTAAATGTCAGAGATGTGTGTGTTCATATTTATACAAAAATTCATTTATATTTGAGTTCATTTGTTTGTAAAATGCTTGATTCATTAATATGATATTCATTGTCATAAAAAGGGTTGATGTTTCTTTAAGAAAATCCATACTTGAAGTAACAGGTCACATGTTGTGCATGGAAACCATGGCATTATGGGTAGTACATATATGAAGGCAGAAACGCACATGCTCTACAGCCTGAAAAGAGAGACGTTTTATCTGCATGGTCTAAGGGCGCACACGGTAATTTATGTTTAACTCTGTTACATTGTGTGTTTAATTTTGTGTTCATATCTATTTAAGTAACAGTGTTTGAAAATTGTGTACATTGAATCAAGTTTTGGACACACGTGTACTTGTATGTCAGTGGACATTCAAATTGAGAGACTGTGAAAAGAGATGCATGTTTAAATATGCTTATGTTTGCTTTTTGTAGTTTTCACGGTGTCCGCTTAAGAGAGGGAGAGAGAGTCAGAGTTAAATAAACAACAAAATGACATCAGTATGAAGCGTGGCTATCATTTTATTAGACCAGTGCAGCTACAGTGAAAACGTAACGCCATCACAGTCCACGGCTTGAGGTATTGAACGGCATCGCGTCGGAGAAGGCACGGCAAGATCGCGGGTGCATCACGTTGAAAAAGACGTCGGAGAAAGACGGAGACACGAGCAGACGCATCACGTCGGAGAAGAGGCCATTTTACAGCTAAGGTCAAAAGTACTGCATCGCAACCAGTAGAGGGCGACATTCTTCCGCGGAGATTACAGCCTTTCAGGTATCCTTTCCAAAAGCTTCAGAGAACAGTGTTTATTCCATCTTAGAGTTTGGAAGAGATCAACTCCGCAATCAACTGCAGGTTGGACTGTACCATCTTCACATCTACACCTTTTCTAAAAAAAAAAAAAAAAAAAAGAGAAGACTGTTTACTGCTTTAATTGGTTTACTATTACAACCTTTCTAATGTTTATGCTTTAGCAGTAATATTATTGTGAAATGTGCTAAGAGTACTTTTGATCTATGAGTAATTACTTTAAAGTGCTTTGGTAAGCGTTTACAATGTCATTCCATGGGGGAAAATCACAGTGTGGTGAATCAAAAGAGCAAACTGCGAATATTCAAGCAGAGTTGATTAGACTAACTGAATTATTAGAATCTCAAACTAATGACATAGAAAGGAAAAGATTAGAGTCCCTCATAGGTGATATGCACTCTAAGATACAGTCACTTAAAACAGTAATGATCGAATCTACTGCTGCTACTTCAGGAAGAGATGAACCCAGGAAGTCTTCACGAGAGAGAAAGTTGACTCCAAAAATGCAGGAGCTTAAACAGCAAGATGTTTCTCAAAAGGAGAACAAATTTATCAAGTTGTATGTGAGCTGGAAAGAACAAATTAAAGCTGCACGTGCCAAAATTAAGTGTGAGTGCTCTGATCAAGACTTAAGTGACCTGATGGATAGTGTAGAAGGAATGGAAACTCAAGTTAAAGATGTGTATGAGCTTATAAGATCTCAATCAGTTCCTTCTACTGAGATGCGAAGAAAAATGGATTCTTGTACAGCAGTAACATCAGATATAATGGGTTTAATGAAGGTGCGAATGAGTGAAGTAGGCCTAGACGAATTTGATGCTGATGCAGAAGATGCAAGAATTCGTATGGTGCTTGACAAAGAATATGCTCAGTCAGTGTACTCATCCACGGGCCCTAGGTCTATTCGTAGTCACCGTTCAAACAGCTCAGTAGACCAGCAAAGCATCACTGCAAAAAGAGCAGAGTGTGCCGCCCAGTTGGCTGCAAAGCAGGCAGAAATAGAGATGGAGGAGGCTATCGCAAATCAAAGGCTAGAACTTAAAAGACTGGAGAATCAGAGAGATCTTCAAGTAATAGCTGCAAAACTCAAAGTGTACTCTGAAGTTGATTCAGCTGAGTCCAGTAAGGATAGTGTAGCAGCAAGCCGCGAGGAACCAAATTGTCCTTTAGCAGCTTCTAAGGAAATAAAAAAAGAACAAGCATGTAAGACAGACAATGAGAGACAGACAAACCATGCTAGCAGTGAAACATCAATAGTACAAGCCTTACATGACACAATGGTTCTCAGTAGACTGCCTGCACCAGAGCCCTCAGTTTTCTCAGGGGACCCACTCAAGTTCTTAGAGTGGAGAACAAGTTTCAAGGCATTAATAGAGCGGCGATGCACAAATCCAGCTGATAAGTTGTTCTACCTACAGAAATACGTCAGTGGTGAGGCACAATCTGTTTTGGAAGGAAGCTTCTACAGAAAGGATGATGAAGCGTATGATCAAGCGTGGGAAGCACTGAATTCCCGATATGGCCATTCATTCGTAATCCAGCGTGCGTTTAGAGAAAAACTAAACAACTGGCCAAAGATTGGTTCGAGAGAGTCTGTCAAACTGAGACAATTCAGTGATTTTCTAACAGCCTGCAGCAATGCCATACCACATATCAAAGGCCTTCAGGTGTTAAACGACTGTGAAGAAAATCAGAAAATGCTACAAAAACTCCCCGATTGGCTGACATCTCGTTGGAATCGGCATGTTACAGTACAGCTGCGACAATTAGAGGAATACCCTACTTTCAAGGAGTTTGCTGATTTCGTGGCACAAGAAGCGGAAATAGCATGTAATCCTGTAACATCTTTTAATGCCCTTAAGCTCACTGAAGACAAGTCATCTAGAGAACTTAAGCGCTCAAAGGCTAATGCATTCTTCACTAATGTGAAGGCATCAGACAAATCAAAAATAGTGACAAAGACATACAATGTAGGAGTAAGAAACTCAGTGGAATCAAACAGTGCCAATAAAATCAACACTGTCCCTTCAGTTTCAAACCCAGTCACTTGCAGGTGCTGTGGGGAAAGTCACTCCATTCACAAATGTCAAACGTTTGACAGCAAGTCTGTGGAAGACAAAAGAAAGTTCATATTAGACAATAACCTGTGCTTTGGCTGTCTTAGGAGAGGACACAACTCAAAGGATTGCAGGAGCAAAGCAACTTGTAGTATATGCAAGAAACGTCATCCTACAATACTTCAGGAAGACCGCCCATCTCCTGCAGCTGTCACATTTCAGCATGCTATGCAAGTAGAACAGAACACGTTTTCTCTTTCTTGTAGCGTTGAGAGTGGTGATGGTGGGAGTACATCGATGATAGTGCCTGTATGGATTTCTTCAACTTCCACTCCTGAAAGGGAGACCTTAGTTTATGCCCTTTTGGATACACAGAGCAGCAACACCTTCGTGGATAAAGAATTATGTGAGAGGATGGGTGCAATTTCAGAGCCAGTCAAGTTAAAACTTACCACAATGATGGGAAGGGATTCTATAGTTCAAAGTAAAAGAGTAAGTGGGCTCAGAATTAGAGGGTTTACCTCCCATGGCTTAATAAGTTTGCCACCTGTCTATACCAGAGACTTCATTCCACTTGAACGTTCTCATATCCCTACCTCAGAAACCGCTAGAAGGTGGAATCATCTGAAAGAAATTGCTCAGGAAGTCCCAATGCTGCTGGATTGTAAAGTAGGACTCCTGATAGGTTACGATTGCTCAAGAGCCTTGGCACCACGTCAAGTCATCACAGGAGGCAATGACGAACCGTATGCCATCAGGACAGATTTGGGTTGGAGCATAGTTGGCTCTTCGCACCACATTGCAAAGTCAACTGAAGTCACAGGCCTGTGTCATCGTGTATGTGTCAAGGAAGTCCCAATACTGACACCAGCTTCCATCATCAGAGCTCTTGAGTCAGACTTTAGTCCAAGGGATAGAAGCATTTCACAAGATGACATACAATTCACACAACTTTTGAATGACAAAATTCACAAGAACTCGGAGGGACACCTTGAGATGCCCCTCCCCTTTAAGACACGGCCACAGTTACCTGAAAATAAGCAGCTGGCTCTGGTGCGTTTGAAGCGCTTGAAAGGAAAATTTGAGAAAGACCAAAAATTTAAGGATGATTATGTCAAATTCATGGCAGACGTCTTCAAGGATGGTGATGCAGAGAGAGCCGAACACCAACCTAAGGAAGGAAACGCTTGGTATATACCTCATCAGGGAGTATATCACGCTAGAAAGCCAGAGAAGATTAGGGTTGTGTTTGATTGCTCTGCCAAATATGGCGGCACTGCATTAAATGATCACTTGTTGACTGGACCTGATCTCATTAATGGGTTAACAGGGGTGCTCTGCAGGTTTCGCAAATATCCAATCACAGTTATCTGTGATGTAGAAAGAATGTTCCACAGGTTTCATGTGAGCCAGGAAGATAGAGACTACTTACGGTTCCTGTGGTGGGAAAATGGCGATACAAACTCCGAGCCAAAGGAGTATCGCATGAAAGTCCATCTTTTTGGCGCAGCATCCTCTCCTGGCTGCGCAAATTATGGAATGAAGTATCTTGCATGTCAGAACGAAAGAGAATACCCTGCAGCAGCCAGTTTCATCAAAAGTAATTTCTACGTTGATGATGGGCTCATCAGTGTGGAAAAGGTGGATGAAGCTATAAGATTAGTACAAGAAGCCCGAAATGTGTGTGCAAAAGGGAAATTACGTCTGCACAAGTTCATCTCAAATGACAGGAAAGTCATGGAGTCTATCCCTGTCAGTGAGCGAGCCAGTGAAATCCAGGATGTGGAGATCGGTTCTGATGAATTCCCAGTCCAGACAGTGTTGGGAGTTAGATGGAATGTAAATAGTGACACCTTTTCATTTAAAGTAGCCTTGGATGACAAACCAGCAACGCGCAGAGGAATCCTCTCAACAGTTGCATCTGTGTTTGATCCGTTAGGCTTCCTGGCTCCCTTCATCCTATTAGGAAAGAAAGTTCTACAGGAGATGTGCCAAAGGGGGTTTGAATGGGATGATCCACTCCCCAAAGAGTTGATGCCACAATGGACCAGCTGGATAAATGATTTGAAGAACCTGCAAAATCTCCAGATTGCAAGATGCTTTGCTCCTGACTCACTAGGGAATGTCCAGAGGATCGAACTCCATCACTTTTCAGATGCGAGTAGCCATGGCTATGGTCAGTGCTCATATATACGAGTGTTGAGTGAAGACAAAGTCCACTGCTCCTTTGTCTTCGGAAAGGCAAGGGTTGCACCCACCAAAATTGCGACAATACCTAGACTTGAGTTAACCGCTGCCGTGATCTCTTCAGCGGTGAGTAGCATGTTAAAAGAGGAGCTGGAGCTTAAAATTGACGCAGAATACTTTTGGACTGATTCAAAGGTAGTCTTGGGCTACATTAACAATGAAGCCCGTAGGTTTCACGTTTTTGTAGCGAATAGAGTACAAAGAATCAGAGAGACGACTGACCCTGCACAGTGGCATTATGTAGAGACACAGCAAAACCCTGCAGATCATGCTTCCAGGGGTCTCAAAGTGTCAGAGTTGATCAACTCGAATTGGCTTACTGGACCCAAGTTTCTCTGGGAAAGAGAAATTGTAACAACAGAAACAGCTCCAGAACTTCTGATTGGCGACCCTGAAATCAGGGCAACGCAAGTGCTACAAACAGAGGTAGCAAACAATGAAAACTTTCTGGAGAGGTTTCGTCGATTTTCAAAATGGCACACTGCATTGAAAGTTGTAGCTCGTATTCAGCAAGTTGCAAGAGACAAGTCAGCTAAACCCATTAATGTTGAAGACATGAGAAATGCTGGCATCAGGCTTGTACAATTGGCACAAAGAGATGCCTTCAAGGATGAGATACAAATACTGAGACATGGCAAATTACCACATGGTAATCCGTTGTTCCAACTTGACCCAGTACTGCAAGATGGTGTTCTCAGGGTGGGAGGACGTTTGAAGAAAGCTTCCTTACCTCTTGACTTGAAGCACCCAGCAATCCTCCCAAGAGATAGTGTGATTACTTGTCTCATTGTTGATTACTGCCATGAAAAGACTCAACACCAAGGCAGAGGACAGACGCTTAATGAATTGAGAGCAAGTGGTTACTGGGTTGTCGGAGGCAGTAAAGTTGTGGCAAACCACCTTAAGCAATGTGTGACATGCAGGAGAGCTCGTAGGCCATTAGAGACACAGAAGATGGCAGATCTTCCTGCTAACCGTGTTGACCCCTCTCCACCGTTCTCATACTGCGGGATGGATTGCTTTGGGCCATTTCTCTGTAAGCAAGGGCGGAAGGGGCATAAGAGATATGGGCTTATATTCACCTGTTTCTCCTCAAGAGCAATCCACATAGAGATGCTGGAAGATCTAACAACTGATGCCTTCATAAATGCCTTGCGATGCTTTATAGCTATCCGTGGAGCTGTAAGAGAAATAAGATCGGATCAAGGGACAAATTTTGTTGGGGCGAAAAATGAGCTGACAAAGGCTTTGGAAGAATTAGACCATGAGAGATTGACCGCTTACCTATCCCAGAAACAATGTGACTTCATTTTGAATGTACCTGATGCCAGTCACATGGGAGGGGTTTGGGAAAGGCAGATCAGAACAATTAGAAACGTTTTAAGTTGGGCCCTTTCTCAGAGCACTGGAAGATTGGATGATGCATCCTTGAGAACTTTCTTCTACGAAGCCATGTCAATCATAAACAGTCGCCCACTCACCACAGATACCATCAATGATCCCAAGGGGCTAGAGCCACTTACACCAAACCATTTACTCACCATGAAATCCTCTGTCCCTCTACCTCCACCTGGGAAATTTGTGCCAGAAGACCTGTATGTGAGGAAAAGGTGGCGAAGGGTACAATATCTGACACAGCAATTTTGGAGTAGATGGAAGAAGGAATACCTGACAAACATCACTCTCAGACAACGATGGCACTCTCCAAGACGAAATGTCAAGGTTGGAGATGTTGTGATTCTCAAGGAGGAAGAGGTTCCCCGCAATGAATGGAGACTTGGACGAGTGATTGCTGTTTGTGCAGATGAAGACGGACTGGTGCAAAAGGCCAAAATTCAAATGGGAAGTAGGAAGTTAGGGAAAAAAGGTCAACGACTGACCAATCCATCAATTCTGGAACGTCCTGTTCATAAACTAGTGGTACTTGTAGAGAAAACCTAGAGTCAATCTGATTGAAAAGGCTGTTCTTTAGAGTGTTAAGTGTCACAAGTTAAACTAGAAGTTTTGAACCAAAAGCTATACTGTATGGTTCAAATTTTTGGTTTGTGAAATTACTAAATTTATTTAAACATTGACAACGTTCATCATAAATTAGTAATTTGGTGGGAGTGTAAATGTCAGAGATGTGTGTGTTCATATTTATACAAAAATTCATTTATATTTGAGTTCATTTGTTTGTAAAATGCTTGATTCATTAATATGATATTCATTGTCATAAAAAGGGTTGATGTTTCTTTAAGAAAATCCATACTTGAAGTAACAGGTCACATGTTGTGCATGGAAACCATGGCATTATGGGTAGTACATATATGAAGGCAGAAACGCACATGCTCTACAGCCTGAAAAGAGAGACGTTTTATCTGCATGGTCTAAGGGCGCACACGGTAATTTATGTTTAACTCTGTTACATTGTGTGTTTAATTTTGTGTTCATATCTATTTAAGTAACAGTGTTTGAAAATTGTGTACATTGAATCAAGTTTTGGACACACGTGTACTTGTATGTCAGTGGACATTCAAATTGAGAGACTGTGAAAAGAGATGCATGTTTAAATATGCTTATGTTTGCTTTTTGTAGTTTTCACGGTGTCCGCTTAAGAGAGGGAGAGAGAGTCAGAGTTAAATAAACAGCAAAATGACATCAGTATGAAGCGTGGCTATCATTTTATTAGACCAGTGCAGCTACAATTATTATTATTATTATTATTATTATTATTATTATTATTATGTTGTTGTTGTTGTTCAGAAATTAGTATTAATTTCAATTTACATTTACACACCACTTTGTTACCTTGGATAGTAACCCAGTGATTTCTGAAATAGGATACATATGATAAACTTCATATCAGAATCACAGAATCAGAATTAGAAAGAGCTTTACTGCCAAGAACATTGGCACATACAAGGAACATGTTTGCACACGCTTTGGTGACAGAAGCTTCCAGAGACGGCAATAACACATAAAAAAACAAGAAATGGAATAAGCTGTGGGCTATTATTAAATAAATATCAGTGGTATTGCACAGTATTACACCTATTGTACATAGTAAGATTGGACATATTTTTATTGCACAGTGGGGAGAACATTTAACTGCTCATGAGGTAGATTGCTTGTGGGGAACAAACCGCTCTTGTATCTGGCTGTCTTGGTGTTTGTTGCTCTGTAATGCCGAACAGACAGCAAAAGTTCAATGAGAAGATGGCTTGGATGTGAGGAGTCCAAAGTGATGTTCAGAGGCCTTTTCTTCACTCTGGATATATGCAGTTCTTGAAAGTTGTATGTATACATGTACTGTATGTACTGTATATGTATGTGTTAATGAAAATGTGTTAATTTAAATAAAAGTCACCAATAAAACTAGACTTTCTGAATAAAACCAAATAAAAGCATTTATAGGCATAGTCACACATCTTATAGTTCTTTTTATTTCCTTTACTCTCACTCTAGTTGGAATTATGACAAAAAACGTAACAGAGATAAAAAAAAAAAAACAAGCTCCAACTAGTGGCAACCCCAATAAAACCTAATGTAAATGTTCACTCTCACTCACTCATCATCTATACCGCTTTATTCTGTATTCAGGGTCACGGGGGGTCTGGAGTCTACCCCAGGAGGCTTAGGGCACAAGGCGGGGCACACTCTGGACAGGGTGCAAAACATATGGTATTTGACGCATGTATGCCAATGTGCCATTGGTTTGGTCACCTTTTTAACTGTTGAGAAATCATGAGGCATAAACTAACTGTCCCACTAAACTTCATAAAGTTATTATTGTACAAACGATTCAAAATGGGTGACACGGTGGGTCGAGGGTTCGTTTCCCACCTCAGGTCTGCGTGCATGGAGTTTGCATGTGCAGGGTTTCCTCCTGGTACTCCAGTTTCCTCCCACAGTCCAAAGACATGCAGATTAGTGTTTCTTAATTGCTGTAATGTGTAAATTATTGCGTGTGTATATGTGCCATGCAATGGATTTGCCCCCCGTACAGGGTGTACCCCACCTCGTGCCCTAAGTCTTCTAGGATAGGCTTCAGGCCCCCCAGGACACTGTAGGATAAAGCAGGATCGAAGATAAATGAGTGATTGAGTATTCAAAATATTAACTGTAGTAAGCACTAATAGAGGACATAGATAATAAATAGATGCCATAGAGGACCATGGATGCCCCTTGTTCACTCTCTGGACTTTTTTAGTGAGAGATGTGATGCAGCTCTGACTATTAATGACAGTGCACTAGTTTAAAGTTATTTGTGACCATCATTATAGTTTTTATACCCAGTAATCTGAATAAAATCTAATAAATTTACAAAGGCAAAATATAAATGCGTTAGTGTGTCAGGCGAGGAGAACAGGAGAGCACACCAAACAAAAACTCAACAAACAGGGCGTATACTGTACCTGCAAGTGTTATGGATTGTTTATAAGCAAGAATCTGTAATGATTTAATAAGATGTCATTAACTTTAAATTCTTGCTATTCTGAGATTAGAAAAAACAATCCAAGTGTTGAAAAATAACACTTTCATGACAAATTTCCAGTGTGTAAAAATAGCTATGAATTTATGAATGCATAAATGTGTAAAGGATGAACTATCATTTTGGTTGTGTGTTCTTTACAATATGTCTGGATTGTATGAATTTTTAATAACATACATTAGAATAATTAAATCAACATTTTTAATAAATGCAAAGAAAGCAGTACATACAGTATGTCCACCATGTCATGAAAAGGATGCATGACAGACAATATGGACATTTAATCTGGATCTATGCATACAAATGTTCAAGATAACCTTAGACAGTTTTACAAGTAAAATAATAATAGTAGTATTCTAAAATTGTATTAAGTAACAGTGACAGGGTTGATGTTGAATTTGAACAGCATACAATATGATATGAACAAGTACAAAAATTATAAAAATTAGGAAATACAGTAGTCATAATTGTAGTTGTTGTCAATCCTTAAAGGGTTGGTCAACATCACATATTTGGACGATAGCAGTTACATTTTAACTTTTTATTTATTTAACCAGTGCACATATCTGCCTTTCACTAAAATCAATACTTTGATACTTTGATAATAGTGTATGAGGCACACAACATTAGAGTTCAGGTGGCTACTGAAGACTGCAATGTAATTTTAAATCGTATTAGTTATATATACCAATTTAGTTTAGCAACCTTGTTTATGAACTATGAATTTAATTAATAATCAGATTCAGGATATTGAGATGTCCATGCTCCTGCCCCACACATTTTCTCCTTTGTTATTATGACTGTTACTAAAGACTTTAAAATACTAAAACTTCACTTAAAGTTCATGCAAAAAAGTAATATTTTACTTTACTTCACATTGTTTATGGTTTTACCTGGATACAAAAAAAATATATACTATGATAACACACTTATTGAGTACAAATGTAAGAATTAAATCAGGAAATGTGGTAAATTAAATATAATTTTTTTCAAAAATGAACTCTGAACTCGGATTTCCTGTTAATGCATGCAAGACGCATTAATTTTCACTTTTACTAGAACAAGTAAATATGCCTTTCGTTTAAAAAATTAAATTAGTTCACAATTACATTTTTTAGTTCATTATCTCTAATTATTATATATAACTACATGCATATCTATATAGTAAGAACTTGTATGTGTATAGATGTATATAGAAAGAGTTGTGCAGCTTTAAAAACAACTAAGACATCCAGATCCTCCAGTGTGATAAACGGGACACATTTTTCGAATTTCCTGGTGCTTTCCCTAACAAAATGAAGCAATACATTTTAAATTGTTTGAAGTAACTTTATCACCAAGTACAGATCATGTGTTTAGTTTGTGGTGATTATTTCTAGGCCTGCTGCAGTATACTTACATGAAGTACTTCTCTCAATATGGCACAGTGAACCAGATCTGTTTTACTTGTCGTTTTACAGACAAGACAGTCGATCCAGGGCTAAATTAATAAATAAATAAGTAAAATCAAAAGAAATTAATTAATCCAAAAGGTTAAATACTTCATGAGGTTAAGAATTAGGCAATAAAGATTATATGCACCGTTTTTTTTTTTTGAGTATCACATTCATGTCGATGCTTATATGCGTTTTTATCAGTCTTCTTGCATGTTGTGACTTTCAGAAGGACATTTACATTCAGGCTGTTCTGCATAGTCTGTGAAAAAGAGTATTGAGTTGCCACATTAGTGCACATGTGGTAAACATGAGGCAACATAGGCAATGTGGTAAACATGAAATAGACAGTTATGTGACACTTACAGGATTTACCATTATTTACCATTATTATTTATTACATTGTTTTATTTTAAATTATCTTATTTGAGATTGTTGCTTTATGCCTCAAACCCCACGCCAATGTAAAGACTGCAGTAAAGACCATTTTGTATTCAACAGTCGCCACACAATTTTCTCACTCTCTTTATCTTCATTTTGAACAGTACTGCCTGTTTATGAGCAAATGCCAGTTCAGGATAAATGAACACCTTTATTTATACAAATAGCAAAACTACTAACAGTGACTAGATTTTGCAGTAATAATTACACATATAAAACAACTTGAAAAATGATATAATTGTTTAAACTTGCTTGTTGGTATGTTTTAGATTATATGTTGCAGATGCAATCAGTGGTACAATGTCAATGTCAAGGATTCTACCAATACCCATACTCTATTTAAAGTGTTATTTACACAAGTAAAGCAACTCCTCAAAATACTGACAGAACTTACCATTGGAGCTTTTACTGTAAGAATGGATGAAAATCAACATGATGATCCCTTCCAAATTTACGGTTCAGCGCTTTGTCAATGTGTTTTTGTAATGTAATAGACAGGTGTCTGTAGTCAGTGGGTGTCTGAGCAGAAACCAGCAGAGTCAGAGCTGCCAGCAGCAACAACTTTAGTGCAACATCCATGATGTGCAGGAACACTGAGCTGTGTGTCGCAGGTTGTGTTTAATCAACTACTGCCCTTTAGGACACACACACACACACACACACACACACACAACACCCAAAACACCCATATGCCCGTATAGCATATCTGCTTATTCTCACAAGATAAAACACTAGGTTTAGATGTTGCATGCAGAGTGAGAACTTATGATATTGCATTGAAATATTACAACGTGTATAACTTGTAATTAAACTATTTGAATAATTTACAGGATGTAATTTTGTTTTTCACAGATTATTAGCCTATATAATACTAAGGTTTTCTGGATAAAATTCAAATTGAAATTACTGTGTCCTATTAACATGATGTCATCCGTGATAATAATGATAATAGACCTATAAATCCATTTTCAAGCTTCAAAGCTTTTTTTCACACTTCAGTGAGGCGCAATGACTGAGGGGAAATGTTTCATGTCCACTTCCTTTTTAACCGTTGAGCAATCATGGAGCAGAAAAATTTCATAAAGGTATTTTTGCACAAAGTATTCAAAATGGAAACTGCAATAAGCACTAATAGAGAACCATATATGGGTGAATAGTGCTGCCTCTTGCTTAATCTGTGAACTTTTTCAGTAAAAGAGGTAATGAAGCTCTGACTATGAATGAAAGTATAATGGTAGCTTTACTTGTACATCAGTAAAATTTTACTGAAGTAACAGTACTTGTACTTGAGTGAAAACGTTTATTACGCTTTCCACCTCTGCATAACACCATCTATGAGTGCATACAATTGTTCAAGATAACCTTATTCAGTTTTGCAAAGAAAATAGTAACAGTAGTTATCTAAACGTGTATTAAGTAAACTAAATGTTTTACCATGACAGGGTTCATGTAAAGCTTGAACAGCCATAAATACAGTAGTAGTAATTGTAGTTGTTGTGGCTCCTAAGAGAAAAAGGGTGATTGTGATGCCACTGACGTGAAACACATTGAGTTTAAAGAGGTGGTTAATACCACATACTTAAAGGCACTTATTTGTTTTTGTTAACACATCCTAATTTTAATTTCTACTTTAACAAGTATATGTGGCTGTTTGTTTCTTTAGTAAATATTTTTTTCAGTTCTTTGTTATCCCTAATTATTGTCTATAGTTAGATTTTTTCCTGTTGTGATTGTGCAGCTTCAAACACATCCAAAACATCCAAGGTGTTTAAAACGTTGCACGCAGAGTAAGAACTAGTGATATTGCTTTGCTTCTACTGCTTACTGTCATTAGATTATCTATCTTATGAGCATTGGTCAGATCACTCAAATTCACAGAAGTGGATCCCACTGTGTGGTGACTGATTAAACAGAGGTGAGCTGATCCATTGCCAGCCTGGCTTAAGCGAAAGCAACGGGACCATTAGAGAGTAGTGCCATATTTGGATACTGTCTCCTATGTGCCCTGACCACGGAGCAAACCTTTCAGACCATCCCTGCCCTTCTAGCACACAAGTCACTGTGTTAATTTTCACTTTTACTTGTTCAACTAAAACAAGTAAATGTGACTGTTTTTTAAACAAAAAATTAAGTTAGTGCACAATAATCTTTTTAGTTCTTTATTATCCATAACTATAGTATGTAGTTACATGTACAGTATATGTATATAGTTAATTTTTCTTCCTGTTACATCCAAGACATCCAAGCTTATTGATATTTGGCATTGATGATCCCATTATGATTGATCCTCCAATGTGATGATGATTCGTACAGTTATTTCGAATTTCTTTGTGCTCTCTCTGCAAAAACGAAGAAATTAATTTTAAATTGTCTAAAGTAACTCCGTCACCAAGTACAGTACATGTGTTTAGTTTGCCTGTGGTGTTTATTTCTAGATCTGCAGCTGTATACTCACATTATTGACTTCTATCTTCTTGACACAGTGAACCAGTTCGTTACCACTTTTCATCATACAGACAAGACAGTCTATCAAGGGCTATGTAAAAAAGTTTTTGTGATGGTAAAAAATTATCGTCATGATCCATGATGGTTAATATGTATCTTGAAATGGAGGTTAAGAATAAGGGAAATAAAGATCATACACACTGTTTTTTCTTTTTGTGTATTACATTCATCTTGGTGTTTATATGAATGAGCCTTCTTGCATGTTGTGACTTCCAAAAGGACATTTACATTTAGGTCCTTCTGCCTAAGCTGTGAAAAAGAGTATTGAGTTGCCCCTTTAGTGCACATGGCTTTATATGTTGATTTGATGGCGAGGTGTAAACATAAAATAACCAGTTGATTGACACTTACAGGTTTTACTATTATTTAACATTATTATTTATTACATCGTTTTATTTTAAATTAGCTGATTTGTGATTGTTGCTTTATGCCTCAAACCCCACTTCAATGTAAAGACTGCAGTAAAGACCATTTTGTATTAAACAATGGCCACAATTTTCTCTCTCTTTAGCTGAATCTTGAACAGCTCTGCCTGTTAATGGACAAAGTAGTTCTTAAAAGCAAGTTATATGCAAATGCCAGATCAGGATTAATTAATGCCTTTATTTATACCAACAGTGCAACTATTAACTACCAACAGTGACTAAATGTTGCTGTAACAATTAAACATCTAAAGTAACTTGATAAAATAGTCTAATTGTTTAAACTAAACAATAGTCTAATTGTTTAACCAATACCCATACTCTATTTAAATTGTTATTTACAGAAGTAAAGCAACTCCTCAAAATACTGACAGAACTTACCACTGGAGTTTTTACGATGGAATGAAAATCAACGTGATAATTCCTTCCAAATTTACGGTTCCCTTCTTCCAGCGCTTTGTCCACATGTTTTTGTAATGTATTAGACAGGTTTCTGTAGTCAGTGGGTGTCTCAGCAGAAACCAGCAGAGTCAGAGCTGCCAGCAGCAACAACTTTAGTGCAACATCCATGATGTGCAGGAACACTGAGCTGTGTGTCGCAGGTTGTGTTTAATCAACTTCTGTCCTTTAGGACACACACACACACACACACACCCATCCAAAACCCTCAAGGTTGGGTGTGTCCACATGCCTGTATATAACCATATTTGGTTATTCTCATCAGATAAAACACTAGGTTTTGATATTGACTGCAGCGTGAGAACTTATGATATTGCATTGCTTCTCCTGCTCAGTGCCATTAGATTATCTATTTTTTGAGCCCTGGTCAGATCACTCAAATCCACTGAAATGGTTCTCTGTGTGTGAACTGATTAACAGGAGGTGGGCTGATTTATTGCCAGCCTGGCTTAAGCAAAAGTAATGGAGCTATTAGAACGTAGTGCCATATTTGGACACTGTTTTCTATGTGCCCTCACCAAGAAGCAACCTGTTAAGACCATCACTGCCATACTAGCAGACATGACAGTGTTTTGTCTGTCTACAGATACTTAACACCAAAAAACACAGCTGTTTAAGAATACGAGTCACTCTGTCACTCTTTTGTGTGCAATGTGTGGCAGGTCTAATTAGACAATGCTGGAATGCTGGGATTGATGGCGACCACAGTTAAAATTTCCATACCTGCATCAACTAGTAGCAGAAGGCTTCTTAAAATTTTTCCACCTGCCAAGTTAACCCATTGCCAAATTTGTCTTACTCACGCACGTTGCAGACCTCTTACCAACATTGCGGAATTTGCACAATCATCGTGGACTGTTTACAGTATATATATTTTTTATTTTGTGGACCGTTTGCACACTCATTACCCACTCATTGTGGGTGATACTGTATATTCTCATATGCTGCTTTTCAAATAGTTTTTTAATACTGTATATTTATTCCTTTGTTACATTATGTATCTTTTTCCCCTCCTCTTAATTGTGCTTTTAAAAATGTTGTTTCACCTATCCTATTCTACATATAGGCCTACTATATTTATTTTTTGTGGCAATAGTTGTGGACAGCAAAAGAAAGACTTTCATTGTACAGGGAAAACTTGTTTCTTTACTCTGCATATGACAATAAATTTTTTATTTGGAATGTGGTTCTTTCTGGTAAACCCAGACAGATGACAGGATACACGGGACCAGGCCTGGCCTTAGCATTTATTATATACAGTGGTGTGAAAAACTATTTGCCCCCTTCCTGATTTCTTATTCTTTTGCATGTTTGTCACACTTAAATGTTTCTGCTCATCAAAAACCGTTAACTATTAGTCAAAAATAGCATAATTTAACACAAAATTCAGTTTTTAAATGATGGTTTTTATTATTTAGGGAGAAAAAAAATCCAAACCTACATGGCCCTGTGTGAAAAAGTGATTGCCCCCCTTGTTAAAAAATAACTTAACTGTGGTTTATCACACCTGAGTTTCTGTAGTCACCCCCAGGCCTGATTACTGCCACACCTGTTTTAATCAAGAAATCACTTAAATAGGAGCTACCTGACACAGAGAAGTAGACCAAAAGCACCTCAAAAGCTAGACATCATGCCAAGGTCCAAAGAAATTCAGGAACAAATGGGAACAAAAGTAATTGAGATCTATCAGTCTGGTAAAGGTTATAAAGCCATTTCTAAAGCTTTGGGACTCCAGCGAACCACAGTGAGAGCCGTTATCCACAAATGGCAAAAACATGGAACAGTGGTGAACCTTCCCAGGAGTGGACTGGCTGACCAAAATTACCCCAAGAGCGCAGAGACAACTCATCCGAGAGGCCACAAAAGACCCCAGGACAACATCTAAAGAACTGCAGGCCTCACTTGCCTCAATTAAGGTCAGTGTTCACGACTCCACCATAAGAAAGAGACTGGGCAAAAACGGCCTGCATGGCAGATTTCCAAGGCGCAAACCACTTTTAAGCAAAAAGAACATTAAGGCTCGTCTCAATTTTGCTAAAAAAACATCTCAATGATTGCCAAGACTTTTGGGAAAATACCTTGTGGACCGACGAGACAAAAGTTGAACTTTTTGGAAGGTGCGTGTCCCGTTACATCTGGCGTAAAAGTAACACAGCATTTCAGAAAAAGAACATCATACCAACAGTAAAATATGGTGGTGGTAGTGTGATGGTCTGGGGTTGTTTTGCTGCTTCAGGACCTGGAAGGCTTGCTGTGATAGATGGAACCATGAATTCTACTGTCTACCAAAAAATCCTGAAGGAGAATGTCCGGCCATCTGTTTGTCAACTCAAGCTGAAGCAATCTTGGGTGCTGCAGCAGGACAATGACCCAAAACACACCAGCAAATCCACCTCTGAATGGCTGAAGAAAAACAAAATGAAGACTTTGGAGTGGCCTAGTCAAAGTCCTGACCTGAATCCTATTGAGATGTTGGCGGCATGACCTTAAAAAGGCGGTTCATGCTAGAAAACCCTCAAATAAAGCTGAATTACAACAATTCAGCAAAGATGAGTGGGCCAAAATTCCTCCAGAGCGCTGTAAAAGACTCGTTGCAAGTTATCGAAAACGCTTGATTGCAGTTATTGCTGCTAAGGGTGGCCCAACCAGTTATTAGGTTCAGGGGGCTAATACTTTTTCACACAGGGCCATGTAGGTTCGGAAGTTTTTTTCTCCCTAAATAACAAAAACCCTCATTTAAAAACTGCATTTTGTGTTTACTTGTGTTATCTTTGACTAATGGTTAAATGTGTTTGATGATCAGAAACATTTTTTGTGACAAACATGCAAAAGAATAAGAAATCAGGAAGGGGGCAAATAGTTTTTCACACCACTGTACAGCGACTACTGATTGTTCCTATGTTAAACAGAATTTTGCATTAGACCATGTCCCACAGATGTAAAGTTTAAAAAGAATTACAGGAAGAATCATAACTTGATGCCTGATATATTAGCTGGCCCAAACTGGGAGAAGGGTAAAGACACAAGTCTGCTTGATGTGTTTGAAGTTCTCTGTTTATTATCAGCAGAATTTAAGCTTTTGGCTAGACAGACAGACAATAGGAAACACATTTATAAAGATATTAAAATATCCTTGTTAGACATATCAGACTCCTGTTTGATATGTATATTTGTCTGGCCACGTGCTATAGGAAGCATCATGATAGAACGAATGAAGAAGCACAATGGGGGCCCTATCTGCCTTATTCTGCATACATGAGCTTGCAGATGCCTACAATTGGCCAGTGTTGTTCTGAGTGACAGGAAAGAAATGCCACACACAGAGCATGATAAGAGTCACCCTATAACTTCCAAACAATAGTTTAGATGTTAGTTAGTATTGCGAAGGCCAGAGTAGACTATCTTTGAAAGAGATTCAGGTCTTTTGGTGTGCAGCGGACACTCATGTCTCAGCAGTGGGATCAGCCATTTACTTTGGAGTGTTCTGCTGGAGCTGCATTACAAGAGAAAGCATTTAAAGATGTAACAGAAGAACTAAACTATCAACTATGATGGAGAACATTTCCCAACCCTTGCTCGTCATTCAGACAGGATTAATAGTTTCCTTCACTGGTAGGCTGCTTCACCTAAAGTGTGGTATGTTTTTGCTTCTGTCAGACTTTACAATTTACATTGCTGAAAAATCTGAAGAAAGAAAATCTGTATAATAATGGGTATTTAATTGTGAAGTTTGTTTATGTATTTATTTTTTACTTATTTAGTATTCCGCTCTTGTCATACTCCTATGCCTTTTTATCCCTGTAACACCCATTGTCACGGGACTAACCGGAGATAATAACAGATGACTTAGCAGTTTAGCCCCTGAAGCGTGGATGGTAACCCAAACGCAGAAGTAGCGCGAAGAGGCAGTAAACTGGGGCCCCCTGTCCGATACGATGTCTTTACGGAACCCATGCAGGCGGACTACGTGCTCTAATATCAGTTCTGCTGTGTTTTTGGCTGACGGCAGTCCGGTGAGGGCCACCAGGTGCACGGCTTTGGAGAACCGATCAATGATGGTCATTATGGTGGTTTTTCCTTCTAAGTCCGGCAGGCCCGTGACGAAATCAACGGCAATGTGTGACCAGGGCCGACGAGGGACGGAGAGTGGTTGGAGTTCCCCCAGTGTTGGCTGGTTGGTGTCCTTTGCCCTGGCGCACACTGGGCACGCCTGGATGAACTTATCGATGTCCTGGGCCATGGAGGGCCACCAGAAAGCGCGCTGGACGAATTGAAGAGAGCGTCGGCTGCCTGGGTGTCCAGCGATGAGAGAGGTGTGGCTCCACTGCATGACTTCACTTCTCATGGTTTGAGGCACGTAGAGACGTTCAGATGGTACGCCTGCCGGTTCATTTTCTGTTGCCTGTGCCTGGCGGACCCTCGTTTTTAAGTCCCAACTTAGAGGTGCGATAATTTTTGACGGGGGGAGGACAGGCGCTGGTTCCGCCCGGGTGACGGATGGTGATGAGGTTTTTGGTGATCTGTCCAGATGTTGAATGGCTCCCTGGCACCCTGGAGCCAGTGATGCCATTCCTCCAAAGCCCACTTTATGGCCAGCAGCTCGTGGTCTCCTACTCCGTATCGCTGCTGAGTGGCGTCAAATTTTTTGGAGAAGAAACTACAGGGATGTAGTTTCTGATCTGGACCTCGCTGGGAGAGAACAGCCCCAGCGCCCACATCTGAGGCGTCCACCTCCACAACGAATGGTTTGCTTGCATCTGGATGGAGAAGAATTGGAGCGGTGGTGAAGCAGTTACAAAGTTTCTGGCAGGCGGAGATGGTGAGAAAGTTGAGGCTGAAAGGGCGAGATGATAGACGGGTCAGAGCAGTCAGGGGTGCTGCAACCGTACTGTAGTCCTGGATAAAGCGACGGTAAAAGTTTGCAAACCCGAGAAACCGTTAAAGTTGCTTAAGGGTCTTGAGTAGGGGCCAATGACGCACAACTGTGAGTTTCTGTGGGTCCATGGCCACACCCTGGGGCGGATGACAAAACCCAGGACTGTGGTGGAGCGCTCGTGAAAAGCGCACCTCTCCAATTTACAGTACAGTTGATGGGCGTGCAATCTCTTTAATACCGCTTTGACATGTTGGATGTGTTCGTCAACTGTACTTAAGTAAATGAGGATGTCGTCTACAGTAGGTATGCAAATGCCCACCACCCTAGCATGTCCCTGAGAACATCATTGATGAAATGTTGGAAGGCGGCGGTGGCATTGCAGAATTCAAATGGGATAACAAGACTTTCGTAGTGTCCAGTGGGTGTGATGAATGCCGTCTTCCACTCATTGCCCTCTCTGATGCGCACCAAGTTGTAGGCACCAGAGAGGGCGTCCAGGGCAGAGTTGATAAGAGGCAGCGGGTGTTGATTCTTAATGGTGATGTCATTTAGCCCCTGATAGTCGACACATGGGCGAAGTTCACCTCCTTTCTTTTTTACAAAGAAGGCGGACACCCCTGGTTGGTGTTGAAGCAACCAGGGGTGTCCGAGGATGATGGGTGGTGATAAAATGGTGGTGAGATGAAGATCTCTTGGTTGGATGTTCTTGGTGTGCGTCGATGACAAAGGTGATGGGTTGAGTCTGAGTGGTGATGGGGCTGGATGATAAGGGCCAACCGTCAACAGAAATGATCCGAACTGCCTGGGATAACGCCTCGAGTTTTATCCCCAATTTTTTGGCATAGGCGGAGTCAATGAAGTTGCCTGCGGCACCGGAATCAATGAACGCAGTACTTCTGACTCGTTTGTGGCCAAACTGGAGGTATACTTGGACCGCGAGACGGGAGGTGTTGGTCGTGACTGGAGAGAGTTGGAGATGACGGACGAGCCTCCCTGCCGCAGATGGTACAGCTTCGTGTCGGTGGAGACCTCACCAGTGGGATGTTCGAATCGGAGCGAAGAACCGCTGTGGCCCACTCGGCTGCCTGCCCGGATAGCAATGAGACGAGAAGAGCGATGCGCAACCGGTCTGTGGAGTATCTGGTGGAGTTAAACTCGAACACAAGATCCAGTGCGGTTAGAAAACGCTACATTTTCCATTTGTGCCATCCCACTTGTCTGGTAGTGATAAATAAACATCGGGTGTGCGATGGGTGGCGGACCAGCCGGAACTACGGAGAGTCGCAATCTCGCCGTTGAGCTGATCAATCAACCTAGCGTGTCCATCCACCCCATCGCAAAGGTGGGCGTAATCCGCTGGGTTAACTGCTGGCTTAGTCATTCTGTCATGGGACCAATCGGAGATAATAACAGATGACTTAGCAATTTAGCCCGTGTAGCGTGGATGGTAACCCAAACGCGGAAGTAGCGCGAAGAGGCAGGATAACCACGCGAATATTCTTAGAACTCTCTCGTAATGAGAGCAAGAGTCTACACAAATTAACTCACGTTCTTACAACACACACACAGGAATTTAAACCCAGAAATAGTGAGTACTCACGATTTAGCAGAAACACGCGGGAACCAACATGGGCAACTCAATGACTGAGCGATGTGATGAGCCATTTTGCCTCCTTTTATGCCTCCTGTGTCGCGACCGTACTACTTCCGTTCACGGAGCGAGTGTGTATGACACCCTTAAGAAATCTTACCATGTTAAATGTACCATGATAGTCTAATGGTACCTGTACTATGGTCTATAGTACCATGGTATTTTTGACAGTTTCATGGTACTTGTTTACTAATATAGTACATGCACGTATAATACAAACTGCCAAACTATGTTTTATATATATACAATGATGGCCAAAAGTTTTGAGAATGACACAAATATTAGTTTTCACTAAATTTGCTGCTAAACTGCTTTTAGATCTTTGTTTCAGTTGTTTCTGTGATGTACTGAAATATAATTACAAGCACTTCATACGTTTCAAAGGCTTTTATCGACAATTACATGACATTTATACAAGGAGTCAGTATTTGCAGTGTTGGCCCTTCTTTTTCAGGACCTCTGCAATTCGACTGGGCATGCTCTCAATCAACTTCTGGGCCAAATCCTGACTGATAGCAACCCATTCTTTCATAATCACTTCTTGGAGTTTGTCAGAATTAGTGGGTTGTTGTTTGTCCACCCGCCTCTTGAGGATTGACTACAAGTTCTCAATGGGATTTAGATCTGGGGAGTTTCCACGCCATGGACTCAAAATTTCAACGTTTTGGTCCCCGAGCCACTTAATTATCACTTTTTCCTTATGGCATGGTGCTGGAAAATGCATTGTTCTTCACCAAACTGATGTTGGATTGTTGGAAGAAGTTGCTGTTGGAGGGTGTTTTAGTACCATTCTTTATTCATGGCTGTGTTTTTGGGCAAAATTGTGAGTGAGCCCACTCCCTTGGATGAGAAGCAACCCCACACATGAATGGTCTGAGGATGCTTTACTGTTGGCATGACGCAGGACTGATGGTAGTGTGGGAGATAATTCTTCCACCTGTTGATGTTGCTGTTAGTTTAAAATATCAATCAGTTAACAAACTACTTAAACAGAGAAATTAAAGAAGGTTCAGACACCATGCAGAGCTGGATGAAGTAAGTCAGGTTTTTATTGCAGCAAGTTCCAGTCTCCTCCCCTGTACATTCATCTGTTTGACCACATTAAAATTTTATTCCATTATAATCCAGTTTCTATCAATTAATTTTTCCATTGACTCCTCCTTGCGCTTATCTGACTCCTCCCTGCGCTTATCTAACTCCTCCTACGCTTATAATTTTTCCATTATAATTCATTTTCTTTAATATTTATTTTCTATTATCTTTACACTTTTCGTATCTCTTTATAAAAAATATAGGGTGGCACTTATTTTCAAGGCTTTTTCCTAGTTTTTCTTTGGTTTGTTTTTCATTTCTCAAGAGACCAACCATGGGTAAGCATCTCCTTTGCACTATTTTACTTATCTGCCTTAGTTTACCTAATTCAATGTTTTTTATACATTTTGTTCTATTTTATAGCTAACTGCGACTTCTCCATTGATGACTTTATCCCTTTGATTGACTCGGACAGCTAGGGCAGTCCAGATCGTGTTCCTTCTGGGGTCTACAACCTGACTGAACCCGTTATGGATTAGGCCTCCGTGAGTCCTGTCCGAGCTGATTCTGAGTTGTCTGGATCTCTGATGCATTATCTACGAGATAAAGGGCTTACCTATTTTGAGAAAGGTGATTTCAAACCTGGTCCTTCTAAAAGATGGTGTTTGGATTTTGAGAGTCCTCATTGTTTTTTTCAGCCAGTGAGGCCAAAGTCTAGTACTCCAGCTCCATCTGTCAGAAAGCCTAGATGTAATGTAGGTGTTGGTACCCAAACTAATTTTAAAGTGTCTGTTAGTACACAGACTAACGAGACAGATACTGTTGGTACCCAAACAGATTTTCCTTAGGCTCCGGTTCCTTTGCTCTCACTGACCTTCCTCTTGGTGTTGTTTTAGCTCAAAGAGGGTTTGATATGTAATTTTTTTTCTGTTGATGCTTCACCCTGGCCCTTTATGTTTTTTTGTATTTTACGTTGGGTTTTTATACTTTGTATTTTATATTATTGTCATGTAGATACACATTTTTATTTTGTGTCTACACTTATTAAAATATGTTATTCATAAGACTGGATCTGTGTCTCTAATTTTTCCTGTTCCTTGTTTGCTCGTACCAGCCTGCGCCTGTGGCGCTTTGAACATACTGTATGCTTTAGGAAACTCCTGATCCTTTCAAGTTTGGTTTCGAGGGTGTAATTTATTACATAGGTTTCTGTGCACCTTGCTAGCTTCTCTCATTATCTGGTTTCTTCTATGGCCTAGTCCTGCGTTCTTTTCTATGTTTCTCTCATTACTCTGATTTCTGTTCTATCTGCATGGGCAGTTTTCAGGTATTTTCCAATCCCCTGGTACCGCTGTTTCTGACTTGCTCCTGTCCTCCCTTTCTGCTATAATGGTATACTTACAGGCCTTTTTTTTATATTTCTGCCTTTATAAATATATGTTGATTAAAACATGCTAACATAAATATAAGTTGGTCAAAACATGCTTACAGTAGCGCTCACCTTTTCTTCTCCGGACAAGCCTTTTTCCAGATGCACCAAACAATGGGAAAGAGGCTTCATCTGAGAATATGACTTTGCCCAGTCCTCAGCAGTCCATTCACCATACTTTCTGCGGAAGATCAATCTGTCCCTGATGTTTTTTTTTTTTTTTAAGTAGTGGCTTCTTTGCTGCCCTTCTTGACACCAGGCCATCTTCCAAAAGTCTTGCATGCAGATGCGCTCACACCTGCCTGCTGCCATTCCTGAGCAAGATCTGCACTGGTGGCACTCTGATCCCGCAGCTGAATCCTCTTTAGGGGACGATCCTGGCGCTTGCTGGACTTTCTTGGACACCCTAAAGCCTTCTTAACAAGAATTGAACCTCTTTCCTTGTAGTTGTTGATGATCCTATAATCCTATGATCCCAAATTGTTGATTTAGGTGCAATCTTAGTAGCCACAATATCCTTGCCTGTGAAGCCATTTTTTTCATGCAACGCAAAATGTTTTTTTGCAGGTCACCATGGTTAACAATGGAAGAACAATGATTTCAAGCATCACCCTCCTTTTAACATGTCAAGTCTGCCATTCTAACCCAATCAGCCTGACATCATGATCTCCGGCCTTGTGCTCGTCAACATTCTCACCTAAGTTAACAAGACGATTAATGGTACCCGGTGGGGTCTTCTGCTGTTGTAGCCCATCCGCCTCAAGGTTGTGCGTGTTGTGGCTTCACAAATGCTTTGCTGCATACCTCAGTTGTAACGAGTGGTTATTTCAGTCAAAGTTGATCTCCTATCAGCTTGAATCAGTCGGCCCATTCTCCTCTGACCTCTAGCATTAACAAGGCATTTTCGCCCACAGGACTGCCGCATACTGGATGTTTTTCCCTTTTCACACCATTCTTTGTAAACCCTGGAAATGGTTGTGCGTGAAAATCCCAGTAACTGAGCAGATTGTGAAATACTCAGACCGGCCCGTCTGGTACTAACAACCATGCCACGCTCAAAACTGCTTAAATCACCTTTCTTTCCCATTCTGACATTCAGTTTGGCAGTTTGGAGTTCAGGAGATTGTCTTGACCAGGACCACACCCCTAAATGCATTGAAGCAACTGCCATGTGATTGGTTGATTAGATAATTGCATTAATGAGAAATTGAACAGGTGTTTCTAATAATCCTTTTATATATATATATATATATATATATATATATATATATATATATATATATATATATATATATATATATACTACCGTTCAAAAGTTTTAGAACACTTTCTAACTCCATGATGGTTCCTGATTTTTAATCTGATTTTTTAATTTTTAAACCAAAAAATGCACTAATCTCCTTAGAACAGTTAATAATGAGATGTGTCTGCTACTTATGCTCTGTAAAGACTACATAACACCTCTAATCTGAGGTGCTGTTAATTGGTCATTTTTCAGGCTGATAACTCTAAATGAACTTCTCGTCTGAGGCAGAGGTAGGTTTTGGTCTCGCCCTCCTGGGATGGCCTTCATGAGAGCCAGTTTCATTATGGTGCCTGACGGATTTTGCAAATGCACTTGACAATACTGTTCTTGCAAGAACTATTACAGAAAGGTTGACCTCTGTGTCTTAAAATAACAACTAACTGTTGTTTTTCTTGTTGTTATGTAATTACCTAATCCCATATGTGTTATTTTATAGTTTTAAAATCCCTAGTATTGTTGTAGAATGTAAAGAATAAATCACTAAACAAAAACAAAGAAATTTGCAAGTGTTCTAAAACTTTTGAACGGTAGTGTATATTACCATTCTGTATGTTAATGGTAAAATTTATACATAGTGGAAACTTAATATATAATTAATGGTATGTGCCATGGTATGTACACTAGCCCAACAATAGTAATACATACTATTGTTTATGCAAAAGTTTAGGCACCCCTTGATTTTGGTAATTATTATTATTTTTTTTATAGAACACAGTCTGTTTTGGAAATAGCAAAAAATGCACAATATTTTCCTCAACATTGGTGCAAAGTTACATCTTATGCCATAAATTGAACAAAAATTAAAAATTACAACATTATTATGGCACTGTGCAAAAGTTTGGGCACTCCAGAGTCTCAGATTCTTTTTGAAAAAGTTTTATACCTTAATCAGCTTCTTAGATCTGATGCATGGCAACAGCTGTCATTAGTAAATGCCAATTTCAAAGCTTTACAAATACTTTGACTCTTCAAACCTTGTGCACACACTTGCGGAACCTCAATAACCATGGGTTACCCCAAGCAGCTGTGTAAGACTCTGAAAATAAAAGTTATTAATGCTCACAATGCAGGAGAAGGCTACAAGAAGATAGCAAAACGTTATCAGCTTGCAGTTTCCACAGTGTATGCTTTAAAAATAGTTAAAATAGAACTCTTCTCTTTAATCAGCAAAGACATGTTTGAAGAAAAAAAAGGAGCAGCATTTCATGAAAAGAACACCTTGCCAACTATTAAGCATGGGGGTGGATCTATCATGCTTTGGGGTTGCGATGCAGCCAGTGGCACAGGAAACATTGCACAGTTGGAGGGAAGAATGGATTCCACTAAATTACAGCAAATTCTGGAAGCAAACATCACACCATCTGTAAAAAAAAAAAAAGGCAGAAGCTGAAAAGAGGCTTTTACAACAGAACAATAATCCTACAGTAAACATACCTTGAAATCCACTATGGGATATCTCAAGAGACGCAAGCTGAAGGTTTTGGAATGGCCATCACAGTCCCATGATTAGAACATCATTGAAAATTTATGGGTAGATCTTAAAAGAACTGTGCATGCAAGACAACCAAAGAATATTCCAGAACTAGAGGCCTTCTGCAAGAAAGAATGGGAGAAAATCTTTTAGCTGGCTATGAAAAGCGTTCGGAAGCTGTGATATCTGCCAGGGGAGGTGTTACTAAGTCCAGTACTGATTATGTAGGGTGCTCAAACTTTTGCACAGTGTCACATTAGTGTTTTTATTTTTTCTCTTTGTTCAATTTATGACATAAAAAGTAACTATTCATCAATGTTTGCATTTTTTTCCATTTCCATGTGTTAACATCTTTTCAATTAAAAAATCACCAAAATCTGTTATTTATCAAGGGGTGCCTAAAGACTGTACATACTTACATACTGTTTTGCTTACATACATTGTTGCTGGAGATTTCAACCATGCAAATCTCAAGTCAGTGCTTCCTAGATTCCATCAGTATGTGGACTTTGCAACGAGAGGGGATAACACGCTGGATCTTGTTTACACAAACATCCCCGACGCATATCGGGCAGAGCCCCGCCCCCACCTCGGCTACTCAGACCACATCCCTGTTATGCTAATTTCAGTATACAGACCACTCGTCAGGCGTTCAAAACCGGTTCTGTAGCAGGTGAAAACCTGGCCAGCAGGAGCCATCTCTGCTCTTCAGGACTGTTTCGAGAGCACTGACTGGAACATGTTTAGGGAGGCTGCAACTTACGGCAACTTCACTGACTTGGAGAAGTACATGTCATCAGTGACCAGCTACATTAACAAGTGCACCGATGACGTCACTGTCTCCAAGAGCATCATCTCACGTTCCAACCAGAAACCGTGGATTACTGCGGAGGTGCGTGCACTTCTAAGGACCCGAGACTCTGCCTTCAGAGCGGGAGACAAGGTGGCCCTCAGAACAGCAAGGGCCAAACTATCTCGGGCCATCAAAGAGGCAAAGCGCGCACACGCCCAGAGAATCCACAATCACTTCAGGGACAGCGGCGACACACGGCGCATGTGGCAGGGCTTACAAGCCATCACTCACTACAGGACGACATCACCTGCCTGTGACGGTGACGGCTCCCTCCCAGATGCGCTGAACAACTTCTACGCTCGGTTCGACAGGCAGAACGACGTGGCGGCGAGGAAGACCACCCCTCCTCCGAACGACCAGGTGCTGTGTCTCACTACAGCTGAGGTGAGGAAAACTCTACGCAGAGTCAACCCACGTAAAGCTGCTGGACCAGACAACATCCCAGGCAGAGTGCTCAGAGAATGTGCTGAACAGCTGGCAGATGTTCTCACCGACATCTTCAACATCTCTCTGAGCAGCGCCGTCGTTCCCACGTGCTTCAAAGCCACCACCATCGTCCCCGTGCCCAAGAAGTCTACTGTGTCCTGTCTCAATGACTACCGTCCCTTCGCACTTACACCCACCATCATGAAGTGCTTCGAGCGGCTCGTCATGAGACATATTAAGACCCTGCTGCCCCCTTTACTGGACCCACTGCAATTTGCGTACCGTCCTAACCGCTCAACGGACGATGCCATCTCCACTTCACTCCATCTTGCCCTCACACACTTGGACAAGAAGGACGCATACGTTCAAATGCTGTACATAGACTTCAGCTCAGCATTCAACACTATCATCCCCCAACAACTGATCGGGAAGCTGAGCCTGTTGGGCCTGAACACCTCCCTCTGCAACTGGATCCTAGACTTTCTGACCGGAAGGCCTCAGTCAGTACGGATCGGGAACTGCACCTCCAGCACCACCACACTGAGCACTGGGGCCCCACAAGGCTGTGTGCTCAGTCCCCTGCTGGTTACACTGCTGACTCACGACTGTGTAGCAACACACAGTTCAAATCACATCATTAAGTTCGCTGATGACACGACCGTGGTGGACCGTCAGCGTACAGAGAGGAAGTGCAGAGGCTAACGGACTGGTGCAACAACAACAACCTGTCTCTGAATGTTGACAAGACAAAACAGATGGTTGTTGACTTCAGGAGGACACGAGGCGACCATTCTCCGCTGAGCATCAACTCTGTGGAGATTGTCGAAAACACCAAATTCCTGGGTGTACACCTAAAAGGACCTCAACTGGTTCCTCAACACCAGCTCCCTACACAAGAAAGCCCAACAGCGTCTCTTCTTTCTGAGAAGACTGATAAAAGCCCAGCTTCCACCACCGATCCTGATCACCTTCTATAGAGGGACTATCGAGAGCATCCTGAGCGGCTGCATCACTGTCTGGTTTGGGAATTGTGCCATATCGGACCGCAAAAACCCTACAGCGGATAGCAAGGACAGCGGAGAAGATCATCGGGGTCTCTCTTCCCTCCATTGGAGACATCTACACCACACGCTGCATCCGCAAAGCCAACAGCATTGTGGCTGATCGGACACACCCCTCTCACACACACTTCACACTCCTGCCATCTGGAAAAAGGTACCGAAGCATTCGGGCACACACATCTAGACTGTGCAACAGCTTTTTTCCACAAGCCATCCGTCTCCTCAACAAAAAGGGACTGGACTGATAAACACACACACACACACACACACACACACACACACACACACACACACACACAAACATTATCACTTTGCTTAACTCAACTACATCAATACATCAAAACATTGAGACTGGACTGACTAATCAACACAAGCGCAGACACACTGACCTACACCACCAAACTATCGTACACACATCTGTAAATGCCTCACTGTTTATCTCTTTTGCACAATATTCATTACTTTTTGCACAAATCTCAATTCTTGCTGCTATGTTTTACTACCTCAACACCATATTTTATGTTCTGATATGTCGTTGTTATCGCACTGTCACTTTGTTGTTGCTGGTTTGCACATTTGCACGTGCACTTTATGTTGTTTGTTGTCTGTAAAACCTGTAGATAGTCTTTTAGTTAGTTAGTCTTTAGTTAGTTTTTGTTAATTTATGTTGTAATTTATGTTAGGACTATCTGTCTTGTCTCTGCTAGCCAGCTAACTAGGCCTCTTAGTTAGCTAGTTTAGCTTCTCTGTTAATTTTTGTTGTAAGTTTATGTTGCATGTAGCACCTTGGTCCTGGAGGAACGTTGTTTCGTTTCACTGTGTACTTACTGTGTATGATTGAAGTGACAATAAAGCCGACTTGAACTTGAACTATAGTTTATATACTATAGGTTCTTTTTGGTTACCATAGTGACTATCAAAGTCTAGTAGGAATATATAACATACCAGTAGTATGTGCTAACATATCTTATATAGTACAGTATTTACAATCATACCATACCTTCTGAATTTTGCTAGCTGTTGTGGTATCCAATAACTACAAATGTATTCACCAAATTATTATGGTACCATGATACCAACTGAAATGTCACAGTTCCTACCATGGTAGTCACCAAAGTATGGTGAAATATAAATGAAACACACAGAGGTGTTTCTTAAAAAAAAAATGGAAAAGAAATTTATCATTATTATTAATTTTTAACAAACATTATTGTCTCAATAGAAGTGAACACTTATTTCTTTGTAACGTGTGCAAAAGTGGACATGTGACCGGCGTATCTTAGAAAAAACACTTAGTAAATTCTGGGCATCTAGATACTGTAAAGCTTAGAGCCTTTAAAAAGACTGCACGTTTTTATACCATCCTAAAGGTTCTCAATATAAATATCCAAATTAGTTTTGACCCTTTTGCTCATGATCAGTTTGACAAAGGTTAAGAAGGTTGAAATAAAGTGAAATAAAGATCATACACACTGTTTTTTCTTTTTGTGTATTACATTCATCTTGGTGTTTATATGAATGAGCCTTCTTGCATGTTTTGACTTTTAGAAGGACATTTACATTTAGGCTGCTCTGCTCAATCTGTGAAAGTATTGAGAGTATTGAGTTGCCACTTTAGTGTACATGGCTTTAAATATTGATTTGAAAGCAAGGTGTAAACATAAAATAGCCAGTTGAATAATACTTACAGGATTTACCATTATTTAACATTATTATTTATTACATTGTTTTATTTTAAATTATCTGATTTGTGATTATTGCTTTATGCCCCAAACCCCACTCCAATGTAAAGACTGCAGTAAAGACCATCTGTATTTAACAATGGCCACAATTTTCTCTCTCTCTCTTTAGCTGCATGTCAAATAGTTAATAAGTAAAGGAGTTTTTAAAAGCAAGTTATATGCAAATGCCAGATCAGGATAAATTAATGTCTTTATTTATACCAACAGTGAAACCATTAACTACCAACAGTGACTAACTGTTGCTGTTATAATTTCACATCTAAAATAACTTTTTTTTAAAATAAGACTTTTTTGTAATGGAATGAAGATCCAAGGATTCTACCAATACCCATACTCTATTTAAATTGTTATTTACAGAAGTAAAGCAACTCCTCAAAATACTGACAGAACTTACCACTGGACGTTTTTACGATGGAATGAAAATCAACATGATAATTCCTTCCAAATCTACGGTTCCCTTCTTCCAGCGCTTTGTCAATGTGTGTTTGTAATGTAATAGACAGGTGTCTGTAGTCAGTGGGTGTCTGAGCAGAAACCAGCAGAGTCAGAGCTGCCAGCAGCAACAACTTTAGTGCAACATCCATGATGTGCAGAAACACTGAGCTGTGTGTCGCAGGTTGCATTTAATCAACTACTGCCCTTTAGGGGACACACACACACACACACACACACACACACACACACACACACACACACGTGTTTAACTTGTAAATAAACTATTTGGTTCATTTACAGGAATTTTGTTTTTACAGATTACTAGCCTCTAAAATACTACCAACTGATAAGGAGTATGAATCTGGATTTTGTTTTCTTTATCGTATAAAAAACGAAATTTTCTTTATTTTTAAAATATTTGTTTTTCCCATAACAATATAGCATTTTTTTTTATATCACAGGCCATAATTTCATAGCACTTAAAAAAAAATTAATCTCTCAGCCTAGCTCTTCTAATTATAGGTACTGTACTGGGACTGTAACGTTGGACTGTTGTAGTGTTCAATGCTGATACTGCCACCTGCTGGTTACACGTGATTTAGCCGTACAGTACTACAGAACAGAAAGGAGGAAAGAAAATACAGTAGTAGAATAATAATTTCCAACAGTTTTTATTGTTCTAAATACTATGTAATATGTTTAGTCTTTAGAAGTATTTTTTTATATCTAGCCAAGTAACTTCAATAGTAACATTTTAAAAGTCTTAATAATATTATTATTATTATTATTATTATTATTATTAAAGTTGAAGAATAAGCTTTTAATAAATTCCCATCACCTACTTTAATGTGGTTAGCACTGTCGCCTTGCACATCCAGAGTGCATGGAGTTAGCATGCTAAGTGACTTGTGTTAAAAAAAATATAACTGTCTGTTGTGAGCACCACAAAGTTTGCATGAGAAGGTTTCAATTAATTAATTAATTTAAACAAATGTCCCTGTAGGTTATTAAAACTCACTTTTTAAAACAACAAACCATTACGACCCAGGTCACAGCAGGCATTACTTATTAACTATGAGAAAAGTTGTTCATAAATTAATGTTATTTGCAATTTCTATTGCCATTTACACACCACTTTGTTACCTCAAATGGTAACCCAATGATTTCTGAGACTTAATACATATGATAAATCACAACTTCATATCAGAATCAGAGAATCAGAATTAGAAAGAGCTTTACTGCCAAGTACGTTTGCACATAAAAGGAACATCCAGAGACGAAAATAACACATATAAAAACAAGAAATGGAATACGATGTGGGGTATAATTAAATAAATATCAGTGTTACACCTATTGTACATAGTAACATTAGACATATTTTATTGCACAGTGGGAAGAACATTTAACTGTTCATGAGGTAGATTGCTTGGGGGAACAAACCGCTCTTATATCTGGCTGTCTTGTTGTTGTTGCTCTGTAACGCCGACCAGACAGCAAAAGAAAAGAAGATGGCTTGGATGTGAGGGGTCCAAAGTGATGTTCTGAGGCCTTTTCTTCACTCTGGATATACTGTATGCAGTTCTTAAAAGGTGTTTGTATACATGTACTTTATGTACTGTATACAATATAATAAAAATTAGGAAATACAGTAGTCACAATTATTGTTGTTGTCAATCCTTAAAGAGGTGGTCAATACCATATACTCGGATGATAGCAGTTACACTTTAACTTTTTATTTATTTAGCCAGTGCACATATCTGCCTTTCACTGAAAGGTGGTTTTAGGACAAATTGTCTCTTATATTTTGATACTTTGATAATAGTGTATGAGGCACACAACATTAGAGTTCAGGTGGCTCTTAAAGACTGCAATGTATTTTTAAATCGTATTAGTTATATATACCAATTTAGTTTAGCAACCTTGTTTATGAACTATGAATTTATTAATAATCAGATTCAGGATATTGAGATGTCCATGCTCCTGCCCCACACATTTTCTCCTTTGTTATTATGACTGTTAAAAGACTTTAATATTCTAGAACTTCACTTAAAGTTCATGCAGAAAAGAAATATTTTACTTTACTTCACATTGTGAATGGTTTTACCTGGATACAAAAGAATTATACACCATGATAACAACTGATTGAGTACAAATGTGAGAATCAAATCAGGAAATGTGGCAAATTAAATATATTTTTTTTTCAACAGTAAACTCTAAACTCAGATTTCCTATTTAGGCATGAAATATTTTCACTTTTACTAAAACAAGTAAATATGCCCTTTATTTAAAAAATTTAGTTATTTCATGTTTATATTTTTTGTTTATTATCTCTAATTATTGTATGTAACTACATGCATATCTATACTCAGCAAAAAAAGAAACGTCCGTTTTTCAGGATTTCAACAATAATGTTGTAAAAATCCAAATAACTTTACAGATCTTCATTGTAAAGGGTTTAAACAATGTTTTCCATGCATGTTCAATTACCATAATCAATTAATTAACATGCACCAGTGGATTGTTACTTAAGACCTTAACAGCTTACAGAAAGTAGGCATTTAAGGTCACAGTTCTAAAAACGCAGGACACTAAAGAGACTTGTCTACCGACTGTGAAAAACACCCAAAGAAAGATGCCCAGGGTCCCTGCTCATCTGCGTAAACGTGCATTAGGCATGCTGCAGGGAGGCATGAGGACTGCTGATGTGGCTAGGGGAATAAATTGCCATGTCCGCACTGTGAGACGCCTAAGACGGCGCTACAGGGAGACAGGAAGGACAGCTGATCATCCTCGCAGTGGAAGACCACGTGTAACAACACCTGCACAGGATCGGTACATCCGAATATCACACCTGCGTGACAGGTACAGGATGGCCACAACAACTGGCCGAGTCACACCAGGAACACACAATCCCTCCATCAGTGCTCAGACTGTCCGCAATAGGCAGTCCATGAGGAGGAGATGCACTGCAGTACTTCAAGCAGCTGGTGGCCACACCAGATACTGACTGGTACTTTTGATTTTGAGCCTCCCTTCATTCAGGGACACATTGTGAAACATTTTTAGTTTATGTCGTATGGTGTTGACTCTTTTAGTGTTCATACAAATATTTACACATTAAGTTTACTGAAAGGAAAAACAGTTGAAAGTCAGAGGACGTTTCTTTTTTTGCTGAGTAGATATACAGTGGTGTGAAAAACTATTTGCCCCCTTCCTGATTTCTTATTCTTTTGCATGTTTGTCACACAAAATGTTTCTGATCATCAAACACATTTAACTATTAGTCAAAGATAACACAAGTAAACACAAAATGCAGTTTTTAAATGATGGTTTTTATTATTTAGGGAGAAAAAAAATCCAAACCTAAATGGCCCTGTGTGAAAAAGTAATTGCCCCCTGAACCTAATAACTGGTTGGGCCACCTTAGCAGCAATAACTGCAATCAAGCATTTGCGATAACTTGCAACGAGTCTTTTACAGCGCTCTGGAGGAATTTTGGCCCACTCATCTTTGCAGAATTGTTGTAATTCAGCTTTATTTGAGGGTTTTCTAGCATGAACCGCCTTTTTAAGCTCATGCCACAACATCTCAATAGGATTCAGGTCAGGACTTTGACTAGGCCACTCCAAAGTCTTTATTTAGTTTTTCTTTAGCCATTCAGAGGTGGATTTGCTGGTGTGTTTTGGGTCATTGTCCTGCTGCAGCACCCAAGATCGCTTCAGCTTGAGTTGACGAACAGATGGCCGGACATTCTCCTTCAGGATTTTTTGGTAGACAGTAGAATTCATGGTTCCATCTATCACAGCAAGCCTTCCAGGTCCTGAAGCAGCAAAACAACCCCAGACCATCACACTACCACCACCATATTTTACTGTTGGTATGATGTTCTTTTTCTGAAATGCTGTGTTACTTTTACGCCAGATGTAACGAGACACGCACCTTCCAAAAAGTTCAACTTTTGTCTTGTCGGTCCACAAGGTATTTTCCCAAAAGTCTTGGCAATCATTGAGATGTTTTTTAGCAAAATTGAGACGAGCCTTAATGTTCTTTTTGCTTAAGTGGTTTGTGCCTTGGAAATCTGCCATGCAGGCCGTTTTTGCCCAGTCTCTTTCTTATGGTGGAGTCGTGAACACTGACCTTAATTGAGGCAAGTGAGGCCTGCAGTTCTTTAGATGTTGTCCTGGGGTCTTTTGTGGCCTCTCGGATGAGTTGTCTCTGCACTCTTGGGGTAATTTTGGTCGGCCGGCCACTCCTGGGAAGGTTCACCACTGTTCCATTTTTTTGCCATTTGTGGATAATGGCTCTCACTGTGGTTCGCTGGAGTCCCAAAGCTTTAGAAATGGCTTTATAACCTTTACCAGACTAATAGATCTCAATTACTTTTGTTCTCATTTGTTCCTGAATTTCTTTGGATCTTGGCATGTTTGAGGTGCTTTTGGTCTACTTCTCTGTGTCAGGTAGCTCCTATTTAAGGGATTTCTTGATTGAAACAGGTGTGGCAGTAATCAGGCCTGGGGGTGACTACAGAAATTGAACTCGGGTGTGATAAAACACAGTTAAGTTATTTTTTAACAAGGGGGGCAATCACTTTTTCACACAGGGCCATGTAGGTTTGGATTTTTTTCCTCCCTAAATAATAAAAACCATCATTTAAAAACTGCATTTTGTGTTTACTTGTGTTATCTTTGACTAATAGTTAAATGTGTTTGATGATCAGAAACATTTTGTGTGACAAACATGCAAAAGAATAAGAAATCAGGAAGGGGGCAAATAGTTTTTCACACCACTGTATCTATATAGTAAGAACTTTAAGGTGTATAGATGTATATAAAAAGAGCTGTGCAGCTTTAAATACATCCAAGATATCCAGCCTGCTTCGTATTGTCATCCTGCATTTTTTATGCCATCGACAGTGATCCTCCCGCATCAGCTGACCGAGGTGCCTTTTGGGAAACTGAGTCGGCAAAACAAAAACTACAAAAGGACAAACAGTGCCCTCTAGTGGCGATTCCTTACAAAGACAGTCAATCCAGTGCTAAATTAATAAATAGATAAGTAAAATCAAAAGAAAGGTTTGTTTAGCAAAGTTTTTCATTGCTATAAAAAACATTGATCGCAGTGTTTCTATGGTTAACAGGCATTTTGACATTAAATAGAGTAGAATAGGGCAGGCGTTGAAATAGTACATGTCCTGGGTGTGATGGGTCCTGAAGAATTTTCTTTGTATTCCTGAGACAACTGGAGCTGTGAAGTTCTTCAAGTCAGAGGAGAGGACAGCCAACTATCCTCTGAGCAACCTTAATAACCCTGTGGAGTTTTTTTGTGCCACTGTGCAGCTAGAGAACCATGCACAGAGACAGTAGACCATGACGCTCTCTACTGTGCAGCGGTAGAAGGACACCCTCAGTTTCTCTGGTATGTTGTTCTTCCTGAGAACCCTCAGGAAGGACAGTCTCTTTTGGGCCTTCTTAACTACCTCTGCAGTATGTGTCCCCCAGGTCAGGTTCTCGCTGATGGTGACTCACAGAAAACGGAAATCTGAGACCCTCTCCACACAGTCCCCATTGATGATAAGTGGCTGGATGTTATCTGCCTTTTTCCAAAAGTCCACAATGAGCTCCTTAGTCTTTGCTGCGTTGAGTAGCAAGTTGTTATTCCTACACCATGCTGTCAGTTTTTCCGCCTCATCCCTGTAAGCAGACCCATCTCCCCCCGAGATAAGCCCTACGACAGTGGTATCATCAGCGAACTTGACAATGTTGTTACTGTGGTGAGCAGGAATGCAATCGTGGGTGTAGAGAGTATAGAACAGGGGGCTCAGCACACAGCCCTGTGGAGAGCCAGTGCTCAGACTGATGGGTGTGGAGTAGTAGGAGCCCACTCTAACCCTCTGAGTGCGGTCACTCAGGAAGTCCTTGATCCAACAACTGGTGGAGTGTGGAAGTCTTATGTCTGACAGTTTGGTCACCTGTGTGTCGGGGAGGATAGTATTGAACGCAGAGCTGAAGTCTATGAAGAGCAGCCGTGCATAGCTTCCCAGCTGCTCCAGGTGGGACAAAACAGTATGGAGAACAGTGTTCACAGCGTCTTCAGTAGACCTGTTTGCTCTTTAGGCAAACTCAAGCATATAAGGAATGAATGACATGATGTGGTTCCTGACTAGCTTTTCAAAGCACTTCATAACCAGGGGAGTCAGTGCAACTAGCCTGTAGTCATTAAGACTGGTGATGGTCTGTTTCTTGGCCAGAGGCACTATGATAGAAGATTTCACGCAGAGTGGCACAGTGGACTGGGACAGAGACTGGTTAAATATCCTGGTGAAGACTCCAGCCAGTTGGTCTGCACAGTCCTTCAGCATGCGCCCTGAGATGCCATCGGGTCCAGCTGCCTTCCGTGGGTTGACAGTCTGCAGTATGCGTCTCACCTCGTGCTCCCCCACTGTGAAGATGGGGTTGTTGTTGGTTTCTGGATGGGGTCCATCTGTCTCTGGGGGATCCACCTCAAACCGGGCAAAGTAGTGGTTGAGTTCCTCCGCTAGCGATAGATTACCTCCCACAGCTCCGGTATTGGTACTATAGCTGGTCATATGCTGGACACCCATCCCCACCTGCCTGCTGTTATTGCTGTCCAGATGTTCCTCAATCTTCCGCTTATAATCTGACTTGGCCTCTCGGATACCCCTCTTTAGGCTAGCACGGGCTGAGCTGTAGAGGGCCTTGTCACCAGACCTGAAGGCAGTATTCCTCTTTTTCAGCAGCCTCTGGACTTCCCTGGTCATCCAGGGCTTCTGATTGGAGTGAACGCAAATACGTTTATCCACTGTGACAATGTCTATGCAGTTTTTAATATAACACATTAAACTGTCACTAAATACCTCCAGGCCTGGATGTTCAAAAATGTCCCAGTTGGTCCTGCTGAAACAGTCCTGCAGTTGCTGAGAGGCTCCGTCTGGCCAAGTTTTAATTGTCCTTGTGGTGTTAGGGGCAGTTTTTCTGAGTGGGATGTAGGCCGGGATTAAAAACAGTGATACGTGGTCAGAGTGGCCCAAGTGTGGTAATGGTGTAGCCCTGTAGCCCAGTTTAATATTTGTGTAAAACAAACAAAACTCACCGGGATCAGTGAGTGAAGCCAAGATTTAGTGATCAACAGAACGCAACTGTTCTTTACGATGTTATTTGATACCACTTGTAGCCTCAGCTCATCAATCTTGTTGACAAGAGATCTGGCATTTGTGAGAAAAACACTGGGGAGCGGTGGTTTTCCAGGCTGTCGGCGTAGCCTCACTAGCGCGCCGGCCCTGCAGCCTCGCTTTTGTTTTCTCTCTCTTTCGCCTGCCCGTGGGGATGATAATCCATGAGCCGGGACTCCTCGCTATGTCTGCCGGAATGTTGTGGGAGCGAAGAAACTCTGGTGAGACACTTCCCTCACTGCACACTCCGATCTTAAGAAGGTACCGTCGGCTGTAGATGTTGTTGGCTCGTCAAAATGTGGATAAAACAACGAATAATACTAGCACATACATACAAACTAAACACTGAAATGAAAGCACCGAGCTGCTGCGTCCATGCGCGCCGCCATTCGCCATTCGCCAAATAAAAATTGTTTTGTCAATTTTAAATTAATCCAAAATCCAAATTAATCCAAAAGGTTAAATATTCAAAAGGTTAAGAATCAGGCAATAAAGATCATATACACCGGTTTTTCTTTTTGAGTATCACATTCATGTCGATGATTACATGCGTTCTTATTAGTCTTCTTGCATGTTGTGACTTTCAGAAGGATATTTACATTCAGGCTGCTCTGCATAGTCTGTGAAAAAGAGTATTGAGTTGCCACATTAGTGCACACAGCTTTAAATATTGATTTGAAAGCAAGGTGGTAAACATGAAATGGACAGTTATTGTCATGGGTGCTGTGTGTGGGCTTTTGAGAAGGCATATACGCTGAGGTAAATTACCTGAGAGTCAACTTAACCAAAACTGAACAGCCCTTGTACATCACAGTCCATAAATGGAACAGAACAGGGGCTTTACCAACTAGGAGTTTCTAAACGAGATAGAGCATTATGTATGTATATTACAGTATGACGCAGCTACATCAAAGATTCACAGCAACCTAAATAAACAGATGCCAGACAAAGGTCAAACTAAACACAAGACTATTTATAACTAACTTAATTAGCTACCTCGGTTCAGGTGCGCTCCCATCACCTGACCGAGGTGCACTTTGGGAAATGCAGTTTAAACAAAAACACATAAAACAACAATGAAAACAAAATGGAGTCCGGGAGCATGGCCCCCTTTGGTGTTTAACCGTGACAGTTATGTGATACTTACAGGTTTTACCATTATCTACCATTATTATTTATTACATTGTTTTATTTTAAAGGATCTGATTTGTGATTGATGCTTTATGCCTCAAACAGTCGCCACACAATTTTCTCTCTCTTTTTAGCTGCATGTCAAACAGCTCTGCCTGTTTATGAGCAAATCCAGTTCAGGATAAATTAATACCTTTATTTATACAAATAGCAAAACTACTTACAGTGACTGGATTTTGCAGTAATAATTACACATATAAAACAACTTGATAAAATGATATAATTGTTTAAACTTGCTTGTTGGAATGTTTTAGATTATATGTTGCGGATGCAATCAGTGGTACAATGTCAATGTCAAGGATTCTACTAATACCCATACTCTATTTAAAGTGTTATTTACACAAGTAAAGCAACTCCTCAAAATACTGACAGAACTTACCACTGGAGCTTTTAAGAATGAATGAAAATCAACATGATGATCCTTTCCAAATCTACGGTTCCCTTCTTCCAGCGCTTTGTCAATGTGTTTTTGTAATGTAATAGACAGGTTTCTGTAGTCAGTGGGTGTCTGAGCAGAAACCAGCAGAGTCAGAGCTGCCAGCAGCAACAACTTTAGTGCAACATCCATGATGTGCAGGAACACTGAGCTGTGTGTTGCAGGTTGTGTTTAATCAACTACTGCCCTTTAGGACTCACATACACACACACAACACCCAAAACAACCATATGCCCGTATAGCATATCTGCTTATTCTCACAAGATAAAACACTATGTTCAGATGTTGCATGCAGAGTGAGAACTTTAAAATAGTGAAACGTGTTTAACTTGTAAATAAACTATTTGAATAATTTACAGGATGTAATTTTGTTTTTACAGATTACTAGCCTATATAATACTAGTGTCTCCCGTTCCTCATGTTGGGGCTAAAGACATGCTTAGCTAGGTGTATGTGTAGCTGACTGCCATGGTTAAGCTTAGCTTAACCATGTTTAGCTAAAAGCCATGCCTAGCTGATTGCCATGTCTTTAGCCCTCGTCCCGTCCCTCTCTTGGTCTCTCGTCTCTAGTCTTTACGTGTCTCCCGTTCCTCTCTAGTGTCTCCCGTTCCTCTCTAGTGTCTCCCGTTCCTCTCTAGTGTCTCCCGTTCCTCTCTAGTGTCTCCCGTTCCTCTCTAGTGTGTCCAGTTTCAGCTCCACGCCTCGTTTGTGTCCTGTTAGGTGTTTGTCCCCTTGCCTGTGTCTCGCCCTGCCTGTGTCTCGCCAGAGAGCCCCTGTTAGCACAAAGTTAAGCATTGTTTGAGTTTGTTTGTTCCTTTGTTTGTATCTTTATTTATACTTTGTTTAACCTTTATTAAAAGACTCTTTTTTGGTTAACACCACCCCTCTGCCTCTATGCCTGCTCCTTCCGCCCACGGCGTTCAACACCTGCCACAACACCCCGATCATGACATAAATACAATATTGTGAAAATTAGGAAATACAGTAGTAGTAATTGTAGTTGTTGTGACTCCTCAGAGAAAAAAGGTGATTGTGATGCAACTGACATGAAACACATTGAGCTTAAAGAGGTGGTTCATACCACATACTTAAAGGCACTTATTTGTTTTTGTTAACACATCCTAATTTTCATTTGTACTTTAACAAGTCTATGTGGCTGTTTGTTTCTTAATATAGTGATTTTTTTTTTTTTAGTTCTTTGTTATCCCTAATTATTGTCTATAGTTTTTTTTTTTTTTTTCCTGGTGTAATTGTGCAGCTTCAAACATCCAAAACATCCAAGTTGTTTAAAACGTGGCATGCAGTGTTCAAACGTGAGACAAAAGGTGAGGCAGTGAGATGTAAGGAGTGATTGGGAACGTGGAACAGGAGTGCTTCCGACATTATGGCAGAGCTGTGGCTTGGCGGTTCGTGACATGCAGAGTAAGAACTTGTGATATTGCTTTGCTTCTACTGCTCACTGCCATTAGATTATCTATCTTATGAGCATTGGTCAGATCACTCAAATTTACAGAAGTGGATCCCACTGTGTGGTAACTGAATAACAAAAGGTGAGTTGATCCATTGCCAGTCTGGCTTAAGCAAAAGCAATGGGACCATTAGAGAGTAGTGCCATATTTAGATACTGTCTCCTATGTGCCCTGACCACGGCGCAAACCTTTCAGACCATCACTGCCCTTCTAGCACACATGCCAGTCCTCAACACCAAAGAAACACAGCTGATTAAGAATACAAGTCAATCTTTTAATTTTCACTTTTACTTGTTCTATTAAAACAAGTAAATGTTGCCTTTTTAAAAAAAAAAAAAATATTAAGTTAGTACACAATTATTTTTTTAGTTCTTTATTGTCCACAACTATAGTATGTAGTTACATGTACAGTATATGTATATAGTTAATTTTTTTTCCTGTTACATCCAAAACATCCAAGCTTATTGATATTTGTCATTGATGGTTCCATTATGGTTGATCCTCCAATGTGATAATTCGTACAGTTATTTCGAATTTCTTTGTGCTCTCTCTGCAAAAACAAAGAAATTAATTTTAAATTGTCTGAAGTAATTTCATTACCAAGTACAGTACATGTTTTAGTTTGCCTAATTATTTCTAGATCTGCAGCTGTATACTCACATTATTGACTTCTATCTTCTTGACACAGTGAACCAGTTCATTACCACCTTTCGTCCTACAAACAAGACAGTCTATCAAGGGCTATGTAAAATAAAAAGAAAGATATGTTTAGCAAAGTTTTTGTGATGGTAAAAAATGATCGTCATGATCCATGATGGTTAATATGTATCTTGAAATGGAGGTTAAGAATAGATGAAATAAAGATCATACACACTGTTTTTTCTTTTTGTGTATTACATTCATCTTGGTGTTTATATGAATGAGCCTTCTTGCATGTTGTGACTTTCAAAAGGACATTTACATTCAGGCTGTTCTGCCTAATCTGTGAAAAAAAGTATTGAGTTGCCACTTTAGTGCACATGACTTTATATATTGATTTGATGGCGAGGTGTAAACATAAAATAATCAGTAACTGATACATACAGTACAAGTTTTACCATTATTTAATATTATTATTTATTACATTGTTTTATTTTAAATTATCTGATTTGTGATTGTGGCCACTTTAATGTAAAGACTGCAGTAAAGACCATTTTGTATTCAACACAATTTTCTCTCTCTTTAGCTGAATCTTGAACAGCTCTGCCAGTTAATGGACAAAGTAGTTCTTAAAAGCAAGTTATATGCAAATGCCAGATCAGGATAAATTAATGCCTTTATTTATACCAACAGTGCAACTATTAACTACCAACAGTGACTAAATGTTGCTGTAACAATTAAACATCTAAAGTAACTAAAATAGTCTAATTGTTTAACCAATACCCATACTCTATTTAAATTGTTATTTACAGAAGTAAAGCAACTCCTTAAAATACTGACAGAACTTACCACTGGAGTTTTTACGATGGAATGAAAATCAATATGATAATTCCTTCCAAATTTACGGTTCCCTTCTTCCAACGCTTTGTCAACGTGTTTTTGTAATGTATTAGACAGGTCTCTGTATTCAGTGGGTGTCTGAGCAGAAACCAGCAGAGTCAGAGCTGCCAGCAGCAACAACTTTAGTGCAACATCCATGATGTGCAGGAACACTGAGCTGTGTGTCGCAGGTTGTGTTTAATCAACTACTGCCCTTTAGGACACGGACACGGACACGGACACACACACACGGACACACACACACACACACACACACACACACACACACACACACACACACACACACACACACACACACACACACACACACACACACACACACACACACACATCCAAAACACTCAAGGTTGAGTGTGTCCACATGCCTGTATATAACCATATTTGGTTATTCTCATCAGATAAAACACTAGGTTTTGATGTTGGCTGCAGAGTGAGAACTTATTATATTGCATTGCTTCTCCTGCTCAGTGCCATTAGATTATCTATTTTTTGAGCCCTGGTCAGATCACTTAAATCCACTGAAATGGTTCTCTCTGTGGAGGAACTGATTAACAGGAGGTGGGCTGATTTAGAAACACAGCTGTTTAATAATATGTGTCACCCAGTCACTTTTAGGTGTGGCAGGTTCCATTAGACCAGTGGTTATCAAACATTTCCTGTCATTTCCCACTTAAGGGGGTGGGCGAATTTTCAAGGCCCACTTGATGAAAATGATAACGAAATCGGCCAAGTTTACTATTTATTGAAATATCAATTTCTAAACCAATAAGATCAAATAACACCAAGTTCAAAACAGATAAAATACACGTGCACTTGTTATAACAATCTTACTTTGTCACTTATCAAGAGCTTTCTTTCAAAGAAGTCAGGTGGCTTATTAACGTGACTGGGGTGTGTTGTCTCTAAGTGTCTTCCTACTTTGTTGGGTCTTGTGCTGTCTGCTGCCAGCGGTTTAAGACACAAAACACACACGGGTCTCTTCTCTGCCCCCACCATCCCCACCATGAATCCAAGCGCAACATAGGCTTCATCATGTTTTCCTTTCGGCTGGCTTTTTGGTTGATTAGGCTGATAGTGCTGAATCACCTGCTTTTTTGCGGTCCATGTAACAAATGTATCTATTGACTTTATTACGCTCACTACATACAGTACGCTACTGACCCGGTTTGTGTCCGCGGTAAAGTTAGTTTGATATTCGCATCTCCGAATTCAATAGCTGCGTAAATAAACCCGCAGTTAAGATACCCACATATATTTCCTCTCTACATTGTCTTTCAGCTACATCCGCCTTAAATTATACATGTTTAAAAGCATAAACACCATTATTCTCTACAGCGCAACGAATGATTTAGGGATCATCGCAAAATGCCGCACACCAACAAAAAGCGTAGAACGATATTGATCTTACTTTTTGTTCAGCGCCTGAAAGATCAAGAAGCAACTTTGTTGCCACACTGGAAACTAGAAATGCCAGACTAGTACTGCCTGATAAAATATTAATTTTTACAAAAATACAGAAAAATCAGCATAACCATTGGAATAAATAAAATTACATATATAATACCGAATGTTTCCTCTGCAATTAACATGCTAACGTTAAACCGTTATTGTTGCACTATGGTTCCACTTTTTCTCTAATTGTTATTTTAATTTACTTTAAATTTATTAATGATCCATTTCTTTGCGTGTGATTGTTTAGTCTAGAGTGTCCGATCTTTATTGTCAATACAGAAAAGCATGAATTAGAATAGGTACCTTCCTATTATTTTCCACTAATTCCCCCCCCCCCCTGTTCATTGCGCCCCACCTGTCATATCTGTATTCACCACTAGTGGGGCGCGCCCCACACTTTGAGAACCATGGCATTAGAGAATGCTGGAATGCAAGAATGCTAGGATGATGGCAGCCACAGTTGTAATTTCCATAGCTGGATCAACTCGTAGCAGAAGGCTAGTTAGAATCTTTTCAACTACCAAGTTAACCACTGCCAAATGTGTCTTACACACACACATTGCAGAATTTGCACACTCATTGTGGACTACTTCCAGTATATTTTTCATTTTGTGGACTGTTTGCACACTCATTGCACACTCATTGTGGACTGTTTACAGTAAATATTTTTATATGCTGCTTTTCAAACTGTTTTTTATATTATGTATTTTCCCTTCCAGCCAATGGTGCTTTTAAAATTGTTTTTTCAATGATCTTATTTTATACCTATATATTGGCATTTATTGTGGACCTTGATTTGATTCAGATAGAAAAAATATTCCTATTAGACCGTTTGTGTTCGACCACTATATATGTACAGTATACAGTTGTCGAATAAATATTTTATAGGTTTATAAAGTTCTTATGCTTAAGTTTTAAGCTATATATATATATATATATATATATATATATATATATATATATATATATATATTCATGCATGTAAAAATCACTTAATGCTCCCTTATGAGTGCAAAAAAAATCTTTTGCATTACATTTAAGTTCATTATGTCAGTGAATAGGCCAAAACAAATTACATACATATACACACGTATTATATATTTCAAAATGTATTTGTTTGCCTGCCTTCACATGCATATGAAAATGACAAAGATCTAATTTGTAATCTATAGGGTTTAATATGATGTTGGCCCACCCGTTGCAGCTTCAACTCTTCTGGAAAGGATTTCCACAAGGTTTAGGAGTTTGTTTATAGGAATTTTTTACCATTCTTTCAAAAGCACATTTGTGAGGTCAGACACTGAGGCCTGGCTTGCATTCTTGGCTCTAATTCATCCCAAAGATGTTCTGTTGGGTTAAGGTCAGGACTCTGTGCAGGCCGGTCAAGTTCTTTCACACCAAACTCAGTCATCCATGGCTTTATGGACCTTGCTTTGTGCACTGCTGCGTAGTCATTGCAAGTCATTCGCAAGTCAAGCCTTACTTCCAGTGAAATGAACTGTTAATGATTTAGCATATCAACACATTTTGGACAATTTTATTCTCCCAACTTTGTGAGAATAGTTTGGGAATGGCCCCTTCCTGTTCCAACATGACTGCAAGGACTGCACAAAGCAAAGTCCATGAAGACATGGATAAGCTCCTCAAAATATTTCTTCTGGAAACCATTTAAACTGGCAGGAAATTCATAGGTACAACTTCTACTTCTATGCCTTGTTTAGCTTCTCTGGCATCTATTCACAATATTACATTTGACACAAAGCAAATTTCTGCTTTATTGAGCAAGTACATTGATTAAGAACTTAGATTATATCTATGGTCTTCTTTCTGACAGTTCCTCTTTTGTTTCTGATTATCTCTATTAGTTTGCAATTTTTTAGCTTGTCCAAGGAAACCAGGAAACTTGCAATAGCTTGCAAGCTTGTAATTCTTAGAAACTCAATATTGATCATAAAAAACAGAAACAAAAATTGGATTGGCTTAAGTCTTAGCAAATCTTAATAACAGTATGTGTAGAAATAATTTAAAATAATTTTAAAATAAGTTCCCTAATGCAATTATTTTACTTGTGCAGGTTCTCCCATCTATAAAGATGAGAGACCTGTAATTTTCATCATCATAATGTTTTTATTTGTGCATTGTAGAAATTTCTGCAGTATGGGTAAATTAATGCCCTTTTAGAAACGTTAACAGACCTGTAAACACATTTATGACATAGTAATGGCTAATCTTAGCTTCCTGTTTGTCTGTTCAAATGCTGGTAGAAAAAGGGACGGTGCTCTGCCCATTAATTCATGCTACTACAACCAATCAAATTGGAAATTTATGTTTAATAACTTTTATCATTTTTGTGTTTTATTTCACGTTTTATTTAATTTATATGGTTATTTTACCAGTTGACTTGTGGACTGTTGTACTTTTACTTGTAGTAATATTTAATCAACATGTCAAAAATTGCTGCCAGTTTAGGGATTATACTCACTTACTTACTCACTCATCCTCTATACCGCTTTATCCTGCATTCAGGGTCGTGAGGACCTGGAGCCTATCACAGGAGACTTAGGGCATGAGGCAGGGCACACACACATACTGTACATACACACACTTACACACTCATTCACACATTACGGGCAATTTTGGGAACACCAGTTAGCATAACCTGCATGTCATCCTTTGGTCTGTGTGAGGAAACCGGAGAACCCAGAGAAAACCCACCAAGCACGGGGAGAACATGGGATTACACTGTATACTGATAATGTTAAAGACGTGTCATAAAGTGTTACCAGTATGTCAGCAAAATGTGTTAATGCCCCATTTCATACGAGGGATTATAGTTTTAGCGATATTATTATTAAATTACCTACATATTAGCAAGTCCAGAAGATTTTAAGCATAACTATGAGTACACTAAAAACAGTCCTAGCAAAAAAAAACACACAAATATATTTACAAATATATTCAAATCTTTGATAGTACTGTACATTGCAAATATAATAACAAAATGTGCTAACGTCATGCTTTTACAAATTTTTTAAATTACAGAACAGATATACTTTGTTACATAATATTTTACGCATTAAAACTCACTTTTGCATGTTGAAGTTGATTTATGTGTTTGAACTAGTGATGGGTCATTCATGAACGTTTTTTTTTTTAACAAGTCTTTAACAGTGCTTAGAAGAACGAGTAGTCTCAGAGAGTGATTTGTTCCTTTTTTACTGAGTGCGCATGTAAAAAGAATCGCAAAAAAAAAAACACCGTAGGTTATGTACAGGACACAGAGATGATAAACAGAATCAGCAGCTACGGAGCAGACAAATGAACGAACAACTCAGACCAGAAGATATATATGAGGTGAGCTGCTCATTCTGTTTATCATATGTCCTTAGCTACTTTGTAATATTTTTCATTAGTGGATTTTAGCCAAAATTTGTAGACGTATCAGTGCACTGTTTATTGAAAATGTAGCATTTCATTTTATTTCTGATTAAAAGAACAAAATGAACTAAATGACTCAAAAAAAGATTTGTTCATTTTGATGAACAAGATTCAAAGAACCGAGTCATTATGCCTTTTATTAAAATGATCCAAACTTCCCATCACTAGTTTTACTTCCGTGCACTCAATATTATAAAGCTACACTTGCACGAACTGGAGCAGCGTTAGAACTGTCACTATTCCAGCCAAACAGAGACAAGAGTAAGAGCAATACCATCCAATCAGAAACTGGAGGCGAGCAGATTCGGACTGTCTGTTTCCTAATTGGGTCCCCAGTCCTCCGCTCCTGGTTTAAATTCAAGGCTGAAAGCTGCATCATTGTGTGCTTAGTTCATATTGTAGCATTCTTACGCCGGAAAGAATGCTGGAGAGACGAGTGAGCTTATTTGCTGCCCAATGCAATGGCTGGAAGAACTTTATTTAGCACACAGCAGGTATGGCATGAGTAGCACCTTCACTCAGGAGCCTACATCCAATTCAGCCTCAGCCTGAACTGGAGCACATTTCACACATCACACACCCACACTCACAAACAGGGCCGAAGCCACTAACCCAAACACCTTTCCCCATCATGGTGAACACACCGACATTCCCGCAAGGCATGCTGGTCGTCAGCCGCCGCCCCGCCCACGCCACAATATTGTTATTATTTTATTTTTATCAACATAAATTGCATTTAATGGTTTTTGTTAGGTTCTTTGTAATTAAGTACATAGTTTAAACTGTATAATGTATTGTCTAATGTGTTATTGCTAAATCTTATGTACTTTGCTCAGACAACAATTAAAATTTTTGTTTCTGTGTTTGTGAGACGTTTTGTTGAACACAAGTAAATTATAGTACTGTTTTTTTTGTAACCATGTGCAAATTAAATTTCTTGAACTTTTGAATGAATAAAATCTCCCTCTTCCTTAATGTAATGTGTTTCAAAAGCATGTTATAGTGTAAAAAATGCATTCAGTATTTGTAAATGGTCTAAACTCCTTTAGTCAGCTGGTAACACATTTGCACCACAGTGGTATACTGTAGAAAAGTTGTAGTGCGCACTATATTATGTAACAAAGTATATTTGTACTGTATGAACCATAAAGTGTACTTTTTAGTTTTTGCAGTTGGCCAGAAGTATAACAGCATGCTACCACTGATACACAATATTATATTATCTAATATAATACTGCTTGTACTATATATAAATCAGTAGAATGTGCTAACATATTGTGGCGTGGGCGGGGTTTCGACTGGCAACCATCATGCCTTGCGAGAGGGGTTGCTGTGTGTTCACCCTGTTGGGGAAAGGTGTTTGGGTTAGTGGCTTCGGCCATGTTTTGTGTGTGTGTGTGTGTGTGTGTGCGTGCGCGCGCGCGCGCGCGTGTGCTAGATGTGTGTTCTATTAAATGTTTTTGATTTATGTTAAGGCTAAATGGGATGTGGTTCTTTTATGAAGGTGTTGTTCATGCTATACAGTGCTGTGTGTAATAAAGTACTCCCAGCCATTTGCATTGGGCAGCAAGGAAGCTCACTCGTCTCTCCAAGTTCCTTCTTAGCGGTTAAAAACACTACAATATATAATATGGTGCAGTATGTACAAACACACCATACTTTCTGAATTTTGCTACCTATTTAATCTGGATCAATAAAAAAAATGTAATCTAGTTCAATTTCAGTTGCATACAGTTGTAGACAGTTTTAAAAAGAAAATAGTAACAGTAGTATTCAAGAATTTTATTAAGTAAGTGAATATTTTGACAGGGTTGATGTTAAGATTGAACAGCACAAATACAATATAGTAAAAATTAGGAAATACAGTACTAGTAATTCTAGTTGTTGTCACTCAATCAGAAAAAAGGTGGTTGCGATATCACATACATAGAGGCACATACTTTAACTTATTATTTATTTATTTAGAGGGCTTGATGAGGCTGGATACAATACAATCAAATCTGGATATGTGACAGAAAACACTCCTCTTAAATACGCTTTTCCTAAAGTACTGTTTCATAAAGTACATATTTCACCATAATTAATTTTTTTATTTTAACAGTGAATACTGTAACTAAACTCAAATTTTGTGTTGTGTTAACTAATTTTTACTTCTACTATACATATAAGTATATGTAGCTGTTTAAAAAAATAGTACACACTTTTTTAATCTCTTTAATATCCCTAATTATTGAATATAGTTAGATATATATGTACAGTATATAATTAGATTTTTGCAGCCTCAAACATATCCAAGACATTGACTCTGATGTCTGATCAAAACTTTAAGATAAACTTTTTATTTATTTATTCAGTGCAATTTTACTTAATTTTTTACTTTTCAATTATTGTATATAGTTAGGTGTATATGTACAGTATATAATTAGATGTTTTTCCTGTTGTGATTTGTGCAGCTTCAAACAGCAGTAACAAGTTTTCCAGTGATAGTCCATGCTCCAGGAAGATAAACCAGACAGTCATTTCGAATTTCTTGATGCTTTCCCTAAAAACAATTAAGCAATTTATTTTAAATAGTTTGAAGTAACTCCATCACCAAGTACAGATCATGTGTTTAGTTTGCCTGTGGTGTTTATTTCTAGATCTGCTGCAGTATACTTACAGAAAGTACTTCTCTCCTTATAGCACAGTGAACCATTTCTTCATCACTTTTCTTACAGACAAGACAGTCAATCAAGGGCTAAATATATGAATAATAAAAAAAAAGGTTTTGGGAATGTTTAGTTCATTCAATGCTATACAATATCCATGCATATCCAATATCGCAGTGTTTCTATGGTTAACCAGCATTTTGAATAAAAACTAAAAATTGCTTTGTCAATTTAAAACGGCTGAAACAGCATTAATCCAAAAGGTTAAATACTTCATAAGGTTGAAAATTAGGGCAATAAAGATCATACACACCGTTTTCTCTTTTTGTGTATTACATTCATGCCGATGCTTATATGCGTTCTCATCAGTCTTCTTGCATGTTGTGACTTTCAGAAGGACATTAACATTTAGGCTGCTCTGCCTAGTCTGTAAAAAGGATATTGAGTTGCCACATTAGTGCACATGGCTTTAAATATTAATTTGAAAGTAAAGCAAGATGGTAAACATGAAATGAACAGTTAAGTAATACTTAACATTATTTACCAATTTTTTTTTATTATGTTCTTTTATTTTAAATGATCTTATTTGTGATTGTTGCTTTATGCCTCAAACCCCACTCCAATATAAAGACTGCAGTAAAAAAACATTTTGTATTCAACAATAGCCACACTGTTTTCTAACCTTCTTTAGCTGCATTTTGAACAGTACTGCTTGTTGAGTTTTTAAAAACAAGTTATACAAATAGGTAAATTAATGCCTTTATTTATACCAACAGTGAAATTACCAACTACCAACATTGACTCATTTTTGCTATAATAATTACACATATAGCACAACTTGATAAAAAAAAGTATAACAGTTTAAACTTGCTTGTTTGCATTTTTTAGATGATGTGTTACAGATGCAAGTGGTACAATGTCAAGTGACTGGCCATGTTAATTTTAGAAAATGTAATAAAATAAGACCATGAAATTAGACTTTTTGCAATGGAATGAAGACCCAAGGATTCTACCAATACCCATACTCTATTTAAATTGTTATTTACAGAAGTGAAGCAACTCCTCAAAATACTGACAGAACTTACCACTGGAGTTTTTACGATGGAATGAAAATCAACATGATGATCCCCTCCAAATTTATGGTTCCCTTCTTTCAACGCTTTGTCCACATGTTTTTGTAATAGATTAGACAGGTCTCTGTAGTCAGTGGGTGTCTGAGCAGAAACCAGCAGAGTCAGAGCTGCCAGTAGCAACGACTTTAGTGCAACATCCATGATGTGCAGGAACACTGAGCTGTGTGTCGCAGGTTGTGTTTAATCAACTACTGCCCTTTAGGCACACACACACACACACACACACACACACACACACACACACACACACACACACACACACACACACACACACCCATCCAAAACACTCAAGGGTGAGTGTGTCCACATGCCTATATATAACCATATTTGGTTATTCTCATCAGATAAAACACTAGGTTTTGATGTTGGCTGCAGCGTGAGAACTTATGATATTGCATTGCCTCTCCTGCTCAGTGCCATAAGATTATCTATTTTATGAGCCCTGGTCAGATCACTTAAATCCACTGAAATAGTTCTCTCTGTGTGGTAACTGATTAACAGGAGGTGGGCTGATTTATTGCCAGCCTGGTTTAAGCAAAAGTAATGAAGCTATTAGAGAGTAGTGCTATATTTGGACACTGTCTTCTATGATGTGCAGGAACACTGAGCTGTGTGTCGCAGGTTGTGTTTAATCAACTACTTCCCTTTAGGAGACACATATGCGCACACACACACACACACACACACACACACACACACACACACACACACACACACACACACACACACACAAAACTTAAGGTTGTGTAGGTATATGCCTATATAGCATATCTGGTTATTTCCACCAGATGAAACATTATGTTAAGATGTTGCATAGAGAGTGAGAACTTATAATATTGCATTGCATCTACTGCCATCTTATTAGCACTCTCATTATCACTTAAATTCTCGGTAACTAGTCCCTTTATGTGGGAACTGATTAACAGGAGGTGGGCCGATTTAAATCCAGCCAGTTATTTGTACAAGCAATGGAACCATTATAAAGTATTGCCATATTTAGATACTGGCTCATTTGTGCAGTTCTTAACACCAAAGAAACACAACTGATTAAAAATACAAGTCACCCTGTCACTCTTATGTAGGGTCCTGGTAGCTGCCTAAACTATTAGCAAAAAGCTAGTTAGAATCTTTTTAAATGCCAAGTTAACCCATTGGCAATGTTTTACACATATTAGACATTTTCGGACACATATTTCGGACTTCTCACTTAGCGTAATTTGCACACTTACTGTGGACTGTTTGCAGTATACAGTGGAACCTTGGATTACGAGCATAATTAATTCCGGAAGCGGGCTCGTATTCCAAAACACTAATAAATCAAAGCAAATTTTCTCATAAAAAGTAATGGAAACTCAAATTATTCATTCCACAGCCCCCCAAAAATAAATACATAAAAACAATTAATACAAAATGTAAAGTAAAAATAAAAAAAATTAACCTTGAGTGAAAAAAAAAATCCTGACAGATAAGCGTTTCTGTTTATGCGCCAGGGTCAAAACAAGAAGTGCATGCGTGATACATGATACTTGGTACTCGTAAACTAAGACTTGCTCATTTTTCAAGTCAAAATTTATTAAAAATCTTTGCTTGTCTTGCGGAACACTCGCAAACCACGTTACTCGCAATCCGAGGTTCCATTGTATATTTTATAACTATTATTATGTATCTTTTTTCCCCTTCCCCCTATAATACTTTTATCTATATTTATTTTTTGTGGCAATCATTGTGAACAGCAAAAGAAAGAATTTCATTGTACGGGAATAACATGTTTCTTTTTTGTGCCTATGACAATAAACTTAAAACTTTAAATGTGGTTATTTCTGGTATACCCAGACAGACTATGGGAACACGCCTTACCATTTATCATATACAGTACATCAACTACTGATTGTTCCTTAATACTTGGACAACGTCCCACAGATGTTGGGTTTAAAAGGAATTACAGGAAGAATTATTGATTGATGCTTTCACCACACCTGTTTAATAGCTGACCCTAAACCAGGAGAGGGGCAAAGACACAAGCACAAACAAATATCACCATAGTACCACCATAGAGGGTATGAGAAAGCACAGTGAAGGTGGGTATTTTATGGACATACAGTAGAGAAATGAGGTCGTTTGCACAATATCAGAAAACCCTACAACACTATGTCCTTATTTTTTATTATTCCATTCCCTCCTATTCTCCCTTATTTAGCACATTTTTATTTAAATCCCATCTAATAGTCAATGTACCTTTATTGCAGGACAGGGTTGACTTAATACACGGTTGAGTAATACACACACACACACACACACACACACACACACACACACACACACACACACACACACACACACACACACACACACACACACACACTTCCTTTGAGACACATGAAGGCAGTGAACATCAATTCTTGCACTTGCTTAGACATGGGGCAGCATGAAACACTCAGAGAAAACCCTATCTGCCTCATTCTGTTATTATAAAAGGGTTCATTTTCAAGTTAAATGTTGTCCAGCACAAAACACACAGTAACTCTTTTAGATTTTGATTTGACTAAATAAAAAACGTGAGTGTTCATATCCAGTAAAAAAAATCTGGATCCTAAACGAGGTTAAAGTTGGTGTATTAAAATTAAGATTTGGATCAGAAATAAAGTATGTAAAACCTCAGGCTAAAGAATTAGCATTTAAATGATTGCATTAGGCTCTCAATATTTATATCCAAATTTGTTATGATCAGTTTGACAAAGGAAGTACAGTACACCTGCGATTTATGAGATACATATGATAAAGTCCCACTTCATATGCATGATAGTTTAAATAAAAATCAACAATAACACTACACTTTTGCAAATGATACCAAATTAAAGCATTTATAGGCAGAGTTCACTGACTCTCTTATTGTTTTATTTCCTCTACTCTCTAAATGCAGGAGGAATTATGACAGAAACCGTGGCACAAATAGAAAACTAGCTCCCCCGTGTGTCTGAAAGGTGTACTGCAGACATAAATCGCGACAATGGCGGATCAAATAACATCTTATGCTGCGTTTCATTCCGAAGTGTACTTCAAAGTGTGCTCCCTACTGTGGGTTAAGGAAACTTCCCTTTGACAAAATTCCACCATTTTAAAAACCCCGCAACGTCACCAGCGCAGACGTCACTTTCTCCGTGAGTTACCCGGGTAACATAGGCACCTCAGACACCTGTGGAGATTTCACACTACAGAAATTAAACATTGAATTATTATGAAACAAAAACTAATACCATTATAAAAAATGTACTATTGAAACGTGTATAACTTGTAAATAAATTATTTGATTTACATACAGGATGTATTTATTTATTTATTTTGACGGATTACTGGACTATATACTACTAAGGATTTCTGGATTAAATTAAAATTACTGTGTCCTAATAATACGATGTCTTTCTCGAAAATAAGGATAATAAACCTGTAAATCCATTTTCTAACTCCATCTTTTCTAACGCCGCTTCAGCGAGGCGCAATGACTGATGGGAAATGTTTTATGTCCACTTCCTTTTTAACTGTTGAGCAATCATGAAGCAGCAAAGCTTTAAAAAGTTATTATTGCACAAAATATGCAAACTGGAAATGGCAATAACCCACTAATAAAGGACTATATATGGGTGAGTAGTGCTGCCTCTTGCTCATTGTATGAACTTTTTCAGTAAAAGAGGTAATGAAGCCCTGACTATTAATGACAGTTTTCCCCAAGTGCACTAGTTTATAATTATTTGTGATCACCATTTAATTTCTATGTCAGTCAGAATAAAATCTAATAAATATAAAAAGGCAAAATAGAAATGCAGTTAGTGTGTCAAATGAGTAAAAAAACTAACAAAACACAAATTTCTAGAAACAAGCAATCACGAAAGCCACTTAGTCAGTAAGGCACATGTTTGCATAGATTATTTATAACACAACATCTGTAATGATTAAATAAGATAAGATGACATTAACTTTATAACAATGTCATAGCTCTTCCACATCTGTTCAATGCTTGCGATTTCGTGATTAGAAACAATCAATAAGGTGTTTAAAAATATCACTTTTATGGCAATTTTTTTTATGTGTAAAAAATAGTTATGAATTTATGAATGCAAAAATGCGTAAAGGGTGAACTATCAAATGAATTAAATGCAAAGGAAACAGTACATACAGTATGTCCACTATGCCATGACAGGAGGATGCATGACAGACAGCACGGGCATTTAATCTAGATCAATTTCAGTTATCAATGCATACAATTGTTTTAGATGACCTTAGACAGTTTTACAAAGAAAATATTAATAGTAGTATTCTAAAATTGTATTAAGCAACTGAATACAGTGGAACCTCGGATTGCGAGTAATGCGGTTTGCGAGTGTTCCGCATGACGAGCAAAGATTTTTAATAAATTTGGACTTGAAAAACGAGCAAGTCTTGGTTTACGAGTACTGAGTATCACGTATCACGCATATGCTTCTTGTTTTGACGCCAAGTGTCACGTGATTACTGAGCCAATGGTTTTCTCACTCTTGTGCTGCAGAATTATGGGTAATCGTCTCCCCTGCTGGTTCCTAGTATAATGACCTGAGTGTCTCTCACTGGTATAATCAACATCCATGCACGCATGTACTGTTTACTAAAACACTGTGACCATGTGTGTGCGTGTAAAAAACATTTAATTTTGTGTTCATAAGCGTGTGCACACGTTCTAAGACAAAACAGTCTTTCTGTTAATGTGTGTGCGTGTGTGTTTGTGTGAAATTCAAATAAGAGAGGAGAAAGGTTTACTGTGTAAGATGAGAAGGGGGAGGCTGATTCCTCCACTTACTTCACACACATACACACACAGCGTCTGCGTGCATAAATGGAAACACTTATCTGTCGGGATTTATTTTGACTTTTTCTTAAAGGTAAAATGCAGGTTAATTTTTGTTTTTACTTTATATTTTGTATTAATTATTTTTATGTATTTATTTTTTTGTGAAATAAATAATTTAAGTTTCCATTATTTCTTATGGGAAAATTTTCTTTGATTTACGGAATACGTTTTGGAATACGAACCCACTTCTGGAACGAATTATGCTCGTAATCCAAGGTTCCACTGTATTTTACAGTGACATGGTTAATGTTAAGCCACAAATACAATATGGTACAAATTACAAAACACAATAGTAATTGTAAGTAGTTGTTGACACTCAGAAAAAAAAGTGGTTGTGATGCTACTGATGAGCTAATATACCACATACTTGGACAATAGCAATTATACTTTTTATTTATTAAATCAGGCACACAACTGCCTTCCTCTAAAAGGTGATTTAGGGCAAATATTGTACTTTTATACTAGCAAGTGTACTAAGCATACAACATTGGAGGTCAGGTGGCTCTGGAAACTATGAATTTAATTAATAAACAAATTCTGGCTTTTGAGACATCCATGCTCCTGCCCCACACAATTTTTTCTTTTTCATTATGAGTGTTAACAGACTATAAAATGCTAGAACTTCACGTGAAGTTCATTAAAATTCAAGCAGAAAATACACATTTTGGTTTACTTTACAATGTGAATGGTTTTACCTGGATAAAATACAATAAAAGACTGTGATAACACACATATTGAGTACAAATGTGAGAATCAAATTCCGAAATGCGACCGAAATTTACATTTTCTATTTCAACAGTAAGTAACTGAACTCAAATCTTCTGTTTAAGCATACGGTATTAATGTTCACGTCTACCAAAACAAGTATATGTGACAGTTAAAAAAAAAAAAGATGGTAAACAATTTTTTTTTGTCGTTTATTGACCCTGATTATTGTATGTACTTACAGTATCTCACAAAAGTGAGTACACCCTCACATTTCAGCAACCACTTTATTATATGTTCTCAAGGGACATTATCATTTTATTTTCGGGGGACATTAAATCTGTGCTGTTATACAAGCTTCACATTGACTACTCTAAAATATGTCAAAATTTAAATTCTATAGTATTGTTGTCTAAGAAGATATACTAAAATGTTTGTTGAAATTAGATGGATGTACTCACTTTTGTGGGTGGGTGTACATCTATATGTATATATAAAAAAATCTTTCCAGCCTCAGTTTTCAGTTGTACAGATTCAAATACATGCACGACATCCAAGCTTATTTATATTTTGCATTGGTGATGACATCATGATTGATACTCCAATGTAATAACTCTGACAGGTATTTCGAATTTCTTTGTGCTTTCCCTAAAAAAAGCAAAGTGATTCATTTTAAATTGTCTGAAGTAACTTCATCACCAAGTACAGAGCATGTGTTTAGTTTGCCTTTGTTGTTTATTTAGCCCCATATGGTGTGTATACTCACTTTAATGACTTCTATTTTCTCGGCACAGTGAACCAGTTCTTTACCACTTTTCATCTTACAGACAAGACAGTCAATCAAGGGCTGTGTAAAACAAATGAAAGATGTGTTTAGCAAAGTTTTTGTGGTGCAAAAAAATATCCATGATTGTAATGTTTCTCTGCTTAATACACATTTTGATATTGAAAAGAGTTTCCTTCGTTAATTTCAAATAGAAGTTAAGAATTAGAGCAATAAAGATGTCATACACACCGTGTTCTTTTTTTGTGTATTACATTCAGGTCGGTTCTTAAATGAATGATGAGCCTTCTTACATGTTGTGACTTTTAAAAGGACATTTACATTCAGGCTGCTCTGCCTAGTCTGTGAAAAAGGGTATTGAGTTGACACATTAGTGCACATAGCTTTAAATGTTAATTGTTGAGCATAAAATGGCCAGTTATGTGATACCTACATGTTCCCCCCTTATTTAACACCCCAGTGAAAAAAAATATCACTTTAGTGTATTACAAATATATTGAAATCTTCAATAGTACGTTGCAAATATACAGTACTGACAAAAAGTTGTACCATCAGTTAATATATAAAAAGTATACTAACAGCATGCTTTTACCAAATTTTGGAATTAAACTTTAAACATACTATAAACATACTTAAAAATAATTGTATTATAGTACACTTTTCAAAAATATATTATAGGAAAATATACTTTAAGTGAATGGTTGGTCTAATTTCCAAAGCACACTTACTGTATTTAAATGTTGTTTTCCAATTTATTTTTGGTATATTTTAAAAAGTATGCTTGAAATATTCATTGTACAGTACAAACGTACAAAAAGTATACATTAGAATAAAATTTTTAATATACGGTATTCTCAGTATTATTATTTTTTTTCAGTTAAAATTAAATGCACTTATTCATATGTACTTATTAATGCTTATATTTAGTGCACTACTCTTTCGTGCGTGCGCGCTTTTAGACTCGTTTTTGCACGCTGAATCTCTCTCTCGCACACGCGCTCTCAAAATTGTTTTTTCACGCCGAAACTTTCTTTTGCACGTTCAAGATCATTTATGTTTGCACTCTCTCACTCTTCTATGCGGTCACTATCATAAAGCTACAAATGCACAAACTGCAGCTGTGTTATAACCCTGCAACTATTCCAGCCAACCAGAGACTAGAATCAGTGCAACACCAGCCAATCACAAACTGGAGGCGGGCACATTTAGACTGTCTGTTTTCTGATTGGCTCCCTAGTCCTCCGTTCTAGTTTGAATTTACAGCTGAAAGCTGCATCATTGCGTTCGTTACTTTGTATAGTTATTATTTTATTTTTATTGGCATGAGGTTAATTTTATGGTTTTTGTTAATTTGTAATTAAGTACATACTTTAAGCTATAGAATGTATTGTCTAATGTGTTATTGCTAAATCTTTCTGGTATAACGGCTCCGTAGCTCTCTGCTTTTTAGTCTCTGTGTAACAGCTAGAATCAACACACCAGGTTTAAACTAATACTGTACCTGTATATTCTAATACTAATGTCCGTCTGCGTTCAGACAACAGTTAAAATTTTAGTTTGTGTGTTTGTGAGACAACCTGGCGTTTTGTTGAACACAAATAAACTACAGTATAGTAGTGCTTTTTTTTGTGCAAATTAAATCTGTTGAACTCATGAATAAAATTTCCCTCATAATTACTGATGTTATGTGTTTGTTTCAAAAACATGTTATAGTGTAGAAAATGAATTAAGCATTTGTCAATTATCCTAAACACCTTAAGTGTACTGGTAATACATTTGCGAAACTGTAGTATAGAAGGTTGTGTGTACTGTATGATATAATAAAGTATATTTGTATTAACCACAAAAAATATCTTTTTTGTATTTGTAATTGGACAGAAGTATAACAGCATGCTACTTATGCAAAGACTATTTGAAATGAAATAAAGACCCAGGAATTCTACCAATACCCATACTCTATTTAAAGTGTTAGTTACAGAAGTGAAGCAACTCTCCAAAATACTGACAGAACTTACCACTGGAGTTTTTACGATGGAATGAAAATCAACATGATGATTCCTTCCAAATTTACGGTTCCCTTCTTCCAGTGCTTTGTCAACGTGTTTTTGTAATGTTTTAGACAGGTCTCTGTAGTCAGTGGGTGTCTGAGCAGAAACCAGCAGAGTCAGGGCTGCCAGCAGCAACAACTTCAGCGCAACAACATCCATAATATGCAGAAACACTGAGCTGTGTGTCGCAGATTATGTTTAATCAACTATAGCCCTTTAGGACACACACACACAGACACAAAATCTTGTTATTTTTACCAGATGAAACACAATACTTAGATGTAGATGCAGAGTAAAATATTTATGATATTGCATTGCATCTACTGCACACTGCCATTAGATCATTTACTGTATCTTATTAGCACTGGTCAGATCACTCAAATTCACTGAAATGGTTCTCTCTGTGTGAAAACTGATTAACAGGAGGATGACTGATCCACTGCTAGCCTGGTCTATGCACAAGCAATTAAAGAGTAGTGCCATATTTGAATACTGGGTCCAATTTGCCCTGACCATGGAGTAAGACTTTCAGACCATCACTGCCATTCTAGCACATATGACAGTGTTCTGTCTTTCTAGAGCCCCTTAACACAAAAGAAACACAGCTGATTAAGAATGCAAGTCATACACACACACACACACAAGTCATCCTATACAGTATGTAACACATGCACACAAGTCATCCTATATGTCACCTGAGTCACTCTTAAGTGTGGCAGGTCCCTATAGACAATGTTGAGATTGATGATGGCAGCCACAGTTGTAATTTCCATAGCTGCACCAACTAGTAGCAGTTAGAATCTCTTCACATGCTAATTTAACCCACTACGGGAACAGGATACACTGGACCAGGCTTGGGCTTACCATTTTATATGTACCTCAACTACCGATTATTTCTACTGTATAGTATGTTAAACATAATTTTGCATTTAGACCATGTCAAATTAATTAAAAGAAATTACAGAATGAGCTATTGCTCTTTGATATGCCTACTGACTGGCCCCAAACCGGGAAAGTGCAAAGACACAAGCATGCTTGATGTGTCTGAAGTTCTCTGTTCATTATCAGCAGAATTTAAGCTTTTAGCCAGATACCCTGGGTCATGTACAGTATGTCCTGTACATGAAAAGAACAAAAGTCACTATCATATCATAAACATAAACATGCCATAAAGACAGACAGACAATAGGAAACACATTAGCCTTTTTTCTCACAGACAAATAATATACTTATGATATGTATATTTGTCTGGACACAGGCTATAGGAAAAAGAATAAGGGAGGCACAATGAGGGGGCTCTTTTTTGGATATAGAGGCATGAGAAACTTTGCACAATATCAGAAAACCCTACAACAAGTTACATCCTTGTTTTTCGTTATTCCTTTCCCTCCTCTTCTCCCTCACTTGCAATTGCTTACACATAGGACAGCTTAACACACTCAGAGAAAACCCACAATTGGCTAAAGATGCCTACAATTGGCTAGTGTTGTTCTGAGTGACAGGGGAGAGATGCCATACAGAGAGCATTATAAGAGTCACCCTATAACCTCCAAACAATAGTGTAGATGTTAATGAGTAATGCTAATGCCAGAGCAGACTATCTTTTGGAGAGATTCAGGTCTTTTGGTGTGCAGGGGACACTCCTGTGGACCTTTTTTTTGTCTCAGGAATCTGATATTTCCTTAGAGTGTTCTGCCGGAGCTGCCTTTCAACAGACAACAGGTACTGTAGAGATGTAATAGAAGAATGAGAACTAAACTATCAACCATTATGAAGAACATTTCCCAACCCTTGCTGGTCATTCAGACAGGACTAAAAATTTCCTTCATTGGCAGACTGCTTCATCTGAAGTGTGTGGTTTGTTTTTTTCTGCTTCTGTCAGATTGTGCAGTCCACCTTGCTCATACGAGAATTGTGCAACAATGGAAATTTGTCTGCAAATGGGTATTTAATTGTAGAGTTTATTTATGTATTTATTCTGAACTTATTTATTCTTCTTTTCCTGCTATTCTGCTATTCCCTTTTCTGCTGTCACAATCATAAGAACATTTAATATGCTATAAGTGGTCCAATGGTACCTGTGCCATTACTATGGTACATATATATATATATATACACACTTCTCAAAACTTGGTGTGGTGGGAGTATCTTTCTACACTGTAAAAACTCCAGCTAGATTAATGTTAAATGAATTAATATTGTATTGTTGGTCCAACTTCTTACATTGGGATTTGTTGAGACAACCGGTAACATTTGTGTACTTAAAAACTTTGTAGACACAGGCTGAATAAACAGCAATTTACTTTGCCTGAGATGAAATTAGTGATTTTATAAATCAATTTACTTATTTGTATGAAAACCTAATTGCGTAAATACAGTCTTTTATACTCTCTGTTATAAGAGTTGCTGAGTTGCTGCAGTGTTTAAGGGGATTGTAGACCTTGAGGGCCTGGGGGACTTAGGAGTGATGTTTGGTCAGGTCTGTGCTCCAAACATCGACTTCCCAAAGGACTGGATGTACACCTATGAAGGCATCCAAACAATTTTTATTGGACTTGGAGAGACATGCACTCTTTTTTCAGCTGGTCTTTTTTGTGTCTGACACATTGGAAAAAAATCTTTGCAAATTTTTATGAGTGGTTACAATATCATAATAATCAGTAAGAGACTGATAAGCCTCCAGGTAAGTTATCCAGGTATTTTACTAACCTTTAATCAAGAAAAAACCTGTATTATTCTGTTTTATGCAAATTACTGTTTTACCTTTGACTAGTTATGGAAGAATAAAGTTGTTTTTAATTAATGTTTGTGTGTTTTTATTGTTAGGCCAGCTTGTTTTGTTTTTTTGTTTTTTTTACAAGAAAAATAACTTGAGCCAACTACATCAATGGGCTAAAGTGAAGGAGAACTTACTTTTTGAGTAGATAAGTCAACCCTAGAGAAATATAATCAATTGAGCCCATAACCAATACTACTTGGGCTGACTTGAATATTTGAATTACAAGTCAACTTAAGTCAACTAAACAACAACGTGAAAATTTTAGTTTGGCCAGCAATTTTTTCTAAAAGTTGAGTAAACTTAAAAAGGCTGTGCAACTTGTTATTAAACTTTTTACGTTGAGGCACCTTTTTTTACAGTGTAAGTGCCATGGTTCCTACATTACCCTACTATAGTAACCACTGCAGTTAACTTCAAAGATTACAGTAAATACACAAGGTTAATAAAATAATAATGGTGAATTCCATTGTACTTTTTTGGGTACCACAGTAGCTATCAAAGTTTAGAACGTATCTAGTACGATATTGCCTGTACTAAACAATTCCAGTAGTATGTGGTAATCTACCTAATATAGTACAGTATGTACATAGATACCATACATTTTTAACTATGAAAGCTACTGTGGTAAAAATTACCTACAATGGTACAGTACAATGGTATTTTGGATTCCACAATAGCAATTTAAGTGCCACAGTACTCACCATAGTATGGCGGTACCCTTTATAGTACAACCATGGTACCAACATGGGAAAAAAAATTATTTCAAAGAAAGGTTATTGTCCAACTTATGTCAGTGGAAGTAAACACGTACTCTATTTCTTTGTATTGTGTGGAAATGTGGACATGTGACTGGTATATCTTACAGAAACCACATAGTGAATCATGAATCAAAGCTTACAGCCTTTATTTTAAAAGGGTTCATTTCCAAGTGGAATGTTGTCTAGCACAGAACACACAGTAAATCTTTTAGACTTTGATTTGAGTAAATAAAACCCATGTTTGCCTTCATATCCAGTAAAGAATCTGGCTCTTAACCAAGGTTAAAGCCGGTGTATCAAAGATTTGGTTGAGGAATACACGACTTAGGGCTCCATTTTGACTGAGGACTTTGTTTTGTTAAAACTTTGTGGGCTTTCCATCTGCAGAGAGTGTAACATATGGTATATAGGAAAAAACTTTATATAATCAAAATTTGGCTCTCAATATTAATATCAGTAATACAATAACATATATCAATGATATTTTTTAAATAGAAACTTCCATACCTCATCTGCAAACTTATTATAAATACTTTTTACCTACTTATTTTGTAACACATCAGAGTACTTGGATTATTTTTTCCGATAGATCCGCCATTTAAGTACTCAAAACAAAAATGTAATCCGTTATTTAAACAATTTATGTAATCCTTCAGACAGACAGCAGTCATTCCCAATCCCTTAGTATGTGTGTGAAAGTCGTCCTACAAGCCCCGCCCCTAAATACCTGCCCCCCTCTGTTATTCCTGCTGTTATACCCCTATCTCACCTATGCGGTTTGACTATGCAAGGACCGACGCGCGGAAAGATGAAAACCCAATCACGGCACCAAAACTTGCAGTGAATCATGATGAACTGTACTCACGTCCACCGCGCGAAACCAAGTAGGTAAGATAGGGTTATTGGTAGTTAACAGATTATGGGCCAAACTTTCCTGAATGATGATGGTAGAATAATTATAAAGGTCTTGACTAAAACAGCATGCATGAGGAATCACAAAGGAGTTTTCATTTTCTGCAATGGAAAAGTACTCTAACTACACTCAACAAAAATATAAACGAAACACCTTTGTTTCTGCTCCGATTTTTCATGAGATGGACTTAAAGATCTAAAATTCATTTCAGATACACACTATTACCATTTTTCTCAAACATTGTTCACAAATCAGTCTTAATGTGTGATAGTGAGCACTTCTGCTTTGCTGAGATAATCCATCAAGATGCTGATCTGACATCAAGAGTAGTGCACAGGTGTACCTTATACTGCCCACAATAAAAGGCCACCCTGGAATGTGCAGTTTTTTGCTTCATTGGGAACCGGTCAGGTGTGACCACCATTTGCCTCATGCAGTGCAACACATCTTCTTCGCATAGAGTTTATCAGATTGTCAATTGTGGCCTGTGGAATGTTGGTCCACTCCTCTTCAATGGCTGTGCGAAGTTGTTGGATATTAGTGGGAACTGGTACACGCTGTCGTATACCCCGGTCAAGCACATCCCAAACATGCTCAACGGGTGACATGTCCGGTGAGTATGCTGGCCATGCAAGAACTGGGACATTTTCAGCTTCCAAGAACTGTGTACAGATCCTTGCAACATGGGGCCGTGCATTATCTTGAGGTGATGTTCATGGATGTATGGCACAACAATGGGCCTCAGGATCTCATCACGGTATCTCTGTGCGGTAAGCACTGACTGACTGCATTCAAAATGCCATCAATAAAATGTACCTGTGTTCTTCGTCCATAACAGATGCCTGCCCATACCATAAGCCCACCACCACCATGGGCCACTCGATCCACAACATTGACATCAGCAAAGCGCTCACCCACACGACGCCACACACGCTGTCTGCCATCTGCCCTGAACAATGTAAACCGAGATTCATCCGTGAAGAGAACACCTCTCCAACGTGCCAGACGCCATCGAATGTGAGCATTTGCCCACTCAAGTCTGTTACGGCGACGAGCTGGAGTCAGGTCAAGACCCCGATGAGGACGACGAGCATGCAGTTGAGCTTCCCTGAGACGGTTTCTGACAGTTTGTGCAGAAATTGTTTGGTTATGCAAACCAATTGTTTCAGCAGCTGTCTGAGTGGCTGGTCTTAGACGATCTTGGAGTTGAAACCTCTTGAATGGTGAGGTCCTGGGCTGGTGTGGTTACACGTGGTCTGGGAGTCACGCCTTCCCATCACACCTACTTATGGGGGGACCCTGGCACATGCCACTCCTTTCTCTTCCAATGTTACTTAATTTTTTAACTACAGGTTTACACCTTCTCCTCAGTTTAGTAGTTTAGTGGTGTATGTCATAACACTCCTCACTGGGAGGGATTGGGAGTGGAGAACCCTGCGAGGTTCATGACCTTTGCTGCTCTAACTCTGGGGATTTTTCCAGGTAGATGAGGAAGGTGTTTAATTACTCTTGTCATGATAAATAGGTGGGAAGCAAACTTCTAAAGTTTTGGCAAGATTCTGGCTTAGCTTAGGACTATACCACAGAGCTCCAGACACTGGCATTTTCGAGAGATTTTAATGACTGAGCCTTGTCTGACATGTTTTTCAAAGGGTTGTCAGAAGTAGTTAAGGACAAGCTAGTTTTCTGAAACCTACCCAACTTGCTCTACAAATTCATGGATCTGGCAAGTTGGGAGGATCTAAGTCTTCGCCCCGAAGGACTCACGCGTCCCCTCCTCCACTATAAAGCGAGAAGGAGGAACCAGGGAACCTGGACGAAACCTACATTTTGTCACAGAAACGGGCAACATGGCTGGGTAGAAGGAACCTGTTTCTATCTGTTTCTATTTCTTCTGCCCAGTAAAAGGAGGGGCCCCCTATTACGGCTGGGATCACTAGAGGGCAAGACTCCAGAAAGGCTCCCAGACCAACGGCACCTGCTTCTCGTATATCTCTTTCATAAATAACAGGCTCACCTGGGCAGTGGAGGCTCAGAGGGCTAAGGCACTGCGTTACCGACCGGAAGATCGGCGGTTCGATCCCCAGCTCCACAGTTGCCACTGTTGGGCCCTTGAGCAAGGCCCTTAACCCTATTTGCTCCAGGGGCGCTGTATCATGGCTGACCCTGCGCTCTTAGAAGCTTTGGCTGTCGAGCCAAAGCTCTTTTCTGCCTGTGGAGCCTTGTCTAAGTCCAAGCCCTTTAGCTCCCTCTCATCTATTACTCATCAAACTCCTGCATTAGATCCGAGAGGCTCAAGCAATCACTCTGAGGAGACTTCATCATGAAAAGGTCCCACTCAGCCATTGTCCTTGGTCTTCACTGGTTATTCCTTCACAATCCCCAAATTAACTAGGCTAGGAACATTATCACAAGGTAAAGCCCCATCTGTCACTCCACATCTCAACCCGTCGTTATAAGTAAATCTCCTGATCTCCTCCACATATCACAGAATACTATTAGGTAAAACAGGTCTTTAGCATATCTTATGCTAATTCTCTTTCGAACCCTTTGCGCAAATGACTGCATTATCTACCTGTTCTCTTGGGTTAAAAAGATTGATCTCCTCGACTGTGAACCTCTTCCACTAATGGCCATGGCATCCAAGCTTTTCTAGGTAGCCAGGATATTTACGAAGTTGGACCTACGCAACGCCTAGAACTGCTTTCAACACACCAACTGGACACTAGTATCTTGTGGTCCAATTTGGGCTGACTAAAGCACTGACTGTCTTCAAGGCTCTCATCAATGACGTCCTTAAACACTGCAAATTCTCCTAGAAAATAACTTATTTTTCATGGCGGAAATTGCGAATTTCACACAGCCTTCAATCAGCCAACATGGACCTCAAGACCTCAGCTTCAGAGGTACCTCAGCTTCGCCAACTCCTACTAAAACTTAAGGGCTACAGCTCCATCGCTGCCCCTTTAACAGATCCGAATTCCCCCATTTGTCTAAGAGAGCCTTCTCAACCCTTAAGAGAAGATCCACATCGACACATTGACATTTTGTCGTGGAGGTCAACACCGCCAATACTGGTATAAGAGGCATTCTCTCCCAGATATCACTGCTAGACATTAAGCTGCACCTCTGCTCCTTTTTTCACTGTCTAAACCATACAAAGAAGAACTATGACATTGGTGATTGAGAGCTCATAGTCATCAAATTGGAATGGAGGCACTGGCTGAAGGGGTCTTAGGTTCTGTTTCTGATCTAAACCGACCACAAGAATCTTAGGTATCTACAAACTGCTAAGAGGCTTAATGCCCAACAGGCCTGGTGGTCACACATTTTCTCCAGGTTCAACTTCACCCTCTTCTACCAACCAAGGTCAATGAACTCCAAACAAGATCCCAACAATTTTCTTCCATCCACGACTCCACATCATGCAAGTCTATCCTCCCTTCCCATTGCTTGATCACAATGGGTAGCATTTAGACCAAAGTCAAGTGGGTTTTGTTCGACAAGTCTGGACCTAGTAATGTTCCCCCAAACCACCATTTTGGTTCTCTTGCCTTATGCCCCTAGTTTCTGGGATTGGACCATAGCTCCTCACTCTCCTATCACATGGACTCTATTCTTCAATCAATATTGTTTCTAGTGGTCCATACTAAGTGAGGATGTTTTAAGTTTTGTGCCAGCATGTAATGTGTGCACAAGGTGCAAGCATGAAAACTGATAGGGACCCATCATGACCATAGTGACTATTTTCCCAAGGCTGCTCCATAGCCTCCATGTGACATCAAACCAATGAACACAATTCACCTACAAATTTTGGAAGGCATTTTGTAGGCTCCTAACCTAACTTCTGGTTACCAGACCCAATCCAATGGCCAAATGGAGAGAAAGACTCAAGCCCTCGAGGTCACTTTAAGATGTATGACTGCTTGGGATGGCTCTGACATGGCTGATGACACTCTAGGTCTCCAAGGTAGGCCAGAGAGTCATGCTTACTGCCAGGCACATTCCCATAAGGACCCTGTTCCGCAAACTCTTACCCTTACTTCATTGATCCTTTAACCATCACCCAAATAATTATCCCCTGAGCCATCAGACTCTCACTTCCTTCCTCCACGCGGCGGTTTAACCACACCTCCCACATCTTCCAGCATAAGTGTGGTCTCTATGGGAGGCCAGATTTACTTGTCCTAAGGTACCAGAAAGATTCTAGTCCCATCTAGAATAGGGAGGATTGTGATGAGATCCTTCTTCATCCCAAGGTCTCCTCAACTTGGGGTCCTCCTTTCCATCCTCACTCTTAGGATGGGTAGAAGCATACCCTTTAAATTCTCAACTCCAAGAGTCAAGAGTCTAGAATCTCACTAATCAAGATTGAGTCAACCTTAATAATAACCTTTTCCTTCCCTTACTGGAATTTTTCAGTTGAAGCCTTTTTTTTTTTTTTTTTACATTCGGACAGCTCCTTTTGAACTACCCTCTCAAGTAAATATTTGTTTTCATTATTCCTAAGATTGTTTTAAACTTGGTTTAAATTTCTGCACATACACCTATTCACATATGTTTATTAAAGGACCAAAAATCCCTGTGGTGAAGATTATCCAAAGGAGAACAAACTGATTTTTAAAGAAAGAATGAAGTTAAATTAAGCTTTAGTTGTATACATTGCCAGGAAAGAAATAAAAGAAAGAGGAAGAGGAATAGAGAGCAGCCCCATGCTTCCTCTAAGTCTCCTCTTTTTATAACAATTATTTTTAAGTTTTGCACCATATAAGGAAATATTATTGATCCTCGGCAAGCATCTGCTGACTTGTAGTTAACTGCTAGTGTTAGGCATGGCATGTGTTTTCTAAGGAACAGAAACTACAGTACTTCACTTTATATCATAAATAAAAAGCAAGATAAACAGTATAAATTTGTATAATATTAGTGAGACATAGAGGAAATAAAATGTTCAAAGCAACTCCCTTTTCTGATTGGTCTTAAACCTGCCTCCTGTCTCCTCATTTCTGTTTAAACCTAAAAGAATGTCTTCCTGGGGAAGAAATCCAAAAAAACTGAGTAAGATACTCCTTTGTGGCGTTTTTTACCACATAACCCACAAGCCACAACCATTGCTGGTGTCCAAGATTAATTTGCCTGGTTAATGTTTCTGTCCATCAACAAACCGATGTTGATGCACAACAACATCCATGGTTGATTTGCAAATGTCTGGCCAAGTAAACTCTGCTATATAATGGACAAGGTATGTTGCCCCTAGGTGTATGATATTTATGAGCAGGTTTACAAAAGGATAGCACCAATGCTAAAAATATAAGTGATGTATTGCTAGTGTATGGCACATAAGTTTTTACTCTGTTTAACATTTAGACATAATGCTCTGTCTTAAGAAACCAGTCATGCAATATAGGCATGTAGACACATTCAGCAGCCTTACATTCATTTTAGCTTGAAAATATGTGGCAGAAATTTTAAACACAATCTCTTATACATTTTTGCATTGTGGCATAGAGAATACTACATACAGTACATTGACCAGCTTGTAAAAGACTTAGACACAATAGGCACAAACCTGAGTCTTGCTGAATGATGTTCCGATTGTGTGTTATGATAAGCACTTTATACTGTAGATAACAAAAATAATGAAAGAAATCTAAAATTAAGTAAAGGGAATAAGTAGTTGTGTAGTAAGAAAAGCTATTCCAGAGGTAAGTACAATTTTGCATTAAAAAGTTTCTAGAATAATGAGCCACAGATGCAGCATTTTTAACTGTTTGCACAATTATTGCACAATACTGCGAATGCTGAAAGAAGCAAAAAGCATGCACTTCATGATGAACTTTGAAGACTGTTGCTTCATCTTAGTGTCGTACCCATACACCCAAGTTTCATCACTGGTAATTAACCTTGTCATGAAGGCCCGGGTTTGATTACAGGCCAGAATCGATTCCCACCTCTGTGTGCATGGAGTTTGCATGTTTTCCACATGCTTGGTGGGTTTCCACTCTGGTGTTCTCCCAAAGACATGCAGATTAGGCTAATTGGCGTTCCCAAAATTGTCCGTGATGTGTGATGAGTGTGTGTGCCCTAAAATTGAATTGGCACCCTGTCCAGGGTGTACCCCACTAAGTCTCTTGGGATAGGCTCCAGGCTCCCCATGACCCTGAATACAAGATAAAGTGGTATAGTGAGTGAGTGTGGGAGTTTCATCAGTTTTTGTTAATGCCTCTGGTTTCTCCTGATTATTCTCAGCTTTAAAACACTTTTACTCCTTTGTTTTTTAAACTGTGCTTTGAGTGTATATGTATGAAACTTTTACAATCTAGACAAATCGCCTATCAAAGTGGGAGTGTCCAGTGTGTGTGTGTGTGTGTGTGTGCATGAGTGTGTGTGTGTGTGTGTGTGTGTGTGTGTGTGTGTGTGTGTGTGTGTGTGTGTGTGTGTGTGTGTGTGCGTGTGTGCCCGCACGTGTGTGCTTCCCCCCTGCCTGAAGTTCAGTGAATAGACATGACCCGAGACACCCTCAGCTCAGTCGTCCTCCACAACATGGATGGTGCACTGAGGATATTGCTGCTGGCAGTCCTGACTCTGCTGGTTTCTGCCCAGACATTCACTAACTACAAATACTTGCCTGATATATATAAAACACATGTTGACAAAGCGCTGAAGAAGGCAAACATTATCTTTGGAAAGGGTCATCATGTTGCTTTTCATTCACTCATAAACACTCCAAAGGTAAGTTCTGTTAGCATTTTAAGAAAATAAAAAAAAAATTTTTTTACTTCTGCACATATTTTGAATATGATATTGTCAGCTATTCATACGTATATGCATAATATATTTATACCAAAGACCTGGGCCATGTCGTACGGAAGTGTGTTGCATTCACAAACAAAAAAAATTTATAAATTTTGCCTTACTCATTATGGTGAGTCATCATATCACTGTCAACTGGGATTTCATAGTAGTGCTAGCAATAGCTGCTAAAACAGCCAAATCTAGGTTTCTGGCTCCCTTCTTTCTTACAGATCTCAACAGTGCCTCCAACTAACTGCTTGTCATCCTCCAGACCAAAATTCCAGGGAGATTTTTTCTAAAAATCTCACCCCTTGTTTGAAATGAATGAGTGGCCACCAAAAGAGTGTTACATTAACAAAGATACAGTAACCAAGATGGCACAAGCAAAGACATATCGACTTTTATGAATGTGAACGGCATGACACGCAGATCTGATCTGACCAAAAATTAAAATGTGGCTTGTAATGTGAACATAAATGTGAAGTCAAAATGTCCCTGAGAACCTCTAGTGGCTGGCTGCAGTATAATTCTGTAACCCCGCCCATTTCCATATTTGAAGGGGACATATGGCAAAGTTTTTAATTTTATCTCCACAAATGATGTTCTGGAATTTTTAACAATTTATTATTGAACAGTGTGATCTCAATGGCAATACTGTATAGCTGTACAGAGCAAGTGATAATTTTCTTCATTTCTTATAGAGTTTGAGATAAACAGTACCTAACAGAATTGCATTGATGTCTGCCATTTTGATTTCTTTACTGCAGCAGAGTCCACAAAAAGCAACATGTCATGGCTAAAAGAAAACCACTGTGTTGATGTAATTTATTTGCAAGAGCAAATGCACATAATATACTGTATGTACACATATATTACGTGCATAGTGATTAGCTACAGTATACAACAGAAGTGAGTACATCTCTGTATTCACATTTTAAAATTGTGTTGCCTTACAATAATTTCAAGTTCATGTCTGAGTTAAATAGTGGGGTATATGCTTTTATGTTGTGTGTGTGTGTGTGTGTGTGTGTGTGTGTGTGTGTGTGTGTGTGTGTGTGTGTGTGTGTGTGTGTGTGTGTGTGTGTGCCCTACAATGGATTGGCACTCTGTCCAGGGTGCACCCTGCCTCATGCCCTAAGTCTCCTGGCACTTTTGCCCCTTACAGATTAAACAGGAGAATTTAATCCACACTTGCAGGCTTTATATTACATGACTGACCAGTTCACTTATATTCAAAATAAAGTATTTTAAAAACAGTATTTTAATTGTGTCTTGTTTTTTACCCCTGTTTACAGATAAGGAAGAGCAACCTGAACATAAATGTCCTTCTGATGGTCACAACCTGCACAAAGGCTTCTAAGGACGCATATGAGCACCGAGATGAATGTAATAAACAAAAAGATAAAACGGTGTGTATCACATTCTTATAAACCTCAATTTATTTAAAGTTTTGCCTTTTCTTTCTAACAAAAAAAAACGAATAAAATTTTTATTTAACGCAGCCCTGGATTGACTGTCTTGTGTGTACGACAAACAATGATGAAGAACTGGTTGATTGTGGAATGCTAAGAAAGGTCAACAATGTAAGTTGCACATATTTGGTAAATATAGCACATCGGGGAATAAACACCATATGAATAAACTTTTTTTTTTCTTTTGACAGAAAATTCGTGATAAATTTCGAAGCAAATGTAGGAATTATTCTCACGGGCATGATGATGCATTGTATAGATAACAAGAAACAGTTTGGATGTCTCAGATGTGTGTGAAGCTGCACAAATCCCAACAAGACAAATTCTAAGTACACATACACACAGGCACACACACATGCATTTGTGTTCAATGCTTCACCAGTTCCTAACCTGGCATAAGCAAATCATGTTTATACCTTTATGACTTAATGCTTTACCATAATTAAACAAATCTCAATACATACATACTGTATATTCTATACAGTATGTCATGTTAATCTTAATCTGACCCACTGTATCTACCACTTATGATTCATATTCCTTGTTCATGCTTACGATCATAGTCTTGATATTAACAAAATAGTTTGTTTGCTATTTTTTTATTTTTTTTAAAAGCCAAATAAGAAAAATATGTAAAAAAAAAAAAAAAAAAGTAGCACTATGGATATTTTAACAAAGTGAGAGAAAGAGAGAGAGAGAATTTCCAGATATATTTGCAAAAATCTTAAAGCTCAGGTGCGGATCTTGAAGCTGTAAGTGTTACTTACTAATTTAAAGTATTAGTTTGTTAATTTTGTTTGGCTAATACTGCTAAATGTAGCTTGTATTAAGATTTAGTAGCAATAGTTCTATTGTGTGTAGATATCTTACCAATGTGTGTTTAACTTTTATATCAATGAACTGTGATGATGTCATCATGAATTAAAACTAGCTTCTGAAAACCTCCTCTTTTCCTTGTGTTCTGTTCATCAGAATATGGGTTGGAAATGCCTTATAATACCCCAAGCATAATTGGGTGAAAAGTGCCTATTTAACTGATTTCTGCATTCTGATTGGCTAGGAAAATTCACATCACCAAAGGGACATCCCAGAGTGGTCTATTTTTATTTACAACTACACCCACTGAAATGGTGCATTTGTTTGTATTTTTTTTTTTGTTCTGCTGTTTTCACTTTTATTTTTAATTACACATCAAGATTTGAAAAAGTTTAAATCTATGTATGGAATATAGGTTCCCATATCCCTGTCTCTTTAGTCTTTTTGCTTTCTATTCCATTTGTATTTATTATTCTTTGCCATAAACAAACTAGTGCCCACTTTTACTGAGATTGTTTAAAAATATTTTTCTCTAAAATAAATTTTTTTACATGCCTGTGTTAAGAAAGTTGTCATCAACACATACACATTTAATCTCATATATCTTGGTGTTTTTTCTTTCTTTCCTTTTTAAAAAAAAACTTGCTTCTCTTGTTATAATTCTCTAATTATTCTCTTACATTCTCATTACTGTGGAATCCTTCTGGGATGTATTTAAAAACAGACTAAGAAAAGCCCTAAAACTGTGTACAATAACTTTAGTGCAGGTCATCATGTTGCATTTAACTTGTGCTTTTTGTATAACATGCACTTGCTTAATCTGTTCTGTTTAGCAACTCAACCACAACCATCACCATCAGCTTGTTTACAGTTTCTTATAATACATAAAACCTTTTGGCCCATATATGGAATTATCTTTCTCTTTATCTTTACCAAGTATCTGCTGATCTGCAGTTATCTGCTAGAGTTGGGGTGAGCATGGTACGCTTCTAGTAAGGAACTTAAACTTTACTGTACATTAATTAACTTTAAATCATAAATAGAGAAAAGGCATAAAATGCAGAAAGACATAAGCCATTTAGAGTCCATAGGCAAAACTTGAGTCTTGCAGCTTGATGCTGCAAAAAATGAGGAGTTAGGTAGTGAGCAACTCCTGTTTCAGAGCTGTGTATTAATGAAAATCCATAGTATTTAACACTGGACTATAACTCAAAATAAAATTACATAATCAGCATGTTGAGAATGTCTCAAACAATACAGTGAGCAATACAAGTGTCTGCTCGCAATAGCGATAAGGTAAGGTTAGTAATTTACCCTTTTTTGTAATTCCTGTTTTTGTCAAGGACTAACCTGAGGTGACCAGAAGACGTAGCTTTAGCGGTTAGCCCTTTTGTGCGTAGGCAGGATAATCACGCTATTTGATCTAAGGACTCTCACAAATGGGGAGCAAGGGAAAGACACAATCTAACCCGGGTCCTATAAATACACACTCGATCAGGAAATAAAGCCAATAAAGTGAGTACTCACGATTAGATGAATGAATCCGACGTAGCATCGGCTAAACTCAATGACTGAGCGAGGTGCTATGGTTTGTTTACTCCCTTTATACTTCTTGGTTCGCGACCGCTTAACTTTCGGGTCCTAGTGCCGGTTGCGTGCCGAGTGTGCATGACAGTACCCCCCTGTCCAGGACTGGCTCCAGACGGTCCTGAGGTGGAGGATACCCTGTGACGGTAGTCCCGGATGAGGATGAACCGCGCTGGAACCCAAGATCGCTCTTTGGGGCCATAGGCGATGGAGGTTTTTAGTTGATAGCCATACCTTGTCACCTACTGTACGTGGTACAAACGTCCCAGAGGGTGTCGGCGGCGATGTTGGATGACGTAGCTGGTGTTGGCACTTTGGATGGCGAGATTCGCTTGGTTCCACATCCGCCGACACCTACGGACCAACTGTTGGGCCGATGGTACGTCAACCTCCGGTTCTTGATGGTTGAACATTGGAGGTTGGAAACCATACCTCAGATGGGCTTAGGTTGGTGGCTGAGGACACGTGGAGGTTGTGGGACAGTTCGGCCCATTTGAGGTAGCGGGCCCAGGAGCGCTGGCGATGGGAAACAAAACACGTCAGGTAGCGCTCTAGTTGTTGGTTGGTCCGTTCCGTCTGACCATTAGTCTGGGGGTGGTAACTGGATGACAGACTACAGGTCGAATTGATCAGACGGCAATAGGGCCTTCCAGAACCGGGCGGTGAACCGAGGCCCCCTGTTTGAGACGATGTAAGAAGGATGGAAATTATATTGTTCAAAAAATAATGCCCACCGTGCCTGTCGTGGGTTGAGCTGTTTTAAGTTTTTGATGGTGATCAGGTTCTGATGATCGGTCCAGACAATGAATGGCTCACTGGCGCCCTGGAGCCAGTGACGCCATTCCTCCAAAGCCCACTTTATGCCCAACAGCTCGCGGTCCCCTACCCCGTATCGCTGCTGAGTGGGGTCAAATTTTGGGGAGAAGAAACTGCAAGGGTGCAGTTTCTGGTCTGGACCTCGCTGGGAGAGAACTGCGCCAGCGCCCACATCCAACGCGTCCATCTCCACAACAAAGGGTTTGTTGGCATCGGGATGAAGAAGAATAGGAGCGGTGGTAAAGCGGTGGCAGAGTTCCTTGAATGCTGAGATGGCAGCTGGGGTGAGCTGAAATGGGTGAGATGAGGGCCTGGTCAATGTGGTTAATGGTGCTGCAACTGTACTGTAGCCCCGGATAAAGTGACGATAGAAATTCGCAAACCCGAGAAACCGCTGAAGCTGTTTGAGTGTCATGGGTAGGGGCCAGTGACGTACAGCTTCTAGCTTCTAAGGGTCCATGGCCACACCCTGGGGCGAGATGACAAAACCCAGAAACGTGGTGGTGTGCTGGTGAAAAGCACATTTTTCCAGCTTGCAGTAAAGTTGGTGAGCTAACAATCTCTTTAAAACAGCACGTACATGTTGGATGTGTTCTTCCAGGTTGTGGGAGTAAATGAGGATGTCATCCAGGTAGACGAACCCTCATCGGCCCAGCATGTCTCGGAGGACGTCATTTATGAACTGTTGGAAGGCCGAGGGTGCATTGCAGAGTCCGAATGGTATGACCAGGCTCTCATAATGTCCGGTGGGTGTGATGAAAGCAGTTCTCCACTCATCACCCTCTCTGATGCGCACCAAGTTGTAGGCGCTCCGGAGGTCCAACTTGGTGAACATGGTGGCACCAGAGAGGGCGTCCAGGGCTGAGTTTGGTGAGTGGTAATGGATGTCTGTTCTTAATTGTGATGTTGTTTAGCCCCGATAGTCAACAAATGGGCGAAGTTCGCCCCCTTTCTTCTTGACGAAGAAGAACCCCGCGGCTGCAGGCAAGGTGGAGGGCCGGATGGTCCCCTGACGAGGGGGCGTTGGTGACGTGTTCTTCCATCGCCTGCGTCTCAGAGGTGGATAGCGAGTAGAGATGACCGCGGGGAGGGACGGAACCCGGCTGAAGTTCTATCGCCAAATCATATGGGCGATGAGGTGGGGGGTGGGTAGCTCGTCTCTTGCAAAAAACTTCAGCCAAGTCCCGATAGGTGACAGGGATGGCGTTGGTGTCGACGTCGGGGGCCTATAGGCAGAGTCCGGTGCAGGTCGGCCCCCACTGTAGGATCCGGTTCCGGGTCCATGAAATAATCGGGTTTTGCTGCAACAGCCAGGGATAGCCGAGGATGATGGGCGGTGATGAGATGGACGTGAGGTGGAATTTAATCTGTTCCTGGTGCTGGTCTATGGCGAGCGTGATGGGTTGGGTCTGATGGGTGATGGGGCTGGATGATAGGGGCCGACCGTCGACCAAAGTGATTTTTTAATCTTCAACTAATGTGGGGATTGAGTCTCACTGGTCATACTATTTGTTAACTTACAATAAGTTAGGGATATTGTGAGAGACTTAGTGGATTTCATACATGAACACGGTGTTTGTTTCACTTCAGACATTTTTGGGATAGGGAGGCAATTGTATTGGGGTGATAGACACACCTCATTTTGTGTTTTCCATGTAATGGTCTCATTGTGTACAGGTGTGCCTTATATTGGGGCCCCACAAGGCTGTGTTGCTCAGTCCCCTGCTGCTCACACTGCTGACTCACAACTGTGTAGCAACGCACAGTTCAAAAAACATCATTAAGTTCACTGTGGTGGGTCTTATTAGCAAGAACAATGAGTCAGCGTACAGAGAGGAAGTGCAGAGGCTAACGGACTGGTGTAAAGACAACAACCTATCTCTGAATGTTGACAAGACAAAGGAAATGGTTGTTGACTTTAAGAAAACACAAGGCGACCTTTTTCTGCTGAGCATCGACGGCTCCTCTGTGGAGTTCGTCGAAAGCACTAAATTCCTGGGTGTACACCTAGAGAAGGACCTCAGCTGGTCCCTCAACACCAGCTCCCTACACAAAAAAGCCCAACAGCGTCTCTTCTTTCTGAGAAGACTGAGGAAGGCCCAGCCTCCACCACCGATCCTGACCACCTTCTATAGAGGAACTATCGAGAGCATCCTGAGCGGCTGCATCACTGTCTGGTTTGGGAATTGTGCCATATCGGACCACAAGACCCTACAGCGGATAGTGAGGACAGCGGAGAAGATCATCGGGGTCTCTCTCCCCTCTATTGAAGACATCTACACACGCTGCATCCGCAAAGCCATCAGCATTGTGGCTGATCGGACACACCCCTCTCACACACACTTTACACTCCTGCCATCTGGAAAAAGGTAACGAAGCATTCGGGCACACACATCCAGATTGTGCAACAGTTTTTTTCCACAAGCTATCTGCCTTCTCAACAAAAAGGGACTGGACTAATAAACACACACACGCGCACACACAAACATTATCACTCAGCTCAACTCAACTACCTCAAAACATTGAGACTGAATATTCATTACTGGACTACTTTTTGCACTAGCTTCTTAACTTCTTAATTCTTGTACCTACCTCAACTCATCACCTCAACACCTTATCATTACGTTATGTTGTCGTACTGTCACTTTGTTGCTTTTGTTTGCACATTTGCACATGCACTTTATGTTGTCTGTTGTCTGTAAAAAAAAAACTGTAGATAGTCTTCCTTAATTAGTTAGTTTCTGTTAATTTATGTTGTAATTTTATGTTAAGATGTAGAATTTTAGAATTTTATGTTGCATGTAGCACCTTGGTTCTGGAGAAACGTTGTTTCGTTTCACTGTGTACTAACTGTACATGGTTGAAGTAACAATAAAGCCTACTTGAACTTGACCTTGAACTTGAACAATCCCAAAAGACAACCTTTTTCAATGTGGCATCAATTTCAACATTCTGTGGGTATAAAAAGCTGGTATTGTCAGTAAGTCATTCCAAGTTCATCATTCAAACAGCCATGAACACACGACGTCACTTAACGGACGAGCAGCGCCACCCAGCCATGGCGCACCTTCGGGTCAGTGGCAGGCAGCCAGATGCTGCTCGTGAACTTGGTGTGTCTTAAAGTGTCATCAGCAGACTTGCATGAAGACAGAGAACTACTGGCAGAGTTCATGAAAGACCCAAATTCAAATTCAAATTTTATTTGTCACATACACAGTCATACACAGTACGAAATGTAGTGAAATGCTTATACGACTGCCATTGACCCTAAAAGAGAATTAAAGTTTACAAATAAGAAATAAATATAAATAAAAGAAATACGATAGAAAATTAAATAGAAAAATTAAATTAAACTAGGAAAAAATAGAACTAAAAATAAAAATAGAAATATGATGTACATAAAAATAGAAATATACTGTACAAATTGAAATATACGGTACTGAGAAATATACTGTACAAATTGAAATATACTGTACTGTGTGTGCAAATATGCATAGAACAAAGTGTCTTTGTGCAAAGGTTATTAAAGTGTCTTTGTGCACTGGTCCAGGATGTAAACGTAAACATGTAGTGTAGTTGTGAAGGTAGGTGTGCAAAGTTATTAAAGTGTCTTTGTGCAATGGTCCAGGATGTAAACGTACAACATGTAGTGCAGATATGAAGGAAGGTGTGCGTGTAATTGTCCATAGTGTCCATGGATGTAAAAAGATTGATTGATTTGATCGTATAGCCCCACGAGTGACAGACCGCAATGATGACCAGTACCTAAGGACCTACGCAGTCAGACATCGTTATCCAACTGCCACACAGCTGCAGGCCCGTTTATAAGATGTGAGGGGTACTAGGGTTTCCAGACAAACCGACTCCACTGCTTTGGCTTGAATGCCAGACGACCACTGCAGGTGACTTAACTGACACCAAGACACTGCCGTGAATGTTTGCAGTGGGCACAAGACCATGTGACCTGTGACAATGCAGCAGTGGTCTACCGTCCTGTTCACTGATGAGTGTCGGGTCACCTTGCACAGTAATGATAAGGTGAGCGATACGCTGAGGTCAACATGATCTCCAGAGTTTGCTTAGGTGGAGGAGGTGCAACAGTCTGGGCAGGCATCACCAGTCAACGCAAAACAAATTATTATTGTATTATTGGTTATTGTACATGGCTCAGTCATTGCACCATCGTCCCTTAATTCCGCCAGCACACCCACAACTTTCTGCTCATGGATGATAATGCCGGGGCCAGGGGTAGCTCAGTGGTTAAGGCATTGGACTATGGTTTGGAAGATCCCAGGTTCAACCCCCAAGTTGCCACATTTGGGCTCTTGAGCAGGTTCAAACCCCACAACCACCAAGTTGCCACTGTTGGGCTCTTGACCAAGGCCCTTAACCCTCAACTGTTCAGATGAGTAATGTAAATGTATATGTAATGCTCCACCACATTGTGGCAGAAATGTCACAGCTCGATTTCAGAAAGTTACAGTGCCTTATATGGTATGGCCACTTGGAGTGCCTCATATGGTATGTCCCCTGACCTGAACCCCATTTGAACCAGTTGAAGCAGAGACTGGATGATCGTACCCCACCCACACGTGACCTGGCAGAACTGTGTGTAGCACTTGTGGAAGAGTGGAACACATTGCCTCAGAACAACATCATGAGGCTAGTGAGGAGCATGAGACGTCGCTGTCAAGCTGTTGCAAAAGCATTGTGGCAAATGGTGGAAACACCGCTACTGACATTGTCTATTTTTGTTATTTGGGGCTATTCCTGTTATTGTCTAAATTTTTCGGGTAATATTAAACTAATGAAAATGGTGTTTCTTCTTATACATTATTGGTAATATCAAATGGGAACTAGTAGTGTAATTCCAAAAGGTTATACAAAAGAGAGCATATAGGTAATTGTTCAGTTCAGATCCAAAAATACGTACCATATTTACACTAATGGACCAATTTTCATGAAACAACATTTTTGAAATTTAACCCTTTAAAATCTTAAAATCAACAACAACAACAATTAAGTTATTCACAGTTTCTGCTTAAAAAAAAACTGCCCATGTCCACTGTGCACTGTGGAGTTTCTTGGAAAAAAACAAAACAAAACAAAAACAAACAAAGTAAATGTGGACCTTTAAAAACTTCAGACAATAGAGGGAGACATTCTATGTTTTTTGTGTTTTCCTTCCTTTTTTTTTCCCTTTTAAACTATGTGGCTCTCCACTCACTTGAGAAAATATCCGAACAGTAAGCTCTATAGGCAGGGCTGGACTTAAATGTAGAGAGACAGAGGAGACAGGAATATGGGATAATAAGTAAACAAATATGACAATGGCAGGCAGTAAACAGCAAAAGGGGGGACACAGTGGCTTAGTGGTTAGCACTGTCGCCTTGCACCTCCACGGTTGAGGTTCAATTCCGTACTTGGTGGGTTTCAAAGTGAGAAAAAATAAACTTAATTAACTTTGTCAAAAACATTTGAGGTTTCAGCTAATTAGCCACAGGTAACAAGTGAATTCATTTTAATTTAAGTATATTAAATCCAAGCATATTTAAGTATGCTTCCAGCGGACTAATGTTTAGTATACTTTAAGTGTGCTATTTTCAACATACTAATTTTTATTATTATTTTTATTAAGTTGTAGTAAAGCATAACTTTAAGTGTATTTAGTGTACTTTTATGTGCTAAATTGAAGCAACTTAAAGTATACTTAGTACACTTAAAGTATATGGCTGTGTGTGTACTAACTTACATACCTGACAGTAATTAATACAATTGAAGTATATATTTAATGTATTATAAGTACATAACAGCTATTTTTACTGTGTTACAAATACATGATTAATATATTATGGGTATATTCTTATTGCAGCAGCAGCATGCTGTTATACATCTGGTCAATTACAAATACTAAAAATGTACACTTTGTGGTTAATACAAATAAACTTTAAAGTATTATACAACATTAACATTTAGGCATTTGGCAGACTTATCCAGACTTATTTGGCTCTTATCCAGAGAGACTTGAATTTATTTTTTAATCTCATTACACAACTGAGCAGTTGAGGGTTAAGTTGAGGCTCAAGGACCCAACAGTGGTAACTTGGTGGTTGTGGGCTTTGAACCTGGGATCTTCCGAACCATAGTCCAATGTTTTTTGCTTTTTTTTCTTACTTTGTTGCATTTCCGTTTGATCTTTTTAATATTACCCCTTAACTATCATTGTTTCCCCAAGTCCCTCTGTATTTAAGATCAGCCCAGGCTAATTTTGTCTTCAATTTCTGCCCAAAGCCACTCATCTTTAAACATACACATATACCTATATACACTATACATACAGTGGTGTGAAAAACTATTTGCCCCCTTCCTGATTTCTTATTCTTTTGCATGTTTGTCACACTTAAATGTTTCTGATCATTAAAAACCGTTAACTATTAGTCAAAGATAACATAATTGAACACAAAATGCAGTTTTTAAATGAAGATTATGTTATTAAGGGAGAAAAAAAACTCCAAATCTACATGGCCCTGTGTGAAAAAGTAATTGCCCCCCCCTTGTTAAAAAATAACTTAACTGTGGTTTATCACAGTTAAAAGTTCAATTTCTGTAGTCACCCCCAGGCCTGATTACTGCCACACCTGTTTCAATCAAAAAATCACTTAAATAGGAGCTACCTGACACAGAGAAGTAGACCAAAAGCACCTCAAAAGCTAGACATTATGCCAAGATCCAAAGAAATTCAGAAAAAAATGAGAACAAAAGTAATTGAGATCTATCAGGCTGGTAAAGGTTATAAAGCCATTTCTAAAGCTTTGGGACTCCAGCGAACCACAGTGAGAGCCATCATCCACAAATGGCAAAAACATGGAACAGTGGTGAACCTTCCCAGGAGTGGCCGGCCGACCAAAATTACCCCAAGAGCGCAGAGACAACTCATCCGAGAGGCCACAAAAGACCCCAGGACAACAACTAAAGAACTGCAGGCCTCACTTGCCTCAATTAAGGTCAGTGTTCACGACTCCACCATAAGAAAGAGACTGGGCAAAAACGGCCTGCATGGCAGATTTCCAAGGCGCAAACCACTTAAGCAAAAAGAACATCAAGGCTCGTCTCAATTTTGCTAAAAAACATCTCAATGATTGCCAAGACTTTTGGGAAAATACCTTGTGGACCGACGAGACAAAAGTTTAACTTTTTGGAAGGTGCGTGTCCCGTTACATCTGGCGTAAAAGTAACACAGCATTTCAGAAAAAGAACACCATACCAACAGTAAAATATGGGGGAGGTAGTGTGATGGTCTGGGGTTGTTTTGCTGCTTCAGGACCTGGAAGGCTTGCTGTGATAGATGGAACCATGAATTCTACTGTCTACCAAAAAATCCTGAAGGAGAATGTCCGGCCATCTGTTCGTCAACTCAAGCTGAAGCGATCTTGGGTGCTGCAGCAGGACAATGACCCAAAACACACCAGCAAATCCACCTCTGAATGGCTGAAGAAAAACAAAATGAAGACTTTGGAGTGGCCCAGTCAAAGTCCTCACCTGAATCCTATTGATATGTTGTGGCATGACCTTAAAAAGGCGGTTCATGCTAGAAAACCCTCAAATAAAGCAGAATTACAACAATTCTGCAAAGATGAGTGGGCCAAAATTCCTCCAGAGCTCTGTAAAAGACTCGTTGCAAGTTATCGCAAACACTTGATTGCAGTTATTGCTGCTAAGGGTGGCCCAATCAGTTATTAGGTTCAGGGGGCAATTACTTTTTCACACAGGGCCATGTAAGTTTGGATTTTTTTTCTCCCTAAATAATAAAAACCATCATTTAAAAACTGCATTTTGTGTTTACTTGTGTTATCTTTGACTAATAGTTAAATGTGTTTGATGATCAGAAACATTTAAGTGTGACAAACATGCAAAAGAATAAGAAATCAGGAAGGGGGCAAATAGTTTTTCACACCACTGTATCTTTATTATTTTTTGTGAGAATAGTAAATTAGCATAAAATTGACAAAACAATGGTGAAAATAATGCAAAGAAGAACAAACTGATTTTTAAAGAAAGAATAAAGTTAAATAAAGTTTTGCAAATTTGCCAAAAGTCCAAGTCCAATGGTATACTTTACCAGGAAGGAAACCTGGAAAAGAGGAAGAGGAATAGAGAGCAGTCCCCTGCTTCCTCTTAGTCTCCTCTTTTTATAATATTTATTTATTTATTTTTGTACTTATTTATTTTTGTCATGTACTTGCTCAATCTGTCAACCCGTTTGACCCCTAGACTTGTATTCTTCAGTGGTCAGCTTGGGTATAGAGACTAGTAAGACACACAATGTTTTGCACCAGATATGGAATTATCTTTGATTTGCTTACTTACAGTAAACCGCTAGAGGTGAACATTGTATTCTTTTACTTATGAACAGAAACTTGCACTTTAAATCATAGATAATAAGCAATCATTCTAAACTCAAACAGTACCCCTTAAGGCTCTTAAGCAAGGCCCTTAACTCTGTCTATTCCAGGGGGCTGTCCCCGTGCTTTAACACCAACATCTTAAAACTAAAAGGAAAGAGTTTGTTTATGTAGTAATGTACACAGTATGTGAAAAATAAGGAATTATTTCTTCTAGCTAATACATTGCTTTTTGAACCTGCTGCCAAAGATGAACAAAAACTAGGGCACTTGAATCATACGCTCAACACAGGCCCTGTAGAACCTGTCGAGAATCTGTCTGAGCTAGAAGAAATTAAGTTTTTTTTTTTTTACATTGTTCAGTTTTTCCAGGGTTAATTTGCACATGTCTGGCAACGTGAACGCCAAAGTCCAAACAAGTGTTGCTTTGGCCTTTCCAAATTTCCCATAGTATTTGACTGAATTTGCGCTTATGTCTGTACTTTTAGCAGGGCAGTGTAGAGACCTTCAGAGGGGCTGGTGCCTAAAGTTAAAAAGACGCATGTGGAACAGAACTGAAATTTTTAATCCATGCACCAAAATAATTATAACCTACTGAATCATAGAAACCCACGTTTAAACAGACAGTAGTCTCGTTCACTCCAGCTTCTGTCTGACTTCTTTTTGCTGTTCTCAATATACATGCTTACTTTGGGTAACATCATTAGAAGACATGGGATTGGTTTCCATTGTTATGCTGATGATACCCAATTATATATCTCAACTAAACCAGACGAAATACCTAAGTTGTCTAGACTAACTAATTGTGTCCAGGACATAAAAGATTGGATGACCAATAACTCTCTTTTACTAAATTCAGATAAGACCGAGATATTACTTATTGGCCCAAAAATCAGTACACAACAGCTCTCACAATTCAGCCTGCATTTAGAAGGATGTACTGTTATTACCAGCTCGACAGTAAAATACCTGGGCGTAATATTAGACAGTAACTTGCCCTTTGAAAATCATATTTCCAATATCACAAAAACAGCCTTTTTCCATCTTAGAAATATTGCCAAACTTAGGAGCACCTTATCCGTATCTGATGCAGAAAAGCTAGTTCATGCATTCATGACCTCCAGTCCAGACTGGACTATTGTAATGCATTACTAGGTGGTTGTCCTGCATTCTCAATAAACAAGCTTCAGTTAGTCCAAAATGCAGCCGGCAGGGTTCTCACTAGATCTAGAAAATATGATCATATAACCCCAATATTATCATCCCGACACTAGCTATCTGTTCAGTTTGGAATTAATTACAAAACAGTATTACTTACTGTAGGAAATATTTAATTCTTAGTGTGTTTCATGATATTCTGTGTGCGTGAGAACAGATTGTGTTTCTTTTACCATGACACAAGCTGCACTTTCAATAAACAGATTCTATAGTAGTTTATGTTAAAGGTCGTAAAACTGTTGAACGCTCGTAAATGCAGAGCTACTCCTAAATTTATGTTCTTCCTTACCTTATCTGTTAAAAGCATTCCAGACTGGATGTAAACATTCCCACATCCACCTTTTCTTTGGTTCTTTGTGTGTGTGCGTATATATACTCCTGTCTCCCACAATAAACTTTGAACGTCTCACTGAACACTGACTTGTGTGCTTCATTGAGGGGTTCCCTGAGCTCAGGCGGGACAGCAGAATACAGGCGGAGCACTGAGTAGACCAAAGGGGGTCTACCAAAATTCAAGAAATCCTTACACTTACATAAAGGCTTCAAATGGTTTAGCTCCCACATACCTAACCAGTCTTCTGATACGCTATAATCCACCACGCTCCTTAAGATCACAAAACTCCGGAATTCTGGTAAATCCCAGAATTTCAAAATCTACAAAAGGGGGCAGGGCATTTTTATATTTAGCTCCAAAGCTTTGGAATAGCCTTCTAGACAGTGTTAGGGGCTCAGACACAGTTTCTCAGTTTAAAAGTAGACTCAAGACGCATCTCTTTAATCTGGCATAAACGTAATTCATCCAATAACCTCATACTCCAGTAGATCTATCCTGAATGACAACTACGCTAATTCTCTCCATCTTTTCTGTATTTTTCTACCCATCCCGAGGCATCTGGAGATTGTGCCAGCTTTAGTAGACAAAGGCCAACCCTGCAAGGTTCCTGAGGCATCCAGAGAAGGACCAGCTCCAGCTGGATTCTGCTTTATGATGGTTGGAGATACACATGCTGCTCCTGTGCTTCCAGTGATCCAGACCCCATCTGCCCTCTGCACCTACTGACTCCCTATGCTGAACTGGACTTCATGTTAATTTAAAGACCTTCTGTTATATTGAACTTTCACCTGCATAACACACATGATGTTATATAATTTCTATCTGTTATCACCCAAATGTGGATGGGTTCCCTGTTGAGTCTTGTTCCTCTCAAGGTTTCTTCCTACAGTATTGCCATCTTAGGGAGTTTTTCCTAGCCACCGTTTCCTTACTCATCAGAGACATTTTATTCATCATTCATTAATTCATCTCATTATTATCTAGACACATTTTTCTCACACATACACACACACACACACAAAAAAAAAATAATAATATATATATATATATATATATATATATATATATATATATATATATATATATATAAATAACTTAACATTGTTAAAAGTGCTATATAAATACAATTGAATTGAATTGAATTTGTCCTGGATTAGTTTCTCTCTCCATCTCCTCATCTGACCTAAAACACTTTTCACCAACTAGGCACAATTTTCTATTTTTTTTTTTTATCATTCTATTAACCATAATTAACATCTCTTGAACCTAATCAATCAGCCAGCTGTTTTATTTATAAAACTGCACAAATCTGGAGCTAAAACCACAGTTTTTTTTAAGCAGAGTTTTCACACCAAACATTTATTGTTTATTTTATTACCCTTTAGTGCTCTTTACAGCTCTTTACAAGGGCATGTTTGTTAATTAAAAATTTTGCACAGCGTGCTGAAAAATATGTGCTCTTCTGGTAACTTTGTCACAATTCCTCCTGCAAAACCCAGGAGCCATTTTTTTTCTTTTAACTGGTCTGTCATGTAAAACGTTGCTTTCTTTACAGCCATGCATATATTCTTCTGTAATGTTATTTAATTATAAACATTTATATTATGCACTGTATATAAAACAATTAAAGACACAACTTAAACTTAAGACATCTACTGAGGCATACAGAAACAAAGCATGAGTTAAAGCCCTCTCTTGCTTTTCACCATGCTGCACAGCTGTGCTGTAGCATGCACGTTTTGAAAAAAAAAGTACATAAAAAATACATGTGATGCTGTTGCAAACCATTCTAAAAGGTTATTGCTTATTATTTGTCAAAGAAATAATTTTTGCGGCTCTTTTACAGGCCACAAGGGACATCAGGACAGTGAGCGCTGAGTGCTTTCCAGCCCAGATAAATTAGGGTGCCCCATCCCCTTTTCACGCACACAGGGGCTGCTGAAAGTGGCCAGTGTTCTGTTTGCCTTGACAGGTCAGAGCAAGAAGGTTTTAAATGTGTGCACGTACTGTAAGCCTGCCGTCAGACAGGAAACAGACAAGGGAAAAAGAATAAGCAATAAAGAGCAGCTCCCTCCTAAGAGGAAAAAAGTATCCTGCTAAATACAGTGGAACCTTGGATTACGAGCATAATTCGTTCTGGAAGTGGGCTCGTATTCCAAAACACTCGTAAATCAAAGCAAATTTTCCCAAAAGAAATAATGGAAACTTTAATTATTTATTCCCCAGTCCAAAAAAATAAATACATAAAAATAATGAATACAAAAATATAAAGTAAAAAAAAAAAAATTAAATGCACTTTTAATAAATAAATCCTAATAGATAAGTGTTTCTGTTTATTCACGCAGGCGCTCTGTGTGTGTATGTGTGTGTGTGTGAAGTGAGATTATGAATTAGGCTTCTCTTTTTCATCTTACACAGTAAACCTTTCTCCCCTTTTATTTGAATTTTACCCAAACACACACACATTAACAGAAAGACTGTTTTGTCTGAAAAATTAGCAAAGAACATTGCTACTGACACTCGCATAAGCGCATACTAACGGAATCACTGCTGTAAAGTAAAAAACAAACAAATGAACCTGCACTTTACCTTTGAAAAGAATCGCGACAGAACAGAGAGTGTGTGTGTCTGAAGCCAAGACGGGTGGGGGAGCGGGGTGTAAAGGCAAGAGAGAGAGAGTGTACAACATAACAACAGAGAGGGAGAAAATGGATCTTTAACCTCTCTAATGAGACTTTCTTTTGCTTTACATGCACAACACGTGTGTTATAAAGAACAGTACACACACACTGTACACACATGCTTACAAACACAAAATAAAATAATGTTTTACACACACACATGGTCACAGTGTTATAGTTAACAGTACACACATGCACAGATGTTAATTATACAACTAAGAGATGCGCACTAAGACCCAGCAGGGGAGACAGTTACCCACAATTCCGTACCACAAGAGAGAGGCAAACAATCCAAGGTTCCATTGTCCATAAATTCTAGCATCCCATAGCCAGGGGCGGTTCTAGGGGAGGGCCATGGGGGGGCACTCATGGGGTATATGATTGCCCCCCTCTGGTGACCCAACAGCAACCAGAGGAGAGAGAAGCACACCACTACTTAACCACGACACATCACTGTTTATGGTGTGTATACAGTCACTTCTAATTTTTTTAAACATTAATCTAATAACATATTTGTGTGATTATTTTTGCATGACTGATTAAGACTGACTAGCAGACGTAAATAGTAAACAGATAAATGTTACTTTATCAGTTGTTTTTATGAGTAAATGTGCAAACTTCTGTTCTCAAAAATACTAAATTATTTTCAGGCTCTTGTGGCAGTGCTACATTTAACTTAATACTACCTATATTAGCGCACAGGGCATTGCTCATGATTTAAAAAATCATGCCTAATGTTTTCTAAGCCATTATATATTTTTTATTTAATCTGATTTCCCCTGTATAAAGGACTGTATACTTTAGTGTGCTAAAATAGAACAACTTTAAGTATGCTTAATACACTTAAGATATATGGCTGTGTGTGTACTAACGTACATACCTGACAGTAATTAATAAAGTTAAATTATATATTTAATATATAATAAGTACATTGCAGCTATTTTTACTGTGTTACAAATACATGATTAATATACTATAAGTATATTCTTATTGCAGCAGTAGCATGGTGTTATACTTCTGGCCAATTTCAAATACTAAAAAAGATAAGATTTAGCAACAACGCATTAGACAATACATTTTATAGTTTAAACTATGTACTTAATTACAAACTGCATAACGCATGAAAACATGAAATTTACCTTATGTCGATGTTATAAAATACTAGCGATATGAACCAACGCACGCAATAATGCAGCTTCCAGCCGTGAATTCAAACCTGAAGAGGAGTACTGGGGAGCCAATCAGAAAACAAATTTGCCCGCCTCCAGTTTCTGATTGGCTGGTATTGCCCCTACTCTAGTCTCTGGTTGGCTGAAATAGTTGCAGAGTTATAACACTGCTGCAGTTCATATGCGAGTGTACAGCAGCTTTATGATACTTTGCGCACGGAAGAGTACCAGTCAGTATCTGGTGTGGCCACCAGCTGCTTGAAGTACTGCAGTGCATCTCCTCCTCATGGACTGCCTATTGCATGTCTTGCATGATTATGTGTGCATATTCTCTCCATGCTTTGTGGGTTTGTGTAAAAAAAATGGTAAAAACTAGCTCTGTTCTCAGCAACCTGTTTCAGTGCATGTTCCTTTAAATGCTTATGATCTCTGCTGAGCCCGCCCCCCCAGTTCTGTGGGGCATGTCTTCACAACACACGTGGGGTATAGCCACAGGAGTGTAGTCCAGTGCGGGCAATGCTTTGGACTGCATTACCCACAAAGCATTGCCCACAACGCAGTGCGGGCAATGCTTTGTGGGTAATGCAGTCCAAACTGGAAAACGCTGGAATATAGAGCCTGAGCCTGTTTTCTTAAGTAGTTTTTGGTTTAATTTAAGTACGGAACCTACCCGGAAGTTTGTAATATCGCCTGAGAACACAGAAATTAAAAGAATGGACATGCATCGACTCGATTTGTCTTTCTCATCACTGCATGGGCATGAATTAACGGGCTGTTACGCTGCCGCGAGCAACAACAACAAAAGCGGAGAAGCTTACTGAGAGAGATACGGACGCGATGTGTTTACTGATGTGTTTACATGACTTCTTAATCTTCGACAGACATCGTTATAAACCATCTAACGTAACAAAGGTAAGCATAATATAGTTTTCCGACTACGTACACAGTTTGCAACTAGACAATCACCTTAATGCATTGTTTATTATAAACGGGCTATTAGGGATTATATAGAGACGGATGTACATAGAGAAGAAGCCATAACCATGTTCTATGAGAGTATAAGTTAACTTACACTCAGCATTCATCGTGATTATTAGAAAAGGCGATCTGCAAAGAGTCATAGTAAAATAAATTACACTCACCGAGCCTGGTGAAGATAAAGCAGGAACACGAAGTGTTAGTACAGATCCATTTTTAGGAGCAGCTCCGCAGCAAATTGACCCGCGTTTATAAAGCAGTCTGGTCAAAAACGATTAGCGCAAACATGAATGCATTTAGGTAGATCGGTGGGGACGGTAGCTTTAAAAACTATATTTCAGCCACTGTGTCCTCAGCGGCTCAGATGTCGGTGGTGAATGACGCCTGCTGTGTTCGCTATTACACCCAACAACTGTACATCACACTCGCTTAGGCGACATTTTGCTCCAGTGGCGAAAAAACTATGGCCGACAGCTTCTTCTCACTCGGGGCGGGTCTTTGCTAAAACACCAGTGTCAATCAACTAGTGTAGGAGCGGCCTCTTGCGGTGTGGCGTCACAGTGACAGGCATTTGCGATTGGCCTGATTTCAGAAGGGGGATGTTACTGTAATAAATGAAAAGACGCACTCTCCTAACACACAGTTCAGTCCAAACAGCTTTAAAAAGTGCATGTAGGCCCGTATGACCCCTTTAAATGCCTACTTTCTGTAAGCTGTTAAGGGCTTAATGACCATTCCACAGGTGCATGTTAATTAATTGATTATGGTTAATTGAACATGCATGGAACACATTATTTAAACCCTTTACAATGAAGATCTGTAAAGTTATTTGGATTTTTACAACATTATTGTTAAAATACACAGTACTGAAAAAGGGGTGTTTCTTTTTTTGCTGATTATATAACAGACAAGCATTCTGGATATTTAGGAGCAAAAGCCCAGGTGCTTTAGCACCCTGAGCCACATTCACAATATATTCACATTCACAGTATATGTAAACACTGTTTATACCATTATCCCAAAGGGGCAGATTTAGGTAATTTTTTAGGCAACACTGACTTCATTTATAAAGTGGATGTAAAGTATATGTAAATGCTGAACGTATACATGATTTTAAATGTATAATTTTTTATATTTTTTTAATTGTTTAGTAAACATTCTGAACATAGATAGCCTTTTAAAAATATTGTATGTACAGTATTGCATTTTTTTTTACATTACTTTTACGTCAATAATCTATTAGCCTCCCTTGTTTTAATTGCTTTGTCACAATAAGACAGATTTTTGAAGTGAACAATATTTATATCTGTTTACTGGATTTTATTATTTACTTTTGGCAGCTGTAGCTGAAGAGTTCACACTGAACCCACAAACCTTTGACAAAATGATGTCCTTGACCAAAAGGGAACTTTAAGCCTTGTTTTCCTCGTCCAAGTCTACATTGGTCTTAACCTTGACAACATGCCAGGTCTTTCTGCAATGTTTTCTCTTTTGCAGTGTAAGAAACACAAATGTTTGTTATTCACTCAAATCAAAGTCCAAAAGATCTACCATATGTACCCGCTGGACAAAGTTTAACAACACAAGACATGGAATTAACCTTTTTAAATTTTAAAAACAACAACAACTGCATTAAAAATGTTTACTAGGCAGTTTCTAAACAACAACAATAACAATAACAATGACAACAACAACAAACTTTGGACATTATAAGCATTATAAGCATTTCACTGCATATCGTTCTGTGTATGACTGTGTATGTGACAAATAAAATTTGAATTTGAATTTGAATATTAGATGGAGACAATCTGTGTTTTGTGTGTTTTTGTCTCCATGTTCCTTCCTACTTTTCATATTTTCTTAAGTGAATCCCCAGCAAGGTGGCTGGTGTAGTGGTTAGCACTGTGGTCTCGCACCTTCAGAGTTGATGGTTTATTTTTTGCACATGGATTTTGCATATTCATCTGATGCTTGGAGGGTTTAATTCCACAGTCCAAGGACCTTCAAAGTAGGCTAATTAGCATTTCCAAATTTCCTGTAGTGTGAGTATTTGCATGCTTATATGCCATGCAATAGACTGGCACACTGTCCAGGATGTACCTCATGCCCCGAGTTGCTTGGGGTAGGCTCCAGTCTTTCCAGGACCCTGATCAGGATAAGCAGTAGTGACAGTAAGTACACTTCCACTATCGTTGTTTTTTACTTTTACTACCTGGCATTGTTCTTGTTATTTTTGTTTTTGTTGATTTATTTATTTATTTATTTATTTGCGTATTTATTTTTGCTCTTCTCCTTGCATTAATGGAATGCTTGTCTTGTTCGGCTTCCTCATCAAGGGCAAAGATATTTATAATTTACATATATTTCCTTCCATTTTTCTCATTTCTTCCCATGATGTTTTTAATTCTATAAAGCTGATTTGCGACAACAACCATCGTTAACAATGCTATATAGATACATATTAATTGAAATTAAAATAAATTGTTAAAGAATTGTACGATTTGATATTAGGACTATGTTTGCTCTTTTTGTAATTACCCGTGAAGTAGAGACATTATCTATTTGAATTCCATTTATCATTCTCCTAAGTCTCCCTCTCTCCATTTAAGTCCAGTCCAGCTTATGGAACAGTAAATAAGTCATGGAATCCTGCCCTGGGCAATATGACTGTGCCCAGAGAATGGAATTTGCAAAACTGGAGAGACCTCCCAGATTACTGTTGCATTAACAGTTGAGGATCCACAATAAACAGACATGACAGCTAGCCAATCAAATAATCTTCAAAAGACTTAAATTGTGGTATTGAGTCTATATTATTTTTAGGTTAGGATCAGCATCAGCCAGCCTCCTGCTTCATCTCAGCTCTATATGACTCAGCGCTATATCACAGAGCCTTTAAAAAATGTATTTAGCTTTTACCAAAAATGTATAACATTTTTTTATAAATTAATGAAACATGAAAAATAAAAATAAAAAACATGGTCCTGATGGCCACCAGTAGATTTCTATAAGAAATTTGCTGGCCATCTGGCTGTACTTTTCATAAACATGTTTAATGATTCTTTTGATCATGGGTGTGATAGCATTATTCTCCCTTATATTACAAAAATATTACAAAAAAAAGTTGAAGCACATCCAAAATAATAGTAAGGATGCTAAACACTATCTAAGCATTCTACTTAAAATACAAGTATGCAGATTTTAATGAAACCAGTAAACTCACCTACAAACAGCAGGAATACCAGGAGTACCAAAAGTAGTTCATACTCTCATTCCCGAATCCTAAACTTTATTTTTTGCATAATGGTACACTAGTTAGTGCGTTTAAGCCATATTTTTCTTGAAGCAGTTTTCATATGAATACTATTCAACAGTATTTATATGAGTGAACATATTCACAACCTCCTCATTATGCTGCCTCACTGCAATCATGTTACCATCATCCAGCTGTTTGGTGATGTTCAATATTCAATCGAATAGTTCAACAGAGTTGAACTAGCAGAGTTTTTCAGATGTGCCCTTGTGTTCTTATGTTTATATATTTTCTTTGACAGTTGCTTCATTTTCCTCACTCCCATAACTATCAATTTCGTTCTTTCTTTTTAAAGAAATGATCTAGTTGCTTTGAGATTAGATAATAGTAGCCTTGTTGACCGTAAACCCAGCAAGGTTGTTTCTACCGCAAATTGTAAAAAAAAAAAATATTAGTGCAAAGCCCTGCTGGAACCCAAACAGAATGCATTGGAATGCTAAATGTAAAAAAAAATGATTGGACCATATTCAGAGAGACAGGCAGAAGTAACTTCCTAGAGCAGTGACAGTGGTTTTTTCTATTAAAAAAAAAAAAGTCACATAAAGAACATTTTCACTTTAACTCTTTGGCCGTGCATCATCCAATTGGTCTTAGGAACAAACTGCCCATGTTCAAGTCCCTCCCTGTTTTTTTTCCTGGGATCTGTAGAGATGGTAGTGAAAAATATGTTTTTCTGTTTGCAGACGATTCATTTTTTTACATCATTGACCCTCTTACCTCAGTACACTATATCCTAGAACTTTGGACTACTTTTGGGTCATTTTTGGGTTGTAATATTTTAAAGAGCGGATGCTTCCCTGTAAATTTATAATGTTATCTATAAATAATATTAGGACGCTGTTTTTCAAAATTACGGCTGACCTTAACAACAATCAGTTTCTTGACTAAATTGGTAGAATTCAGTTTATAAAGGTGAATTGTTTTATCAATGTTTTTTTTTCTTTTTCATTGTCCTTTCAATCATTCTACCTACAGTATATCCTTGTCCTAAAATGATAGTCTTAAAATCTTTTATTTGGGCAGTTTAGGTGCCACAGACTTAGAAAGGAATTCTCCAACACCATAGAAAGATGGAGATATTACACTGCCTAATTTATTCTTTATTGCTAGAAATGAAATATAAATAAAATTCATACTTGGTGGGCATCTATAAATTTACTGAGGCCTATTTATGCCACTTTTCCCTATATTACTTTCTTTGAGTTCTTGACTGACCAGATATTCGTCCAAGCCTATAGTCTTAGTCTCTCTTATAATTAAAAAAAAAATTAAGTCTTTTAAGTCTCTATCCAGGTTTTCTTGTTTTTGTGTTGTTATATATTTGCTTGTTGTTCTTTAAAAAGACCAAAACTATGGAACATCCATTTTATGTGCCCCATGCATTCACATGAATTCATTTTTTTATGATCCTATTAATTAGCATATTAAAAAGACAACAGAATTGTTGGCAATGACAAAGAACAATGTGCTGGGCCTCATAACTCATAACCTCACATAGACTAGGAAAGACTTCTTTACTCTAGGCCTGAGACCAGAACCATGGAGCAGTATAACAGACTCCTTGGCTACTGAGATCATCCATCTTTCTAAAAACTCTGAGATTGCCTTTTTAGATCCTTTTATTTTATTTTATTTTCCTTACCTTGTTGGACTTTCTTTCCTGGGTAGGTTTTCATGAGAGTTAATTTCATCATAGTGCTTGATGGGTTTTGCACTTGACAATTCTGTTCTTGCAAAATCTGTTCCAGACAAAAAAACATTAATTTGAATACGTGTCCAAACTTTTACTGGTACTTAGCTATGGTATATAGCTTTAGAAGAAAAAGACCATTGCAATTTACTTGGAATATCATCAAGAGGAAGATGTATGGTCACAAACCATCAAGCAAAGCTGAGTTCTGTGGTTTTCGGAAAAATGAGTAAAAACTTAATTGCAAATCAGGGTTATTCCACGAAATACGGATTTCTTAATGTTATTTAGCCAAAGCATTAACACAATTTCTTTACAAATTATTTGCATTTTCTTCAATTTGAGTTTAAAAATCTCTGCAAATACTGCATTATCTTAGATTATTTTTATGTGTTGTGATGTCATTTGCTTTAAATATAAACTTTAAATAACAATAGTTATATTTTATATTATAATATAATTATACTATGATTATAGTTTAATTTATAAGAAATATTGTCAGTAGTTCACAAAAAATTAAACAAAACTGTTCATTTTACCAATACATGCACCTGCAGTGGTCTCTTTCTCTTTTTTAAAGAGTTTATTATTTAAACAAAAAAAACAGTGAATGAACAGAAAAAGGAGAAAAACTTTGGTGAAAATCCAACGAAGAGGAAAAAATAAATTTTTAAAGAAAGAATAACGTTAAGAAAAGGTTTGCTGGTAGATGTATACTTTTCCAAGAAAGAGACAGGGGAAAGAGGAAGAGGAATAGAGAGCAGCCCCCTGCTTCCTCTCAGATTTGCTTTTTTAAATAACATGTACTTCCTTAATTAATAATGTCATGCAACTTGACTGTCAAGCAACTTGAAGCACTTGTGATCTTCAGTTTGGGTATCTTTTCTTGGAACACGCAAAGTTTTGCGCCATAATATGGACTTATGTTTGTTACTCAACCAAGCATCCGCTGACTTGCAGTTAACTGCCTGGGTGGGGGTGATCACAGTACTCATTTACTTAGGAACAGAAACTACATCAATTCATTTTTAATCATATATAAGGAGCAATAATATAAACATACTTAAAAAAAAATAAACTCATAACAGTATAAAAATGTATAATATTAGTGAGACATAGAATATATAAAATTTCTCACTGGTGTCTCACTGAAACCTGAGAAAGATCTGCCATCATGGAGTCCTCACCACTCAACCCTCAACCCTTGTATTCACCAGACAAAAGGTGGCCCTCTTTAAACTGTGCACAGAGCAAGAGCAGGGCTTCCAGTCCTTTCTTAACAGCTAGTGTGGAAGTGGTCTAAAAGGGCTAGATTGCTCCAATGTCTTTTTGGGAAAGGATAGCTCAGGGTTGAGGGTCTGGGTCACTGATCAGAATGCTGCAGTTCAAGTCCTAGGTCTACCAAGCTGCCACTGTTGGGCCCTTAAGCAAGGCCTTTTACCCCTTTCTGCTCCGAGGTGCTGCATCAAGGCCAATCCTGTGCTCTGACCCCAATGTCCTAAAACTGGGATATGCAAAGAAAATAATTTTACACTGCAATAATGTATATGTATTATATAAAGACTTGCACTCTTCATAACCAGGTAGATGTGCTACAGAGCCTGTTGAGTAAATGGTTTATTTGCCCCTGATGGTTACATTCATCCTTTGAGGAAGGTTCAAAAAGTCATTTCCCAGGGTTGATTTGCATATGTCTGGCAAAGTAAACTCTGCTTTATTCTGGACTAGGTATGTTACCACTAGCTGCTTGGCATTAATAAGCATATAATGACATTAATTATCTGCTTACAGGAGGATAGCAACAATGCTAATAAAACAAGTGATGTGCTGCCAGTGCACAAATAATGCAGTATCATAAGATTTCACTCTACTTTTAACATCTGGACATAATGTTCAGTAAAATATTGAGTGAAATCCAACCTCGGTAATGAGGCTGAGAAGCTGTGTAGTGAGCAAAGCAACTATTATAGCGCTGTGTATTCGAGGAGCTCCATGGTATTTAACAGACTCTGTTGTAACTTGCAGAGATGAAATTAATGACATAGTCAGCTTGTCAAGACTGCTTCTACTAATATTGCAGGGTTTGCACAGTGTTGTGTTCTATGATGAACTATGTGATTTTGTTATAATCTTTACCATAATTATGAATAATTCGTAAGTTTTTGTTAATCATACACCTATTGTCTGTCCACTCAAAAAAAAACCTTTTGGGATAGTTCAATATTCAAGATTAAATGGACTTCCTCATTGTAATTTTTAATACCTTTTTATTCTTTTCTCTCTTTAAAACTGCTTTAAATGCAAATGTGTGTAGTTTTTAGACAAATTGCGTATCACACTGGGAGTTCTGTTTCTCTTTTCTGTGTGTGTGTGTGTGTGTGTGTGTGTGTGTGTGTGTGTGTGTGTGCGCATGTGTGTGTGATTTCCTCCTGAGTGAAATTTATTAAATAGAAATGATCTGAGGTGCACACTGCTCAGTCGTCCTCCACAACATGGAAGGTGCACTAAGGCTTCTGCTGCTGGCAGCCCTGACTCTGCTTGTTTCTGCCCAGACATTCACAAACTACAATAACTTGCCAGAATCTTACAAAACACACATTGATAAAGCACTGAAGAAGGCAAGCAGTATCTATGGAAGAGGACATCATATTGCTTTTCATTCACTTTTAAACAATCCGAAGGTAAGTTCTGTTGGCATGTTCGCAGTTTGTTTTACATGTGGAAATAACACTTTAAATATAATAGTTATTTATACTTATATTTATGCTATATTTATTTAGTTATATTTATACTATGATATATACTATATTTACAAAGGTTGTCATTCATCCCTGTTGAAGGGTGAATAATATTAATAATAATAATAATAATAATAATAATAAGCAACTGTCTCTAGAGAAGCAGAATGGTAAGTAAAAACAATGGTGAGAATAAACCCAAAGGTGAAGCCAAGATGTTTCTGAGGTCCTCTAGTGCACTACAACTTTTATTGCTGCTTATTCCCATACTAGCGTATAGTCCCATATTAGGACAGATGGCAAACTCTCATTTTAAGTTCCACCACCTCAAATTATATTCCTTATTTTTCTGTAAGTAATTCTTGTACTTATATAAATTTGTCATCTTGACTATGTGTCCCAAATGTATTATGCAATTTTCTTTCAAGGTCATAAAATGATAGATGATCACCTCATTAATCTAGATGCCATTTAGCAAATGATAACTTTTTTCATTTTTGATAATGAATTTTGACCAATGACTAGTTGGACTACAGAGGTTCCTAGATGGATGGATGGAAGGAAAGTTTGGGAGGTAGATGAACGACTTTCCATGTGTAACACTGTTAAAATTAAAGCCTTACTTGTTTTATATGGCATTTTTACTTTTTCAAGGAAAACAATCTCACCACTAACCAGTTATTCAATTAAGTTATTAATTTAGAAAAACTGCTAAACCAATTCCTTCTCTTAACTGATCCTCATAAACGTAATGTCAGATAGCATACTATATACTGTATATACTATAATAATGTTAAATAATACTAAACACATGCAAGCATTACATGACTAACCAATTCATGTTGATGACTTTTACCTAATATCAGTATTTTAAAAATAAGTGTACTGAAATGTCTTGTTTTTACACTTGTTAACAGATAACGGATGACAAATGGAAAGTAAACGTCCTTCTAATGGTCACAACATGCACAAAGGCTTCTACAGATGCATATGAGCACCGAGATGAATGTAATGAACAAAAAAATAAAACGGTGTGTATGACATTATTTTTACAGTTAAAGCAATTTTTTATATCATACTTACTGTATCAACAATAGATAGACTGCAGCTGTGGATTTTATAACATTATAAAATCTCTTAACCCAAAATTCATAACTTTTTTTCGCAGCCCTGGATTGACTGTCTTGTGTGTAAACTGGACAATGAACAAGAACTGGTTGATTGTGGCACAGTGAAAGATGTCAATAATGTAAGTTGAAAATATTTGATAACTGCAGCAGGTCTGAGAATACACACGGCACATAAACTAAAGACATCTAGTCACATCTGTTGTAAAAGTCACATAAAACTATTAAATAATTATTGTTTATTTAACAGGGAATGCGGGTAAAATATAGAGAAGTCTGTGCATTGAAGAAATATCATACTGGAGGTTCCATACTCCTCCATAAATCAGATAATAAGGAGAAGCAGTTTGGATGTCTCGGATGTGTGTGAAGCTGCACAAATCACAATAGCACAAAAAAAAAACTCACTATGCATGAAAAAAGATATATTAAAAAACAGGTTTGGTCTTTGTTAATTATAGGCTAATTAACCTTATGAGACAATGCTTTGCTATAATTACACAGATTAGTAAATAAAGCTTTTCATAAAGGGAACATTTTCTGTCAAATTTGCATATTTTGTTCTCACATTTGTACTTAATATATCTTAAGCCATGATTGTGCAGCGGCCAGGTAAAATCATTACATGGTGATTTTTTTAATATTTTCTAATATCATGTTATGTTAGTACTAACACAACTGTATCTATGGTTTATGTTTCCTATTAATTATTCATATTTAGCTTCTAGTCTTGATATTGTTTATGTTTGTTGATTTTTCAATTAGAAATAAATAGCTTGCACTTGCATCTGACTATCAGTGTGCGTGTGTGTGTTTGTGTGTGTGTGTGTGTGTGTGTGTGTGTGTGTGTGTGTGTGTGTGTGTGTGTGTGTGTGTGTGTGTGTGTGTGTGTGTGTGTGTGTGTGCGCCCTGCAATGGATTGGCACCCCATCAGGGTACACTCTGCTTTTTGAGCCGAGTCCCTTGGGTTAGGCTTCAGGCCCCCCATGACCCTGAACAGGATAAGCATAATACAGAATGAGAGAGAGACACAATATTTCTGTTCTGTTTTAAATGTAGTATAAAATGTTTTTTTTTTCCTGACTGTGGGCCAGAAGTATGGAAATTGTTCATAGCCAGGATTTGAATGCAAAATAAACTGATTAGGCTACAACCTGTGACTTTTGCACTTTATTATTCAGAAATTATCCAGCTGGATAACTGCTTTTGCAGACATGAAGATCAATGAAGTATATAATCTTTATACAACAGAAAAAAATAGAAAGAACTAAATAACACACGCCTCAGAAGACCAAAACCCTGCGCACACGCACACATACACACACACACACCACACATCCTGGATCTGTGTCAATCAGATCATTTATACATTCCAAGTTCAAATATTTAATAATTCAACATCTGTAAATTTCTAAAACAAAAGAACAGTTGTTATTTGTAAAAGAACATCTCACTAGAACCTCTTAGTATTTATATACTAAGTCTTGAAAGAATTGAAAGTTCATACTTTATGTGCATAAATGAATAGTACTGATTTTTAATTGCCTTCACATACCACACTGGGAGTTCTGTTTTTCTTTCTGTGTGTGTGTGCGCATGCGTGCGTGTGTGTGTGTGTGTGTGTGTGTGTGTGTGTGTGTGTGTGTGTGTGTGTGTGTGTGTGTGTGTGTGTGTGTGCATGCGTGCGTGCGTGCATGCATGTGTGTGTGTGTGTGTGTGATTTCCTTCTGAGTAAAGTTCATTAAATAGAAATGATCTGAGGTGCACACTGCTCAGTCGTCCTCCACAACATGGAAGGTGCACTAAGGCTTCTGCTGCTGGCAGCCCTGACTCTGCTTGTTTCTGCCCAGACATTCACGAACTACAATAACTTGCCAGAATCTTACAAACCACACATTGATAAAGCACTGAAGAAGGCAAGCAGTATCTATGGAAGAGGTCATCATGTTGCTTTTCATTCACTTTTAAACGGTCTGAAGGTAAGTTCTGTTAGCATGTTTGCAGTTTGTTTTACATGTGGAAATAACACTTTGAATATAATAGTTATTTATACTTAAATTTATGCTATATTCATTTAGTTATATTTATACTATGATATATACTATATTTACAAAGGTTGTCATTCATCCCTGTTGAAGGGTGAATAATAATAATAATAATTATAATAATAATAATAATAATAACAAGCAACTGTCTCAGAAGCAGAATGGTAAGTAAAAACAACGGTGAGAAACAATCTCACCACTAACCAGTTATTCAATTAAGTTATTAATTTAGAAAAACTGCTAAGCCAATTTCTTTTCTTAACTGATCCTCATAAACGTAATGTCAGATAGCATACTATATACTGTATATACTATAATAATGTTAAATAATACTAAACATATACAAGCATTACATGACTGACCAGTTTATGTTGATGATTTTTACCTTATATCAGTATTTCCAAAATAAGTATACTGAGGTGTCTTGTTTTTACACTTGTTAACAGATAATGGATGACAAATGGAAAGTAAATTTCCTTGTAATGGTCACAACATGCACAAAGGCTTCTACAGATGCATATAAGCACCGAGATGAATGTAATAAACAAAAAAATAAAACGGTGTGTATGACATTATTTTATAACTCAAGTTATTTATAATTATTTCACAGTTAAAGCAATTTCCTTTTTATATCATACTTATCAACAATAGATAGACTGCAGCTGTGGATTTTATAACATTATAAATTCTCTTTCTTAACCAAAAACAAAAACCAAAAACAAAAACCAAAAACTTTTTTTCGCAGCCCTGGATTGACTGTCTTGTGTGTAAGATGGACAATGAACAAGAACTGGTTGATTGTGGCACAGTGAAAGATGTCAGGAATGTAAGTTGAAAATATTTGACAACTACAGCAGGTCTAGGAATACACACGGTACATAAACTACAGACATCTTTAGTTGTTGTAGAAGTCACATAAAACTATTAAATAATTATTGTTTATTTAACAGGGAATGCGGACAAAAGATCGAGAAGACTGTAAGGAATCTCATACTGGAGGTAACTTTTTTCTCTTCTAATGAGGAGAAGCAGTTTGGAGCTAAGCTATGATTGTGCAGCGGCCAGATAAAATTATTTACATGGTGAATTTTTGATATCATGTCGTGTTAGTAGTGAAAAAACTGTATCTATGGTTTATGTTTCCTATTCATTATTCATATTTAGACTCCTAGTCTTGATATTGTTTATGTTTGTTGATTTTTTAATTAGAAATAAATTGCTTGCACTTGCATCTGACTTCAGAGTGTGTGTGTGTGTGTGTGTGTGTGTGTGTGTGTGTGTGTGTGTGTGTGTGTGTGTGTGTGTGTGTGTGTGTGTGTGTGTGTGTGTGTGTGTGTGTGATCTGCAATGGATTGGCATCCCATCAGGGTACACTCTGCGTCATCTATCATTTATACATACCAATTTCAAATATTCAATAATTCAACATCTGTAAATTTCTAAAACAAGAGAACAGTTGTTATTTGTAAAAGAACATCTCACTAGAACCTCTTAGTATGTATGTAGAAAATGTAGAAAATCTTTCCAACTTTAGAAACTTTATAAATCTTTACTCTTCTAAGAAAAAAGGGACACATACTGAAAAAAAAGCTATAACATACTGAGAAAAAGCTATAACATATATAAACTTGTTTTTAAAACTAACCACAATTTTAGTCCACTGAGTTTCCCCTTTACAAATGATTGTAAAATCATTTTTAATTTCTAAAAATTTGTTAAAAAAATGTTTTAAATATCAGTCTGCATTTATTTTGGCAAAGACGAAGGCATACTCAAGAACATCAAAGCAAATGCTCAGCTTACATTAATGTGTAATATCAGAAAAGAAAATTCAGATAACAATTGTGTGTACATGTGAGTTTTACTGTTTTTTCATAAATCAAATCAATAAACCTAAACCAGCAAAGGCAATATAGCAATGTTCTGACACACCTCTGAACCTGACCGTGATTAAGTGATTAAAGAAAATTAGCTAAACAGCTGTGTTTAGGTCAGCGTACTAATAAGGAAAAATAAAATTCCGCTCATTTGAGTGACAATATTAAGCCCCTTCCTCTCACATTGACATACAGGCAAAGGCAGGAGAAAATACTTTTAGCTGAATAACACTATTCTACACAACCGATGTTTAACAGCTCTTGTGTGTGTGTGTGTGTGTGTGTGTGTGTGTGTGTGTACTGTACTTCAATTTAATCAAATGTTTTTGTGTGTTCCTCCGGGTACACTGGTTCCCTCCCACAGTGGAACATGTCCCACATAGACATTAGATAGGCAGATTGGACTAATTGGTGTTCCCAAATCGCTCGTAGTGTCTGAATGTTGACCAGATGTCATTAAAAATGGGTATAAATACAGTGTTCCTAAAGGATGCAAAATTAACACATTAAAGCACTTTTTGTAAGTCGCTTTGGATAAGAGCGTCTGCCAAATGCCTAAATGTAAATGTAAATGTAAATGTAAGTGCATAAATGTATGGTACTGAAATTTTTATTGCCATTTACATAACGCTTTATTACCTTGAATAGAAAACCAGCCATTCAACAGATAACAGATGATAAATTATAACTTTACAGTATGTGCATGTTATTGAAAACATGTTCATTTTAAAAATCAACAAGAAAACCAGACTTTAAAATTTCACAGTTCACAGACTATCTGATTTTTATTTTTATTTTTAATTTCCTCTACTAACTACCAACTGCAGGCGGAATTATAGCTGAAACTGTGACAGAGGTAGAAAACTACCTCCCCCATGTGCCTGTAATGTGTACTGTAGACATCAATCGTGACAGTGATGATATAACTTTAAAAAATACCTTTCATTTTCAACATACAGTATGTGCTAAATCTTTTAAATAAATAAATTGAGTAATATGTCATTATAAATATATCAGGGATATCTGGCTAGTTAATTAACAGCCTAGGTCTTGTTTTTCTTGTTTTAGGAAAGTTCATGTTTAAATAATTATCCTTAAATAGACTTGACATCTTAATATATTATAACATAACAAATACTTTGGTGTTTTAGATTATAGTTTTTGTCTTTTGTGTAAAACTTTCTTTATTGGGTATATATTTTTGTAATAAAAAATAAGCTTCTGTTTGATAAACCTGTTACTAATAGCAGCCTAACATTATTCACATTAGCCTACCATTTGGGCTCTTTGCTATTATATTCCAATATCATTATGCCTCAAATAGTTACAGATTAAGAGTTGTTTCATGTGTACAGATGGGTTGCTGCTGTATTTAAAAATTTATGTACTTAAAAAATAGCATTCTGTTCCATCAACTACACTCTTATGAAACTTCTCTTAGAGCACTTTTAAAGTTTTCTGGAGGTGGGGAACAACAACTGGTAAATTTATACTGTTCGAATAACCAACCATTGACAAAAATCAATCGTATTGGTGGCACAGAGGGGCTCATAAATAAAATTCTGCTTAGGGCCCCATGAAGGCTTGGGTTTAGTGTTGTTAATCCCCAAATTATCCAGGAACTCCAGTCCCTGTCACTATGTAGGTGAGTATAGATAATAAATTTATTGCATATGTATGAAATTGAATGACATGAAGTTTTAAAATAATTTGAATTTTTTTTACCCCCAAAATAAGTTAAATGACATGTATCAGTCTAAAAATTTTATTTCTAAGGCTTTAGGACTCCAGCAAACCACAATGAGAGTCATTATCCACAAATGAATTGGCCATCCCACCAAAATTAGTCCAAGAGCACAATGGCGACTCATCCAGGAGCTCATAAAAAACCCAGAACAACATCTAGAGAAGTGCATGACTCACTTGCCTTGGTTAAGGTTAGTGTTGATGATTTAGAAATAAGAAAGACATGTGAGAGTTCCAAAGCAAAAGAGACTGCTGACTAAAAAGAACACAAAGGCTCATCTCAAGTTTGGCAAAAAAAAAAATCTTGATTGTCCCCAAGACTTTTGAGCAAATATTCTCTGGACTGATGGAATGTTTGCATTGTGCAGCTACCACGTGTTTGATTAAATAACTGCATGGAAAATGTGTCATGTGTATAGTAAGTATGGGTGCATGTCCCAGCACTGATCCAAAACTAAAACCAAAATAACTCTGAGGCCCTCTAGTGGCTAGATGCAGTAACTGTCTGTTAGTTTAAAGGACAGATGGCAAACTTTAATTTTAGGTTCCATCTCCTTAAATTATATTCTCGAATATTCTTAACTCTTAAACTTTTACCAATTTGTCATATTTGAATATGTGTCTCAAATATATAATGTGGTTATATGTTAAAATAATAGGCGACCTCTTTGATGTGGAAGCCATACAGGGGTGTCCTAACTTACTAAGCAAGTGATAACTTATTTATTTGTTGATAATGAGTTTAAAATAAACATCACCTAAATGAAATGCTTTGCTGTCCACCATTGTGATTTCCTCAGTCCTGCAGACTCTGTAAACAGTAACATCATAGCTACGTAAGAGCAAAGCACAACTGAATGCTCTGTTGTTGGCTGGACAAAAGAGAACAAAAGTGAAGACATGGTTGATGTCATTTATTAATGAACTAAATGCATTGTACAGTATATTCCAATGCAGTAAAAAGCCAGTGGGGAATCACATTACATCTATTTTTTAATATTCCATATCCAAACCTTTATTTTTGATGACAGTCCTTTTGGATGGCATGGTACCAGTGCTGCACAAATCTGAACAGATCAGAAAAAAATTTGGAGACATTTTTCATAGCTGCTCTTTGCTGGAGGGGATTTTGTTTTCCTATCTTTCTCTTTAAAGTACCCCAAATGTGTTCTGTTGGATTTAAGTCAGGCAACATGATTCATTTGAATAGGACAAAACTTTTGTCAGTTTGGTGTGGATGATTATCATGCTGAAATATTTTTTTTCTGACAAGCTTCGTGACATTGAAAGACTTCTTGTCCATTGGTAATTTGTCCACGGGCATTTATGGTGTCTATACCTGTCATCTTCTAAGCACGTTATGCACTTACTACCCATGTCATCACAACTACAACTTCAAGCTTTATTGTGGGACTACGTATTTACTGTAGTAGTCCTGACCAGGCTGCTATCTGATGTGCTCTTAATATTCACCAGTTGTTTTTTTTTAAATGTTCTTTAGCAAAGATTAATCTTGCAGGTTCATGGTTAAGAGTAAAGTTTCTTTTTCCTATGTAATGTCCTTTGCACTGTCTGAACTATCACAGAAATTTAAGATTTCCATTGATAACCACTGTGCCAAGTTTGAAGATTCACAAAACTCCTCAAAATGAAGTTTTTGACAGTGTGGGCAGAAGTGTGTGGACGTTTATCATCAGCCATGGATGTGGACAAGCATGTGGCTCCTTCTTGATGGCTAAAACCTTTTAAGATTATACAACCTTTTTTTTGAACTTCTCTATCTATTCAAACACATCTTCGCAACTAAACACTTTCTGCTCACAAAGTCTTTGATAAAAATATCGGCACCAGGTCCACACAAATCACAAAAACTTTCTGCACGCTGCTCTTCTTCCATGCAAATTACAAGTGGGGAGCCATTTTTGCTCGCACCACAGGTACAAACGAACTGTGTCATGTTCACACATGCACAGCTGTGACTGGAGAGACAGTAGCCTTGAATGGAAAGACAATGTGCCCAACAAAGGTTTTAATATAACCAGACTCACCTTGTATGTTTGTGTGCATTCATTCATGCCCAGTTTTCTGAAGATCTCATCACAGATGCATATGGGGTTGAGATCTGGCCATTCCAACACCTTAATTGCTTTATTGTTTAGCCAGTCAGATGTCTATTTGCTGGTGTTGCTGGTTCATGTTGCAGGGATTGTGGTCTTGTTGCATGACATTTCGGCTTAACTTCAGCTGTCTTATGAATATTCTGAAATAATGTGGATGCTCTTGATGTCTAAACTTGGACTGAATTTGCTAAGACACCCAATCTTTTGAAGAATGGGAACTGTCTTCAAGGTTCTCCATTTGTAAGCAATCTTACTCCCTGTACAACGCTGAATTTCCAAAAGTCTGAAACTAACTTCCCAGATTGATTAAGTAACAGTTGCTTCTCTGAGGTCACGGCTGATGTCCTACAATCTTGGTATGATGTAGACACATACCCGAGTGCTCCAGAACACCAAATAGCCAAAATTAGTTTTAGGTCACGCTATTGATTAATTAAATGTACGCATTTCATAAGGTACAAATAATTATGATTGTCAAAGCTAGAAATATATTCTTGGAATCCCAATCTTCGTTTTTGTGAATATTGGTTTACTTTTGGGGAAAGAATTACAGTACTACATAAAATACTTAAAATCTGTTTAATATGTATATAAATATGTGTTTTCTTTTTTTGTCATCTAAGGTTATTTCTTCGAGACCAGGAAAATTATTTAGGCACTAAATAATACATAGTACTGAAGTATTGTGTACTTTCTTTAAGTATCAAATTTACAGTTGTGTTCAAAATAATAGCAGCGTGTTGAAAAAAAGTGAGTAAAGCTCCATATCCATATTATAACTTTAAATTTAAATCACATAAATGCATTGGACACCCTGCACGTTCTATTCTGAATCACACCATGCAGACAAATGTGCTAAATGTACTATTAGTTTACAGAAAGTGAAGAAAAACAAATATTAGTCTTTTAAAAAAATAGCAGTGTCATCATTTATCTTTACAAAGTGATAAATTTAAACAAAACTGTTTGAAGTTTAATCTTTCTTGTGCATCTCTGAACTATTATTTAGTTGCATGGTTTCTGAGAACTGCTTCACATCTGTGACAATTGTACTACACGTCACAATTCCTCTGCATTTCTTGGTTTTGCCTTAGAAACAGCATTTTTATCGTCAGGCCACAACTTCTCTATTGAAATAGGGTCTGGGGATTGGGCTGGCCACTCCATAACGTCAATCTTGTTAGTCTGGAACCAAGATGCTTCTTGCTTACTGGTGTGTCTGGGGTTGTTGTCTTGTAGAAACACCCATTTCAAGGGCATTTCCTCTTCGGCATAAAGCAACATCACCTCTTTAAGTATTCTGATGTACTCAAATTGATCCATGATCCCTGAAATGTGATAAATAGGCCCAACACCATAGTATGAGGAGCATCCCCATATTATCTTGAACACAACTTTATGTTACAAATTGAAATGATAGTGAGTCAACATTTACAATCAAAGAATACAAAAACATAAGACATAATTTAGTTAAGAAAACATAACTAAATTATTTTTATTTAGTTATGATACCTGCAATAACTTACTCCTCTAAACAGAGTTGCTCAGGTAACTAATGCTATACATTTGTCAGTAGATCTTGTTTATAAAAAAAAAAAACACCAGCTAATCTTTCTAAAATACTTAGAATGTTTTCTAAGACTGCAGTTACTACCTGTGAAAGTAAATACAGTGTTACTTGCCTTAGTGAGTACAAATAGTGAACACTTCCTTGTTTATATCAGTGTTAAAACCCTTGTTTCCATTTAACATTAGATTATGTACACTATATAACCAAAAGTATTTGCTCACTTGCCTCCACATGCATATGAACGTGAGTAACAATGAATTCTTAATCCATATAGTTTGATATGATGCTGGCCCACACTTCTATAACAGCTTCAAATTTTCTGGAAAGGCTTTAGGAGTGTTAGGAATGTGTGGTTGTGACCATCCCTCCAGAAGCACATTTGTGAGGTCAGAAATTAATGTTTGATGAGAAGGCCTGGCGCGCAGTCTCCTCCCCATTTCATCTCACAAATGTTTCATCTGGTTGAGGTCAGGACTTCTCACTATGGAAAGGCAGGCGAGCAAATACTTTTGGCAATATAGTGTATGTAACCATGTCATGAAGTCAACTGCTGAGTCTATGGTTAGGAACTTCCAGGCTTTGGAGTGTGTTTTGTAATATGCTACGCTACATGTTTTTAGGCTGAGCAAAGTAGCAACTAACCAATAGTGAAATGTAATGTGAACTAATTACTTAGTTATTGTAACATTTATTGTTTAGCTGTTACAGTCCTACTTTGTCGTGGCTCACATTATTCAATTTAATCCTAATGTGAATCAGTACAATGAGAAAGAAGTTCCATAAATTAGGCTCTGACAGCATGGTCAACAGCACAAAACCAAAGTGATGTCATTTAACCAAAAAATGGTCTATAAACACAAAAAGGGTCAGATCTGAAGAATTTATTTTTTGGACATTTGGAACCAAAAGTTTTAGAACAAGGTAGAGAGTCTTCTGAAAAAAAGTACTTTTTGAAATAAACAAAAGAAAAATTGCAACCTAATTAAAACTAACTGATGGTGGGGAGGGGAAACAGAATACAAAAACATTTCCAGTCCTTCACAGTACACAACAGTGATTAAAAAAAAAAAAAAAAAAAAAAAAATCCATGAGCGTTTGTTTGCCATTGTCCCTGAATGGGATCTGTAATAATATTAATATCAACATCAATAAAAAATAATTACAGGTTAAAAAGTGAAGCCTGCACCACTGGGAAAAGCGGTCAGCAGCTGTATCTGTGAGTGTGTGAGAAACAAAAACAGGTCACTGAAGGAGTTGGATACTTTTTTTCAGTCTATGCCGAGAGGTCGCTGTTGTCAAACCGCTCTTGATCGTAAACCTCAGCAACGACCTTTCGACCTCCAAACCAGCGATTGTTAAGAGCCTGAATGGCCTTGTTCATCTCGGATGCTGCTGAAAACTCCACAAATATCTTAACGATGACCTCTGCGTCCTCCTCCTCACCCTGCTTCTCCTGGTAAATGATGACTCTGTTGACAGCACCAAACTTTCCACATTCTTCCGTTACCTCACCTTCTAGGTCGTCATCTATGTCTTCCGGTCCGACCATGTTCCTGAGCACCATAACCGTTGACTGTGGGTAGAGAGAAACAGTGTTTAAACAAACTGCTGTGACAGCTCTGTGCTGATAATACTTTCAGAAACTATACCATTATCTAAACATAAATTAAAGTTTTAATTAATACACTTTTAATTTACCAAGTTAACCTAATACTCTCAAAAGTATTAAGAAATTTTCATTTAATATAATAAACAAAATGAACCTTGTATTTATCCAGCATCCCATACTAAAGGAATGGGAACATTTTTATCATCATATTTCAGCAGGAAGACTGGAAAACCCAAAGCAATAATGCTCACCTCTTGCTTCCTTAGGAGTTTCTGCATAACCATGTGTCTAGCACTGCTGCCAGAGATACTCATGTGCTCCTGTTCACTGAGCATCTCCTGACCCGTCCCATCTAGGGCTGCTTCCTCCTCTTCCTTGTCCTTCTTCTCCTTGGCCTCCTGTGCGGCAGCCACAGCAGCAGAGATCATGGGTGGAGAGGCCAAGACAGGGTTCACTAGACCAACCTGGGGTACAACAGGCCGTGCTGGAGTCACGCCTGCAGAGGAGGAGCAGTTAGAACATTTGCTGTAGACACCAAGTACAACACAGAGCCCCAGGGCACCTACAATATCCCTCTAAATGTTATGCTTGTAAAAATGAGGGATTTTAATAAAGCCTAGGGGGCTCCAGTACAAGCCTAATCATCATTCGGTGTCAAAGTTTTACTTTACATCTTTATACTGTTTTAGAAAACAAAATGGACAAAAAAAAATCCTAAACAAGAAAGGTAGCTAGTGACTTACTTAGCACTAGCTACATGCCTCTGAATACATTTGTTGATCAAAACAAGTAAACATTTAAAAATATATACATTTCAAAAGAAGGTTGTAGATTTAAAAAATGAGGGGTAGAGAACATCTACCCAGTCAGTCTTCCTCCTCATGGACCGACGAACTCCATACATCCCTGCACCATTAATAGTTCTTTCCCCTTCATGTCAGTCAGTTCAAATAAATGTTACCCATTTTACTCCATAAAATATACAGCACTCACTGGCCAATGAGAATGAGAGATTTGATTATGAGGGGAGGGGCTAGAAACAATCCTCTTCACACTTGGTTGGTGGGGGGATAAGAGGCCACAGTCAGGGTGATTGTGGAGAGTAAAGACAGGGAAGGGAATAGAGACAGAGATAGAGATAAAGAAAAACGAAGAGAGAGAGAGAGAGAGAGAGAGAAAATAAAACAGAATCTATTAGTGTACAGGTCCTGTGACAGACCATATTCAACTATGTAATTGTGTAGAAAACTAATTAAACCTGGGGAAGAGAGTGACTTGAACACAAGATATATAAACATTATAAAAGCAACAGTACCAATAAAAAAAGGACTTCCTGAAACTGACTACCAACAGCTTCAATGCATATTATTAAACTAATACTCATAATACAATGCCACTGTTAAATGTTTGTATGGTGACAAAGACTTCAGGAATTATGCAAGTCTGCATGATTGGCTCCTACTGAGATATAAAAAATATTTTGTATCTATCTATGCGATGTGTATATTTAAATAAATATACACATCACATTGAAGCCATTCAAGCCAATAAGTCCAAATGGTCCAAAATGCTTAATAAAACAATGTCAGGCATACACTAATATATATATACCATATATATATATATATATATATATATATATATATATAAAGCTTAAGCTTCTTGCCAATTTTTTTTTTTACCCCAATTTTCTCCCTAATTTAGTCGTGGCCAATTACTCCCCGTCACCAGGGGGCTCCCACTACCACACAGCCGGAGGGTTGAAGACTAGCACGTGTTTCCTCTGAACCGCGTGACGCCAGCCGACCGCATCTTTTCGAACTGCTCGCTCACGCACCGTTAGGGGCGGAGTAACACACTCAGAGGAAAGCGCTAGCCGCTCCCTCCACGTGCGCGAGCTCACAGACGTCCCTGATTGGCTGTAGAGCCGTGATTGATGTGGGAGCACAATCCCCTCCCCTCTGAGAGAGCTCGGCCAATTTAGCTCTCTCTAGACGTCCGGCTGTGAGAGGTAACAGCATCACCCAGGGATCGAACCAGCGATCCCCGGATGATAGGGAGAGCACTTTACCACTGCGCCACTCGGAGGGCCTTCTTGTAAAATTTCAAAGTCAGGTCAACGTTCAGAAAAATCAGTAGCAATGCATGATTATTTGTCTAAACATCCTTGGATAAAGCTGACAAACAAGATTAATTTATTTGATGTCAGAACTTAAACATTTATATTCAAAATTCATGCAGGTATGTCAGGCACCAATTCCAGAATGAAAATAGATGTACAACTCAAACATTGTGTTAGATTGTAATTTTGAACAATATATGCACATCACCTACAGGCTACAAGTGTATTATGAGCGATTCGAATCTGAAGTACAACTCGGGCAAATTTAAAAGCACTACAGTGTATGCCTAAGCATCGTCAATGGTTCTGTAACAAGGATTACCAAATCTGATGCAACCCCCCCAAAAAGGTCCCAGTTCACAAACATGAACCTTCATGCACACAAGAGACATGCTATATGTGAAACACACTAGGTGACCATGCTAGAAATATGATTATATTTCTACCATGTGAATCTTAAGACCCTAGCCTACCTGTGATGACCCCTGGGGCCTGTGCTGCCATAACAGCCTGGGGGAGCTGTGGCAGGTTCACTGAGCCGGCCGTCATTGCCCCCAGGATGGACGCGCCAGCCACCGCTTCCTGGAACAAGAGGGGGACATATAGGAACACCGCCCAGACAGCGCCCGTTAACCAGTACACACAAGGTACGGACAAGACTTGACGAGACAGGACAATGGCAGGACAGACAAAGACTGACATGGACAAGGCCTGGGCCTGCTGCATTTGAAATGTGACAAAAAAGTTTGTAGACAGTTAATTACAACCTTTCTCTTCCAGATCCATATGCACTTGAACCAAAAGCTGCAGAGGTCTTGACTGCCTGATTACGGTTTATTAGAATATACAAATATTTTATACACACAGTGTGGACTAAAAGTCTAAAACCACTGGTCAACATGTCTTGAATTTCGAATTATTTTCCAATATCTTCAGGTGGTTTAGTATATAGCCATTTCCTACTTTTGCTTTTATGATAGTACACTGGACATGCTAAATCAAAACTTCTTAAACATCACAAATTTAAATGGTCACACTAGGAATCATGCACAATCATGAATATGAAATGAAGATACTGGACATAACTGGTTTTGATTTCCTCAAAAAAACAAAAAAAAAAAAAAACATTTGCACTTTTACATAAATCAACCAAACTAAACAATCGAAAGTTTCACTGCAGTTTTAGTTTTTTTTTTTAACTGTCGTGCATTTGAGTGAAATTATATAATGACAAGCTTTGAAAGCAACAGGTTATAGATTAATTTTATTTTACAGTTTTTAAACTGTAAAACTACCTGAATGCACTAAATGACAATTATCGCATCATGGATTTTATTCCGCATATTAGCTGTAAAAGAATGCTTATGACAGCATGCAGAATTATTTTTACACATGAATTGATCACAAGATTGTGCAGTAAAGGTAACAAACATATGTGTTACCTTTTTTTGGCCAGGCAGTACATTTGCATCAACAGAGGTAGACTACTGGCTCTTTTTGTAAAATTTTAACAGGACCTGTTACATAGTCTGCACTGCAAATCACTAAGAATAATTCTGCTCATCCACGTGTCTCTCAAAAGATATGCTTTTGCCTTTAATTGCAATTAGGTAACTGTTTGTTGAGCCTCATTATTTGGCAAATGTTCAGACCTGCATGTTTTGATCTGGGAGAAAGATTAGAAGTGCAATTTCAACTAATCAATTATTTAGTTATATCTATAAAGGAAAAGCAGATTTGGGTTCCAATAATGTAGGACTAAAGCCAACAGAACATTCTGCAGCAAGCAGATTGGCATAAACACCACAGCAAGAACTATTCTATGGCCTGTATAGTCAATGCAAATCAGGCCCAAGCCAAGAGACACAGACCACAATTATGACAAGACAAAACAAGCTAAACTAATCATACAATTTATGACTCAATTTAAAGTATTACATTACAGTTAATATTTTAATAGTTAAACTTTGTATATAAAAAGACAAGTATGGTAACATACCACAGATTATATATTTCAACAGCTAAGTAAAGGGATTTAAAAATGTCTTTAGGTCAATTATTTATGCTGTAGCATAGACTTTATACATGTTATAAAAATGGACTGACAATCCAGAGAAGTAAATTCAGCTTGTTAAAGCATAAAAAAGCACACTCAGTAATTTGACTATAGTTAAAAACTTAAAATATTAATTAGATCTAAACACATGCATATCTGTTTTTGCCAAACTGAAATAAGAGATGCAGGTAATGACTCAAGGGTCAAGGCACCTTAGCCGATAAAAGGCATAATGCTGCCTTTATACGAGGGGTGTTCAAGTCAAACCGGGACTTGTGACGAAATGTCTAGTGAATGAAGACTAAAACTGATTGACATTTAGAGAAGACTACAAGCACAGTATGGTAATGAAGCTCTTAGCTGCAGTAAAACATCTGCATAGTGCAAACATATTAAAAAAGGCTGTACGTCTGTAAATAAAAAAAAAAAACCTGGCTAAGGTGTCTCGGAGCACATTGTAGGCTTTCTTGTGAATATTTAGCAGGTGGAACGTCTAATCCTTGAAAACTGAGAGCTTGCATCTGTATGTGGGAACTGTACACAACCATTCACGAACATTACAGGAACTCGGCCAGAATTTATTGCCCCATCTTCCATACAGTCCTGACCTTGCTCCAACCCGTTTCCACAAGTTTGGGCCATTAAAAGAGTTCCTGGAAGGCTGGTGTTTTTAGACTTGAGGCAAGACGTTTGATCATGGCTCTAGTATATTAAAAGAACTTTCTACCTCGATGGTAACCAAGCACTAGTGAAATGCTGGGATAAGCGCATTAGTGTAGCAAGGGATTATACAGCAAGACGACCAAATTTTTTTTTTGATATTTTAACTTGATAAAGGAGCAAGGTCGTAACATACAAGTAGTACGCATGTACTACACGTACCTTGTCTGCTGAGCGTCACGTGACCACAAATAAGTCAATGTAGCCAGTAGCCCCCCTTCCTGCTCCTCTCTCGTTTTATTTCACCAACAGTTCATTTCAAAAGTAAAGTGCAGGTAATTTTTTTTTTTACTTTTGTGCATTAATTATTTTTTATATGAATATTCTTGGGTTGTAGACCGAATCATCTGAGTTTCTATTATTTCTTATGGGGGAATTTGCTTTGAAATGCGAATGATATGCAAGCATGCTTCCAGAACAATTATGCTCGCAATTCAAGATTTACCTATATATTAAAAAAAAAAAAAAAAAAAAAAAAAAAAGGGTTTTTAAACCGTATCCTGCTCAATCAAGAGTCCCGGTTTGATTTGACCGCCCCTCCATTTTATTATCTTATTATTATTTTATTTATTTTAGCAGTGAGCAACTTCAGACCCTGAGGTACCTGAAACTACAGCTGCCCAATCAGCATCCTGAATTTACATGACTGTAGAATTAACATTCTCCATCTAGCAGACATCTATGGCACAATGATTACCAGCATTACTGAGAGGTCCTGAAGACAAGTCTCTCCGCACACTTATAAATCTACACAAAACAAAAAAGCACCAGCGTGCTTGGAACAGAATTGCCTGAAGGATTTACCAGACAGTTGAGGAACTCTTCTGTCCGATTCTCCGGAGTGGAAAGATTCCATGCCATCTGTTTTTGGAGTTTACACGCTATGTTATCTTTCTGCATGTAAAAAGCTCTGTCTCATATAAGTAATGCTGTCTTCATGCCAGTCAAAAGCTAAACTGACTTAAAGCAAGCCCTCACATACAGCACCATCTCTCTCCTCTAACCTTGCTAAGCCCATTAAAAAACAAACACAAAATTCACTGCCTTATTTTAATCAAGGAACCATTCTAGTGCCAAATGGAAGCAGCTGATCTTACACACACACTCACACACACTCTCCTGACTAACAATAAATGGTAAAAAAGTAAAAAGGACTCACCTGGGCGGTTATTTTGGCAGTGGCCGCAGCAGCAGCCACTGCAGCAGCAGGGGGCAGGCCCCCGGGTGCTGTGGGCGTCAGCATCGGTATGGGCGGTGTCACTGCTTTGCCCACGCGCAGGTATTGACCACCCAAATCAAACAGGTTCATAGAGGACACTGCGTCCTGCGCTGACTGGGCCTTGTCATACTCTAGAGAAAAAGGAAACAGCAATGTAAAACTCAAAAGACCCGAATGAAAGATTCAGCTTAAATCTTCTGGCAGAGCACTGTGTCATTTACTGTGTAATTACCAGAGGGCACTTATGGCAAATTGTCCGCAACTGAGCCTAAGGAAAATAACGACAACAACAAAAAAACAAAAACTTACTATGAAAGCATGTGAGGAACCTGCCCCCACCCCTTCTCTATCCCCTGCGAGACATATGTAGAGAACAGCATTCCGCTATGACTGACCGCTCTCGGCCGCATACACAGTATTTACAACCTAACAAAAGCAGAGGCCTAGTTCTCACCTATGAAGCCGTAGCCCTTGTGTTTTCCTGTTGTAGGCTCTCGTGCCAGCATACAGGACTTGATTCTTCCAAAGGCCTCAAAGACGCTCTTGATGTCGTCGTCTGACAGGTCAGGGTGCACAGATGCTACGTAGATTCTGTTATAGGCGCGGGCTTCTTCGGCTAGCTGGTCTATGATTGGCTGAGCTTGACCGATGTTGCTTGGCCGTCCGACCTTGGAGGAAATATTAAAACAATGAAATATTTATTTAATTTATGCAATTATTTTATTCATAATCTCAATAGTAATTTTAATGATCTTGGCAATCTGATTAGCTATTTAAAAAATACCCACTTACTTTAATGTTTCTTCCCCCTAACATGACAGAGTTCATTTGCTCTAAAGCCAGCTGTGCTGCCTCCGGTACCTCATATTCTACAAATGCAAAACCCTGTAGAGAGAAAAGACAAATTCTGGTCAGACTGTGGAGAGGGGGGAAAAAATAAACTGCTACGACATATCAATCAGTTAAACATGTACGCTGAATATGAAAGATTTCATGCCTTGTGCTTAAGCGTAACTGAGTCCCAGGACATGTCGATGCTCTTGATTGGCCCGAAAGGTGCAAACGCTTGTCTAATGGTATCCTCTCCAAGCTCATAGTAGATCGAGCCCACGTAAACACGGCACATTATGGCAAGCGCCCGTTGCCGCTGTGCTGCAACCTAAACAAAAAACAAACAAAAAATGAAACTCAGTCCGTAAACCACTCTCAAAGATCAAATGAAACCTAATTTAGAAAAGTATGCTCTTTAAGAGTGTTTCAGTGATTGAGGATAGAACCAGCATACTCCAAACATACTGGTACCGAAGACATAGCACTGGCTCTGCTTTACCTCCTGACATTACACACATGAGTACTGAGCAACTGCATGTATGCCAAGAAATGGAGGACAAATACCATGTTCCTGCCTTAATTTTAATTACAAATTTTGTTTATAACAAAGTGTAAAATATGTACTTTTTCCTACCGACTGTAAGGGTGAAAGAGGGTCACCGAAGCCAGCCATGGTCAGTGAGGCCATCTGTATGGAATTGGGGATCTGTTAGGGAAAAGGGGCGAGAGAGAATTGTCAAGACTAATAAAAACTCTTTATATCAGCACACAAAAAATGGTGATGTTTATCAATCACACTTTGGAACCCAACATTTCTGATACTTGCTAAAGCTACAAACACTTTATGACTAATAAGGTTTTCCCAAACGCCATCAGAGTTAGCTACTGTTACCTGAAGGTTGTTAATTGGCTGCTGTTGGGCGAGGCTCTGCTTGACCAGCACACTCTTGATGCTCTGTTCCATGGCATACTTTTTCGCCTGTAATAAAACCAAATGTTCAATATGAAATCAGCAAATATTGAAATCAACCCTCTTTAGATGTGACACATCCTGGAGGATGTCAATAATATTAACAATCCACAGCACATGCCAGCAGTTGAGAACAGTACTAGCAGACATATCACACACTAGTACTGAAGGCATAACTCTGGCTTTTCTATTCTACTAATGCGCACAAGCTGCATGTGAATGCAAACTAGCGAAGGACAAGTTAACTATTAAACTTAATCAAGCTGATATAAGCATTGTTTTACAGAGGTTACACTTTGAATGTTACGCCACAGAAAAAGTGTTGGGGGAAAAAAAAAGTGATAACCTTCTGCAGGGCCTCCTGCTGTTCAGGGGTGAGAGGCGGCAGGCCAAGCTTCGAGGCTGTGCTCTGTCCATTCTCCATCATCAGAGCCTTGCCTCCCTGAAAAGAACACACATGTGAGACCCAATGCTATTATGACATAACCTTTAACTTTATTATCATTTAGGTTCAGAGCAAACACAGCCTTAGATAAAAATATGTAGTTTACATGAAAGTACTTAAATCAGTGAATTCAAATACATACATACATGACCTTTTTTTTCAAGTTGCTGTATATACTCTGACAGGGCTGAACATTTTTAATATACCATTTGTGCCCATGTAATTTTTTAGCTGGAAAATTCAACACAGACATTAACTGAACAGCTATGTTTATAAGTTTGGGAAAGTAAGCACTGTAGTTCTCCATGATGCTGTTTATAAAGATTAAGTACAAATAGTAAAAGAGAAACCAACATTGTACTTTTTCTCCCCAGCAACAGAAAGATACTGGCATTCAGTAGAGGATGCTAGCCACTTTTCCTTAAAAGTGGGAAGGCTACAGTAAGCATGATGAGGTGCGCTGCCTGACTCTACACAGAAGAAAGCTGAAGTACCTTTGCTCAAATGAACTCCAGTGATGCAGAGCCTCCCTTAAGGAGGTCTGAACCCAATTTGTTCTGCCATTGGCTTTGGAATTATAGTACAGTCAAGAGATATGCTCTATAGCACAGACGACACAGAGAGAAACGACATAAAGGAAAAGAAAAAACACAAACCTACTTAGAACAAGAGATACTTGAGAGCGAGACAACAGACTGAGAACAATGACAAAAAAATATCAAGGATACCCATTTTCCTTCCATCATGAAGTGCAAGACAACATGTTTACTGATTGTACTACTATTTCTAATTACATACGTGTAGTTGAGTGTCAGGTTCCCTGCTTACTTATGAACGTTGCTTACAAAAACAACCTTGTGAAAGAGACACATGCACAAGCCAGATCTCTGTGACCCAAGGTGCAGTGGAAAAACTCTTGACATCTATACAAAATGTACACTTAAAGGACGTCGAAAAGGTGGGCACACTTACTTAGCGCCTGCTCTCTTGTGAGGTGTCCTAATGCCAATAACCAGTGGAGAAATATCCAGGGAGACCTTTTATGATTTATTTACTGTCCGGAATCTAGGAAACAAAAACACAATACATCAACCCACAAAGGACATAAGGGTAGATTTAAAATCTTCTTAAACAATGCTTATTATACACAAACTATACTATTTTACAATTCTAATAAAGATGAACCGGTCTATAGGTTAGCAACCAGAACTGACTGGTTGTAAGTTTGATTGGCCATGACTGGTGATAAACCTCAAATATCAATGATTCTGTACCAACGCCAGAAAGCTTTCGATTGGCACAACAAAAACAAATTTTAGGTCTTCCTCTGACCAAAAGTTACATGTACAGTATGTTAAAAGCCTCTGCTCCGCTTTTTTCTCCAAACTCTGAATTAGTCTCAAACCAACTCACTATACACGCTTACACAAGTCTTAGAACACTGCAAGGGCAAATTAGTTGAAAAACATGTGCCATTTGCCGTTTCTTTGTAATTCTACAGCTAATACACTCTGAAATTAGGGATGCAACTAACGGTTATTATAATAATCGATTAATTATCTCCCCAGTGGAACACAGTGGAACCTTGGATTACGAGTATAATTCATGCCGGAAGCAGCTCATATTCCAAAACACTCTTAAACCAAACTTAATTTTTAAAATCACACTAACGTAATAACTGCTGTAAAATAAAAATAAAAAATTAACCTGCACTTTACCTTTAAAAAGAATCGCGACAGAGCAGTGTTTTGTGTATAGAGCAGAGAGAGTGTGTGTGTGTGTCTGTAAAGGCGAAAGTAGGAGGGGTCTGTGTGAGACACAGTGTCCAATGATGCGTGCCACACAGACACACACAACAGCGAAAGAGCAGGCTAAGCCTTGAGCAGAGAGAGAGCATGAATTTTTAACGTCTCTAAAGAGACTTGCTTTACACATCCGCTGTACACACACGCATGCAGACAAAAAATAAAATATGTCTTACGCGCACACACGTGGTCACCGTGTTATAGTAAACAGTACACGCGTGAACGGATTTTGATTATACCAGTAAGGAACGCGCACTAGGACTCAGCAGCCTCCGCTATGTATCTTTCCTCTACCTCCAGTAGTCTTTTTTTTTTTTTGCTCCGCCCTGTCTATGAGGCGCAGACTTCTGCCAGCATCAGTGCGCGAGACTGAGTGTGTTCACTCCATGCTCAACTTTTTTTTTAAAGAATCATATGTCTTTGCGTCGTGCGACACAATAAATCAATTATGCACCCCGTTGTTGCACCCCTACTGAAATATTCACACATTTTCAACTCATGTGGTAGGAGTGAATTATAACGGCGAATGAGAGATGTCGCTTTTTTGTTTAATTTAATTTTAAACACTTGTATTTGGAGTAAGTTTATGTTGTTTAAATGCAGGGCTTGGTTTTCAAATGAGAAAACTAAATGTTAGAAGGAACGGGCTACAGTTAATTAACAGTTAAGTACAATTTAATGGTTACAAACTTTAACAATAGGAGAAAAATGTAATTGCGTACTGGGATATTTATAAAACTGTGATGCTTAAAGAACGTAATCAGCACTCAGGTGTTGTGATAATAGCATACTGAGTGATGAATGGAGATCCCTATCCCTATTTTTATACACACACGTACGCATATACAGTGGAACCTCGGATTGCGAGTAATGTGGTTTGCGAGTGTTCCGCAAGATAAGCAATGATTTTTAACTTGAAAAACGAGTCCTGGTTTACGAGTACTGAGTATCATGTAGCACACATACGCTTCTTGTTTTGCACGTGATTGCGTGTGCACGTAAAACATTTTATTTTGTGTTTGTAAGCGCGTGTGTACTGTTTCTTATAACACACGTGTGCACATGCGGGTAAAGCAAAATAAAGTCTTATTAGAGAGGTTAAATATCCCTTTTCTCTCTCCCTCTTTGTATCAGCCTGTCGTTGTGTGTACACTGTGTGTATAATTTGACACCGTACCCCTTTACACACAAACACTCTCGCCTTTACACCCCCACTCAACTTCTCACACACGCACTGCTCTTCACACATTGTTGCGATTCTTTTCAAAGGTAAAGTGCAGGTTCATTTATTTGTTTTACTTTACAACAGTGATTCCGCTCACGCGAGTGCCATTAGCGATGGTCCTTGATAATTTTTCTGACAAAACAGTCTTTCCGTTAATGCGTGTGTTTGTGTGAAATTCAAAATCTTACTTTAGATTCACACACAAACATCACCTGCGCACATAAATAGAAACACTTATCTGTCTGGATTTTTTTTTTTTTAAGTTAAGTGCAGGTTAATTTGTTTTATTTTTACTTTATGTTTTGTATTAATTATTTATATTTATTTATTTTTTGGGGGGCTGTGGAATTAATCATTTGAGTTTCAATTATTTCTTATGGGAAATTTTGCTTTGATTTACGAGTGTTTTGGAATATAAGCCTGCTTCCGGAACAAATTATGCATCGGAATCCAAAGTTCCACTGTACTTAAATTTCATTAAAATTGGTAGAGATCAAGTCAAAAATTCTGCTGGAGCAAAAACTGAGACACTTGACTGCAAGTCTCAGGATCACCTACACCATATTAAATTGGGGAATTTTAAGCTCCTTTTAAATAGAACAATCTAAAACAGTAACTGAAATGCCATCAACAGGCACTAATGTTTGAAATATGTACATATGTATATTGTGTTGAGCATGCTATCTACTTGACATGTCTTATCCACTGCACAATGATTGCACAGTTATATTGTACATTATCCTATCCTTATTACCTACTGCATCTTCTGTACATTAACCACTCTCACCTCCGGAGCCATATACCCATTTACCACACTTATTTATTGTAAATAGGCCACTTATGCTAAATGCATTTCATTGGCAGCATACATTCACTTTGCATAATGAGAATAAAGTTAATCTAATGTAAAACTTCTATCACTAAATTGTGCAGATTTTCCTAATTCTAAGAGGTTGTAATCTGTGTGCCCAATGTTATTTCTAAAATACAACAATAATATCTAGAGATAAATTAATGTTATATAAATACTAGCATGACAAATGAGTTATAAACTAACGAGTTATTCTTCAGTCAGCATAATGCAGTTTTTAGCATTATGTAAACACACCCATAGAAAACAAGTTTAGCTATATTAGATTGCAAACAAAACAGCTCTGTCTTAAAGGCGGTGCTGGGGCAACCACGCAGTGTCATTCATTACATCTTCTTACCGTGAAAACGAGTTACATGGTAGCTAAAGGAAATAAACTAAAATACAGCTATTTAACTTCAACGCATCGGCAAAAAAATAGAGTACATGGGTAAAATAATCATGGAATTCAACTAGAAAGTTAGCTAACAAACGTTTTTATTCCCACGCGTATTCCGACACCTTTTGTCGGCTACGTTATGATTGGCTGGGTGACTCCGACCTCCTGCGTTAACATTGGCTGAATGTTTGAAACTGGACACAAGAGGCAATCACCGAGCAGGAGGCGGGATTTGACGGAATCGCGTGCGTTTAAAAAAAATAACAGAAACGTTAGCATGAATGTAACAATATGAAGGCGTGCTACATTCGCTAGCTACACAAGTCATTATCTTAAAGTACTAAACCTAACAATATAGATTTGTTTATTGTGCATAAACCGTAATTTTGAACAGAGCAGAGAATAAATCTTAAAACACTTGAGCTTTTAATTAACGTACAAAAGCTAAGTCCACTTCGATAGCAACAGGCCGCGCGCGACCAAGATCCCGCTCTCAGCTAGCGGCTAACAGGATTAGCTAACACCGCGCTTGCTTTATTACATTCAATGTCTACTATATAATTATCTATAAACGCAAAATTTACACAGAGCAAGTATTTCCCCACTCCCAAGAAAACGATTAATTGTCAAAATACGAAAGAAAGTAGTTAAATTACCGCAAAAACCGCCACCGCCATGAAGCACACTGTCCCACACGGCCACCTACGCTGGCGTTGAAAACTATAAAATATCGCGAGAGTGTGATCTCATGCGCATAGAGTTGCAAAGGTAATCTCGCGAGATTTAGCCCATAAAAGCGATCTGCTGCGGCATCGTGTTTCTAGACCATTCCATCTGCCTCCAGAGAAAGAGTGAATGTGGCCAAAGTCATTTTCCTGATTATACATTACAAACGAACCTACCAAGACAGAGTTATTTATGGGTTTCTTAACAAATTACATAATACATGTAGCTTTATATCAGGAACTGAACTGCATGTTTAAATCATGTTATTCCACTTTCAAGTAGGAATGATGAAACTTTGTGAATGGAGATTGAGTGATTGGGTCATTCATTCAAAGTTAAAGTTTTACACTTGTCTATCCCAGAAAAGCAGGACAATTTGCCACAGCTGAATGAAAGTCCTAAAGGTCTCTATCTCACACACACATTTAAATCTAGAAGCAATTTCACATACCTAGACCACCACATGTTTTTTGGATAACAATAGAAAACCAGGGAACCTTACAGACCACAGGTATGGACACAGAGTAACACACACTCTATATAGGTAAATTAACCACCCTTTCCATTCATTATAAATATTTATTATATATTTAATGTTTAGTATATAACCTTTTAAAAATGCTACGGATTTATTTCATGATTAAGATTTTATTGAGCAATTTGAATAACAGACAATATTTGACACAATTAAAATGAATTGCATAAATCAAAAAAAAAAAAAAAAAAAAAAAAAGGCAGCATGTACAGTAAACTAAAAGACCAGGGAGGACGTCAGCAAACACTGGGCAGGTATGTGTTGAGGTTACACATTATTTCTTTCTTTATCTATATAATCCTTGTTTCTCCTTTACACATTGCCCAAGATTTTAGGATGACGATACATGATTTTTTTGTGTATAATTGAGAATATATTTTTATGTACGACCAAACTTTTTCTTTTTTTTAACAACCAAAATGATCAAAGTTTACAAATATTTCTGAAAGATGTGGTCGTCAGTCGTATATCGCATTTCCAACATAATACTTTACCAAACAATTTGGCAATATCAATAATGTTCTAACATGCAAAAGTATTTCTACTGAGATAAATGGGAAATTTTAGGAGCCAAAGCCGTTCACACTGTAGTACTATCGGTATCACTGTAGTCTCCCTGAAGTCCAAATAGGACTCACTGAAATAACTACATTTGACTTGGGCAGTTTAAATAGTTTATTTAAATGCACATTTTAGCAGGGGAATTTTTGTTGTACTAAAACTACAAAAAGGAAATCTTATACCTAAAATAACTCGTAACCAGGTCTTAAAAATATTTGACAGCATCAGGGAAAATAAAAATACAGAATATTGATTTACAATACACATTAAAAAAATCCCCAAATCAAGAATCATAGTAAGATTTTCCAGATGCAATGTGTTAAACCTTTATTTTCCCTATTCATCTACCCCAACCCCAGCTGCCGGTATTGATTCCAGTGTTCTTCAGTGTTCATTTGGCATGTACTTCACTTGTTTTTTTATAGGAGTATGTAAACAGCTCTTTAACAAAACATCATTTTCAAATACTGCTGCATATGATGTAAACTCAGAAGTAAGAACAGCCCTTTTAAGTTTGTTTGAGGGATTTCTTCTCATCCAATATGTTAAACATCATATCTTGAGTTTTGTTAATTATATGAGAGTATATATTTTACATTATAAATTGCCTGTGGGCTTCGACTGGAAGTTACAGTGCACAGGAAAAAAAATGATGCTACTTTGGTCATGTTTAATAGTGTGTGAAAAGTTCTAAATACAATTAAAGAACTCATATTTATATACCTTAAAGATTGCTACTAAGCCATTCTTTCAGAGCAGTGTAATATATTCCCTGCTCCATGATTTGGAAGATTCTTTTATCCAATACCAGACAAGAATAGAGCCAAGCACTTGAGGTTAAGTATCTTACTCTGCCAGCCCTGGGATTTAACCCTAGAAGCTGCTAATTAGTAGTGCAGAAGCTTAACCTGGTAATTAACATGCAATTTGGTATACACTCACTAATGACTCTAATAGGAGAACCTGTTCCTGTAGCAGCACATTTCATCAAAATCATGTAGATACGGAGTTTCAGTTAATGTTTACATTAATCAAAATGAGAAATCCTCAGTGACTTTAAACATGGTATGTTTTTAATGCCATGCTAGATGAGCTTGTTTTAGTATTTAATCAGTTGCTACTTGAGAGATGTCAGAGGAGACTGGCCAGACTGGAGAGATTTGAACTGACAGGAAGACAAAAGTTTCTCAAATAATCACTCTTTCCAATCATATTGAGCAGACAATCATCTCAGAACGCACAAAATACTGTTATTTGTGTTAGCATTCCTGTCAGCTTGAAAATGGCCTTTCCCCTCTGACCTTTCCCCATCTGCAGAACTGCTGCTTTTTCCCCCCACCATTATGTGGAAACTCTAGCAACTGTTATGTCAGGAGAACAGTGGTTTCCTAAATATTCAATCCACCCTGTTTGACTTGCAATAGACACTGTTGGTGAGATTACATTTTCCATCAACATCAAACATTAACTGAAGCATCTGGCCGGTATCTGCATGACTGACTGTGTTTGCACTTCTGTCACATGCTGACTAGATACAGGTGTTCCTATTAAAATGGTTTGCAAGTATAGGGGTTTTTACGTAGTGTACCCTTGTCTTAAAGAAATCATACAAATAGTATTAAGAATATCTAGTATACATTTCACGCAGATAAAATCATACCCATGAAATTTAGCAAGTCTAGGATTACTGCTAGTGAATCACAAATCTGTATAAATTAAGCTCACGGATTAATAATGGCAGTATACCATTCCATGTACTTTTTCATTTCTTACTTAGGCACTTGGTGCTTCGTAAGAACCAGTCTTTTGAGATATTTTAGGTCTCACATTGGGAGAAGTAATCTAACTATAACAAAAGTAAAGGGCACTTTGCTACAGTACTGTACATTCATCATTTCCTGGTCGCTTATTTATTTAAAAAAAATGCTGCAGGGATAAATCATCTCACATACTTAAAAGTTGTTTTTTTTCCACTGGGAGTTTTAAGAGTCACCCTTTCTCAACATTTAAAAGTTGAACAATAAATAAATACACACTGCATTTATCTTAAAAAACCTTGACAGTTTAAGACACATGGGCTGGCAGACCCATGAGAACCAACTATTTGTACCAGTTAGTATTCTTACATGTTTGTTCCCCAAGTTCTTTGCTCCTAAAGCTTTACTTCTGTGGCATTTTTCTTTGCCAGAAACTTCTTGGACAGAGGACGGATATTACCATCCGGCATGGTAAAAAAAAGCATTGAGAATGTCCAAAAGAAATCCATCCAAACAAAGATATACATGGTGGATTCATCATCGGTGAAACATTTGTTGTGTTTTGGAATAATGTTAATGGTCAGATTTCTTTACAGCCTTGCTATTCATGGAGCTATTCAATTCTATCACATCATGCCACGTTGTGCCTTTTCCTGTTTAAAAGTGTTGCACTTTTGGTAACTCAGCTCCTTGCTTCTTTTCTCTTTGACCAGCTCCAGCCAACCTCTCTGCTTCGTGACAGCGTTCCAGTGCGATTCAGTGCATTAACACAATCGATGAAGGAGACGTGGAAGCTCCACCCCAGTGTTTTCCCAGTGCCTCTTCCAGAAAGCATGCCAACTTCTCACAGTCATCCTGTCCAACATTGACATATAATCAGATTATCGTTACTAAATTCATTAAATTAAATGGTGCACACGCACGAGATTTAAATTGCGTTAATGATGTGTTTTATAAAGGCTATTCATCTCACCTCGCTAATAAATGCATGATGGACCAGCTCACTGGCCAGATCTCTGGGGTGGTCAGCTGAAAAGACATCAGATCACATTTCGCCACTAATTAAAACGTTAGATCAGGATATAATGACAATGCAACACAGTAGAAAAGTCTCTTGTGTACCTAAGTATCTTTATACAGCTATGTTTCTTAAAGAGCTCCCTTAACTACAAGCATGCCATTTTGATTAAAGCTTGTCTATTTAATCTAAAAACAATATTTGTCTGTAGAATAGCTAGGCCTACTGTCCTTTTAGTTGCCTTTAATTTGTGGTAGTAATGTAAATAGAGTTGAGGACTAATAATAGTCCTAGGTTAATTATGTTAAATTTCTTTTTAAGTTTGAATATTTACAAAAGGTAAGGTATTTTATTATTTTAAATGTATTTGTTACTTGGTCAAACTAATAAACCGTCCTCCATATAAAATGTCAAAGCAACCTCTATGTACCAAACACAAATGGCAAAGTGTTAGTACAGTGTACTTGAATAATTCTTGTACACAATGACACTTAATTGTGAATATGTTTAACCAAGGATGAAAAAAAAACACTAAAGAAGATGACACAGGACGACTTACTTGGAAGAACGTCACAGCTAAGTTGGCGATGAAGTTTGTCATCCATCTTCAAAAACAGGGACAGCTAAAGATATGGATGACAAAATGTTTTAGGTACGCAAAGTCAGGTTGAGAAAAAATATGTCTAAATTAAAGAAATGACTGAGGTGTATGTTAAACTTACATGACTCCTGGTGCCTTCCTCATTAGCCTCTAAATTACAGTGCATTTGGATAACCTGCATGAAATAAGTTTAACTCATTAACATTTAACATCATATGGGCAATCCATCCATCCATCCATCCATCCATCCACCCAACCACCCATCCATCCATCCATCCATCCATGGACTGTGGAGGCCAATGGTGACATTGTACTTATTCATATTTAGCATAATCGTGGTAGGACCTCCAGTCAACATTCACACACTATGGGCAAGTTGGGGACGCCAATTAGCCTAATCTGCATGTCTTTGGACTGTGGGAAGAAAGCGGAGAACCCAGAGAAAACCCACTAAGCACAGGGAGAACATTCAAACTCCATGCACACAGACCCGACGAGCTAATCGAACCCAGGACCTGGAGATGCAAGGTGACAGTGCTAACCACTAAGCCACTGTAATACAGTATGTGTAATGCATGGCTTTTAAGTACCTATACTAAACATTTTTAATTCTCAAAAGAAATAAACTGTCCCAGAAGACCATAAAGTTTAGCCCATTATTTTCTGCTTTTCTCTAAAATAATTAATAACCATTCATTTATTCATTCATTTAATTATTCATTCAAGTAAAATTTTTTCCTACCTTCCTGGTCTCTGTCTCCTGAGGCTCTGGAGTTGGAGTCTTCACCGTCTCCATATGCTCCTGGGACAGAGAGAGGGCTCGAGGAATAGGATGCGGCCGCTGTGAGGCAAAGTTCATCAGGGGGTAGATCCCATTTCTAAACAAATTAATAGTTAAAGGTCACAAAACATTTTCAAATTGAATTATTAATGGGATAAAAAAACAATGAGTGCCTTTAAACAGCCTCCTATTCTCTACACTTACTTCACATCCTCAAGAAACTTGTCCAGTTCCAGCGGAGAGACATGGGAGTACCTTTCAGACAGAAGAGAAGGCAGTGAGGAAAAAAAGTCAAATATGATCAAGAGAAACATCAAACAGAGACATGAGTAACATACTTTAGCTGGATTCCTGGCCGGTCGCTGTGGTTTATTTCTGCCAGGATGCCGTTCGGGTCTATAGCCTTGGTCTTCTCCTCTACACAGTTCTCAGGAAGCAAATCTGTTTTAGAATGGAGTTATAGTCAGATAGGTCTTAAATAATTATACTAATATTTTAGAGGATTTATACAAGATATTAAGCCTCAAACTGGCTTAATATCTTGCAGACTCGTGAACCAGAGCTGGGTTTATATGGGAGTTTTCTGCTTCATCACTTGAAGTGACCACTCCCATTGAGATAAATATACAGTGGGGCAAAAAAGTATTTAGTCAGCCACCAATTGTGCTAGTTCTCCCACTTAAAAAGATGAGAGAGGCCTGTAATTTTCATCATGGGTATACCTCAACTATGAGAGACAAAATAATAATAATAAAAAAAAAATAATCACATTGTAGGATTTTTTTTAAAGAATTTATTTGCAAATTATAAGTACTTAATAAGTATTTGGTCAATAACAAAATTTCATCTCAGTACTTTGTTATATACCTTTTGTTGTCAATGACAGAGGTCAGACGTTTTCTGTAAGTCTTCACAAGGTTTTCACACACTGTTGCTGGTATTTTGGCCCATTCCTCCATGCAGATCTCCTCTAGAGCAGTGATGTTTTAGAGCGATCGCTGGGCAACGCAGACTTTCAACTCCCTCCAAAGATTTTCTATGGGGTTGAGATCTGGAGACTGTCTAGGCCACTCCAGGACCTTGAAATGCTTCTTACAAAGCCCGGGCGGTGTGTTTGGGATCATTGTCATGCTGAAAGACCCAGCCATGTTTCATCTTCAATGCTCTGCTGATGGAAGGAGGTTTTCACTCAAAATCTCACGATACATGGCCCCATTTATCCTTTCCTTTACACGGATCAGTCGTCCTGGTCCCTTTGCAGAAAAACAGTCCCAAAGCATGATGTTTCCACCCCCATGCTTCACAGTAGGTATGGTGTTCTTTGGATGCAACTCAGCATTATTTCTCCTCCAAACTAAGTTCTGTTTTAGTTTCATCTTGACATTCTCCCAATCATCTTCTGGATCATCCAAATGCTCTCTAGCAAACCTCAGACGGGCCTGGACATGTACTGGCTTAAGCAGGGGGACACGTCTGGAACTGCAGGATTTGAGTCCCTGGCGGCGCAGTGTGTTATTGATGGTTACACAGTTGATTTCTTCACACCAAGCTGCTTATCTATTGCAGATTCATGATTCCCAGCCTGGTGCAGGTCTACAGTTTTGTTTCAGGTGTCCTTTGACAGCTCTTTGGTCTTGGCCATAGTGGAGTTTGGATTGTGACTGTTTTAGGTTGTGGACACCTTTTTTTTACTGATAACAGATGCCATTAATACATGTAACGAGTTGAGGACAGAGGAGTCTCTTAAAGAAAAAAGTTACAGGTCTGTGAGACCCAGAAATCTTGCTTGTTCGTAGGTGACCAAATACTTATTTTCCACCATAATTTGCAAATAAATTCTTTAAAAATCCTACAATGTGATTTTCTTATTTTGTCCCTCATAGTTGAGGTATACCTATAATGAAAATTACAGGCCTCTCTTATCTTTTTAAGTGGGAGAACTTGCTCAATTGGTGGCTGACTAAATACTTGTTTGCCCCACTGTAAACAGTGAGACTGAATAATTATATATTGAACTGCTGCTACTCAATGGTGGGCAAGTGGACCAGCAAAAGTCAACCAATTATTATGTTCAAATGAAGAAGATAAAGTAAATAACAATGGGTTTTATGCAAAAAAAATATTCATAGTATATCCTATAAATTTAAGGTAATAAACCATGTAATAACCCATGCGACAGAGTGGCTTAGTGGTTTGGTTCAATTCCCGCCTGTGTGCATGGAGTTTGTACATTCTCCCCGTGCTTGGTGAGTTTCCTCCAGGTCCTTTGGTTTCCTCTCACAGTCCAAAGACATGCAGATTAGGTTAATTAGCAGTTCCAAATTAGCCGTAGTGCATGTGAGAGTGTGTGTGCTCTGCGATTGATTGGCTCCCCATGCAGGGCGTACCCTGCCTCGTGCCCAAAGTCACCTTGGATAAGCTCCACGATTTCTATTTGGCTAATTTTCCAATTCCCATGTCCTGGCTTCTCTACGAATTTAACAGCACCAAGAACATATAGTTTTGCACACTGAGAAAAAAAAATCCTCCCACTGTTAAACATGAATCATGCTTAGATTGTGTGTTCACTTACATTGGTTGCTGATAAAGCAGTGTGCAGCAAGCAGCTTCAAGGAGTGAACTTCAAACAGGACTCTGTGGAACAGCAAGTCGTGAGCTGTGGGCCTCATCTTGGCCTCCGTGCGCACACATGACTGAGTAAACTCCTGGTTAACACATAGATAAACTGTTTTGATTATTTCTTATCATACTTATAATCATCGTGATGCAATCAGGCATACCATTTTAGGTACACTTTTAGTGTATATACAATGCACTTTGACAAACCTGTGCAATACATGGCTGCTTTAATAAAGACATACATTTAAAATGTTGATGAAACCGAGTGTGTCCAAAGCAAGTTTAATGATTTTACCCTACATTATTCGGCAATTGTATCAAACAACCTGGTTATCATGTGAATCCCACATCTCCAAAGATATCCAGAACAAGGCACAAGCTAAGCCTGCTTTTTACCAAGATCCTAGCATGATACTGAGAAAAACAACTTCATAACCTGGACCCTTTATGTTTGGCCAGCTGGCTAAACTGGCCTTAATATTGCTTTAGGAAAACTTCATGTACTTCCAAGTGCACCGTATTCACATCTTCTTTAAGCTATACAGTATTTAACTGCATGTTAGATTCTACATCCTGTTCAAGATTTTACAGCTCTAAATTTTTAAGCTATGAGACATCATACTAATGTCTTAAAGGAGTATACTTAAACCCAAGCCCTTTAAAAGCAAGTCCATCAGTCTATTATTTTTAAAATAATAGACAATTACAATTTCCTGCAGTACATTACATGCATGCACTGCTTATAATAAGATCACAAGTATGTTGTTTACCCTCATGAGAGGGTCCTCCAGTGACTGCCCCGCATGTGCAATGGCCTCTTTGGAAACAGCAGTGTCCCCATTGGCTTGAATCTCCAAAACTGCCATCTTGAGGGGAGTGAGGAAAAACAGATAAACAGCCGTCATTGTACCCCAGCTTTTGAGTGAGTGACCAACATTTTTAAAACCAGTTTTGAGCTTCTTACCTCCAAAGCACAGATACCAAAAGAATATATATCGATAGAGTAGTCGTCCTCAGCAACTGCAGAGAAAAAGGCAGAAGGAAGAAATGAAATACTGCAATTTTTTGATAGAACTAGGGAAAGAGAGATAAAGACTGATTTAGATGGACACTTACGGCCATACTCTGGAGCAAAGTAGTGCTGATTGCGTGTCTCGTCTCGGTGCTGGTGCACGTTCCCATGGATGGCCTCTGGGAATACTGGAAAAGACATACACACATAAATACAAAATTTACTGTATCAGCTTGAATTCTTTCTTTGTGTGCATATAAAGACAGAAGGTCTTTAAAAACTGCAGTTGATAAACATTTGTGAGGATTATGAAGTGCACTAGGCATTAAACTGCAGAAAGTTTATAGTAATCTACCCCTATTTACAGCTATTAACATAACATTATAGCATATATATTAAACTAGGCATGTACAGCATGACATAATGCATCAAGTATTGTTATTATTTGTGCATTTTGTTATTGTGGATTTTTGTGATTTTATGATATGATGATGATTTCCTTAGTATATTTTAACATTGTTTAACAGAACGAAATTCATACAAACTATTTTTAAAAACTGGAAAATGGCTGGAGTTTACTTGTACACAATGCAAAATGAATAGGTGATACTGACCATAATAAAAGAAAGTGTGCAGAGAATAAAATCGTGGTAATACAGAGCAAGAGCTTGAGAACACATTTGCATTAATGAATATGCAATTTGGGCTATTTCCAATCAAGGCTGAAAAAAACAGGGTGGAATCAATGCTAAATGATTCATTTTGTACCTCCATCATGTCATTTACTTCATAATTAAAAGCACTTTGGGAAGATAGATTTGTCAAATTTGTGGTAGAGCATTTCTGCCAGTTGAAAACAAACCCATACCATTTAGTATTGTTTTAGTCCATCGGGCACATCGTGTGATGGATACTCCCCACTCTGGAGGTATGAATCGTTTCTGTGGCAGTTACAGTACTTAAGGGGTCGGGTTGCCAGCTACTGTAGATGCCTGATTGCTATGCGTACACACTTTGGGCGATTTGGGAACGCCAGTCTTTGGACTGTGGGAGGAACCCAGAGGAAACCCACCAAGCACAGGGAAAACATGCAAACTCCATGCACACAGACCCCGAGGTGGGAATCGAACCTGGACCCTGGCGGTGCAAGGCGGCAGTGCTAACCACTAAGCCACTTTATACCATTTAAGAAAGTTTAATAGCTGGTCTGTTTTTGTTTTTATTAAAGATTCCCTTCAAACGTGCATTTGGAAATACCAAAATGTTAACAGCCTGGGTTGGCATCCATATTCACCTTAATAAAATTCCCTGTGCTGTTATTTTACATTCATGCTATATTTAAAACAGGGGATTTTTTTTTTAGTTTGCCATCAGGGTTATCTCTGAGTTTCAGTTTTCAAGAAGAACTACTCCGTGTAAAAACCTCATTCACATACTGTTTCCTCCAACCACTTTTCTCATGACATCTCTCACACAGTTATTCCTTATTATTCAACAGCAACACATCCACTGACTGCACATGCAATTGCACAGATTGCTCATTATTTGCGTTTTTCAATAAAATCAGGGCCGTAATGTATAAAGACGGGCAAAAACGTACTTACCATTGACGAAAAGCCTGTGCCACACTGTGGAGGGAGACAAAAGTGAAGATTAAATACAGACAATGAATTCTGAATCTAAACTACAGAGTAAGGAGGCCAGACTGCACCTGAGCCGATCTTTATGAGGCCATTGTGTTGGATGAAGATGGTGTCGCAGGTCAGGTTTCCATGGATGATGGGTGGATCACATGAATGCAGGTAACTGGAGGGAGGTAAGAACAAAGTGAAAAAGCGTGAAAGTGACAGAATCGCTGTAACATCTTCAACTGAACAAGTAATTATGAGAAATCTATATGAACCTTATAATGACAAAATAATCAAGGCGAAGGCCTGAATTTTATATATAAAAAACTCAATGCTGGCCATGATGAAAAGGCACTAGGACACCCAGTGCACCACAGTCCACCAAGCACGGGGCCAAGAAAGCAAAGAGCCCAAGGAAATGGGGCCCAAAAGAGTGTATACACACTTCAACGGGTGGTATCTATGCCCTTTTTTAAAACTCGAATTGAATGAAGGCAGCAATGTGTAGTATTATGTTTCCTCTAAAGATGTCAGTAGTTGCACCATCGTTGATCCCATCATGTGACCAGTAGATGGCCATATATAATTTTCATGTTAAAGTGCATATACATTTTTTTGGGCCTTCTATACACACACACACAACCATTAAATTACAATAAAACATGAAATTCATTGAACCCTGTACAGATATTAATAGATTGTTTCAATGACTTCCAATGAAACAGTAATGGGACTGGACTGGAGTCTTACCTGAGGGCAGACAGGATCTGTGTGCACCAGCGTTTCCATGCCTACAGAACCAAAAAAAAAAAAAAAAAACACACAAAGAGAATGAGACAGGGGAGCACACACACATGCACACGCGCATGCGTACTGTACATACACACACACTTAAACACAGAAATGGAGTGAAAAATAGACAGAGGTAATCATGCAGACAGGGTGTGAGGGTACAAAAATGTGATTCCTCCTTTACCACAGGGTGGTGGTGTACTGCCTATCAAATCCTGTTTATGAGGAGGAACTGGGGCAAGAACAGAAAAAAAAAAGTCATACCTTAACATTCATAGTCTTGTGATTTTTCTTAGTTTTCTTCAAAAACTGTTTTAGACTTCCAGAGGACATGTACTCTGTGATAAAAATCACCTGTGACACAAAGACAGTAAGGTTAAAACAGCCTTTTATCTTCAGGATTTAGTTTATGTAAGAACCTAATCTGTTGGCATCATGCATCATTAGAAGTATATCTGATCACCATGAAGGCTAGAGAAATTCAACAACAATTACAAACGATTTCTAATCATAATCGAATCTTGTTTTAAATTAGAAGAAATCCAATCAATTAAAAATAAAATATAAAACAATAGTCTATTAATAAAAAGGTTGAAGTATTTCATTTAGCATTTACATTCCAATATGTTCTGTATAAGAAAAAACAGCTTGCAACATGTACACGCACTCACTCACTGGATGTATTGTATGTATACTCTTAAAATGAAATATTTTAAATATTTATTGTGCTTTTGTGTATTTATGAATCTTCATATCTCACCCTGGCTCGGTTCTCCCTCATGTCCAGCCAGTATTTATGAAACTTAACGATGTTGGGGTGCTCCACCTGCATGAGGTTCTCAAACATTTCCCTGATTCTGTCCTACACACGAAAAGACAAACACACAAAATCAGTCCACAGTACAGGTATCCCATTATACTGTATGCAGCACCTTGACCATGATACCAGCCGGTGTGACTAAGCATGATACAGAACCTGCACTGATGAGCAGATTGAGGCCTCAATGAATTAAAGTACACACTGAGAAACTAGAACAAAACACTAAGAAACCAGACTAATCATCCCACTTCAGTATGGCCTTCAAGGAAATGCCCACAGTTTAGAAGACAAGAGTTAATTCATTATTGCACGTGATCATTTTTATTATTGTATTATTATAATATTATTGTGTCAACCATCGCACTGCTGAATTCTCATGTCTGACTGATCAGATGTTGGTGATTGATCTTGTATAACAGCAGCACTAACCGCAGCAGAGCAAATAACAGGTTTTTAATTACTGCGCCTGTTCTGATATGTTGTTAATCAACTAGTAACACCTTGTCTAAGGACGTTTTACAGTATGAAATGACATTTTCTATAAGATGTTTATTTGGAATGTAGGTTAAACTCCTTTGGCAGAGAAAGTTTAATAAGACTAAGAATATGCATTTTGTTTCTTTTATTTAAGCTATTTTGCGAAATTGCTAAATTGACTTTTTTAGTTATTTTAGACATGCCATGCAGGTTGGCCTCCAGTGTGTTTATACAAGCAAAAAGAAATTTTTGCCCAGGACTTAAATAAGCATGACCTTATATTAGAAATTAAATCTCTCTCCAGGATTGTTGTTCAGCTCTGCAGTTACCTGGCAGGGTTTTCAAACGGGACTTTTGATAACGCAGAACAACAATGATGAGAGTATAAGAACCATTTTTATTTTTTCCAGGAACTCCTTTAATGGCCCAAACATGTGGAAATGGCTGGGGGAAGGTCTGGACTGTACGGCCGATGTGGCAATAACTGCCAGCTGAGTTCCTGTAATGTGCAATTGATGTTTGTAAACTATTGTGTGTACAGTATCCACAGACATGCATCTCTTCTGAAAGTTAGGCAACAAGTTATTTGTTGATTTTCATAGAATCAGATGTTCCACTCGCTGAATGTTCACCGGAATGACTACAGTGGGTTCTGAGCCACCTCCACCAGAATTGTCATTCTTAGATATACGGCCTTTTTAAAAACTTTTGTATAGGGATGCACCGAAATTTCGGCCGCCGAAAATTTTCGGCCGAAATAGCATTATCGGTTTCGGCCGAAACGTAAGAAAGCGGCGAAAATAAAAGCCGAAATTGTCGCCATGCCTCTCCCATCCTCCCGTCTCGTTCGCGCTGTGATTACGCATCAAACACGGAGTATGTCGGCGGTTTGGAAGCACTTCAAAGTTTCAGATGAGGACAGCAAAGTTGCAATATGCAACATTTTTTTAATACAAACAAAAAGAAAATATTTTAAACATGTTTTTTAATGAAGCCATTTTCGGTTTCGGTATCGGTTTTCGGCCAAGCGCATCCAAAAATTTCGGTTTCGTTTTCGGCCCAGAATTTTCATTTCGGTGCATCCCTACTTTTGTAGCATTAAAATGAATTGCTGCAGGTAAAAGTCTCATCACCATGCTGTGTTCGAAGGCTTCTGTAATTGTCAAGTGCTTCATTTGTGCGATACGTCTCAGTTTGACTTGAACGCCTCCATACATTGACACTGAAATGGCACACTTGGAAGAGGAGTAAAAATTGAGGTATGAATAAAATGCATTGTCTAAGGGGTATTGCTGCTGGAGCAAAAACAGATCTACTCCGGAGTTAATTATTTAAGGAAATGGTTTAATATGGGACCTTTAATTTCAATAGGAAAAACATTAGTCTGGAGAAGGAATGAACTTGACTTAGGATCATCATTTTGTAAGACGGTTCCTTATTCTGGCACAGTTGCTAAAAGCTGTGTTTAAAGTGTTTACAGAACTCTTAAGTACAACAATTTGCTTCAATCTTCAAATCTCTAACTTTGAAACAATGTGTCATTTATCTCATTAAGATGAGCGAGTGACTGGTCGCACCTCATGAGCTTTGAAGACCTTCTTGTCAGAGAACTGCACCTCGTTCCACACCACCTCCACTCCTTCTTCTGTGTCCATGGCCAAGGAAGCGCTCTCAATGCCAGGGACGTTCCCCTGACTGAGCTGAAAGAGATGAACAGTTACAATTAGGAAGAGAGGTCGTTCACATTATGCTGTTGAAACCGGTATTTTCAGCCCATGCTATTCATCATATCTTTATTAGTTCATTTTTATGCTTACTTTTCCATTAACAAAAAATTGCATATCCTTAAAAGGCAATATTATATATATATATATATATATATATATATATATATATATATATATATATATATATATAAATATAAAAGTATATATATATACTTTTCCCTACACAGGATAAGCGAAATACATAATGGATGGAGAGATAGATGAATTATTAGCGCTTTTCCACAGTGATGTTAAATTCTAAATCTGACGTCAGACGTGAATAATAAAATTTCTACAACTGCAGCTCTGACTATAGGCAAAGCACTTCATACATTTATATTACTGTGATTTCTATAACAACACATTATAAGGACTTATGTGGTAAATGCTCAACGTAATCTTAACCCAACAATAAAAGGATTAAGAAAAAAATATAATGAATAACTGAGTAAACCTTTTTCTGGCAAGATGTTAGTTTAAAGTTGACAGAAGGAATCTGTAGTGTCGGATTAAAGTCAGGAAGCTTTCGATCACTTAAAAGCCTTCAGGATAGAGGACTTTGCACTATCTGTAAATGTGACTTTTTTCTGTCTAATCATCTTTAAGTGAAAGTAAAAGAAAGGCTGTTAAAGAGATGACTCTCTATACTGTATATGCTATAGCGCAAGTGATAACAGGGACTACAGTACAGACATTCCCGCAGTTACAGACACAGAAAAGTAAATACAGTAAATAAAAATGTCATTGTTGAAAAATCTGTTATATAAGAAAGGAAAAAATATTAATGGGGACCTATTATGCAAATTCATCTTGTTGTTCAGTTGGGTTTCCAGTTTACATGTACAGTGCCTTGCAAAAGTATTTATACCCCTTGAACTTTTTCACGTTACAACGTAACACAAAGTATTGTGAAGTGGAAAGGAAATGATAAATGTTTTTCAAAATTATTTACAAATAAATATCTGAAAAGAGGGGTGTATTCTAATACCTATACCTAAAATCCAGTGGAACATAGGGGTATGAATACTTTTGCAAGGCACTGTATACACACAACAAAACATAAGAAATAAAATAAATCCATTCCATTTTTATATCGGCCTGGGCTTAAACAATCCAGTTCGCTTTTCCCCTATTGTGACCTCATATAAGAAGGTTCCCTCCCCCCAACTTGTTGTTCAGTCATGCTGTTTATGAGTCATTCGGAGGAGTGAAATGAAGGGAGTTTAAGGCATTAAAATGATCTGAGGAATGTTTTCGCTGATGGTTTAACAGACACACTTTGCTAGAGCTCTGAGATCTATGTCAAGAAAGAATCAAGAAATATGGGATTTTTAAAGTGAATTTAAGATAAACAATATCATACAGTCATACATTACAGAGACTGTCTTGCTTTAAGAACAAAGATCACTTTTGTGTAATAAAACCGACTATTCATTTTTAGTTTGTACTCAAGACATAAAGTCGTTTTATTACCCATTTACAGGACACCATTTATCATCATCCCAGGCTCTCAATTTCTCTGTCTCCATAATTCTGCAAATAACTGCAACCTAAAATGGGCAAACAACCATGTTTACTGTAGTTTTGATGATTTATGGTGTATTTATTTTCCGACTGGAAGGAAACAGGGCTTGGACAAGATTAAAAACAAGTTCTTTTTCCCTCCGTTTATAAATAGTGCTTTTTTCCAGAAAGTTAAAACTGTTTTTTTTTTTAATTTATTTTAAACGTCAATAATCCACTTTTCTTAAATCTTTTCACTTTGTGTATGTAACAGTCTTAGATTGGCATGGAATGTTTGTAGAGTGACCGCATGCACAAATTCGATAATGTGAGTAAACATTCAATGAGGTCAAGCAACTGATTAAATCCCAACCTTGTAAATACAGAAAGAGGCCATTGTGGGCGATGAGCATTTGGGCAGCGTGTCTTGAAAAAACCCACAAGGAATTCCTAGAAATGTGTGTTTTACAGTGTTTCCAGGACCTGAAACGTTAGGTGACTGTCGGATTCGTATTTACCTGGGAATCTTTTAAATATATACGCAAACTGTTGGCCAACAGCTGGGAGCGGTCATGAGTGGACGTCTGAATTCCTGTTCTTATTGTAGAGATGCTTAAAATACTGTGTAGTTAATTCCTGACCAAAATATATAAAACTTTGATTTGGGATAATTATGAAAAACAACTTATAATTCAATGATCAGTCATGTGCTTAAAGAGAACATTAAAACCTTAGAGTAATTTTAGTACCAGCTACAGTTTTTATGAACGTGAAATGTCATCTATATAAATAAAAGAAGGTTTTTTTTAATGTACATTCGTCAGAACTCGATGATATCAGTCCACTTAATGATATTGGAAACCAGTCCAAGAAAAATGTCTGTCTGTCTGTCCAACCGGTTTTATCATGCAAAACAGGCTCGACAGAATTGAATGAAACTTTGCCAGTTCTTCAGTATCTGCCAGAAGTTAAATCTGCACCATAAATAAAATCAAAATGTTGAGTAGAAGGGATGTTATGAGCGGGTACGCTGTTATGTGTCGTATTACACTTTTTTTTCCCCTCGAGGTGGGCGTGGCTATACGCGTCACTCAACCGTGCCAATCAACGCAATAGTTTACCGTGAATACACGAAGTATGTGGAAGTCACAGAAATGACCGTATTGCTCCTACAAAGTGCTCAAATAAACACGAAACACAATTGAACGTGCGACACAGCTTGGATTATTCCAACAACAAGAAAATAGCCAATACACTATGAAAACTGAATCTTCAAAGATGTATGGACAGATCAATGCATGTTAATTCTTCATTATCTTAGGGAAGCTGAAAAAAAAAGTTTGTCTCATACAAAAAAAATTGAGTTATTAATGGTCACGTACCGGATTTATTAGTCTACTGTAAACAGGGAATGTATCTGTCTGATGACGTAAGGAGTACAACTTAAAGCGTAAACAAGGCATAAGATACTGTACCTTACAAAATTTTATTTCTCTGTCTTAATAAGTTAGGCAGAGCGTTCTGCTGTACAGAAATACAGGCAGACATGTACGTGAGCTTCAACCTAAAATATTAATATCGCTGATTACATTAAAGCTGATCAGATTATTTTTAGCTTTAACCGTTTAACTATTTTTAAAAACGCTGTAATCGTCAACGACAGGTACTAACGTTAGTTAAATCATAAATAACCTTCTGGGCAGTAATGCAGAAACTGTCTAAGCTAGCAGTACATTACAGGAACGCCCATACCTAGAGGCTGTGGGTTAAGGAACTCAACTGGAAACCTGGCAGGAGGAGGAATTGAACTCAAACGTTCTGCTCGTCAACCTAAAACCTTAACCACAACTTAACATTTCTGCCACAAGCGAACCATGTCACCGTGACGTCAAAGGACGTCCTTTCCGGCAGACATCACAACATCGAGGCTAATTTAAAGTTGTTTGTGAACTCTACGCCCTACAACTTCTGGGATCTGACTCGCACAGACATTAATAATGATCAGATTGGCCTGTATGCCTCTTTGCATGTACGAAATTCAAGACCCAGTTAAGACCGGATTCGAACTCCTAAGGTCTAATAACTGGGAACAGTATTCTCATGAATCCAGCGGGGACCCAAGACCTTTCTGTACTAGGCTCTCGTAAATCCAACTACTATGAACTCGTGCCATTGCTTCCTAAATAAAAACAAACAGCACCTTTATATCCTGGCTTAACATGCTCTCTTAGTTAGTGTGGTATTCTAAATGACTGTACATGGTTACACCTTGTTATTACAGTTCATTCATTGTACATTATGCACTGAGCGCATGCACCATATTTGTTTTCCACTCGTTGTGGATGTGTACGTGTCAAGTGCAGGTCAGTGCATGTCTTCATGCTTCTGTGAATCAAGAGTGTCAAACTAGCAGAAAATATCCACTTCAGTACTGTACGTGTTGCAATGCATGACTTCCTTCATTCTCGGGTGACAACTCACCATGAACTCATGGCATTAAACTGTTTAAGGCATGTTATCCATGAAGGGCCACACCTCACTCTACTCGTTTAATTACTGTAGTTATCTTGGTCTTTAATCAGATATCTTAACTAGGTGGGATGAAAACCTGCAGTAAAAACATGACGTCTTTTGTACCAGTTTTCTACTATTAAAAAAAGCATTTTTATATATTATATATGAACAACACATTATATATGAAAAATTATATATGATAAGCGCTATATATTACGTAATATTTATGTTTTGCTGGTTCATTGGGTAAATGCAATCATTTTTCTCCAGACAGCATCACCTCTAAACTTTCAGGACTTATCCAGTAACGACATACACACCTACGCCTTACTCTGTCGCCATGCATCTCTAGGTTCCAGGTTCGATTCCCGCCTCAGCTCTGTGTGCATGGAGCTTAAATGTACCTCTGTGCTCGGTGGGTTTTCTCCCACCAAAGACATCCAGATTTGGCTAATTGGCGTTCCAAAATTGCCCGTAGTGTGTGTTTTGTGTGTGTGTCCTGCGATGATTGGCACCCTGTCCAGGGTATACCCCGCCTCGTGCTCCAGGCCCCCCGCGACCCTGTATACAGGATAAAGTAGTATAGACGGTGAATGAGTGCTAATGACTCAGTGACTAAGTTGCTATGTTTGTAAGAGATTAAAGGAGTGTCAGTTCCTGCAAGATCACATGAATCACAGTTGTGTCACTTTCCTTGGAATTGCTCAATATTTTGAAGACTCAACAGATTGTTTGATGGCACTTGTCATGACCAAACAGTCACCACCTTCCTAATACTTAGTGCTGCAGCATAGTAAACGTTCCTGAAAAAAAGTTTACTGTGCTGCAATACTAAGAATTATCCAAAAGTATGTGGACACCAACTTTAAACTGCTTCGTACCACAATAATTTAAAGAACGCACAAAGTTTCTTGAGTGCCTGTTTTGGCAATAGAGCAGCTTCCCAGGTGTCACCCAAAACTCAAAGCAGTGGTTCTAGTTGACAGACATAATTCCATCTCTTCATACACACAATGACACAAGCTTTTCCAACTCAGCCCGGACTAACGTCAGAACAAAGCAGGTTGTGTAAGGTCTCAAGGAAGCCGGAGGGTCCGGGAGGCCGGCACCATGATCTGAAAACAAATAACCCTTGTTAGAAAGCGTGGCAGCGCCATTTAAGCCTGGCACCGTGGTGCGGTTTTAGTCCGGACGAGGTGCCTGGGTGCTTAAGACAGGCACAATGAGCCTGAGAGCGGCGCCAGCAGCAACCTCACGCTTCCTGAAAATGAACAGGATTGCAAAAGCCAAGTTGGCAGAAGTGCAGAAAGCAACTTTCCTGCTTCTTGACGGCTTTAAACAGGAAAGAAGGAACTGAGGATGCACAATAGCTGTGATTATTCTAAGCTATCTATTTCTGGGCTATTTCAAGGGTTTGGTTTTCCTTTCGGGCATTGCAACACATTTTTTTACACTATATACTCACTGCTTTTTTGAGATTTGTGCATTGTAGCTTCTTGCATACAGTATATAAAGGTCAGTGTTACTGCAAAAGCATGGGGTTTAGAAACAAGACTGTTCCACAGACCCGTGTGGAATATCTCACCCTTATGAGGATTCGCACACTTGGCAGAAAGCACTCTTTATCCTGAGGCACATCAAGCTTACAGTGTCATTTTATGGGGCAGAACTGATCAGCATTCATAGTATTGCGGTATCCTTTCAGCTGGCTAACAGAATTAGGTGAGGATAGAAATAGGCTTGAGTGTGCATGAATCTAAATATTTTGATAGCCATGTCTGTGTAAGCATGCTAATGGATTTTGACAGGCAAATCCATGATTTGATTAAACCAACCCAACTGCCTCTGCGACTCTGACCTAAGGTCACGTCTCTGAAAGTTCTATTACAATTTTGCAATGCATAAACACTTGGGTTGCTTTCACATTTCAGAACTTTTTGTCATATCCTGCTATATCAGCTAAGGCTTTTAAGCCCTGTAAAAATATCGGTACATGACATACCTCATCATATGACGTATGATCTTATAAATAGAATTTCTACAACTTCATAGGCATTCCTGCCCAAGGACATAGCACTCAGCCAGTGGGCTGTTTTATAACCGTTAAGATATGGAAGAACAAATGGATAAAACTGTGTATACAGCCCTGTTCGCGCTAAAAGTAATGTTATTTGGATTGGTAGAAATCCATTTATGTGAAAGTAAACCTGCGATTATAATCAGAATTGGCCAGCATCAGGGTGCACGTGACTGTGACTGGAATATTCACACCATAGAAGACATTTTTCATGTATACCTTACATATCACAGTGCGTTATGAAGCAAAATCGAGTTCATATATCTGATTTAGCCGCTAAAGATTTAAGATCCTTTTTGAAGCTCAAGGCAGTAACAACTTGCCGCTGCTAGGGTTCGAACCCTCAACGTGCTCTGATCAGGCTTACTGTATTTGTTGAGCCACCAATGCTAAAATAATTGTATATATTGGTATCATAAAATGGTGATGATCCATCTATGAAATAAGCCTTCGATTCGATTATGTTAATTCATATAAATGATCTGCAAATACATCCTTGCTCTATAAATTATCATGTGGCGTCACCCCTTATTGTGCTCCTACCCCCTATTTTTCTTTTTTTTTTTTTTCCTCCGGCCTGTCAGTATCACAGATAACACATAGAGTGTATGTGTAGCTGTTCTATCATCATTCACAGCCATTTTTTTTTTTTTTTTTTTTTTGTTTGTTTGTTTCCCATATTATAATAGACTAGACCGGGGGACCAAAAAAAGAGAAGAGAGTAAAAAGAAGAAAAAAAAAAAAAGGGAATAAAAATAAATAAACAAACAAACAATTGAGGGGGAAAAAAAAAAAAAAAAAAGGGAAAAGAAAAAAAAAAAAAAAGGGGGGGGGGGGTGGGAGGGGGGAGAGAATACAATCAAAATTTGCTTCCGCACCTGCCGAAGAAAAAGAGAAAAAAAAACAACAGAAGACACAACAGCAGAGAAACCGCAGCCACAACCAACACCTGCACGACTCGCGGCAAACCACAAATCCCAAAACCTGTTGATTAATAAAATATTTTGAAATAAACATTTTGTTTTGAAGCAACAGCAAAGACAGTGTGTGTGTGAGCACCTGTTTGTACACCAGTGTGAACGTTTGTGTGCACACCTGTGTGTGTGAGCGCGCTTGTGTTCATAGGGCTCCTCCATGTAAATGTTTAATAGTGTGTGTGGGGGACCACAGTCCCGTCTCGCGAGGCATGGAGCAGATACGGCGGAGACACGGGTCCCAGACATCCAGAGGCCCCCCAGAGCACAGGAGTCTCAAGAGAACCACCGCAGGGACAGCCCCCCCACCCCGAAAGGGGCAGCTGAGAGCCCAGAGGGGGGTCATCTAGCAGCCCCAGTGTAGACGCCCCAGGGGGCCGTGGTGACAGGACCGCAGGCTCCGCCGGTGGTCGTCCACTCCGAGGCAGTCCGGTCCCTGGGTCCAGAGATCCCAGGGCCCCCCCCATCCACCAGCCGGTGCCCAGCCAAGCCAGGAGAGCCAGATTCCGCCCAGCGACCGCCGCGAGTGAGCCAGCACTCACCCGAGCGCCCCGCCCCGGAGCCAGAAACCAACAACCCACCAGCGGCTGGGAGCACCCCACAGCTGTGTGTGGTGGCAAAGCAGGGGGGGCCTGGGATGTTGAGAGAGGTGGAGTCTAGGACCTGACCTGACACCTAAACGTAGACAGCCAGGCACACACATACACAAACATACATTCCCACCCTCATACACACAAACAAATATTCACACACTCACACATGTAGACACACAAAAATAGACAGTATACACACTCACACTCCCCATATACCCACTTCCCTCCGTCGTGGGGACAGAAAGACCCCCCCTGGTCCCCGCAGCAGCGGAAAGGACCACCAGCCCAGACCCCGACCGAACGGCCAGCTCCTCCTCTCAGCCCCCGGCCCTGGACCGCGGATAGAGAACGGGGGTGTGGAAAAAAGGAAGACCCCCGCTTCGCTCCTCCCGCTCTAATGTACTGTTGGTGTGTGTTGTTCTAAAGTGCTTTAAAACAAGGGAGGGGCAACACACTAACCACCCTCCGGCAGCTCGTGTCAGCTCTGCCCCTCCCAATAACCCTAAATGTCTACATGCCACTTAAAATTGGGAAGTGGGCACTGGCACCAGAGGTAAGGCTGATTAAACAGCCCGCCCTCTGGACGCCATTCAGTGTGCCCACCCCCAAGGCCCTATATGTATGTGTAACATGACAGTAAGTAATTAGAGTGTCTAAGATGTGATATAAAATTGAGATGCAGGTGGTCACAAGGAGACAGGGAAGGAAAACCTCCCCTGCATCCCAGCAACACCCCCGCACCTCAAAGCCCTACCTGTATGGTGTTGTGATGGAGCGGGAAGAGGGAAGCATCGGAGATGGGGAGAAAATAATCGGAGGGGGCAAGTACCCCCCCCTTGGGACCAGCTCCCCTACTGACCCCCATAGGCACCCCCGTTGCCCAAAAAAAAAAAAAAAAAAAACCGCCCAGGGCCGGGGGCCCAGGCCCATCCAAACCAGGGCCCATGGCAGCGGCCCCACCGGCCACCGCAGAGCCCGGGGCAGCCCACCAGGCCCCACAACAGAGGGGAAGAAGAAGGAAAAAAAATTAATAAATAAATAAAAATACTCCCACCCCCACATTCAGTCGACTCCCAGACTACATAGAACAATAGACACCCAAGTTAGGCCCGTCCTCCTCCTGTAATGGACCCCCCCCTGCAAAGAGATGGTAGAAACACACTCACCAGCTGAAGAGGCCCCCCAGCTCCACCGATGCGTCGAAGGTCCCCCGCCCAGGGCCGGGCACCAGGGCAAGCACCAAGCCACATCCCGGCAGCACACCAGCCAGGACCCAGGCCCCCCAGGCCCAGCCGGAACCCCAGCCCAGAGGTAGAGCGCCCCCAGGACCCCAAACCCCCCCCGGACCTAACTTGGAGCGGTGCGGCCGCCAGGCCGGCAACCTACGTCCGCCGACACGGGCCTCCCCAGCAGCGCCGCGTTGCGGACGGTAGGGTGGGGAAAACCACCGCCCAGGAGCCACCCACGCCCCCTCCAGGCCAGGACCGCAGCCCCAGCGCCGGACCCCCCAAGAAACCCACCCCCCGAGAACGCCCAGACGCCCCAGGCCAGCATGCCCCCCCGCCGCATCAGCAACCAGGACCAAAACCGGACAGAACTGCGGCCCCCAGCCACACTAGGTAATGGAGCCGATCAAAGGAGCCCAGAGAGATTGATCTAATGTGGCAGCAGACGCCGTGTCAAGACTAATATAGTCTAACAAACGATCTCTATATTGGTTGATATTAAGATTATTTCTATTTTTCCAGTTCATGAGGACAGTTTTCTTAGCAATGCATAAGGCGGTGAAAGCCATGTGGATTGTGTTGACCTCTGTAGTGACACCCTCTAGGTCACCTAACAAGCAAACTGAAGGAGAGGCTAGAATGGAACATTTAAGACACTTTGATAAGTCTTCACAAATCTCATACCAGAATTTCTGAACAGGTGGACAGAACCATAGAGCATGTATGTAATTGTCAGGTGTGTTGTTTTGGCAGTGTGAGCAGTTGTTAGAAGCTGTAAGACCCATCCGGAACATCCGATGACCTGTGTAGTGCACTCTATGCAGAATTTTGTATTGTATTAATTGTAAACTGGGATTTCTAATCAGTTCAAAAGGTTTTAAACATATCTGAGACCAGAAATTGTGGTCCCAGCTGACTGATAAATCTGCCTCCCATTTTGCAATAGGAATCGATACTGATTCATCTATTTTAGATAGTGTCCTGTATATTTTAGATAATAATTTGGGGGTCCTGAGGTTAAGGAATTCTGCCACTCTTGGTGGTATTTGTAATTTGATACGATCGGAATTAAATTTCTTTTTTATTATAGATTTAACTTGTTGATATTCTAAAAATCTGTTCTTGTTCATCCCATATTGATTGACCAATATATCAAAAGGAATAAAATCTGTCCCTTCGAATATATGTTCCAAGTATTTACTACCTTTACCACCCCAGTCCCTGAAGTTTATCATATTATTGTTTTGTACTATGTCAGGGTTGTTCCATATGGGAGTGCGTTTGCATGGGATTAGTGAAGACTCAGTCATTTTAAGAAACTCCCACCATGCTGTCAGAGAGGAGCTGATACTGATACTTTTGAAGCAAACATGTCGTTTGATGTTTGAGCTAATGAATGGTAGATCTGAAATCTCTATATTATTGCATAGTGCCTGTTCTACATCTAGCCAAGGCTCATCTAAGAGGGTGTGTTTTAACCACCCTGATATGTGTTGAAGCCTGTTGGCTAAGAAATAGTGGTGAAAGTTCGGCAGATCTAGACCTCCTTTGTCCTTGGCCTTTTGTAGTGTTTTTAAGCTAATACGCGGGGGTTTACCTTTCCAAAGGAATTTAGAGATGGAGGAGTCTAGAGATCTAAACCAGTCAGATGACGGTTTGCTTGGGATCATTGCAAATAGGTAATTAATTCTTGGCAAAACCATCATTTTTATTGAAGCTACCCTTCCCATGAGTGATATGGGTAGAGACTTCCATCTGGTTAGATCATCTTCTATCGTCTTTGAGAGTGGGATGTGGTTTAATTTTGTTAAATCTGCGAGCCTAGGTGAGACATTAATACCTAAATACTTAATATTTCCAGATTGTAGTGGAGTGGAGGAGGAGGACTGAAAGGAGCAGTTAATCGGAAGAACAGTAGATTTTAACCAGTTTATTGAATAATCTGAGATTCTTGAGAAAGAGTTTATTAATGTAATTACCTCAGAGAGAGTGGTTTGTGAATGCTGGAGAAAAAGTAACACATCATCTGCATAAAGACTAACTTTATGTTCTATATTCTTGCATTTAATGCCTTTAATCGCTATAGTCTGTCTAATAGCTGCTGCTAGTGGTTCAATAAAAATTGCAAAAAGTGAAGGGGAGAGAGGGCATCCCTGCCTGGTGCCCCTCTTAAGATGGAAGCTGGAGGATGTTTGGTCATTTGTCCTGACACATGCTGTTGGAGAATTATATAATATTTTTAACCAGTTTATGAAGGAGTTTCCAAAACCAAATTTGTGTAAAGTTGCAAATAAAAAATTCCAATTAACCCTATCAAAAGCCTTTTCTGCATCTAGAGACAATATTGTAATTTGAAGGTTTTTATTACATGAATAGTCTATCAGGTTAAGTAATCTGCGCGTATTTGTTGAGGAGTGCCTTCCTTTTATGAAACCAGTTTGGTCTGGATGGATTATGAGAGGGGTTACCTTCTCTATTCTTTTTGAGAGCGTTTTGCAGATTATTTTAATGTCAACATTAATAAGTGATATTGGACGGTAGCTGTTAGGCAGTACCGGATCTTTGCCTGGTTTTAGTAAGAGACTAATGTTAGCAGAATTCATATTTGGCGGGAGTCTACCATTTTCCTTAGATTCCTGCAACATTCTGTTGAATGTTGGTGCCAGAACTGTCCAAAATTCTTTATAGAATTCCGCTGGGAAGCCGTCTGGACCTGGAGCCTTTTTATTGGGCATACTGTTCAAGGCTTCCTGGAGTTCATCTGATGTCAGTGGAGAATCCAATGCCATCGCTTGGTTGTCCGATAATTTCGGAAGAGTTATATGATCAAGAAACTGGTCAACTTCTTCTTTAGACGGGTTCATCTGTGGTGAATAAAGAGATTCATAAAAGTCCCTGAAAGTATTGTTTATTCTTTCAGGGTCATATACTGTGTCTCCAGTTGAGTTTTTAACAGCATATATAGTTGTTTTTTCTTTATTTATTTTTAACTGGTTAGCTAGGAATTTACCAGATTTGTTACCATATTCAAAGTTTTGCCAGCGGAGTCTTTGTGCTAAGAACTGAGTATTTTTATCAATAATTTCATTTAATTCTAGTTTTGCTTTACATATTTTCTTCAATATTTCCTTCTCCTGAGAGGATACATAAGCTTCTTCTAGAGATTTGATTGTTTCTTCTAATTCCTGAATATGTTTATTTTCTCTTTTCTTTTTATGTGATGAGAATGAGATTATTCTACCTCTCATCACAGCTTTGCCTGCTTCCCAGAGAACAGATGCTGAAGTTCCAGGCTGGTCGTTATAGTCTAGATATAAAGCCCATTCTTTCTTAAAATAATTAATAATATCTTCATCTTTAAGCAATGATGTATTAAATCTCCAGTTTTTACTTGGTGGAGTGTCCTTCTTGTTTTTTAAAGTTAAAGATACAGGAGCATGGTCGCTGACAGCTATGGTGTGTATTTCTGTGTCTGAAATGTCACCCAGCAGTGAGCTGCTGACTAAAAAATAATCCAGACGAGAGTGACTGTGATGAACTTTTGAAAAAAAAGTATATTCTCTACAGTTGGGGTGAAGAGATCGCCATGCACCTACCCCCTATTTTTCACCGCATACCTAAAAGCCTAGACAAACCATAAGCCAGATGGCAGAAAATAACCATTAATATAAAAAGATTTGTGCAAAAATTCCACAATGGGTCTTTTGTTCATGTTCCGTTATGGCTGCTGCTCATTGCTCTGCGTTCAAACATGCACTATGACCAAAAAGCCAAAAGTCATTTCGTAACAGCTGCTGATTTACAGTGACAGAATGAGAAGTGACCACTGGCAAAGCAACACTGCATTTAGTTTTATGCAAAACAAGAAGTGAAAGCAAATGTCAACTGCTAATGGTAGAGTCAGACACTGGCCTGCTTGTGTTTTTTTTAGCAGGATCTATCTAATTTATGGTGAAATGGTTAGCCAGACACCACCAGGAAAACCATAGCAACTAGCAACAACGATAAACATGCCATGTGCTGTTGAAGTGACTACAGACTTGGTGTAAGAAATGTGATGAATAGATATATGCATGTAAGGGATGTGCATTATGTTGGCTCTATATTGTGATGTTTGTCATTCCACTACTACTATTTCTGTTTGTTATACAGAAAAAGTACGAACGCGTGAAGCAGAAATGAAAGAGAATGATTTTATCACATCACTAGAGATGAGAAGCATCTCTTTCATCTGCCAGTAATAAACTGTGCAGCTGACTGAGAGCATAAACAAGGTTTGAAGTACATTTCAAGATGTAAGCTAAGTTCTGCGTGTGTGTGTATGTGTGTGTGAGCAAGTAAAAGAGAGAGCGATAGAGAGAGAGAGAGAGAGAGAGAGAGAGAGGGGAAACACAATCACTCCAGGGCTAATCTCAATACTGTAGCCTATTAAAAGCTAGCGCAGCGCTTTATTTCTCTATACTACAGTAATGTTACAACAATTTCAATATGAAATGTCATCTATATTAATAAAAGAAAGGTTTTGTCTGTACATTGGTAAGAACTCGCTCTTTCAATGATATCTTACGTTTTATACATTGAGGAACCCATAAGCCGTCTCAGACAAATTCTGTCTGTATGTCCATATGTCTCTTTATCTGTCTGTCCATATGTCTGTTTATCTGTCTGTCCAGATTTTGTCACAGCATCACGCAGAACTGGATGGACAGAATTAATGCCACAGTGGCGGCTGGTGCAAAACATTTTTTGAGGGGGGCAAACAAAAAATTAAATTAAACATTTAATAATCGCCTGTAAATAGCCATTTATTAGGTGATTAAGCATCATTACTAAATATAAAAGAAAGGCATGACTCACATGGCATCCAGTCAGCCGGCTCCGCTTGCCGTAAGAAGTGCTGGAAAAGCACCGAGTGCAAGATCAGCCGTGATCACTTGATTGCTGCTTAATTAGGAGATCAGGTCGACCTGGTCCAAGCTTTTTAACTTTATTTCTTTCTTCGTCTGATTGCCTCGCGAAGGGGTATTTTAGCAAAGAAATTACAGAATTTCCTCTCATATTTAGCTGGCTTCTACATTAATCACTAACAATCTGCTGCCCGTTAATAAAACTCGTTGAGAATGGTCCAATCACATGAGCCCAAATATTGTAAAAAAATTTTTGATTTACTAAGAACAATTTTTTTTTATTGTAAATAAATTATATTAAGAAATACAGCGGAATATTGTGACTAAATGACTTTATTTCATAATTAAAATAAATAATTATTAAGTGAAATAATGACATGTTAAAGTGGCATTCTTCTCGTCCTAACTTTAAGGGGGCGACGCCCCAGCGCCCCTTATTGACCGGCCGCTACTGCAGTGCCATAAATAAAATCAAAATGTTGAGCAGAAGGTAAGTTATGAGCATTTTGGCATTACTTGATATTTTCATCGCTGAAATAACAGCGCTGATGTGTTACCATGAATTTTAGCGTGCTGGATTCGTTCTTAAGACAAAAGTTTATGTTTATCTGATCTACTTTATCTTTGTCCGATCAGGAATACCGTTTCGGCAAACGTGTCACGTCAGCTAATGTTACCACCACGTGGAGCAAAAAGTGCTGAAAGACTTTCTGTGCTGCCGGAATAAATAGACAATCCGAACGAGCGTCTACATGGCCATTATCTACCTACTGAACAGATTATCAAAGGTTTACACGCCCTCTCTCATTTACATAAAAAGTTTATTCCGATCAGGCATGAATCTGATTTGGTTTTTAGTCTGATTATTAGGGCCCGTGTCCTGTAAATGCACCTACTGTAGAGCTTCCTGTATAAAATATATAACTACCCTATAAAATTGATTGGATATATAGTTTGCAAACACCTACCTGACGAAGTCCCATTGAATGGGTTGTTACTATAGAAACGATAACGTATTAGTGATTTGTATTAACGAGTGATTTACTTTGCAATATTTAAATCAATCAATCTCATGTTCAATCTCATGTTCAAATCAAAATCAATCAATCAATCAATCAACACCCTCTAACCAATCATAATATTTATTTGCATTTCATCTAAGAAGATTTCTGCTTGGATTCCTTATTTCAGTAAAAATTTAAAACTTAGTTTCCTTTTAGTGAACTATGAGAGTGAATGATAAAGGGTTAAGCACTTATGATAGGAACATTTTATATCATTGCATTAAGTGTATAATTGCAACTGTGCACCTGGCAGTCATCTGAAAGCGGCGTGTGTGTGTGACAGCTGAAGATGTACTGTCTGTAACTCATGTGCCTTGCAATGCCATCAACAATCAGCCATCAGGCAGAGAGAGAGAGAGAGAGAGAGACTGAGTATCTAATGTGCCTTTTACGTAATACCGTGATCTTCTTAGCAAAGAGGCGGATCCCACTGCAGTCTGGCTCAGCAGGTCTAACACAAAAATTTCTGGCCAGTAGAACACAAAATGTGTCCAAAATTACAGATGGATGGCTACAGATTGGCTCTGATTTTGTAATTACTGCATAGGCATAATTTTACGAGGGTGTGGGAGTTCAGTAAGCCCCAAACTAATCAAAACCGTCACAAAATTATCATAATGATGAATGAAAATTACTAGCTTTTATAAAACATGATAAAGATTAAATGCAACTGGTATGCAAGGAATATCAAAACATCCCCCATATGGGTGGAGCTCCTAATCACCCCATCCCCCACCCACCCCCACCCCTAATTAGAACTCCTTAAATTATTGAATACACTATAATAAGATTACATCAAACACATACTTGCCATTAAAAAAAACTCACAGGTTCTTCCAATGTATGGGCTGTGAAGGTACTGCAGGTGGGCCACAAGAGAACATGTACAGTATAACAACATAAAAAAGTGTCGTCGTCATCACTCACTCAACTTCTATACTGCTTAATCCTGTATACAGGGTCGTGGGGGGCCTGGAGCCCATCCCTGGAGACTTGGGGCACAAGCTGGGGTACCCCCTGGATAAGATGCCAATCCATCACAGGGCACACACACATATACTGTACACACTCACACATTGATTTACACCTTCGGCTAATTTGGGAATGCCACGGATGTCTTTAGACTGAGAACATGCAAACTCTATGCACACAGAGCCGGGAATCGAACCCAGACCCTGGAGGTGCAAGACAACAGTGAATAAATAAGTTATAAGAAATACATATATTTTATTTGAAATTTTTAATTGTAACTAAGAGAATATTTCAGACGGACTTTTAATAACTTTGGCTAGAATAAAGCATACGTCTTTCTGAAGCGAATATTAAAAGATTTAAACTGAACTCTTTGAGTAAAATTGCAATCCATTAGGCAGAGCGTAATCCACAAGCAGAGCTGAGCGCTTCAGCATCTAGCACAGTCTCTCCAACTCCGTCCGATTCATCAGTAATATTAAATACAGCCAAATCCGTGCTGCTTTGCCCATACAAATGAAAACGACAGTTCAGCTCGTGCTGAACTATAAACCCACTGGCTCAGGCACTAAAAAATAAAGTTAACAAACAGTTAAGGACAGACTGAAAGCGCAATAAAAACAAAGTTATGTAATTTCATACTCCATGCTGTCGAGTGATAGTTGGCACTCTCGCAAGTTGTTAATGGCTTGCATAGTGGCATTGCGGGCTGCTGGAGGCCACTACTGCTTCTCTCCTCTATCAATTACACCACTCTAGTCTACGTTACGTTATATCACGTTAAGTGCTTAAAACCTTGACTTTAATCAAACTTTTTCCGTTGTATTATCATGTATTATCTGGAGCCTATCCCAGAAGACCAGGCCATGAGGCAGGGTGCCAATCCATTGCAGGGCACACAAAGACACACACACACACATGCACACACACTATGGGCAATTTGGTAAAACTAATTAGCCTAATCTTCATGTCTTTGGAATGTGGGAGGAAACCAGAGGAAACCCACCAAGCCAAGCAAAATTCCACGGACACACAACAGAGGCTGGAATTAAACCCAGACCCTGGAGGTGCAGGTGACTGTGCTAAGCACTAAGCCACTGTCTCGCCTCTTATGAACCATCCTGATAATATTATTTTAGGTAAAGCAAAATGCTCTACCTCTAACACATTTTTTTTTTTATTCGGACGTATTATTGCTAAATTATTTAATTTGGACGTAAATGGACCTGACATTGCTTTAATCCACACTAGCTATATAACAAAATGACACCCCTGTACACTGGGCAAAAAAAATTACAATAGGAAACAGGTATGCATTATTGTGTTTGAATGCGATGTTTGATTGTATCCTCATCATCTACTTCCAAGTCACACAGGGAAGTTAAATCAAATATCAAATTAAAGGGGATATCAAATGTATCCCTCTAAGTGTAGGAACGATTTTATTAATTTTTTTTTGGTGCAATTCTCCGTACTGTGAGTTTCTCAGACTGTTGCATAAGAGTGCAAATGTTTCTCGAGACAGACATAGTCAGGAAGTCAAACAGGGATTGGGGCTTATGTCGAATAATAAATATTTATTCTATGCTTTAACAACCTAGCTTATCATTTCCCAAAATCAAATCTCCAAAACACACACACACACAAAATAAATGGACCAAAGTCATTAAACATGACAAAAGCAATAGCAGTGTTTCTAGTGATTTTTTTTTGTTGTTAGAAATGTTTTTAACATAACAGTTTTAAGGACTTTAGATGTACAGTACATTAGATAAAGGAGGACCGGATTATACAAAGATTAGAGACGGTAGTGGAAAACAATTGAGGTTTTATATAATCTGTGTGTGTCTGGTTTAAAGAGTTACACAACCAGGGTTGTTTCCTGCCACCTATGCACTTGGGGGGGAAATCAATTGTACAGCTCAGCACACACACACATACCCACACACGCATATATATATATACACACATATACACCTCTACACACACAAACACGCACCTATACACACCTACACACACACACCTAAACACACACCTACACACTAATCTCTCTGACCTGTGTGAATCCAAAATCCACGTGATTGTGGGACTTTGCCCAGCTGTAATCAGATTGAGATACCATTGAAGGAGATGTGCCTGTGTGTGTAACTCCTACAGTTAATTGTTGATTGTATTCGATCAGATTAATCTTCCTGCTACTGTGCTTTGTTGACTTTCACTTGCCGCAATTTCACAGGCTAAGAGACGCACTAACAGTCATGCTGTCATTAAACAGCGATTCCACATTGCCTACACACACACAGAACACTGATCCCATGCCACCTTTCGTTTCCTCCCGCTTCCTGTTTTCTTGGAACTTTTGAATGAATGAGCAACTCGAGCAAAAGAAAAAATCAGATTACTCAGACAAGTTAATCCCTTAACCTCAAACGAAAGCAATTGTGCGCTAACTTACCACCCCAGGGCTTACTTATGATCTAATCTTTGGTGTGTTTTGTATGTGGTTTATCCACAGAACATGGAAAAACACTGCATGACTTGCACACGGAAGCCTGTGATTTGGCAATAGTTACATTGAATGAATGAATAAATGAATGAATGAATAAATACCACATGGAAATATTTATTAGATTATATACATTTTTTATATACATTTAAGTATGTCCCAATAACAACCTCTAACATAACTTCATTAAAATGTAAATTTACACTCCCAATTTAAATGTACCATAACAATCAGCCTAACTTACAGTATACTGTGCAAAAATATACTTGGGTTGTCAAAATTAATGCGCTAACGCATGTGATTAAAGTAGAAATGTTAATGCACTACGCAAATTAATCAAATGACCAATTTTGACTTTAGTGGCTTCCCATAATCTAAGCCGGCTGTGTGTGATAATGGCATAATAAAATGACTGACGAACCATTATCAGGTGTACTGAACTGCAAGTTTCGTTATAAAAAGCTTCCGCATGGGAAGTTTGGATAAAAGCAAAGTTGTGTACTTGAGCCACCTTCAAGAGGAACTATTTTTCCAAGAATACGTTGTAGGAGCTAATTTTATTGCACTTACTGGAGAGCACTGGACATCAGTAAGTAACCATGACTATCTCGGTGTAACAGAATACCTAATTGATGACAAATGGCGACTGCACTCATTCACTCTGGGCGTGTAAAAAACACAAGACAGACATTTTACAGAAACATGCACTACCCAATTGTGCTAGCCAAGTTGGAAAGGAGACATGATCCCCACTATATGTGCAGACAGGGCTCACAACATGACTGCCGCTGCAAGGCTTCGTAACATTCAAGATATTTTAATTTAACATTTATTAAATGGTAATGTCTGAGATATTATAAAACTGCATAATCTGTATCCTCTAACCAGTTTGTCATTTATTTATTTATTCCAACATTGCACGTTTATAATAAAGAGTATTTTAAAATTTTAATTAATCGTGATTAACTAGATTATTTTTTTAATCGATTGACAGCACTAGCAAAAACAGACATTGTTCATATCAAGACCTGGTTAAATAAATATTAAATACATTTATTTTTTACATATATAGGAGGTAAATTGAGGTGAGCCATATACATATTTAATTATTTTGTCACCACTATGCTAAGACTGTTAGGAGTGGTGGGGGGGACTTAAATATAGAAGCTGGAAAAGGACAAGGGCAAGGTCATTACAGAGGCTTTGAATGGTGAATGAGAACAAATAGACCATACAGAGGAAGCCTAAGGGATAAAAAAAAACAGGCAAAATGAAGGCAAAAAAATCAACCGAGCCATAATTTGAAATCGACATTCATTCCATAGTTAGGTCCAAAGAAAGCCATACTGTCAGTTAATGAACAATGTGTGTATACGCATGTTATGCATCCACATCCCCTCTTCATAGATACCAAATACTGTATATTTAGCCCTAAATGACAAAGATTAAATGTTTGGCTTAATATTTGAACTCAATATGTCTGACTGTTTTCATTCTTCTGTTACCATAATCGAAGACCTGTTTAAATAGCACTGGCACAGCCCCAGAGAAAATCTCCACCGTACGAGTGTAGGACACTAAAATCAATACGCCATGCAGGGCTCAACAGAATACTGGGACACTTTTTCTTTCTGAGGGCTGCCTTTTTTTTTTAAGTAAAAATATGAAGAAGAAATGCGATTATTTGAAAAGCAAAAAAACGCTTGTAAGTATTAGTTTTTTAACACAATTCAATACTGTATTACTGTGAGAGGCATTCAAGTTAAATAGGGACGAATCGGGTATAGAGCTGATTAACTTCAAGCCCAGTATGGTGATGAGACTCTTAGCCGGAGTACAACATTTGAACGGTGCAAACATTTTAAAGAAGTCCATATGTACATGTGGCTTGGAGCCCACTCCAGTCGTCCTTAAAAATTGATAGATAACTTGTTGCCAACTTTTGGAAAAGTCGCATCCGTCTTTGGGAACTGTACACATAATCATTCACCAACACCACTTGCACATCACAGGAACTCGGCTGGGAGTTATTGCCACATCCCCTGTACAGTCCTGACCCCGCTCCACATGTTTGGGCCATTAAAGGAGTTCCTGGAAGGCCAGTGTTTCAGATGTGTCACAGAGCAACCCCACGCCAGGAGGAGAAGGGAATCTGCCCCTTGTCTCCATGCATGAGATCAGAAGCACCACTGATTGACTAGTGCGCGAGCGAGCAAGCGAGCGAGTGAGCAAATGGCATCTTTCGCTTTAAGAAAGCATGGTCAGGCCAGTTTTGCCACAAACAGCTGGGGCATCCTCAGAATTCACATATGTCATCTCTAGGTAATGAGACCTTCTTGCACTGTGAAATAAGTGCCTAATTAACGACAAAATGTTAGCAGTAGACGGAAATGCATTTTAGTGCAATCATTATTTTAAATAGATGTCAACACTGAGCTAATTTTTTGGTAAAACTATGACACAGTGACACCCCTTACTACATTTATAAACAGTATCCAAGATATGTTTTGGCTAATCTGATCTAGAAAGCACGTTGTGTACTCATAACAACCGGTCTTTCCTAGAAACCGGGCAAGGGAACATGCAGCAGGAGGGTGAGGAATACCAGATGGATGGCTTCATGCTGCAAGGCGAATGGCTCTCGCTGGCTTTCCTTTAGCCTGGCTGTGGGCCACAGTGCATTTGCTCTCACATCTGATTCAATAGAACTCGCTGACCAGAGATAAAACACATCTAAGATAGGCGGGGATTTATTTATCGTCAAACTGTAACGAACACACAAAACCACAATACTTCCTACCACAATAAAGGCGATATCTGTACTGCGTAATATGTGATACGACTGATACTGTCTTGCATTTGTCAGTGTATACGCTATAATCCACCACGTCCCTTAAGATCACAAAACTCCGGACTTCTGGTAATTCCCAGAATTTTAAAATCTACAAAAGGGGGCAGGGCATTTTCATATTTGGCTCCAAAGCTTTGGAATAGCCTTCCAGACACTGTTCGGGGAGCAGACACGGTTTCCCAATTCAAAAGTAGGCTCAAGACGCATCTCTTTAATCTGGCATACGCGTAACTCAACCCATAACCTCATACTCCATTACACTTATCCTGAATGGCAACTACGCTAATTCTCTCCATCTTTTCTGTATTTTTCTACCCATCCTGAGACATCTGGAGATTGTGCCAGCTTCAGTAGACAAAGGCCAACCCTGCGAGGTTTCTAAAGCATCTTGAGAAGGACCTGCTCCAGCTAGATTCTGCTTTATGATGGCTGGAGCTACACATCCTGCTCCTGTGCTTCCAGTGATCTGACCCCATCTGCCCTCTGCACCTACTGCTGAACTGAATCTACACAACTTCTGATATATTGAACTTTCACCTGCACAACACACTTGATGTTATTTCTATCTGTTATCACCCAGATGAGGATGGGTTCCCTGTTGAGTCTGGTTCCTCTCAAGGTTTCTTCCTATTGCCATCTCAGGGAGTTTTTCCTTGCCACTGTCGCCGTCACCCTTGGCTTGCTCATCAGAGACATTTCATTCATCATTCATTCATTTAATTATTATCTAGACACATTTTTCTCACACATACACACTTCCAAATATTTTCTTTTCTTTTCTTTCTAAAAAAAAAAAAAAAAAAATCTTTCATTTTTTTTCTTGTGAAGCTGCTTTGGGACAATGACCATTGTTAAAAGCGCTATATAAATAAAATTGAATTGAATTGAAGTGTATAGATCATATTTAGATTAAGTTTTTCAGAGACAATCACCGATTTGCTCAATTTGTTTTTTACGTTTCAGCTTCTCCAATATCTCTAGTGGATCTTTAGGTTGACGCATGTGCAAACATTGACTTACAGGCCCCGATTTATATCACCTTTAAAAAATGTGCAGGCTGAATTACTAACAGGGTCTATGTTGTGTCTTTTACATAACAGCAAAAAAAAAAAAAAGTGCAAAGTACAGGGTGGAGTTAATGCATAAAAGAGATTCCGCACACACAGAGTAAAATCTCAAGTCTAAATGTGGTCTTGTAAAGTCTTGTATTCTCATGCAAGTCATTTGGTAACCAAACTGGCAACAGCTTTCAAGAATAACTAGCACAAACAAAACCTCATCAAGATATTGCTTCCTTCCTGGTTTACATGTGATTTCATTCCCGGGATTCTTCTTGGCAAATTACTTACAACATGCCAAACCAACTATGCATGTAAATGACCTGATTGCACAAGAACCTGTTATGTTAAACAAGGGTCATGTTTTAGCAGGGAAACTAGTTATCTGCACACAGACAGTAAAGTCTTCTGTTGATTTTAACTGTAATCTACATCTGGCTTCACTCTTATTAAACACTGTATGCTAATCAACGCGAGGGAGTCTGGAAAGGCAGTGTTAAATAAAGGGGGGAAAACGTAAAGTTGCTCAAAAAGTTGGTGGACACGATTCTGTTTTCCACACTGACTTTGATCGAAAAATCGATTTCTTTTGTCCAAATAATTTTTTAATTTATAAAAATGATCCACCGGTCAATCGAGCAAGTGACCGACAACACTTGATAAAGTTGCATTAAAAAAAACATTCAAAATGTTGAATAGTGAAAGTAAGAGCATTTTCATACACACAAAGTGATGAAATCATACAGGATTGGGACTAAACACCTTTGTGGCAATAAAAAAAAAACACTTGTTAGTAAAACTAATATGAAAAAAGTCTTGAATTTGCTAAGAAGCATAAAAATTGGACTTTGAAGCAATAAGAAAAGGTCATGTGGTCTAAGTTCAGATTGACCCTATCTCAGAGTGATAGGCGTGTCAGGGTAAGAAGGGAAGCACATATGCATCAAGCGTATTGCCCAAGGCAGTGTTATTATCTGAGGTTGCTTCAGTTGGTCAGCTGATGACCTGAATATACTGAATGAAATCTATGGGTTTTTTTCTTTCCTGATGGCACGGGCATATTCCAGGACTCAAATTATGAAAGAGTGGTCCTGGCAGAATGAGGAATCACTTTCACACGTGAACTAATTTCCCACCACATTGTGTGCTGCAATCAAAGATAAAGGGAACTAAATGAAATAAACAAAGTTAACCTTTGAAGTTAGTTTATGTTCTTTAAAATACTGACCTTAGCTTTTAAGTGAGAAAAGAAACTGTTAAATAAACCTAAAATATAAATCTTTTAAATTACGATTAAATTGTAAAAATAAAAATTGAGATTTATTAAAAAAAACATCGTAATACTTACAGAATCGCAATATACATCGAATCGCATCTAGGTACTGTGATAATATCTCATATCAGGAAATCAGGTCCCATCCCTAAGAAGTAATGCCTATCATGTTAAAAAACAAGTAACTCAAGAAGCACAACAGTTGATTCAGTACCGTATGTAGAAAAACATCGGCACCTCAAAGAAAGCTCAAGCTTTCCCACTTTATGTTCTTGTGTGAAAGTAATCCTACTATAGAGAAATGTGAAATACTGTCACGTCATGCTGTCAACTTATCAGCTCATTATGATGTCTAATTCGTAATTCAGTGAAAAGTCCCGTCTTGCTTCAGGAGAGAACGGTAGTGCTGGAGGGACTACAGCAAAAACCAATACAACCCCCAGTGCCGTAAACTAAAGACACCCCCTATTCATCTCAACCAGACTTCTCTGGGTATCACTTTTGAGCCAGACAGATCCATCATTCTTGGAGCCATACACACATACACACACACACACATATACATATATATATATATATATATATATATATATATACACACATACACACACACACACATATACATACATATATATATATATATATATATATATATATATACACACACACACACACACACACACGTTGACATGCACACACATACACGTACATACACACACATATACATACACACATACATACGCACACACAGACACATATGCGCACACACACACACACATACATTTACACACATATCCATACACATACACGCAAACGCGTGCGCACATACATACCCACACACGCACATACATGCACACACATGCACACACATACCCACACACACCCCTATACCCCCCCCACACACACATATACCCCCCCCACACACACATACAGTGTACACACACACACACACACACAGTGTACACACACACACACATACACAGTACACACACACATACAGTACACAAACACACACATACACAGTACACACACACATACAGTACACACAGACCACATACGCAGTTCTGCTTTTTTATTTGCTTGTCTGCCTCCAGTTCATTCCCATAGTAAAGCTTTCAGATTAAAGTGCTACCTTTGGCAGAGCTCTTCTGTACCAGATCTCTTATTTCAGGCCAGTGAAGCTTCAAAGAAGAACAATAGAAGAACTGAAGCCACTTGAGGAAAAAAAAAAGAAGAAAAAAATGAATAATAATCATCCACTCAAGGTTAAAGCGGCATGTGTGTCATTACTGTGACAAGTTAATGCAAGACTTTTCTCAGCATTATTCAGAGTTCCTGGAAGGGTTGAGTAACCTGAACTGAATTCATGCTACAGACAACAGCTCACCTGGGAAAAGTCCTGACAGATATTTTCTGTTAATTTGCACATGATATCAGGTGTCTGAACACTAATTATGTGTTTATATAGAGACAGAAGCTTGCAATTCCCAACCTCCAATTAGGAAAAGCCAAAATAAATACCATGTTAAACTGCAATTCCTACGTGTCAGCTCGGAGTAGTCTTTACTACAAGTTCCCTTTTCAGTTTAGGCAGCTGAGGTACTAGAATATCCTTTGGAATGAAAAAGGTAGTACGTTCTGTATGCAACTATGTATGCTAATTAGCAAGCAAGCATGCATGTACAGTATGTATGTATGTATTTCTATATGTATGTATTAGGGATAAGAATAAGCAGAGGCCTTCTGATGCAATATCATCACGATACTTTGTTCCTGATTCAATTTTTTTATACTGCAAAAGTATAAAAATGTTATAAATGTCCGATTCTATATTAATTTTAGTTACAATTCTAAACACTTAGGGTCACAGGAGGCCTGGAGCCCATGCTAGGAGACTTAGGGAACCCCTAGACAGGGTGCCAGTCCATCGCAGGGCATACACACGAACGTCTTTATGTGTAATCAAGTAACTTTATATTGTAATACCACGCACTGCAATAACAGTAAAGACGATAGGCATGAAAGGCGTGGTGACGCTAAAATGTAATAACTCATTGGTTAATGGGGTTTTATTTACGATCTGAGTGACAGGTTAAACAGTGATAAGGTCATTAACAAATGATACCATCGATTGTTTAACGTTTGTAAAGGAGAGGGTGTGAAGAGTAAGAAAGAAAACTAGTGGGCAGATGCCAAGATAGACAATTTAAGCAAAGGTGAATGGCTATGAGAATGAGAGGGAGATTTTGTGTGTACAAATAATAAAGTTATACAGCCCTACAAAAATAGTCAGAGTGAGAGCTGAGCGATTTTTTTTGGCAGTAGGGAGGAAAAGACATACACATGTAGAGAGACATTAAAGCAAAAAGACACAGAGTTTAACAAGAAGAGAACAAGTAAAGATTCCGGGAGCTGAGAGCAAAAGAACGAGAGAGAAACTGCAACAAGATCAAAGAGAAAAATACAGAATGAAAGAGCCAAACAGAGCGAAGACCCAGAGACAAAGACAGATGTGCTTGCTTTGTGCAGTCAAGAAGCTTACGCATTCCCAGCAGCCTGTGTGGGTTCCAGTGTGTACATATACACTACAAAGCAAGGTCCAATTACGCAGATAGTAATGCAATGGGACTGGCTTCAGTTTAAATCTAACCATATCCAAATGCACCAAACCACCACTTCCTTCTGTCGGGAGGTTCTCCGTGCACACTGCTGCACGAGCTCATTGTTTTCCCCTGTGCTGCTGGTGTCCTTGACAAAGTGATCACAGATGACCTTTCCCTACAGCATTAACTATTCATGTTGTTCTCACTGGGAAACCTGTGAAAGGTGACAGTGCTGCTACATTATGTCTATAGCCACTGCATTATCGTGTATTCGGTTTCTTCATAATCATCTGCGGACAGATACTGTAAATGTGGCTAATCAGATAAGCTCAATGGTTAAGAAGTTGCACTACTGATCAGAAGGTCATGTGATCCATGCTGCCACTTTAAAGGACGTTAAGCAATCCCCTTAATCCTCGATTGCTTATTAGTATAAATGAGATAAACCTAAGTCGCTCTGGATAAGAGCATCTGCTAACACAAATGTCTTGGTACCTGGAGACTTATTAATCCGTTACTGACAATTCAACAAGAAGGCATGAGATCTAAAGGTCTCATGTGGAAAGAATCAGTTTTAAGGAGTAGTTATAAGCTGGTTGAGCAAGCTGCTGAAACAAGCTAACTACTGACTATTGTTTTTCTCCAAAACTATTCACGCTTATTGTCAAAGGCGAGACACTAGATTGTATTTTACCTGCAAGGATTGCCATTTGGGTTGCCTAGGAACCAGGCCACACCTCTGGCAACAACGTTTTAGCACCACTCACTACCCGACATGAAGGCATTTCAGAACCTACATTGCTATTTCACGAAAGAAGCTAATCCTAAACCATGTTTAGTTGCTGTGCCAAAATATGCTGACTCCATTTCGAGGTTAAAGGTTGAAAGTTAAAGTTTAGCTTAGCCGCGTGACGTCATGGATCTGCTAAAACAATGTTCTTCCATAATTGTACAAAATAGGGCAGCTGCCAGTCTGTTCTATCATAATACCTTATGCATTGTGGTGTAGCCTAACAAGCTTTAAGATGGTTTTTTGAATATTCCTATATTAATAAGATCCACTAGGTCCGGAACAGATCAAAATCGAGGCAAAATTCCTGAGGCTCTGGTGAACATTGCACTCAGGCTACCAGCTTCAAGATCACTTTAACGACGGGACTGTTTACAGATTGTATCAAAGTGACCCCAAGGGAAAAGAGCATTAGTCATTCATCAACATGGGGAAGATTACACAACAGCAATAAACTTGCAGAGAAGAGGATATGAGCATATTGTGCATCCACAGACTGTGAGGAGGAAGGCCAAAAACAAACTATTCCAATGATAATTGTTGTAAAATAGGGCAGCATTTTGAGATCAACAAGTTGGCAAATACAGTACAATTCAATGCCATGTCGATGCCCATATGTCGAAAGAAAGACTTCTATTTACATATCTACATGTTTGCCGAACACAAGTATACAACTGTAAGTGGCACCAGGTTTTATAGTTAGATTTAATTAAACAGAATTTTTTCAGCAACAGTCAAAGTGGGTTTGGCATCCAGCAAGAAGGAATGGTCGTAGAGATAAGGACCTTATCCCTTCAGTTTAGCATGGGGGAGGGTGTGCAACGTGGGCTGGTTTTCCTTCGAAAGCCCTAAGAACCTTATTAAGATACATGGCATATCATGGACTACATGAAGTACCAGGAGTAAAAATTGAAGTGAAAATCTGCCTGCCTCTGCCATGAAGTTACAACCAGGTCATGGCTGGATCTTCCAGTAGGACAGTCAAACAAACATACAACAGGTTCTGAGACCATTAGTAATTGGTATTACAAGGTATAATATTGACGATAACTTGGGCAAAAAGTAAAAATTTTTACATGAATTTAAGAATTTCTTAGTATTGAAGTTATGCTTTGATGTCAGTGCGCATTGGGGCACAAAACCTAATGATACATTTCTGATCAAACCTGTGAAAGTGTTGTCTGAGCAGATTAGGCATAAGGAAAATCTGACCTTTTGTACCCAGCACTTAACATAGTCAATATCACAAATTTCCTATACTGCTTATCCTGTGTGTTAGGTCACGGGGGGCCGCGCGACTATCCCAGGAGACTTGGAGCACGCGGCGGGATAATACCCTGGACACGGTGCCAATCCATCACACGGCACACGGTAATGGATAATATTAAATAGTAAAAAAAAAATCTAGATTTCAGGGTCTCAAAGTTTGGGACACCCCCATACATCTTTCACAAACAGAATTATAATAAACATTTGTGTATTTTACAAATACCCGGGTTCAGTTGAAGGGAAGATTTCTCTCATATTTTCAGTGTCAATTCATTCCAAATTCTTTAAACATTTTTACAGAGAGTGTCAATAATACTGGAGCTGATGAGTGTATAGCATATGGGTGAGGAATTGAAGATAAAAGCAGGTTAGTGTGGTGTACGGCCATCACAGCCTTTTAGTTCACAGTTTTAGGTTACCATGAAAGAGATTCTTGCTAGTGAAAGGAAACAATTCCTTTCTATATTTAACTGACTTTTATATTTTTAGTTGATCAGTGTTGCATATACTATGAAATGTAAAATTTCTACCTAAATGAAAGGTGCAGGAAAATTTCCAAAACAAAAACTGTATATAAAGAACTTTAAATAGTGTACCTGCACTAAGGTATATGATTTAAAGACTGGCTTTGTATGTATAGTCAATATTATACTTTTTTTAATGACATGATCAATGGTACTTGGCTGCATCGACTAATACTTTCTTATTATAGTCCATCAGTTATAAATAAATAAAAGAATTAATAAATAATGATGATCATAATAAATATTGTAATAAAAAAGGACAGTGTTTTGGATAACTGAAAATGAAGGGTTTTGAAACCAAAATTATGTTTTTAGTTTTCATGTAGATGGAAAAATTGATTTGGTAAAGCATATTTATATATTTTTAACACATGCCTGAGAAAAAAAAAACAATACAATTATATTCAATTTAAATAAAATACACCACTTTTTTTTTAAAGGTGTGTTTTGAGAAGGGATTTAAAAGTGAAGAGAGAGCAGTTCAAGGCCTTTAGATGGTCAGTTTGTGTGGCAAGTTGAATGGCAGAAAAGGATTCAAGAACATGAAAGAGCGAGTAGATATGAACGACTTCAGAAAGATAACGGGTGTGAGTTACGAGTAAAGTAAAGTCTTGTGAGAAAAACCCAAAAGGACAGTATTACAGTAGTCAACACGAGGTGTACCTGAGTCTGGACAAGAACAGCTGTGGTGTTCGGATTAAGGAAGGGTCAGAGGTGATTAATGTTACACAGCTGGAAATATGCCGTGTAATATTGTTAATGTGTGAAATAAGAGACAGAGACAAAGAGTCCTATCAAAGATGACATCCAGACATTTGATCTAAGGAGAAACTGAGAAATTTCCTGTAGCCATAGAGAAAGGAACTGATTTTGCAAAACAGGAGAACCTCAGTTTAATCATTATTTGATTATAAGTTTAGGGAAGTTGTTACAGACTCAGGCTTTAATCTTCCATACACACTTTGAAAGAGTAGAGGAAGCCTTGGTGGAATGATAGAGCTCGGTTTTATTTGCGCAACAATGAAATGGAATGCCAAATTTCCTGAAGATATGACTAAGAGGTAAGAGCTAAATGATAAATAAGAGGGGCCCCAGCACAGACCCTTGTGGAACTCAACTAGTGAGTTTCACAGTCCTAGCGGTGCCAGCAATTCCAGTAGAAACAAGTCTATCCTGAAGGAAATTACGAAAGATGATATCAGTGACTGTGGTTAAATCTAGGAGAATGAGTAGAGTTAAACACCCAGAGTCAGCTGCCATGAGGAGATTCACTTTTATTTCTCATACTCTACAGTCACATACACATTCTCTCATAATTGTATTCTTGAATCACAACATGCAATCATTATTTTATTAGCTGCCCTTACTGAAAAAAAAAAAATATCAATAAGGTATGGCTTTATACTCATAAAATGCACTGACCTACGGTTAAGTGCTGTGCTTTTCTTGTCTACTTCATAGAACGATGGAATGCAATTTTTCTACACGTAGCTATTGATTCTGAGCTGCAAAATGTAGAAGGTATGCAGCCTTGCATTGCTGTGCGGCCAACTGAAGCTGACCATCACGGTCTTGCATGAATTCCGGCTTAATTGCACCGTGACGCCAAAAGAAAGGTGAACTACAACACGGAGCCTCTACATATCACAGCAAAGTGCAAGGCAGCCAGTCAGTCTATACGAAATCAACAGTTGTTTTCATCGGTTTCTTGCTGACAAAACCGCACCTTGACGCTCCTCTTGGGAATTCATGACTCTCTAATGATTTAGGCCTGCAGTTAGAAAGGGAAGCTTTAAAAGAGTCACAGCCCCTTCTTTAATTGCAGCTGGCCACCCATGTGGCCCCCACGTTTCCATGTAACACATTCACAAAAACAATTCCCCACCTTCACTTCAGCAGCCGTTAAACCGAAAAAAGGAAAAAAAGATTAGGTTTTCACAAGCCAGGGGGATTGATTCTGGGAATTTTAGGTTTCGAAGAACCACATGCATACAGAAGTGGATACATTACAGGTAAAGACTAGACTCTATTTGATGCAGTTGAAGGTGTGGAGGACTAATGACGGAATGGTTTTTCAGTAAGTTTTAAAATACTTGTCTTATTTACAAGTGGGTGCACTGGAAAGACAAGATTATACAGGGTTGGTTTTTCCATTTGCATAAAACAGTTTGTGCCTCAATTATGCTTTCATGTTTGTAATAATGATCAAGTACAAAAACTTTATTTCGGCTGCTCCCGGTGAGGGGTCCCCACAACGGGCCATTCAATTCGCTCACAACTTGGCACAGGTTTTTAAACCGGATGCCCTCCCTGATGCAACCCTACCATTTTTCTAACTGGGCTTGAGACTGGCACTGCATGCCACAGGGTGTGGCAAGCTACCAACGGCGGAGCTCGAACCCGGATCCTCAGATCCTCAAATCAACAACCTAGAACTTTAGCCGCCTGAGGCTCATTAAATACAAGGTGTATGAAAAGTTACCAACTTAATGAGCGTAAAATTACATAGACTTTTTGCATTTATTCACATCATATGCTCTGCATTTTCTCCCTTTTATCAGCTGTATTTTAAATTGCTTTATTTGATGTGTTTTTTTTTCTTGCAGAATTTGCTCAACAGGATTTTTCCAACCCTGTATTTCTATACAAAGTATTCAGTCTGATTAAAACATAAACCGTTTCTGATAGGAAGTCAAGAACAGCAGTCTCTCGAGACAGGACCAGAGCAACCCGAGGAGCAAGGGGACTTCACTTTGGCTCCTGTGCGCAGGAAAAACCACTGAGGAGAAACACAGGACTGGTTTTAAATGGCTTCCTACAGAACATGAAGACTTGTGCACTATGTACAAGGTGGATGCCACTATTTCATACCCTACAAAGTGTACTTATTTAAGTGGCGACGAGCCTTTAGGGATTCAGCCAGTTTGAACAAACACGGCTTTCACCTTCCGAGCACATGGGGCCCAGCTAGCGACTCTGACGCAATCATCGTGCATACCACTCGCTTTCTTGCACACATGTTTATGTGGAGCAAATAATTAAATTGAACTGCTGAACACCCTCACACACTCACTCACTCACTCACTCTCTGTCTTTTTTTTCTTCCTTGACACACACACTAACACGAGTATCCCTCCCGCGCTTTCCTCTAATTATAGTCTTATAGCTGCAGTTTACTGGGAAGTGTTATGGGAGAACATGCCACCACAAGCCCACACCATGGAACAAACGGAGTAAAATAGTGTAACTCATCTAAACAACATACTGTACAATGATGCAAAAAAGTCCAGCAACAAACAGGGTTGCATTAACGCTTAAACTTACGGCGTTTGACATTTAGTATTGAATTAATCACAGTGTTTAACATCAAAACCTGTCATAGTTACCGTTATGACAGAATGCATACCATCGGGGGTTAAATATTAGGGACTAACCCATTTAACCACAGTGAAAATGTCTCTAATTAGAAATGAGTGTACAAATAATAATGTGCAATATTATGTCCCCTGCATGGTGTATTCCTGCCTCGCACCCTTTGTTCCTGGGTTAAGCTCTGGATCCTCCCCAACCCTGGCCAGGATATAATGTCTGCTATTAAATGAAGGAACAAATGGATTTATTTTGTGTGAGACCTGAAAGAGATGGTCCCTTGGAGTTTATAAGGAAAACCCTACAACACTGTTCTGCATCTCTAGCTGAAAGTAAAGCACTTTTTTTGAAAATATGATCCCATAAAAAAACCTTTAAAGGATCCCTTTTTCTTATAGTAGATCCTGTGCATGAGCTTTACCAGATCATGTGACTTCGTTAGAATAGATTTGGGCCAAGTAGTGACACCATGGCGGCATGGTGGCTTAGTGGTTAGCACTGTCGCATTGCACCTCCTGGGTCCGGGTTTGATTCCTGGCCAGGCTCGATTCCCGTCTCTGTGTGCATGGAGTTTGCATGTTCTCTCCGTGCTTGGTGGGTTTCCTCTGGGTACTCTGGTTTCCTCCCACAGTCCAAAGACATGTAGGTTAGGTTAATTGGTGTTCTCAAATTGCCCGTGGTGTATGTAAGTCTGTGTGCCCTGCGATGGATTGGCGCCCTGTCCAGGGTTGTACCCCGCATCGTGCCCTAAGTCTCCTGGGATAGGTTCCAGGCCCCCCGTGACCCTGAATACAGAATTAAGCTGTAGTGATAATGAGTAAGTAAGTGAGAATAAATACAATGGTCACCATTGGCCTCCACAGTCCCTAGATAGATGGCAAGATGACAAGGATTTTCCTTCTTAGTTAAATGAAACCAAATATTATAGAAACAGATTTTTCCCCAAAACATGTTTTCGGTTCAAGTCTCATTCAATTAAATGCACAGATAGGATGAAGGAATACTTTTTTGCGTGTCATTCCTTAAGACTACACACAACATAATTTCTACCTAAAGAGACGGATGCAGCAGAGCTTTAGTCCTGGATCTGCCTATCTCCCTCACCTCTTTTTCTGTATACTGTACTATGCTCGAACAAATCACATTCACGAAAGTGTCATGCTAAACTCACACTAATACCACCGTCAAAGCCACTGTACCGCTAGCTAAACCAAGTCTCTGCTACAACTTGGTGCAACTGTAAAGTTGTTTTCTCATTAATCTAACATTAACATTAATGTCATTGGAAAATGAATAGTGAAAGCCTATTAAATGCTGCTCTAACTGAGCGTAGAATCAATGTGGCAGACAGCTACCAACCTCTCATTGGTGTAATTGATATAAAGCACTAACCAACAGATATTTCATTTATTTTCTTAACCGCTTTATCCTGTGTAGGGTCACAGGATGCCTGAAGTCTATCCCAAGTAAATTCCAAGGCACAAAGCAGGGAACAACCTGAATGACACACTGAGGGCAAAAAACGCACACCCACTCACATACCTAATCATACACTCTGGGTAAACAGAAATGCCAGTCAGCCTACAATGCATGACGGGGCTTGAGTGCAACTCATACAGCACAGGACAAACATGCAAACTAAATATTTCTAACAAACAAGATGAGATTTTTTAAATATACAGTTGCAAGCAATGATGAGCGGGCCCAAGCACTCTCTGCCTTTGACACCGGTTGCTAAGGAAAAAAAAATCCTTAGAAGAACAAGAAGGCCCTTTACACACTATGACAACATATGGGCGATGTCATAGTGCTTGGGCCCTAAATATAATGTGAAATGTAAAAAAAAAAAACAACGATGCAAACAGACCCTGCCCTCCTGTGATCTCTCAATCACCAAATTCCAATTTACATCTTACAGCGATAAATGACTACTCACACTTCCTGCACACGAGTTTGGCAGTAATGATTATGACATAGTGGTCATAGTCTTGAAGAAAGTACAATGTGTGAAAACCTCAATTGGTTTTAGTTTGTTTCTCAACGACAAAAAAAACTCACTTACTTAATAAAAGAACTAAATGGTTAACCTCCAAAAGCAAAAAAAAAAACACTCTAAAAGCTGCAAGTACCACATATTGCATACACAGCATAAAGAATTACCTAGACTCCTATATTTTTATGATACACTCATTGTCTAAGTATCGTTAGTTTGACTAAGATTTGTTAGCTTTTTTTCAAATTGGAATAAATCTATCCTCAAATCATGAAAATTCTTCCAGCCCACAACTGGATTGTTGTGTGGATTGTGCCAGAGACAAATAAATAGGAATCTTGGAATGATCCTTTTTTTCCCAGTAATTGAATTATAGTTCAGTTTAAAGAAAAAGATAAAACATTAAATGAGTCTCAAACTTTCGTAGATCTGTTTGAAAAATCTGTTAAATCATGTGTTAATAGCTGAACGTTACTTGCTCAAAACTTTAGTGCATTTTATCAGAAAATTACGGGTGTCCATTTACTTCTTGTCTGTCTGTTTATACTGGCATCCACCCTGCATGTGACTTTTTCCTTATTGACACACCTGCAGCTTTAAAAACTAGAGCTTATAGAAAAAAAAAACAGACACAAGATGTAGGCCTTATTACAACAATGTCCCGCCTGGCGTTCAAGGGTCTTGAAGACAGCATGACACCGTCACACTGAACGGTGATAACTCAACAAGAGGCTTTGCAGCTGTAAGAGCTCTGTGTAGACCGAGATAAGATTTCAATGCTTCCTAACTACCACTTTATCGCAAAGTGGCGGTCAGTGAAGCCGAACTCCGGGCTGTGTCTCCGTCCCAAGTCTCAAGCCTCCAGCCCTCGCCAGGGGAATGCATCTCCACACCCAAGCTGTTATCACCCCGCACGTGCGCATGAGTCCAATTAACCTGGGTTGAGTTGAGGAATAACTCATGACTGTTTGTTTTTCTATGCTGATGGAATGCAAGTTTGTATAAATAATTTAAAAAAAGAATAAAACTTTAATACAATGTAGCCTCGAGTGTATTGTATTGGAGGAAATGTTCGCACAAGTTAACAATCGGCTCTGGTGTTATTACATCGATCAGCCATAACATTATGACCACCCACCTAATATTGAGTAGGTCGCACAATAACAGGCATGCACTGTGTGTTCTGACACACTTCTATCACACCCAGTTGTCTAGCCATCACAATCTGTCCCAAGTCAAAGTCAATCAAGTCAATTTTCTGCTTCCAACACATCAACGTTTTACTTGCTACCTAAAACATTCCACCCTATTTAATTAATTAAATTAAATATTGAAAAAATATAGCTTCTAGATTTTGAGAAGGGCCAAACTGTAATGGCTAGACAACTGGGTCAGAGCAGCTCCAAAACTGCAGTTCTTGTGGAATGTCATTAGGCTGCAGTGGTCAGGAGATACCAAAAGTGATCCAAGAAAGGAAAACCGGTGAACTGGTTGACAGGGTCATCGATGGCCAACGCTCACTGATGCACATGGGGAGCAAAGGCTGGCTTGTGTTGTCCAATCCAATAAAAGTGCTAATGTAGATTGCCCACTCACTCATCGTTATACCAGAGGTAGGCAAGTTCGGTCCTAGAGTGCGGAAATCCTGCAGAGTTCAGCTCCAACCCCAATCAAACACACCTGAACAAGCTAATCAAAGTCCTCAGGATTACTAAGGCTACAGGCAGGTGAGTTTTGTTGGATCAGAACCTAGGACCGAACTTGCCTGCCCCTGATCTAAACCGCTTTATCCTGTCTACAGAGTCGGGTGCTGGAGCCTATCCTAGGAGACCGGGGCACTAGGCCAGGGTGCCAGTCCATTTCAGGGCACACACATTCGAACATTTGGGAACGGCAATTAAGCTAAACGGCATGTCTTTGGACTGTGGGAGGAAACCGGAGTACGTGGAGGAAACCCACCAAGCACGGGAATCAAACTCTAGTAACCCACTCACTCACTCACTCTCACTCATTTTTTATACCGCTTTATTCTGTATTCAGGGTCATGGGGGGGCGGGGGGCATACACACACTTAACCAAACACTACGGGCAATTTAGGAACACCAATTAAGCTAAACTGCATGTCTTTGGACTGTGGGAGGAAACCGGAGCACGTGGAGGAAACCCAGCAAGCACGGGGAGAACATGCAAACTCCACGCACACGGGAATCAAACTCTGGTAAACCGTGCTGCTTAACTGATGAAAAGGTTGTGATAGAAAGGAGTCAGAACAACAGCATCACTGTTAAGGTGGCAAAAGTGGGGATCTAGTCAATTGATCATAGCTGATGCAGAGCTTTTTTTTTTGCCAAGTAAAGTATGATGTAGGCCATGTTGAACTAGTCTTCATGTGGGTCTGTAGCTGCAGTACCCAGAGGAGCTGAGAGACATACCTGCTCCTTGCGCTTCTGCCAGCGGCCGCACGGGCTCTCCTCCAGGATCTCACTCTCATCCTCACTCTCCTCTTCTTTTCCTCCAGACTCCGAGATCCTCTCCGGGACCGACATGGTCATCTTACGCCTTGAGTCTCCCCCGCCTCCTCCTCCTTCTTGTCTTCTGCTTCTTCCTCCTCCTCCTCCTGGCTCTGTCTCCAGCCCGAACTACGCACACGCGATTTGTGTCCAAACTGTCCTCCTGAGCAGCTACACTCCACTGTTGATGATCATGATCAAATGCAACGTGCAAAATGAGCCGCGAAGACGATCGATGTCTCCCCGAAGCCGAGCGTGCATGCAGAACGCAGCTGGACGCGCCAACGATCTCTCAGCTATGGAGTGTGTGTGAGTGTGTGAGTGGAGGCAAGCGCAGATATTCCCTCGTTCCTCTCATCATCATCATCATCATCATGGACGTGTGAGACGTGAGTGTGTGTGTGTGTGTGTGTGTGAGAGAGAGAGAGCTGCTGATAATCTCCCTCCCCCGCCAAAACACACACACACTCCCACTTTACACAGGCTACAAGCAGTGTTTTGTCCCGTCAGCTCTTCAGTCCATGCGCGCGCGCGCGCGTACGTGTGCGCTCAGAATTTCCTCTTTTTTTAAAAACAGCTACCGTAAGTCTCCCACAAGCGGCGCACCACGTGATTGTGTCCCTCTATCCTAACGAAACGAGATGTGCACTACAGTTCTACTGTAGACAGCCTCCGTGCACGAGTCGAATCGTCGAGTCGATTCTTTTTGATTCTCACCTACCAAGCTTTTTTTATACGTTAAATATCTTTGTTTATTTTGTTTGTTTGTAGGTGGTTAGTACGGTCGCCTTGCACCTCCGGGGTCCGGGTTCGATACTCGTGTGCATGCCATGGTGCTTGGTGGGTTTCCTCCGCATACTCGGGTTTCCTCCCACAGTCCAAAGACACGCAGATTAGGCTAACGGACAGTCCAGACATCTGGACTACGGTTCGGGAAACCCAGGTTCTAATCCCACAACTGCCAAGTTGCCCCCATTAGGACCTAAACCCTCAACTGCTTAGATGTATAGTGAGATGCCTGTAGTGTTGAGCTGCTTCAACCAGGAATGTTTACTGTTTTTCATCTGATTTATTCATCCAGGACTTATCATCTCGCATGCATGTGCACTTTTTTGTTGTCTTTTTGTCTTTTTTACTGTATATTTCTTAGATACTTTTGTCAATTTATGGTGTTAATTTGCTTTGTCTCAGATAGTCAGATAATTAGGTCTCTTAGTCAGATCGTTAGTTTAGTTAATTTATGTTGTATGTAGCACCTTGGTCTTGGAGGAATGTTGTTTTGTATCGTGTGCTGAACTGTACTTTATATGGTTGAAATGACAATAAAAACCTACTTGACTTGACGTCACTTAAGTGTGTATGTGTGTGTGCGCCTTGGTTGGATTAGCACCCCGTCTAGTGTGTAACCCGACTCGTGCCCTATGTCTGAGTCTGAGTGAGAGTAAGTTCGTGTTTTTTTGTAGGTACAGACAATAACATTACATTTGCAAAGTTATATTTAGCCTGCTTCCAATAGTTAGTAAGTTAGTACCTTTTCTTTTAATTCTGTTTTTGTGTAAAAACACAATAAACATCATCTCATTAAGTACAGTATTAGGCAAATACAACATCAGATAGACAACATAAAACCTTCTGTTATTATTTAACAAAATAAATGTAGCATTCAGGTGTGTGTTAACACAAGGCCAAGATGGTAAGACATACTGTATAAGAAATGCTCTTAGAGAAGCTGCATGCCAATCTGCCAATCTGACAGGATTATAAAACCATTTCTCAAACATGTTTACAAATAAATTAATTACGAGCATAGTTAGAATACTGAACAAGTATAAAATAAGTTTTTTTAGAAGGGGTTGCCAGGAGAAAGCCTCTTCTGACTAAAAAGGATACAAAACAAGAAGCACAAACCACAAGAACAATGTCCTAGGAACAAATGAGACCAAAGTGGAGTTGTTCAGCATATTTTTACCTAAGCAGTTTTTTTCTGAGCTGTATACTGTATATTCCAGCAGAAACATCTCAAACCCCTTGGTCAAGCACGGAGGTGAAGGGGTGGTTATTTGGGCTTGTTTTTGCCACCAGGACCTGGGCACTTTTTAGCTTCTAAGTCGATCATGAACTTCTCTGTATACCAGAGTATTCTAGAGACAAATGTGAGACCATTTCTTGGACAGTTAATGCTTGATTTGATTTGTTGGACAGTTAAAGCTCAAAATTGGGTCGTGCAACAGGACAATGATACAAAGCACTACCCATAAACCTGAAAAATAAAAGAATCAAGGTTTTAAAATGGCTCACTCAAAGACCAGACCTCAATCAAACTGAAATGCTGTGGCAGGACCTTAAAAGAGCTGTGCATGAAGGAATGCCCAAACCATTCATTTGTAAAGAAAGATGAGCCACAATTCTCCCACAATGATATAAAAGACTGATTAAGTCAAACAGGCAATGATTACTTCAGGTTATTGATGCTAAATGTGGATCTACAAGCTATGGGGAAGCTTAGTATTGCCCACAATTATTTTAATTTTTTGGGTTCCTTTCTGGTAAATAAATAAGGACATGGTGAAAAAAAAATATTTAGTTCTTTATTTAATGTTGTATTTGCGTAATTCGTCACCCCTATATGATCAGATGATTTTTGTTATGTTTTTACACACAAAAATAAAATTAAAAGAGGGGCTACTAAATTTTGAACATGCCAATATTTTACATCTGAGCTGTAAATCATATGTTCAATTCTCAGTCAATATTTCACATAATACAATGTTATGCTGTTTTGTTCATTTAAAAATGAAGTAAGAGTTCATTAAACATTATGAGTCATAGTTAGGTAATGAGCCGCTCATAATATTGCAAGCTTTTTTTAAGCAGTAATGATCCGTTTGAGAGCCAAATGAGTCGTCTCTTATTATTTGAGCTGAGTTGAATGATCTGAACTCAATGAACTCCAGTATTGCTACTTAGCTCAGCATTATGCTTATGCCTTCTTCAGCTTCTTATGAATTCTTATAAATAATTATTTCCAATCATTCTAATTGTGCACTTGCATACTATCATTTATTAATTAGATGTTAAATGAGGTGGATTCAGTTAAAAATAGAAGAACATGACCTAGCTTTATGAGTATCATTATCATATCAAGTTCATAACTCAATATCATGCTAGAAATGACATGGGGAATTCTGTCATACAACTAGTATTAAATATAGTTTTTGTCATACTGGGTGAACATTATATGACTAAGTATCAGCATTGTGACGGAAAATGTGCATACTAATGTTTTTTATAATATTCAGCTCTAATTGGTTTAATTGATTAAGCAAACAAACAAACAATATTCAAGATTGAAATAACAATATTAATATAACAAACTGAAAATGTTATAAAAATAATTTTAAGATCTGTTACCGCTGTAGACAGGTTTATAATGAATGTGCTATTTTTTTCCCAGAGTGTTGCATTAACTGTCTGCCAGTTATTCTCATATACTGTAACATTTTGATGTTTGCTGCATTAGAATTAAAACATATGGACAGTTCTAAACAAGAAGAGGAAGAAACTAGAAATGTTTTTTTCCTTAAAACTGCAGGCAGAGGAGAAGTAACACATCAGTGCTCAAAATACCAAAATGTTGAAACAGAACATGAATTTCTGTTTTAAGGCCACATCCACTTAAGATAGCATATTAAAAATTACATTTTAGTTTTCTTTCTTTTTTCTTTTACGTTACGCAATATAATGTTTGTATGTATTAATTAATTATGCTAAAACAGTTATACATAATTTTCATATGATAAACGAAAAAGACAGTCAGAGTGAAATTCAGCTCATTATTTCCTGTTTAAAAGCAATTAGGGATAAAGTTTTCATACTGTACTTTAGACAGAAAACATCACCATATCAAAACTTTTAATCAAAACATTACTTAAGATTTAACATAATTTATTTAGTAAATGTTAATGTAAACTAGGTGGCACGCTGGCATAATGGTTAGCACTGTGGCCTTGACCATCCAGGGTTAAGTTCCACCTTCAGGTTTCCTCCAGCTTCTCCGGTTTCATCTGACAGATTAGGCAAATCAGTGTTTCCCTGTATTAGTAATTCCCCATAGTGTGTGAGTGTGTGTATGCATGCTTGTGCCCTGCAAAGGATTGGCACCCTGTCCTAGTGCCCCAAGACCTCCCCTGGGATAGGCTCCAGGCCTCCCACGACCCTGTACAGAATAAACAGTATAGAATGAGTGATGAGTGAGTAATGTAAACTAGACATTAATGACTGAACATTTATAGCACAGAGTTGTTTGTAGTTTCTTACATCTTGTGACACGAGTCTGAATAAATTCAAGGTCGAAAAAAATATTCTTCTTTTTTTTTTTTAATAAATTCATATTGACAGTGTTTGTTATTTGTTTGTTTGTTTTATAGTTAAATGCCTTTTCGACTGTAAAAGCAGAATCTACTGCTTATTCTGTATACAGAGTTGCGGGGAGTCCTAGGGCCTATCCCTGGAGACTTAGGGCATGAGGTAGGGTATACCCACACACTACGAGCAATTTGGAAACCCCAATTAATCTAATCTGCATGTCTTTGTTTATGGAAACCAAGCAGAGGGAGGGCATGCATACTCCACCCACACACAGACCCAAAGCAGAAATCGAACCCTTGACCATTGAGGTGAAAGGCCACAGTGCTAACCACTACGCCACTGTATCACATGGTCACAATATTTACCTTAAAATGTACTTAATTACATAATTATATTCTTTGTATTTATTTAGTCTTCGATTATAAATCTTGAATCTTGAATGGAATCTAGGATTTTCACATATATGTGAAATAAGAAGCATTAAGTGCTATTTGTCACCATAAAATAACAAAATAAATATGATACAAACAGACAATGGGTTTTAATTTTTGTGTTAAAATGTGCATGACCCGCAGCAATCGCAAGAAACCAGAAGTATTGCTAAGGATTTTGGCAATAGATATTAATGCAATAAATTCGTGCAATTTTATATAAACAAGTGTGCTACAACTGCTGACCTACAGTATATGAACTCTGATTTGATTAAAAAGTGTTTGGTGCGTTTCAAAATCTTTAGTACCCTCTGCTGGCCAAAACAGGTCACTACAACGAACAAAATCGTAACAAAATAAGTGTTTAAAACTGTTTTGGTGCATTAAAATGTTTTTTATTTATTTTATTTTATTTATTACATCCAAATGCAGTTTATTTTTATACAAAATTATTGGTTTTTTTTCGTTTTAGCTCTAATATACTGTTCCTGATAATAAAAGCATTAAGAACTTTCTTCCACATATTAAAAAGTCAAGGCATAGCATAGATTACTAAAATTACTTCTTGTACTACCTAAAAACGTAAATACATATTTATTATATGCTGGTATGCGGGTTGGATCTCATACAAATCATAAAAAAATACTGAAATATAATCTAAATTTAAGACCCAGGATGAACAGACCCGCCCCTCATTCCAGTTCGCTGATTGGTCCGCTGTAAATGCCTTTTTTTATAACAGAAGCCACGCCCCTTTTACTATACAGAGCACAGGATCGACAAAAACACCTCACATGTGAGAAACTTATAAAGGGTTCTCTCATTTAGTTCCACATTGCACTGCTGTAGAATATATATATATATATATATATATATATGTCCAGACCTCCATTTAGTGGTCCATAAAACATAAAATATTTTTAAACCAGAAAACTATAAAAGTAGTCTTATCTTTAATAAGTCCTATGGGTGGAAAGTAAATGAAATAATAATAATAATAACAAATCCTCCACATTTCCAATAAATAGGTAAAACATTATTATACGCACTAAAAATTTGTACATTTATTAGTTTAAATAGTTCATGCTTAAAGGGTTCATAAGGGTTTTTCACCGGGTCAGCAGGTCTTGTAAAATGTTTGAGAACCTGTGGCCTTGGAGGTCTGACAGTGCGGCACAGTTGCTTTTTAGTTGGCCCTACCCCTTAAGGGTCCGGGTTCGATTCTCGCCTCAGGTCTGTGTGCATGGAGTTTGCATGTTCTTTCTGAATAATTAGGTATGTGTGGAAATTCTTCTGCAGATTAAACTGGTCTCTGTGTCTCTTTTAATTAGTGGCGTCTTAAAAGGCTTTTGAGTACATTGTGGATGTGGTGCCCTTTTTAAAATTCTGATTAATCCCTTTCGTTAGGAATATGATCTAATAATCCCTGCTGAGGCGGCACAGTGGCTTAGTGATTAGCACTGTCGCTTTGCACAACCAGCGTCCGAGTTTGATTCCCTCCTCACGGTCTATGTGCTTAGAGCTTGCATGTTGTGAGTGTGTGTATGTTATGGATTGGCATAGGGATAGGGTCCAAGTCCCACATGACCCTGTATACAGGATAAAGCGGTACAGATTATGAGTGAGTGAGAGTGTTTAATCCCAGCATCACTGATCCAGAGGGACTAAAGAAGCACTGGAAAGGTGACAGATTTAGACATTCTTGAAAACAAGACTGGTGTTATGGTTAGTCTTTTGCGTCAGGGCAATAAATGACACACACACTATAGGAGATGTGTTGAGATTTGCCTACAGTGGTACCACCCATGCCTCCTCCATGCTGCTGTAACTCAGCGCCACCGGCTGCTACGGCATCCTGCCAGGCTCAGAAAGCATCCTCGCTCGCGTTGTTTAAATCAGCTTTCCCTTCCTTCAATGACGATGGGTGACATGATATCCGAGGAACTGGAAGATTTAATGCATTTCTCCGTCCACGATTTGCCAGCTCGTGGTTATTCCGTTATGGAGGAGATCCGAAGACAAGGGAAACTCTGCGATGTGACGCTTAAGGTATGTTTTTCCCCCTTCTCCTCCCCTGATCCGTTGAGCTACTTTACTATGTTGCTAAGTTCCCAGTTTATGCTAAGCTAACAGGTTCAGATGGTCGGCATGGGAACGCCTGAAAGCACGGAGACAAGCTATGAGAGAGAAATATGTAGGCTTATGAGCCATAAATAAAAAAAAATAACGTTGTGTTATATAAAAACGTGTGTTTTTAGGTGGTTTGGGTTCAAAGGTTCATCCTGTTAGCTTAGCTTTGGGCAGTGCTGAGCTGCTAACACCTAGAGAGCTAACAGCGGGGAAGCTTATAGCTCAGGTCTGTTAATCATTCTGGTGTAGAAATTTTAGAATAAAATGTAAAATTCTGACAAGGAATTAAAAAAAAGTATAAAAGGAATTCAGATTATTTATAAAAAAAATATATTCTTACAGTTCGTGTATTTGATAACTACTTAAATCACGCTTTAAGACTTCCAAGTGAACAGGACATAACAACAAGAAGCCTAACATTTCAGGAGCAAGGGGGTGATAAATGCTGTAGTTAGGAGAACTTCTGACAGTTTCTGAGATAGTAACCTAACCCCTTAAAAAATCACCTGTACTTTACAGCGGTGCCCAATCCTGCGTTCTGATTGGTCAAAAAGTGTTGATTAATTTTTCTACAGTAGTGTTTGTTTACCATAAGTGAAGAAGTCCTGACTCTGTCAGTTTCCATCATAGGCGAGGCTTTCAGTTTTCTTTGTAACAGGAAAAGCTGCTTTTGTTGTTGTTGTTTTTTGTTTTGTTGACTGCAAAAGAGAGAGAGAGTGTGTGTGTGTGAGGGGGAGAAATAACAGAGGAGGCCAATGAACAATGGTTTATAGGCAATTAAAAGTAACTGGCAAATAAAGGTAGCTAAATAAATATGCATTCAGCTTATTATATAAATTTTTACCTTGTTTTTTTTTTTTTTGCACATACATAAAATAAGGATTAAGAAATATGATGCGAACATACATTTTTTTTTGTCAAGTATGACTTGCAGAATTTGCACGAAACTGGGAGTATTGATGAAGATGAATTTATGCAAAGTGCGCAAAAAAAATCACAGGATCTCCATCTTTCAAACCACTCTCCTATGTGAACTCTACTTTGATTAACAAGTGCTTGTTGCCACTTATTGTCTCTTCTCGGCAGAACCTTCCTGATTGCTTGCGCCTTTTTCTTCTCAGTGTCAGTCATGTTTCTTCCTTGATTATTATTCACACACAACTAGTGGTGTTTTCACATTAGGCCCCCGAGTTTCAGAGAACACTCTACCACAAAGTCTGGTTTGTTTTGATCAGTGAGAACACACCTGTTTTGCGTTCAGGGACTGCTGGAAAAGATTGATAAGTCTTGAGAATGATGCATCGTATTCGGACACAGATGGATCGAATCAGATATGGAACCAATCGTACCTGAGAACTGAAGTGGACGCGGCGTCGTGAGTGCCGTTGATTCTTTATGAAATCATCTCTGATCTACACAGCCATAGCTGATAAAGTAGCAAGACATGTGAGAGGGTTGTTCTTGACTTTTTTTTTTTCAAACATATCAATAATATTAAGCATAACGCAAAGACGTTTAACGGCTGCTCGCAAACCAGCTAGGTGCATACTGCCTTCTGTATTGTAGGGTAAAAATACAGCAAGTGTATCTGAGTGTGAAGGAAAAAAATAATAAAATAATGTGAACGCTGGCCAGTGAGGGAGAGCAATTGTTCCTGGGCACAGTGCAAATCACTCGTGCCAAGTGTGAAAGCATACTAAATACACCCTTTGAAAATGCCAAGGGGCAACCGCCGATTCTGAAAAATGGGGGGGACACTCTTATCAGTCAAAAGTATAGGAAGACACAAAATTATATATAAATAGGGGCATGGCTGGTTTGAGTGACAGCTGCATTGTCCGTGTCAACTTAAAGGTGGTCCTATGCATCACTTTAGCTAAAGAGTCAATGTAGTTTATTGTACCATAGGAAATGTAGAAGCTGTCATGGGACAATTTGTAGCGTAAGAATGATGGAACTCAATCCAATGCAGAGTTATGTTAGAATATAAATTAACATTAGTCACCTTAGCTTTTTAGATAATTTAAAGCAAAGTTAGCTAGCTTCCAACCAACAGTTGAGGTTCAAAACTGCTCTTCAGAAAACCTGTGTATGGCGTCCTGGAGGGTTTGTCCAGTTTGTGAAAAATTTGCATGTTATAAAACTTCACTGCTTTTTTCTAATGTCATGTGATACAAATTGATTCAATGAAATAAATAATCATTGTGAAAATATTCAGTTATTTTAATTATTTTTGAAGCAAAATATAAGTTCATATTATACATCTTTAAAAATCAAATTTACATTTTTAAAAACCATCTGTCATTTTTAATAAGTAAAAAAAAAACATTGCAATTTTGCCGTGATATTAAATCAATAACACGTTTGGGCGTTTGCTGTTCTCTGAAAATAATCCACTTGTTGGTTGTAATCGTAACTCCAGTATATACGGGCTGCAACACACAACCTGTTGTTTTATTTTTTTATCTAGTAAATCTATGGCAGCATGGGAAAGCCCCTTCAGAATTTAACGATCTACAAGTTGCGCAATGCAAAATTTGCTCTTGTATATAAAGTTTTAAAGATCCATGCTATCTGACGCATGTTTTTGTTTCCAAAAGTAAAGTAGTAGCATATTAAAGATAAAAACATGGAAGTGAAATTAACATGAAAATTGTTTTATGAGGTTGTGTAAATGTGAGTGAAACTTGCACCACTGTGGTCCGTACAGAGCATGTAAGCCCACTTCTCTTTTTTGACGATAATGATGATTTTTCATAACAGTTTATGATGCTTTTTACAGACGATGCCCGATTTTGCAGCGGCTTGAAAACCTTTTTTAGATATAACTATCAAGGATTTAGACATAATTTTACCGCTTTATCTGTACACTAATTTACAGGCAGGTAACCGAACCTAGGTTAGAAATTGCCCTAAATTAAAACATTTCAAAATGAGAGCTGTGAAAGTGACTGAAGTCTTGACCTTGCAGATGTCTATCAACATTCTTTTTTAGCATTAAATAGGGCTGCATAATTTGACTAAAAAAATAATCTTGTTGCAATTATTTTGACACGTACTGTGATTTAAACTCTGATATATAACCAGTAAAATGTACCATTTTGTATGCAAAATAATTGGACAAATAATCGTGTATTATTAATATTTATTACTACAAAATTATTTTTAAAAAATACTTTAAAAAACATGTTTGTTTTTTTTTGGCAAACTCAACAAAGGCTATGTGCATGTTACCTGCAGCCTTTTGCAATTAAATAATAGCACAGGTCCTTACTGTGATTTAGATTTTTATGCAGTTAATTGTGCAGCGATGGCATTCATGATCATCAAAAATGTCCAAAGTTGTAGTGAAGGTGAGGACACATGTTATTTAGATCACACATTGACTCCTTATAAGAGAAATAATATATCATCATCTTAATTTAGAAATCTACTGATTAATTATTTTTTCTTTCTTTTTTAATATTTGTTTATGGCTTGCTCGACCACGCTTTACTAGTCTGTCGTTTGTTTATCCCCTCCCCAGATTATTTGGTTATGAAAATAGCGAACCTTCTATTGAACCGTGTTCATATCTTTATGCGGTTGTTCATGACTATCGGGACGATATGTCTGACATTGATATATCCTCAAGCAAGTCTGCTTTACGATTAAGATCGGATTAAAACTCTTAAAACTACCCTCGACTAATTGTCTCAGCCGTGTCCTACTGTATCCAAATCCTCTTTTACACGCTGTGTGCTAATTTAACCTTGTCAGATTTTCTCTCTCACCTGACCTCTCATATGACCTTGTCGTTCCCTCGCACCTGCGCACTGAAGGGAGAGAGTTATGTAAATCACCCGTATCTGTGGCTTTTCTCTCGAGTATGTGCGTTAAAGCCTGTGTGTACTGTAAGTGTGAGAAAGTGTTTGAGTAAGTGTTAAATATGAGGATTTAAGTAAGAGCTAGTGGTCTAGAACTTTATCACTTGAAGATAAATGATTCTTTGTAAAAAGTCAGTGTTAGGTATGATCATTTTAGGTGCTTTATGTGCTGTTTAAGAAGGAAATGGGCTGGTAGGTTTTACTGAGTGTCTTGGGGTATAACCTACCGACTTATTTATCTCAGTTGTGTTTAGAAACCGTTTTGACTAAAGTCACAAAATATGAAAATGTATAACAAAATATGAAAGCTAAAAAATTTGGGGAGTATTTATGGACATTATCCAAGTACGAACGAAAGTATAAAGGAATGTCAGACATTCAAATCAGATTAAAATCCTGTGGCTCAAATTCCGTGACCCTTTTTAGCTATATTCTACAAAAGTAAGCGCACCCGTCGCTAAACCCCTCCCACTAGATATCATTCATACTAACAAATGGTGCGTAATGTATTTTATATATTTATCTATTTTTAATGAGGCACCAATTTCACGTTTTTTACCAAGTGATCCTTTATCATTAACCCGAGGGTGAGTTACAAGTACAGGAAGTACGTGTTTAAATGCAACGAGTTGGTTCTTAAAACCTTCTCAGAATACAATTCAGATATGACGCGTATGACATGACCCGGAGTAAACATACACACTATGGTGGGTCTGACTAAAACTCCTTTGATTAATAATTTTGAATCTTTTCTCCTAAATTAAAATAAATGTAGAAGAAAAGTCACAGCTTCTGTGTCTGAGGACTTTTTGACTCTTTGGCCGGAAGAAGTGCTCGAGCTGGTGGGCTGTGATGAGCTCAACGTCTGTCACATTCTATAAATCAGTCTCAAAAAGAGACAGGGTTGTGGGTGTACACGTCTTTATTTGATTTTATGTATGACACGAAAGGTTGTACAGGATGTATAACATCTCTGAGGTTATTTGCAGTGGATTTTGGGATTATTGTCTTAAAGGTGATTCTCTTTCAAATTTAGCCAGCCCAAGAACACGCTGCACTCGATTAAGGTGTAGTAGGAGTGACCAGTGTGTCTGTATGTGTGTGTCATGTTGTAATAAGCTGTGTGTGTGTGTTTTAGGTGGGAGAGCATAAGTTTAGTGCCCACAGGATTGTCCTGGCTGCTTCCATTCCCTATTTCCACGCCATGTTCACTAACGACATGGTCGAGTGCAAACAGGATGAGATCGTCATGCAAGGCATGGATCCCAGGTAACTGAAGTAAACCTTTTTGTCTTTTATTTGTATATAGAAACCTCCAAAAACACTATAAAGCTGAACAGAAAGGAGTATAACATATAGCTGACACTACAGTGATGTGTGCTTTTTCTTTCTCTCTCCAAAGTGCCCTTGAAGCACTGATCAATTTTGCGTATAACGGACACATTGCCATTGACCAACAGAACGTCCAAGCGCTCCTGATCGGCGCCAGTTTCCTGCAGCTTCAGAATGTTAAAGATGCCTGCTGCGCTTTCCTTCAAGAGAGGTACCGTGCAGTTTCCATGCCACTAAACACAACCTTTAAGTGCATGGTAATGAAGTTATCAATGTTAATAAACAAACCAACATTTTTTTTTTGTCGCTGATCACAGGTTGCACCCGAAGAACTGTCTGGGCGTGCGCCAGTTTGCCGAGACCATGATGTGCACAACGCTGTATGACTCCGCCAACAGCTTCGTGCATCAGCACTTTGTGGAGGTTTCTGTGTCTGAGGAGTTTTTGAGTTTGCGGCCGGACGAGGTGCTCGAGCTGGTGGGCTGTGATGAGCTCAATGTCAAGGCTGAGGAGCAGGTATGTCTGTGTAGCAGAGTTCACCATGGGGCATGCAGCAATTGACTTTACTGGCCCACTGCACTGAAATAACGATCCCTTTGTTGCGAGAGACGCGTTTATTGATCCTGGAGGGAATTAATGCAGCAACGCACAACAAATCAAAAGCACAATGTTGACATGACTACAAAGTACACCATAACTGAGTAGTCCAAGTGACCATAAAGATACCAATCTGATCTACTATAATAACACTTCAAGTATTAATATAGAAGTGAGGTTTGCTGTTACTCTGTAGAAAATGATTCAGCATCTCCTGACCAATCAGATGCATGCATTCCTCTAGTGCCTGTCTGTTGAATATTCCCACTCAGCTTGTGTTTGCTTCATATATTCGCCTCCATGTTGACATTTTCCAAACAAGGAGATATTTTCTTTTGCATTTTTTTTATTAATTTGCACGAAATGACAAGAATGCACTCACCATATCTCCTCTTGCTCGCTGTAGGTGTTCGAGGCCGTCCTTGCATGGGTGAGGCATCAAAGAGAAGATCGCGCCTCCTGCCTTCCTGAGCTGCTTTCCAAGACCCGACTGCCCCTGTGCCGACCCCAGTTCCTGGCCGATCGGGTCCAGCAGGACGAGCTGGTGCGCTGCTCCCATAAATGCAGGTCTGCTGCCGTGTTCTCATCACCTTTAGAATGTGTTTTAGGTCCCATAAATTAATACAGTGGGACCTCGGATTGCGAGCAACGCAAAGATTTTTGATAAATTTGGACTTGGAAAACTAACAAGACTTGGTTTACGAGTACCAAGTATCATGTATCACGCATGCGCTTCTTGTTTTGAAGGCGAGTGTCACGTGATCACAGCTGAGCCAATGTTTTTTTTTCTCTCTTGCGCTGTGGAATTGTAGGAATCGTCTTCCCTGCTGGGTCTTAGTGCACGTCTCTAACTGGTATAATCAACATCCGTGCACACGTGTACTGTTTACACTGTGACCATGTGTGTTCGTGTAAAAACATATTACATATAAGTGCATGTGTACAGCGTGTGTGTACTGTTTCTTATAACACAAAAAAGAAAAAGGAAAGCAAAAGAAAGTTGCTTATTGCGTAATTTGACACCGTGCCCCTTCTCACACACTCTCGCCTTTATACCCCCTTTTCCTTTCGGCTTCACAGGTAGCGTTTCAAAGGTGAAATGCAGATTTCCCACTTGTGGGACTAATAAAGTTTATCTTATCTTATCTCTTATCTTTACAGCAGTGATTCTGTTAGTGTGCGCTCACGCGAGTGTCAATAGCGATGTTCCTTGCTAATTTTTCCGATAAAACAGTCTTTTCGTGTGTGTGTAAAATTCCAATAAGGGAGGAGAAAGGTTTACTGAGTAAGATAAGAAGAGGGAGATGGGGAGGGGCTGATTTCTCCTTTCCTACTTTAGCTTCACACACATACACAAACACAAACAAACACACATGCACACGCTCGCGCGCATAAACGGAAACACTTATCTGTCTGGTTTTATTTAACTTTTTTTAAAGGTAAAGTGCAGGTTAATTTGCTTTATTTTCACTTTATACTTTGGATAAAGAGCCCGCGTCCGGAATGATTTATGCTCGTAATCCAAGGTTCCACTGTACAACATTAATAATTTAACATCGGTCACAGAGGTACTCTAAAGTGTGTCTGTTATTGCTTCATCTAGCTTAAATACCCCTTAGATAAACCTTTGCTTTACAGCTTCCAAAATGCACCATTTTAGCTTTAAAGCAGCTACTGCTAAACAACCAGCCTGGGTAAGGTAACTTCTTCTATGAGGTCACAATAGAGGAAAGATATATTTGACTTGTTTAAGCTCAGGCCAATACAAAAATTATCAAAAGACAAAAAGAAGGAAATTTTGTTTTTTTCCTCTAATTTAATTCCTCTAAAAAAATTTCTGCACAAGAACACCTGGCAATTTGGAAATGCAAGCAGTTCCAGAAATGTTTGTATATTTATGAAGTGTGCTTTGATCACAATAATGGTGGTGTAAAAACAAGTTATTTAAATAAACAAGGAAGTTTCTGTGTCTGTAAAAATGAGAAAGTTTTAATACTATTTAGCTTGTTTAAATAGCACACTATCTCTAAAAAAAAACTATTTAGTCAGTTGTCATGGTAACTAGTCAATGGATGGCGCTGTTTTGATTATTGGCTTACAGTGTTTTTGATTATAAGACCCATTTACAAACTTAATTCTTTTGATTGTGTAAAGCTGCTTTTTGATTATGTAAATCGTTAAAAGCGCTATACAAATAAAATTTAATTGAATTTACAGAACTGGATGTAAAAAAAACACAACACGCGCACACAATTTTCCTTCGTCGATCTTTTGACAGTGAACTTGTAGGTGATAAACACTTGATTAGACAATTACAAATTTGTCTGTTTAAACAATTAGTTGATGGAATTGAATCATGGTTGTTTTAATGTATACTGTATACAGTGGAACCTCTGATTACGAGCATAATTCGTTCAGAAAGCGGGCTCTTATTTCAAAACACTTGTGAATCAAAGCATATTTTCCCATAAGAAATAATGGAAATTAAAATTATTCATTCCACAGCCCAAAAAAATAAATACATAAAATAATAAAAGACACAATAAAAAACACAAAATATAATGTAAAAATAAAACAAATTAACCTGCATGTTACCTTAAAAAAAGTAAAAATAAATCCTGACCAATAAGATTTTTCCATTTATGTGCACAGACGCTGTATGTTTTTCTTTCTCCTCCACTGCTGAGTGTTATGTGTGTGCGCGAGTGTAATTTGACACTGTGCCAGTTGTGAGTGAAGCACCCCCTCTCTTTTTCTTAGACACACACACACACACACACACACACAAACACATTAAAGGCGAGCGAGAGACAGTGTGAACTGGCACGGTGTCCAATTACGCGCACACACACACACACACAACAAACACACTCTGCAGCCCACGAAAAATAAAAACACACATAACACATATACTCAAACACTGACACACAGTAAAGGCGAGAGAGAAAGAGAGCGTGTGTGTGTGTGTGTGAACCGGCGGTGTCAAATAATGCTCACACACATAACACACACACTCTGCAGCGCTTTCTCCCAAGAGAAAAAAAATCACACACACACAAACACTGACACACAGTAAAGGCGAGAGAGAAAGAGTGTGTGTGTGCGCGCACACACATAACACACACTCTGCAGCGCAAGAGAAAAAAATCACACATACACACACACACACACACACAAACGGATTGATTATACCAGTAAGAGACGAGCACTAAGCGCTAGAAAGAGAGAAAAACCGTTGGCTCAGTTGTGATGACGCGACGCTCTGTGTCAAAACAAGAAGCGCATGCGTTATACATGATACTCGAAGCTCGTAAACCACGACAACGCTCGTTTTTAAAGTCAAAATTTATTAAAAATCTTTGCTCGTCTTTCGGAACACTCGTAAACCGCGTTACTCGTAATCCGAGGTTCCACTGTACATCTAGTGTTGTTTAGATCTAGTGTTGGGCCGAATCTAAAATAACCTGCCAGGCAGTTATTACATGTAGTTTAAATTTGGTTTGTGCTTCTCTTAAAACAGAGATCTGGTAGATGAGGCAAAAGATTATCATCTTATGCCCGAGCGACGTCCACACCTGCCTGCCTATAAAACGAGACAAAGATGCTGCACGTCCATCGCCGGGTTAATCTATGCAGTTGGAGGGCTCAACAGTGCAGGTGCTTTCTGGCTTTTCTGTCATATTATTTAATATGTGTTACACTGTAATGGTGCAGTTTCCTGAAACCCAGTCTAAATTATGTAAGGCGTTCAAGTCAAAGTGGGACTTTTAATTGTGCAGAATAACAGAACACGTGTATATTAAAGTAATACCTAGCTTTATTTCTCAATATAATCCCCTGTCCCACTACACTGTGTTCCAAATTATTATGCAAACTGGATGTAAGTGTCAAACATTAAATGTTTAGTTTTTAAATTAATCTCATGGATGGTGTTGTGTCTCGGGGCTCTTTGGATCACTGAAATGAATCTCAGACACGTGTGATAATTAGTTTGCAAGATAAACCCTTTTAAAAGAAAAGTACTGAAGAAGGTTGTTCCACATTATTAAGCAGGCCACAGGTTTCAAGCAATATGGGAATTAAAAAAGGATCTCTCTGCTGCCAAATCATCAAATAGTGCAATGCCTTGGACAAGGTATGAAAACATTAGATATTTTAAGAAAACTTAAGTATGATTTTTATAATGTAAAGACATTTGTGGCTGATTTAGTGTACAGACAGGTTCGTGCAGATAAAGGCAGAATGAGGAAGGTTTCTGCCAGACAAATTCTTTGGATTAAGAGAGCAGCTGCTAAAATGCCATTACAAAGCATCAAACAGATATTTGCAGCTACTGGTGCCTCTGGAGTCCCACGAAACTCAAGGTGTAGAATCCTTCAGAGGCTTGCAGTTGTGCATAAACCTACGATTCAGCCACCCCTAACTAGGGATGCACCGAAATGAAAATTCTGGGCCGAAAACGAAACCGAAATTTTTGGATGCACTTGGCCGAAAACCGATACCGAAACCGAAAATGGCTTCATTAAAAAACATGTTTAAAATATTTTCTTTTTGTTTGTATTAAAAAAAACTACAAATTAATTAAAATTATTGCAACTTTCTGTCTTCATCTGAAACTTTGAAGTGCTTCCAAACCGCCGACATACTCCGTGTTTGATGCGTAATGACAGCGCGAACGAGACGGGAGGATGGGAGAGGCGTCGCGACAATTTCGGCTTTTATTTTCGGCGCTTTCTTACGTTTCGGCCGAAACCGATAATGCTATTTCGGCCGAAAATTTTCGGCGGCCGAAATTTCGGTGCATCCCTACCCCTAACCAATGCTCACAAGCAAAAACGGTTGCAGTGGGCCCAGGCATACATGAAGACTAATTTTTAAACAGTCTTGGTTACTGATGAGTGTCGTGCAACCCTGGATGGTCCAGATGGATGGAGTAGTGGAAGGTTGGTGGCTGGCCACCATGTCCCAACAACGCTGCGACATTAGTAAGGAAGTGCCGGAGTCATGTTTTGGGCCGGAATCATGGGGAGAAAGCTGGTAGCCCCCTGTAGGGTCCCTGAAGGTGTAAAAATGACCTCTGCAAAGTATATTGACTGACCACTTTCTTTCATGGTAATAAAAGAAGAACCGTGCCTTCCGTAACAAAATCATCTTTATGCACGGCAATGCACCATCTAATGCTGCAAAGAATACCTCTGTGTCATTGGCTGCTATGGGCATAAAAGATCATGGTGTGGCCACCATCCTTCCCTGACCTCAAACCCAAAACCTTTGGAGCATCCTCAAGCAAAAGATCTATGAGGGTGGGAGGCGGTTTGTATCAAAACAGCAGCTCAGGGAGGCTATTCTGACATCCTGCAAAGAAATTCAAGCAGAAACTGTCCAAAAACTCACAAGTTCAATGAATGCAAGGATTGTGAAGGTGATATTAAAGAAGGGGTCCTATGTCAAGATGCAACATGCCCTGTTTGATTAAAATAGCTTTTAATTTCAGTAAATATGACACCCTAAAGCTGCAAATTTAACAAAAGCCTATTTTCAGTTCTTTACAGCCTATAAAATGTTTTAACTGTTGTGCATAATAATTTGGAACAGTGCATTTTCAGTTTTTTATTTTTGAAATAAGTATTATCAATAGGACGTTTGTTCAATAAAATTTAAATTATACACTTATGGTTGATAACTAGAAAATTATACTGACTAATAGTTGATAATTATGAAAATCAGAGAAAGATATCATTTGCATAATAATTTGAAACGTAGTGTAATGCACTTATCGTAGTCTTTCATTAGTGCATGGATACCATCAGGGTAGAACGATTTTTCAGTACGCCGGAGCCATGATCAGACTGCACTCCAAGGAACTCATGGGATGTGGCAATAACTCCCAGCCAAGTTCCTGTAATGTGCAATTAGCAGATGTGTCTCTTCCATAAGTTATCCCGTGATTTCTTAGTGCTCAGGAGTTCCGCTGGCTGAATGTTCACAGGATGGGCCACCCCGCTGGGATTGTCATGCACGGATGTACAGTCTGAGCTAAAAGTCTCATCACCAAACTTTACAGTCTTCTGTAAATGCCAGACAGGTTTTACACTGTCATTCGCAAGAAAGTTCATCACAAGTCCCAGTTTGACTTGAACGCCCCTCATACATTTAAACAGAAATCCATGTGTGTATATCATAATCAGAGCCTAAAGTGAGGTGCGGAAAACCTTATTAAATACCTAATCATTTAGACCGGAGTTGCTGTAATTGATTGTATTATGTCTAGGTGACTCATTAAACGTCGTTGAAGTATTTGATCCAATCGGTAACTGTTGGGAACGCTGTCAGCCAATGAGCACGGCCCGGAGTCGAGTGGGCGTGGCTGTGGTCAACGGGCTGCTGTACGCTATCGGGGGCTACGATGGGCAGTCTCGGCTCAGCACAGTCGAAGTCTACAACCCCGAAACGGACACGTGGAGTAAAGTCGCCAGCATGAACAGTCAGCGCAGGTGAGGACAGCGGAGTAGTCATGTTTCATATTTAGATTTAATTTTTTATATATATATACACGTTAATACAATACAAGGATTTATATAGTTACTTTTAAGGTACTGTTTAAAGCCTTGTTAAGCAAATGCTGCCAGAGACATTAAGGATTAAAAAAAAAAAAAAAAAGCTTAAATGACTTCATGGACTCATCTAGCATTAGTGCAAGTCCATAATTTATGGTCATCAATGTGATGCAAGTTTATTTATTTTAATTGTAAATTTAAATAGTTTCAATAGTATTAAGGACACTGATATTCTGAAGCTTTCTGTAAGTACACAGTTATTTAACATGCGCAGAAGGAGTCTCCAGTGTCGGAGGTTTAGCTGTTCAGGAAACGTTTTCAGTACAGGGGTTTGCACTTTGCAATTTTTTCATGTGATAAGCTGCATGCTTCTTCTACTATTTATTTAAAAAGCAAGTTTATATTTGTCACTGTTATTAAGTGATTAAATGATATTAAGTTGTTAAGTGTTAACACGAAGTAACTTGCTTTCTGGGACTATTCAAAACATTAAGCATGATTATAAATTGGAGAAGAAAAAAATTACATCATCTTCGGGGGAAGATTCGATCCTGGTCATTATAGGGATCGGGTGTGATGATTGATTAATTACTGATTATATTTTCTCTGGAGAAAAATAGTCTTTGACAGTACAAGCTGTTCTGTTCTTTCCTCTGTCTGTCCACAGTGCAATGGGAACAGTGGTGGTTGATGGACACATTTACGTCTGTGGTGGCTACGACGGCAAGTCCTCCCTCAATACAGTAGAGTGTTATTCTCCTGAAACTGACCGGTGAGTCTGGTTTTTCTGCTTTCTTAATAGTCATGGTAAATGATCTCAACACTAAAATGAAACAAGCCATTGTGTATCTTCTCTTTTTTCCAGATGGACAATAATAACAGAGATGAGCGCGAGTCGCAGTGCTGCAGGAGTGACGATATTTGAAGGGAGGATTCATGTTTCAGGTGGCCACGATGGCCTGCAGATTTTCAACACGGTTAGTAAGAGACCTACACATGATTCTTGAATAATTTATCCTTTCCTAGCTGGTCTCAAAGTGAATACAGTGGGGGTCAGAATACAGTGGGGGTAATGTCCTACTGTCATGCTTATGCTGCAATTTTTCCAGTTAAAAATACAAATGAATCTGTCTCATGACAAGGAAAAGTACAATGTGCAATTATCTTCCAGCTCCGAAAATCCTCCTAGCCCAAGTTATTGACATAAACACAACTTATGTCACAATAATAGAATGCCGCAAAGTTTTCAGTAAACATGTTTCCCATTGCATCATTTTCTCCTTAATGATAAAACTTGGTTTTATTTCTAGTGCAGCTTTTCTGTAGTGAACAGTTTACATCTTGTAATGTAATTGATTTCTGCACACAATACTAATGTTGCATTTGAGAGAAATTAATTACAACTTGTAATTCCACACTACAACTACAACCTGGAAAACCATCAAAAACCGCACATTCGACTATGAATTCCCTTGTCTGCAGATTGAAGTCAAATCACATGACATAACCAGTTTAAAGCCCACCTTCCCTTCGTATATACGTTTATAGCAGTGGTGGTTTCAGATCAGTTTATTTACAGACACAGTGCTTGGTCACAGCAGTGAAAACACTGAACATACTAAACGCTGTTTTGAGAAGGGTACAATATTAGACTTATCATAATGGTTAGACGACAGGTTTTTGCAGAATGTTTAAAGATCCGGTAGTCACTCAGGCCTGTGTCTGTAAAAATGCAGATCAGGTTCAGTACAGTTCCATTATTTTTGCAGCATTATTAGTGCTAATGACAAATGTTAAAAAGACTGAAATGTTGAAATTGTTAAAAGATATACATATTGACGTGGACCCAGTCATGTCAAGTTTTTGATAAATAATATAGCAGTTATTGATGGGGACCTATAACCACATATTCAAGGTTTCCAAGTCTTAGACTTTTAAACTTAGACATGAGCCAAAAACTGTGCAAAGTGTCAAAGCTGTAGTGATCCAGAAATGCAGTGTGTTTTGGATGTTTTGATAAACAGAAAGACATGGTAATCAATGAATATGATAAATATTACTGCACTACTGCTCAAAAGTTTGGGATCATTAAAAAATTTCTTTGTAAATTGCATGAAAATTAATTTTTCTTTGGAAAACAAAAGTTTTATTTATTGCACAAAGTTTGACTGTAATTTAGCGGCCAGCACAGTCTCTGCCCTATTGAGCTGTTGTGGGAGCAGCTTGACCGTGTGGTAGGGAGGAAGACTCTCATCAAGCCAATCCATCTTGTGGAAGATGCTCCAGGAAGCATGGGGTGAAATCTCTTCAGATTATCTTGAAAAATTGACAGTTAGAATACCTGCTGTACATGCTGAAAAGGTTTTTTTTTTTTTTTGGATGTAGGCAAAGTTGAAGAAAAAAAAAATGAACTTATTTATGATTTCTATACAAATCATTATTTCTATCTCTGACATTGTCAGCATGTCTTGTTCTTTTGCTATATTTTCTGTTTAGACTAATTTTGTGTTTAACAAAAGTGATTCCAAACTTTTGAGCAGTAGTGTATATCTAATTGATCTATTTATTTAATTATATAGTCAATTATTTAACAATTGGTCCTTGATGTCCTCGCTTAGTTTTTATGATTTCTAAACACGCTTGCAAAAGTTAATCTTTTATGATTTCTGTGTATTTAAATAAAGCAGTTCAACAAGTATGTTTTTAGTGCTATACAGCCTTTTCAATTATTTTTTTTTTGGCTTATTGTTTTAATTATTTAAAAATGTAAATCATGTAAAAAACAAACTGAGCTAAACAAAAAGTTAACTTTTAGTTTTGTGATTGCAGTTGTTAGTAGTCGATTGAGGCTTTAAAATTTTTAAGAGTTATTTTTCTGGTCCACTAGGTGGAGTATTACAACCAGCACACAGCACAGTGGCACCCCCTGTCCCCCATGCTGAACAAGAGGTGCAGGCATGGTGCAGCGGCTTTAGGCAGTCAGCTCTACGTGGTGGGTGGCTACGATGGCTCTGGTTTCCTGAGCGGCGCCGAGGTGTACAGCTCTGTAACCGAGCAGTGGAGCCATCTGGTGGCCATGAACACACGGCGGAGTCGAGTCTCTCTGGTAGCTAACTGTGGCCATCTGTACGCTGTCGGTGGCTACGACGGCCAGTCCAACCTCAGCTCGGTCGAGATGTACGACCCAGAGACCAATCGCTGGACGTTTATGGCTCCCATGGTTTGCCACGAAGGCGGCGTCGGGGTCGGCTGTATACCCCTGCAACCAGCTTAGCCAAAAGATCCATGTTAGCAAGCGTTTACTTTTTCCTTTTTTTTTAACAAGAACTTTCATAATGCTCTCGTGCAACTTGATGTCCGGACGTACGTTCTGCATTGGAAGAGCCGTGCTGTTGTACATGGTGTACACACGGTGCAGCTTGTATAAAGGGGTTTCTTTGTTCTGATCACAGTTTAAAATGTTTAAAAAAAAAAAAAAAGAAGAAAAAAAAAATCACATTTTATTTGGGGATTTCATAAGGTGTCATTAAACAGTGCACAAATTGTGCAGTCAGGTTCTCCTGAGACAATGACAAGCTTAAACAAGAGAATGTGAGCGTGTTGAGGGGGAAAAAAAGGAAAGAAAGAAATGATGTCATGACTGTAAGACAAGCTGAATGGCACTTTTTGTATTAGGGCGCCTTAGTTAAGGGTGTGTACGACTTTTGGGATAGAGACCACTCAGTTCCTGTTAGTGTGTGTGTGTGCTTGTTTAGGGAAACGTGTATAAGTGAGACATAAAAGGATCTCATAAACTGGAAGCTTAGTTAAGACATGCAGGATGGTACAAGATAACCACTGACAAGCCGATGTATGCTCTTTGGGAGAGTATAGTGACATTATTTATAGGGATAACAGGAGCGCTTTTTTTTGTTGTTGTAATTTTATAGCATATGTTGTAAATATTCTATTTGGGATATCATTGCTCGGAGTGTTGCGATACAAGCAGCATCAACGGACCAACTGAACCTTGAAGTAACTGTGCGAAACAACCACCAGAACTGCCATATTCCATACAGCCATCATACGGAGTACTATATGATCAAGTTCTCCCATTTTTCCCCAAGAGCTTCGGGTTCTTACTTATAAGGCCTCGTTGTTTGAGACACTGTGGCACCTCCTGGTGGAGTGCAAACGGTTGTGCATGATAACAACGGCCTGTTTTACCTCCTAATAAGCTCTACATTCCTTCTCTTTTTGGATGAAAATCGGTGCAATTGATACCAAAAATAAATTAAGTGATGGTGTGGAATTTCCTAATGACCAGCATCGTCAGTGTCGTGTCCATTATCCGTGCAGTGACATTGATTTCTGTTGGGGAAAGTTAAAATAATGGGTCTGGCCGACCAGACTGTGGTTGCATGTGTGGAAAATATGGAAAGTATGTTTTTTTTTTTTTTTTTTTTTTCAGCCAGCTGCTTTATGTAATCATTAGTAACAGCTCCTAATTCGGGATTACTAACTGTGAATTTAGAGTATTAGATGTCCATTTCTTCTTTTCCTCTCTTTTTGTCCATTCCTCTACTGATCTTGATTAAAGTTGAATTTACTATAACCTCGATGATGAATTGTAAGTTCAGCCATGGTGCAGTATTTTATACTACTTTTTCTTTTTTTTTTTTTTTTCTGGACCACAATTTTTTAGTTGCATTTTTGTGCATATTTTTTTATGACATTGCACATAATATTTCTGTACTCTGTCTTAACATTGAGAATCAAGTTTATAGATGTGTATATATAAATATATATATAGTATAATATATAAGCAGAGGATCATATCATATGTTGCCTAGTGAATCTCTGGTCTTTTTGGTCTGTCTGATTAATCTTTAGCTACCTCTGTTTGAGATGGGAGAGCTTGAGCTTGTGTAGTGTGAGACAGAGACAGACGCTCTGCTTACACCGTTTCTGTTTCAACTGAAGGATCTTCAAACCAGTGACTGAAATCTCGTCTGTGGGTCTTTTTCACGTTTTGGACATCATTTTGTCAATGTCCTTAATAAATCATGTTTTTTAATGAAAAGACATTGTTCAATCTGTTGTCTTTATTGATTTATTCATGCCCAGACACAAATAGACTACTGTATAAAGTGTGTATGGAGCAGTTAATCCTCAACAGTGTGAGGTTTTAAAGTTGCACCATTTCTGTTAAGAACACTGCTATATAACTTGGTTCACTACCACTGTAGATTAATCTTATTGCCACAACTGCACACATTTAGAGATAATTCACAGCTGTATCCCATAATAGAGAATGTGTGCTTACTAATAGTGATGTAGTACAGTCGGGTTTGTGATGTGAGAATGCACTTGGAATTAACATAGATGTCCTCTAATTATTATGAAAAGATTTTTTTTTATATTCCTGTGATTGTTTCAATAACTACAGTCATGTAAAAGTTAGTGATTTTTTTTTATGTGTAAAAACATTATAAAAATGATCAGATTGTAGCAAAAAGAATTAGTACATGTATTAGGCTAATACAACCGCATACGAATGACGTTTAACTTTTTTTCACAGTACCACAAAGAGAAAAGAAAAAAAAAGAGAAGTGGGCCATTTTAAGTACCACAATGATCCAATAGCTTAAAGATCCACTTTTAGCAGAAATGACTTGAAGAAATTTTTTTCTGTATGACTTTTCACCCTTTTTTGTCCATTCCTCTTTACAACATTGCTTTAGGTCATTGAGGTTTTTAAACCTTTCCAAATGTTGATTTATTTTTGTAATTTTTCAGCCTTCCTGATATAAATTTATGGGTTTGTTTTATAATAGTTTTTGCTAGCCTCCCAGGAAATCCTTTAATGGCCCATACATGTGGAAATGGTTTGGAGCGAGGTAAGTACTGTACAGAGAATGTAGCAGTAACTCCCAGACGAGTTCCTGTAATGGGCAAATGGTGTTGGTAAATGATTGTGTGTACAGTTCCCACCGACAGATGAGTCTCTTTCGGAAATTGGCGACAAGTTATCCATCGATTTTCAAGGATCAGGCGTTCCACTGTCCAAATGTTTAGAATGACTGCAGTGGGCTCGGAGCCACCTCGGCCAGGATCGTCATTCATGGACAAAAGGTTTGGATTGTTCAAATGTGTTACTAAAAAAATCTCATCACCTTACTGTTTTTACGGCTTCATTTATGCTTGTTTTTGAACTGTGGCTTAATTGCAAAGTCCACCGTAATCATCACAGTGTGAAACTGTTTTCTTGTCACGTATGCTGGTATATTTGACCTTCACTACCGAGTGATAAATGTTTAATGTTGCAAACTTATATAAACTAAAATATCAGTTTTAAAACTATTCAAGCTTTTCCCTAAAATTAGTTTTATTTTGATTACCAGTCACAAGACATATTTTCTAGGTAAGAAAATGGGAAAAAAAAAAAAAAAAAAAGGAACCCAGTTAAGACTATCCAATCTGGAAACACTGTTCATGTTCAGTTTTGAACTGCCTGACAAGGTGAACTCTGATTGATTGGCTACTGCTTTTCCAGCATGTTAAAACCTTTAAGCCTGGAAATTTTGTCATCTGTTACACCACCAAACTGTTGAAAATACTATCTGATGTATGATGCATGCAGTTTAAGACACTGCTTTAGAATGCACCCATACCACAAGTAAAAACACCTTAAACAGGATGTTATGTAATGACTTTTGACACAGTACACTACAACATGAGTGTGAGAGAAACGAGAATCACAATCATAGAGCTTGTATTGCATTTTCCTACTGCAGCAAACCTGAAAATTAGCTATCTCACAACCCCGATGAGGACACGTCAATCCTGGCAACACTGAATGCCATCCTGCCCTAACGCTATTCAGACTTTTGCACTTATGTTACAAGCATGTCCAAATTATTAATGTGGATCAGCCACAGCACATAATATCCATCACCTGTGAAAAAAAAAAACCCATATTTGTTAGAGGTGTCATTTGCATATAGATACATTGCATACCCATGTTTAGTGGTAGCGTCGTCTCGCCAAATGTTCAGCCAATTATTCATCCCGTGGACCGGCCCCTGAGACCAAGTGACGCAAGAGTGACATGGGAGCGCCGAGTCCCACCCTGCTGTCTGTGGGTGTTTTCATGTACACAGGAGCAGATATAACATTAGCACCCTGACTTGAGGTAGTCAGAAAGATCAGCCAGGATGAAAGGAGCTGTGGTTATCCTTCTGCTTATTGCCCTGTTCCAAAACTCCTCAGTGGCCGGGCCCATGGACAGGCCTCAGCTGGTAGGATGATTAATTTGACTTTATTTATAGGTATATATACTGCCTTAAATTAAGGGAGAACTTAGAGTAGTCTCGGGTTACTTGAACCATAAATGTGCATACAAGAAGTGTTCAAGTCAAACCGGGACTATGCGTTTCCTTATTTGTTTTTTTTAGCAGTATATATATATATATATATGATGTTTTTCAATTGAATCTCATGCATGCTTAGTTGTTGTTTAAAATTAAGCAGCAGCAGCTTCTCTATGCTGTCCTGTCTTACATACACGAGAACCAATTCTAGTTGAAAGTTACTATATATATATATATATATATATATATATATATATATATATATATATATATATATATATATAATAGATTTATATTTTTGTTTGGTTCTGAACTCACTTGCTGTCCATATTTTAGACGCCTCAGCCAGAAATCCAGACGGAAGCTGTGGAGGCGACAGGACCATTAGATGAGTCTCAGGTGGGTTTAGTGAGATTGAGAGATTAAGCTTCTATTCAGAAGTTGCTTTCAATTAAATATGTCTTGAGCCACAAAACTGCAAGATTTAGTTTAAAAAAAGAGAAGTTGTTATAATATAGACAGAGTTCACGAAGTGGTTGTCAAAATGTGAAAATCTTGGAATCTAGAGATAAATCAGTGGTAATGGTGGGGTAAGACTATATACTGTACAGGCTTAAACCGTGCCAATATATAATGAGATAAAAAAAAATAATATGAAGTTTGTTTTGGTTACGTAGGTCTGCCAAATGCTGTAAACGTATTAATCAGTGCTCTTGTGTCAGGTGTGTCTATTGGGTTCTATTGGGTTTAAGTTACTAATGGCTTCTATGGGTTTTAACTGGACCAGTCCTACATCTTTATAAATCTGTTAGAAGCATCACAAATTACTAGTTATGACCAGCTTGAGAAAGTGTAATGATAACTGGAGTCATAATCTTAAACTGGAGTCAATCTTAGAACAATGCATTTCTTCTCCTACAGAATGAGATCTCTCAGTCTGCGGGTCTTCGGGTGAAGAGGGAGACGTTCATCGTCTCAAAGACACCTGACCGTTTCTGTACTGGTTGCTTCTCTGTGATAGGAGACCCAACCAGACCACAGTAGCAACACCTTACAAAGGTTTTTAAAGAAGAAAAATACATTTGTTGACTCTATTTTATTACTTTTTGTACTTGGAGGTTTTTCTATGTCTGTATCTATTAAGTCTCAGTCCTGATAAATAAACACAACTGTTTCTCACCTTTCTTTTCACTAAAGTGTCATGTGGTGTTTTTTCATCCCATTTTTCATTTCAGAGCTTTACTGCACCTGTAATTTGTGGATTTCCTAAACTGTCAGGTAATAACACGGATTACAGCCTGACGTCCAAGCGGCTAGCTCGGTGCTCTGTCATTAGAACCGCAGAGAGTGTTATTATGGAGCAATGAGGTTTGAGTCCAGACAATTAAGACCATTATTCTCTCGCCCACCCTTGCCAGTCCTTCCTCATTTTGACCTCTTTTTCCATCTCAGGCAAAAACAACCAAAATAGTGTTGTGTGTCAAAGAGGTGTTATTTTAGAGTGAGAGCTTTTGTGAACTTTCTGAGAAAACACCCAGTGTGTATACAATTAAACATAGGCATGTTTTGGATGATTGTGACTTGAAGGCATGATCTTACAGAGATGTGGTTTATTATTCTCAAACTCTCAACTTGTAAAATAGTCATGTAATCTATACAAGCCATAGAGCAGAAGGGAACTGATGCAAATGAAAAGCATATATTTTACAGAAATGTTTCTGTAGTCACAACTGCAAAGTGAAGCCCTGCTTGTAAGGGCGAATTTTCATTTTGTCTTCTTTTCCTCTTTGACTTCCGAACCTGCAAGGACAAAAGACATAATAACAATATAACAGAGCCATGCTGATGTCAACAATCAAATATTGTTTTTTAAATAACAGGAATATCATGTCAATATCAATTTGCACCCAAAACACATGCATATAAAACATATACTGTAGTGTGTTAAAAAGCCCCGTCTGTAAAATTAAATCATTTTCATGTCTGTAGAACTACTTTCATAGCCAAATATATACAGTGGTGTGAAAAACTATTTGCCCCCTTCCTGATTTCTTATTCTTTTGCATGTTTGTCACACAAAATGTTTCTGATCATCAAACACATTTAACTATTAGTCAAAGATAACACAAGTAAACACAAAATGCTGTTTTTAAATGATGGTTTTCATTATTTAGGGAGAAAAAAAATCCAAACCTACATGGCCCTGTGTGAAAAAGTGATTGCCCCCCTTGTTAAAAAATAACTTAACTGTGGTTTATCACACCTCAGTTCAATTTCTGTAGTCACCCCCAGGCCTGATTACTGCCACACCTGTTTCAATCAAGAAATCACTTAAATAGGAGCTACCTGACACAGAGAAGTAGACCAAAAGCACCTCAAAAGCTAGACATCATGCCAAGATCCAAAGAAATTCAGGAACAAATGAGAACAAAAATAATTGAGATCGATCAGTCTGGTAAAGGTTATAAAGCCATTTCTAAAGCCTTGGGACTCCAGCGAACCACAGTGAGAGCCATTATCCACGAATGGCAAAAACATGGAACAGTGGTGAACCTTCCCAGGAGTGGCCGACCGACCAAAATTACCCCAAGAGCGCAGAGACAACTCATCCGAGAGGCCACAAGAGACCCCAGGACAACATCTAAAGAACTGCAGGCCTCACTTGCCTCAATTAAGGTCAGTGTTCACGACTCCACCATAAGAAAGAGACTGGGCAAAAACGGCCTGCATGGCAGATTTCCAGAGCGCAAACCACTTAAGCAAAAAGAACATTAAAGCTCGTCTCAATTTTGCTAAAAAACATCTCAATGATTGCCCAGACTTTTGGGAAAATACCTTGTGGACCGACGAGACAAAAGTTGAACTTTTTGGAAGGTGCGTGTCCCGTTACATCTGGCGTAAAAGTAACACAGCATTTCAGAAAAAGAACATCATACCAATAGTAAAATATGGTGGTGGTAGTGTGATGGTCTGGGGTTGTTTTGCTGCTTCAGGACCTGGAAGGCTTGCTGTGATAGATGGAACCATGAATTCTACTGTCTACCAAAAAATCCTGAAGGAGAATGTCCGGCCATCTGTTCGTCAACTCAAGCTGAAGCGATCTTGGGTGCTGCAGCAGGACAATGACCCAAAACACACCAGCAAATCCACCTCTGAATGGCTGAAGAAAAACAAAATGAAGACTTTGGAGTGGCCTAGTCAAAGTCCTGAGCTGAATCCTATTGAGATGTTGTGGCATGACCTTAAAAAGGCGGTTTATGCTAGAAAACCCTCAAATAAAGCTGAATTACAACAATTCTGCAAAGATGAGTGGGCCAAAATTCCTCCAGAGCGCTGTAAAAGACTCGTTGCAAGTTATTGCAAACGCTTGATTGCAGTTATTGCTGCTAAGGGTGGCCCAACCAGTTATTAGGTTCAGGGGGCAATTACTTTTTCACACAGGGCCATGTAGGTTTGGATTTTTTTTCTCCCTAAATAATAAAAACCATCATTTAAAAACTGCATTTTGTGTTCAATTATGTTATCTTTGACTAATAGTTAATGGTATTTGATGATCAGAAACATTTTGTGTGACAAACATGCAAAAGAATAAGAAATCAGGAAGGGGGCAAATAGTTTTTCACACCACTGTAAATGGAAACTGTATTTTGGATCAACAAGTTATTAACCTTACTCACTCACTCACTCACTCACTCACTCATTCATGGTCTATACCGCTTTATCCTGTCATGGGGGGCCTGGAGCCTATCCCAGGAAACATACTGTAGGGCACTTACAGTAAGGCGGGATACACATCGCAGGGCCCACACACGTACATATACACACTATGGGCAATTTGGAAACGCCAATTACTATAATATGTTTGTCTTTGGACTGGAGGATGAAACCGAAGTACCTAGAGGAAACCCACCAAGCATGGGGAGAACATGCAAACTGGCTGCAGAACCTAGGTGGAAATAATAATAATAATAATAATAATATAATGGTATAAATAATTAGAACTGTGGTTAATAGTTTTTACAGTACAGTGCAGGGGTGGATCAGGCTGAGCAAAAAGTAAAAAAAATTAAATCTACGGTACTCTTTTGTCATTCGCTCAATCCCATAGATCATGTACAGACAGTTTCTTGACTGCTAAAGCCTTCTTCACCACTGTCCAAGAGTTTTCTATAGGGTTTAAGTCTGGAGATAACCCAGGCCATGGCTCAAGAACTGAACACTATTGTCACATGTTTTTTTTTATCTACTTTTTAGGTTAATTTACACAACTCTTCAGCCAAGTAGGCTAGAACTGATTTGCAACATTACCTGTTTTGTGCACATGGAAAACTGTAATACATAGCATATGTTATCTTAATACTTTTGGTCACCACTGTATGTACTACAGTTTACTGAAAATCTGTTTAGTTACCAAAAAAATAAAGAGTTTTTATTTACTTTTCTTTTTTCCACACATACCACCCATGAAGATGTTAAAAGTATACTTTTATCTAAAGCTTTAAATAACACAGTTGGCACAATATTTTGATATAATTTACTAAGTGGTTCTCGTTACGAGATGATGGTAAGGTTTGTTTGAGGGTTTTAGATTTCTTGACTCAGTAGATTCTAGATTTTAAAAAAATATATATTTTAATACACTGCCTTATGACTCAGTAAATGCTTCTGTACCATCAGGATCTGCAGGACTCTGCTGTTCTACAAAAGGTTGGGTTCCTCCTTCAGCTTCTGCACTACCATACAGTGACCTGTAGGGGACAATATAACATGCAACATATCTCATTTTAGACCACAGCATTAGGGCACAGTTAAAATTAATTTTAATGCACTGAACATTATTGTAACTTCAGTATCCTGTAGGTAGGAATAAAGAAAATAAGTTTGTCTGTAAGGATTTTTCACTTTTTTTAAAAACATTCCTAGAGTAAAGCAGAGTAGTTACCAAAAAATTATTTATACAGTGGGGCAAAAAAGTATTTAGTCAGCCACCAATTGTGCAATTTCTCCCATTTAAAAATATGAGAGAGGCCTGTACTTTTCATCATAGGTATACCTCAACTATGAGAGACAAAATAATAAGAAAAAAAATCATATTGTAGGATTTGTAAGGAACTTATTTGCAAATTATGGTGGAAAATAAGTATTTGGTCAATAACAGAATTTCATCTCAGTACTTTGTTATACCCTTTGTTGGCAATGACAAAGGGAAAACGTTTTGTGTAAGCCTTTACAAGGTTTTCAAACACTGTTGCTGGTATTTTGGCCCATTTCTCCGTGCAGATCTCCTCTAGAGCTGTGATGTTTTGGGGCTGTCGCTGGGCAACACAGACTTTTAACTACCTCCAAAGATTTTCTATGGGGTTGAGATCTGGAGACTGGCTAGGCCACTCCAGGACCTTGAAATGCTTCTTACGAAGCCACTCCTTCATTGCCCGGGCGGTGTGTTTGGGATCATTGTCATGCTGAAAGACCCAGCCACGTTTCATCTTCAATGCCCTGCTGATGGAAAGAGGTTTTCACACAAAATCTCATGATACCTGGCCCCATTATTCTTTCCTTTACACGGATCAGTCGTCCTGGTCCCTTTGCAGAAAAACAGTCCCAAAGCATGATGTTTCCACCCCCATGCTTCACAGTAGGTACAGTATGGTGTTCTTTGGATGCAACTTAGCGTTATTTCTCCTCCAAACACGAAGTTCTATTTTGGTTTCATCTGACCATTTGACGTTCTCCCAATACTCTTTTGGATCATCCAAATGCTCTCTAGCAAATTTCAGACGGGCCAGGACATGTACTGGCTTAAGCTGGGGGACACATCTGGCACTGCAGGATTTAAGTCCCTGGCGGCGCAGTGTGTTACTGATGGTAGCCTTTGGTACTTTGGTCCCAGCTCTCTGCAGGTCATTCACTAGGTCCCCCCTTGTGGTTCTGGAATTTTCGCTCACAGTTCTTGTGATCATTTCGACCCCATGGGGTAAGATCTTGCATGGAGCCCCAGATCGAGGGAGATTAGCAGTGGTCTTGTATGTTTTCCAATTTCTAATAATTGCTCCCACACCAAGCTGCTTACCTACTGTATTGCAGATTCAGGTGTCCTTTGACAGCTCTTTAGTCTTGGCCATAGTGGAGTTTGGAGTGTAACTGTTTGAGGTTGTGGACAGGTGTCTTTTATACTGATAATGAGTTCAAACAGATGCCATTAACATAGGTAATGAGTGGAGGACAGAGAAGCCTCTTAAAGAAGTTGTTACAAGTCTGTGAGAGGCAGAAATCTTGCATGACCAAATACTTATTTTACAGAGGAATTTACCAATTAATTCAGAGGTTTACCTATGATGAAAATTACAGGCCTCTCATCTTTTTAAGTGGGAGAACTTGCAATTGGTGGCTGACTAAATACATTTTTGCCCTAATGTATATCTTTAGTAAATGCTGTATCCTGGTCAGGGTGGTAATAAACACTGGGTATAAGGTAAAATACTTGCTGAATTAAACCTGGAGAAACTTTGAATAATCTAATTCTCCCACTGGCATGTTTTGGGAAGTTGAAGGAAACTGGGGAATCCGCTGAAAACCCATGCAAATATGAACCTGCGAAGCTACTTGGAACTATGAGGTGGCAATGCTACCTGCTCCACCACTATGCTGATTCATATTGGTCACTTGACCATGCTTGTACTGTAGAATTTTTCTCAATCCATCCATCTTTCTAGAAACCTCTGTGGTCCAACTAGGTGGAGGCCAATGGTGACCATTGCATTTATTCCAATTTTTACACCTGTGGTAGGATGTCCAGTCAACATTCACACTCACCTAATTCACACCTAATGATAACTGGATTGAATTAGAGGAGATGCTGTGCTAAGGATAATAGCTCAGAGACTTACAACGATGGGTGGCATCTGCTCTCCTCTCCATCCAGGATCCCATGATACATTCCAATCTCCAATTCTATCCTCTTTTTGTTGTTGAACAGTGTCTCATAGTCCCGCTGTTGCTGCTCAATGTCTCCATGCACATCAGTGAGCTCAGCCTCCAGCTTACCGATGACAGAGCCCAAATTCTGAAGCTCGATGTCATGCCAGTGCTTTGCATCGTTCAGGGAGTTCTTTAGGCCTCGTTTCTGTATGTAAGACCATAGATCAAGGGTGAACAAATAAAACCTGAAACTGATAGACAGAGTGGCCTGCTAAGATTAAATCAGCAACAAAATAAATAATAAAAAATTAAATAAAAATAAATTAATGTCAGATGTAAAGATTTGATTGGAAAAAAAGTTTCATACCAGTGCATTCATGGACTCTGTTTCAGCATGCAGTCTCTGGATTTTAGCGTTTGCCTCATAACATTCCGTCTTCAGATTCTCCAGCAGTTCTTCCTCCTTACTCAGCTTTTTGTCTACACTCTTATCCTTCTGCATACAAACACAGAATTTTTCATAGCCAACTTGGATTTGTAGATTGATTAAAAAAAAACTTGTATTTTCCCCTTCTTGGTCACAAGGACAATCACTGTAACTGTAACTATACATGTACATAGTTCTGTGTTTTTTTTTTCCTGAAAGTATAATTTCAGTTCTTTGAATTTTACCTTGTACTCAAGGGATGCATCAGCCTCTGCCCGTGTCTTCTCAACGACCTTCTCCCAGTGGGATCGGATAAAACTCAATATCTGTTCAAGACTTGTCTCAATTGGTGGATCAGCCTCATGGATAGCCAACTGGTTATAGAGCTGTCTTACATCCTACAAAGGTCAAAATGTTAGCATGTTTTTTTTTTTCCCCCGATTTTCTCCTTAATTTTTATTCGTGTCCAATTCCTCCCAGTCACTAGGGCGCTCCCACATTAAGCTTCTACTACCACTCAGTTGGAAGGGCCGCAGACTATCACGTGTTTCCTCCGACCCACGTGACGTCACTGACCGCATCTTTTCAAACTGCTCGCTCACACACTGTTAGGGGCGGCGTAACACACTCGGAGGACAGCGCTATCAGCTCCTTCTGTTCGCGTGATCTCACATACGCCCTTGATTGGCTGTAGAGCCATCATTTATGTGGGAGCATGAAGTACCTCTCATTCATCCTCTGTGAGAGAGCTCGGCCAATCAGCTCTCTCTAGACCTCCGGCTGCGAGAGGTTACAGCATCACCCGGGAATCAAACTCGCGATCTCCAGATGATAGGGCGAGCACTTTACCACTGCGCCACTCGGAGGTTAAATGTTAGCATGGTGTGTTAATTATACTTTTAAAGTGAGTCTAAAGCACAATTTTTCCCCAAATCAAAACTACTCCCCAATGCCAAGTTTTTTAATGTAGCCTAGAACATGCATTGTCTAAATTCTCACCTCTTCATGAGTTTTGGCCAGGTCTTGGAGCTCTGCATTCATGCTTACAATCTGGTTCTCTAGGTCCACCTTGGTAAAGTTGGCATTATCAATCACTTTGTTGAGGGAGTTAATCTCTTCCTCCATGGCTTTATGGAAGGTTTCTTCATGGTCAAATCTGAAGAATCACACAGAAAGACAATATTCTGCTTTTTCTCTACAGAAGCTAGTCTATGTTGGAAAGGCATTTTTGTGAGAACTGTTGTTCACATTGTTGATTCAAGGCTGTCAATCCAACATACCTCTCTTTGAGATCTTCCGCACTGGCTTGGATGTTCTCTGTCTGAAGCACAAGTCTAGCATTGTCCAAGATGGCCTCACTCACCTGGAAGATGGCATGGTTTATTATATTGACACTTTTATTTTATCTCACTTTCAAAATATGTCATGTTTGTACTCAGAGCAAACAAAGAAGCACTATAATATAGGATCACCTAAAGTCATTAACATTTCAACAACAACTTCCATCCAAAAAGTTGTTGAACTACCGCACACTATTATTACAGCAATCAATTGGAGACACCATGACTTGACAATTCTCTAATCTAAGAGTCTTTATTGCTTTATGAAATCTTATGAATGAGTGGTGAAATAATAAATCAATAAATTATCTACTTCTGCTTTTAAAAAAGAAATTTCACTCGTGGTCTGCAGCTCTGCCCACCTGTCTGTAGATGTCCTCCCATTCCCGCTTGAGTGCGCCCCACATCTTAGCGCTGGAGGCCTTACGATCCATGCAGCTATGGATCTCTTCTTCTAGCTGCTGATTAAGTTGCTCAAGTGTATGTACCTTTTCACGGTACTCTAAGAGAGAGACATTAAGCCCCTCAGAACCTAACAGGTGACCCCTTTCTGCATGCTTAGGCAGCACCGGGGCACTGGTGCTGCGCAGGCCGTGCAGGAACACACTGCTGATGCATAGTGCTCTGCGGGACACCCGGGCACCCAGGCAGGTGCCGTCCGAAGATGCTGAGCCCACGAATGTGCCCCTAGGAAGATGGCTACTAACCGTGCTCACTCGACTCACACTTTCTGGGCTTTCTGCAGCAGTCTGGCCCAGGATGGATGAACGGCGTCTTGGCAGAGGCATTTCGTTTCGACGTTGGTTTCTGACAGACCAACTACTAACCCAGAAACATTCCTGCAGAACACAGCGCTTCTTTCTGACTTAGCAACAGCGAGAGCAACAAAACAGCACCAGCTTCTGTCACATGCCTCTTTATTGTGGCCTGGGCTTCTGGAAAGCAGAGCCTTTGTTTTGGAACCTGCATTCTTTGTCCATACAGGCTGACAGATTTTTGTCTGCCGCAGCATTCTGTGGTTCTCAGGAAAGCTCTATGGAGTCCCTGACAAATCCAGGGCACATGCTTGAACACATGCTTCGAACAGCAATAAATAATAAAGGTAAAAACTACGTAATCATCATATCCTATGCTTTGAGTGCATGTGTGTGTGTGTGTGGAAGAGCGCATTATGCAACTCATCACACATCACAACATATTGGGGCAGTAAGCACCACCTGACTTAAACCCAAGCTAAATGACTCATCTCATCATCAGTAGGACATAAGTCATCCGAACACTACTAGAAAGTATAACTTCACTGCTTCCTTTTTTGAGAGTGGCATGGTGGTGGCATAGTGGTAAGTGTTATTGCCTGTGCAGAATGTCATATGTTCTTTCCTGTTTCCCCTCCCACTGTCAAGAAAACAAGCATGTAGGCAAATATAATATGTTAAATCCCCCTTAGGTGTGAATGTATGTGTGCACAATACCCTATGATAGACTGGGGTGCATTCTCCTGCCTTGCCCCACAGCGTTGACAGGATAAGCTCTAGACTAGGACTGATCAGTTTATAGCGAGTAATAAGGACGTCTTGTACAAAAATGAATTCTGACCAAATACAGTAATCTGATCGGGCGAAAGACTTTCCACGAATAGTGATAATAGATGATAACAGCACTGAGAAGTTTAACCATACCGTATCACTTCAGGTGCTCTGACAATCTTTAATTACACTAGCTGTCGATCGCAGTATGGGTGAAAGTAGGTCAAAAGAAAGCAGCTTTCTGCCAAACCATACATTCAATATCAGTCACGGGAAACACTTTCAGCAAGATAACACATCTGATAATGTCATTGCTTCGTAAAAAACAATTTGACTCCTTAGTAAATTGCTTCTAAGTCGTTCCAAATTACCTCTAAACATATGCGTCTATGTTGGTTTACTGTAGTTACATCTAACACAAGCTGTAACACTAACTTGCTTCCTAACTAACACAAGGCTGAATCCCAAATCCCTCTCGAACTCCTGATCAAGGACACTACTTCGTGTGAAACAAGGCATTAAACAACCTACATAGTACACTAGCTTTCCATTTAACACTATTTAAGATTAAAATCCAGACATCTGGAAATAAGCTGATGTTCTAAAGCAGAAAAAGTGGAAATATTAAGTACATTTCACATGTTTCTAAGGATTGTCTACCAATATTGTAATATAGGAATATTGGGCTCTTGAAAAACGTATGAAGCTTTTTCCAAAAAAAAACAAAAAAAGAAAAAAAATGTTTTTTAAAAAGGCTGTACCAATCAAAGAAAATGGAATTTCATCCGAATAACACAGAAGTAGCCTGAAACTGTGGTGTCACAATAGAAAGTCATGAGGAGGGTTATTGAACTAAACTGTAACCTATCACCGTTTACACTTCTCCAACTTTGTGGTCCAGGGGAAAATTCACAAAATTCCCTTTGTAATAACACACTCAAGCACAAGTTTCTACTTAATGGTTTGCATAAACCATCACCCTACTTACTTCAGTAAATGCGGATATGGATATGTGTTGCATTTTACCCAGAGGTACGTTACAGTATGTTACTTCTTGTAGTGTGAGATATATAATTTGTTACCTAGTAGTCTAGTCTCACTAAACAAGTAGTCCATTCTAGCAAACTGAACAGAAGGTGGAGTGTAAACCTTTGCTAAGCTCTGCTAATCCATAAATCCATAATTGTACTATGTGTTTTATGGCAACATGGAGGTGCAATGGATATTTGTTGTTTCCTTATAGCTTTGTGCTAGGAGATGTACATTTACATTTAGCCATTTGACAGACGTTCTTACAAAAGAAAAAAAAAATCCAGAGCGACTTACAAAAGTGCTTTGTGGTTTCCGTCATTGGATAGATCCTTATACTGGGTTACTAGGTCACTAACTATAAATACCATCAATCAAACACTGTTGGGAAGATTTTTTTATATATATATATTTAAGAAACAGATGTCTTTGGTTAATCTGTGTGATGTTTCTGTGCATGTTTTCCCCATGTCCCTTGAGGTCTCCAGTTTCTTCCTGTATTGTGACCAAGATATGCTGTAGATCCACCTACCTTCTCATCATGATAAAGGGATTTCTATAGATGATTGCTTATTCCATGTAAGAGATATTACAGAGCTGAGATATTTGCGCATAAACTTGTAGTGTGAGCCATTTATTCTGACTAAACACATTTGTCTTACTGCATCTATTTTCATTCAGTGGTGGCCCATACGCTATCCTGTAAAGACTCAGCACAAGGCAAGACAACACATAAATACCAACATGGTAAATTAAAAATAGCTCCGTACTTTTGCTTCTTCATCTCACTTCATGAGTTTCAGATGACATTTCCTCCTCTATTTTTTCACATACTGTACTGTAGCTTTTTTTTTTCAGGTCCAGGAGTGATTGTGGCAGACACAGATATCTCCCACAACATCTAAACGTGTAGCGAGACTTTCGTCAGTTTGTGATAAAAAAAATTATTGTTCACTTTCAGTTATGCTTAACCTCCTTTAAAATATCGTTAATAAGTCATTGTCTTCCTGTTCAGTAAAACTGACTGTCACACTTCCCACGAGAAAGGAAGGGTGCTGTTAGTCTAGCTCTATGCCTGTTTCAGACGTGGTTGAGTAAAAGTGTTAGTCTGAAACTTTCTTAGGCTGTTACAGTATGGTTTCTAAATGACTATAGAACGAAAAAAAAAAAAACAGATGAAAAGGCTGCAGATGTACACCTATGGAACCACTTACTTCACAGCTTAGACGTTGTGAACACGATACATTACAACAGCAAACGTATGTGAACATCTGAAAGTCTCGCGCGTGAGGCCCCTCTTTTCTGTTAGAATAACCTCCACTCTTCTGAGAAGGCAATCCACTGAGAATTAGTAGATTTTCGAGTGTAGCATTCAGCCACAAGAGCTCAAGCACAGATGTTAGATGAGGCCTGGGTGCAGTCAGTGGGGTTGAGGTCAGAGCCTCTCGAGTTCTTTTCCTCCCAGCATTGGTAAAATATGTCCCCTTGAAGTTTGCAAAGGATGCCATGCTGGAACAGGTTTGGGTCTCTTAGATCCAGTGAAAGAAAACTCTGATGAAAGAATACTAAGACACTTTTTCACATTTGTACGCTTTGAAGAAATGCTATAGCGGTCAAATGTTCATACAGTATACTTTTGGTCAAATAGTGTCTTTCATGTATGGTGCAGTCTCATTTTCTAATTATTGATGTGCCAGCAAAATGGGCTGAAAAATAGCAACTCTCATGCATACACATCCAGTAGATGTGTCTCACTCCGTGTATTCACTTGGTGATAGTGATATGATAACTCCTTGGTAAGTGTGTGCCTTATTTATTTCATGTGAATTTTTATACAATGACTTGAGATGGATTTGTTGTCCTTCATTCTTCCGTAAAGGTCCCACATTTTACTACATCTATAAGAATGAGCACAGACCTCAGAGGCCACTTAAAGTGTATCCACTTAATGTATCCTAATAATATCCCCCAATAGAACAGCAGAGCCGATCAACAAGCCAGTGGACAGGATCTTTTTATATGTGTCCCATCACATCTAATCTAGTGAGTCGCATTTGGAGTGATTTGAGTTATGCATATTTTCATATTTATGTTTTAATAAGCTTCATTTTAATACAAGTTTATTACCGTAGGGCTGAACGGTGACATAGTGGTCAGGGTAGCTCAGTGGTTAAGGCGTTGGACTATGGTTCGGAAGGTGTTCCATGTTCCAATTCCGTGACCACCAAGTTGTCCCTGTTGGGCCGTTAACCGGTCAGATGTATAATGAGATAAAAATGTAAGTCTTTCTGGATAAGGGTGTCTGCCAAATGCCTAAATGTAATGTCATAGTGGTTAACACTGTCGCCTTGCAACTCCAGGGTCTGGGTTTAATTCCCGCCTCGAGGTCTGTGTGTGTGGAGTTTGCATGTTCTCCCCGTGCTTAGTGGGTTTCCTCCGGGTACTCTGAGTTTCTATACAGTCCAAAGACATGCAGATTAGGCTAACTTGTGTTTCAAATTGTGTGGATGAATGTGTGAGTGTGTGTATGCATGTGTGCCTAAGTATCCTAAGATAGGCTCTGCCACAGTGGTCAACCTTGTGTCTTAAAATGACTAAAACGTGAACTTTCCATAACATGTAATTTAAATAAATATTTGTTTACCAGCCACCACTATATAGCATACTACATATTATCATATAAATATCTATTTCTTTGATTTAAGGGATAAAAATGTTACTAAATACTTAAATTCTGAACAAATATCTATTATAGTTGTTTTGCATGTTGCTTTTGTGTTGCACCCTGCAAGGCAAATAAAAGTCTATAGTTCTTAGTACTTGCTGAGGCACATCATTTCTTAAGATACCCTCAAACCTCTCTGAGTGCAACTTGTAGCACCGGACATGTTATAACTACATCGCCTTGCAGGTGGTATCATTTGAGAAAGCTTGCTGATGTGGCACTGCTCACAGCATGTTCAGATCTGTGGCAGTTCACACAAGGCACTACGTGTGCTGTAGGGCAGAACGAGATGACTGATCAGCAAATAATTCGCACTAAATTTGGCGTGAGATGACTGATTTTGCATAGATAAAAAACAATGCATAACTCATTTTTCACACTTCTGTGACGTGAGTGGAAACAGATGCAATGTTACTCCAACTCTTCCTTAATATACTTTTTTAAATACTTCTTGTTTGAGACTATGACCGTGACGTGGGGGTTGGTGACAGACTGGCTTCTTTTCATTTGTTGTTCATTTACAACAATTCATGCAGGATGGTGTGAAGGCACACCACAAGTTGGCTTACACAGAATGGTGTGAAGAAAAACAGCAGTTTACCCAGAACTATGCAAAAAAACAAAACAAAAAGAAATTCTATAAATGGAAAGGCCTTGTCAATGTGAGAGGACAAAAGAGAAAGGTCCAACTGGTTTAATCCTTTAACCTCCTTAACCACTTTTTACAACCTTAGGAGTAAAAAAAAAAAAAAACTCAAAATGAACAACACATTGATCCTCAGGGCTGCAACAGAAGAAGAACATATCGTATTCCACTCTGGAAACCAAAATGCTGGAATGTGATTGTGTGGGATATGGGTCCTACTCAATTATAGTACCATATATGGTGCTTTTCCACTGCATAGTACGGCACGGCACGGTTAGGCCCAGTATGCTCTTGGTAATACATTTCCTTTAAGTTTAAAAGATCTGTGTTAAGAACTGTCTAATGCATTGTTACATTAACATTTAGGCATTTGGCAGACGCTCTTATCCAGAGCTTACTTACATTTTCTTTTCTTTTTTTATCTCATTACACATCTGAGCAGTTGAGGGTTAAGGGCCTTGCTCAAGGGCCCAACAGTGGCAACTTAGTGGTTGTGGGGTTTGAACCTGGGATCTTCTGAACCGTAGTCCAATGCCTTAACCACTGAGCTACCCCTGGCCCCAAAGCATTGTTAAAACCTGGTAGGATAGTACTGAACTGCCAACTTCACAGAAGAATTTTAATAATAAAAAAAAAAGAATCATGAATGGCGATCATTTAAACACTAGGCAAAGTTGTATTGTAAAAAAAAAAAAGCTAGCAAAGCTAAACAAAAAAAAAAGGCTTAAAATTTTCTAGGGAGCATGACAATTCATGGGATCAAGGTCTGATGAGCCCAGATTGGGCCTATTCCAAGAGTGTTGGGTGTGTAAGAAGGGAAGCATATTAAGCGATGCACCCATCATGCATAGTGTCCACTGTACAAGCTTCTGAAGGCAGTGTTATGATCTGGAGTTGCTTCAGTTGGTCAGGTCTAGGCTCAGTAATTACTTAGTTATGTGGCAATGAAATGAAGTCAGCTGACTACCTGAATGTACTGAATGAACAGGTCATCCCATCAATTGAAGTTTTCTTCCAGGAGTTAAATTGTGAAAGAGTGGTTCTGGGAACATGAGAAATGATTTTTACACATGAATTGGCCATCATGTTGCATACCGTAATCAAAGCTAAATGCGGTTGAACAACATTTTAAAGTGTGCAACTTTTGTTTTTCGGCCTAAAGTATAATTTGCTAGCTGTTTCAATTACCATAGCTTTTTCAGTGCTCAATATTAGATAATAATATTGTTTATTGGTTGTTGTTAGTTCTTACATCGCATAATTCTTTAACATTTTAAGTACTGTTTACTGAATGTATGTACAGTTTTTAAATAAGTTCTTTAAATGCATGATGTACAATACACTGCATTGGTGATTTCATAAAGGCAACTCTTGTTAAAAATGCCCTCTGCTAGATTTCAAATCTAACACACCAATATACAGAAAACTGACCACCAGTTCATTAAAATCCTTAGAATATTAACATGCCAACAAACTTTTAAAATAACTTTAGATCCAAGTGGATCCAAATATGCATGGCACTAATGTAAGTAGAGTTGCTGATTTTGCACTGTACCAGGTGCTGGCTGAAGGGTTATGTAACAATAACTTTGGCAGGGTCCCAGATTTTTGACACAAGAGACGCTATCCTTCAATTGACAGAAGGGCAAGCAGGTGATGCCAGTGCTTCAGGCAGCACACTCTGCTCAAATCTCTCTTTGCAAGACCAGACGCAGCCTGTCAAATTCCAGATTTTATAACTTTTGAAACTTTTAAAAGTAAAACTTTTTTTTTTTAAAGATATTAAATAGAAATTATGTAATGGTGAGTACTTGCAGATATACAACCAGAAGACACCTAGACATTAGTTTTTCTAGGGGAAAACATTAAGAAGGTTCTATGGATAATACAGAAGTATTTACAGTATGTATCGGAAATAGTGCAAAGTTTAATCCCTTAAGGAAGCTTAGAATGCTTAACTGTTAGTTAATGTACCCCTGTTCTTCTGTTCCCTTACCGTTGTAAATGTCTGTCCAATATACTGTATATGAGTAAAAGTGACATCATTAAACAGTTGAAAACACATCTAATAGTATCTCAAGCATCAGTTTGAGGAGAAAATGAGGTGTGCGTGACTGAGGGTAAGTGCATTATTAATCATTCAGTGCTTGATAGTGGTAAAGCATAGACTCTTCCCTCAGGGAAAGCTTATAATTTGAACATCCATGGAATGTGGAGGTGGCGCCGAAAGCTTAGCATCAAGTCCTGGCACATTTTTACAGATTAGTGCTCCTCCTCCTCGTCCTCCAGCCTATTCAATACTACCTCTATATAAACCACGGCAAGGTCCTTGCCTTCCTGCATCCTCCATTCTCCTTACATTGTGCTTGCTCCAGTGATCCACAGCCATCTATAATGTCTCTTTCATACTCATTGTCCTCTTCCAGGCTGTCTGGTATCTCAGCAGCTGGAGGTGGTGGGGCAAGATTAGGACTGGGTGGTGCTGGAGCAGGCATGGGGCTTGGGCTGGGTCTTGGCTCTGGTGCTGCTGTTGGGGCTGGTGCTGGGCTTGGTCTTGGACTTGGACTTGGTATGGGTTCTGGACTTGGTCTGGGCTCTGGTCTTGGTCTGGGCTCTGGCGCAGGATTTGGCTTTGGTGCAGGTGCTGCAGGCTTGGGACTGGGCGGAGGTGGAGGTGCTGGAGCACTAGTTGCGAGCCCAGCTTTTGCCATGGGTCGCACCTTTGCGGCTGGCGGGCTGACTGCAGGTGCTGCTATGGCTGGTGGACCTGCCTTCGGCCAAACCTTGGCTCCCGTCTTATCTCGTGCAGCTGAGAAAACCACACTGTCCACCCTGAATGACCGCTTCTCTTCATACATGACCAAAGTGCGTGCACTGCAACAGGAGAATGCTGCACTGGAAGCTAAGCTGTCCCAACTTACCGGTGGCGCTGATATGTCTCCTGAATCATCTGGCACTACTACAGTGGAGTATGAGACCCAGCTGAATGAGTATCGCAACACTCTGCAGAACCTCACACTTGACACAATCAAACTGGAGATAGAGCTGGACAATGTGCGTGGCACCGCCCACGAGTTTAAGGCTAAGTATGTGATTTATCAGTTTGCTTATAAATTACAATAAAATCATAATCTATTGATTCTTTTGCATATTTTCATGTATGTAAACTTAATTTAGTTTTTCTCTTACTATACCTTTTAAAAAAAAAAAAAAAAAAAACAACACTGTGTTTTTTTTTTAAAGGCTTGACTTTGAACAAGGCGTCAGGTTCCAGCTTGAGTCTGACATTGGTGCCATGAAAAGGGTAAGAAGAAAAGACACACATACATGTATATACTGTATATATTAAAAGCTTAGTTATCTTTATTCCACTTTGTTTCTGTCTTTAGGACATTGAAGCAGCATCCGATGTAAGAATTGATTTGGATGCAAAATACGCCAGCCTCAAGAATGAACTGGACTTTGTCACAAAAATGCAGAAAGAGGTATTTTTTTTATTTAATTAAATTTATCCAGTAATTAACACATAGATAAAATTTAGACTTGATCTAAGTTTCTGTTTCATATAAATAAATCTCTATTCACTGCACTACCTTTCTGCAGGAGCTTTCTTCTTTGCAGTCCAAACTGGGCACAACGACCATGGACACATCTGTCTCCATGATTGAAGTGGACACTGGCAAGTCCTTTGACATCTCCACAGCACTCAACAAGATGCGAATGGAGTATGAGAAATCTGTCCAGCAACACAGAGATGAAGCCGAAGCCTACTACAAACTTAAGGCGAGGAGAATATGACAAATGCTTTTGGAACATTACTGTTAATTCTTTACAAAAATTATTTAATCAGTATCAATCCAATCAGGGATTCAGGACCTAAGTAGTATTCTTTCTCTCTTCTTTAGATGGATGAAATACAGACCGCTAATGCCAAGAGCACAGAGGCCGTGTCATCGACCAAAGCTGATGTCGGAGCAGCCAAGAAGGAGCTACAGACCCTTGGGATAGAGTTACAGGGTCTTATCACACAGGTGAGGGTTATATGTTTATTATTGTAAAGTAATTCTTACTGTACTATTACCAAAGGTTCTTTATTCATCTTTTTACTAAAATATACGCCAAAATGATTACATTACTGTATTAAAATTTAAATTGAACCTGTGATATGATTATTTTAAGCTTTTTACATATTTAGAAAGTTTACCAGAAGCAATAGTAGGCACATTTCTGCTGTGAAGTTGTTTGAGTAGAATGTTTAAATATACTTGATTACATGCTTGAATAATAAGCAGCACCTGAAACACACCTAATACACCCACCGTGGCATGCTGGTTGAGTCCAGATGGAGGCCTTTGTGTATTTCAGATGGTGTTTTTCTCCTGGGATTTTCACAGTCTCTAGAGCTTACCTAAAATATAAAAACACTAATCGTCCACTGAGTGTGAAATTGTAATGAGTGATAATGCGAGAAGATATGACGTTTCTGGATTACTTAAACCAGGCCATACAGCTCAAACAGCCATTCCGTAGTCAAAGTCAGTAAGATCCTATTTTTCCATTATGAAAAAATAACTCTGGTCATGAAAAAAAATATATATATATATCCTCTCGGGGCCTGTGCCCTTACCGAGGACTTATAGGAGTGAGGGAGAGTTTGTGTTTTAATACGTACACTTTTATACCTTGGCTGAGAGCGCATGCTTAAAGGATAATGTGCCGCTCTCTTTCGTGCGCCATGCCGGCGTGTTAGGGTGGCAGAGACTGGATATTTGCCTCTGTCTCTCAACTTTCTGCGCTCTTGTCTTTTCTGTCTGTCTTTATTCCTTCCTCCATTTTTTCTGATACCTTATTTGGGTGCTACCAAAATAATTGCACGAAGTGCAAGGATATCAGGACCCTTAAATCAACACGACGCCAGGTGTGGCACGTTCAGGCTGATTGCCTTACGGCAGCGTTGCCTGGCAACTGCGTGTGACCGCGCCTCTGCCTGTTCAGAACAGCGCGGATTAGCAGTAGTTCATTTTGATTCATCAAAATGAACAAATCTATTTTTGAGTCATTTAGTGTATTTCGTTCTTTTGATCAGAAATAAAATAAAATGTTGCTTTCTCAATAAAAAGACTCCCAATACGTCTACATACACAAATTTTGGCTATAGTTTCAGTAATGAAAATATTACAATGCAGCTAAGGACAGATTATAATAAACAGAATGAGTAGCTCATCTCTCATATCTTCCAGTCATTGTCATGTTCGTTCGTTCTTTTGAATATATTGCACCACATATTTTCTGATTCCGGTACATACCCTACGGAGGTTTTTGCGATTATTTTAGCATGCATGCCCAGTAGAAAATTAACGAATGACTCTTCGAGACTACTTGTTCTTCTGAGTCACGGTAAAGATTAGTTCAAAAAGAACAAATCGTTCATGAACGACCCATCATCAGTTAGCAGCCTTTGGATCTGCCCGTTCTGAACAGTACAGAGTATTTATACGCGGCTCTGCCCATCGTGAGACCCGCGTCATTAAAGTGTCTGTTTAATATTTAACAATATGTTTACAGAATACTTTTTTTTTTACTTTGGTGGATGTTCTATATGAATAATAATCTATAAATCACTTAATAACAGCTTATTAACAAAACATATTCTCATGGATGCCTGACATCATGTGTTACACTGTCATGCAGAGTTTTGCTGAATGTTGCATTTAAATATGTAAGATTTTATCAGCGACTTTTGAATCAGCCAGAAAAGCCCTTTGCTTATTCAACATGTGCAGTTTGGTTATCCCCTGTCATATAAACATCATTTCCTTTTCTTTCTTTTTTTTTTATCTCAGGGGAATTTTATGCATTCTGGGGACTTTAATAAGAATGAAAGCGAAATAATCGCAAAGAATTGCTTGCTGGCCCTTGTTTTGGTTCAGTTGGTTCAGAAGCTAAGAGACAACACAGCTGAGTTCTCATCGATTGACATATTTACCATAAATCACAGTTGACCGGTACAGGAAACAGAAGGCACAGGATGTGGTTTCGAAGTACCACAAGACGAGGAGCGTTGCTTCTTATACTGAACTCTCAGAGAAAGTACAAGCCAAGTTCTCAAACATTCTGAGATCATAACCCGACTCTCCACCGTGCCAAAAAAACACTGTTAATAACTTAGGTACTTTCTGGCAGGTTTATACACACTACGCCGAGGGAGTTTGATGAGAATTTCTTAGGAGCCCGCAGCTTATTTGTCTCATATCAAAACTAAACAATGCAGCATGGCATTCTCAAGAAACAACATACAACATCCAGTCACAACATAAATGCATTTATGCACTCTCTTTGCTTTTCCAGAACATGGCCCTGGAGCAGAGCCTGGCAGAGGCTAATGCCCAGTCCAGCGTGGGTGTAGCTGAGTACCAGGCTCAGATCGCCAGCCTCACATCCGCCATCGAGACTGCTAAAGCTGACCTTCACAAACAGATCCTGGCCTACCAAGAGCTGCTTGACGTCAAACTCGCTTTAGACGTGGAAATCGCCACATACCGAAAACTCCTGGAAGGAGATGACTTCAAGTGAGCCACATGCAAATTGACTCATTCTGCAACACCAAGACATCCACTATCTCCACAGACTAACCCATCTGTTAACCAAAGCATAACGTCTGACACACTTTAAACCGCTCTCTCTTTCTTTTTCTGGTTTCCAGATTCCCAGAATTTACAGACTCATCCTACACTTTCACAGGTAGGAGCAATTATTTTTAAAATAATCATCATAAAAAAAAAACAAATAAAAAAAACAAAGCAAGTGAATGTGTAGGTTACTTAGCAACCGTTGCCTGGCTCACCACCAAACTTCAAAACTTTGTGGTAGAGGTGACTTGATTTGATCTCTAGCTTCCAGCTAACAAAATATAAGCTCAAATCAGACATATCTACATCATTAAAAAAAATCTTTTAAGATTAACCAAGTGGGATCATATAAACAGTCATATGAGAAAAATGTAAGCATCATTAGCTAATTTTTATCTGACTGAATCACAGATAGAGGTGAAATCAACACTTTGTCAAAACAGTCATTAATGTGAGTCCTTTACTTTGGTTTATCTTGATCTTAGACATTAATAGCTACAAATCTCTAAGTAATTACATAAGTTTTGGCACCCATATAGTAAAAAGGACCAGGGTCCTGGGGCGTGGGGGTGGACGTGGTGCTGTCTTACGTACACTTTTCCATCTCGTAGGGAGTGCCCCGCCTAAAACCAGCACGCCCCATGACTCACCTGAGGTCTCCACTAGATATATCCGCAAAGGCAAGTCGTCTTGAACCACGCTCCATTAGTGTGGTCTGACCAAAATATTTGGACATCTAGGTTTGTTTGCGTAGTATGTTTGCTTTTACTACTATACAGTAGTAATGTAATAAATTAATTCAATTCAATTCAATTCAATTTTATTTGTATAGCGCTTTTAGCAATTTTCATTGCCGCAAAGCAGCTTTACACAGTCAAAAGAATTATTTAAGTTTGTATGAAATGTGAATTTGTATGAATCAAAATGGTCAGTTTGTCCCTGGTGAGCAAGCCGAGGGCGACAGTGGCAAGGAAAAACTCCCTGAGATGGTAATAGGAAGAAACCTTGAGAGGAACCAGACTCAACAGGGAACCCATCCTCATTTGGGTGAAACAGAAAGCAGTAAATGATCTGCATTTATACAGTGTGTTAGGTGGCAGGCAGTTCAGCTATAATAGCTGATGTTAATTGATGTTAATATGGAGTCCAGGTAGTTATTGAAGACCCAGGTAGACTTGTAAGAAGTTCCAGTCCTGAACTATCAAACTGTCAAGCCCTCAGAGAAACAGTTGCCAACACCAGTCAAGGCCAGAACCATTTTCTAGGTAGAGAGAATCATTCCCAGACACCAGACGCATCCCAGAGAGACACACGGGGCATCCATGTGACAAGATCTTCAGCCAGAAGCGGGGCACCAGGATGGGTCAGACAGGTCCGGAGGGCAGAGGGAGTCTGGATCACTGGCAGCTCAGGAACGACATGTGTAGCTCGACAGAGAGAGAGAGAACGAGTGAAAGGGGGGGACAGGAGGAGAGAGGAAAGAGAAAGAGGGGGGAAAGAGAAGAAGAGGAGAGATGGCAGTTAGGTATGGTCACAGTCACACAATGTATAATGTGAATGTATATTAACTGTAGAGTGCAAGCAGAGACTCCGGCAGGACTAACTATGACAGCATAACTTAAAGGGAGAGCCAGAAGGAAACACAAACATGAGGGTTTCCTGAGATGTAAAGCAAACAATCACCTCACCAGGTTCACACAATCACCACAATCACCAGGTTTTTAGCCTGGACTTAAACAATGAGACTGTGTCTGAGTCCCCAATACTATTTGGAAGACTATTCCATAATTTTGGGGCTTTGTGAGAAAAAGCTCTGCCCCCAGCTGTATTTTTCATAATACGCGGTACTGACAAGCAGCCTGCATCCTTTGATCGAAGTAGGCGTGGCGGATCGTAAGACACTAGCAGTTCGCTCAGGTACTGCGGCGCAAGACCATTTAATGCTTTATATGTCAAGAGTAGTATTTTAAAATCAATGCGAAATTTCACAGGGAGCCAATGCAGTGAAGATAAGATAGGGGTGATGTGCTCATATCTTCTGGTTCTAGTGAGGACTCTCGCTGCTGCATTCTGGACTAGCTGAAGCTTATTTATGCATCTAGCTGAACAACCAGACAGTAAGGCATTACAATAGTCCAACCTAGAGGTGATAAAAGCATGAACTAGTTTTTCTGCATCGTTTAGCGACAATAAATTTCTTATCCTGGCAATATTTCTGAGGTGAAAGAATGCTATCCTGGTAATATTATCAACATGAGCTTCAAATGAAAGGCTGGAATCAATAATCACACCAAGGTCTTTCACTGTTGCATTTGATAAAACAGAAAGGCCATCTAAAGTTATGGTGTGATCTAAAATTTTACTCCCAGCTGTATGCGGTCCTATGACTAGAACTTCTGTCTTATCCGGATTTAGCAGAAGGAAGTTAATTAGCATCCAATTTCTTATGTCCTGCACACATTGCTCAATTTTAGTAAGCTGTTTTTTCTCATCAGGTTTTGCTGAGACATATAACTGTGTATCGTCAGCATAACAATGAAAACTAATACCATGCTTACGGATTATGTTGCCCAAAGGAAGCATGTAAAGGGAAAAAAGCAGTGGACCTAAAACTGAACCCTGCGGAACGCCAAACTCCACTAGAGAACGTGCAGAATAATCACCATTTAAGTCTACATACTGATAACGATGGGTCAGATAGGATCTGAGCCAGGAGAGGGCTGTACCCTTAATTCCTACTACATTTTCTAATCTGTGAAGAAGAATAGCGTGATCAGCGGTGTCAAAAGCTGCACTGAGGTCGAGTAATACAAGCATAGTTACACAACCCTGATCAGAGGCCAATAGGATGTCATTTACTACTTTAACGAGTGCTGTCTCTGTGCTGTGATGAGGCCTAAATCCTGACTGATACAGTTCATGTATGCCATTTCTATGTAGATATGAGCATAGCTGCTCCGCTACTATCTTTTCCAGAATTTTAGAGATAAAGGGGAGGTTTGATATTGGCCTGTAACTGGACAGCTGACAGGGGTCGAGGTCAGGTTTCTTAATTATTGGTTTGATAACTGCTAATTTAAAAGATTTTGGAACATAACCAATGCTGAGTAAGAAATTAATTATTCTCAACAGGGGTTCTGTTATTGCTGGTACTATCTGTTTAAGAAAATGTGTCGGTACAGGATCTAATATACAGGTTGATGAATTTGCAGAAGAGATGAGTGAAATTAGTTCATTCTTTTCAAGGGGAGTAAAGTATTCTAGGTTCTGATCTGACATGGCTAGATTAACATCTGCATCAATTACATTGTTCGGTTTCAAAACCTCAATTTTATGCCTAATATTTACAATTTTATTATTAAAAAAGTTCATGAAGTCCTCACTATTGCATGATGTTGTTGTGGAGATTTCTGCAGTGGTCTTATTTCTGGTTAATTTGGCTACAGCATTAAATAAGAATCTAGGATTATTTTTGTTATTTTCTATAAGAGTGGAGAGATATGTTGATCTAGCTACACTAAGAGCTTTTCTATAGTTCCATGCTATTTGAAATACTAGCAATTTAGTTTGACGCCATTTACGTTCTAATTTCCGAGCGGTCTGTTTTAAATTATGTGTGTGGTCGTTATACCAGGGAGCGAGTTTCTTATCTCTAATAATTTTTCTTTTAACTTTAGCTACATTATCTAAGGTATAGCGAAATGTTGACTCTAAATATTCAGTCGCCTGATCGAGTTCTGTGGGGTCAGACGGTGATCTAATCGAAGTTGGGAACTCTGGGAGATTACTGATAAAACTCTGTTTGGTAGTTGATGTGAATGTACGTTTCATACGGTAGCGCGGCGCTGTGTGTACATTATTACTGTGACACACTTGAATTGAGACAAGATAGTGATCTGTGATAACTTCAGATAGTGGAATTGTGAATAAATTTCTTATACTTAATCCGAATAATATTATTAAATCTAAAGTGTGACCTGCTTTATGAGTGGGTCCTACTACACACTGATTTACTCCTACCGAGTCCAGTATGGACATAAATGCTGTTCTCAGAGGGTCTTCTGGGTTTTCAAAATGAATATTAAAATCTCCAGCAATTAACACTTTGTCTACAGAAACGACTAGGTTTGAGAGGAAATCTGCAAATTCACTAAGAAATTCCGAGTACGGCCCTGGAGGTCTGTAAATGACAATTAGCGGGATCGACTGAGCTGACTTAATATAGTTAAATACACTTATGTTACTATAAAGAATTTCAAATGAATTAAATTTGTGTCCGTGTTTTTGTACAATAGTCAAATTATCATTGTGAATAACTGCGACGCCTCCTCCTCTACCAGTTAACCAAGGCTGGTGTATGTAGCTGTATCCAGGAGGACCAGCTTCATTTAAAGCTACATACTCGTCCTGTTTAATCCAGGTTTCTGTCAAACAGAGTATATCAAACTCCTGATCGGTGATAATTTCATTAACTATAACTGCTTTAGATGCGAGAGATCTAATATTTAACAGTCCTGGCTTCAGATCAGTGTCCCACATTATTTAGTGATTATTTAATGAATACATCAGTTATAGAGACACATCGACTCCATTAAAAACTCATGCGTTTAGGGACCTGTCAATACAGAGAGTGATACTTGTAATGAAATGAGTAACGTACTCCATATGATGCAATCGTTGGCAATAGTGTGCTCATGAAAAAAATAGTGCAAGGTGTCATGAAATGCACCTTGATCGACCCTGGCAAGCAAGGAAAGCGAGGGAAGGAAGTGTTTGTGGCTCGGTGTTTAGAGATAGCAGAGCTGTAGAGTGTGATCTCTGTGTGCTCAGTTCACTGCCTCCCTCCTCTTTTTATCTCTGCATATACGTGTCTATTTTGTGCTAATATTTAACATACAGCAAAGAACAACATGTTGTGCTAACCTGTCTCACGAAGCACTATGGAACAGAAGGGCAGGAGCTTGCAACTGTCAAAAAGTTTGTCTTCAGTGCTGCTTCTGTCCCTTTTTGCTTATAGCACAAGTTGGATAGTGAATAAAGTTAAGCTAGGTTACATTATCTGGTTAATCCAATGAAGCACAGAATGCTTTATCTTTATTAATTAATACCACTTTCATTAAAACAAACAAACAAAAACAAAAAAACTATTTTTTTCTTCATTTTTTTATTCCAGCTGGCGGAGGTGGAATTCACGTCAAAGAGATCACAGGTACAAATCAGACACACACATTCTGACATGTCAGTCAACTTGAGACAACTCGTATATTCCCATTTAATAAACATCTTCATCCATGCATAGAGACAGTATATGACTCTTCCCCCCCCCGCTTTCTCTCCAATAGAGCACAGAGAGACTTCAATAATCAGTGATGCAGACACTGAATCCTCTTGAGTGCAGATGGATTCTCCAAGAGTTGGTTTCATGGACAAAAAACGCCTCTCCATGTTATTCAAATAAAGTTGCATTGCAAATATAGTGTATGTTCTTGTTTCTTTCATCTCCGTGAATCCCTACAAGATGTGTAAACAAATGCAATGTGAATGTCGTATATTCTAAATGATTAGCAGCACTATTGATCATTGACTTTATGATTAGGAGTATTATTTCACAGAGCATCTGAATGAAACTAGAAGTGGTTATACAGTAGGTACTGCTCATGAGCGGGTGAACGTGAGCTGCCAGATAAGCTTAAACATATTAGTTAATATCTAATGATGTGGAATATACTTACAGCATCCTTCGTAGCTGACTGATTACGATTAAAGCAGGTTAAAGGTCCCATATTTTATTATTTCTTTGACAAGTTAACCCGGACATTTCCAAAAATGTAATGATCCAACTAAAATAACCCTCACATAATCAAATTTTTCATAATTCAAACTTTCTCTGTGTCACTTTCTACATTTTACACAGTTCACTGTTCGGTGTGTATGTAAACATACACCTACTGTGGAACCACATCCACCCAAAAGAGCTGAGCTAACAAGCTGGAGGTGGTCTTACATAAGGTCACAATAGGGGATGTTAGCTTGTTTAAGCCCTGCCTTTTTTTCTTTTTTGCCTGTATGCACACACACACGCAAACACACACACACACACACACACACACACACACACACACATCTAATTGTTTAAATATGACTAAAAAGTGAATTTTAAAATCAAATCTTTAAATTAGTCTACTAGGTACTACTACATGGTGGACATGATGGTAACGGAGGTATATCTTTTTTTTGTTTACACAAAAAAAGACATACAGATACAGTGGTGTGAAAAACTATTTGCCCCCTTCCTGATTTCTTATTTTTTTGCTTGTTTGTCACACAAAATGTTTCTGATCATCAAACACATTTAACTATTAGTCAAAGGTAACACAAGTAAACACAAAATGCAATTTTTAAATGATGGTTTTTATTATTTAGGGAGAAAAAAAATCCAAACCTACATGGCCCTGTGTGAAAAAATAATTGCCCACTGAACCTAATAACTGGTTGGGCCACCCTTAGCAGCAATAACTACAATCAAGCGTTTTCGATAACTTGCAACGAGTCTTTTACAGCGCTCTGGAGGAATTTTGGCCCACTCATCTTTGCAGAATTGTTGTAATTCAGCCTTATTTAAGGGTTTTCTAGCATGAACCGCCTTTTTAAGGTCATGCCACAACATCTCAATAGGATTCAGGTCAGGACTTTGACTAGGCCACTCCAAAGTCTTCATTTTGTTTTTCTTCAGCCATTCAGAGGTGAATCTGCTGGTGTGTTTTGGGTCATTGTCCTGCTGCAGCACCCAAGATCGCTTCAGCTTGAGATGACGAACAGATGGCCGGACATTCTCCTTCAGGATTTTTTGGTAGACAGTAGAATTCATGGTTCCATCTATCACAGCAAGCCTTCCAGGTCCTGAAGCAGCAAAACAACCCCAGACCATCACACTACCACCACCATATTTTACTGTTGGTATGGTGTTCTTTTTCTGAAATGCTGTGTTACTTTTACGCCAGATGTAACGGGACACGCACCTTCCAAAAAGTTCAACTTTTGTCTCGTCGGTCCACAAGGTATTTTCCCAAAAGTCTTGGCAATCATTGAGATGTTTTTTAGCAAAATTGAGACGAGCCTTAATGTTCTTTTTTCTTAAAAGTGGTTTGCGCCTTGGAAATCTGCCATGCAGGCCGTTTTTGCCCAGTCTCTTTCTTTTGGTGGAGTCGTGAACACTGACCTTAATTGAGGCAAGTGAGGCCTGCAGTTCTTTAGATGTTGTCCTGGGGTCTTTTGTGGCCTCTCGGATGAGTTGTCTCTGCGCTCTTGGGGTAATTTTGGTCGGCCGGCCACTCCTGGGAAGGTTCACCACTGTTCCATGTTTTTGCCATTTGTGGATAATGGCTCTCACTGTGGTTCGCTGGAGTCCCAAAGCTTTAGAAATGGCTTTATAACCTTTACCAGACTGATAGATCTCAATTACTTTTGTTCTCATTTGTTCCTGAATTTCTTTGGATCTTGGCATGATGTCTAGCTTTTGAGGTGCTTTTGGTCTACTTCTCTGTGTCAGGTAGCTCCTATTTAAGTGATTTCTTGATTGAAACAGGTGTGGCAGTAATCAGGCCTGGGGGTGACTACAGAAATTGAACTCAGGTGTGATAAACCACAGTAAAGTTATTTTTTAACAAGGGGGGCAATCACTTTTTCACACAGGGCCATGTAGATTTGGAGTTTTTTTTCTCCCTTAATAACGTAAACCTTCATTTAAAAACTGCATTTTGTGTTCAATTATGTTATCTTTGACTAATAGTTAACGGTTTTTGATTAGCAGAACCATTTAAGTGTGACAAACATGCAAAAGAATAAGAAATCAGGAAGGAGGCAAATAGTTTTTCACACCACTGTATTTAGAGCACTACACAAACATACAACTCAAGATAGTGTCATAGATATAGTAATATTTCACTTTCGGTACTATATAATTAACATACCATAGCAAAAGCAGCACGGTCAATTTATTGCTGGAACTCACTTTACTTTACATTACTTTACATTACTTCTTAAGTAAAAAAAAAAGAAAAGAAAATCTTGCAACATAATGTATTTTTGGGTAAATTCTGAAATGTTTTCCTGATTCCTATGCCTACTTACCTCCCTCGTCTAGCTAAGTCTCATTTCTTTCTAACACAGTTTCTATAACACCCCTGGATCGGTTTATATAAATTGACCCCTATACTAAACATCACAAACTAACATACTGTATATTAACTGCAAATGATTTTCCCTTTTCACGATTTACGAGTGGTGATAAAAAAGTAGAGTATTAAGACAACATATGGCATGTATTATACTGTAGTTGTAACCTATCTGGCTGAAGAAGGCAGTATACTGGACATGATCTTCAGAAAGCAATCAAGCAGGCGTTGATTGATCAAGTGAGAATCATGTACTGCAGACGTCTTTTTGACTTTATGTCCAAATGGATGCATCAGGTTTTAAAGAAGAAACGACTTTGTGTGTAAAAAAAAATCTTATCTTGATTGTTATTATTTAAAGGGGTCATACGGGCCTACATGCACTTTTTTAAGCCGTTTGGACTGAACTGTGTGTTAGGAGAGTGCGTACACAACCACTCTACAATGATAAAGAGCCGCCCAGTGGCTTTCTTTTAATTTATTACAATAACATGCCCTTTCTGAAATCAGGCCAATCGCAAATGCCTGTCGATGTGACGACTACCGACATCTGAGCCACTGAGGACACAGTGGCTGAATTTTGTTTTTGAAGCTAACGTCCCCGCCGATTTACCTAAAGGCATTCATGTTTGCGCTAATCATTTTTCACTAGACTGCTTTATAAACGCGGGTCAATATAAAGCTGGTTTTGCTGCGAAGCTGCTCCTGAAAAATGGATCTGTACTAACACTTCGTGTTCCTGCTTCATCTTCATCAGGCTCGGTGAGTGTAATTCCTTTTTCTATGAATCTTTGCAGATCGCCTTTTCTAATAATCACGATGAACTTATACTCTCATAGAACATGGTTATGCGTAAACTTCCGCGTAAGTTCCGTACATAAATTAAACCAAAAACTACTTAAGAAAACAGGCTCAGGCTCTACATTCCTATATTCCTATGTGGGAAATGCAGTCCAAAGCATTGCCCGCACTGGACTACACTCCCGTGGCTATACCACACGTGTGTTGTGAAGACACAGAGAAGTCAGCAGAGATCATAAGCATTTAAAGGAACATGTACTGAAACAGGTTGCTGAGAACAGGGCTAGTTTTTACCCGTTAAAAGTAGTGTTTTTTTACACAACCATTGAGAATTTTTAATTAAATATATTACAAACTTTTTATTAGGACCCTAAAGATCATATTAACATTTAATGAAAAATGTGTCTGGATGACCCCTTTAAAACATTTGGGAGTGTCATAAAAAAATTGCATTTCACTTCATCTCAATGCTTTTGTCCACCACTGAAAACTATAGAGAGAAAAACATCACACATTCGGTGTCTGAGCTGCTTTCATGTTGCTCTCAATCTTGTTCTATTTTAATGATGTTTTTTCCTCTCCTATCACTATATCACCCACTTGATGGCCACAGTCCATTGTCAAAACATCATGTGACAGGGCCTCCTTACTTCACAGCTGTGGTGTGCTGCTGCAGTATTATCAATGCGTATTCACTCCAGATGTGTAGATAAAGTTTTGCAAAGAATGCACCACAGATGAACTTCTTAAAATCTTGGCTGATTATTATACTTGCTCAGCCAGAAAACTTGTCTAGCAATAAAACCTGTACCTATAATTGTTTCACTTCTGATATATTCTAAATTCAGTCTTATTATGTGTCTTTCAGCTGTTACCTTTCAGGGGTCGCCACAGCGAAACATCTAACCCTATCCTCTGCATCTTCTTCTCTAACACCAACTAACTTAACGAGCTAATAAGCTAGAATTGAAAAAGAAGTGTATCAGATGTGTATCTTCTCCTCTGTCTTTTAGTGTTGGCGTTCAGGAAGAGGAACCACTTTTGTGACTGCAACAGAGAGAACAGTCCATTTTTCGGGTGGCTGAGGTCCTACACAATCTTCCTGACCTTGTTCAAGCACCATTTGCCGAAGATGGAATGCAGGTCAGGGAGCTTGGTATGAATGATCCACTCAGATGATAGCACCAGCGTCTGTAGAGCTCGACTGAGCACGATTGCCTTTAAAAAAAAATTTTTTGCATAAACTATAAGGGGTTTATTACATTTTGAAAGGACTGCGACAATGTTAAAATAACATTTAACAACAACAAAAAATATATACTGGTGTGTTACTTAGTGCCATCAGAGCAACACTGGGCTCAGTAACCTCCAGTATTTCAATTCTATAATTCCTATATATTGAGCTTATTTTACATGCAAACTAAACCTCCAAGCAACAGACAAATAAATGGCTAAGAATAGCTTCACATTTTGACTGCACAAAGAAGTAAAAACACACTAGGAGAGTTTGAATGGAGTGAGCTATTGAGTGTTGCTGCTCCTGTGTGCACATTTGCACGTGCACTTTATGTTGTCTTGTGTTATCCTGTGTATAGTAATATCTTTTGTATAATACTTAAAAAAAAAAAATGTTTTATTTATGATGTAAATTTGGTTTGTCTTAGATAGTCAGCTAATTAGGTGTCCTAGTTAGCTAGTTAGTGTCTGTTAATTTCTGTTGCATGTACACTGAGGTCAATAAGTACAGTATTTGATCACCCTGTGATTTTGCAAGTTCTCTTTTATGTAGAAATCATGGAGGGGAAGGGGTCTAAAATTTTCAACATAGGTGCATTTCCACTGTAAGAGACAGAATCTAAAAAGAAAAATCCGGAAATCAGATTGTATGATTTTAATAATGAACAATTTATTAGTGAATTATTGTGTCAAATAAGTATTTGATCACTTGCTTATCAGCCAGATTTCTAACCCTCAAAGACCAGTTATTTTGCTTTTAAATAGTCCATATGCTTCTTACGGAGCCACTCCTTGGTTTTCTTGGCTGTGTGCTTTAGGTCATTCTCATGTTCGAAGACTTAGTCACGACCCATCTTTGATGCTCTGACCGAGGGAAGGAGCTTTTTGCCCAATATGTCACAATACATGGCCCCGTTCATCCTCTCCTTAATACAGTGCACTCGTCCTGTCCCCTGTGCAGAAAAACACCTCCAGAGCATGATGCTTCCAGCTCCATGCTTCACTGTAAGTATGGTATTATTGGAATAATACACATCATTCATCTTCCTTCAAACACGGCGAATGAAGTTAAGACCAAAAAGTTCTACTTTGGTCTCATCTGACCACAGGACTTTCTCCCATGACTCCTCTGGATCATCCAGATGGTCCCTGGCAAACTTCAGACGGGCCTGGACATGGGCTGACTTAAGCAGGGGAACCTTCCATGCAATGCAAGATTTTAAACCATGACGTCTTAGTGTATTACTGATAGTAGCCTTGGAAACGATGGTCCCAGCTCTTTTCACGGCATTGACCAGCTCCTCCCGTGTAGTCCTGGGCTGATTCTTCACCATTCTTAGCATCATTGATACCCCATGTGGCTACTTAGACTTTGGCTGATTATGCTGAAAATTGTAGACCCCTCCATGATTTCTAAGTAAGAGAACTTGCAAAATCACAGGATGATCAAATACTTATTGACCTCACTGTATGTAGCACCTTGGTCCTGGAGGAACGCCATTTTTCTTTTACTGTATACCGAACTGTATATAGTTAATATGGAAATACAGTAAAAGCCCACTTGAACTATTTGAACTTGAACATACTAGACAGTAGACAGTATTGAAGCATGGAGACTCTTATTATCATCATCGTCACCACCACCAAGACCTCAGTCATCATCACCATAGCTTGGAGATGGAGTGGGTACCCAGCTCCTACCATGAAACACCATTTTGAGGATCATCTCCTCTACTGTACACACCTGGGCATTACGCGCTCCAAGAAGCCTGTGATACCACTGATATTGCGGTGTTACTGTGGAGCTTCTATAACGTCTCTAGTCAGGTTGTAGATTTACCAAACATTACTACGAAACATTTGACCTATCAGATTCCTATAATGACTCATGCAGAATTATACATCCACCATTGGTTATGGAGAAATGCACATAGGCAATGGGTTCTTTTTTCAATCTTTTTTGAAAGGTCATCCTGCCAATCCATTGCTGGTATATACGCTGTCAAAGAATATGTGGATATCCCCATTGAAGTAGGTAGCCTGGGTCTATATAGGAAAAAAAAAGGTTATATGTATACTAATATGAATGATCATCTATTGTATGCATTAGTTTGCCTCTAAGGGCACAATTAAACAAAAGTGTGCTATTAGGAGTGCTAGAAGTTGTATTATATAATGCTGCCTTCCATATATTGTTATAATATTTAAATCATATTACAAAAATACTGCTATTTGCTGCTGCCTTCCTGGCTAGTTTTCTATCGAGGATATACTAGAGCTAAAGCTTGTGCTTCTTTCACTGAACCATGAACTTGTCTCTGTCTGTGGTATTTGAGGTTTAGCTGCAGACTGCTACTTAACCTTAGAAAGTCCCGTCCAACAGATTTTAGTGCATTTAGAAGATGCCGGTAACACACTTAACAACCTGAAAGAGATAAAGCCTGAGTTATGCCTGCAACACATTGGATGGATGACAGAAAGGTGAGTATTCACAGCTAATCTTGCTTCGTGTTAGCAAGTGGTCTGCATTGGTATTAGGGAGGTCACAATATATGAGACTGATCACAAGAAGGGGAGGTGTGTCCCAGATAGCATGACCTTTATGGCCAAATGTTTGCAGACACATATTCATCGATGCTTTTTAAACACCCCAGTCTGGTTTTAGGCCTTCTTTGATATTAACTGAACCTTAGCAAAAGTGGCATCCTATGTAATAATGTTAATGAGCTCTTCAGTATGATCCATTCTTAGGCAAAATATAAGGGCAAAAGGTGAGTGGTGGTGTGAGAATCTGCATGCTTTTTCTATTACTCAGTTCCCTGTTTAATAAGTGTATTATGCAAAATCTCACCGCAGTATGTTAAAGAGGCATGCTGTTTGTTTCAAACCAACTGAAGTGAAGTTGTCATGCACATATGAGTCATCATAACAGTAATAATATGCTTTTGCCATCACTGCCACGTTCCCTGAAAGGTTCTGAGTTCACACACTACAATATATATATATATATATATATATATATATATATATATATATATATATATATATATATGTGTCACATTTTTAAGAACAGGTTTATTAACAAAATGTAAGCTTAATTAAAGAAACTTGGAGTTATAAAAACAAAACACATGCACTTAAACATGCAATTGTCAAAACTATCATTTGATCCTTTCCATGGCTTTGATCTGGGGAGGATTATAAAAGTAGAACAAAAATCTACATAAACATTAATAATTGAATAATTTAATTTAATAGTACTGTAGTTTGTATCACTAAGCACCAGACAATGAACAAACAAAGCCTCTTCTATAGTGCATCCGGAAAGTATTCACAGTGTGTGTGTTTGTAGCATCAACAATGGTGTGATCACCATTTGACATCTGAGGAAACATAATAGCTAATAAATAAAACAATTTTTATATTATATTATCTCAATAATATAATATAATATAATATAATATAATATAATATAATATTATATAATATTATATAATATAATATAATATAATATAATATAATATAATATTATTGAATATTATTGAATATTATTGAATATATAATGTATATATAATGTATATAACACAAAACATTAATGCAACACAGCTGTTGTGTGTGTGTGTATATACATTTTTTATGCAGTGGAAGGAGTGTGTGGTTGAGAGAGCAGTGAGGAGGCAGCTCCCCCACATTTACTTCACACAAATACATCTATAAACAAGCACACAGTGTTTATCACCCATGCATAGCGTTTAATGTTTAAACCATATTATCAATGTTGTGTATAACATAATAATGTGATCATTTTTTGGGGAACTGATCCTTGACAGGGCCTAAGAAAAAAGACAAAAGAAATCAGATTAGTCTAGACTGCTCTACTGCTGTGAGAAAAACAGGATGTCTTTAATGCAAAAGAGGAGTTTTACAGAGGAACTAAGCTCAAGTGGCATTGAATTATAATATACTGGACCCAGATAATTTTTTCAGAATCATAAAAATACGATCTGTGTATAAGGCAAGTGAGGTATTTTTACTTTTCACAGGACAGGAGAATGACTTTGCTTTGACTGGGTAAATCCTTTAGAAAAAAGAGGACATCACATGCGTGCGTGTGTGTGTGTGACTGTTCACAGAAATCAACAACAAGAAAAGGAGAAGATATTGAGACAATTGCATTGTCATTATTTTTGGCAGTTCCCTGTCCGCTAGACTCAGCAGTGAAAACAATACGTCAAAAGACAGATGATCGAAAATAAGAGTGCAAGGTGGCCATAGGTTACAATTTTCTCTGTCTGGGTTCATGACCGTGTTAAAGCCACTATGATGCCAGAGCTTAAACAACACACACAAACACACACGTACACATATATACTATATCAGTTGTTATTTTAAGACATAAAGGTCAGCTGATCTGGTATAGTTCTTGCAAGAACAGTATCGACGGATGCATTTGCGAAACCCATCAAACACCATGTTAAAACTGGTTCACATGTAAACTATCAGAGGAGAAGTTCATTTAGAGTTACCAGCCACAACTCACCAATTAACACGTCAGACTGTGAGGGCTTTACAGAGCAGACACATCTCAATATCAACTGTCTGAAGAAGATTGTTGTATATTTCCGATACCTTCAGCTTTGTTTTACAATGTAGAAAAAAACAATAATCAGGAAAGACCATCAAATTCGAATGCGTGTCCAAGCTTTTCACTGGTAGCGTGTGTGGTTAATAAATAGGAAGCTAAATCAAGCCCTATGCAATTTAAAGACTTGTGTGTACATTTCTGAAATTAACCCCCTAAATTTCCAGGAGATCATCAAATTGCATCCCTTCCTGATGTGCTTTGTTTCAGTTATTCCAAAAATATAATGAATTATTCGGTAAATAATAGGCTTTAAGCCAAGAGCTTAAGTGTATAGCGTTCTTATTAATCAGGTTTCGATTAAAACAATCCCTCTAATGGTACATATGGAATCATTTACAGTATACACCAGGATTTAAAACCCCAATCCAAGAGAGCAGTGTGTTCTTTCCAGGCCTGGAGGACCGCTGATTGTCACTTAAACATTCTTAATTAGTAGAATACTAGTGTGAGACTTTTCCCTTTACTTAATCAATTCACTTTGAAAAAAAAAATATGCACATTTACTATACATTTATAATCAAGATGACTGAAATAAAATGACTAATATAGTATTAAACACTATTACACTTTAATATACAGGGGGTTTTCGAAAGACACCGGACTTGTGATGAAACTTATGTATGGTGATGAGACTCTTAGCCACAGTCAAATATTTGAATGGTGTAAAAGTTTTAAAGAACACCCCCTGCAATTGTTCCCTTGAATATTCAGAAAGGGGAACATGTGTTCTTTAGAAATTGACAAAAAAATAAAAATAAAAAAAATAAATTTGCTGGCTGTGGACAAAATCATTCACCAACACCACATTATTGCTACATCCCCCTTGATGTTCCGTCCTGACCTTGTTTTAAGCCATTTTAACACGTTTCATCCATTAAAGGAGTTCCTGTTTCAATTCAGTTGTCGCATAAGAAATAAAAAAAAATATGGAAATGACTTTGTCAGATCAGATTGCCCCCAATGAGCAAGCCCAGGGTGACGGTGGCAAGGGAAAACCCCCTTCGATGGCAAAAGAACGAATCCTTGAGAAGAACCAGACTCAGCAGGAAACGCATCCTCATTTGTGTGATAGCAGATAGCAGGGATTGATTTCCAGTCCTACTGTTTCTACCTTGATGGTATGCAAGCATGGTGAAATGTTGAGAACATGCATAAGTACATTAATGTAGCAGGAGATTACATAGATAGTATTGATACTGAACATAATCATAAATACCCATTATAAACGTTTAGATTCTTTACATTGCTTATTGTTAATCCCCTGCATTGTGTTGGTAATCCCTAGTGTTAATATAGAGATTTCAATGTGAGTAAGTTGTGTATGTAGCCAAACGTCATACTACAGGAAGAGAGAAAAAACCGCTAAGTGCGTCACGCCGCGGTTAGTATGAAACCTTAAAAGCTTCTGCTTTACACAACAGACATCAGAAATCAACTCAGTGGCATGCTTCTTACTTCTCTGACTGTGAACGCTGAAACACCTGAAAACATGTAAGTAACGTGATTCAGAAAAAAAATGACTAACATTTGCTTGAATATGCTTAAGTTCAGCTCACTTTGTCAATTTTTAATTTATTTAAAATCTGATGTTACTCTAGTATTTGGTATTTGGTGATTGAGTTTTTATGTTTTTTTATGTCTTATGTTTTTAGATTTTAAAGAAGTATTTGGGGAAACATTACAGAATAAATATGATAAACATGACAGACACTTTGGCTACCTGGCTGTCAACAGTGACTCCAACAGTAAGTAGCATCTGAAGAAAAATGAATCACTGCATGTTGAAAACCAACAGCTATTCTCTACATGTTGATTTAGTCCATGGTTCAAATAAAAAAATGTAACCATAATTAATCTTCTTTCACCCCAGGACGAATTAGAAACTAACAGCGGCAGTGGTTCTGGTTATGAAGATTATGATGACACCATGTGTGACAAGAGCATGGTGCGACGTTTCCGCACGTTCTATGAACCACCTTTGTACTTGCTCATCGTTGTCCTGGGCTTCGCAGGGAACCTGCTGGTTCTCTGGATCTACAAGCACTTCAAGAATCGCCTGAAGACCATGACAGATGTGTACCTGCTGAACCTAGCCTTGGCTGACCTGTTCTTCTTGTGTACGCTTCCCTTATGGGCGGTGGATGCCATGAAAGGCTGGTATTTCGGGACTTTTCTGTGCAAGACCACGTCGGCATTGTACAAGATCAACTTGTTCAGCAGCATGTTTCTGCTGACCTGCATCAGCGTGGACCGGTACATCTCAATCGTGGAGACCACCAAGGCACAGAACTCCAAGGAGCTGCGTCTGGCCTGGAGCAAAGTGGTGTGCTTGGGTGTCTGGCTCCTGTCCATCATCCTGTCCATTCCAGAGTTCCTCTTCGCCCGATCCAAAGAGGACGCAGAGGGCAATCGTTATTGCACCATGGTCTACTGGGACAATGAAAACAACAAGACAAAGATCCTGGTCCTGGCTCTCCAGATCTGCATGGGCTTCTGCATTCCACTCGTAATCATGATCTACTGCTACTCTGTCATCATTAAAACCTTGCTCAAGGCCAAGAACTTTGAGAAGCACAAAGCACTGCGTGTCATCCTGGCAGTGGTCACAGTGTTTATCCTCTCTCAGCTTCCTTACAATAGCATGCTGGTGGTGGAGGTGACACAGGCAGCGAACACCACCATCACAAACTGCGCCGAGGCCCAGAGCTTTGACATCGCCACTCAGGTCATGAAGAGCATAGCTTACATGCACAGCTGCCTCAACCCATTCCTGTACGCCTTCATCGGGGTGCGGTTCCGAAAAGATTTGAAAAGACTGTACAAGAAGTATGGCTGCACAACATCCCAATCAGGCAAATATGGAGCTCCACCTCGTCCTTCCATCATGTCAGATACAGATAGCACCATGGCCTTCTCGCTGTAACCTCAGCCTGGGGGCAGAAACAATCCATGACATGAGGAATGAGTTCTTAACATGTTGACAGAACTTTCAGAAATCTATGAGAGACAGATTTCTTCTAAGAGGGCGTGCACACACTTTGCCTCAGGTGAATGAAACATCTTTCTCTATCTGTCCGTGAAAATCTGAGGCCAGTGAAAAGAGCTGTGTATGTGTACGAGGCAGAGAATAAGAAATAATTATGTACAATTATTGACATATGTTGTACCAAAGAACGCTGTTCTCTCCTCCCTTCAAAGCTATGTAAATAACATTTAAGTGATATGTATGACTTTATGATTATGATATGAAGGACTGATTATTTTTTATGTTGGTCTCCATGTATGTCTCATTTGTGTGTTGCAAGCATTTTTCTATACCGTTATAATATTATATGTACTGCAAAACTGAGCAAATGTGTATATGTGTATATATTTTTTTGTGTATTAAGATTAAATTACAGTTTAATTTAATCCTTTCGGGTTGGTTCTTTCGTACAGCACACTTCATACCTCATCGAGACCTACGAAAAAGAAAAAAAAACAAAAGGTTTACTTTTCGCCAGAAAGAGAAGTAGCGTCCCTTAGTTACGCATATTTGTTTACTTTGTTGAGTGTTTCGTGCAAAGCATGGTCACACGGTGAGAGTAGTACACACTGTGGTTAGAAAACCGTTAAAAATATGACGTACAGCTTTTGAATGCAGGAGACACTGTGGTACTTGTGGGCAAAAGGATCAGGTCTATAGTTCGAGCAGAACACATTCAAATTTGACTCTGACTTTTTTCTTCTTTTTTGGTCTTTCATTTTTCATTTGAATGGTTAGTTTTCATTTCTGTAGATAAAACTCCAGAAAGGTATAGAGAAAAAATATATATAGGACCACACCTTCCTCATTTTGTTGTTTTGTTTAAAGATCCTTTCTAAAGAACTTCTATAAAGAAATATGAGGCAAGACTAGTGTGTGAGGTTTAGCTCTAGCTGAAATGTCAAAGCTTTGATGCACAAATTTAAAATGCTTCACCTAGAAAGAGCCTTATAATACACACAGACAGACATACACACCTGGCCAAAACATGGTATTGGTTCTAAAAAGTGTCTCACTTTTTTTTTAGATAGGATCAAATAACACCATTTTTCATAACACATTTGAATAATTACAAATTTCTTATCTCCTAAAAAGTGTATTATTCTAAAATCTTGTTAAGAATTTGCAACATGAATTTGAAATGGTTATGGACACTACAGATCTTTTACTTTTTATGTTTTTACCAAAAAGCCATTTAAGCAACACTTTTTACAGGCCATATGCTTCTGGAAGCGTACATCAATTGTATTATCAATACTCAATATTTAAAAATATGAATAATTTACATTTTAAATTATTATTGTTTGAAGTAAGACATAAGGCTGAAAAAAGTCCTTTTCTGGGTCACATATAAAATAAAAATAAAAAAACAGCTTGCAACTTTAATTTTTTAGGGAAGCAAGATTGGTCAATTCCATGTTGCATAAACTTTAGAAGTTGGCAAACATTTTCTGCATTATATGTAGCCTAAAACATAAAAAAAAAAAAATCAATTAGCACTAGTACTGTGTTTTGGCTAAAATTATACAGAAGGTCATTTCTTTTACGATTCTTTTAGAATCGACCAGCCTTATGTCAACAGTTCAGGCTGGTACATTTAGTGTAATGAGAAACAGTTTAGACCAATCCACCACCATGTAAATGCCACAGCCTGGGTTAAGCTGCTGACCACATGCAACCATCATACATTAATAACATGATATACTTTGACGTCAAACTACATTAATGAAGACGAGGGAGTTCATTGTAAGATCGGTGTACCTCCTCAGTCACCAATGGACCAAGTCTGGAACTGGGTTTGTATTCTGAGAACAAAGGGGATTCTACTCAATATCAGTCTAGTTTCTTTATAAAGTGGTCAGTGGGTGTCTGTATGCTATTTTAAAATCTAATACCTTATGTAGTGCACTGTCAAACAAATATGAAGTTTCTAAAAGTATCGCCAATTCAGAAACACAAGATTAATAGGTTAACCCAGAAAACCTGTACATTTAAAAAAAAAAAAAATATTCACAATCAGCCACTATGCAGAGCGTACTCATTTGTCTATATATATTTTTACTTTTGCTTCCTGTTTTTCTTGCTTTACATTCGTCGATTCATATTTACTAATGTAATATGTGTTGTGTATGCACGCTAGAACAAAATGTTCTACTTGGTTGGGGGGGGTTAGGTTACTTGAACCCCAGACTGAGATTGGATCAAAAAACCACACGCACATTTCAGTCTGCCATGTTCGCACGACAGGAAGTGCTGGTGGTTCGACAGGGGGACAAGTTGAATCACATGCAACAAAAAAAAAACAGCTCAATTTTCTGCACTTGCTATGAGCATGAAAAAAACTACCATATAACATTTTCTCACAGTTCATGTAGACTTAACTCTGAACCCTGGGATAGAAGCTAGATACAGTATATACAGAGATACAAGACAATTCTTTTACTCTGGCATTGCAATATGTAGGATGTTAAACCTGCTTTCCAGTGAGAAATCAGTGTAGCTTCACTACAGAACTAGAACTATTAGGCAAGACCCCATGCTGTACGTGCCAAATTTCCATGCCTCACACTGAAACAGCCCCTAAGAGATTCTAAGAGATTAATTTATTTTGCACCGATTGCACAATATGTAGTGTCTCAGTCACTCACTTACTCTTTGTCTATACCGCTTTATCCTGTTATTCAGAGTCTCGGGAGGCCTGGAGCCTGTCTCAGGAGACTTAGGATACAGGCAGGGTACACACTGGACAGGGTGCCAAATGATCGCAGGACACACATACTGTACACACAGATATTCATATGCTCATTCACACTATGGGTAATTTGGAAAGGGTAATTACAGTACCCTAATCTGCATGTCTTTGGACTGTGGGAGGAAACCGGAGCACCCAGGGAAAACCCACTAAGTACGGGGAGAACATACAAAGTCCATGCAAACAGACATGATGTGGGAATCGAACCCGGAACCTGAGGGTGTAAGGCAACAGTGCTACAGGTAATAGTGCAGCCCCATATAATGCTCACAAACTGTAATTTATTCACCCTAATAAATGGAATACATAGTTATTGCAGGACTAGTCAATACAATTTTAATGATTTCTGGATGAAAAACATGTTGAGATTAGTTCCATAGATACTGTATACCACATATGTGTGCACATACAAATCATATCTATTATACAATCTTCTCCAAGTGCCCAAACCAAGTTTATAGACGAACCACAAAATGATAAGCAGCCGTATTGATGTTTCTCTTTTTTATTTAGAATTTAAATCTCCTTACACACACTGACAGTGGTGTAATTCAGTTAGACAATGTGAGATTTCTTTCGAGTAATCATTGAGATTATTGCTATACCACAAATTGAAAGCCACATACTACGATGCAGGTGCTCGTATGGTAGTTATGTTGTGGAAGCTGCCTCTACCATGTGGTGGGTGACATTGCACTGAATGGTTGTAAGCACCCTTAAGTTTTCAGTATCTTATTTGAGCAGTCACAATGTTCACCCTAGACTTCACTGGTAACAAATCAACCTGTGCATTTCCAAACATTTAGTATCTTACTTTATATCTAAATAGCATCACAGAGCGAAACAAAAAAGTGCATAAATAATTAGTGTGTGCATAATGAATAAATAAATACAGCAATGGTATTGTCATACTTCAGGCTTAACGTTCAGCTTAACTTCTTTAAATAATCGGTTTTCAGATTCCAAATGTAACAGCAAAGTTTCTATTGTTTAGACCACAATTTCCAACTTCCAAGCTTACTCCTAAACCTCCTAACTCTGCTACAGCTTCTTTTCCTTCTGAGTCCTTCACTATTTATGTCTACTTTAGTTTTAAATATATAAGTATATTAAGGTGATAATAATAATAATATTAATACATGAGGTCTTGACTTGTAGTTTTTATGTGCCTTCATTCTAAAGCCAGTGTGCCATGGCCTACAAAAATGAAACATGATGTGCATTATAAGGAACACTACAATGCAGTCCTTTCCTAATCATCTTTGTCCTTGGCGCCGTGCTTTAGGATGCGTGTGAACGCCACGTAATTGAAGTTGCCTTTCTTGTCGATAGGAGCTTCTCGGAAGAGCTCATCCACCTCCTCGTCTGTGAATCTGTCGCCCATGGTGGTCAGGAGCTCCCTAAGGTATTCCTCTTGGATAAAACCTGAAGAGAATATAAAGAACACATTGAGCAATTAAACCCACAATGAGGTTTGAAACAAGAAACTCCTACAGTAACTTACTCTATATTTGTAAAACTCTTGATTTGTATAAATACTTTGACCACTATTGTCATAAAGCAGATTAACAGAAATCTGGATTAAGATTAAGATTAAGATTAAATCTGGATTGCCATTAAGAGAAAATGGCAAATGCAGTATAATGGTATGCAGAGGTCATGGTTCAGTACATTTCTTGAAGTACGTTACATGAAGTGATGCTCTTTTCAATGATTATGAACTCAACTTGTAATCTTATAAACCTGTTTGAACTTGTAAATATTGTTAATCTGGCCATAATTTCCTGAATATATATCAAATGCACATAAAGACACATATTTCTTTCTTTAAAGAATATACCTACAGCTTGGTAACTATGTGCATTTTACTATTGTGGAAGAATAAAATCGGTATCGAAAAATGGTGGTTCTTTTAAGTACGGGATATATTTTTTTAATGTGCAGAACATTGTTTGCACTGTTTGGCTTTAAATGGCACTTGGTGGACTTTTGATTTTGTCAGAGTAAACTGGAAATATGTCTTTAGTCATATGCCATCAATTATGAAATGCCCGAGTTCCTTCCCTCATCATAGTAATGTCAAACCAATGTCTGCACACAGCATCATAAATAAAATAAGTAATGAGCCTTTCGTGCCCATGATACTGGGATGTTCAGTACCAGTCAAAAGTTTGAACAGTTAATGGTCCACAGTGGGCAGTGCTAGCTCAGTGGTTAAGGCATTGGACTACCAATTGGAAGGACCTAGGGTCAAACCTCACCATCACCAAACTGTCACTGTTAGACCCTTGACCTCAACTGCTCAGATGTAAGTCAAAATGTAAGTTGCGACGGATAAGGGGGTCTGCCAAATGCTGTGAATGAAATCTGAGGTAAATTTCTGTGATTTCTGAGGCTGGTAACTCTAAATGAATTTCTCTTCCGCAGCAGAGGTAGGTTTTGGTCTTCATGAGAGCCAGTTTTATCATGGTGGTTAATGGGTTTTGCAAGAACTATACCAGAAAAGCTGACCTGCATGTCTTAAAATAAAAACTGACTGTTGTTGTTGTTGTAACTTAATTACATAATACCAGATCTTTTAGAGTCTGCAACACCATGTTGCGGATGTTCTATGAGTCTGTGGTGGCCAGTGCCATTTTCTATGCTGTGGCGTGCTGGGGTGGTAGCATGAAAGTTTCAGATCAGATCAGGAAAGCTGGCTCTGTGGTGGGCGAGGAACTGGACAACATGGAAACTGTGGCTGAAAGGAGAACATTGTCCAGACTTCAGTCAATCATGGACAATGTAGATCACCCACTCCACAATGTGGTGGACGAACTGAGAAGCACCTTTAGTCACAGACTTACCAGCTTAAAGTGTTCCACTGAACGCCACAGAAAATCCTTCCTTCCCACTGCAATCAGAGTCTACAACTCCTCCCTCAGTCACACACCCACCCAGTTATCGTGCAATAGCCTGCTGCTTCTTGCTGTATATTTATTATGGGTTAAAATTAATTGTGTGCATTTAGACTGTGTGCATTATTTTTGCTATGATGTACAACAGTCTACTATGTGCAATACTGTGCAATGTTCTTACCAGATGTTAAAACATTATTATGTGCAATATCATTTGTTGTTCTCTAAAACTTTATTACTTGCAATAACTTATGTGCAATTGTCTTCATGTGCAATATTATTACTACTTGGTGAATATTACTTTTTCCTTACTTAATATTACTTGTGTAGCATAGTCTGTATATATACTTGTATATATAACTTGTGTAGCATAGTCTGTATATTGTATTGTGGTTGTTTTCTTTCTACAGATTTTATTTAGATTTATTCTATTTTATTTAATTTTATTTAATATTGTTTTTGTGTCTCTGTGTCTTTGTGCGTTATGGCAGTCATCACATAAGCAACTTCCTGCGGGATCAATAAAGTTTTCTGATTCTGATTCTGACGTGTAATTTCATAGTTTAAAAAAAATGCAGTATTGTTCTAGAATGTAAAAAGTAAATCACAAAAGTTGTGTTTAAACATTTGACTTGTACTGCAACTGATAATCAGTGTTATTCGATTAACCAATTTTATGATTACATCATCAGTTTATATGTACAAATCTACAGGATGACCTGTTCCTTCCTCGTCGAAGCAAGCAAAAGCGTTTCTGATGACGTCCTCAGGGTCGGTGCCGTTCAGCTTCTCTCCGAACATTGTGAGGAACATGGTGAAGTTGATGGGACCTGGTGCTTCGTTCATCATGGCCTCAAGGTATTCATCCGTAGGGTTCTTCCCTAATGAAAACAAGGTTAATTTTTCATTGTATCATCCTGGCTTATCCCTATCACATGTCAGTTAGTCCACTAACCATGTAATTTGTATATATGTGTTTCCCTGAGATACATGATGCCAGCTTACTGCTGCTTTGTGCAAAACCACACGGCTGAATGTACATAGGGGATTTGCCAATTGTTCTTTTCTGTCTTCCTGACCGGTGTCTGATATCGGCTTTGAATACTGGTAAGATAGGAATTTTATCCCTATCTACCATAGAGCGAAGCTTATATACACACTCCATCCAGTATCAGGTCTGCAGAATTGGATTACTATTGAACTGTTGCCATGAGTTCATTTTTTTGTCCCTGGATTTGGATATCACCACTAACATCTATACAAACATAGAACAGCAGTCATGAAACATGGTCTCCTATCTGCAAATGACTGTATAAATATATTATGTTGTGTTTCAGTAAAATAGACAACTTTTTCTTATAGCCATTTTAAATTTATGATAAGATCATAGGACAAACATTTCTGAACAAGGCCATTTAGCTTAATGCTATGCGGTCAAGATTGCCATGGTCTGGATAAATTATCTCACAGATAAATATATTATTTATTAGAATTTCATATGTGAAATTATTCAGAAATAAGTGTATTATATGATGTTGCCTTAAAGCTTATTTTCTGCGTGCACTCATGACAAATCTGTAAAGAAATTAAACTAAAATGATTTGTGGATTAGGTTAATTTGTGCTGATGCATGTAAATGTCTTATCTCATCATCTATACTGCTTTATCCTGTCTCTCATAACAGGAGACTTACAATAGGGCACGAGGCAGGGTACACCCTGGATGGAGTGCAAATTCATTACAAGGCACACACATTTACTTACACGATCATTCACACACTGCATGTAAATGGTTCAATTAATAATTTCACTTGGAATTGGAAACTCTTGAGACACCATACATATATCGTCAATAGCGGTCATGATTCTGGATTTTAACACAGGTCTGCTTTTGGGATTTTAGACTTTTTAGGTTTAAATGTTTTAGAAGAAGACGTCATGAACAGTTCAAACTCCTGTGATGTTACTACACTTGCTGTGTGTCTTTTCTTAAACAAGATCACCATAAGTCTTACCTAAAGAAGCGAGCATGTCATGCAGGTCCTCTTTGTCTATGAAGCCATCACGGTTCTGGTCGATCATGTTGAAGGCCTCCTTAAACTCTTGGATCTGTGACTGGTCAAACATGGCGAAGACATTGGACGTGGCCCTCTGAGGACGCTTTTTGCTGGTCTTTACTTTTGCCCTTTTGCTGGACATTTTGCCTGTCTTTCAGAGACCAAAGTGAACTGTCTAAAAAAGAAGAAAATAAAAACAGAGTAATATATATATATATATATATATATATATTCCTGAAATAAACGGATTGAACATTGACTACCATTAGTTGTTCATACACCGATCAGCCATAATATTATGACATCATTCATTATTACATAGGATACATAAAATATATATTCATCTCAAAAATGTATACACAATCAAACAGGAAAAGAAAAAGTATGATGTATATTATATTTAATCAATATTACGTGGGTGGTCATAATGTTATTGTTGATACACTGTGCATCATATTATACATATATACACCCTGATCAACCATGACATGATAATATGTTACATTCATTATATATAGGATAAATGTATGTATGTATGTGTGTGTGTCCGTCATTTACCCTATTTAATAATGGATGAGGAGCTACACTGTAGAATGTTGCCCTAACTAGCTCTATTGCTGAAATGAATTAATAGCATTAGTTGCTCATATAATCTCAAGAATCTAATATTAGCCGTTATTTTATTCCTTGCTGTTTGATCAGATCTAATCAGGTCAGATGAACCACCACAGCTAGGAGAGCGTTACAAAAACAAACTCTCACTGATCTTCAGCTCATACACACAGATCACTTCCGTATCGAAACGCAGTGCAGATCAGCGCAGAATGCACTAGAGCGAGGAGATAGAGAGCTGCACTAGGCAGCGATAATCTGTTATCTGCTTTAATCCAGATTAGCTAAATGATTTATTTTACAGCTTTAACAGTCTAACGGAGAAAAAACATTTCCTGTAGATACGTAAACGAAGAAAACCTACCTAACTAGATGTAAAAGAAGATCCACTAACGAGTCCACCAAAGCTCTGTTGAACGTCACCCCCTGTAAAATACCGACATGGACTCGCCCAGGCCCTGCAACCAGGACCGGAACATACCAATATTCACATTACAGGGGGGACCGATGGATTAATGTTGTAAAATTAATAATAAAAATAATGAGGGAGTGTGCACTGTTTTTATATTTAGTGATGAAAGTAAGGTCAGTAGTCTCGATAAATTAGAGCAAATGGGTAAACCATATAATTTTTTTTTTTAATTAAAATAAATTAATAGGGGGAAAAACAGGTTATATAATATGTGTGGTCAAGTGTAGGCTGAAAATAAAGGAAATAGGGCAATTCCAGGTAAAGGTCAACATGACCATGTGGAAAAAGAAGTATTAATAGGGTTCTTACCGAATCATACTGATAAACTAAACATACTAGACAACAACATCTGCTTATATATACTGTGCTTTTACTTAAAAATTAAACAGTAAAGTCAGAAGCACAAAAAATATGGTATTATTAATAAATATTTTTAAAATGGTCAGCAGTATTTGCTGATTTAACAACTTCATATGCAGTTTTTTCTCCAAAATCGCTATTTAAAAAATTGAGTCTTAAAATTCATTATTCAAGCATGCCCTTATAGAGTTTGTAGAGGGTTTATTTAAACACATTAAAAACATAAAGCAAGTTTTTTCATCCCTCCATCCATCTTGGAACCTATGTAGGACCTCCGGTCAACATTCACACACCCGCACAAACACAATTTAGGAGTGCCAAATAGCATGTATTTCTTTAGACTGTTGGAGGAAACCCACCAAGCATGGGGAGAACCAGGACCCCGGGTGTACCAGGCGACAGTGCTAACCTCTAAGCCACCATGCCACCATATAACACGTGCATATGCAACACGTTCACAACTGCACAGCAGTGACTGGGGAGGCAGTGGCCATGAAGCCATATGTAAATGTTTAACTACTATGTGAGCAAAAATAGATGCCCCACTTGTGATTTTCAGTGTTTTTTGTGGTCTGAAGGTGTACGTAGTGCAGAAACAACTCATTGTAAAGCATGAACGGAAGTGTTTGCAAACAAAATTTAGACTGATACACTAAGGAAGGTGAAATTTTCTTGAAGAAAATCATTACTAGTGATGAGACATAAACTCATCATTATGAGTAGAGTAAACAGCAGAATATAGAACAGAAACATCCTTAGTCATAGACCAAGAAAAGGGTTGGTCCCCTAAAAGCAGCACTACGAGGATGAGGATTCACTTTTAAAGATGAAGTGATAACAGCAATGCAATCATGGCTTGCAGCTCAGCCTAAAATGCTTTCTTAAAGAGGGGATTTGAAATATCCATTTAACTACACACAGATCAGCCATAACATTATGACCACATAATGCAATGTGTTTTGACACCTTTCTACGAGAACCAGGATGAACCTTTTTAGGAATTTGAGCTACTTCTATTGGATCAGAAGAGCTACAGTTTTGGAGTTGCTCTGACCCAGTGGCCTAGCTGTTACAATTTGTCCCTTGTCCAAGTTGATAAAATTCTTACACTTGCCCAGTTGCCTCCAACACATCAGCTTTAATGAAAAAAAGTTTCACTTGCTGCCTTATATAGTATCTCACCAACTACCAGGTGCCACTGTAATGAGATATTGTAACTGTAGCTACTGTGACAAGGAACCAAATTTTTGATGAGTAGACTACTGGGTTAAAGCAACTTCAAAACTGGACTGGTCAAGATGGACCAAAAGTGATTCAAGGAAGGAAAAATGGTAAACTGGAGACAGGGTCATGGGTAGCCAAGGCTCACTGTTGCACATGGGGAGTGAAATCTGGCTTGTGTAGTCTGATCCAATAGTAGGGGGACCTACTTATACAATATCAGACAGGTGGTCATAATGATATGGATGATCGGTGAATAAACACACATATTATGGATGATAATCCATATATTTTTTATCATTACAAATATAGTAATATAATACTAGCTTATTATAAGGCTCTGGGGAAAATTAAATGTAACAATAAGAATTTGTCTCTCCATTTTGCAGAAGTGTTTGTAGAAAAGAAATCAGAGAGTACATAAAGGAATTAGACACCATGCTGTAGCCTGTAGATGTACACCATTTACTGTCTGATGTTTTTCTGTTGTTCCAGTTTGGTTGCCATGGATACAGTTTTAGGCCAGACAGCAGTAAGTATGAAAGCGTCTCTGGCTGTGCGGTCAGCAATATTTTTCAGAAGATGGCAGAATATTTTGGGTAATGTTTATTTTTGCATTTCAGATCTCTTGTGCATGGTATCTTGAGAATATTTTTTAGAATATATTGTATGTATGAATAAGTTATACACTGCTGCTGTATTGTATTCTCTCATAGGAGCCATAACAAGAGACCATGTGTGTGGGTTAGATTAGGGCAATGGAGAGAGAAGGAATTACAAGGTTTGTATTGTTGTTGTGACAATGTTAAAAACGTAAATTTCAATAGTTCTTTATTAAAACTTTCCCTGTTTTTTCTGCGTAGTTAAAACCAAAAGACAAGTGGGCGTGGCCTAACCCCAAAAAGCGGAAGAAACGGGCGGGGCGTGTTAGCGCGGAGCAGTGGGCGTGGGCGGGGCATATCAACCAAACACCTTACCATGGCTCCGCCCACGTGCCGGCAACTGATGACGTAAGAAGCCATTCAACAAGCTGGGGTCCAGCAGCTCAGGAGTGTGTGTGTAGTTGATTGTGCTTCAATTTTTCTTTTCTCAGCCTAAACGTCGAACACTTCCCCAAGAAGACAGGACACTTGTGTCCACCCCCCAAGGACCATCTCCAGGTCAGGGCATTTAGTTATAGCAGATTTCCTCAGTGTTTTTGTTTCTAAATTCATTTGAATGTTTCAATACAGGTGTGTCTTTGCTAGGAATAATTAATTGTTATATAATATAATTTTTGAACTTATTTTAATGGCATGTGCACATCACATTTAAAAGGTAAATGGAAATATAATGGACGTAATCATTTTTTTTAAGTTGCATAATTTATTTTATCCCTACTGATTTTTTTTTAACGTTTTTTTCCAGAATAACCATGTTTAAGTGATGCATACAAATACTAAACCATGCACATACAGAGCACTACGTACACACTAATACACTATTATATTTGGTTCTGACAGGATTTCTTAATCACATGCTTAACTCGACAAATTGAGTGTCTACAGTTCTACAGTATTGAGTGCACCAAAGGTATCCGGTACCAATATTTATACTTAAGGGTTGAACTTTATATTCTAGCATCTCGTTCTCTAATTTTGCATTTAACATATTGCAGAATCAGCCAGGACTGTCAATTGGGTGCACGAGCCAGCCATCTGCTGCGACCGGCCAGTATCCGCCAAAGTGTAAGTAGATACAGAGTTCTCTTTTCACCCACCAGAGACACTCCCAGTCTGATGACAGGCATCTTCATTATGAAATGAAGTTCAGAGTGCAGTCTTCTGAAATATCAGGCTCATTTGCTCATACAACTTTATTGTATACAGCTAACAAAGAGATCCTGGGATCTTGATTCCCTATCTTGCCTTCCCTCGCAATAATTTTAATGCATGCATAAATAAGAAAAAAAGATCCTCATTGTTTCTGACAAGGCTTGGCATTGGGACCTGCAGGCTTCAACAAAATCCTTCCTTAACCTGTAGTTGAACTGCGTGTAGCTCTGCATTATTCTGCAACATTAAACCCCTTGCTTTCTGCACTACTGGGATCTGATGTCAAGTCCGATATGAGTTTCCGTCTGTTAAGAAGAAGTAGCTTTAGGACAGAGATATTGTTTTTTTTCTGCCTCTTGAAAGTTTTTTTCATTAATTATTGTACATTTTATCTTTTATAGCCTGAGACGTTATCATAACAACAAGCTAAAGATGTTGACACACAGGTGGAAGAGTATTGGTGTTCAAGATCCAGTCCGTAGTACCATGAACGACTACAGTCCTGAGTCTTTACTAAAAATGACATCCATGAAGATCAGCCAAGCTGCAGCTCAAGGAGAACATGCAGAAACAAATGGATTGCACGGTTTAAGTCTGAGAATTTCTGAAGTTGGATGCTCAGAGGGAAAAGTCAGCGATAAACTCTTGTTATCTAATACATCAGGATCATCAGAGTGCCACACTGACAGTGACCTTTCAGATCAAGGACAGGAAAACACTGAAATATCAAAATGGGCAGCAGCTCTGGAATTGGACCTGAAGCCAGAGCCTTTTGATGACGACCTGGACCATTGTTCTACAAAAACAGCATTTTACCCAGAGGTTTTACCTGCTTCCCTCAGAGTCCTGGAATCCACACAGGGTCTTTCTTCTGAGATTGAGCAGAGTCTTTTTGTGACTGATCCTTGTCTTGCTCCTGTGATATCACGCCTGATGGAGTTAGAAAGGCTTCAGGCTGCTACTGTGCAGAAAGAGCAAGCAAAACTAGCGCGATCTCAAGCAGCTTCTGCTAGTACACGAAACGGCCATCGTCTGAGGAAAAGTGACCCAGGATGCAAGGCAGGGATTTCAAAGGATGCAGAGTGCAATTCCATAATGAATAGTTTTATCAAACTCATGGTTTGTCCCAGCTCTTCATGCAGATGCAGGCATCATGCTTTCCCTTCTACAAAATCAGGCCAAGTAAGCAGGGGCAATTTGCCGCATTCCATCTCGACTAAAAATCCTCACAGTATATCATATAAAGTCAAAAAACCTCCAAGTGTGCCCCCAACTTTATCTGTTCGTGTAAAGATCCCACAAAAACCCACAGTGTCAAACAGGACCAAAAGTCCAAAGATACAGACTGGATCAATTTCAGCCAAAAAGGAAGAGGGTTCTAATAGGAAAACATAATGCTTATATTTATCAGTGTTTGTTAATTAGGAATTGCAATACTGTTAAATAATGACTATTAAATTAATAACTAAATAATGTTTTATTTATATAAGGATATACATATGTATATTTATGTCCTACCCATGTCCAGAGCTGTTTATTACTCAAAATAATAAAAAGTGAAACACTATAAAACATGAAAAAAAGACCACAGGAGTATAAATATTTTATTTATTTATTTATAGATTGTACTGTCATTACACACCGTGTATCTGTTGAATGGACATTAATCAAATGTTTAAACAGTTCATTTGAAAACTCCTGATGTCTGAAAATAAGTGGACAGATGACAGGCTTCTTGAAAAATGAATTTCAGCTGAAGCGTGTGTGACTACTCAAGTTTATCCTCTTTGTAGGCTTGTCTAGTAATCAGTACAGGAAGAAAACTGCGACTTACCCTAAAATAAAAACAAATTCAGGTTAGTGTTGAAGATCATGTATAAAGACACGGCTCAGTAAAAAACAGAAAGATATTACCTTTCAGTTGTTCTATTTGGCTATACCACCAATTTATTAATGTTTCAGAAAATTATAAAAGTTCTTATAAATGTAATACAGCTGAATAAAAACTCTAAGAGACTGTAGGTGGCGTAGGCTGGCTCTTTAGATGTAATTATTTCAGATTTTATGATTCCCTTTAAATCAAAAGCCTACTCAGTTCACAGAAACCACCATTAGTTATTTATGTACTAGTGCCAGCCAAGTTGTTGTGACACTTTCTAACATAAGTATACCTGCAGAATAATGGGTCAGGTTGTGTTTAATGGCTGACAAATGAGACTCATTAAAACCAAATGACTGCACATTTTGCTGAAGGGTTGAGTGAAGAAAAAAAACTAGTAAAGATCACTCTCTAAAGCAAAAACCTTTGGTCAGGTGTGAATCCCTTTAAGAGTCTTCTCTAACGGACAGCACCTAAAATACAGAGAACAAATAGACCAGTATCTTTTTTCCGCAGTGTGGTATAAGTCATTTACCAATGCCACTATAATGTGAAACGATGCATGAAATATCAGTCTATTACAATCTGGTTTGTTTTAGAGGTGAAATGTGTTATAGCTTTCACTAAGATGACACAATGGGCATTGCTTTAAAAAAACAGAAATGCATGAAATTGCTCATGATTTACTAGATACTAGTATCAGAATTTTGAGTTGATTTTCTCATGAATCTGTCAAAGAGTTTATCAGATCATTAAAAGAAATCTGTGGGATGATGTGTTTCGCAATCATCAGCTGCCTTGAATATTTAAAATTAACACCTATTACAATGTTATAGTCATTACAGGACTATTATTTTGCTGAACCCCAATCATAATTCAGACATCAAAGATGTAAAAACTAAAATTGTTTGAGACAAAGCTCAAAACTAGAGTCCATTTATGCGAATAGCAAAATATGCTTACTCACTACGTAAAGAAAACCGTGACAAATACTGAGTAGTGTCAAAGTAGCCTTATGGGTCTGAGAAAGCACAAGTCAAGAACAAAGCAAAAATTTTAACACCCTCAATTTCAGTTAGACTGGGTCATTTCTGTCTATGCTATGTTGGAGCTACACATGCCTTTAAGGAGTGACCTGGATAAGGGGTCTTGTGAAGGTCTTGTCTCTTTGAGAGCAGAGGCTGGCTGGAGGATGGTGCCAGAGAAGAGCCTCCTTTGGCTGGAGAATATAATCTCTCTCTCTCAGCAACCACAAGGGAACAGTGGGAGAAACACCATAAACAGCAGTTAGTGTCATAAAAACTAAAGAAATCGAAAGTGTATGGTATCTTTAAACCATAATTACCTGCCACCTGGTGCACACAAGACAAACCAGAAGGTCTATGACCATATTTTTCTTACTTTTTTCGCCACATCAAACATGTTTATTTAAACTTTTTTTTTATAACACACACTTATAAATGTACAATTATTCAAACTATTTTTGACATGCAAGGCGGGCTATGGATAATATACAAGTTCAATGAGCTAGTTCTGTCTTAATGAGAACAATAAAGCAAATATGAAGTAAAGAATGAATTACCGCTCAAAACAAGCAGATTCATAGAGCAGATGAGGAATATCCCTGTATCAAAAGACAACACGATCACGTCAGAACAAAGGAAGACAGGCAGAAGTAGACAACAAAAAGCTCATACAAGTGCACAGCATTTTTAGAACACATGCATCCCTTGTGAGAGCATTAGGTAGAACAAATGCATATCCAGTGGAAGTCACAGGATTCAGTGCTTCTGAACAATACATTACTGTCAGAGGCAGTACACTGAAGGTGCCTGTTCAAATCAAAAATTTCACACTGCCCCTTTTCCCTTACCCTTAACAGCAATAGTGAGTGCCTTGGATTTCCTTTCCAGACTTGTTTAAGCAAACTTTGCTTTTTTGGAATAAATTTTGGCTCTGTGGAAGGATGATGGGTTAAGACCATTCTTCGTCTCTACATGCAAAGGATGCCAAAAAATAAGCATACGGTCTTTTTTAAAAAAATTTTTAATGAACATTCAGCCAAAATGTACAATAGAGGCACCGTATACTGGCAGTTTTGGCCAGCTGAGCTTACCTTCAGTGTACTGATAGAGGAACACAACCTGCCTTTACAGAGGAGGCCTTCCCTGCAGACAGGCTCAGGTAGGGCTCAAGAGCTCCGATTTCAGCAGACGCACACCTACAGGCCCGTGCACCAGTGGGCGCTGTCGCTCTAGCACCTGAGGGAGATGCGGATATAGACGGCATTTATCCTGAACTCACATTATCACGTACAGTGTTAGGGGAGGCTCAGACTATTTGAACACCAGTACACATACAGATACAGCGATACAGCAAATGCTGCTTTCAGGTTGCATCAATTAAAGAACTAAACAAACAAACAAAAAAAAAAGAAAATTATGTTTAGCCTAGTGTTTGTGGAGTACCTCAAATAAAATTAAGGGGTAGTGGTGGCACTTTCTTTTTTTTTTATAAGGGCATCATAAATTTTAAAACTGAAAGCAAGATAATGTGTGTTCAGAAAGAAATACACTTAATTTTACTTATACATTAAAATGTCTCTTCATCTATTCAGTCATGCCTGCAGATACAAAACCGTCACTTTGTTGGCAGACTTTTCGGGACTTGGTACTGTGTATCCTCAGGAGTATGGGCACGAGTGTCACATCCTCTCCTGGATGTAGGGATGCTGCAGGGCCTGGTTGATGCTGATGCGCTTGGCTGGGTCGAGCACAAGTATCTGATCCATCAGGTCTTTAAGCTGAACTACCTTCTTCCGTTGGTCCTCTGGCAGTCTCTGGCGACCGATCATGTCATTCAATAGGTCCTTAGTAGCGTTGATGCTGCTCATCACCGTCACTTTTTCCTAAAGTGCAGGATAAAATATAGGCAAAAAAAATAAAAAAAATAACATGAAATATTTTTTAAGACAAAGAGTGACACCCTGAAAAACATCAAGCGGACTGTGGGTCTGTAAAGTGTTTTACAACTGATCACAGCAAACAAATAATTGTAAATAAAATGATACTTACTCGTTCGGTAACTTTATCTACCTCCGTATACAAGAAGTTCAAGTTTTGATCAAAGTGTTGGTCCTTAAACAAGCCTTTTCTGATCATCTGTGAATATTTTAACAATACTTAGTCTGTTGCAATATTAATCAAGTGGTGATTTTTTAAAATTATTTTTTATTAACCCGTGTAAGCTTTTTATTTTTTAAAACAAATATACTTGATATATATATATATAGATATGTTTAATATGTTAGAACCTATTAGGCTTATAATGCAATAGCTGCATTTCAATAAAATATCCAACACATTACCTTGTTAGGCATTTTCCCTTTAAGGTCCATAGCAAGTTTCAGCATGTGGTTATTGGTCTTGCCAGGGAAAAGTATTTTCCCCGTGTATAGTTCGTACAGCGTGCAACCCACAGACCACATGTCGATTCCATAATCATATGGCTTTCCAATGACTGGAAGAGGAAATAAGCAATTATTCAGAATTCACCACCAGAACCAAAACAAAAAACAAAAGTTGGAATCAGTTCATGAAGGCAATGTCATGTGACATACAGATACGTTTCTGTTAAAGGACGTGTAATCACATGTATTCATGTTGAATTCGATTTGGAAGAAAACCCCATGTCTAATATTGTGCTTCCTTATACAGAATTAAGATTTATTTTAACAAATAAACTGTCTTTATTTATTAAATACTGCCTACAGAAGGAAAAGGTCACAAGAAGAGACTCACTGATCTCGGGTGCTCTGTAGAATCGACTGACCAAGTAAGGTGTGATGTCATTTTCAGCTATGTGGGAAGCTGAGCCGAAGTCACAGAGCTTCAGTATGGTCTTGGACTCATTCACCTGGTGGAAGAGAATTCAATTTAAAAAAATAAGATGATACCAGATACAGAGGCTCGGTGTTGCGTTGCATGGCAATAAAGTTCATGAACCTTACCAGGATGTTGTCGGGTTTGATGTCAGCATGAAGAATGTTGCAACGTTTAAGGAGTTTGAGGGCCAGGAAGAGCTGCTGGCTGTAGGAGCGCACTGCCTTGATGTGGAGCCCCACATCTTTGCCGTACTTCTTCAGGACCTCCCGAAGATTCATACTAGAACCAAGTCAAAAACGTAACATTTATTCACTACTGAAGAAAGAAGACATCACTCTTGCAAGATTTGGGAATGCAGTTTGTCAAACAAAGAATTACTGCTTACCATTTACTATGCATTGTCAAACTGTATGCCTTAAATGTCTGTAAACTTTAGGGAGATTAGCTGGTGCCAATATCATATAATGGTTATAATGATGAAGAAACAAACAATAAAAAAAATATACATCTGCTAAGGCTGATCTATTTTAGGGGGAAAAAACCCTAACATTTGCAGTAGCACATAGCTCAGCAGAAAAGACTTTAAACAGAGATAATATCTCACCTAAGTGGTTCAAACACCAAACACAGGTGCTGTTTGTGATAGAAGTGCCTGAAGAGACGCACACAGTGGAATTTATCATCAGGGTCTGCATCATTCAGCTTCTTCAGGAACTCCAGCTCTTTAAGGCCTGTCTTTTGCCTACAAAGACATTTTTTTTAACTATCAAAGTACAGTACATGCATTTGTATATTCAAAGGTTTGCAGTACAAGCTTCACTTCACTTTTAATATGCTTCACCTTGGCTGAGAAATATAGCACAAATATAGCAACTGCAATACCTGAAGATATTTAATTACATAGTACATTAATGAGACATAGATATTTTGAACAACTTGTTACTTTTTACTTATTTAACAACACTAGGTGCTCATTTAACATATGCCAAAAGGAGGAAACCCTAAGCCATTAAATGTGATTAGGCCATCTAAAACTGTGCATTCTCTTACATGAGCTCATTGTTGCGTATGATTTTCACAGCAACTTCTTGACCAGCTCGAGCCAGATCCCTTGCACGGATAACATTACTGAACACGCCCTGCCCAGTGTAGCCATAAACATCATATCTTTTGTCCAATGTCTCTCCAATGTTGACCCCTAAACAGAAGAAAAAAAAGAAAAACATTATTACTTATCACAGGACTAGCATTTGGTGCTCTGTAGAATAAGCAGGCAACTCAGTAATAACTCAAATATGCTTTAAATATCACTCACGATAATAGCCCTCAGCATCTGTCCAGTTGTCCCTGAGACTGGGGTTTTCCTTAAAGTCCTTCCCAATGCCTGCTGCACGGAATCTTGCACTCTACAATTAAGATTGGCAAAAAATATTAAGACTGAGATCAAGACCTTAAGTACTAGTTTAGACATACACATTTTAAAAGGTTGTACAAGGAATGCAGACATATGTCAATAATTTGTCTTGTGTTTATGTGGGCTACACGGCTCTTTTTAGACTAATTTGGGACAAAATATCTTTTTTGGATACAAGTGTAGCTGTACATGTTTTGCTGTACTGGTATTTCATGATTATATATATTATTAGAGATTTGTCAGTGAAAAAAAAAAAAATGTGACGTATCATGATTCATTTGTGTGGCAATTCATGTATCCTCACAGTGACTCCTAACTTTTTTAAAATTATATATATATATTTTTTTTATACATAGTTGCATTTAAGGTAGTAATATGTTGCAGTTGCTTTCTAATCCTACAAGTGGCATGCTTAAAACTAGTCACACATTGGCAGGCAGCACAGCATCCTGTTTGGTAGGAGCAAACTATGTGCTGTTTGTTTATAATCATAATAAAAATCTAAAAAATATATACATTTGTCAAATTGTGATACTAACAGAATTGAGATACAAATTGAACCGGCTCCTAGGTATATACAAGATTGTTATTATTGTGCGAAACTATTATAAAACGCTTAGAGATAATGACTATCATAGTGTGTTAGATGTGTGGCTGCAAAATATATTTACAAATGAATCAATCACGGCTGTAGTGCATAGTGCTTTTTAATATAAAAATAAATGAATAAATAAATAGAAATTCAGTGCTCCCACACGTGTGTTGTCATGCTGCACCCCGTATCACAATAACAACAGAACCTAACTAGGACATTTTGTTCCTGCTGAGGAGGCAGCACAGAGAAGTTCAGCTTATCTACAGTACAAAGCAAAAAACCAATAAGGCAGAGACAAGATCTTGTGCAGGACCATGCAATTCTACCTGTGCAGATCTTCTTACATGGACAACTTTATTTAAGCACTCAAGCATAAAAAGTCTCGAACCCATGCAACGCAAAACCATTTCCTGGCTACTCACGTCAAAGTATGCTGCGAACATGTCATCTGACTCTGTAAACATGTCAGGAGCTGATTGCTTCTTTGGATTAACTCCTGGGTAAAAACACAAAACAAACAAACAACCGAAAAAAAAAAACATTGTAAATTTTAAATAAATCCAAAAAATTTATTAAGCAAGAAATTATTATTTAATAAATCACATCTAATGCAACAAATGTTATTTTTCTGTCACAACACAGCGACTGGCCATTAAATGTTATCCATAAACAGGTTTGAACTGTTTCAACCAAATGAGGATGGGTTCCCTGTTGAGTCTGGTTCCTTTCAAGGTTTCTTCCAATTACCATCTCAGGGAGTTTTTCCTTGCCACTGTCGCCCTCGGCTTGCTCACCAGGGACTATCTGACCATTTAAATTCATACACATTCAAATTCCATACACACTTAAATAATTTTTTTGATTGTGTAAAGCTGCTTTGGGACAATGCCAATTGTTAAAAGCACTATAAAAATAAAATTGAATTGAACAGGTTTAATGGAAAAGTCAGTTTGTTATTATTAATACTTTATTTATTATTGTTTTGCTACCAGGACATCTGTGGGAGTCAGCTACAAAAGCTAATTTGGGCTAGACTGTCATAGGACTATCATAAGCTTTTGCTGTGAAATAGGTTCTGATGTGATTGAACACAAGTAATAATACCAGATTTCTTTAGAAACACTTACACTTCACTAACTTTATCCTGGACTTCGTTAAGTTAAAATTGCATAATCAAGGTAATGCTGGACAAAGTGGTCATTTATCTAAACTAATGAATGAAACAAAGGAAGGCACCATAAAATGAAGCAATACATATCTTTTCACTCAAGCATATTTTTTCTGATATCTTAGAACACATAATCTAGACCCAGACCCCCTCTGTCCACCTGGACCTGTCTGACTCATCCAGCATGACTGCAGATGAATCCCTGCTATCTGTTATCACCCAAATGAGAATGGGTTCCCTGTTGGGTCTGGTTCCTATCAAGGTTTTTTTCTTATTAAGGAATTTTTTCTTGCCGTCGTCCTCGGCTTACTCATCAGGGACAATCTGATCATTTTGATTCACACACATTTCATCCTCATTTTCCGAACTTTCTATTGATTCTTTAAAGCTGTTTTGTGACAATGACCATTGTTAAAAGTACTATATATACAGAATGTAATTAAATTTAACATAATGAAATGTACCATCTTTTTCCTGGGTGAGCAGATTATGTTTCGCCTTAATGTTGGCCTCGAAGGTGTCCAGGTTCTCTTGCTCGTAAGCCTTTACATCAGCTGCAACTCGCTCTAGAACATCATCTGGAGAGGGTGAGCGACTGTGGGAGCTACTATGAGGACTGCCAGGCTCTGACTTACTGCTGTCCTCATTTGCACCCTTATATTTCTGCACAAAACATAACATTGACAAAGATTACTGTACTTTGTGATAGGAGGTTATACTGCAAAATAACCATTTGTCAGCACTCTGAATTGTAGTCACACCTTACAGTTTGTCAGACTGCTTAGTTTAAAGACCAAATCCTAAAAAATATGATTTAAGAAATGCAGTTTTTAGAATGCAAAACAAGATGCAATGCCCATTTAAGGTACTTTGCACTCCTCAGAACCATGTGTTGTTATAGAGTGCTAGGAGAGTAGAGTGTTATAGTGTGTTTAGAAATATTTCAGGACACCCAAGGACATTCAGAGGCTGTCTTCAGTATCCCTATCTCTCCCACTGAGAAGCACCTGCATAGTAAGTACAATGCTGCATCCACCATACTTGGCCATTGATAAGCAGTAACTGCTCTTTGCCAGATGCAGCATTTCACTGAGTTCAGCCTCATCAGACCAGACAATATCTTATTCTCAGAGTCCTTTAACTGTACGCTCTATGTTTGCACGATGCATTTTACTCATAAAGCACTGATGGCTCAGAGGTTTAAACATTTCTACTACTAATCGGAAGCTCAATTTTATCTACCAGCACTGCCATGCTGCCCTGGGTAAAGCCCTTAACTCTCAATTGCTCAAACGTAGAAATCCTATTCAAGTTTTTTTTTTTTTTTTTTATAAAAGCGGCCACAAAATTCCCAAAATATAAATAAGTGGCTTCCACCTAGCCACTTAACCATAAAAAGTTCACTTATGGAGGATTTGTGAGATGGTTGGTACTTATATCTGCAGAGAACTCCTGAAGCCAAGTTAAAGGTGTGGTGAATTTCTGTAGTGATAAGTTCTTGGTCTAGGATGGATCACTGGTTCTAAACATCTTTCTTTACACAAAAATAGATCCCAGTCTTGGAAATGTTCAGTTTATATAGTTCAAGTCAGAAGTTTACACATACACATTAGCAATACATTTAAACATAAATGTAAAAAGAAATGTAAATTATACTTTTTTTGTCCTTAGTAAACCTTTTGTCTTAGGTCAGATAAGATCAATAATTTACCTTACGAATGTGAAATATCAGAATAACAGTAAAGAGGAAGATTTATTTCAGCTTTAATGTCGGTCATCAAAATCCCAGTGGGTTAGAAGTTTACAGACATTTAGTTTGTATCTGGTAATATTGCTTTTAAATTGCTTAACTTTGGTGAAACCTTTGGTGTAGCCTTCCACAAGCTTTACACAATATGGTGCTGGAATTTCAGCCCATATCTCCTGACAAAAATGGCATGACTAAGTCAGGTTTGTAGGCCTTCTTGCTTGCACACATATTGGTACACCTTATGTTGATTTAAATTATGCCAATTAGCCTTGTTTGCATGGAATCTGTGGCATGGTTAAAAGAAAATATTATAATTGTAATGACTTTAACCTAACTGTCGTTAATTTTTCAGTTGCTCCCTCCAAGGGGTCGCCACATTGGACCATCCGATCCGCACATGACTTGGCACAGGTTTTACACCGGATGTCCTTTCTGACGCAAATCCCTTATTTTATCCAAGCTTGAAACCGGCACTGCATCCAGTTGCTGGGGTTTGGGCATTGGATGGGAATTGAACCAGGGTCTGACTTCGTATAGCTTTATACACATTTTCAGGTCTGTCTCTCAACAGATTTCGTTGTTCAGGGTTGTCTATAAAGAGTTAAGTGAACTTCATTTTTTTATTTTTTTGTTTGGCTTACATGCATCGAGTTGTACAACCTTTGGAAGGCAAGCACATATACATAGTGTTTATACACAAAACAATTACGATTATAAATTTTCATATTTATAAATTTACACAGTCTATACCCACATACTGAGACATTAAATTGGGACTAATTCATAAATTCAGAAAATACAGGTCAATTCCTGTTAAAATAATGTAAATCTCTCCAGTAATATCACATCTGTTATAGGGCGAGTTATATGACAGAAGTCTGACCTGCACAATTGCCAAGCGTTGAAGTCTCCTCTGCTCAATCAACGCTTCCTCGTCTTCTTCATCCACGTCATAATCCTCCAAACTATAAGCAGACATAATCCATAATCCAGCCTGATTATTCTTTAGGGATTAGATTCTGTAGTTCAAAGTTACCAAAACAATAATATTAAATAAACCAAAACAGATAAAATGACCCCTCTTTTGCACTTACACTTCTTCATCTGAATCATCTTGCTCTGCTTTCATGCCTTCAGACAGACTGCCCTTAAACTTATCATCTTTCTCTCTGCTTCTCCTCCTACGCTCCTGAGATCCTAAGCGTGTGCGCGCCCGGTAGCCCAGCCTCGACCGCTCCACTGACCTAAAAAAAAAAATAATAATAATAATTAAAAAGCCGCACAAAAAAGTTCAACTCTAAGGTTAAAACTGTTAAGTAATAACCACATGGGAACTCTTCATTAAAGTTCCCTACAGAAAACATGATTACGCTGTAATTAAAGGGTAAGACAACCGGCACAGACCTGCGCCTAAAAAGAGGTGATCTGCTTGTGCGTCTTCTGGGTGAGCGGGTCGGCCTTGGCCCACTGCCCATATCATCACGAGAACGCATCCTAAAAAATAAAAAAAACAAATATATCAAAATGACTAGCTACCATTATATCGTGTTAACTATGCACTGTCTTGTGTCCATAGAGCATAAATTAGACACTGAGTAATTTATTTTGACTTTTCAACATTTATTTGGACTGTATGAGCATTAGCTGTTATGCATTATTTGTGACCCAAGCCTTTTTATTGCTAATGGTAACAGTACTTATCATAAACAGAGGATTATAAAATCTTGACATTTTTCAACAATCATTTTAAATTACTTCTTAATATAATTGGGCATAGCATATGGAGGATAATTTTTGACTACAGAATTTTTTATCTTTGCTTTGTACAATTAACGCTATGCATTTTTTACTATATCAGGATTAAATTGTATCGGACAATGCTATAATTTCTCCTGTGTTTTAAAAACTGATAAAACATTATCCAGCATTATAAGAATGCATACCCTTTTTTTAAAGGAAAAGAAAAGAAAAGAAAATGTGTTTGCTTCAGACCTGACAGGTGAGAGTCTCTGACGGTCAGGTTCTCTTCGTCTTCTATCAGCAGAACGAGAGCGTTCCCGCCTGGCTGGAGATCTGTTGCGGGTGGGGATGCGGCAATTAGAAGGCTGTTGAGGAGAACGGCGTTCCCTGCTCCTGCGAGAAGATCTATCCCATACTGGACTGCGGGTGTGCCTTCTGTGGGGAGATCGGTTCTCCTTCCCTGACGAGACGTCCTTACAAGGAGACCTGACTGATGTCTCGTCCCTGTCCCGTTTGCGGTCAAGCTCAGGTAACCTCCTATGCCTGTCTTTTGATCTGGAGCGTCTTGCCTTCTCTGATGATTTGGGGTCATCTGTACTTCTGGTCCCAGATTGTCGAAATGATGAAGAAGGGTCTTTTTTACTTCCCTGTTCAGCCTCTAAGGAGACTAAATGCAAATCCTTTTGTGTATTGTTCTGTTTCCTAGATATTGCAGGAGATCTGGACCTTGGACTGTCATCTTTGGGCTGCTGAATGTTATGGGATGGTTTCTTCTCTAAAGATGTGTGTGGACCTTGACTTCTGTCCTTGCTATCCGAATCTGACACAGTTCTATTCTTTTTTCTATCCATTTTACGTTGGTTGATTGTTTTCTCTTTAGATTTGCTTCTGCTACGGCGCCAAGGTCCAACTTTTTCATCGTCCAGAGAGCTGTGCTGACTTTGCTCTGCAGCGATAACATCTGATTGTGCTTCCTTAGCCCCAGCCATATACATCTGTTCTAGACTCCCCTCCTGCTCTTCCCCATTGCACGCCTCCTGCACCTCTGCATCCTCATCCGAACCCGAGTTATAACCCTGCAGTATCAGGCCCATTCCTGAGTGCACCCTTCCCTCCATCAGTTCATTATCGAGCTCTGCTTGGATCAGCGCCCGTTGCTTTTCCAAATCCTCCAGGGCTGCCAGGTCATCCAATCGGGATCTTTTTGGTGACACTATTTCCTCCGCAGCCTCCGCGTCCCCATCATCCATCCTGGAGGAGTCTCTGTGTTTGCGCTTTTTATGCTTGCGTTTGTGCTTGTGTCTGTGTTCCTTCTCTTCCAAAGATGAATATTTGTGTTTTCTATGCTTGCTATGATGTTTGTGTTTCTTTCGCTTGTGTTTCTCCATGCTGTCGCTGTCCTGACATGTCTTCGGGCTGTTCTCTTCCTCTTCACCTGATGCATTGCCGCTTCTGTCACAGATGAAAAACAGAAATATGTCTGTAATCTCAGTATTTCATAATAATCAACACATTAAAAAGGCAACAAATTAACCGCAATGAATAATAATGATGTCATTATGACGTTGCTACTAAATTAAATTTCCTCCGCCTATTATTGTACATAGCAAATATATTGAAGTCATGCTTGTCTTGATCTTTAAAAAAAAAAAAAAAATCAGTGTATTTCTAGCTGGCACGAGCTAATGATTTGACATTGCTGTTAACAATCTAACTAGATACTAAACACCATGCTTAGCTAAGATAGTACTATTAAATACATTACATTACATTACATGGCACAATACCAAAAACCTGTTTTAATACTCTCTTTAGGTTTATACATGGAAGCTTAGCATACTTTTAAAACAAAATTTAAATAATCGTGTTTGCTAGCCGCTAGCAACCCGAGCTAACTTAGCTTATTAGCATTAGCAGTTAGCTATACATTAACTATCGTTCACTAACTGCTCAAACTAAGCGCTAAACGTAGCCGCACAACTATAAATGACATCTTTATTTAACCAAAAAGAAATCACATTCATGTTTTAGGAGTAAAAATAAAAACCCAAACTGCCTTACGCGAAATGGTTTACGGCGTCGTTAATCATGGTTTCCATCGCTAGCAAGATCAACTTAGCCTAACGGAACTAGCGCAGGTACGCTGTGCGCATGCGCCGTACGCGAGGACAGGGTAACCATAGGGATTGTGTGAAAAATACGAGATCATTCGGAAAATCCAGCATAAAGTCTGCTAAGGAGACTGTAATATTTAAACAGAATAATGGGACTTACTTTACATTTAAGTGAAGCGCATATATTTTGTTTGGTTTGCTATGCGAAAATGTTAAAAATGTGTTTTTTTTTTACGTTTAAACTGTCAGTAAGCATTCTGCATCGATCCCTAAACAACAGCTATGCTAGGTATTCAGCTAGTCAGAGTCAGTCTGTCCTGTTAGTGTCATGAAATACCACAGACCTGCGTTTCTGTCATGCTCGGTGTCATTAAGGCCAAAGAATTACTTTGACAGCAAAGAAGTGAAGTTAGGAAACAGGTGAGGTGAAGTTAATTAAGGCAGGTTATTGTTAGTATATGGAAACTTTGAGACAAGTGTGTAATTTGCCTTGCACCACGTGTTCATGTTTGTTGTTTTAACAATGTAAACATAAATTGTACTGAACCAAATTCCACCGTCACTGTACGTGCATAAACAGCTGTAAAATATTTCTTCCTTCATTTTTTCCTTTCTTTCTTTAACACTATGGCAGCTTCTATGGCTATATTCATTAAGAGAGTCAGTTCTTGTTATTCAGTATTAAAACTATATAAGATGTTTTAAAAATAAGATTCTGCAAATTTACTGTGACACTGCAATGAGTCAAGGACAAGAGATCAGGAAGACATTAAACAAGCTCAAGCCCTGAAAATGTGAAAACAATTTGGCAACTTGTGCATTCTGATCATTTTTAGAACAATTCACAACACTGCTGCTTGTCATACAGAACAGTGCAGGCAATCCTTGTGTGATTTGAACATGCACCATTTTGCTACCAAGTTTATACTCTGGAGCAGAAGAAATATTGCGTATAAGTCTGCCAAGAACTTCGTCAGCGTGCCATGCATGACCCGTTTCTTATGTCGAGGATCATTACTACTGGTAACTTGGGTGTATGGGTATGACCCCGAGATGAAGCAACACTCTATGATCAACACTCACAGGAGAAGAGCCAATCATCTTTACGACTCAAATAGTCAAGAAATGTCCACAGCTTATCCAATTGCATGCTTATAACCTTTTCACGACATTCTCGGCATTATGCATTGAGAATTTGTCCTCAGAGTCCAGGACCGAATTCTTCAATAGCAAATTCTTTTTCTGCCAAGTTTTAAGGCATCTGACGGTGGACATACGGTGGAAGCAACTAGATCTGTGGAGCGCAAATCTCAAAACTATTTGATACCTCCTTGTATCTGTCTGTACCATGTAGCCTTAATGTCTGTTCTCTAGCCATTCTTCTTATTATTAAGATGTGTGTTCCTTTTTCATCACTAGGCTACAGCATGGCTGGGATTAAAGATGCTTATCAACTCATAGACCCCGTAACACTAAGATTAGGAGAAGAAAGCGTCACATCTCATCTTTACTGCAGTGCCGCCAAAGGCATCGAAGCTCAATTGTCCACTTTAGTGGAGGCCTTTTTGGTTGAGGTGTTCCGCTGCCGTGTGTGCCAATTCACGAGCGGCCTGAAAGCTAGAATCTGCAATCATATCACAGAGAGTCACTCTTCAACAACATCATCGCCATGCCATCACCTCTCTTGCCTGGAGAAGGAGGATAATGAGAGCTTGACCGAGCTCGACCAGAACGCGTCTTCTTATGATCTCCATTCCGGCTCGAAAAATGCAGAGGACAACATGGACATGGACCGCATGTTCCTGCTGCCGATGTACGGCATGCTGCAGAACATCAGTTCACCACCATGCGATATCAGCCTGAGTGCCAACTCCGACAGCAACCTTCACGTGGCCCAGACATGCGAGGTGAGTCATAAGTCAAAAGTTTTCACCAGCCATGTGACAATGACAACATATGTTTTAATACGATGGTACGTTTTGTCAAGGTGAGCACTCTGTTTGACGAAGACAGACACAGCGAGGAGCACAATGTCTTTCAGCTCGAGGATTCCAGCCATGGACTCCAAGGTCCCCTTCCCGATGAAATCACCTGTGCTGAGGATGAAGAAATGGCACAGTCTGCTCATTTAATGACCCTTGGTTTGTGCAGAATCTCTAGTGCCAAATGTCCCTCTCAGCCTTCTGCCCTGTCTTTGCCCCAAGCTGGACAGGAAATCTCAGAGACGTCCCTGGAAGACAAACAGCCCCTTCTGACAACATCTGAAATACAGAAGCAGACTGAAGAGGAAATGGGCCTTTCTTGTGTTTTCTGTCAGGCAGTCTTAGCTAACAACAGCCTGCTAGAGGTGCACCTGAAGTGCCACGACGGCGAGCAGGGCTTCAAATGCCCGCGCTGTGGTCGAGCTTCGGCAGACTGGGCTGATATGGAGTGCCACTGGAGAAGCCATGCAAGAAGAAGGAGGTCCAAACACCACAAGTGTTCTTTTTGTCCCAGGACTTTCAGGAGAGCAGACTTGTGTGAAGCTCACCAGAAAAGGCACAACCGAGCTCGGACGAAGCCCGCTTCTCTGATGCAGTGCTCCATGTGCTTCGAGTGGTGCCGCCCGGGGCAGGAGTGGGAAATGCATCAGCGCTGCCACTTTCAGAGAGGGTTTAAGTGCCTGTACTGCGATTTCACAGGTAAGCATAAGATAGGTTTACTCTTTACATTGTTGTATTGCCTGTTCAAGGCCAGGGTGGTTTTCCATTGCGAGAATTAGGTACAAGTTTATGATAAGTAGGCTTGTCAGAAAAAAAAAATCAGTAGCAGGTGCAAGTAATAATAACTGAGGATGTGGGAAGCATTGGTCGACCTGATGGGATTGGTCAAAATCCATTCAAGAGCAGTCTGAAATGGGATTATTGTTAAGTAATCTACTTTGAGTTATCTTGTAAAGGCTGATTTACAGTGGTGTAAAAAACTATTTGCCCCCTTCCTGATTTCTTATTTTTTTGCATGTTTGTCACACTTAAATGTTTCTGCTCATCAAAAACCGTTAACTATTAGTCAAAGATAACATAATTGAACAGAAAAAAAGAAGTTTTTAAATGAAGGTTTACGTTATTAAGGGAGAAAAAAAAACTCCAAATCTACATGGCCCTGTGTGAAAAAGTGATTGCCCCCCTTGTTAAAAAATAACTTAACTGTGGTTTATCACACCTGAGTTTAATTTCTGTAGTCACCCCCAGGCCTGATTACTGCCACACCTGTTTCAATCAAGAAATCACTTAAATAGGAGCTACCTGACACAGAGAAGTAGACCAAAAGATCATCATGCCAAGATCCAAAGAAATTCAGGAACAAATGAGAACAAAAGTAATTGAGATCTATCAATCTGGTAAAGGTTATAAAGCCATTTCTAAAGCTTTCTAAAGCTTCAGGACCTGGAAGGCTTGCTGTGATAGATGGAACCATGAATTCTACCGTCTACCAAAAAATCCTGAAGGAGAATGTCCGGCCATCTGTTCGTCAACTCAAGCTGAAGCGATCTTGGGTGCTGCAGCAGGACAATGACCCAAAACACACCAGCAAATCCACCTCTGAATGGCTGAAGAAAAACAAAATGAAGACTTTGGAGTGGCCTAGTCAAAGTCCTGACCTGAATAATACTGAGATGTTGTGGCATGACCTTAAAAAGGCGGTTCATGCTAGAAAACCCCTTAAATAAAGCTGAATTACAACAATTCTGCAAAGATGAGTGGGCCAAAATTCCTCCAGAGCGCTGTAAAAGACTCGTTGCAAGTTATCGCAAACGCTTGATTGCAGTTATTGCTGCTAAGGGTGGCCCAACCAGTTGTTAGGTTCAGGGGGCAATTACTTTTTCACACAGGGCCATGTAGGTTTGGATTTTTTTTCTCCCTAAATAATAAAAACCATCATTTAAAAACTGCATTTTGAGTTTACTTGTGTTATCTTTGACTAATAGTTAAATGTGTTTGATGATCAGAAACATTTTGTGTGACAAACATGCAAAAGAATAAGAAATCAGGAAGGGGGCAAATAGTTTTTCACACCACTGTATACATCTGTGAGTGTAAAGTATATAGCAAAAATAAAACCTAGGCCCATTGCAGCTTTCAGGGTTTCTGTAATTGGTGCTAGGTTACTGTCTGAGATTCAGATTCTACTAACATTTTATGCTATTTGCATTATTTCACATCTTTTAGAAAAAGCCTGGAAGAAGATGTACAAGCATATTCTCAATCAACACACACAGGTCGATGGACATGCACACCATAACATGTCCTACAATGTGTAAGTATCTCGTGTATTTCCTACCACCCTATGGTGTTACACACTTACACATCAAATGAAACGAATACCCGAGACCCGATTTCATGGTAGCACTATCAGTTTGGATGATACTGAATTTCAAGCTGTGTTCATTTCTTATTCACACACAGATCATCCCTGAAGATTGATGCTCAGTTGTCCAACAGTTACTCCACATGTCTTGGAGATGTGCAGGTGGAGTCATGGAGACACGCCGCAACTATGAGCGTAAAACAAGACGTTGTGGGAAAGAAGAAAAGGGCAGAGGACAAAAGGGACTGTGGGAAAGCCACCGAGCAGGACTCGGGTGTGGGAATAAAGTCCCCTAAACAGAAAGACTTCTGCTGCATGCTTTGTGATAAGTATGTTATGTTGATGTTATTTCCAGTTTCCTAATTACCAGTAATCTGTTATACAGTATGTAGAGCTATGTGATGGGCTAGAGTTTTATACTAGTTAGTTAGGTAGTTAATGCAATAATTAATATCATTTACAGCTTTTTAAAAAATCAGTTATATTGGAATGAATCCTGGCTGTCAGGGGTGTTACAGTCAATTTTTGGCAGTATGGTATACCATCAATCATGATGCTTTAAAGGTCCTACACATCATATTTTTCATTAAATGTTAATATGATCTTTAGGGTCCTAATGAAAAGTTTGTATTATACGTTAATTAAAAATTCAAAAGGATTGTGTAAAAAAAAAACACTACTTTTACCTGGTAAAAACTAGCTCTGTTCTCAGCAACCTGTTTCAGTACATGCTAATTTAAATGCTCATGACCTCTGCTGAGCCCGCCCCCAGGAGTTCTGTGGGGCGTGACACGTGGGGTATAGCCACGGAGGTGTAGTCCAGTGCGGGAAATGCTTTGGACTGCATTACCCACAAAGCATTGCCAAAGCAGTGCTTTGTGGGTAATGCAGTCCAAACTGAAAAACGCTGGATTATAGAGCCTGAGCCTGTTTTCTTCAGTCGTTTTTGGTTTGATTTAAGTACAGAACCTACGCGGAAGTTTGTAATATCGCCTGACAACGCAGAAATTAAAAGAATGGACATGCATCGACTCGATTTTTCTCTTATCACTGCATGGGCATGAATTAACAGGCTGTTGCGCTGCCGCGAGCAACAACAACAAAACCGGGGAAACTTACCGAGAGAGATACGAACGCGATGTGTTTACTGATGTGTTTACATGACTTCTTAATCTTCAACAGACATCGTTATAAACCATCTAACGTTACAAAGGTAAGCATAATATAGTTTTCCGACTACGTACACAGTTTGCAACTAGACAATCACCTTAATGCATTGTTTATTATAAACGGGCTATTAGGAATTATATAGAGACGCATGTACATAGAGAAGAAGCCATAACCATGTTCTATGAGAGAATAAGTTAACTTACACTCCGCATTCATCGTGATTATTAGAAAAGGCGATCTGCAAAGAGTCATAGAAAAAGGAATTACACTTACCGAGCCTGGTGAAGATGAAGCGGGAACACGAAGCTTGTTTAGGAGCAGCTTCCTAGTAAAACCTGCTTCATATTGACCCGCGTTTATAAAGCAGTCTGATGAAAAATGATTATCGCAAACATGAACGCATTTAGGTAGATCGGCGGGGACGTTAGCTTTAAAAACTAAATTCAGCCACTGCCTCCTCAGTGGCTCAGATACCTAACCCTAGGTAGGTACCCTAGGTAAGTACCCTAGGCCACTAACCCTAGGTAGTGAATGACGACTGCTGTGTTCGCTATTACACCCAACAACTGTACACAACACTCGCTTAGGCGCCATTTTGCTCCAGCGACGAAAAACAATGGCCGACAGCTTCTTCTCACTCGGGGCGGGTCTTTGCTAAAACACCAGTGTCAATCAACTTGTGTAGGAGCGGCCTCTGTTGGTTTGGCGTCACATCGACAGGCATTTGTGATTGGCCTGATTTCAGAAGGGGGATGTTACTGTAATAAACGAACAGAAAACCACTGGGCGGCTCTTTATCATCGTAGAGTGGTTGTGTACGCACTCTCCTAACACACAGTTCAGTCCAAACAGCTTAAAATAGTTCATGTAATGCTGTATGACCCCTTTAATATTTCGAACCCATCTTGCGGGTAGCCAACAACTACGATTTGGGTGACAAACAGGACTGGAGTTCAAACACAGAGGCTCCAGTTTGCATATAGTTCGCACAGACGTCTCCTCAGGACATACTACCTCCCTGTACTAGTGCCGTGAAAAAAATTTTGCCCCTTCCTGTTTTTTAAATTTTTTTGCATATTTGTGACACTTTTTGTGATTTTAATCTCCCACAAAAATAACCTGAATAGATACAAAATGCATTTTTAAAATGATGATTTATTTTATTAAGGTAAGTTAGGAGAGGTTTGTAAAGGCTGTCCAAACATACGTGGCTCTTTGTAAAAAAGTAATTGCTCCGGAAACCTAATACCTCGTTGTGCCACCCTTTGCAGCAATAACTGCAATCAAGCATTTGCGATAACTGGCATTTTACATTGCCGTGGAGGAATTTTGGCCCATTCTTCTATCCAGAATTGTTATAATCCAGCCACATTGGAGGGTTTAACCTGGTTAAGGTCATGCCACAGCATTCCAATCGGATTGAAGTCCCGGCCACTACAAAACATTAATTAATGATAAAAAAAAGACAAAAAACATTTTGAGCCATTTAGAGGTGGACTTGCCGGTGTGTTTTGCTCTGAGAGAACTCGGCCAATCAGCTCTCTCTAGGCCTCCGCCTGTGAGAGGTAACAGCATCACCCGGGGATCGAACCAGCAATCTCCAGATGATAGGGCGAGCACTTCACCACTGCGCCACTCGGAGGCCCTTGAGCAGCTTTTTTAACAAAATCATCAATTTAAATCTTTAAAAAACTGCATTTTGCATTTTGCATTTGCACTGGTTATCTTTGTCTAATATTAAAATTAGTTTGATGATCTAAATCATTTAAGGCAAATAGTTTTTCATGGCAGTGTACAGTATAAATAGTACTTTTGTGTATTTGGTTTATTTTTTATGCTGCTGAACTGCAGTTTCCCTTGGGATTAATAAATATTTGTAATCTTTTCTTAAAACTTGTGTGTTCACAGGAAATTTTCCACCAAGCTGACCATGCGGCGTCACATGGACATTCATCAGGGGGACAAGCCTTTTAAATGCCCTCGCTGCCACTACAGCACCAGACTGAAAGCCTCTCTCATCCAGCACATGCGTGTCCACACAGGTTCAACACATGTATTATTTGGGGAGCATGTACAGATGTATTATAGTTTAAGTCAAGTACAGAGCCTTGCCTTGCAAAAGTATTCACTCCCTTAAAGTTTTCGACATACTGTTTAGTTACAACCACAAACGTAAAGTATTTTATTGCATTTTTATATGATAGACCAACACAAAGTGCCAGATATTTGTGAAGTAAAAGAAAAATAAGCATAATAATAAGTATAACATTTAGTTTAAGGGATGTTCAAGTCAAATTGGGACTTTTAGGTAAATATTTTAGAAATATTAACTTCATTTCTATATATGAACTTTTGCTACCCTAGTGTTTTATGCTTGGATACCATCAAGGTAGAAAGCTTTCTCAGTATACCAGAGCCACTACCATCTGAAACGCTGGCCTCCCAGGAACTCCTTTAATGGTACAAACATAAGGAAATGGCTGGAATGAGTATATGGGGGTTGTGGCAACTCCCAGCTGAGATTCTGTAATGTGCAAGTGGTGTTGGTAAATGATTGTGTGTAAAATTCCCACAGACAAGTTATATGTTATATATTTTCAACATCAGTTGTTTCACTCTCTGAATGTTCATGGGAATGACTGCAGGGGGATCGTCATTCATGGACATACGGCCCTATTTAAAAAGTTTGCACCGTTCAAATGTTTTACTGCGGCTCAGAGTCACATGACCATATTGTTCTTTAAATCTTCTGTAAATATCAGTATCACCACAAGTCTCGGTTTGACTTGAACTCCACATTGTACATAACAGTATTGTTGTTTCTTGCTTCTTTCATTTTCTGCCTAAAATACAGTGTCAAAGAAAGCCCAACAGTGTCACAGCTATACAGCACATGATCCTCTTGCTGTACAGAGATTTCAAGCCTAATGTGGATGCCTTTGGTTCCCATGACATCTTTCTGTCTTATAGGTTGAATCTAAACCCTGTAAAGTGAAAAAACATTTCTTGCTTGCTGTAGGTGAAAAGCCTTACAAATGCCTCCAGTGTTCGTACGCCTCCATCGACAGGAGCTCTCTGAGACGACACTCACGGACACACACTCAGGAAAAGCCCTACCGCTGCCAGTATTGTCCCTACAGCTGGTAAAGACACACAAACACAATCAGCACACAAGCCATTGAACCCTAACCAGAATATGCTTAAACATGGGTGAAAACAGTTTGTGTATACAATGTAAAGAATATATAAAGGTAACATGGCTCAAATCCCTAGATTTCCTGGACGAAAGTATGTATAATGATGGTGTAACATTTTTATTATCTTGTATGTGAGCAGCAACACATTAATTTATGATTAAATAAGATAAATCACCTGTAGCATTTCAACATAAAGGCAACTAGGGTTAGGAATTTTGCTATCTGCTGACTTATTTACTGACATGCTGTAAAATGTTTTAGATTAGGTTGTAATGTTGACTTGAATATACTGTTTTTTGCAAGGCAGCAACCAAGGGGATACAAACTTTTGCAACATTAAATGATTATTTGTTGAATGTTATAGCATAAGTTAGTTCTCCAGGACCAAGGATTCGATTCCTGCTGCCGGTCTATGTGTGAGGAGTTTGCATAGAAAGGAGACTAATTGGTGTTCCCAAATTGCACATTGTGTATGTGTGTGATAAAGCAATTACTGAAGATAAACTACCGAATAAGTTTATTGGCAATAGACTCTCATGTATACATACTGTACGTACTGTATATACATGCTTGCCTGTATAACTGAGAATTGCATCTCCTGTTATTATTGCAGCATCCAGAAGAAAAGTTTGGACCTTCACTCACGGCGACATCACACTGGAGAGTCATTCCCCTGCCCACAGTGCCAGTACTCAACCCCAGACCGGCAACTGTTGCTGCGACACACACGCAAATACCACACGTCTGAGAACACTTCTATGCGAAAGCAGAGGAGTGAACCATCTTCCAAAAGAACTCGAACCTCCAATTAACTGGTTACACTGCAAAGACTAATCAGAGCAATCCATAATGTCAATTAGGACAAATTGCCCTAATTTACTTAACCAGTGAGGAAAATGTAAGAGAGTACATGTCTCTACATCTTGGTGGAATGCAATACCAAGTCGAGCAGTAATGCTGATAATCCTGTAGGACGTTTGTGCACCGAGCTGTTTTTACATCCAGCACTGTTGAAGCCTTATCAAAGAACGCACAAAGGATGTAATGCAACAAGCAAAATGCAAGTAACCTATTTAAGTCTGCAAACATAAATGGGTAGGCTTTTTGCTGACCTAGAGTGCAAAAAAAAGGTGAATTTTTTCCCACCAAGCTTATGTTGACATGACTGAAAACATGACGGCGAGAGCTGCACTCTTTCTTGTAGACACAACTTTGAATAAAAGGAATGAAAATGCAAATAAAACAGAGATTCCGTTACTAAAAGTACAAGCAGTACTAGGAAACAAAATCAGGGAAAAGTTCCTGCTGGGTGAGTGAAGTTTGATTTTTACCTTTAGGCCAAGACATATGCTTACTATTTGCTTACTATTCAGATACATAATAGACCATGTTAAATAGTCAATTGCTTTCAGCTCTACAGATTCCAAATTAAATATTTATATTTTCAAGTAGACTTGTATGTATTCTTGAATAAACTGTGTTTTAGTAACATGGGAAGTTACGTTTGAATTTAATTTTTCTGCAGCTATGTTTATTTAATGTTGGAAATACCTTTATTTATTGCACATTTATAATTTTTAAATAAAATACAATGAAACATCAGGAATAAAATGATTTCTATTTTGAGAAACGTCCTGGTATACTGTCTTGTGTATTTCTTTTTTGCGGAATTTTAATTGTTTCACACCTAAACAATTAAACAACAATCAGCCATAACATTAACACAACTGCCAGGGGAACTAAAACAATGTTTATCATCAACTATACAGCGACAAATTGGTGACAGAATCAAGAGCTCAATAGGCCAGCCTGTCTGGTCCGATCTCACAGAAAAGCCGATGTAGAACTAATCACCAAAAAAATAAATGGGACGCAGGGTGTAGCACCCAAAAGAGCGAAAGGCCGCAGGCAGGCCTTTCAAGCTCTTCAGATCCCAATTTAGTCACACCTCCAGCACCGAAACATCCTGGTGCTAGACACCACAGCACCCCACCAGAGGTAATGCAAAGCCCCCCCAAGGGACCAGAGACTCATCAAAGATACAAGGGGATCCCAAAAGCTAGGTGGTTATAATGTTTTATTTTTTGGTGTGGCTGCTTGGTGTAACTTTCAGTCCACGGCAATATACTGGTATTATACTGAATGTAGGTGTTGAATGCACATTAAAACATAGTGAGGTAAAAGCATGAGGCATCATTTGAAATCTCACTACTAAGGCAAACAAAGTGTAACCAACGTGGTGTCTTCAATCTCCATGTTTCCCATAGACACGCAGGGGAATGTTGGAATACTTCCAAGCTGGAGTCAACCAAGATTAACACTATACACGTACAGGGTAGTGCACCGTGAGTTCTAACAAACAGTGCTGGTTATTGTGTCTTAGTCTTCCTCACACAGCACATGGAGAAGGCACGTAAATAAATTCCCTGCACTAATCTGTTAAGTGTCCTTTTGTACTGAACTGTGCAACATTTCCTTCCCTATAAAACATTACATGAAGTTATCACGAAGTGGACTTGGGTAAGTGCTTCACTTTTCCATGTTATTTGTTCTAACTGCTTATTTGTGATTAGGTTTCGCAAACAAAAGTTGTTTCTTAAAATTTCTTCGAAAATCAGATTACCACACTCTTTAGACCAGCAGTATGCATATTGTAGATAGTGTCAGGTTTTTCATAGAAGCCTGTGAAACAATTGCCTAAATGTTAATGTGCACATGATTTAAAGAATTTCAGTGGGCAGCTTGAACAAAGATTGGATTAAGTTAAGGGTAAATCTCCTGTGCAATTCTTAAATATTTAATGTTGGAAGGGACATTTTTACCACTGGGAAAGGGTCAGGGTAGAGTGCGTTTAATGCTGGAAAAGGTTTTTAGCAAAAATATTAAGACATCTCGAGCACTTTATTATCTCTTGGCTGAAAGAGAGAGAGAGAGAGGAAAGAAATACAAAAAGATGGTGAAAAAGATTGGTCTTATCAGTGAACACACTTCAAAAAGGTATTCATAATAAATATTTCATCGACTTTATTTAAAGTAAAATTAAATTTGACATTGAAATCAGGAACCATATCTAACCACCTAGTTTACCCACTAACCCATCCACCGCCCCAGTACAGAAGGTGCTCTGGCCAATGGTTTTCCTGCTGCCAGTGTGAAAGCACCCTTAAAGTTCCCTGATCAGTGCTTTGGTAAAGATTCTAAAAAGAAACCATTAGGGACTTTCCCAAAAATCCACAGGCAAGCATTTAGCTTTTAGTTTTGGATTGTAAGGTACCGAAGTGTGAATCGTCCATCACTTCCCATGGGCAAAAAGTAAGGTGTGTTCAGTCTACAGTATAATATATACAGTATAATAAGGTGGAATTATGGTGATTTACAGTAGATTGTACAAATTCCACAGAAATTGTATTATTTCTTTAAATATTTCTTTATTATTTTTTTCTTTTTAGTGTGCACCTTATGGAATCAACAATGACACAAAGCCAGTTGGACGAGGTGGAAAAATTACTAACCAGTATAATCTGCATGTTTAACAAGGTATAAAAACCATGAATTAATCCATAAGTTTTGATTTCTAAACACTCAAAGACATTTATTTTTTACTGAGGTTTTTGTCTTCCTCAGTATTCCCAGGATGAAGCATTGCTTGCTTTCGTCGAGGAACCCCTACCTGAGCAGGCTGTAAACGTCGCCTACGACTCGGATCAGCATTTCAGTCCTGTCTCAGAAGCAGGTTTGTCTTTATATGACTGCTTCACACATCTAGGACAGTAAACAATGATGAGATGGTGCTCTGTAGTCAAACACAAAGCAGATTTAATGTACTATCATATCACAAAAAAAGGTACACACGCCAATATTTCGTAGGCTGCATTTTGCTTTGATTATGGCACGTATTTGCCATGGCATTGTTTCTATAAGCGTATGCAATGTCACAACAATTATTTCCTTCCAGAATCACATTTTTTTAGAGCTACACAGTTGTTAAGTTCCAAATTCTTCGAGTTCTCTTCGCATTGAGAGTGTGAAAATGCTCTTACTTTCACTATTAAACATAATAATGAGTTCTACTGCTGGTTTATTAAAATTAGATTTCAATAAAAGTTGAAGTGATCTCCGTTCATAATCATTTAAAATTCCTTTTTTTTGACCACATTTCCTCCTCAAAGATGTTTCATCACTATCATGAGTGCATCAGTTAGGGTTAAATAACTTGTTGCCAGCTGATCCAAATTAATCACTGCATTAATGTATCCAATGGATAATTAATGTATCCATTGTTTGCTCATTTAAATCCAGGTGGTAATTTATTTTTCTATGCACATCATATATTTTCACCACAGAAAGTTGCTGGTGGTGATAGTTTAATAAACAATGAAACATCATAGTTGATCTATTTATAGTTGGTATTATTGCTGTGGAACTTCCGTGGAAAAAGCAGCTTCTCTCTTTTTTTTTTTTTTTCCACTGCAAGCTTGTCATGCTACTTGTCATGTTACTTTACCTCTGACTATTGCAGAGTGTTGCTACTGGGGACCCTTCTACTTCCTTAACGCTAAATAAAATCCTTACAGAAAGCATCACCATATTAACGATTACACATTTTTTTATTATTAAAAATATTTTTTAAGTGTTTATTATTATGTTTAAAGAGTCTGCCATAAGATTTCCTGTAAATAAGGTGTTACTTATGATAAGCTAAGTATAAAAGAACAAGACACTATAATTTCTATATTATCTACCACTATAGAAAATAAATGAACATCTTTTGAGAAAGTAGAAATTATCATTTTGTTCAATACTTATTATATCTGATATTGATTTTGCTTACCAGATGTATGGAGCTCCAATGGATTCTGCTTGGCCAACACTGAAACGATACTTTATGATGCATTTTTATTGAAGGAACGTGAGAAATCGAAATGTGAGTAAGACCACCGACCCCAAACATCTTTCCGTAAAACTGACCGTTTTAATTTAAAGAGAGAGCACATTTGAGTTTATGGGCTGATATTTTCTTAGACACGGTATTACAGAAAGGGTTAGCTTGGCACTAGATCATGAGATCAAATGTTTACCTTCCAGGTGCCGACATGGACACAGACACGATGTGAGAGGATGTACGATGAAGTAACTGCTAATTTGATGATTAATAATATTAGGCTACATAACCTAGATCATCTTCATTATATACTCTGTATACACTGCCTGGCCAAAAGTTTGGACATTCCAAGAATTTATTAACTGCTTTTAGCTTTGATTAGTGTGCACAGTGTGGTGCTGAATTCATGTGTCAAAATGAGATCTCATGTTCCCAGAACCACACGATTTGGATGCTGGAATATGTCTGTTCCATCACGGAAGAAAAACTCAGCAGATGTGATAACCTGGTCAATCACCTGACTTCATTTAATCACCACATAGTGTTCCTGAGCCTAGACCTGACCAACTGAAGCAACCCCAGATCATAACACTGCCTCCAGAGGCTTGTACAGTGGCAACTATGCATTATGGGTGCATCGTGTTATGCTCTTCCCTTATTACCCTGACACACCCATCGCTCTGGAATAGACACAATCTGAACCATCTGATCAGACCACATGAACTTTTTCCATTGCTCCAAAGTCCAGTCTTTATGCTCCCTAGCAGATACTGTAAGTGTTTTTTTTTATTTCCCCCTGAATAGTCTCACTAACAAGTGGTTTTCCATATGGCTCTTGAGTCCTGGTCTTGTAAGTTCTCGTCACAATGTGCATGTGGAAACACTCTGACTGTCACTATGAACATAGCTGTGATTTCTACTATCATTTATTTATTTATATTTTTATTTGCATCTTTACTAAGCTTTTAAGTGATCTCCTCAAATTATTTTTTTCTGACTACAATGTTAAAGGGTTAGGACAGTGCTTGCATGTATTGTACAGTTCTTAACCCAATTCCAGTCATTTAAAATCTCCTTAATAATTTTTTTTTTTTTTTTTGGCCAGGCAGTGTACCACAAAGTATTATACACTGGCTGCCACCTTCTGGTTAGTCTATGCTTAACTTCTTTTAAGCAGGGAAATTTTATCCCTGCTAATCTTTTTAAAAGCCTTGTAATACTTACTCACTCACTCACTCATCGCCTATACCACTTTATCCTTTATATAGGGTTGCGGGGGGCCTAGAGCCTATCCCAGTAGTGTTGGGGCACAAGGCGGGTACACCAATCCATTTTGTAGGATGCTGTTTCAATTGTATTTATCATTCCTATACACATTGTTATAAATGAATAAACAATAACATCACTAGAACTAAACTAAAAATGTCTATCTTAATCTCTATACATTAGTTTATTGCCAATTACATTTGTAAAATCATAATTATAATGGCAGATTTCACAGACTTGGATTTTGGAGTCATGGAGAATATCCACATGTTCAGATGACTAAGCATTTTTAAAAAAAATAAATCATGTTAATTAAGGGAACAAATAATTTGCTGTGCGTTTTGTTCTCTGCATAATTGATTCAGCTTACCACAGTTACTTAAATGATCTATTTAGCGTATTTAGTTTTTCCATTTGTGCCACTTTAGGGTGTATATTTTAACCTGAACCCAAATAGGAGTGACAGTTAGTCAGTTAATGACTCCTAAAATCTATAGTTTTCATGGACCACTTTTCCATCCTGCTCTAAGGATCCAGTTCTTTGCCAGATGATTTGTGCAGTTAAAAAAAAAAAAAACCACATATTGAAGGTAAATGAATGTGTCTTAACTTAATGTGTCTTTTTGCACGGGGCTTCATCTTGAGTCTGTTTCTATTTAAAATCTCCATTCTAGGTGACAACATCAGTCCATACACGTAAATCAGACTAGGGAACACAAATCAATGCCATCCTGTGAGCAGTGATCGATACATATATAAAAAGCTAATGCTAGAGCCATTTTTGCTCAGGCTGAAAGCAGGACGAGATACCATTTTTACAGAAAGTCTTATTTTAGGGCACATTCATGTCATTTATTATTATTATTTTAAATATACACTATATTTTGGACCTTTCCTGGTGAACTTCTGCATTACCAAGATCATGAGCCTCCACTTAAATCAGAGTGAGTATCTCTGCCACCCGGGCAATTCTAACTGCACGGCCGTGTTTAAGGACTCCCTGAATGCTGAGAACCATAAGACGCAGCATGTACCACACCATGGGCCGACCCCCATCCTACATGATGAATTTGCACGCCTGTTTTCTACTGTGGATGTCCCGGATCACGTTCACTACATCATCGGGTCGGTCATCCTTATGGTGGGGATCACAGGTGTAATAGGAAATGCGATGGTTATTTATGTGTTCTGTCGGAGCCGCCCTCTACGTACACCAGGCAACATGCTGGTGGTCAACCTGGCTGTGTCTGACCTCTTCATGTCGCTCACACAGTCGCCTGTGTTCTTTGTGGCCAGCCTGCACGGACAGTGGGTGTTCGGCGAGCTTGCATGTGAACTGTATGCCTTCTGTGGTGGCCTCTTTGGTATCTGCTCCATGATGACTCTAACTGCTATAGCTGTCGACCGCTGCCTCGCCATAACCCAGCCTTTTGCTTTGCTGGGACAGGTCAGTCAAGGAAGAACTGGTATAGTCCTAGCTCTGGTGTGGTTCTATGCTGTGGGATGGAGTCTACCTCCTTTCTTTGGATGGAGTGCATATGTTCCAGAGGGACTCCAAACCTCCTGCTCTTGGGACTACATGTCGTTCACGCCATCGGTGCGTACCTACACCATCCTTTTGTTCATTTTTGTCTTTTTTACCCCTCTGAGCATTATCGCTGCCTGTTACTTGGCTATCTTTCAAGCCATTCGAAAAACACAGATGGAGGTAAGACGGCTTAACTCAAGTGAGACACATAAGATTCTCGACTGCATCAAGACTGAATGGAAAATGGCTAAAGTGGCCCTCTTGGTTATCTTTTTATTTGTGATTTCCTGGTCGCCTTACTCTGTAGTGGCTCTCACAGCCACAGCTGGCTATGCCCACGTCCTCACTCCTTATATGAACTCCATCCCTGCGGTGATCGCTAAAGCCTCTGCCATCCACAACCCTATCATCTATGCTATTACACACCCTAAGTACAGACTAGCTATTGTGCGCTATGTTCCACTTCTTCGCCTTATCCTGTGTGTTGGAATGAATAAGCACTCATCCTCCATCTCCACCAGTGGCACCTCTTCTCATCAGACAGCCCTAACCAGCCAGCATGCCCTAGGTGTCCGGATCAGCAATGCCACACATGGTACCTGCCGCTGGGGGAAGACAAGGCTGTCCTCTGCTTCTGACACAGAGTCCTGCTGGACAGACAGCGAGGCTGATGGCTCCAGTACCAACTCTTTGCCTTTCTCCAGACGCGTGTCTACAGAGATCTCTTCAGACACTGCAATACCTCCAGATCAGGCTGGCATGAGCACAGGAATTGGGCTGAAAATGGTGAAGGCTGACAGAGTTAGCAGCATGCCTGTGCCCTCCATTATCTTGGAACCAGAGGGAGGAGTGCTTTCTGACAGTAAATCTTTTCTTCTATCGGGTAACAACTGAAAGGGCCTGGTGGTTGTTCTCCTTAAAAAATTGTTTCTCTGTATATGGTGTAGTTTTAAGGATGGGTAAAATGTGCTCCAGTTCTTCCTGTTACTCATATATAATTTCACTAAATGTATAGGATTAAATTATATTAGTTGTAAAAACTCCTTGATGATTGTTTTCCAAGCATTTGTTTTTATAACTCTGTGGTGCACATCAGTATTTTCTTTATTTATAAAACCTGTATAAATTTTTTTTTAAGCTGTCAACCATGCCTACTTAAGCTTGACTACAATGCAGTTAGAAAAATTCCTACTTAAAGAGCAAATTAACTAACCCACATCTCTATTCTCATGTGTTTTTTCATTACACTCTTAAGCATCATCAGATGCCAGATCATAGTTTGATCAAACGTAGAAGAAGACTTGCTGATAAGGGACTAGAACACTGTAATGTCATGTCATTCTATTATAAATAAAAAAATGTATATGAGGCTAAATTAAAGCAGTCAGCTCCACAGCTGCACTAAAACAGTCTCTCATTTAAACGAAAAGCCCCAACCTTGCAATGCATTACAATATACCTTTTTTCACAATGAATTATTTTTACTGTTTTTTTTTTTCTTTTTTGCAGAAACTTTAATGGCAAATCTATAATTGCCAGTGGAGTTCAGTTAGAGTTAGCATTACAAGGGATCAACACCAATGCTGAAAGAATGGTCAGGAGCGCCATTGCTGATTTGTTTTGCTTTGTAATGAGATCCCAGGAGACTTCTCACTGCAGGTGTTGGCCAGTATTCATTGTTATCTTGAAGCGTAAGGAGCATAATGCAGTTATCTAGGATTATGTGCTGTACATTTCTATGAAGGTGGTTTATCAAAAGCATTACCTTATCTGACTCTCTGTGTGATATAAAAGGAGCTATTTAATTTGTTACACAAAGCAGTTAATTCAACAACTTAATGCTTTGGACAAGTTGATTTTAATCACAAGTCCAGAAGGAAGGAGTGTGTCTAGTTGTGTATTAAGCGCCATTCTCTCACCAGTAAGAATTTCCTTGAAAAAAGTTTATATGGTTTGTATATAATAATAATAATAATAATAATAATTATTATTATTATTATTATTATTTATTTATTTATATTAAAAATAAACATTAATTAATTAATTAATTAATTAATTAAGTTTTTAATTAATTAGTTTGTTTCTTTGAAGAAGCCCTTAAATGATATATATACATTACTGCACAATGAAATTATTTTCTTTACATATCCCATCCTTTTGGGGTCAAAGTGAAAGATTAGCCATGATGCAGCAAAACTGGAGCAGATGGGGTTCAGGGCCTTGCTCAAGGGCCTGATAGTGGCAGCTTGATGGAGCTAGGGCTTGAACCTCTGACATTTGATTATTATTATTATTATTATTATTATTATTAGCAGTAGTAGTAGTTTATTAGTTTCCTATTTAAAGGACTTCTCAAATTATCTGTGTAGTACCAAACAATGTGATGAAAAAGATGAACACTGGTTGTGATAGGAAGGTGTCAGAACACATAGGTTATTACTGTTTTGGGGGACCTACTCAATATTAGGCGGGTAGTCATTCTGTTATGGGTGATCTGTGTATATTGATCATGTTTTACAGATTTTTTTGTTGCATCGAGTAAAATGTGATAAGTGCACCTGTAACTCAGTTGTTTCATTTTTCATTCATCTGTCTAGAATCAAATATTAATATAGCATCAAGTAGCACAAATTGTCACTGAATAGATTTTAATTCTGAAATTCAGGTATTGTTTATAAGACATTCACAGGCCCAGATTTTTTTTTTCTCGTTTCAATTTGAACATTTTAATTAAACCCTGAGATGTATCTCTAATGCCTCCATGCTGCCTATACCCGCGCACTAAACAGAGTACTACAGTACTGGATGTGTAGTGCACTACGTGTACAATGAGTGCGTAATCGGGATTAAGCCTGAATCATCACCCGGAAGTGTAAAGGAGAGAGAGCGAGCGAGCTGTGTGCTGTGCCGTGTGACTCGCTGTCACTGTGGTGCGGTACATCAGGCAGGTCGAAGTGAGGCTGCGGCTCGGTTTCATGGCAGTCAGACCTGAAGGATAATAACGCTTCTCAACATGGGAGAGGATGTCATGGACTACAGCATAGTGTTTCCGGAGCCCGAGGTCTCAGGTGAGTCGGAGGTGATGTCCTAGTGTTGGCGCTAGCAGCAGGCTAACAGGAGCAGGTTCGGCGGGTTCGGCTCTCCCCATGGCGTTATTACGTCACAATGTAAAGTGGGGATGAGAATCACCAGTCACTTCCCGATACGATATTATCGCGATACTTATGTGCGATTCTGTAAGCATAGTGGGCTCTCAGCAAATGGATTTAATCCGTTCCAGAGGCGAGTCTTTAAGGTGGAACGCATATCCCCAAAGGAAATATTTAACCAATTTACCAATATTAACAATTTCCAATACTTAAATTATATTTCTGAATATAAAAAACAATCAAAAGATTTAGAAAGGACTTGTATATGAATAAATTATAATATTAATAGACAATAAACCTCACTTAACCTTAATTTATTAAACCTCTTGTAACCTGCTGCTTTAAAAATAAAACTGAAATTGCCTCCCTTCTCTTCTTGCTGCTGTTCTTGCTAATATTTTTGGTGCTACAGTATGTCTTCACTAATCTTGCACTAAATGCAAAATGAAATTTTTATTTATTTATTTATTTGTATAGTATACTTTTGAGTAGCTCACGTGTATTGTACAAATGATAGACATTGCATACACCAGTTACCAATATTTGCAATTATATACATTATTGTAAGTGAATGTATAAAAAGTAAAAATGTCCAAAGTCTGGTTAATTGAGTGTGGGGATGCAGAAGAAACAAGTCGGCCTTAACGGAATCAATGAATCAGTCCAGGAGCACGTTGAGAAAAAATGGCTGTCTTGTAAACCTGTCCTGGTGGTGAATACTGTAATCCACAGTCCGATACAGCTCTGAGACAAATTGACGTGCAGTAAAAACCATGCAGCGTTGCATTTTAACAAGGTCAGCTGAACCTGCTCTGTCACTGGGGTTTTCCCTCGCAATTTGGAGACGCAGTTTTGTGAGAATATAATGCGGAACCAAAACACCAAACCCGTGTTTTTCGTGTTTTTATGCTTTACATTGTATATTTGAGTCAAAAGTGTATAACGCCACTATCTCATCTACGCAGTTTGACTCGCCATGAGACAGGGTGTTGGGCATTGTGAGGCACCGCCCGACATTCCACGAAGTTCCACAGGGTCTGCAAGCTTCTGCGAGGAAAAAAGCATTTAATTAAACAAAAATTAAACGTTTAATTTTTTTTTTCACATGGAAAGATTGGAAATGTAATCACTACGCCAAAACTGCAAAAACTTCCAGTAAATAGCGATAACCCATACTTGAGGGCCCCTTGTGATAACACATAAGAGAGATACGGGTGTAAGTCTCAACATGTCAGACTTACAAACGAATCCGACTTATGAACGTGCTCCTGGAACGGTACTCGGCCATAAGTTGGGACTTGCTGTACATGACCCTAAAGGTTCTTCAAAGTTATAAATTACTATGTTTACTAGGCTTCATCATCTTTTTTTTTGTTTTTGTTTTTTGATAAAAGCGTCTTGAAAGTACAGTATTTATTTGGACAGTAGTATATGTTGAAGCATCTGTTATTCTATTCCTTAATCAAACGCTAATGATGAAGGTCTTGTGTTACTGTGAGACCTCTGATTTAAAGTTGAACAGAAATATAAAATATAAAAAAGAACAGATCATTTATATGGTGTTGGACATAATAGAACTTTTAATCATTCATTTTCTTTACTGATGTTGTTCTCTTTATTTAGAGAAATACTGGGACAGATCGAAGCAGCCAGTGGTTATCCTATTAGGCTGGGCTGGCTGTCGGGACAAGTATCTCTCAAAGTACAGCTCGATGTATAACGAACAGGTAAGCTCTAAGCTTTGACCAGTCCTTCTTTAGTTCTGTTTTACTTTACATGTGCACGGTATAATCTATGTTATATGCCATATTTTAGGGTTGTGTAACTGTGCGCTACACAGCTCCCTTGAAGACGGTGTTCATCTCCGAATCGTTCGGTTACAAGGAGCTCCACAACACGGCACAGAAACTGTTAGAAATCCTGTATGACTACGAGGTGGAGAACAACCCAATCTTCTTCCACGTGTTCAGCAACGGTGGCTTCATGCTCTACCGCTACATGGTGGAGCTCCTGCAAAGCCACAAGCAGTTCAGCTCACTGTATGTTGTAGGCTCGGTGATGGACAGCACTCCAGGGAACCAGAACGTCCTGGGCGCCCTACGAGCTCTCAAAACCACGCTGGGTCCAAAGGTCAACGTCCTGCTGCGCTGGCTTCTCTTGGCTCTGTTCGCTGTTTCTGTGGTCCTCCTCAGAGTCGTCTTATACCCCGTGACCAAACACTTCCACAAGAACCACTACGACGCCATGATGGATCGTCCAGCACCTTGGCCTCAGATGTACCTCTACTCCAGAGCAGACCAAGTGATCAGGTATAGAGACGTAGAGAAGATGGTTCAGTCGCTGCAGGAGAAAGGGGTGTGCGCCGAGAGCTACGACTTTATCACACCGCCTCATGTGAGTCTGTTCCGAGACTGTCCTGAAGATTATTCTAACAGGTGTCGGACATTCCTGAAGAGCTGCATGAGTAATTCTGAGGAGATGTTGATGAAGAAAAGTCTGTGAATTTCTAACACTTGATTGGTGGACAGGGTTGGGTAGTATGGCAAATAAATTATATTATGGTACTAAAACTTCAAGATATTGTCATGATACATAATATCTGTCATGGTACTTTAGCACCAACAGACTGCTTATTTTTTTTGAATGGATTTCAATTCTAGAAAGAAATTTTAATTAAAAAAAAATAAATGTAATACTCATTTACAAAATAAATAATAGCATCATGTTAGCTACTGATGGTAAAAGAAAAAAAGTGCATCAAACTAATTTGTACCTTTCCTGTAATTTATGAATATTAATGTCACCAAATTGCCTAAACCTGCCATATCGAATTAAACATTTTAATTGATAAACTACTGTAAAGTGTATAAACCCCTTATTTGTTTAAACACCACTTATTAACCTTATAAAAGTTGATATAAGGTTTTACTGCTTGAAGTATTGCATTTGGTATTTGTCTGTTAATGTAAATTAAAAGCTTTTAATTTAAGATTATTTTAAATCTGCCAAACATTCTTGTTTCTAACTTATGTGCCTTCCTGAAATAAAAACTCATTGGAGTACCCATTTGCGTGTTCAGTGTTTGGAAATAAAAAGGTAAAAACTGAACTATATCTTACAAGCTGGACATTATGAAGAAATCTATCCAACATAATATGATGTTTATCTGTACTGGAAAGAGTGGAGAGCAGCTGCCCACATTTTAAACCAGCCATGGTGGCACTTTGAGCAAGAAAACAGTGAGAACATTATCTTAAACAACTTGTCTCCTTAGTAATTTCTGCTAAGTCTTACAGAATTGACCCTAAATTGACCGTTTTTCTGTTCATGGCTAATGCAATCTAGAATGCTAACTAGCGTCTAACACGAGGCTGAACCCGAAATCCCTCTCAAAGTCCTGGTCAAGGGCACTACTTGGTGTCTATTCTAAAGTTGAATAAGTGGAAATATAAAGAGAAATTCATGAGATTTACAGGACTGTTTACCACCTCCATGATTTATTCTCCTTACCTTTTGACTATATCGTATATGTAAAAAATTTAAACCTACTTTCAGCCTGTTAATTAGACTGTCTGTAGGTCACCAGCCTCACCAATTGCGGTTAGTTTGTTCCACCAGTGATGAAAGAATATGTTGGTGGAGCAAAGTAACTGGTTAAATAAACAAATCAGATTATAAATTTATAATAGATGGTGTTGTATAAAAGCAATATCACACTTAAGGTTGTGCTGTTGTACTCAGTATCAGCATGGCTGTGAGGTCTTTTGTATTCTTGCTTCAATGCTGATTTTCAGCACAACAGCATGACATCTCTTGTGATATTGCTTAATAAAATACCAGTGGTGCTATAATTACGAATCAATCAAATACTTTCTTGAATACTTCTTGATTTTCATGAACCACTGGCGTATAGCTTTAAAGCCTATCCTGGTTGTTCTGGACATAAGGTAGTAATACAACCTGTAGGGAATTTCCCTATTTTTAGTTAAAGATTGCGAAGAGCTCCGTTTGTGCTTGCTTTGTTTCACCTCTATGCAGGTCAAATCCACTTTTTAACCAGCAATCATGAGCAGCAGCTCTTTGAATTGATCACACATATCTTCCCATCCCATGCCTTGAACTGTCACGTTTGACATTTCGGAGTGAGCCATTGGCATTTCTCTTTCCAGACAGCTCACCCTGTTACTTCATGTATCATTTAAAGGTACTGATAGGGCAAAGAGTTTATAGATGCACTTAGACAGATGAACATCGCTTATTGGAGTGTACCGGGACTAGATTGTCCTGTCTGGGAAGACGTCTAACCCAAACGGCTAAAGTAATTCAGATTTGTCCTGATGTCAATCTAGACAGGTCACATCTCTTTTTATCTCAGAAAAAACTTAACAATGGAAAGCTGTATGGGATTATTGTCGGTACTTATAAATCTTTTTCCTCTTCATGAAAGTACGGGTGTAAATAAAATTTGGTCAAATATACTGTAGTACGTCGACTTCACCTATACTGGCTTGACTGTACTGTTTTCAACAGGGGGTGCCATTTCTCTTTTTATCTCACTTTTACACACCATCCTGTACATTAAGCATATCCCCTTAGAGATAATAATAACAATATCAATAACAAATAAGAGGCATTTTGTTTAAATGTTTTATTTATTTGTAATCTGAAGAATTATGGATAGATCTGATAGAAAGCCCTAACTAGTTATGTGCAAGCTTTGAATTTCTAGGTAAAAGTAAGGTAAAATTAGGTAAAATTCTCTCACTAACACATTGTCATCTATACCACTTTATCTGGTATACAGGGTTGGGATGGGGCTTGGAGCCTACATTATCCCTGGAGACCTAGGGCACAGGGTGGGGTATACCCTGGCAATTTGGGAACATTAATTAGTCTAATCTCCATGTCTTTGGACTGTGGAAGGAAACTGTAGGAAACCCACCAAGCACCTGCAAACTCCATCCCAACAAGGGAATCGAACTCAGACCCTTGAGGTGCAAGGCGACAATGCTAACCACTAAGCCACCGTGCTGCCCTGAAATCCTGTGTTATTAAAAAAAAAAGTATGTTGACAAAAAAGTTTTGGTTCATTTCTTTGTCATTTCATGTCAGTCTCACGTCCGACACACAAAAAAAGATGAACGACTCCATTAAATTTATAGCTAAAGTAAAAAGCAGCTTCCCTGGCCTTCATGCTAAACAGCTTATTACTGAATTTCATTTATGTGTCACATCTGTGTAATATACAGCACACCACATTGGTAATGCCTCAAAAGCAAAAAAAAAAAAAAAAAAAAAAGTGTGGAAATTGCCCTCAGAGTTAATGAAGTCTCACAGTGTGATGTGAGGAAATTATGCTAGAAAGGGGTCGCCAGGCCTCTTCAGTCTCCTCGGCCGTGCAAAATGGCTCCTGTCAGGCTCCGAACATTAGTGAACGCTCACACAGCAAGCTGGCCATAAAAAAAAAGAAAAGATTTTAAGAAGTGGTTTTGACAGTACCATGTACAAGTTTTTATGATCTGGGAGGAAAAGCAACAGCAAAAAGGTTGTGTTCTGTAGGATGCTGTCACTGGTTATATTCCACAGAATGGAATAAACGTTAATTAAAAGAAAGGAAGGTTACTCAAAACAATGTTTTCTTGATACTGTCAAGGAAGACCATGATGGTTCATTTTAATAAATTTTAAGCGAAAGCTACTTATTCGGTTTGAATACACACCTTGGAAAAGCAATAATATATGAATATGGATATGGATTGCCCAATTTCCTGCAGATACAGTATGTACGGACACCAGATCTACGAACATTCGTATGGTAGATATAAACAAATCCTGGAAGTAGTTCACGTGTATTGTACAAAAAAATAAAAAAAAAACATTGCAGTGAACCAGATACCAATATTTACAATTATATACAATATTTGAATGTAAGTAAATGTATAAAATGTCCAAAGTCTCTGGTATGTTGTGGGGGGGAAATGAGTTTCAATAAATCAGTTTGGGAGCATGATGATAGAAAATGTCTGTTCTGTAAGCCGGACATGGTTATTATTATTATTATTATTATTATTATTATTATTATTATTATTATTATTATATTTGATGGTGAATAATCCTTATTAATTTATTGAAACAGCTCTGAGACAGAATTGTCTCACATTGTTTATTTTATGCTTTACATTGTATATTTGTGTCAAAGCTGTATAAGACTCACTTTGTCGAACTTCTGAACAAAATCGACTTATGCACATGCTCCCAGAATGGAACTTGCTCATCGGGGGCTTACTGTATACAGCAATAATAATTTTTAATTTAATGGGTAAGGTTCAGGGCTGATGGTTTATGGATTTCCAGAACAACAGATTTCCTCATTTGGGAAGCATAGCTTATAAAATGTGAAGTGAATGATGATTCTGGCTGAGCTGACCCGGAGCTCACTGCAGTCATTTCCGTGAACGTAAATTGTGTGGAACGTCTGATCCTTGAAAATCGACAGATAACTTGTCGCCAGCTTGTGGAAGAATCTGTCTATGAGAACTGTACACACAATAATTCACCAACACTACTTGCACATGACAAGAACTCAGATGGGAGTTATTGTCACGTCCCTCATACAGTACTGACCCCGCTCCAAGCCAGTTCCACATGTTTGGACCATTAAAGGAGTTCCTAAGAGACCGGTGTTTCAGACATGAAGCGGGCAGTCTGATTGTGGCTCTGGCGTACTGAGAAAACTTTCTACCTTGATAGTATCCAAGCACTACTGAAATGCTGAAATAAGTGCATTAGTGTTGCTGGGGATTATATAAAGAAATGAAGGTAATTGAATTTTAAATTTAAATTGAATTTAACTCACTTCAACGTAATTATTTTGGAGTAACACTGCCAATAACAAAAATGTTAAGATAGTCAAGGAATCACAAAATGTAAATAGTTAATTAGCTAGTGAGAAAGAAAAAAAGTTCAACTTTTAATTTATTAATGAATAACATCAGACATTAGGGTCTGTTATAAATTCATTCAAAACAACTATAAACAGTTGCTTCCACATCAGCATCAGCGTGTGAGTGTGAGCCAGAAGTTTGGCATAAAACAGAAAGCTTTTGGAGAAGAAAAGATAAAACCGAACTGTTTAAGTAGACAGATGAGAACTTAACTTGTAGGTGTTTGTTGTTTTATTAACAGATTCATAGGTTTTATATTTGATTTATATAGAACATCTGTATTGTTTTGACTTGTTGATTTGTTATGTCGAAATGATGCACCTTAAAATCGTGTGTTTTTAAAATTCAAGATTCAAAGAACTTTATTAATCAAAGAGGGAAATTGCTTATACTTGGTTACAGTTGCTTACAGTCATTTACAGGAGGAAAAGGAAAAGAATGAATATATGATTATTAAATTAATACAAATTAATGAATTAAAAAAATAATAAATTAATTAATAAATTAGTATTAAATTAATACAAATTAATAAACAAGGGCCGTTCAAGTCAAATCAGGACTTGTGATGAAATTTCTGATAAATGAAGGATTAAAACTGAATAACATTTACGGATGACTTCAAGCTCAATATGCTGATGTGTCCATGACTGACGATTCCAGCCGAGGTGGCTCGCAGCCCACCGCAGTCGTTCTTGTGAACATTCAACGAAACGAATGGAACACCTGATCCTTGGGATAACTTGGATAACAAATCGATGGATTTTGTGATGAATTAATGGAACTTGTCACCAACTTGTGAAAGAAACTCACCTGATTGTTGGAACTGAACATACAATCATTCACCAATACCACCTGTATGTTGTAAGTAGTGTTTTACTTTTTTATATTTCATTAAGCCACAACCTGATTTCGGATAAGTGGTTGAAGATGGATGGATGAATATTTCATTAAGTTATAATGTACAACTTCCAAATGCTTACCTGTATTTGGAAAGCTTTTTTATCAGACTGGGAAAAAGCTTCTTCTCATTTGTTATGCCATTAGTTGTTTTGTCATGATACTGTACACTACTTCTGGAAAAAGCTATTTATATTCTTGATATTAAAGCTCCATACAACTTAAACATTCGTGCAAATATTACTTATACAGTACATATACACCATGTATAAAAAAAAGCATACCCAAGTTTACACCTTATCATGTTGACCCAAAATAAATGTTTTCTTTTATTTATTTATTTTTACAACTCTTCAATGTTACAGTGCAGACTGCTGGTGTTTGATGAGCTTATGGCATTCTGCAATCTTCATCAATAGATGGCACTGTCAGCTAGCCGTAGTGTGTGTTCCCAACAATGAGCTCTGTTATGGAAGCTAAAAAGACATAGATGCAGATTCTGATCCATCTGCCGAGAGCAGCAAGGTGATGAACAATACTCCAGAAATAGAGATTTCCCCAGAAACTCCAAAAGTAAAAGACTAATTGGTTTTCCTTTCACTTTCACGCAGGTGCCTGGTCCAGATTGGTGAAAATGTCCACTCCTTCTGGCGTGATTTCGAGAAGATATAATGAACGTCAGAAACATTTTGGGCAGTAGGGCAAGAAAACAGGATTATTATTAACTAAGAAAAAGATGATAAAACATGGAAAAAGTTTCTATATTTAGGAGGAGCATCTTTAAAATATATGCATGGATTTATTATACTGATTAATTAATTAATTCATACATTCACGTTTTTTATTTAAAAAAAAATATTTATCTATGTCTGTCCCGCATTTTTGAATGATCTAGGAAAAGTGTACTGTCAAGATCCGGCGTCTCACATCGCAACAGTGCCTTCAGTTCCATTCCTGCTCTTATTTGATGTTGCTATTGTTTATGCAAAGAGAAATCTGGAGTACAGTGTCGATGTACTGTATATTCCTCATCTCCTTTATATTGTGCGACGCCCGCTCAAAAGACAGAAATTTTGAATGGATATTCACATCTTTTATAATTTTGTGAAAAAGGTAACAAAACTACTTACAATATAATATAATATAATATAATATAATATAATATAATATAATATAATATAATATAATATAATATAAAACACATTTTTCCTTAGTTTTTTTGTCACTGTACACTTGTGGAGCTAATATTAAAAAAATATTGATATTAGTCACGAACAATATATTATGGTATTTCAATAGTCCTATTAATATAATAATGCATATAAAGGGTAAAAAGGTGTAACCATTTTTAAGGTCATGATCTCGCCTTCCTAAAGCAGTTTATGTCACAACAGCATATTTTAAAGAATCTTTCAGGTTTAAAGGTCAGATATGATTTCCTCTTCCAGCCTCTCTCGGCATCGGTGTCATCTTTTGTTTTCTAGCCTTGAGCGTCTGGTGTCAGGAAACAGACGCCACACACTGGCCCTTGTTTGTCCTCCTGCACTGGCCACTCGATGCTCTCTCAGTAAGCCAGCGGGGGGGTTGTGGTAACACCGGCGGCTTTTTTTCCTCCACACCTGTTTTCGGCAGAGCCGCGGTGTAATGGAGCTTCAAGTCACACTTTCTTCCTCTAATGAGCAAAGCATCCCACCGAAGCAGCCCAAGGCCAGCAGCCCCCCTCCGAATTCGTAATGAAAGAGGGTGAGGGGGACAGGGTCATCTCTGTCATCTCTGCTTTGACAAACTTCAAGCGCGCAACTGATTGAAGAATCGAACACTCAGGAGGAGAGAACAAGTTTTTTTTTTTTTTTTTTTTTAAGGCCAGTCGTCCTGCCTTCTACACCCCCCACCACATACACTCCACTTCCAAGGCATGAAAAAAAAAACAAGAGAGAGGAGAGAGGCCCTCGGTGCGAGCAGTGTGGTGTGAGCGCGGCCTTGTTCAAAGTGACTGTGCTTCACAGAGCGGCTTCAAGCAAGCACCTCTGGCTCCTTACAGGCAGCCGACCTGGCAAGCGCCGAGGCCCCAGCTAATGCTCTGTCAAATTAGACTTACAAAACAAAGCCGGTGCCATCGCACATGCAGGTATACACATACACTCACTCACACACACATACACATGCACAAACATTGCAAATACCGGGACGATGCCTTGGACCACGCGTGTAGGCTACATGCATGACAAAGCGACGTATGTGCTGTGGGAGAATGAAAGCATGCATGCAACCTGCACACATGTGTGAGGATGGTATGACAGTTCAGGCACACACAAATAGTACTTTGGCATGAGGCTTTCTATGCGTGGGATCATGTATGTGTATGTGTGTGTGTGTGTGTGTGTGTATGCTTAATTTGACAGCGGGGGGTGCGGTGCATATAGGGTGCAGGAAGCGAACGCCTGTCTAATGAAGGCGAGAGGAGTAGTCTTGTATGACAGGCCTCCGGAGAGAAGGACTCACAAAAGAGACGCAGACGAAAGCAGCGGGGCTTTTGATTCCGCCGTGCGCCTTGACATTCCCACTTCCCTTATTCTCCTGCCGAAAGCAAATCCCTTTGTTATCTGTTCTGTACAAGACGGTCAATTGTTCTAACAAACAACAACAAAAAAATGAACATAGTGAATATTACAGTTACAGAAACTGAATTAGAATTGATTTGATATAATAGGCTGCTTCAGGCTATTTTTTAATTTGATGAGTTTCAAATGCTGTATAACGTCATATTATTATTATTATAGCATGACCATAAACCAGCACTGATGGTCACGCAATGTTAGACTGAGTCAGCTTTCTCCGAACACCTGGTTATCTAAGTCAACACGACAAACCTTGACACTTGGCATCGTTAGAGACGGCTATAATTTTTATACACGCTACTCTGTACGCGCAGTTCGCTATTCAGCGAAGAGACATCGAAAACGTATATATCATATTTTGAAAAAGCCATCATCCGTGCATGCTCTAAATAAAAGTAACCTTTGCTTCTATACATCTGTAATCCTGACATTATAATAATCTTCTTTGTGTCCTTAAGAGGATAGGAGTGTGTTTAACTTTGGTCCCATTAGTAAAAAAAAATCTTATGATTTATGCAGTGGTCGCTAGACTAATATCTTTAGAATTTTGCCCGCGAAGCCGATTCATCTTCAAGACTGATGAGAGGAGGTTGCTCTCTATGCAAAACGCATTAGGGCCCAAATGAGGAGTCTATTACTCAAATCTGGCTGATAATTCGTTAGTCAGAGCTCACTAACTAAGCAGATTTAGGTATGTCATTGTTATCATGAGGATGATGATGATGATGATGACCATGAGCCGTACTTCTCGGAAGCATCGCTTGATCATGACTTCGGAGAGCCCCAAGATACACATCGTTTATCTGCACATCTCCTTACTGCCTCGCCACACACTCTCTCTCCCTCTCTCTCACACAGCACAGAAAATACACTGGGGACTCATAACAGAACTGTTTGCAGGAGCACGGCCTATTCATCATAGGTTAATTAACACATAAGGCTTTTATCTTTCTCACTGAGCAAGCTGCTTTTGCTTTCCTCTAGTGCAACTGGGACTAAATATGGACTGACATAAGGAAAAATAAGTAGTGACTTTTATGAGGCAGGAAGGCTTGAGGGAAGATAATTTAAACAGAGGGAAAAAAAAGGAGTGCTATGTAATGATGTAGAAATGTTGGAAATAAAATAAAGTGCCTGTGAAGCTTTGGAATAGGGATGATCCTGTGTGCTTATTATTACTATTACAGTATGTATATCGTGTTCCACTCAATTGAACTAAAAAGTCTAAACTAAAACTGGCGAAATGCTGGATTTGAGCTATACAGGACAGAAAATGTCAAAATGTTAAAATGCAGGAAGTGTCCAAAAAAATTAATAAATACAGTATATATGAATATAACAGGACATGATGTTATAGGAAAATAATCAATGACACGTTGGTGTGATGTGAATGGAAACAGAGCTGCTATTTCCTCCCTGATGGTGATTATAAAAAAAAAAAAGAAAAAGAAAAAAAAACGCACCTTAAAAAATGCCTTTACCCTCTTATATCATGGGAATGTGCCGTATATTATTATAATGTTTAAGAGTTTGTTTAAATTAAACAAACCATGTGCAGCTTGTCAGGTTACTCTCAAACAAACGACAAAGCTCTCAGTGATTCCTGTGTTTCAAATAATGTACAGATTTACCACTGACTGTTGGAAATGTTGGAAAACTCTGAAAATGTTTTTTTTTTATATAAAATGCTAAATTCACATCTTCTTACTTGAACACGTCAACACTTACACAATATGTTTCTGTGAAGCATCTACCATAGACATCCATGTGAAAATTATAGCTATTATACAGTAATCTGACCAATCACACTGGTATATTAAAAAATAAAGTTGCATATATTATTATTATTATTATTATTATTATTATTATTATTATTAATAATAATAATAATAATAATAATAATAATATTATTATTATTATTATTATTATTATTATTATTATTAGGATTAGCAAGTTATTATAATATTACATTAGAACAATTTAAGCAAATTAAGATATAAACTGAACTTGGATTTTTTTTATATCTTTCTATATTTTTTTGTCAGGATAAAATGCACATCTTTAAAGCCATGAAGCTTTTTTTTCTTCTCTTACCAGTGCTGATCAGAGGCAGAATACAAGCGAAGTTTGACGCACAGAGAAAATGTGTTTAGTTTAAGCACTGAGTGGATTTCTCTTTCACCCATGAGGTAATGAGCACCTTCTTGGCATGTTATGCTGACTCATTAGGAAACGGCTGAAGCGCACTTCATCTTTCGAATGAGGATGACACGCGGTCAGAACGATTTGGCACAGATCCTGAGAGAAAGCAGATTTCTGTCAGATTGATCATTTCAATAATTTACACTAATATATACATATATATTACATTGACTGCTAGATCCCTAAATATACTGTATGGGTCGAATTAGGCTAACTTTCTCATCATCACATAGTACTGGCACTTACTGACTAACCCTGCTGTTTCGCTCTGACTGTTCCTGGGTTTCTGTCGGAGTGTGACTCATTGTGAGAAACCACAACATGACATGCTTTTATGGGAAAATAATCAACAACGTCCCATGATGAGATCCAGTGTGAAGTGAAGTTTTTTAAATAGCAATTTCATATAGCAGCACATGAGCATTTTTTATTCCCCTTATAACACAGCAATTTGCCAAGTGTTAAAATGTTAAACAACAACTTGCTTTATAATTTGTATATTTGATGAAAATTATACCTTTTATGCCACTAAAAATCAGCAACAATAAAAAAACACACACACAGCTCTATGTTTTTTTTTTGAGTTACAATGTGCTACTGAAGTCTACTAAACAAGCATCTTCTCATAACAATTAAAAACTTTTACAAGATTTTTTGTACTTCAACAATTATAAATGTTCTTTGAATCCATTTACTTGTTTGTAGCTGTTACTATGGAAACAATTATGTATTAGGTTGAGGGCATTAACATGAACTTTACAATCTGCACTATTCTCATACAGGACTGCTGTATTAGAAATGCAACAGCCTCTGACCAATCAGAATCGAGTATTCAACAGCACCATAGTGTAGGTTTATTCTAGATTAAGATCCGTCGTTTCAGATAAAGGAGATAAAAGGGAAATGTTCTGAGCATAAAACAAATATATGAAGGAAGCCAATTAGAGATAGTATGCAGAATTATAGGAACCTTTTCATTTTCCATAGTTTGGCTTTAGATGCTATAATATGTACATATCTCTTAGTATCCTTTTATAGCATATCATACCATGTACCTTCTTTTAACAATATTAGTATAATGTTATAATAGAATAAAAACAATACATAAAATAAGCGAATTACTTCTTTAAGCCATAGTCAATTTGCTTAATGATACTGTAAGAATGATAATAAGAATTTATTTTAAATAATTGTAAATCATCTTAAATGTATTGCCTAACCATACATCAAATCAGAATTTTACAACATGCATCAAATCAGATATTTTTTCTGACCAACTTATTTCTGAACAATTTGTTTGATCTTGTTCACTGGAATAAATGTCTGATCTTTTTTTTAATCATATTTATTGTAGCTTTAATTTCTCTAAACTGCTATAAGATTATAATTAATTTAACCCAAAACTTCATAAATCTTTAACAAAAGCTATTTATTTTGTTAATTCTAAAGTCACTTCCAAAGCACTATGAATCTTTTAGAGACATGACTGACTTCCTTTCAGTTTAGAGTTTAAAGTTTAGAGGAATGATCTGTATTGGTTTCATAATATCTTAATCCACATAAGTTATTCAAATCAGGGATTGTTTGCGTCTCTCTGCTAGCTCACAATTAGACATCTGTAATATAATTCTGGCATGCAACCATTCCAATTATTTATAAAAATGTTTTCTACTTCACCTTTTATATAGAATGTAGATTAATATTGTAATTTGTATTAAATGTTAAGCCTGTTTAATTTAATTGTTTAATAATAATAATAATAATAATAATAATAATAATAATAATAATAATAATAATTATTATTATTATTATTATTATTATTATTATTATTATTATAGCCATTGTTTCCAGATGGTATACCATACATTTCACATGTGATCGTATAAGTGTTATGTGGAAATATGTGCAAGAATTTCATTTTTAAAAATGTAGGTTTAGACCTACGTTATAAACATGCTTTCCTTCTTTCAATTTGTGCAGTAGAAGTAGTTCTGTACCTAATAAACACAGTGTCTGCACTTATACTCTGTTTTTGTTCATTAGATTAATTTTATGAATTATGAATTGTTTAAAATTATGCTAATTCCTCCTTTTCAGGTGTAATACTATGTTATAATATGTATAATACATATAATATGTAGTGTTACCCAATCATATTCTATACTTACACATAGCCAGGCCTGGGGCCAATCTCAGAAGGCAAAGTAAACCCTGGACAGAGTGCCAGTCTATCACAGGGCACATACTCTAACAACACACACTCACACATTACGGGGTATTTGAAAACACCAGTTAGCCTACTCTGCATGTCTTGGGACTGGCTTGGAACTTGGAAACCGGAGCACCTAAAGGAGGACACCAAGCACAGAGGAGAACATGCAAACCCCTCTCACACAGACCCAAGGACCCAAACCCTTGAAACTGGAGGTGCCAGGCTACAGTGCTTGCCATTTTGCCACCCTGCTGCATACAAAATAACTCTATAAGGATGTGAAAAAAGTGGTCAAATTTTCATTCCATCCATGCAAGACCTATACCTGATTTTGAAAACCAAGATCTACTGAAGGCCAAGATGAACTGATCAATCAGGGATCAGACTGCTGCTTCATTGGAATAAAAACCTGCAGTTTCACTGACTCTTTTTCAAACAAATGTTTGATGCCTTTGATACAAAAAAAAACTAAACAAACAAAAAAAAAGCTTTCGTGTCGCATCTTGAACCAATGGATTGGGCATCTTGTACAACTCTGATCGTGTTTGAATTGCCGTTCAGAACTAATTAATGCAGTGTGACTCGCATCTGACCTCGAGTTAAACATGAATGGCATGAATTAAACATAGGCATCTCTGAGTTGGCACTGCTCAAACCCTGTTAGACAAAAATGCACCGCAACTGCTGTGACCATGACTGCTATTTGGAGCTGAAAGCACAGCAAGGTGCACTGCACCTCACCCCACACCCTACACCCTCCCTGTGCATAAATTACTACCTTCTCTGGCATTAGCACCCAACAAGTTCACCTCAGCTGACAAAAGTTAATTTGCACTAGTGATGGTTTATTCCTCCCATTACATTAAATCATCTACGTGTGCCGCGCACCACTTGTGTGTGCCGCGCACCACTTGTGTGTGCCAGAGCGATTCCATCTCCAACACGATACCGTTTAAATAAGAGAAATCAAACCTCCTTCCACAGTATTCATTGTAACTTAAATTTGACAGAAAAAAGGACATTTAATCTTCTTCACACTGTAATAATTAAATACGAACAGAAACATCCTATGATGAACCTGCAGCCTTGTGTAATTTCCCTGTGTAAGTTCCAATGGCATATTTATGCCATTTAGTTTTTCCCAAAAACTAAGTAGAACAGCGAGTGGGGTCTCCTGTAAAACTAGTACTGTAATTACAGTGTAATTGTCATTTAACTAAAAATTATAAAAAAAAATATAATAAAGGAAATTTTAAATGCCCCTAAACAGATAATTTAGGAATAATAAAAATGCACATGCATTTTAATATACATTATATTGACAAAAGTATTCGCTCACCTGCCTTCACATGCAAATGAATTTAAGTAACATCCAAATCTTAATCCAGAGGGTTTAATATGACGTTGGCCCTGTGTAACTATAACAACTTCAACTCTTCTGTGAAGCCTTTCCACATGTTTTAGAAGTGTGTTTATGGAAATTTGACCAAGTTTGACCATTCTTCCAGAATTCTTCCAGAGCTAGTGTAAGTCAACCAATGGACTGCAACGTGGAACTTGAAGATAGATGACTCAGACACTGCCTCAGTGACGTGTCTCACTGTGTTGGCCTGTACTCAAGACGTATCTCTTTCTTCAGTACGTGGACTAATCCCCCCCAAAAAATCCTCTTCCTTACTCTTCTCTCACCTAGTAATCCAATGTACAGATGTAAGTATCTATTCAATGACAGAAACTTCAAAACACTTTATGTAAGTCGCTCAAATGCCTAAATGTAAATGTTGAAATAAGCAAAGAGTTAAATTATAAGAATTATAATATTTTTTCCTCCCTGAAAAGATTGCACTTATTATGGTCTAATTTAAAAAAGCACAATGGAGTAATTTGCTAACATTAACTGGTTATACAGTATTAATCTTTGCTAACACCAGGCTAAACTAGCATAAATCCAAGTGGCTAACATAATTTGGCCAGTAAGTCAAATCTAGCTAATATACAGTATATATTAGATCCACCCATCCATCAAGGAATCTCGGTAGTCCAACTAGGGACTGTGGAGGCCAATGGTGACCATTGTATATATTCGCATATTTATGACCGTGGTAGGACCTCCAGTCAACATTCACACACTACGGGAAATTTTCGAACACTAATTAATCGAATCTGCATATTCTTGGACTGTAAGAGGAAACTGGGGTACCAGAAGGAAACCCACCAAGCACATGCAAGAGAACCAGCTAATTAAACCACACAGACCCTGAGGCGGGAATTAAACCTGAACCCTGGAGGTGCAAGGTGACAACACTTTACCGCTAGCCAGCGTGCTGCCAAATATCAGATAGTTACAAGATATTTTACTTCTGATTAATATAGTAGGAAAATTAAAGACATGAAATATCATTTTTAGGTACATTTTTTGAAAAAACCTTTCAGCAAACTCACACTTAAAGAAAGTGTTTAAACTACAAGCTGGGTGAAAAATGGATGTAGTCTTAAAGCCCTCAGAAGCCAGTATGTCTTACAGCACTGCTTGTCTTTCACTCCAGACTTTTACGCCGCGCTTTAGACCGGTCTCGGATAAAGCCACTGAAAAATGGGGTCAGCTAACCCCAGAGCTGCAGGTTAGAACCCATATTTAGCTGTTTCTTTTCCCTTTATTACTACTGCTGTTCCAGGCCTGATCACGTGGAAGTGCTGAGGAACTTATGTGTAACTGGTTTAGCCTAAAGAGAGTGTTGAAAAACTGCTCCAAAAGGGGAGATGAAGCACACAGAATAAGGCACATTATTATTTTAAGGTTAATTTGTACCACTGAACATTATCTCAGCCTTGTTTTCCCTGGTTTAATTAGATTTAGTAAAAGGAATTAGGCAACGAGAAGTACCGCAGGTTTCTGTACTGTAGATTCACAGCAATTTTGGTTCAGGCTTTTTTTCATTGTTTAAGGTTAAATGAAAATAATTTGCTTAAAACGAATATTAAACTCATACAGTAAAGTCTGTGCTCAGAGTACTGTACTTTTTTTTTTTTTTATCAGAAGCTGTAAGCTAGCATTTTTAAAAAGATTTTTAATGCTTGTGTGTATGTATACTGTTTAGCAAATGATTCGGTTGCATTCTTTTACGCACAATATACATTCTGTCGACTGAAGTGCTGCAATATGGATTAAAAAAATAAATATAATACGATGTGTAGCTGTGAAACAGCAGTGATTTGGAGATACGCTTTTACGTATGTGTGGTTTAAGTAGCTTTGAAATATAGGGTGGACTTGCCTGTAATCTCTTTACAGGCATTTTAAACGAAAGAAATGTCTAAGCTGTCGGGTTTTCACAATCTGAGTAAGCAGAACTCTGGTCAGTGGTAAGACTTCAATCTCATTAGGAGTTGATTAATGAAAACGACAGCAACATTATATTAAACTTAGCAGCACATTCGCAAATAGGCAGTTTTACAATCGAACCAGAGTTATGGGTGCATATGCAGGCGGGTCCGTTCGAATAAGGCAATGTTCATTTGTTATCTTTAATTGTTCCTGAGGAAGCTTTTAGTCTGGGTGAAATATGATTCTATTAGAAAATGATGCTTTTCCATTTAGAGCAAACAGACATGAATGATCTCATTTGGACCTTTTTCAGAACTGGGGTGGATTATAGCGCGCGGGTTAAAGAGCCGCTCCGTTTCAAAGCATGGTTTGAGGCCAGGATGTGGATGAAATCACTGTGTTCAGGAAAATCCTGAAGGACAGAGCCGTAAGGAAGCAGGCGTCATTTCTTTTATATATTTTATGTTTCTCTTTTTTCTCCGCTTCTTATCATATTTAAAAAATGAATAAAAGCGTTTCCACCTTTTTTACGTTTTAAGTTTCGACACTTGCCTTTTCATTTAATCCATGGGTTGTAAAAGGGGTGTTCAAGTCAAACCGGGACTGAACGAAGGCATACAACTGATTGATTTCAAGCACAGTATGATGATAAGACTCTTAGCTGCAGTAAACATATAAATTGCGCAAGCGTTATAAAGTTCTAAAATTCCTGACAAAGCGATTTGTGGTTTCATTTGAGCATTACAAAATAACTATTTATTTTGTAAAAAAAAAAAAAAAAAAAGGATGTGGTAAGAGAATTATCGTTTATAGCTGCTATTACATAAGTAATAACTGGAACCAAATTGTTTCATGTACTGTATGTTCCATTATGTCATTGTTTTTTTTTTCACCATATAAAAGGTGATTGTCTTAAAAAAAATTTGTGGTATAAGATTGATAAATGCTTCATTATACACAATTATTAAAAAATACTTTTTTCATGCTGGTAATGTTGACTCCACTGTGACTCCACTGTTATTTTGCTATAACCACACAGAATATACTATAAAATATACTTATAGTGCTCTTTTTCAAATTCTAGCAAACCTATGGATAATCCTGGAATACGTAAGTACCATGCCGAGTGTGACATTTTAGTTTTTTTTTCCATCTGTGAGAATGCTATTCTTTGATATTTGCCTTGTGCACAGTGATAAATGTCCCCCTTATACACACTTTCTCTTCAAGGCCCTGTGTCCCAGCACTAAGATTTAATATACAATACTCCTTTAAAACGTACTGTTATGATGAGTCATATTGCATGTTACAGCACACACATAATCACCTTCAAAGACGCCTGATTCATCAACAATCAGTTCTCAAATGACAGCTTCATCACTTCATTCAGTCAGCAATCCATCACATGATTTACCTCACACTGAGGCTGTCTCATGTTAGCAGTTCTCCATTAATGTTATCGCTTGTAAGACTCTTGACACCCAAGGAGTTAAGTAGCTTTTTGCATGGGCAACATGCGAGTAAAACATAATAAAGGTAATTTACTGCAAGGCAAATTCCATAGCTAAAGGGTTCCTATGTTAAATAGCGCGGTGACCTTTAGCGGCTGATTACATAAAGAAGGCACAATCAGATTAGAGCAGGGAGGGAAAGGTCAAGCGCATTCTCCGCCATAGCCATTTCAGTCTACCTGGAGAGGCTTCGTCTCTGAGCGGCAGCCCAAAAAGCGACTATTGGCCGTGAGCTATGAGGTAGTTAGCCTCTGTGCCCCGAGAGCTGTTTGAACAAAGGCCAGTATCTGATGTGCTCATGCTTCTTTCCAACCTTCTCTCTCTCTCTCTTTCTCTCTCACTCGCTCTTCCTCTCTTTATATCCTGATTAATGATACTGTACAAAAGAACACTTTAATGATCTGATTAAGAATTCTTGTCATTCTTGTTTTTAAACCTACTATGTCTTATTTTTAGGCATTCTTGTACATCTTTGATAAGAGTATGAATGGCAGTAAAATCTAAACTCTACGTGTTTGTACTTGAGATAAACAAATTGTGTTGCACTAAAACATTCTATTTGTGACCAGTACAACACAAAAGTAGGAAACTGATTAAATTACATTAGATTCCGCTTTGCTCTTAGTGAGTAGTCAGATTAATTGTCAACGCAAGTCAGATTAATTGTACAGTGAAAAGAGACAATTTTTTTCTCTTTTTGAATAGATACTGTAAAATATACACTACTCTGCAAAAGTCTTTCTCATTTCTTTGTATTTTGCTTCTAAAGAGACAGAAATTTTGCATTTTTAATGTAATTAGAGGAATAATTCTCCAGGCTGCCTGAAGGACTTTTTGGCTCTTATTTTTGGCAAGTGGTTTCAGGGGAATGTTTTTGTTTGTTAAGGCACATGGTGACTTATGAATACTCCAAGCATAAAAAAAAACATCTAACTTAAGTCACTAACCAGTGACTAACAGGGGCAGATGATGACAGATGATCAGACTGGTGATTAGTATACTGGTGATGCTGAATGCTGAGTGGTTGGAACAGATGAGGGGGGAAATGAGGTCGCTGCTGAGGTTGTTACATATAAACAACACATTTTTAAATTGTATCTTTAAGTACTTTGTAGCCTGTTGCAGCAAAATATTTGTTTCCATTTATTTAATTTAAGCTAAATAATAAAATAAAATAAAATAAAATATAAAAACTTAATGAAGACTTTTGCACAGTAGAGTAGATCGGGGGCATCAGCTAATGGGACCACTGTCTAGACGTGACAGCCTGGAACTGTATTTCGAAAGCATAAAATAAAAACTCCAGAAAAACAAAACAAACAAACAAGCAAAAAAATAAAAAATAAAGGGAAAAGTTGCCTAAAAACAAACCAACATGGTTTCGAGAGCTGATCTTCTGTTTCAGCTGTACTGTAAATGGTTTGACTTAAAGCAACTAATCAGACAAGACTACTTAAATAGCTTGAGACATCTGGTTAGAATAAAGGAAATGTTTTCAGACATTTTTTTTTTCATTTATCCTCCTAGTGCTACAACAAAACATAACCATAATAGAAAACATCATTTGATTTGTCTTTTTTAATTTTTGTAAATTTATTTAAATTAATAATAAAAATTTATTTGTGTCAGTTTTTTTTTAGTTTACTTTGCTAGACATTTACGATTGGGTCTTTACATTTTTTTCATACGTACCAATAAAATTCCTATTGCACATTTTTTGCATGTTGTTTAGACTTGGTTTTGGTTGTTTTGCACACAAATGCTTGTCTTGAACATTTAGAAAGCAGTCTTTCCAGTTATAAATGATGACCAAACTCCATAGTTCTGGTAATAATCATTATGATATGATAATATGAATTAAAAGCCATTTTTAATAAAAAACAATCAAAGGTTGATTTTTTTTTCATTCTTTCCTTCCATATGTCAGTCTGTATTGTCAGAGAAATAATCAATGGCGATTCGGAGACGAGATTCGGTCGAGAAAATAACTACAGCTGAATTGACGGTGTAGAGAAAAATGACTGCAAGCATGGCATTAAGTTTGTTTAAAAAGCCACCTCGGCTAGAGTTTTATTGATTTGATGGAGTAATGTTTTCCGGAAAGCAGCCACATACCCGGTGTAGGGTCACTAAACAAGGGGGGCGGGGTGGGGGGGGAGTGGAAGGCAGCTTAGAAAGAGCAGTGTTGCCAAGCGGTTGTTTTCCACTTGTTGACAGGAGAATGGATCTGGGTGGCCCTGTTATTGTTATCATAATTCCATTCTGCAAGCAGCTCTGCTGGCCCGGGAACTGATAGGACACTGTGTGTGTATGTGTGTGTGTGTGTGTGTGTGTGTATGTATTTTAGCTAACTGGAGTGCAAGTTGTCTATGTGTGCATGTATCTGCGGTATGTATAAATGTGTGTATGTGTTAGTGAGTGTGTGTGGGTGGGAGGCGCGGGCAGAGGAAGGCAGTTTGTCTTAGGCGCAGCTCGACGCTGGCTGGCCTGTCAGCCAGTTTTATGGCGGGCCCATTAGGAGGCTGACATGGTTAATGCTGATTGCGGCAAGCGCAGCCAGGCTCTGACAGTAACGGTGAGCTGAGTGACGCAGATGATGTTAACAAGCCGGGGGAAGCGACTGGGGCCCGTGTTTACAATGTGGGGGTGCGAAACCTGTCTGCATGATAACACCGGCCCCTACACACACACACACACACACACACACATCTACACGTACAGACACAAACCTGGCCACAAACACCGAGAGGAGACTGCACCAGCAGATAATTAGGCACCCTGCAAACAAAAGAGCTGGGCTTCATTCCTCAGCCTCGCAGGCAGTGGGGAGCTGCACTGGCCTGTCATTGACAGGCTGAAGTGTGCACTTGGTCCCACGCCTTCCTGCAGTCCTCCAGAATGGTGGCACTTTAGCCGTGGAAGAACGCGGCTTTGGCACAGCTGCTCGGTCCAATGTGATTCTGGGTTTTTTATATTTTATATATATATTTTTTTATATATAAGAGCAATACAGAAATGTATAGGCTTTAGAAATCTTGCTGGTTTTGTCTAAAACATTTCATAATGGCGAAAGAGTTGTGCCACGGTTTACACTCGGTGTGTGTGTGTCAAACTTGTTCCCTATTCTGTGTTGAATTGAATCAGAGGCACCGCATACTATATACTGTATACTGTATTAGATATACAGTTTTATCTAAACATACCACAGAATGCTTCTGTTTCCACAGCCGTCAAAAGAGAAAAAAAAAAGCGCTCAAAAACAATTAGTGTGGGGAACTCACGTTTCAAATTAAGCCGCAGGGCCATCGCATATATAAGTTCTCTTGTCAGCCCAGTGAAGTGGCAGTTAATGAGCTTCATTAATATGCTAAACAGGCCTTTTTCCCCTCATTTTGCTCTTGCTCTGTCCACTGCAAAGTGACCAGCTCTGGAATATTTCTAATTGCAAGTCAATTATGTCATTGAGCCCATTTAGAACTTCATTTGTATGCAAATTTAGGGTTGGGGGTTGAAGCAAGGTTCAGCACTTCACAACAGTAAGTGTATAAATAGTACATGATCTCAGCCTGAGCATCCCGAGCTGTTATGTGCTGATGCATAGAGGCCAGTCTTTGGCCTGTCAAGTTGCTAGGACATAAAAAAAATCAGTGCCAAAAAAAACAGCCTGTTTTTCCTTCAGCGGTTCTTGCTGCGAATCGGGAGCTCGTCAGCTTATGGAGTGATCATTAATTGCAGTTACTACAGTGAGGTTGTCCCAGTAAATGATTTCTCGATGCATCATCTGTCTTTGATCTCTCTCTAGTCAATAGTAGGTTTAGTGGGGCATAAAACAGTCATCAATAAAAGCTGATGAAGACATAGCAGTAAGTTAAATGAACGGGTAAAGGCAGCGCCCTCAGGTGGTCAGAGCCCTTCATTCTCTGCGTGTTCTGAGCGGTTGTGTAGACGTTGTGCATCTGTGTGCGGAAACACACTTACGGATGGATACAACAGCGGGGACACTCACTATACACCTCCTTCTTCATCCTGCTTGTCCTCATACCACTGCATCCCCCCCCCACACACACACAATGAGTCATATTTGGACACAGCCCTTTCCTTCACACATATACTGTACAATTCATAAGGGTTTGCTTGGTTGTCTGTAGAGTTTGACTTGTGCAGAGGAGGCTGGGCACTGGCAGACAGAGCTGTGCCTGCTGTCCGACAAGCCCCTTAACGATTATCAAGCTCCATTTTATTAGGGCAGACTGGAGCTGAGCACGAAAGGCAGGCTTGTAAATTAGCTGCCAGGGCTGGCGTCAATACCGGAGAAAATCCGGTGACATTGTGAAGTCTGCCACCCATCAGCACTTAATGAATGGATGAAGTTAAGACCATTTTTAGTAAATTCATTACTGTATTGGACTTGACAGGGCAGTTTAATAATTGGTTTGTCACATTTTTTCCCCTTACAAATGATTAATATGCCTATTGATTAGGGCTCAGCAAGTTTGCACACTATATGGAGAAAAATGCACGCACAAGCACTAGAATACCAAAATTCAATGGATGCTGAAAGAGTGACTGACAGTCAAGAAAACCCTGCTCCCAACTTAATCAAATCCAGTAGAAACACTACAGCCAGCATAATCAGATTCTCTCTCTCCGCCGCCCAGCCCGGCAGCTAAACCACTTCGTCCCAAAATGCCCTGTTTCGTCCATGCAGAAAATCGTTAAATTAGAATTGAATACTTTTAATTATTTCATTTCACACCTGTTCTATTACCTGGATAATTATCACTAATAAACACCTGTACAGTACATGTCTATGTTTAATCAGTTGTCTTTTTATTATGTATACTAGTATACTAGTCTCATTGCTTGTTTTTGATGTAGTAGTCGGTAATCAGTCCACCAGATTCCTTCCTGGTCGTATCTCCGTGAGCGCTGTCTTCACACCTGCACTGCATCTGATGAAAGAAAATAGATACAGCCCAGAGCAATCCTTCTTCATCTACCCTAGTGGTCATGTTGGAGGATGTAATCAGCACTAACTGCAGCAAGGTCTTCAACAGCACCTGAAAACGCCACAACTCACTTCAGTGATTGAGAATCTCACTCAAGACCCGGCTACATTTGTTTTCCGGCTCAGACAAGCCACGTCCGACATCCAGTGCTGTGTTTCCTGGAAATGGAAATGGAAAAAGCTCTAAACCCGAACAGTACGCTCTGTTATTCGAGGGTCTTTGAATTGATGAGGGTTCTAGAGTTATTTCACGTTACGTGAAACCGCACCCCACTCTTGTAGCATTTTACATAGAATATTTGTCTCACCTGGAGGGACATAAAACAATTGATCGATTGATTCATTCGTTGATTGACGATTGATTTTAAATGCATGAATCATTTCTACATTACCGGTTTTATTTTCACAATGTAATCCTAAAATTACTTTTATTTTGGCTCTCAGACTAAAACAACTGGAACAACCCATTCGACAACCATTTCATTTATCCATCCATGCATTTTTAGATTTTTTTTTAGTAACAAGGATTAATCCCTAGGTCTGTTTTTTTAAAACCCACATAAACCCCATGGAGCGCACGATGGAACCTTTTGGACAGGGGTTTATCCATCAATCCTCCCTGCCATTTGTAATAATTTTTGTAGAAAAGAATGATTTATTATGCAATATCATTATCCAAATGCCCTTGGGATCTACCAAACGGAGAGAATAGAGTAAATAACCGTGTTCTTGAGATCCACCACAACTCTCATCTGGGTAAAGCTATTGAAAAGACTAAAATGACCATTTCTTTTATCATTTGTATCTTATTTAACTTGGGCATCTTGAATGATAAATATTTCCACTCACAGTTTACAGTTCACAGTTTACTCCAGCTCTAATTACACTAATCATTGACATGTGTCATTTGATATGGAAGTGGATTTGCAACTGGTGTTTGTCTTCACACTAGAAAGAGAAATATATATATTTTTTTATCATAGGTTATCTTAGGATCCGGTATCACCATCCTGTTTGACACTGATCATGGCCTCATCTCACAATGAACTAAGACTATTGTCTTGCAATGATGATTTTATCTCAAGTCAATTTAAATATTTTCAAAAAGCAAAATCTTTATCAAATACAACGCATCAATCCCTGTTTCACTATCTAAAGGTTGGTCCAGTGGTACACCATGTTATCTTTACCTTCTGCTTCCACATTTCTCTACTCGAACCTGTGGTTTCTTGCTTGCAGTCGATGTTGTAGATGTTTTAGCCAAATAATTAATACTTTTTATACAGTATGCTTGTGTCAGGGCAATGATTGGCCCCAGTTTTGCCACTTATGTTAAATTTTTGGCTGTTAGCAGAGGTCCTGTTGAATACATCTAGGAAATGATGCAATCGAGGTAATTTTGCCTGAGACACATCCTCCGCTTAAGACTACCGTGTGACTGTGACTTATTATTGACGTTATTATCCCAGTCTTAGTGTTCCTAGGAGTAGTTGAATGTCTTACCGCGTAGCATTAAGTGTGAGTGATTTTTTTTTTCTCACTGTCATTTCCAATATTCATTCCGGTATACATCGTGAGGATGAATACATTTGCCTCTTGAGGACACTAATAGGCCTCGCATATGTTGTTGATCATTTTTGATAACATGTATAGCCTCAGGTTTACATCTTGCACAACAAATGAACGGATAGATATGTCTGCAAATACGCCTCTGGGAGAACCACATTGATATTTTATTTAAAAGGAATTGCGAAGGAGACTGTAGAATAACGGCAAAGATTGTAACCCTCATCTGTTACAGGCTTTCTTATTGATTTGTATCGAACCATCAGCGTGTCTGTTCATGGCTTTGAAAGATTAGCCTATTCTTTGAATCCCACAAACTGATACCGACAATGTAGATATTGAAGCAGCAGGTACAATCATTTCAGATTGAGATACCATTTTTTCCCCATTGGTTTGTTTTTTTTTTCTTTCCGGGAAATAATCTGTCTGGGAAAAAAAATGTATCTAATTCAGAGAGAGTGTCTCTTGAAGCAGCATCCTGGCCTGTGATAAAGTGCTCCGCTCAATTTCCCTACGGCCGAGATTAAGAAAACCCAGCGCTGGCTGCCACAATGGGGGCATTACCATATGAATATGGCTGTTGAATCGCGGTCTCTTTAGCCCATCAATCTCGCCTCAGTCTCGTAAAGGGAGCCAGATAACCTCCAGGAGATCCCCTCTTAACCTCAATTCTGTCGGCTGGATTAAGAAATACCCGTGAGCCGAGTGTTTGAGCTGCGTCGTGGCTGCGCCATTATTCTTCCCCGAAACGAGTTATAATACAATTAATCTTGTCCAGGAGGAAAAATATGGCACCTAAGTGAATTTTACATGAAGATCCTCCCACTACTTATTGCTAACGCCACCCCCCTCACAGTCCTCCCCTGCCAGCCCATTTCAGGATGTGAAGTAATGGCATTCTGACAGAGACAATGGCTGAATGGCTCTCTTTATCTGAACCTTTATACTCAATGTAGTACACTTGTATAAGGCGCTGGGTGCCGTTTTGGAATGCGTCTCCACTTCCAATGCAGTTCCCAGAGCACTACCGGAAGTGTAACATGAAGCATGGTGTTTTTTTTTTTGCATTGCTGTGTGCAAAAGTTTCTGGATGCATTTAAAAGAAATATGATTGATAATAATGTGACAGGAATGATATTTAAGATTTTGAGGGAGATAGTTGTTTATTGTTTTGAGAGCTTTTGGCTTTTCTTTACTTTATGCTGTAACAAAATCAGCATTATACTGTTGTAAAGGATTTTTACAAAGGTTTTTTTTACTATTGTAAAGGTGTTGTAAGGTTGTCTATTTCGTATTATTGTGTTTGGTTTTTCGGATATACATTTAGCAGGGTTACGATCTTCATTGTGAGTCCATCAGGGGTCGAGGTTTATCCCGCCAGAGTTTACCAAAAAAAAAAAAGAATGCAGAAAATAGCTTTTTCTTATTTTGCTCACATTGTGACCTGCACCATTGCATCCTGGTGTTGTTATACTCCTAGATGCGTAAACTGAGGTGTATCTCTCTCAGGATCAAAGAGAGACAGAGTTGTCACTTCATTTGGCCAAAATCTAATGTAAAAAGACATAAAAAAAATAGAAGACATACTCATTCATTCATTTATTCATCCATTCATTCAACACTAGGTTTGAGGCATTAAAGTCATTTATATTATACTTTTTAAAAAAATGATCATATATTTTGTGTTTAGCATATTACATATTGTATTTAACAGTTTTTCTAATATAAATCAGTAAATATCCTGCCAGTCTAAGGCCTGGAACATGTCAGTACTGTAAGATCGAATTCTGCACTCAATTATAGACTAAGGTGCTATGATTTATTTAAATAAGACTATTTAATATACTTATCGCCCATGCATTCGACATTTGCTATAAAGGTATATGGGACAGTATATGTGTAAGGGGAAGCCATAAACCATGGCCTGATCCTTGGGGCTAAAAGAGCAGGGGCTGGCTGCCTGTGGAGAAGGCGGGGGAAAGCGCAGGTGAAATTGATTCCTGGTGTCTATATTTCATGTTGAAAATTGGCTCGTACATCCAGTGGTTTGATCTATGGGGGCCGTCGTCTTAAGAAAAAACCTTAGTAAATGTGTAATTTCTCCCTTGATGGAACACAGACGAAAGCCGATCCTTCTTATTCTTCAGTGCCTCACTCTCTCTCTCACTTTCTCTCTCTCTCTCTCTCTCTCTGTTTCTTTCTATCCCTTGAAGACAGCCCAGGTCCTACAGGATTTCATCTCCTTCTCTCTCTTCCTTTCTCCCCCTCCTTTGCTCTCCTCCTTTTCATGCTTCTTGATGTCTCCATTTCATTATAGCCCCTCCATTTATCAACTCTTTTCGGGTAAAGAGTGAGTCTCCCCGATGCGTCCTGTCCTTTTTTTTTTTTTTTTGGTGAGGCGACTGTGATTGTAGGTCTCTTCACTAGTGGTAGAAGGTCATATCTATGGGGATGACATAGAAGGCACTCACTGATGGAGCTGTGTAATATTCTATACAGAAACCCTGCATGTTTTTGCGGCTGGAGAAGTGGCTGCGAGCAGATGGGCTGCCCCACGTGCACGCTGAATGACAGGAATAAAGATGGAGTAGCGAAGGTATATATGAGAAAAGAGTCCAAATAAATGAGGCGGACAGGGAAGCAATGCACAGTCACTGATGTGCAAATGATAAAGAAGGCCTATGCGTCTATCTGTGGTTTGGAGAGTGTGTGAGAGTGAGAGAGAGAGAGAGAGAGAGAGAGAGAGAGAGGGATGAGTTCAAGGGAAATATGGGTGAGTGCATTATAATCAAGGCACTGGCAATGATAATAATAATAATGTGAAATTAGTTCTCTCTATCAGTGAGTGAGTGGGTAGGCCTTTTAATCATGGTCTAAAAGGTGCGAATGCTCTTTATCATCATTGAACTGTGTCCAGGGCTAATTGTGGCCATATTTCACTGTCCGCAAGCCTGGGGTGGCCAACGATCTGGCCTGCTCGAGCGCCAGAGTGATTGAACGCAGATAAAGTCGCGGTCACAGCAGGGCTCAGCTGTGAGCCGGCCTTAAAGACATACACTAAGTGAAACAGAGGGTCTCCTCGCCTCCTCTCACGCTTCCCTTTATTTCTTCTTGTCGCTTTTCACTTCTCTTCTTCCCGTAATATATATTAACAGCAATAGATTTACCTGTACTTGCTAAATATCATTGTTCTTACTATGAAGGAAGAAAAACTAATTAAGATGCATGTATGATATGGGACTCTATAATTTGGCTGTGGTGGTTTTATAGATATTTCTATAATATAATCTATATATTTTTCCAAATGTCTTGTTCCTGAAAAACTCTGCATGTGCATAATTTCCATTCATATCATTGCAAAAATATCTTATTATTATTATTATTATTATTATTATTATTATTATTATTGTTATATCAAACACCGTAAAAAAATACACTAACAATAAACAGTAGAAGTGGCTGTAATTAAACCTTTCATCATCAGTGGGTAATTTGCAAGGTTGTTTCGGTTAACTAATTAACTAAAAAAAAAAAAAAAAACTTGTGTTAAAATGATGTGAGAGAAGGGGATAATAATGGAGATTAACAGACTGTAACATTCTTGAAAGTCATGAAAGATTTCTGTTCATGTCAAACCCACAAAGTGTGCCTGTCCTTCAAGCGCCCACTTTTCCTTTTTCTCCCTCTTTCCTTTTCTTTCAGCAATAAGCTCCGTTGCTTTCCTTGACTCCCTCTCACCTTGACAGAGGATATAAGTCACCTACAGGGAAGAAACTTTTAATCAAAGTTAAAGCTTCACGGCAGACTGCGGCATGGAGAGAGGAGGAAGAGAAGGAGGAGGAGGAGAAGGAGAAAATGCGACTCACTAAGCCCCTGCCTCACATGGGCTTCAGCGTTTTTGCACATTGGATATGAGCCACGGGAATTTATAGACGGTGGTTTAATACATAAGTAGTTTGTTAAGTTATAAATTTAACACTTTGTACAGCATTCTCAGTTACATGCATTGACTTTTTAAAAGGAGAAGGCTTTAACAATTGTCATAATAAAACATTACATCATATTGGCATCTATCTATCTATCTATTTGTTTATCTGTCTGTCAGTCTATTTTAGTTTTCTTTTAAATAGTACATTGCAATATGGTATAAGCACTAAAAATAAATGTATTTCTAGAAAAATCTTGTCTTCGGGGATGTCTATTGCATTATATACATACGTTGCAATACTGTTGTTATTTCTGTGTGTGAGTGTGTGTGTGTGTGTGAGGTTTGTTTGTTTGTGTGTGTACGAGTAGTGAGATTGGTAGAAGGTGAAGTGTTTCGCTGGACTGCAGCAGTTTCTCAGAGGTCGATCTGGTTACACACACACACACACACACACACACACACACACACACACACACACACACACAAGCTGCACCTGATACGTGGAAACACGCAGGAAACACTCCGTCCCGAAGTTAAACTCGTCATCAAAAGAACCTGAGAACACAATTAGGAGTTGGCTGTCATAGATGCAGAGCAGCAGGAGGACTAACACAGAGGGGCGGTGTAAAGTCACACAGCTATTTGCGAGCCAAAAAAATGAGCAGAGGGGTCTCCATCCAGCTTCGGAGAGGCCCAGTCTCATTTGGGTGATGGGTGTGCGCTAGAGGAAGCTCTAATAGAAGATAAACTGTACAAACAGAATGTTTTTTTCTAGATTTTTTATAGCATTTATAAAGTTCTGTACTCTGAAATTATGATGGTCTCTAAGATGTTTTGCTTTGTACACTTATATGATATAACTAATAAATAATTGAATAATTTATTTGTGTAAATTATTAAAAGCCAGCAAAGAAATCATATAAAAAGAAGCAAAAAAACCCTTTTAACTTCTGGATGCTCTGGAAGGGTTTAGACATGCTGGACATTCCTGCCTCCATACAAACACATATTTCCTATTAGTTTTACTGTAGTAGCTGAATAATTCATGGTAGTTCCCTGATATTGCTTTAAGAAAAATGAGCAGGGATTTTAAGGCCTTACATTTGTTATATATTTGGGGGGGAAATGTTGTTGGTATTTGCAGAAATAGTTTGAATGATTGGAATGGAAAATTCTAAAAGGCCAGGCAGAGAACGCCCGAGAGAGAGAGAGAGAGAGAGAGAGAGAGAGAGAGAGTGTGTATGTGTTTCCTGGCCCCGGAAGCCTTCTCTATATAGACAGATGATGGCAATCCAAGCCAAACATCAACAATCCTATTAGCCATGCTCCATAAATGCTCCTCATCAAGGGCAGATGTCATAACTCACTTTACAACATTGATTTTAATCATATGAAATGTAAACATACATATTATCAATATCAATGCAGAAAATAACTTTGTAATATGCAATTACTGGCTGGCATTGATTTTTTTATCCAGTGTAATCTTCCCCAATTGATTTAATAAGGCCGTTATCAGCCAGGCAGGAGGAATATTAGAAACACAATTTTCATAAATTTCAATGCACGTTAAAGCTGCTTCATCAGCTGGAGGGGACAAAACCTGAGCGTGGGGACGAGTCTGAGGTTGATCAGCATGACTTATCACAGCTGACACCATGGACTGTAAAACGACACAGTCAAGTTGTCACGGAGTGTTAAGGAACAGGCCGAAGTGTGTGACTGTAGTTTATATATATATATATATATATATATATATATATATATATATATATATATATATATATATATATATATATATATATTGTTAGGACTGTTGATAATAACACAAGTTTGAGCCCACCTATGTACAGTATGATAATGGCATGTTTAACATGGATAATAAGATGACTGAGGAAACATCACCAGGTGTGCTGAACGGCAAGTTGCATTATAAAAAGCTTCTAGGTGAAAGTTTGGATAAAAGCAAAGTTGTGTGCTTGAGCAACCTTCATGGCGAACTATTTCTATAAGAGTACATTAAATGTTGGGTGTGGTGTCGCAGGTGCTAGAGGTTGTTGATCTCTGGGTTTGAGGATCTGGATTTGAGGCCCACTGTCGGCCCATATTACCCAGCTATATATATATATATATTAGTGCTGTCAAAATTAGTGCGTTAACGCATGCGATTAATTTGAAATATTTAACGCATTAAAAAAAATTAACGCAATTAACGAGGTTGCAGTTTTTTTAATTTCCTGTTCTGGCCGACGTGTGTTCAACGTGCAAAGAAGTATGGACAAACCATCTGCGGGATGGTTCTGTGGATAAAACAAAAGTAATCTGTACATTTTGCAAAGCCGAATTTAAATGCCACGGAAGTAATTCGTCTTTGACATATCACTTAAAAGCAAAACACCCCACCAAAACAATCTCTACAGGGCCTCGCCAATGTAAATTGCATTGATTGTTTTGAAATTCAAATGACACAAATGGCACATACCTGTGTTTTTATTTCTGTAATAAATATGGCTTTCAAGCCAACAGTTAATTTGGAGAATATTGATGGTTTATTGCAGGTATATTGTTTACATGAGAAAATCTGTGTTACAAGTTAAACAAAAATTCCAATAAACAATCATATTTGAATTTAAATAGTTTCATTGTCTTGAGTTTACATTGAAACTTTTTGGATATGTAAATGTAAATAATTAGTCTTTTAATTGTGATTAATCGCGATTAATTGCAAAAAATTGTGCGATTAATTAGTTAAATTTTTTTAATCGATTGACAGCACTAATATATATACAAACCTATACTTAAAAACATAGTTTGATAAAAGGATTATCGAGGACTCATTTTCTTTTTCAATCTATTTAATACACATTGCAGAACCTATACACTGATGTCTCAAATATTCAATGTGTTCGCCTATAATCAATAGGTTCTTCAAACTATGACTGTAATGATGAATTAAATTCTTTGTAAAATATGTAAATCTTTCTGACTACAGTACACCTAAAATGGCATACCACCATACTAAACACTGAAGACTTTGTATTATCCCAGCATACTATTTAGAAAAACAGTATGTGTTTGAGCCAGAGCCACTCTCTCTCTAGTCTGTAGAGGCCATCTTTCCTCATCACCCTGACAGCAGATTGATTCTCGTCGCTCCTCGGCTGTGTTATCAGCTTGTGTTGGACACCCGCACGCACCGCGCTCCCGCTCGTGGGCGCTCTAATGAGGACAAACGACCCCCCGAGCTGCGGCGGATCCTTCCTGCGCCCGAGCAAAATGGCCGCATTGAAATGAGAGGACAGAAGGGGTCAGCTCAGTGCGCCCATTCTCAAATTACCTGGGCTCTCTCCAAATGACTTTGGCTATTAGAATGGCGTGTTGTGGCCCATTGGCACATAAATGTGGCCGCATGGCCGTCTCTCACGCTGCCTGAGCTCTAACACAATCTCTTTAATAGCCCCAGCCTGATAGGGAAGAGCCCGCCGCGCAGCAGCGAAGAAATATTTGTTTGCCCGCAGAAATAACGGCACGCTAACCCGATTAGGTTATGCGGTAATTCAGTTGGTGAGGATGGCTTTGTGTTAGGCGAGGAAGTACGGTTGGCACTGAGGGTTTTTCTGTCATTCACGGTTCGTGCCATCTTCCTTCAGAATGCACCTGGTTAGACTGCTTTTCACGTGCACCGGCCTGACATTGCAAATTTTGCAGGATAAAAACATGTCATTAGTGTCAATGCTCTAGTAGTGTCATTATACTAGTCGAAATGTTTTTACAGGAGTCAGGATGTACGTCTAACCCCCTACCCCTCTTTCTTTCTGTCTCTGTCTCTGTCTATGTGTGTGTGTTTGTGTATGTGTGTGTGTGTGTGTGTGTGTGTGTGAGCTGCTTACTGTTGACCTGTCAGGAATCATAGAGCCATCAGAAGCGCTGGCTGCTGGAAATGTGTTCATTTGTGGTGCGATGGCACGGCACCTGATCTCAGCAGGGTCGCTGCTGAAGGGGGGCATGAAAAGCCTGGACGGGGGGAGAGACAGATAGCCAGTCATCCCTGGCCCAGCAGGTCCGTATTTAAACTGTCTCTGTGTTTTATAGCCGGGGACATGAACCAGTGGCTCTGCGTTTAGAGACCATACATCAGTGTTAAAATGGCAGATTACTGTTAATGAATGATATTTGTGCTCAGTGCGTATGGCAGAGAGGCGGAGTGACCAGGAAAACAACGTGTCCCTTCCCCCTGCCTCGGTCTTGCGTTATCTCTCTCTCTCTCTCTGTCTCTGTCTCTATGTCTCTGTCTTTGTTCACCTTCTCACTGCCCTGACATACTCACTTCATCCATACTCTTCATCTACTCTTGTCCCAATCACTTCTTTGACTTTGCCCGGGCAGTCAGAGCTTTTCAATTAAGGGATGATATTTAACTGATTAACATTAACGTGATGCTGCCACAATAGTAACCTATTCACTGAACAATGTTTTTTCCAATCCCCAAATTAACACTTACAGTTGAGTACAGAGTTAAGGTTAAAATTTAAAAAGCCCTAACCCTAAAAACATAATAAAAACCGTCTGATCAGAGCTTGTCTTAGTATTAACTAAAAAATACAACCTCAGACGACCAACACCATATAACTTTTTTTACACCATGCCATTACAAATTGCAAATACCCCCTTACTGCTGGAGCATTTAGATGTGTGGTAAAAGAAAGCACATAGAAGAAAAGACATAAGAAATGCAATCTGGAAAGGGTTATAAAACCATTTTCAAACAAATTGGAATTCATCCTCCCACAGTAAAAAAAATAGTTAACAAGAGGAAGGCATGAGAGCACAATTAGAAGAAGACTGAAACAGTGTGGCTTGTTTGGTAGGGTTGCCAGGAATAAACCTCTTCTGTCTAAATAGACATGGAAGCAACAACAAAGGCTTGCAGATCTGTATTTGAAAAACCACATGGCTTCTGGAATAATGTCCTATGGACTAATAAAACCAAATTGAAGTTGTTTGGCCTAATTGAATAGTGTTACGTTTGGAAAAACCAAACAACATTTGAGACTTGGGCTTGGGGTGATTAGGGCTTGTTTTTGCAGCCACAGGACTTGAGAACCTTGCAGTTAATAACTGCATGATGGAGTCCTCTGTATACCAGAGTCTCCCAGAGACAAATGTGGAGCCATTAATCAAACTGTTAAAATGTTTGAAGTTGGGTCATTCAACAAGACAATGGGTGAAAAATAAAAGTATCAAAGTTTTAAAATGGCCTAGTCAAAGTTCAGACCTTAACCCAATTGAAATGCTGTGATAGGACCTTTAGAGAGCTGTATATAAGAAAAGTTCCTAAAACCTTAATGAACTTAAGCAATGTTGTAAAGAAAAATGGGCTAAAATTCCTCCACAACAATGTGAGACCAAATAGATACAGTAAAGTAAGTCACAGAGGAGATAGTAACTTCAAGTTATTGCTACAAAAGGTAAATCTATAAGCTATTGAATTATGGGGTACTTAGTATTGCCCATACAGTATGTTTTTTTTTTTGCTTCAATTTTGTTCATTAAATAACAGCACGGTGAAAAAAATATATTTATGTTGTTCATCGAAGGTTGTATTTGACTAATACTGAGATGTGCAACCATCAGATGATTTTTATTATGTTTTTATACAAAAATTATAAGATTAAAAGAGGGGATACTAACTTTTGAACATTAATGTATCAGGTTGCAGTTGTAAGTGTTGTTTTAGTGATAATGTAAGGTATGACTGAATGAATGACAATCCTGGAAACATTAAAACAACTATAAATTGTCGTTCCCTCACACTTCTTTCTTGGTCTCTTCTCAAGTTTCTCCATTCCAAGGCATTTTGTGTTTGTTAAACTAAAGATGTTAGTATGTAATAAGATGTATGTATAACTACTACATACACAAATTAACAGAGTACTTCACCCTTTAATTTAATGTTGTTTTTCTTTGTTTTCATGTCCAGGTTGCTCAGTGTGTGCAATAAAAATCCTCGTAATATTTTAAATATTATAAAAGTATTATCATAATAATAATTAATTAATAATAATTAATAATTTGACACTTTACAGGACAGTGATTTTTTTTTTTTGCATAGCAATTTTTAGCTTAGGAAGCTGGGGTTAGAATTCAGGATACATCACCTCTGGAGCAAATAGGGCCGCACTCAAGGACTTTACAATGACAACTTAAATGGAACCCACAGTCTTAACTGATTAACCACTGTCCTTAGTATTAGAATGAGCAAATAAATAAATATAAACTTTATAGACATGAAATTTTGTCATTAAAGGTTCATCACAATGAACACATTGAAAAGTTTTGGTCAGATCCTTGCTGTACTTCAGTCTCCAAAAGTCTTGAGCCGTCCTCATTTCTTTACACTATATTTTACTTCCCGACTTTCTCGTATTATTTAATGTAGTCATGAGGAATAGTTCTCCAGGACTTTTTTTGGCTCTTGATTCTGGCAAGTTGTTGGTCCAGTCCTTGTACCTGAGCAGTTTCAGAGGAATGTTTTTTGTTCATTAGGCTCACAGTGACCTATGAATCATTCAAGCAGAAAAACCATTTAAGTTAAGGCATGAACCAGTGAGAAACAGATGCAGATGATGACAGATGATTGATTCCAGTGGTTGGAATAGACGAGAGAAGAAATAAGGTTGCTGATGAGGTTGTTACATAAACAAGCGGTTTTGAATTGATCTCTTTAGGCACTTTGCACCATGTCACAGTATAGAGTAATAGAGCATTTATGTGTTTTGTTAATATAGAATTTCTGTTTTGGAGTTTGAAAAAAGTAAACAATGATACCTCAAGTCTCCTAAAACAGACACTTGCAAAATGAACAATACGGAAATATAAAAACTTTTACCCATCAACTGTTAAATAAATAAATAAATAAATAAATAAATAAATAAATAAAATCACTCAAGTACATGCTATGCTGCAGGTGATTTTCTTTTACACACAAACACACACACATGCACAGACACACACACACATGCACACACACACACACACACACACACACACACACACACACACACACACACACACACAAAGACGCACACAAAAACACACACACAAACACTCAGATGTGTGCACATGATGCAACCGCTCATTGCTAAAGCTAACCACCACAAGATGTCACTCACCCATAAGTAAAAGTGCCAAGCAATCAGGCATTCATCAGCGTGATGGTTCCTGTCACATATACTGATAACATTTCTCCGGTCAGTATGGGACAGAGCGGAAAGAGAGGGATTGCTCATCCAATCTCGTGCAAAATCTTCAGGAATTCTAATGTGTGACAATTATTTTGTTGGGTTTCCTAGCACCCAAGTGTTATGAGCGTATTATTTAGTATTTCATCTCAGTTCATTATACATTCTTGGTAAAGGGATGCAGTTTGAAAAGTGAGGAATATAATTCTGTAAATGTCCTTGGGGTTTAACGGGTTAAATTGGACATCCTGCTGCTGCAGATGGTGCCATATGGGTGTCCGTGTACTTTCTAAAAACACTCTTTCTTCAGTGGATAATCTCACCTGGATCCTATATACATGTATGTAACTGCTGCCTCAATCATGCAGACCATGACGTTCATCCTGAAGATCCTTTCAACATAATTTTAACAGCACCAATAATAGTTAACAATAGTGGGAGACCAAAGTGGACTATCTGATCTGGTGTCAATCCATTTTCTTTTCTTTTTCTGTCCTTGTTGCTGTAATAAATTAGGTTCATAAATATTCTGTGCATATTTCTATTTAAAGGAGACATTTTATAAAAAAAAAACAAATAAATTTTTTACAGATCCAAATGGGTCTCTAGTGTGATCATACAAATCAAAAACATATAATAATTATAATAATAAACAAGCTGGCGGCACGGTGGTGCAGTGGTTAGCACAGGTCATTTTGCACCTCCAGGGTCCGGGTTCAAATCCCGGCCAGGCTCGATTCCCGTCTCTGTGTGCATGGAGTTTGCATGTTCTCCCCGTGCTTGGTGGGTTTCCTCCCTCCGTCCAAAGATATACTGTACAGGTTAGACTAATTTACATTCCCAAATTGCCTGTAGCGTGTAAAGGGGTCTGTGTATTTGTGTGCCCTGCAGTGGATTGGCACCCTGTCCAGGGTGTACCCTGCCTCATGCCCTAAGTCTTCTGGGATAGGCACCAGGTCCCCGCGACCCTGAATACAGGATAGAATACACAGAAGTGGTATAGAAGATGAGTGAGTAAATAAACAAGCTAAGATTAAACAAACCAATTTGATATTTTCCCTAATGTGACATCATATATGACGATATCCTGCTTTATTCTGTTGCTCAGCATTCAGAGTAGAACTTGGGAGTAGGTGTTTGAGGTATAACAAATGTGTTTTCTTAATTTAGCTAGTGTCTATTATTGACTGAAAAAATGGGCTGATTCTGGCAGGAAAGGTATCCGGCATAAAACCTGTGCATAAAGCTCTGACGTGGCACTTTTAAATCATTTAAATCTATAACAAGATTTCTGTAAAGCTATCCTTTGACCATCTATTGCTTAATTAAAATGCTCTGCTAATAAAATAAAATTAATATAACCGTCTGGGCTTGCAAACCATGTTTTTACATAAAAGGTTTCTTTTAAAAAAGTTATTTTTTTCTTTCTTTGTTTTTTAAAGCTGTATGTGAAAATAAAAATATCTCCATGTGTATGATTTGTGTTTCAGTTTCAGCTCTCATCCCTCACTGCAAACGAGGAGGAAGTGCACTTAGCTCACTATGAGGGAATTTCCTGTGAGGGAACTTTTTAATGAACCGGAGGGGGAGATCTTTCGAACTCGCAAACATCCTCCTGCTTCTGAACGAATCGCTCACACAATGCCATCACTGACGCAGGCTCCTGGCACACTGGGTCCCCACCTGTTGCAACTCCGGAGCTGTTTTTGTGGGCATGGTTCCACACGCGCAGGTCCACAGGAAGAGGGACTCTCTTTGCCTACGTGGTCGTTGCCTCACCTCGCTGCACTTTCACCCTCTGACATTGGACTGACAATTTACCAGGACTGCTTGCACTTGACAGATAGTGAGATCACTCTCCCTGGAGGGTAATGGTACATCACAGCAGCTGTGGTTCTCTTCAGTGGTCAGCTGATTTCATTCACCCTCAAAACAAGTTTACTGAGGTCACTTTAAGGGTAACCGAATGGGAATTTGACCAGCCTGACATGAGCTGGTGTGTATGCATAGTCTGATGTGTAGATTATATACTATATGGAGGTACAGATGAGCAGTAGAGCGGTGTTTGTTTGTGTGCATGTGAGTGTGCTGAGTGACCCGGATGCATCTGGTTGATGAGCAGTTGATCAGACACAAGCTCTGCACTGACACCTGCTTCCTCTGGAACAGAGGTGTTTGTATGGTGAGCTTCCTGATACTTTGTGCCAACTGTGTCCGAGTAGATGGATCTTCTCTTCTCTTCTCTTCTCTTCTCTTCTCTTCTCTTCTCTTCTCTTCTCTTCTCTTCTCTTCTCTTCTCCTCTCCTCTCTTCTCTTTTCTTCTCTACGCTGCTGATCCGATAAGCTTGATTGTTTTAATTGAAAGTCAGGGGAGGGCACTTTTGTGGTTTCATTATTAATTTAAACACTCAGGGTAACTTAAAGTGCAATTTTCACCCACATGTGAAACAGGAAAATCAATGGCAACAACAGCACTAAGCATCAAGGTTAATTACAGATGCTGGAGCCGCGGGTGCACGCCATGTTTCTCTCTCTTTTTTTTTCCTTCCTCCACCGGCTCCCTGCTAAGCTTCTGACGCCGTCACCATTTAATAAGAAGCAATAGCTAAGCGTACTTGAGATGCAAGTGCAGCAAATGAAAAGTTACAGTCAAATGTGTGCACCGATTTTCATTTGCATCAATCCCTTCCACTCTGTATCAGACAGTAATTGAAAAGCATCGGCTATAATGCTCTGTTAATGCAATCTGCCCACTAGTGATGGATTCGAAACTTGCAGTTTTTTCGAAAACACCCAAAGATCTTGATAATTTGGAAAGATTTTTTTTTTCATTGTGCATTCCATATTAGATTCTTTCAGTCAATTATTTCAAGAAATGAATAGCTAGTTTGAGTGATCAGTCAAACATGTTGAATTTTGCACAGATTTTTTTTTTTTAGGAAATAACATGAAAGTTTATTATTATTATTATTATTATTATTATTATTATTATTATTTATGGAAACCTATATCGCAAAACCTGATTCAAATTTTTTTTTCCTATTAGCTCTATAATTAATGTACTATATCATGGGACATGATCTTTTTTCTGCCATAATTCTATATAGTCCATACAATCAGACATAAAGAGATGTCCATATGAGTGGTTCCATCACATTAAGGTTATTGGCTTATTAAATAAGTAATTTGTTTGCTAATGCAAAACATATATATCAACTTAACTTGGGCAAATTCCACTGGCTTTACCCGTACAGAACATATTTATCCGGTGTAGTTTCATTTAGTTTGGTGGAATATTTAGAGTTAGAAAAACACCGGAGCATAATGTGACTTTTTTTTTGAGTAACTGTCAGGAACGCCTGTCCTGCACGGATACTCCAGGCAGAACACAGGCAGGATGTCAACAACATGCTGTTGCAGGAAACACGGATATAGACACCCCCTCACACACACATGCACAAAAGAGCTCCTATTCCACTGTTTGACAGTAGAAATTGTTTGTATGCATCAAGAGTATATGGAACATCTGTGCATAAAAGAATGCTAAGCATGCAAATAGCTTAAATGAGGCTCCAACGTGATACTCTAATACATGCCACGATTATAATGCTTTCCCCTTGCTTACAGTACAATCCTTCCCATAATGATAATGCTAATTATATGGAAACTCATATAGAAATTAAGAGGCGCACATACTGTATCATGTCCACATGGGCTCTTTAGAGGCATGCTGTAACGCCGAGGGTGTGTGTTTACACAATGCCCCTGTTAGACCACTCTCGTCCTAATTACTGCTGTATTTTTCGCACAGCAATGCCCACACTCTCAGCCAATTAGTGTGCTTTACGTGCTAATAAAATTATGGAAATGGAAGACCCTTATTCAAGCAGGTCTGCATTACCATATTTTGAAATGTTTGACTTAATTATTACCAGGGACAAGAGAGAGAGCGAGAGAGAGAAAAGACTTTTAAAACAGGCTCATAAAGTTGATATTAAGAGGCCAGGGATGGACCTAATGATGTGTTTGGAAATTAAGGCGATCAAACATTTAATGCAAGCTCCTCCTGTAGGCAAAAAGCCTCTAAATGAGTCAATTAGACAGGCATTATTCTCAGTGCCAGGACACAAGTGGAGTCTGATATGCATAAAGTGTTTATCAAGACAGACGTCTACTTAAAAAAAAAAAGGGGGCTGCATGTAAAATTACAAAGCCTGTTAAATAGGCCTACGAAGATGGACCATTGTGGTGGATGTGTGTGTGTGTGTGTGTTCGGGAAAGGGCTTTTCTTTTTCTTTCTCTCTCTTTTTTTTAGAGGGGTGGGGGTGAAAGGGTGCTCAATCACGAAGTAATTCACTATGATCTGCATAATGGTGTATCATCAATTAGAATAACACGATTAACATGCAAAATTCTTAAATTTGCCTAAAATAAATGCAGCCGCATATATTAGGAAGGCGGGCGCCAAGTGAGAAGAATTACAGGCAGACGAAGGACATGCCGAAATTGCAACGATGCCTCTCGCTTTAGCTGTGTTTGCTGCTCTTCTATCACCAGGAATTAGGTGCAGGATTTACATTTGCCGTACAAGGTGTAGCCTGCAGAGACGGACACGCCGATAGCCCGCAGTTCTCCAGCTTTAATTGAACTAGCAGGGGGGGAAAAAAATCAACACTATGATGAAGTCATCACAGGCTGCATTTGCATTCATTAACACAGCGCCTCTTTTTGTCTCTCATGTCTTTATTTCAGCTGCCTGTCCGAGCAGTGGCAGCACACCTTTAAAGCCCATCTCCTCCCTTCTCCTCTCCTCCCTTCTCCTCTCCTCCCTTCTCTCCTCTCAATTTCTCAACTCCTCTGGAAGTGTACGAGAGTGAGAGCCAGGCAAAGGGAAGACAGATGGGTAAGACTGCAGGACTGCCACAGACCAAGACAGTGCAGACAATCCGGTAAATATACTGTAATAATATAGTCCATTTAATATTAGCATATTTAATACTTTAAATAAAGACCCAATTTAAATACTGTTGTTTTATGAGTACAGTGTTGGTGTTGCCGAGTACAACTGATGATTCCCCCCCTTAATTTAATGAATAAAATATAGCCAATTTTATATTTAAAGAAATAATTTACATACAGTTTCATAAGTATTCAATTCACATCCTGCTGTAGGAACAGTCGTAGATCAGAAGGTTGAGCTACTGGGTTGCTGATCGGACTGTCTGAGGTTCGAATCTCCCCCCTGCCAAGTCATTAAAGTTGGGAACTCTGGCAAGACCTTCAACCTACACCCCATACAATTCATCCACTACGTCCAATGCTGGTCCCAAGCCTGGTTAGGAAATAAAAGGGTTGTGACAAGAACTGCTTCTGGCTAAAACCTGTATCAGATCTTGCAGTGTGAACAATGTGATGGAACCAATAATGGTGATCAGTGATTATTCATTAGGAACAATGATGATAAGTCACTGGGAACAACATTGTTCAGTGATTTGTCATTAGACACAATTGTGGCCAGTGATTGGTTATTAGGAACAGTGGTGATTAGAGATTGGTGTTGGGTACAATTAGTACTGTGTCAGTTCTTTGTCATAGAGTTCAATGGTGAGTTGTGATTGCTGCTGGTGTAACAGTGATCAGTGACTGGTCATTAGAAGCAGGGGTGCTCATTGGAAATGGTGGTGTTCACTGGTTAATGTTGGTGACAAGTATGATCAGTGATTAAACATTAGGAACAATCATGAGTAGTTGGTCACTGGGAACCATAATTGTCAGTGATTTGTCACTGGATACAATAATGATTAGTGGTTGGTGGATTAATGTAGGGTTCAGTTGGTATCAATGATTTATCATTGGGAAAATGGTAATCAGTGACCTGTGATTAGTGATCAGTGTTGGGTATACAATGTAGGGCATCCGTTAATTCCCATTGGTGATCAGTGTTTGGTTATTGGGTACAATGTGTGGCAAGAGATTGTTGTTGGTATCAGTGATTGTTCAGCGAAAAAATGGTGGTGATCACTGATTGGTTTTGGCTACAAAATATGATCACCGGTTAGTCATTGGATACAATGGTGATGAGTGATCAGTCAATGGATACAATGATGGTCAGTAAAGAGAACAATGGTGATCAGTGATTTATTGTTGGACCAGTAAATATTCCCTGGGGATAATGATGGCCAGTAACTGGTAATTATAACCTTTGATGTGTTATAGATAAGTGTTGTATAAATATAATTAAAAGCGATTACAAAGCACAATATTTTGCTCATTAATTATTTTTTGGTAATAGGACACCTTTGGCTGCTCTGCTATAGAAAAGTAATACATTTTGGGTATTAAGAGAAACTTTGCTTGATAACGTTGGTTGTAACAGCATAAAACATGTTTTATTCCTTACAAACCCAAAAGCATAGGAGAATGCAGTCGCAGCATCCCACAATTAATTTTAATAGGGAATGTCCAAATGATGAACCCTATGACAATGAGTTTCAGCCACAATTATGATAGCTGGTTCTTTTCCTTGCTCTAACAACCCTGATTAAACGATACAGCTAATTAAAAGGCTGTGTTAATTGATGCTGATGTGGGTGTAGAGCATGGAAAAAAATAAAATGTGCTAGGCAGGGGATCTCCAGCTCCAGGCGTGGGAACCACCGATCTTGAAGAAGGTACAAAAGTGACTAGTGAGTAGGGTCATACTGTATTCAGTTGGAATAATGGCAAGGTGTTTGTGCTGATGTTTATGCGCTGGAATTTGAACAACTTCTGTATAGTATCAAAAGTATTCATTTTAAGCTCATATGGATTTCCTACCTGTGCTACATAGTGTTCATAATTCTAATAAAGCAGTTAGTCATATTGCCTCTGGTATATGTTTATATTTCATATACCGTACCTAGACTACATCATGGCAGGGTATATGATTCACATCCATATGGTGGAAAGGGTCTAGCAGGGGGCTGCAGGCCCATAGCTCTTCATCAAACCTGGCCCGTCACTGCTCCCACAGACAATTACAGCCCTCTGATTGCTATCAGACAGGGAGGGGATTTTTACAAATTAGGGGATAAATAGAATTTTCCACATGCCTAATGGCAGGGGCCGGGGAGTGGTAATGAAAAACTATACATCACAATCAGGCAGACAATCCTATTCATGGCGATGCATTATGCTCACTCTTCATAATAACGGCACGGTGACAGAGTGAGCATGCGACGCGGGGGACAGATAGGATGAGGCCAGGCCAGGACACTCCAGCCCCATGATCCCTTATTTCCTTATGGAGATGCCACCTCTCTCCCATTATGTTAGTTATGGTGATATTTCAGCATAATCCAAGGATGATATATCATTTTCTGGCATGTGTAGCATAGTCTATAATTCATAGAAGAAAAAAAAATAACCTACCCATGGTTTGCCTGGTCAGGCTCCACAAGACAGAAGTTCTTTTATTGATCATGCATGATGCACTTAATATCTACAGACCATACTGGAGCATTAAGCGCATCTCACACCACACCAAGTCAAATGAAATATTCATGAGTGTATTACAACTTTGATAATTCAATTTGAAAGTAGGAATGCTGAAAGGATGGTTAACAGTTCTGTATATGGTCCTTAAGCATGATCAGACGATAAATTAATGCAAATAAATGAATAAAACAATACGCATTTTCATAGACAAAGCAACTTGAGCTGGTTGAACACGTGTAGCAAATAGCAAGTGAAAACACACACTTACAGGCAAACACACACACACACACACACACACACACACTTTCATTTACCTCCACAATCATGCTTGCAAGAAGCAATTTTCTAGTGATTTAAACCCACGGCGGGTTCGGACATTCCTCATCTCAACACTAGTCACCGACAGCTCGAAACCAACACACTGCCCCGATCCTGCAATTACACGACTGAATCCCACAATGTAAACAAACCTCAGCTAGACTGGGAAAGCAGGGAGCAAGCCGCTAGTGAAACTAACAGAATCTCTCTCAGCCCACTTTCTTCCATCCTATACTGTATACTGATCAAATGAATAAACAATATAAACAGTTTTATTTTTCTTTCCAAATAAAAAAAACTATGACATGCACCTATTAGCATTAATTATATTTATATTAAAATAAATGTTTAATTATTGTAGTAGTATCAGTAGTGCAGCATAACTGGTTCTCATTATGGAAATGTGCTGCAAAAACATATTCTAAAGTAAGAAAAAAATTGCAAAACTATAAATGTGTATATAATATGTGTAAAGCATTTCTCCATAAATAATAATAATAATAATAATAATAATAATAATAATAATAATATACAGTATAGATGTTTAAGAGTCTAATCACAGGATTTCTTCTGGAAGTAGATTGCACTATATTAACAAGATTAATTCAGGGTCAGTTGTAATTGAAACTGCCAGTAAAGCAGTGTAGCTACAGGATTAATAATTACCAATTAAAGCAAAAAAAGATACAGAGAAAAAAAACACTTGGCAATATTGTTCCTTCATTTCACTGTTCACTCAGATATTCACATTTAGATATAATTATTAGCGATATCTAACGACAGCCTAAAAAACACATCCCTTAAGACTCTTATTTATGTAAGATATACTACATATGAGCAGCGTTCAAGTCAAACTGGGACTTCAACTAATGCACTTATCCCATCGTTTCATTAGTGCCTGAATACCATCAAGGTAGAAAGTTTTCTCAGTATGCCTGGGCCATGATCGGACTGCCTGCTTCACATCTGAAACGCTGGTCTCCAAGGAAACCCTGTAATGGCTCGACCATGGGAATGGCTTAAAACGAGGTCAGGACAGAACGGGGGATGTGGCGGATAACTCCCAGCCGAGTTCTTGGAATGTTCAAGTGGTGTTTGTGAATGATTATGTGTACAGTTCCCGCAGACAGAGGCATCTCTTCCACCTGTTGTTGAGAAGTTAACTGTTGATTTTTAAGGATCAGGCATTGCCCTCGCTGAGAACGACTGCAGTGGGATAAAATACAACGCATCATATCTGTCATGGAAAAGACCGAATGAGCTGTTAGGAAGCATAAACGAAACTAAATAAGCCTAAAACTCTGATCACTTATACGGTATACATACAGTATATAATGAATGTACAATACATTTATTATTCATTATGAAATTCATTCATTTTGCTGTAATGGACGTGAGGTTAAGTTGGGTTTATTTTCTTGCTGATGCAATCACCGTGCAGTGTGTTAGTTTTTGTGCACTATTGCTCAGCTTTGGTCAGTAAACCAAAAGGCAATGCGCTGTATTGATGTGGGTGGAACAGCGAAAAAGGTGTTGTCACATTCAAAATTCACCATCGCAGTGGCATTTTTTAATGCCTTTTCACTTCATGACGAAATATAAGTTGTTGCTGTGAAATAACTTAGTGTTTGGTATTTAACCCCATGTTTTATCGCATTGTGGATTTGAAATAAAACCACACAGGCTTGTTTCTGAGTCTTTACTTAATGAAAAATTATGACCCGAAATCTAGTGGCGGAGAAGATCAATAAATAAATCGATAAATGTACTTGCTGTAAATTTTTGTCAGCTAGCAGGTTATTTCTACCATTAACAATCTATATTAAATCTATAAATGAACTCGTGCAGCATTACGGAAATGTCACATGCATAAGCTTGGATTAAAGAAAAAAAAAAAAGACATAATTAAACATCGTTTTATTTGCATGACTCTGGTCATGGTAATGTCAAAGACAGACGTATGATGCTGTGATTCCGCGCCATATTTCTGTTGGAGAAAATGAAGCCCTTTTATCTCTTTTATTTTAAGTATGATTATTGTTTGTGTGATCTGTCGCCTCTGTGTCTTCCATGCAGTGTATTCGCTAACAAGCATTCATAACGAGGCAATATGGCTTGCTAAGAGATTGACACACACACATAGTAGACGGAGAGAGAGAGAGAAAGAGAGAGAGAGAGAGAGAGAGAGAAATGGGAATAGTGTGCATTGTGGGGATTGTGGTGTCCAATCTGTGATTAAAGCAATAACCTGCTGGGTTAAAGATGCCAGCGCTAAGTGTGTGTGTGTGTGTGTGTGTGTGTGAGTATGTGGGACTTTCATTAAGAGCGCTGTGGACTGCATGGCTAAACAGCACATCTCTATAATCACTCTGACTATAGATAAAAACACAGCAGTGCGCAGCGTCTTCCCCAAGGACACATAAGAGAACTTCTAGCACCAGCACTGTTTCCTCCTCAATGAGTCCCCATACACTCCTAACACTCTCTTCTACCACACACACACACACACACACACACACACACGCATGCACATACGCACTTACTGTATACACACACGTATTCTGTTGCTTACACTCTTTTTTTTACTCTTCCTTTTCTTTTTTTCCCTTTCTCTGTCCCACACACCCACACACACCCACACACACACACACTCCCATGAGTGTGTATCACAGGCTCATTAGTCCCGTTGTACTTGGATTAACAGCAGCAGTGACATTTGGTGGTATGGAAGGAGCAAAGTCCATAAAAACAAGCAAACCAAAAGTGTGTGTGTGTGTGTGTGTATGTGTGTGTGAAGGGGGTGGGGGGTGGTCTCTCTAACACCCCTCCTGCCTACGGGTTCTCCCACCTTTCATTCTGTCTCATTAAATATGTATATCTCATCTCCTCGCGCATCTCAGCTTGATTTGCATGTAGTAAATTCTTGCCACACGGTGACAGTCCTGAGGAATGTGTGTGAGGGATCTGCCTGCCTGCTAATGTGCACAAAACAGGACAACATAGAGGGGGGGGGAGGAAGAAAAAGCTCCAAGTAAACACTAAAACCTGTGAAGATTGAGTCTGGTAGGAGAAGGTCAAAGTGACAAGACTTGACCTCGAAGGCAAGCTGTGCTGTAACTTCCAGCCAGAGGAATGGAAAATATAGTCTAAAAGTTGTTTTTATTAAGAATTCAGAAAAACACTTGTAGGTGGCACAATGGCTTAGTGGTCGCCCCAAGCACTGTCGCCTTGTGGGGACCCTCCAGGATCTGGGTTCGATTCCCACCTGGGGTCTGTGTGTGTGGAGTTTGAATGGTGCTTGCTGGATTTCCTCGCAGACGTGCAGAATACACTAGTTGCCATTCCTAAATTTGCCCTTCTGTGTGTGTGTGCCCTGCGATGGACCTCATGCCCTAAGTCTCCTGGAATAGGCTTCCCCTGCAACCCTGTAGGTTATGAGTTAGATATCATTGGTATGAAAAGCAATCTTCTTGTTTTCTAAGTTAATTTTCTGTGATCCGGTGCAAACCATTAAGACACACTGGTCTTGCTTATGGTGGATTCAATCCTATGATTCTGCCTTGTTGTCATTTTTATCACTTGTATATCTCTAGCTTTGTTTGTTGTAACTTTTATACTAGTCGTGGTGAAAATGGAGTCTATCCCAGGTGCATCATGTACATTAGACAAGAATACAGCCTGAATCAAACGTACAGAGTTACAGAATGCTGTTAAATTGCTGGCTAGGTTACGCAGCAAGGGTGGGTTCCAGTAAAAGGTGCATGTAACCCCCATAATTGAGCATCTACAGCCTGTGATGCTTCATGGCAAAGAACACAAAGTGTCTATCAGCCAGCTCCACTTGTCTGCCTTTGTTCACCAGACCCAAAGATCAATCACTTTATATCAAGTTTAAAAGAAGTGTAGGGAGGTGAGTGCTAAGATGTGCACCCACACACACACACACACACACACACACACACTGACCTAGTCACACATACACATACACCAAGGTGACAAGCAGCTGGGGCGAAGCTCCGATCGATGGCAGACAAGGGAATCAGCAACAAGGAGAGGTAAAAAAAAACAATCACATATCAGATTGAAACTGACTTCTCCTTGTATCTTTAGGGCCCGGCTACAATAGATTGGACAGGAAATCCAATGGCAAGCAGAGGATGAAAAAGTGAAAAAAAAAAAAAAATGGAAGGAGAAAAAAAAAAATCCCTGATTGCTAATACGCTTCAGCCGGAGCCATTTTAATCTGTGACAGTGCAGGGATCTGGTGAAAACCATTATCACGTACTCAGTGTCTATGATAAGAGGCCTCTAATCTGTTTGCTGGAGGTATTGAACAAATGCATTTGAGGAGCCAAGAGGCACCAAGGTGAGGGTGGGAGAGGGTGCGTGCGTGCGTGCGTGTATGTGTGTTTGTGGTGGTCTGATGAGAATTGGAAGAAGACTGGGTCGAAAAAAAATGGTATGCTTGGCCATTTCCTAGAGAGAAAGAGTGTGTAGGGAATAAAAGACTAGCACTTATAAATAAGAGAAGAAAAACCTCTCTCTATTACACTCTCTTTAAATATAGCTTTATGCGTTAGAGCAGAGTGGCATGGTGGTGTAGTGGTGTAGTGGTTAGCACTGTCACCTTGCACCGCCAGGGTCCGGTTTCGATTCCCGGCAAGGCTCGATTCCTGTCTGCATGGAGTGTGCATGTTCTCCGGTTTCCTCCCACAGTCCAAAGATATGCAAATTAGGCTAATTGGCATTCCCAAATTGCCCATAGTGTGAGTGTACGTGCCCCATGCCCTAAGCCTCCTGGGATAGGCTCCAGGCTCTCTGCGACCCTAAACACAGGATAAAGTGGTATAGATGATGAGTGAGTGAGTAAGTTAGAGCAGGGGTTCACACCTTCCTTTAAGAACACTCTGGCACTGGGTAAAAATGTTGACGTGTGGAAGTGGGAGAAGAAGAGATGGGAGAATGTGTATACATAAATATGAGATTATATATATTATATATTATATAATATAAAGTGAGAAAACAATATCCATATCCAGTAGACGACGTTTCTTTAAAAACTTTCTTTATACTGTATATAAGTTGCCTATATTTAAGATCCTTTTACTCACAGTACTAAGACGTTATCATTTGCACCGTGTCTGTCTTCGCTCTCTCGTTCGTTTCTGTACCAAAGGAAGAAATGCAATGCAAGTACATCCATCTTAAACAAACCAGCACCATACAGAGGAGCACCTAGTGATGTAGTGTGCTGTTTAAACAGATTCTGGTTTCCCCCAAAGCATCGCAGCATGAGGGCCTTTGGTAAAAGCATCACACTCTATATAGTTAAACTGATCTTTATTCTATAATGCTTTTGGGAATCTGTGCTTGACATCTCCAGTTTGTTTTGTCTTCCCATGTATGTGTGTGTGTGTGTGCGAGAGAGAGAGAGTTGTAAAAGGCCTAGCTAGACTCTTTCTGCTTCTGGCCCCAACCACAACCAGCTTTTGACCTATAACCCTGAACATGGGTCACAGGATCAAGCCATTACAACAAGATTTATCCTCACACTCCCTCCCAAACACACACACACCCATACACACAACCCGGTCCATTTCACCTTACACTCCCTGGTCAAACAGCCCCCTCATGCCACCCTCGCCGTACCGACTCCCCCCTCTTTCCAATTGACCATCCTATTTGTCAGTGGCAGAATTCTCACAGCCCCTGGCTACTAGTTAACCTGCACTCAGAGACCCTTCTGTGAAACGCTAAGGATTGTGGAACTGTAAAAGAGGGCCGACGTGATGTGCAATATGTCAAACAGAAGGACATTTTCACTCTCTCTTTCTCTCGGCGCACTGCCGGTGCACAGCTGAGGCCCAAGGGCATCATCCACCTCTGCTCGCTAACCCTTGTATAAGTTTCCAATTCCAGCCGGCCGCAGGATTATGATGCTTTTTTTATTATTTATTTTATTTTATCGTCAAATTATTGCAATGCTGATAAGATGGAGATGATGAGGTCCTGGTGTGTTGGACCTTGACCTCTCTTCTGGTAATGGAGATGTCTCGGACACAAAGGAAGGCACATGGATACACACACACGGCGGCTTACAGTAGGTGTAACTGAAAAAGGTATATACGGTATATCTACTATATATACATGCTAATTACAACTCATATATGAAAGTATGAAAGAAGTCTTCCAATTCTCATAGACACACGCATACTACACACCCCTAGGGTGAGCGCTAGTGCTCATAGAGATGGAGATTGGTTTATAGTTAAATGTCAGTGGGGGTGAAAGAATAGCCTAGGGCAGGTGTTCTCTCTTCTGCCTGTCACACTCACTAGTGCACCGTCAATACGGGGCTGGGGTCGTATGAGGGGTCTAATAAGTCTCGTTTGTGTGTGTGTGTGTGTGTGTGTGTGTGTGTGTGTCTCACTGATATCAACTAGGGATATGACCTCTTCCTGTACTGCTTCACACCATCTCTGTGTCACACTTCTCATCTTAGAGAGTGAGAGTTAAACGGTGATCCATCAAGCGCTGGAACGACAGCACTGCTGATGATGAGGTGAGGATGAGGACTCCTGGACAGCAGTGATTTATCGTGTCTTTGACTTTTTCCAACCTAGACTTCACTGTGCTTAAACGGGCTTGTTTTTATTGATCCGTACGCTATGCTTCCTTACTTATACAGAGAGATTTTATGTAACTATCGAAGTAATATGTCATTTTAGACGGCAAACTAAAACCCGGGCGGTGAACGTATCCTGTACTCTACATTCACCAATGCTGACAAGTGGTTTGAGCTGACAGGAATGCTATGATACCTTAGATAACCGCTTAATACAACCATAGTGAACAAATAAACTCAAAAACAACATTATTTGGTGAGTTAAAATGAAAATGTTTTGACAAATGAAACTGGACTTCTGTTAGACAGAGCTGAAGCTGCAGCCACCACAAGATCTATTTCAGCCTCCGTCTCTAAACAGCCCAAGCCACAGTTGAAGCAGGCACTGCCCATGGGTACAGATGGTTGGCATTCTGAAACTCTGCTCTAGTGTCTGCACGGATGAATCAGTGTGAACGCCACCATGGCTTATTGTGCGTGAGTGATGCCTGTCCTCGGCCTCAAAGCTGTCAATCAGCCTGGGGTGAGTGTTTCACTGGCTGCTGTTGCACGGCTGACTAATTTAGCTATCCTGACAGACCTGCCCGCTCCTCAAACAGTGTGTAGTTTGTGCCATCAGATGGACACTGACTACCGGCCCGGACTGCTGGACAGAGGAAAGATCATTGTTTTCGTCAGCTAAAAGAGAATGCAGCTGATTTATATAGGTGATTTAGACCGACTCGTCTGTAAAAAAGCCCTACAGTTCCAGAATCTTCGAGTGATTACAGTCATATTGAAAAGTTAGTACCCCCTCTATTCATTTTATGTTTAAAACGTATTTAAAATCATCTGATCACAATACCACGTCTCAGTATTAGACAAATACAACCTTTCAAGTATCGCCCATGATTCAACCTTAAGCAGCCTATACTGCAGATTACTAAGTATTTGTTTACTGTATGGGTTTTTCAGTCTCTTACGTCTTTGTGGGGCATTTTTTCGGTCCATTCTTCTTTACAACATTGCTTCATTTCATGGAGGTTTTTTGGCATTTGGCATGTACAGCTCTTTTAAGGTCTCACCATACAGTAGCTCCATATTAACACAGTTCCCCTTATTTTATGTCGGTATATGTATATGGGAAATTTAGTGATCCTAAAATGTATTTTAATTTGCGTAACCCAAGGCCTCTCACTTTCTTTTCCTTCTAATGATTAAGATTGACTACAGCCGGAAACGTCTCTATGTCCCAAAAAAAGGGATTGTTTGACAGCACTCATTGAATTGACTAAACAAAGTTCAACGGGAAAGTCAAAGGAGCTCAGTACAGATCTGAGACAGATGATGTAAATCTATCTTTCTTTAGATAGTCAAAATGTCTTTTACAGTCACTTCTCATCATTTACCAGATGAGTTCAAACAAGTGCAACCTTTTGGCAGGTATACGCACTTTACCAAGGTCTGGAAGAAGACCCAATCTGTCAACCTCATCTGAGAGAATACTGCTCTCGATGGTCACAAACAACCCAGGAGCCACCAAGGCATAGGCTTGTATATAAACTGGAAGATGCTGGAAACACCAGTGTTACTTTCTGCAGTCAAGCAACCTTTACATCACCGTGGGCTGAAATGTTGGTGTCTATTAATGAAAGCCCTGTCACAGAATCCACACCTTCAAGCATGACTAAAGTTTACAGCTGACTAAATAGACAACTAATGTGTTAAGCATAGTGGTAATTCACCCCCCCCCCCCCCCCCCCCCCACACACACACACCCACCCCAATTCTGTCAAGATGAAAAGACGTTCATATTCATATCCATCCACAATTCTTTCAAAAGCTTGTTGATGGCTGGCAAAACTATCTGCCGAAACTTTTTAAGGAACATTTAGTCAAATACGGTATGTGCCAAAATACAGTACTGAAACTCTTGGACGTCCATTTACGATTGTCGACCTGGCAAAGTTCCAGCTGCACGTGTTCCCAGGAGTGAAAAGGAAGTCGTGTTGTGCAGTCATTGTTGGAAATGGGTCTCTCGACTGAGACAAAAGTATTCATAGTTGAATATTATATCCGCTTATACGGAAGTTGTAGTCAATGGGGACCGAGTTTGGAAAAGGTGGCAGAACAATTCCTTCCCATACCCGTCCTGTTCCCCCGATCTCACACCACCTGATGTTGACTTGTGGGGGATGTTAAAGGAGAGTGTGTTCATCTGTGAAGATCCAACAAGAACGTTGCCTGCATTACAAAACAACTTATGCAGGAGTCTTTTGCAGCAACCTTTGTTCTGAGAATCCAGGTTGAGAATCTGTGTGAACAATACTGTGAACTCTGTCTAAAGCGAGGCGGTGTGGATCACACTTCAAACCTTTACATTACGCATACCATGGTAAGTCAACATGCTAATAGTGTGTATGCTAGTTTCTTTTAGGAGAAATAGAGTCACGGATAACAACAAGGTAATATTGTTCGTCTATTCATTACAGTACTGTATATTTTGGCACGTACTGTATTAGGTTTTCTGTATGTTAATTTCTCACAATGTATGTATAATTTTAATGCTGTGTTCTGTGTAGATACCCAAATAAACTTGTACACCGAATTCTTTGATCATATTTATTACAAACCTAATGATGATGCAGTATTCATGTGCATGATGTACTGTTTGTATTTAAACTTCAGACTGCACCTGTAATTAGTTTGAAACTGTGGTTTCATAACCTTGTGCTGAAACAACTGTAATTCTCTCTCTTTTTTGCATTTCAGATTAAATCCTTAATAGATTCCAACATATTTAAAAGCACCTGATATAGTCTTTACACACACACACACACACCAAATGCTCATTACATGTTACACATTACACCCCTGTTTAGACTCTCACAACATGCCTAGTCTTAGTATATCAGACTAGACTGACTTTTCTGATCTCTTCCATTGAAATAACTGATGGACTTCTTTGCTTTACTAAATGACTTCCACTTGCATTTAAAGGCACATCAAAAAGGGTTTGTGTTCAGTTAAATAAATCACTAAAATAAATGGGGCATAAACAATCCGCTAATTTTCATGTCAATACAAAGAGAAACGTTATCATTCTCACTCCCACTCATATGCAGTTGTATTTGCAGCTGCATCTTCAACAGTACAAAACATGAAAACAGTGACGATGGGAAAACAAATCTGTTAATTATCATAAACTTTTAATACGAAATTTTTGCTTCATAATTGGTGTTATTAAACCGAGAAAATTTTTTTTTTTTAACATGCTGATGAATTGAAGCTAAACATCAGCTGGATAGGACTAGGTGAAATAATATTAATTACATGACTGAATTGCTTTACTGTGAGTAATTTCTAATGAAAATAGCAAGTAGAAGTGAAAGTCATACGACATTATACATATGTTGCCAAACAGGGCCCATGGAACTGTGTCAGAGATCATGCGTCATGTCCATAGATGAGTCAACTCGCAGTTACTGTCCCGTAATCAGTCTCTGTCAGTGTTAAGACCATGGAGTGGCTTGGGTGTCTATGAATCATCAACTGTCACGTCCTTCCTTCACACCATGCATACCAACATGCACAAGTTGTGAGAGCAGCAGGTTTATAAGCCTTCTCTGACGCACACACACACTCACTCACACAAATGTATATGCAGAAACACACTTTACAGGCTCAGTGCTCCAACTATCGCCACATGGCAGTGAACTTTGGGGGAGATAAATGAATATCCCCGTACACATAAACAACCTCACATAGGGCCCTTCTCGACTCTTCCCCACTAATTCCTATTCATTTAAACGCCACATGGGCAGGCCACGCAGCCAGAGACACATTCATTATTTAGCTGCTTTTGTTTATGAATAGCTTACTGGTGCAGGCCTGAGTCTGCATGCAACGGGCCTCGTAAATCACAGGCATCGAGTCGTTTTTTTTTTTTTTTTTTTTTTTAGTGGGCTCACTCAGTTTCTGTGTGTGCGCGTGTGCGTGCGTGTGTATGCATGTGCATACACGTGTGCATGTTCTGCTTGAGAATGGCTTGTCATCAATTTACCTTTGTGCTCCTCTCCCTTCTGTTTAATTAGTAATGAGGACAAATATTTGTTTGTTCCAGGGGAGAGAGAGAGAGAGAGAGAGTAAAGGAGATTGAGGTGAGAGAAAGATGTTTGATCCCCCTCTGGACAAAATTAAAGTCAGTGCTCTCTGTCAGCCTGGGCTGTTTCCCAACAAGCCTCCCTCTGCAGTGTTGAAGAGGCAATGAGGAGCGGTGGGAGTCTGGTGGAGTGATGGATCAGCCTTGGGTTGAGGGTAAACACGAACAAGCATCAACAAAAGCACCAGCACCCAGCCAGCACCAGCACCAAAGGCAACTTAGCCTGTCTTTATTTATCACTGGAAGATTTACCCCAGTCGTTTTTTTTTTTTTTTTTTTTTAACTGGAGTGAAAGTACACAGAACAAGCCCAGGCTGTTTAACATAGTCTTGCCTATAAATAATCTTGCCCTGTGTCATTTGTCAACGTGACACTCGCGCCCTTATTGAGTTCCACTTGGGGGGATCCAGCCAGCTTCTTTTTTTCCCTGCTTACTCGCTGAAATGTCTTGAACCTGAACGGAGAGTAGTGCCGGAATGGCACAAACATATCCCTCAGCCCAGGCTTAGACATAGAGCTTATTGAAATGGATTTGGGGAAAGTATCCTTTTCTGTGCGTTATACTTAATATACAGTCATATTGAAAAGTTAGTAACACCTCTTTTAATTGTATGTGTTTTTTTTGCATAAAACATAATAAAATCCATCTGCTCATAGCAGGTCTTAGTATTAGGTAAATTAAAACCTAGGATGAAAAACAACACATAACTTTCCTCACCATTAACTTTTTTTTTTAACAAAAAAAAGACAAAAAGAAAAAAATCATGTGGGAATACTACAGTAAGTATCCCCATGAGTCAATAGCTTGTAGATCCACCCTTAGGAGCAATAAACTGATATAATTATTTCTTGTACTTTATCAGTCTCTCACATTATTGTGGAGGATTTTTTTTCTCATTCTTCTTTACCAAATTGCTTAATTTCAATGAAGATTTCAAGTGAAGCATTTCCTTATACACAGCTCTTTTAAGGTCCTCAGCATTTCTGCAACTAGACCGTTCCAAAACCTTGATTCTTTTATTTTTCAGGCATTGTGATGTAGATAAGCTGGTGTGCTTTGGATCATTGTCCTGTTCCATCACCAAATTTTGACCAAGCTTTAGCTGTCAGATCGAGGACAAACAATTCCACTTTAGACCTCTTTGTCCATAGAGCATTGTTCTAAGATCCTTGTGGTTTATTCAGATATGGTTTTGTGAACCTCAGTTGTGCTACCATGTTCTTTTTAGACAGAAGAGATTTTCTCCTGTCAACTCATCCAAACAAACTGTACTTGTTCGGTCTCCTACTAACTGTGCTGTGATGGACTTTAGCAATTAACATGCTCAGTGAGCATTGTATGGTCTGACCTTGGGGTGAGCGTGCAGGGACGTCCACTTCTGTAAAGATTGGTGACCGCCTCAAATGCTTTCCACTTGGGAATAATCTTCGTCACTGTGGAATGTTGCACTCCAAATTGTTGGAAATGGTTTTTATAACCTAGTCTAAATTGATGTGCAGCAACAATTGCTTCTTTAAAATCATTGCTTATGTCTTTCCCTTATGTGTCAAAGTGACAAAAATTTTGAAAAAAATGCTTTTATAAAGATTTTCACACCTGCTGATGTGATGTGTTAAACAAAGGCTGAGGATTAGCAGCACCTGCTGCAAATAAACCTCTTAAATATGTAAGTATTGTCCACATGTTTTTTCTTTTTCTTTTTGGCTTTATTTTTGAAAAAAGAAAAAATTGATGGTAAAAAAAAATATTTCGTTGTTTGTCTGAGGTTGTATTTGCCTAATACTAAGACCTACTATAATCAGATTATTTTTATGATGTTTTTACACAGAAACACATAAAATAAAAAAGTGAGGGGTACTAACTTTTGAACATGACTGTAATAACTCCTGCTTTGATGCCTTGGCCTGGTCTTCAAAGTAAAATTGCTTACAGGTGGTCTGATGCTTGTGATTAGAAGTCTTCTGTATAAGTGCAGTGGTAAAATCTCATCCTGGGTATAAAGTGACTGAGATATAAAGGAAGGACTCTGTGGTACAGGAGTTGAAGTAATCCTTTGTTCTGATCAGTAGACCTTTTAGTTTTCTGTGCCAGTTTTGCCAATTAGAGAAACCACATAAATGCGGAAGTGCTACTCAGCCAGATGCTGATCACAACAGAGCTTGTGGGCCATGATGCTGTCCATGGTGCTGAAACCAGGAGGCTCAATATTGCTAGGTGAGAAATCCTTACTTCATAAACTTAACTTTATTAACAGAAATCAAAGTGTTAATGGAGAAGACCAAGGGCAGTGCATTTGGATTGATGTACAGGTTAGTCACTCATACCTTTGAGCTTACTATCAGATTTAGAGACATGTGGTGCGCTCTGTTTTGAAGGCAAGTGCTCTGGTATTGAAAGGCCTTACTGAGCAGGACTGTAGCTGAAAATGTCTTATATCAACATATGCATCACTTTCATAGATTAAAAACACAGCTAGACTATGTGTGCTAAAAAAAACCTACTCTAGCTTGCAAAATAAGAGGAAGCTGTTTGTCTTGTAATGTGCAGAGGTTAAATTCAGACTTAAAGAAGTGGAAGGACTTTCACTCACTCACTCACTCCCTCACTTTATGTTATACCGCTTTATCCTGTATACAGGGTCGCAGGGGACCTGGAGCCTCTCCCAGGAGACTTAGGGCACAAGGCGGGGTACACCCAAAGTGCCACGGCATCGCAGGGAACACTCATACACTCACTCATTCACACACTACAGGCAATTTGGAAACACCAATTAGCCTAATCTGCATGTCTTTGGACAGTGAGAGGCAACTGGAGTACCAGGAATAAACCCACCAAGCACAGGAAGAACATGCACACAGACCCCAAGGCGAGAATCAAACCTAAAACCTGGAGGTGCAAGGTGACAATGCTAACCACTACTACAAGGAATTTTAAAAATACCCATACTATACTGTTTGGAATGCAAGAGTCTGGACTGCAATGTTTATATGTTTATTATTTTTTTCCATCAACACAAATTAGATTTTGACCAAAAAAAAGGCAACACATGTGGCATCTGATTTTTCAATTGCACAGAATTTGTATAATGTGCATTGTACATGCTCAACAAAAATGTTGCCCAGCAATTAATCTCAAATTAAGAACCCAACGTTTGATGGTGTTGTTTCAGCATAAAGAGTTGCCTCAGTTTGCAGGATAATAGGGCCTTTTCTAAGCTAGCACTTAAAGAATGCTTACCCAGTATGCCTTGCTGCTGCATGCTTTCTTCTAACTTTAATCATGCCTTGCCGTGAATAAGATTATGCATAAACTGCATGGCATGATGCACAACCCAACACCTAAGCACCTGACATGGAGCGGAATATGAGAACAACAACTTACACCCGGCCCTTATTCCCTTCGATTTGTCTTGCTTAAAAAACAAACAGGCCGTGAGTGGATGAATAAATAAAGGCGTGCAGAATGGATGGTGTGGAGCAGGGGATGGCATTGCAGAGGTGCATAGGGACCTTTGGGAGCACAGGCCTGTGGAGGAGGCCTCTCACCCAGGCGCAGCTCTGGCTCCAGGCACAGCGTTCATCATTGTGTCCGACCCTGAAAGGGGACCATCCATCAGACCGCATGCATCAGTGATCATTGATGTAAAGAGGAGTCACTAGTCTGCAGGATGGGTGAGGTGCTGGTGATGGGGGACACTACAGTACACTTTTTTTTTTACCACCCAGTGGGGTCTAAACTCTTTTTTTGGGACTTCACTCGGGAAAGTTAACCCAATGGAGGGAAACAGTCTGAATACAACTCCCTCGTTAAAGACAATTTTGTAGCAAGTTTCGAGGCACGTTTAGGGCCCTCTAGATGTAGGTTTAACCTACTCGTTCTGTACCAATATCGACCACCAGTCAGTAAAATAAAGCAGACAATAAAGATGATGGATGTGATTTTGCTGCCAGGTTTCAAACAAGCAGTCTCTTGTAATGTATCTATGTGCTTACTATTACGAATCTGATTGTGAATGCGAATTTGCATCACAAGAAAGGAGCTTTATTGAGGTATAAATTTTACTACTGCATCGGTCACAAGATTACAATTTTTACTTAGAAATACGACCCGCTGCCACACGAGGAGCGTGTTTGCCAGAGTAAGAGGTGAATCATTTCAGCGAGCGATAAAACATTTAGAAAAGATGTAGTAGATGAATAGGAGAGAGATTTACAACAGATAGTCTACATTTACTTCATATAATTTCTCTGTTATTGAGGGCTCTCATTTATCCTTCCTGCTCGAGGCAAACACATCACTGTGAATAAACGCACAATGCCACATAATCAGCAGCTCTGAATGAGGAGACTGAGAGCAGCAGTTTATTATGAGAACCAATTCATCTGTGCATCCACATACTCCATTTATCTGCCCTCTGTCTCTGGCTTTAAACCATCTCCCCTCTCTTTTTACTCGAGTTAGGGCGCCTTTCCTGTCATAACGCTCACATGTAAAAATGAGCCGCTGACTCAGGAGCTAGTAGCGGTCGATTCCCGATCAATAGCCTCTGTGCAAATGAGAGGTGGCACTGTAAAGCATGCTGGACATGAGTAACTTCTGACCTGGGAATGCTAGCTGATGTTCAAAGAGCAGTAGAGCAAGGATCGTCAGTCCCTGCAGCTTAAAATGCACACGCACTTCCCTGATGACCATTGATCAGTGGCTCCTTCACCAGACTACAGTCCAGGGACCCAGGAGAGCCTTCTTTGTTGCTGGATTAAAGAGTTGTGGACGGCACTTGGTTGCCCGGAGCCAGCCCAATAAAGAGCACATGCTTTATGACAGGCCGAGCATGCTACTGGCTCAATTTAACCGCTCGATAGCTCATCTCACACAAATTGCATCGTGTTGACGAGCCGGCGGGGGCCATCATCGGCTCTGGACACAAATATTTTTATTAAAAAACATGGCTGAAGAGGAGAGAACTACTTCTTCTTATTGGGATTTTAAAACTCTACACAAATGCGAATGTTTTCGGTAAATTTACAGACCAAAAAATTTGAAAAATATAACATGTTCGCAATAAATAAATAAATAATAATAATAATAATAATAATAATTATAATAATATACATAATGATATTGTTGGAACAGATATAACAAATACTAGCACTGTATGTCACCAATGCTTCCCAATGCACCACCATGTAACAGTATTTCTTGTAACAGTGTAACAGTAACAGTTTCCATGTAACAGTAAAGGTTTATGTACAACATTTATTTAAACAAATATCCATCCACCCATCCATCCAGTATCTATACTGCTTACACTGTGTAGGGTCACGGTTGATCTGGAGTCTATCCCAGGGCACAAGACTATGTACTGTACACCCTGGATGGGGTGCCAACCCATCACAGGGCATAAGCACACACACACAACCAATCATACATTAGGGCAGATTTGGAAACAGAGATCAACCTACTGTGCATGTCTTTGGATTGTGGGGAGAAATCAGAGAACTGGAATGAAACTCCATGCACACAGACCAGAGGCGACATTCAAACTCCCAACCCAGGAGGTGCGAGTGCTAACCACTATGCCACTTGATGCCTGAAGCATTTATAGACATATGTTAAAACCTGTTGGTCTATTAAAAAAAAAAACACTGTTCTTTGGTACTAATCAGTTTGAACTTATTTTTCTTTTCTCTATTTATGAGTTCATTCGCACTGTTTAAAGTTACTAGCTATGATTACATAATTGCTAATAATTGCGTTTTAGCTTGTACTACAGACATACCTAAATGCATGTACTGCCTTAGTACAAGGAGAAAAACTATTTAATTGACTTTTTTGCTCTCAGTTCCTGACACCTTGGAGGTCGACACTGTTGTAGCCCATCCACCTCAAATTTCAATGTTTTTTGAATGCTGAGATATTCACCATGGTTTTGTATAGTGGTTATATAAGACACTACAAGCTTCCTGGCAGCTCGAACCTGCCTCGTGCTCACAGTCTACTAGGCTCCAGGCCCCTTGCAACAGGATAAAGCGATATACACAATGAGTGAGTGAGTGATACGTGAGATATTTTAAGTGTGAATGCAGGCGGTTATAGCTCTCTAAAATAAATATGGTATATGGCGTATTTATGGGTGAGCCATCTAATTGCATATTAAAATTAAATACTAATATTTATTTTCTCTTTAATTGTCTGTTAATTGCTTTAACAAACTTGATGTAAAATAATCATATTTATCAACTGTTCCATAAGGGGAATTACCGTAAGATAATAGAGTTTATCTCTGTCAGTTCCTCACACTGTAAATTACTGTAGGCTTTTGACTATTTAGACGTAATTTCCTGACAGTAAATGATATACATACAGTAAGTTGATGTAAACAAAAGCATGCTTGTAAAGTGCAAAGTAATGTTTTAGCAGCACGCCGGCAGCCTGCACCTGAGACGATGGCTTCATTTGAGCAGAGTTGACAAGCGGCAAAGGCATCGCGCAACCCTTTTCACTGCTCAGGCTGTAATTAAACATTACAATGAGCAGGGGCCCGCGAGACAGCCTGGCTAATTAGCAGCTGAATGAGATCCTCTCCTTGCCTCCTCTCTCTCTCTTTCGCTCCTTCTCTCTGTCTCTGTTCCACCAGAGGCATTTACTAAAGAGAACATGACATAGAGCTTTCAGAGTTTGCCTGGTTTTTGTTGGCTTAGCTAAAAGGTGGACAAAAATCCCATAGGAAACAGTTTGAAGAAAAAAAGTCTATAATATAACTTCAGGTGGCCTTGTTCGTGCTGAGTTCAGCATTGCGGTTTTGCATCAACAGGCCACATTTTGGCAAGGCCCGTAGCACTTTGGCCAGGGGAGGACACAAAGGCCTTTGGCACCATAATTAGACTGGTGGTGGTGTTGTGCCCTGGCTTGATGGCTTGGCCGTCAAAAAACAACATGCTCCAATTAACATCCCCTTAATGTGGCCACTGTGGACCCCCTGTGCCCTCCTGGCCCTTTAGAAGTGCGGAATCAAAGAGCCAGGAAGCGCACGCTCCAAGGACATAATTGGGCTGCCCCCTGACCTTCATACCTTAAATCAACCAGTTTGACTGCTTCCAAACACTCCCCTGTGCTAACTAGCGCTTACCACCAGCACTCATTAGTCGAAAAATACCTCAGCTTGCGGACAAAAAAGTAGACAAACAAATACAGACACTAAAAAGCCAAGCTCCATCATCATATTTTTCCATCAGTCCCTCAAATTAAACGATGCCACATTGCAGATGCAGGCTAAATAAGCAAAGCGTTTACATTTGTAAAGTTCACGACAACATTGGGTCTATTAAATCTGCTCCAATTAATCAATGTTAAAGACAAAACCAAACCAAAGTAAGTCAGGCAGACTGTGTGGAGACAATGTGGAATCAGGCGTGAACAAGCGACTGCTCATTAAATCGATGCGTCCCGGAACGATGGGATGTCCTCTGTTTAGCTGCCGTACTGCTGAATGCCGCTGATAAGCAATGTGGCCACATCATTAAAACCTATGCAGTCGCCGGCAGTTTATTGAGGCGCCCTTATTTACATCTGCACAAACTCTGTAAAAACTGTGCTTTTGATTGCTGTAACGACTCATCACTTGCATATGGAGGAGTGGAGCATGGCTGTGCAGCCAGACATAACTACAGTCCTTATTTCAACCACGAGGAGAACAAGCTTCATTTATTTTTCTGACTATGCATAGCAATGGCTCTTCATTTTATGGCAATGACTATCATAAAAAGGGCCGTTGGCTGCTCCTGTGGGAGGTTATTTACTCCACACGCAATCATTGTTATATGTTGGGAGTGAAGAAATACATATTTCTGTCATTTCCATAAAGAATGAGTATAACATCTGCACCATGAAACGTTGCAGGAAAAATAAGGGCAATAAAAGCCTGTAGGTTGCTCGTCGTATGCAGCTGTGTGCTAACTGCTTGACGGAAACAAAACAGCATCAATTCTCTAATACTTCGACAATGAACTAAGGTTATTATGGAAGGGAATTGTGTAACATTACAATAAGGTTGTAATCTCATTATGCATTTTTCTAGTTACCAAAACACAAAAATTAAAGCACATACAAGAGTGTGGACACCCGGGAAGACTGTAGACCAACATTTTTTTCTTTTATGAGAATTCACTTATAATACAACACTCCATGGGCAGAAGCACTGTTTATGGTTGCATTCAGTTCTCCTGTCTGGGTGTTTTCTTTAAATCATACAGAGTAAGCAGTGCCATGGGCGCAGTAAAGGAGGGAACACATGGACAGCGTAGAGGGGTTTTATACCCAGCATGGTGGAACCAGCACTTGGCAGAATTAGCAGAAATAAATGATCCCAAGGCCAACAAAGTTATGCGAAATGTAATCGAGCCACGGCGACGGGGGTTGGGGGGGGGTTAGCAAGAAGGGGGGGCTGAGAAGGCCATGCAAAAGTGCTCTATCAAACAGCCGTGGCAGGTGCTCCAGCGCAGCAGGCATGCTAATGACAAGAGACCCTGCTTTACCCGTCCACTTCTTCTCTTGTGAAGTAGTTCTCCATGGCTCCACTGACTTAACCAGCCAGTGCACTCTTGGGAAATTATCCTAAATAGACTTGCTGTCTCTCAGCGTGAGGTATACATGGATGTTAATCCACAGCCAGAGGATGCACTCATGCGTCTGGCCGCGCAGACGGGAATCATCCAGGGTCAGCAGTGGAATGGCGGACTCTGTGGTCTCTGATTATGTTCCCTGGAGATAACTAAACCTTTAAATAGTGAGATACCGCGAACATTTGTAACGTTTATCTGAATGATGATTATAAGGATGTTTTCAAACCCAAACACATTTTTGCAGCCTTAGGACAGACTAAGTAGTTGTTAGGGGGCGGGGCTTGTAGGTTTAGCTTTCACGTGGAATAATTCCTTCTGAATTGCGGATTGCTGTCACAATGTACATACAGGTCTCAATTTCGCACTAGTTTCATATGGTGCCTGTATTTTTATTATTAAATCATCATCATAAAAAAAGTGTATTTTCATTTTCAAGTATTGAAAATGTCTTTTTCACTTCATATCATACTGCATTTCACTTCATATCATACTGCATTTCACTTCATATCATACTGTATATGTGACAATTAAAATTTTAGTTAGAATTTAGAATTTGAATTTGAATATTATTTTCTTTTAATACCACTTTGTAGCTGCATACTGTAGCATGTGAGGATTACGGCAAAAAAAAAGAATATTTAAAGCTATGCAGGTCAACACAACATGTCTGTTTTTCTGCATCGTCCATAGAGAAATTATTTTCTACACAAGTTTAATTGTTAGCTACAACACTAGTGTTCTTTGGAAGCGACATCTTTGTGAGTGAAACATTTGTTCAACAGGACTAATAATCGATGTTCCTGCGCTCAGAAACCCTGTGCTTTAACACACTTCACCAACTAAGAAATTGTCATCATCATGTTAAATTAATTTTTCATTTTTCAAAGCTCATTCGCATCCTCATTCAAGCTACCTTTTCCAGAATCCCACTTGTACATCCGCAGGTCTCAGGTGCGATGCGTGATCTGTGAACGAGCAGCTGAGTTAAAGGCAGCTCCACTCAGCTCATTAATGCAGCCATCAGGCTCATTTGTGCCTAAGAACCACCTAGGAGTTGTGTTTAATTTGCCTTTTTCATTATTGTTTCCATTATTTCTCTTAACTTCTGCAGGGGACTTTTGTTTTAACCTTGAACTGGCCACCTCGATGTTAATGACTTGAATATTTTAAGATGAGAATGGGGCGTGCATGCGACATGCCATCTCTACAAATTAACAGGCAGAGAGAGAAAGAGTTGGGAAGGGAGATTTTAGATTGGGTTTCCACAATTGTCTTTATCTGCTTCAGTTGTGTTTTTGAGATTTGGATTACTTTTTACGTAAATAGCTTCACACCAAATGACTTCTGCTTCCATGGCACGGAAAAGTATACCTTTTTTCAGACTCGAAGCTAACAACCCTTACTGCTTATCTTCCTTTACAGACAGTGATTCCTGCCTTAATGGCCTTCTATTAGTTCATGTAGCAGTTTTTAATTTTTACCAATTGTCATTGAAATAATAACACCTGGATTGAAGTTTTTAATAAGTTTTGGTCACTCAAAAGACATAATTAGTGTATAAATAGAACATGAAATATATGAAGGTGTAAATGAGACCTGTATGTTATACTCAAAACGTGACATCACAAGTCAAACTGAATTAGTCATTCTGCGTTGAGTGTGTGTGCGCGTGTGCACTCTGTCTGTGAAGTGCAGTGACACAGTCGAGGCTGGTTAATTAGAATTGTGTCAGTGAGTAAATGCGCTGTGACCTGGACCTGTGCAAGCGCCATCTCCAGCGCCATCGACGACCCTTTCAACTGCTTTACTAGAGACCCTGGATGGGCCTGTCAACCAGTCTGCATGTGTGTGTGTGTGGGTGTGAGAGACAGAAAGAGAGCAAGAGAGACAGCGAGAGAGAGAGAGAGAGAGAGAGACAGGAGAAAGACAAAGTATGGTAAGAGCTACAAAGGACTCTTGTCTGTCTTTGTCCTGGAGGGTCCTCTAGCCATACTCCAGGGGACAGGAACACCTCTGGTGTGCTTCATAAGCTATGGTAATGGAGCCTCGATGAACCCTTCAATGGCCTGGAAAGGCCTCTTACACAGCAGGATGCTTGCAGTGGAGAGAGTTAGAGAGAAGGTGCACTCCTGTGGACACGGTGAAGCAATGCCTGGAGCTTCCCTCTTATCTGCTGCCAGTCATTAATCTGATGACTATTTCTTCTCCTGTGATATTGTCTAATTCCCTCCGAAACAGATCTACTATCATTGAAAGACACAATGTCATTGTACAGGTTATTATAGCGTAACCACTTTGAATTAAATTAGCTAAAATGTCAACTATTAATGGCAAATAACAATTATAATCAATATAATAAAAACAACATTAATTATAATAATATTAGACTTTTTATGTTATTAACATCAATGCTACAAAACACTGTACCACAATGACATCATAATTACAGATTATATATTTTCAAAAAATGTTTAATATAGCCTAATTATTTTCATATGTACAGTTTGACAGAAAAATTTAATCAATGGCAATTTTGGACATTATTTTTTTTTTGCCATTTTTTCAATATTTTTTTGGCAAATTATCTTTCTCTCGTGCACAGGTTTGTCTTTTTTTTTCAAAACAATAAAAGAATATATATATCTTCCCTTAAAAGCTGTGAACTTCCATGTTTTAGGCATGACATGGATTTGCCACATTAAACAGGGGCTGCGATGAGAATGTGTTCAGTGAATTTTTGGAAAATGTTGAAGCCAAGAAAAAGCACATTAATCATCTGATACTGCAATTATAGTCACTCCAGCGTCAATGAACTACATTTATGTGTCGCTTATTGGCTGCAATACACCCTGTGAAACACTGAGTTATAAACTTAAGAAAGGTATGTGGGACACTGTAGTATAACCTTCTGTTTCACTTCCAAATTGACAGATCTCCCTTTTTCCCGCTCTTAATCCTGATATCAATAGCACCAGATTGAATGCATTTGGAAGGAATAATACACGTATGGTCATATACTTTAAAGCAATAAAGACATTATACAGCTCATGTTAACAAATATGAAGTTAAAACTCACTAAATTGCATGCTTAAAATGATCACAAACATGACTGCAGACTAATTTATCCATTGTGCCAAAACTATGGGAAATAAAGGTGTAGTGTTTAGCAAAATATCCCAAAAAAAAACCACATTTATAACTAGAACAATTTGACTTTTTATTACACTTGAGATCAAAGAAAACATGCACAAAATATGATCCAATAGTTTGCAGTAGTTTTTGGTTAAAGAAATTTTAGAACTGCAAAAATATAGTTATTTTTGCTATCAAACTGTTAGTTCACTCATGTAGGTCTAAAGCGTCTCTGCTTCTAAAACCAGAAGTTCCATCTTCAAAATTAAACACCAATCCTGGTACAATATATTGAACAACCTCATAGCAATACACAGAAATACCCGGGACTGGTTTGTGGTTATAAGGTGATGATGGGTTTCCTGTTGAGTCTGGTTCCTCTTAAGGTTTTTCCTCTTGTCGTCTCAGGGAGTTTTTCCTTGCCACTATTGCTCTCGGCTTGCTCATCCAGGACAATCTGATACTAACATACTGTACTTTTTTTCCTTTAAATGGTCTAATTTATTTACATTTCTTCTAATTTATTTACAGGCAAGGTAAACCTTGGGTTGGTGGTGGCAAGGAAAACCATTTTTTTGACTACTGTTAAAATTGCTTCACAAATCAAAAGTTTAAAAAGACGTCTACCCCTATGTAAAGTGTTACTATAAAAAATAAGACTTATATAGAGACACACATTACAATAAGGAGACTACAACAATACACTCTTAATCAAAATCTTTAACACTGTTCTTTAAGTTTTCTTGCTGTTGTAACATTGTTAAAGTGTGTATTAGAAATTGTCTTATAAGAAATAGAAAAACATGGCTGTAGCATGCAATCTTTAAGGGATCCCAAAGAGGACAAACCCTTAAGGGTCCAAGATCTCACTCACTTCTTCTTTTTCTTCTTCTTCCTTTCAAAACTATTCTCATTACTCACATAAAGGTAATAAATACTGTAATTGGGTATCAGTGCCTTTGCAACGTCAAGTTGACTATATAGTATAAAGATCCAGTATTTTTATTTAAGTATATTTAATTTTATTCAGTATATATTTGTAGCCTATCATATACAAACAAAAATATAATTGACTATATTTACACAATTCTTGAGAAACATTCATTCTGCGTATTAGCATCACTTGAGTAACTGCTTGTTCTGTGCAATAGGATGGGTGTAAACCCAGAAAAAAAGCAGACATCTAATAGGCGATGGGTCTAATAGGAGTGTTATCAAGGCAGATTGTGTGCAACCGTCATAGATATTTCAGACTCTTTTTAGTCTGTCCTCTCAAAAATACTGCCCCACACACCCCGCCCTCTCACATACATCTGCCTCTTGCTCTGTTCCTCCTCTTCTCTGTCTGGTGACACCACCTCACCAACTAATTAGAATTCTGTCACTAAGTAAATGCATTGTGACCACTGGGTGACAGCTGTGCCTCCCTGCTATTTGGTTTGGGGAGAGTGTATGTGTGTGTGTGTGTGTGTGTGTGTGTGTGTGTATGTGTGTGAGAGAGAGAAAGAGAGAGAGGGAGAGCGAGAGAGAGACAATCAGGAGTGTGGCAGCATGGCGATGGCGGTGGCAGTCTCCCTTTTAACAGGAGTGGTGCTGGTCTTTGCCACTGACCTGACAGTCATTTAAATTACAGCAGAGGAAAGGGGAGGCCAGCCAAACACTGTGGAATAATGCACTGTCTGACGGACTGACTGAGTCCTGTTTGCCCTGACAACGGCCTGCACTCTCTTCCTTTTCAATTAAGAGAGAGAAAGAGAGAGAGAGTGGGAGAGAGAGGAGGGACAAGCATCCCGCATCTCCCCACCCCACCTCCCATCTCTGGCTCAACCTTCACTCATGCCGACATTGTCGCGCCATCGCCTCCCTGACTCCTGTCCTACTCCTGCATCTTTTACCATTCTCTTGTCCCTCCAGCCATGCCAGGGCTCTCTCTCTCTCTCTCTCTCTCTCTCTCTCTCTGTCTCTTTCTCTCTTTTTCTCTCTTTTACTTGTAACACCACGCTGCCGATCCACTCATACACAAATGAGCGTCTGGGTGACGGCTGTAATATCCAGCAGCTCGCAGACAGGCTATAGCTTATTAGCTTACACTAGGAAGCCACGACTGTGCTCTCCTCTTATTGCCTGTAGCCCCAAAAATAGCACACTGATGTCTTCTGCCTTGACCCTTACTTACTTTACTTTGTTTGCTTATATGATATAAATACTACTTAACATGTTGTCATTGGCCACCGTTCATAATGCTCAAATAAAAGAACCTGGCTTTCTTGTACGACTCTTTTCTCCGAGTCGACACTATACAAGGCGTATGACAGTAAACACAGAGTAATTAGCTGTCAAGTCCCTCACAGTGCTTGTAGTGGGGGAAAAAAGTGTGAACTCTTCCTTTATTCACGTGGATGGCAGTTAGTGTATGGAGTGTAAGTCTCAGTGCTCTTCACTCAGTGACTCTTACTGGCACTTCAGGCCTTGGCCTTTATTTGGTGCTGTCTGGGTGTGGAGCGTGCCCTGCTGGCTGGCAGGCAGGCAGGGTGCCATTGCGCCAGCATGTGCCAGCGCGTGGCATGGCTGCCAGCTTGTGACATGACAGTGGATTATGCCTGTTCCACTCCGCCATGCAGATGTCCCCTCTAAAGCCCATCATTAGAATGGAGGGCCTCGCTCCAGAGAGACAGGAGAGTGGATCTGCAAGACTGAGACACACTCAAGAAAGAGAGGTAGAGACAGATACACACAGAAAGAGAGAGAGAGAGACACAGAAAGAGAGAGAGAGAGATAGAGTTCAGCCAATAGCCTCTTTCCCATGGGAGACAACAAGTGCCAATCAGCATAGCTGAAGAGAGAGAATGATGAAATAACTGTCCTGTCAAGTACTACATTGGACCTTTCCTCTGTGTGCAACATATTCACTACCTCAGGCTTTCACCGCTTGCAAAACTGAATCTCATGTGCACCATTGAGGCTACAGTGACCAGAACTGTGGTCATATATTTTTTTCACTGAGTGTCTCAGAGAAAGAGAGAGAGAGAGAGAGAGAGAAAGAGAGAGAGAGAGATAAATAACCGTGATAAGTATAGAGTGACAAACGGTAGGGCTTTTGCCTCTGAAATATGCATGGCTTTTTCTGGGGAGAAAAGAGTTCATTTAGCCCCTTCGGTATGCTGGGGGTAATTAAAAGAGATGATCAATAGTCTGAATCCCTCTTACCTTTGGCGTCTGATAAGAGCTCATAACACACACAGACAAACACACACACACAAATAGGGAAAAAGCAGAACGGGGCAGAGAGACTGACTGAGATGTGTAGACATTTTTCTGTGAAATAAACAAGAGCCAGGTTAAGTCTTTATGTTTGTATAATATTGCATTTATATATCTATGCATTTCAGTACATCTCAAAAAATTAGAATATCATGAAAGTTTTTTTTTTTTACATTTTACAAGTATATTTATTCAAGCACTTAATATGTACTTGTACCATGGCAGCGCTGAGGCATTATTGAAGACCAGGTTGCTTTGATAGCAGACTTTAACTCATCTGTATTGACTGTGCCGGGTGTTTCTCATCTTCCTCTTCACAATGGTCCAAAGATTCTTAATGAGTATCATGTAAGGCAAGTTGGCTGGCCATTCATGCACAGTAGTATCATAGTGAGCCAAGTAGTTTTGGCTCTGTGGGCATGTGCTAAACTCTTGGCACCTCCAAAAAGCTTGTTGGAAGCCACAAGCCTGAAGTGCTCTGAAATCTGACTTTGGACTTGATACAACACAGTGGACCAACACCAGCAGATGACATGGCATCCCAAATCATTACCAATTGTGGAACATTCACACTGGATTTCAAACAACTTGGGTTCTGTGCCTCTCTACTCCACTTCCTCCAGACTCTGGTAACCTGTCTTCCAAATAAAATGCAAAAATTAATTTTATTCGAAAAGAAGACTTTGGAAAATTAATCAACAGTCCAGTTCTTTTTCTCCTACAAGCTTTTGATGTTGTCTCTGCTTCAGGAGAGGCTTGATACTGGGAACGCAACAGTGATAGGCGATTTCCTGAAGATGTGTGTGCATGGTGGCTCTTGCTGCACTGACTCCAGCTTTACTCCACACTCCTTGTAAAGCTCTTCCAAGTTCTCGAAGCGGCTTTGTTTGACAATTTTCTTAAGCCTGCAATTATCCCTGTTGCTTGTGCACCTTTTCCTTCCACACTTTTACCTTCCAGTCAACCTTCCATGAATATGCTTCAATTCAGTCACCCTTTTAGCTTTGAACCTTCTGTGGCTTAGTCTCAATGTGAAAGGTGTTGATCTTCATCTTATAGACAAACTGTCAAGTCCGATGTCTTTTCCATACATGTATTAAACTTGATTGAGATATTAATTGTATTTATACTGTGTAAACAGTATTTCAATCAAAGTTGAAATATGAAATATTCTAATATTTTAAAAGATTGAATTTTTGATCTATGACATAAATTAAATATTAATATGAATTATTAATTAATAGTAACATGGTTATATGAATTACTGTAAACGAAATAATTATTTAATAGAACTTATGTTACTAAAATACATTCAAACATAAGCGTAATGCCTTATAATCTTGTTTCTTAAGGTGAGGGAAAAATATCTTATTTATATCTCTAATCTAAGATTTATAGTTTTATTAGAGTATTGTTTAAAAGCTAATTAAATTTGCTTGATGACAACCAATCTTCAAAGGCGGTTAGATGCTGTATAAAATCTGTATAGCACCCTATTACAGATATTCGGTATCAATTAAAAATGTTCACAATCAAGTTGGAAATCCTTGTACATGTTGTAGTGAAAACCGATCTCTATTTGACTTCTGTGGAGCCTGAAAGAAAGATTTAGCCTTTCCTAAAAGCTGAACTCTATCATCAATATTCTAAAAGAATCCATAGTTCGGGAATAGCCAACTAATTAGAGTTGGCTTTAAATAATTTAGCTCCTTAACTTGCATTGATTTGTCAGTTCTGCGATAGGAGTAGAGCAGTAAAATTGACTACCCTCTAACATATACGCTTGTATGTGGTTTTATGGCGTCTGATTTCTCTTCTGCCCTTCTCTCACACTCCTGCTGATAACCTTGGCTCTCCCGTTGCCATTTCTGCTCATTTTCTCTTCATGCTCGTTTCTAAAAATGCCTTCATTTGAATTGGAGGCCTCTGTTTTTTTTTTTTGTTTTTTTTTTCAGAATGAATATTGATAACTGTGATGCGTGAAGCTTTCCGTATAAATATTGCTGCTTATCACGTGTCACTGATGCACCAAAATATACGTGATTATATTATGCAATACTATGCTAATACATGGAATATGTTACAGCCGTGTTTGAGAACTATTTCATCATTCCCTTTGCCATGCTGCTGACATCCTCGATCATGACAATGCAACAATAATTCTGTTTGATTATAAGGAAATAAGTTATTTTTGATAGGTTTTGATGAATTATTTTCAAATACCTGATCATCCATCTGATCAAGGTGGAGGTAGTTAGTAAAGAAAATGACAAATCAGTGTTATAATAGATTTCACACTTAAATATTAGTAATAACCAATTTACAAGCAAGTTTTTTTTTTTTTTTTTTGCTTAAAGGGGCAGTTTATATATTTGTTATATTTGTTATATCTATGCATTACTAAACAAATATTTAATCAGTTAAAAATATTTTTTGAACTGGCAAAGTTTTAGGTGTTTCTGCTCTGCACACACCCTCACCCATCTGGTGAAGGACTCGGCACATTTTTTGTGAGATGCTAAGGAGATCAGTAGATCTTGAGCTGGATGTAAACTGAGTTAAAAAAAATATTAATGAATTAGACATAAAATTTGTATTAAATAGGGTGTTTTATTAGCCCTAATATTAATTTTATTAAAATTTATTAAACTAAACTTCTCAAAATATTTACACATTATACTTATACAATTACCCCTTAACTGGTCATTAATTAATATTTAATATTAATCACAGTTACTAATTACTAATACTATCTATTAGCATTACTAAACAAATACTATTTTCTTATAAATGATCTATTACTATATTACTCAATAATAGGAGCCCAAGAAAGCTGGTAACCTCAACAAAAAGTGGACTTCTTATTAACTAACATGCATTACCTGTTATACACTTGACAATATAGCACTTATATGATATTTATGTAATAAGTTATAGAAAGGATTTATTCATAGTCCTGTTAGCCATTTTCATGCAAATGAGCAAAGTTTCCTTTTGAATCTGGTTCCTTTTAAGGTTTCTTTTTTATAATGTCTTATAAGGAGTTTTTTCTTGCCACTGTCACCTCCTGGCTGCTTTTTTAAAAAGATGAAAAGAAAAGTATGCATTTATATAAAAAAATTTAATTATTACAAGTATATTCAGAATTTTTATTTCTGTAAAGGTGCTTTTTTACCAAGTTGATTGTCAAAGTGCTGTTTAAATACAATTGAACTGAACTGAACTGAAAAAAAGTAAACCACAACATAATTGACTACTCAGTGCTGTCTTTTGCCAAGTCCAGCCTAAATGACCATCCCAAAAGGAAAATGACACCACTAAACTCCTCCGTCAGAGACTTGAGCATGTGTGGCCACTTCAGCTGACCAGCTCGATGGAGCAGAGATGAGGATTGCATCTGAGAATAGCCATTGACACCGGTTTGAAAAAGCGTCAGTGTGATGTGTTCAATATGTGTACATTTCCAGCAATATTGAATAGTGTGCCTTTGTAGCTCAGCCTGGTATGGTGTGGAATAAGAATGGCCTGACCTATAGCACTTCAGATGAGATTGCCTCACAATGAGCACTGGCCTGCATCGATTATACCCTGAGTGTTTACAGCAGCACTGGTCCACTTTGGCTTACTGACCCGCCCAGATGCTCTGGAATTAGGCATGATCATAAATAAGATACAGTTACCTGCATCTGTCCACAACTGTGACCTAAATAGGAAGAATTAAAGAGGGTTGTAATGTACTAAGTACTGGCTTCTCAGTATGTTTTCTAACTCTTCTAGTTCTTATAATGTTTATTGGAACAGTTTGACAGCAAAAAGAAATAATTCCATGTTTGCAGTTTTGAGAAGGCTTTATGCAAATGAATAAATTTGCATATTATATTGCATTACAATATATAATTTTTTGTGCATGTTTAAGTTGGAAAAGCACAAATGGCAAAATCTTATGTCAAATGATTTTCCCCAGTTATATCAGTCTGAATTTTGCAAAATGGAAAATGCCAAAGGTAATGCAAAATGCATTACCTACAGTTTTTCCACAATGGATAAATCAGCCTATGTTTGTCATTGTGATTATTTCATTAATCCACTTAATGTCAATAACATGTTAGTTGAGTTCCAATATAAAATATAGCATCATGCTTTGATTATGTTTACACTGTGAGTCACTGGTAGCTAATTGGAACAATGGGGGAAAAAGTCGTGTTTTGTTGCATACGAAACATTTTTAACTATAAAGATTGTTGAAGATCATGAGATACATAAACAATACAAAACCCTGAATTTTTAACCTAATCAACCTTGTTCTCTACCAGTTTTAATTTCACTTTGTGAATTGACAACAGCCCTTCATCGAATTAAAGGTATGCAGGTATAAAGGTATAACGTCCATTTGTGCAGCAACCAATGTCAAGTAAAACTAAAGTTCAGAAATCCCCATTGGAGGAATGTAGCCAGTCATAGCAAACGCAACAGCTTCCCTGATCATCTGACTAAATGAAGCGGTGCAATTTGCTTTGTAGGATATCTCATGTTTTTGCTACATAATGCACTCGTTTCGTGTTTTGGTTTGCCTGAAACATGGAAGTTCAAAGCTTCTTAAATAAGGAGATGTAGTGGTTTTCAAATTAAAAGTTTATTCTTAGGGTTACAGATAACCTTGTGTGCCAAAGAAAAATAAGTCTCCAGAATGAGTAAAAATTCAACAATTATGTTTATTGCATTTTGCTATCAAAATGTGGGACTGTAGGATAGGAACCAACTCCATGTGGGGGAGATAATCTTGTGTTATACAGTATAGTGTATTAGTAAATCTACATACTTTTTATTTAAGAAATGTTTAAGGTGAAGATCCTTTATATACGTATATGTATATGTAGCGCACTACAAGTTAACAGATGGTTAATCAATTTAGTAATTAAGTTAATAACAGATATACTCACTCAATTACTCTCTATACCTTTTATCCTGTATATGGTTGTACACCCTGATTTGGGTGCCTATCCATTACAGGGCACAAGCGTGCACATACTCATTATGCTGTCATATTAGATATGGAGATAGATAATCCCAATTATAAAAGAGACTACTCCAATGATAATACAGAATATTGGTGGCATGGCGGCTTAGTGGTTAGCACTGTCACCTTCCAGGGTCCAGGTTCGATTCCCGCCTTGGGTCTGTGTGCATGTTCTCCCTATGCCAGGTGGGTTTCCTTTGGGTAATCTGGTTTCCTCCCATAGCAAATTAGGCTTATTGGCATTCCCAATTGCCCATAGTGTGTATTTGTGTGTGCCCTGTGAAGTCCTGGGTGCCCCTTACCCAAAGTCTCCTAGGATAGGCTCCAGGCCCCCTATGATCCTCTACATAGGATAAAGCAGTATATATGACGAGATGGAATACTGGATATTGCACCCTTCCATACTTTTACTGTATCCATCATCTATGTCATTAAAATAAAACTCAATAGAATTAATCTGCATTATTTGTTCAGATATGAGTTTCTGAAAGATTTGTTGCTATAAATGTAATTTCATGAACACACATTCAAATGCTAAGTAAAGTTGACCAATATCCCACCCCTCTTATCTTATTTACCCGGTAACAACAATACCACAAAAATATTGTAAGGCTCATAACTCATATATCTTTCAAACCACACACACAAAAATCACTAGGCACTTGGCTTGACTTAACATGCACTCGGTTCTTTCACTAAAGCATACGGCAAGTATGTACGCACACTCTCGTTGAATACAGTTATCCAGTTTTATCACAACGAATTAGACTCATTTTGTCTAGTGCTTTCTACATCAATAATAGTCGCTGGCGATGGTGGAGATTTAGGTCTGTGATAAAAAGCCAACGGATGATGACACAGGATCAAACCGTTTGACCCAAACAAGCTTTTTAACCTGCTTCAATTTAAGCATTCAGCAGCGATTGCGCATTCCAATCAGAGTCACCGGGTGGAGTGACACGTGTTAGCGTGTTGTTTTTGCATAATTGATCTGATGTTAAAGTGCTGCATATTGAATCGCCACTCGTGCCCTGACAACTCAAGTGAACGAGCGACGCTCTCTTAACAGTTTGTGCACATCCTACGCGCCCAACCCGGCGGTAACGAGCGTGACTCCCAGGCCCGTGCCGAGCCATGTCATGCGAGAGACGTCTGATAAATGTGACAGAACGACAGAGAAACATAATGAAAAGCCCATGTCGCCATGCGGACATGTTGTATACTGCTTTGAGGTGATTTAGCTCCAGCGTTAGGTGGGGAGGGGCGTCCACATACGGCCATAAAAAGAAATATACGCATTCGGATGAGGTTGTGCGTGTGCGAGAGAGAGAGAGAAAAGAGAGAGAGAGGAGCAAGAAGTTGTGAATGCAGTGGTGGTGGCATGAAGAATGAAGTCACCTGGCTTTCCCTGAGCTTTGAAGGTCAAGGAGAAGCTCCTGCATATTCATGGCAGGGGCCAGTTTGAAGATCGATGGGTTTTAATTGTTTTTTCCTGGGCTGGGGAAAGAAGTGCCAGCAGCTATTGATTGGTTGGAGACAAGGCCACTTACATGTCATGTGTGTGTGTGTGTGTGTGTGTGTGTGTGTGTGTGTGTCATCACCCAGACGCAGACAATGGTGAAATGTGACAAGACACAGTGTCAACACAAGACTCGACATCTGCATCTGTCTTTCTGAGCTGTGTGTTTGGGGTGCTGTGTTGTGTTGTGTTTGGTCTGTGTGTGTGTGTGTGTGTGTGTGTGTGTGGGTGGGTGTGTGTTCACGCACTTCACCCTAATCTTGTGACATGGGGTGAGGGAGGGGAAAGCAGCATAGGTGCATTATGGAGTGTGTGTGGTTCATTATGGAGTAAGTGTGGCAGTGTATAATCTCACACTCACTCACTAAACAGCTTCAGTGCACTTCTCTTTGCTGAAGTTGCAGTGCCGAGACACAGCTGTAGTCCAGACTGCTTAGACACCAATAGGTCTAGAAATAATACGAAATACAGGAAGGGAAAAAAATCATATTTAATAATGAGTATTAATTCAGCATTGATGCGTTACACATGTTTCTGTAAAAAAAAAAAAATTCCAGTTGTTAATGTAATCTCGTTAGTGAAATGTAATGAGGTAATTTATTTCACTTGTTTTACAATATAAACATATCACAGCAACCATTATGTAAGTCAAAAAAATACATAAAAATAAACAATAATATACATATTTAATATATGTTGTTATGGTATTTAATTTCAAATAATTATACTAGTATAATAATTATAAAATAATATGTGTATGATATTTTTTATGGAATAATATGAAATAATATGTGTGGTTTTTTTGTTTGTTTGTTTGTTTGTTTTTTGTCATTTGCCTCCCGGATCATCAGATACGCACAGCAAATTGGCACAGGTTTTACACCGGCACTGTATCCAGTATATATACAGCTCTGGATAAAAATTAGAGACCACTGCAAAATACTCATTTTCTTATATGTGCATGTGCATTGGTGACAGTTTTATTTCCTTTTTTAACTCAAAATAAACAAAATGCAAAAAATCTGTAAATAATTAATTGTGTTGACGCTTTGGCTAAATAACATTACGAAATCCGTATTTGGTGGAATAACTCTGATTCGCAGCTTTCGTGCGTTTTTGGCATGAGAACCCATGTGTTGTGCCCGACAAACATTTTAGATCTATGGAGGCCGGACCCTGCGACCCACAGCACCAAAAGGATCCTGGTGCAATGTTCTGCCCTGAGGGGCAAGAGCTGCCCATGTGACACAAGGGGACATAATGTTTTATGTTGTAATGTTATAGCTGAACATTTTATGTATACATGCAAACATACACAAATAATTTAGTAATTAAATAAATAAATTAATTCAAAATTTAATTTGTACCATTATTGAAAGTTTAAAGGAGGACTTGTCTATTTTAATATACACCCTATGCTGATATATTTTCAAAGCTTGCAGATATTTAGTGATTAAACAAAGTGTAGCTTTTTTAATATATTCTACTGCGGATGTTGCTAGTCAGAGTTCAATCGAATAGCATAGAATGGTCCTGATTGGCTAAATCAACAAGAATTTACATACAGTAGATAAAAATCTACAGCAACTTAAATATAAGCACAACACACCCTTACGGCAAGATAAAAGAAATAAAGTAATTATTATAAAAGATAATGAACATCTAAATAACATTGTGTTCTTCCCCTTTGAATAAAATCCATACATTGACATTCATAAATTCCCCCCAACATATATGTTTGATATTAACCATGTTGGAGGCTGGAACAAAGTGTTTGTTTTCGTCTGAGAGCTTTTGTACACTCCACCATTCTGTCCAGGAAGAGAAAGTAACGTGCCCATATATTGCAGGTAGAAAATGCTATCGTTCAACTCTGGCTCGAGGAAAGGCCATGGCTGCTTGACAAAGGGTAACACCTGCAATCTGTAGACCAGTGGCCTCATTTTGTGGAGGTAAAGGTTGGCCACGCACCAACATCAGTCACATACCAGACCAGGCCATGGTCTCAATCAGGTTCAGGTGAAAGGGAAAATGCATCGTTTAGCCGCAAGTGCCAAAGAGAACAGCAGCAGGAATACTATAACAAGATAAATACTGAGACTGAAATAAGAATGACTTGAGCTTTGCACAGGGGTTAACACAGACAGAAAATTATACTGTACTTAAAAAGAGCGCTCAATCTTCAAATATTTATATATATATCAATTCTTGATGTAACGTAACGCATAAACCAGTGAAACGGCAATGCTTTTTTAGGTACATGTTACAAAAGTGGTTGTTCCTCTGAGGGACTCCTTAAAGAACCAATATTGAGCCCTAGAAAAAAGTGTTCACATACCAAAAAGTTTCCAAGCCCATTTAGGATGCAACACTCAAGCACCTTTTCTTTGCTGCTGGGGTCTCAGAGGAAAAATTCTTCCTCGAATATCTCTCTTTGACATTAAGTATCAACTTTGTCACAAATGTGCTTCCCAAACTTCCACAGGAGAGATAAAGCCAGAAAAAACAAAAAAAAATAAATCATAACTGGGAAAGAATTCTGCTGGTTTGAGCTCAATGTCCTAAAAACAAATGCTTTGCCATCACTATAAAACTGAAATCTCTTTTCCAAATTTAATTACGGTAGGATGAAATATATTCTAAATTCATTATTGTAACATTAAATGAGCATACTCAAACACATTTATATATGTATTACCATATTTCTGTCTATCTGTCTGTCTGCTTATCTATCCATCTATCCATTCTCATCAATCCAACTTCTTGCTGGTCTTCCTACTCATCACTAATATTTGGAACATATACTCCTGGCATTTAAAGTTCTTAAGTAAACATTGCAGCTTATCAATTAAATTTTTATTCAATTGTATCACTTTTACCAAATCATATTTTCACAAGGCAGATTTACAGTTATTAAAATTTTGCATATAAGATGAATTATGTTTAGAATTATAAATGTGTAACTTTATCAATTTGTTCTCAAACCTTCTGAGGTGACTTTAGCCATGAGAATTCAGACTTTATTATCTGAGTGATACTGGATAGTGCTATAACTATAATAGATTCCAAACTATAAATGCGGATCACTCTTTGCCACCAATTATCACCCAAATGAGAATGTTAAGTCTGGTTCCTCTCAAGGTTTCTTCCTATTGCCATCTCAGGGAGTTTTTCATTTGCACCCTCGCCTTTGGCTTACTCATCAGGGACCATCTGATCATTTTGATTCACACACATTCACTTTTCATACAAACTTCCATAATTTCTTTTGATTGTGTAAAGCTGCTTTGTGACAATGAAAATAATAACAGGAAATTACTCACACACTCTCTATACCACTTTACCTGAACACAGCGTATCACAGGGGACTCAGGGCATGATACAGCCTGCACAGGGTGCCAATCCATCACAAGGATTAAAAGTACACACATACTGTAGGAAACTTGGAATCACAGACTTGGCATGTCTTTAGACTGTGGAAGGAAACCGGAATACTCGGATGAAACGCTCCAAGCACAGGGACAACATGAAGACTCAATGCAAACAGACCAGATGTGGGAATTGAACCCTGGAGGTGCAAGGCCTCGGTGCTAACAAACCACGCCACTGTGCTGTCTAACAAAACCTTTTGTATCAAATGCAGTGAAAAGCCATCTTCAAGGTTTTTAAGTATCCTCAGTAGGCACTTGTACATGCATTATACAGCACGGACAGAAGCATACAGAAGTATGGAATCAGTATGGATCAGGCAGGTCAGGAGGGCAGAAGCAGGTAGGATTATGGGTAACTCAGGAGTGGCATGTGTAGCTTGGCAGAAGTGGAGAGAAAAATACACTACTGTACATTTCTTCAAGTATGTAAAGAAGCATGTAGATAATACTTTACACTAGTGTTAGATGTACATTAGAATGTTCTGATCGTATGTTTACGGTGCACGATGGTTAAGCATTGTCGCCTTGCACCTCCAGGTTCTGGGTTTGAATCCCGCCTTAGGGTCTATGTGGATGGAGTATGCATGTTTTTCCCGTGCTTGGTAAGTTTCCTCCGCCAGTTCAAAGACATGCAGATAAAGCTAACTGCTGTTCAAACGAGTGACCTGCTTTTGGATATGTTTTTATAAAAGGCGTATGCTTAAAAACACCACCCGAGTTAGAAACTGCACAATACCCATAAACAGTTATGTATGCAATGCCCCTTTAGAGAACGCTTGAGGAATCCTTTTACAGAGTGTAGGAACCAGGAGAATGTAAAGAGTCTTATCATTACACTATTTTTCAGTGTATTGATGTGTTGTGTTAGACTTAGGCTTGCATTTCTTCCATTCTGATACGGTTCCTTTCTCTGTCTGTTGAAGTCGCTTTTCTCCCCTTGTTGTCTCGAGCCTGTGTCTGCCGAAGAAGAGGATAATCAGCGTTTGCCGAAGCAGAGCAAAGAAACATTTAAGTGGCGAAGGGAGAAGGAGATTGCGGGAGCGACAGAGGAAGAACACACAGGGCCGGCGTGCCGCTGTCAAATCACGACCGATTTTCCGTAATAGATTCTCCTGCAGACACTCAATCCCGTTCACAGACGATCCCCTTTTATCCAGCAGCATCAAATATTTAAACACTCGTATTAGTGCTGGTGTCATCTCCTCAACCTGGAGCTTATGGCTCCAATCTCTTTAGCACCTTCTCCATCTCTCTCTCTCTTTCTCTCTCTCTCCTTCCATTTCCCCTTATACCATCCACAATGTTATCTCCCCCAGCCTCCATATACCCTTCTTATCATTTTATATTTCCAATACTTAAATCGTTCCCCCCAACACCCCGCCCCTCCCACAGACTTTTTTTTTGCACTGTGCTTTTTTTTTTTTCTTCTTCTTACCCTTCTTTCCTTTTCACTCTTTCTATCGCCTTTCAATTCCGAAGAGGCAAAGCTTACAGATTGCTGTGGAGAAGGAGGATGGAGAGGAGAAGCATGGAGACAGCTGGGAGGTGAGGGGGGGAGAGACAGACAGAAAAGCCAGGACGACATCGGCGCGCTTGACTGATGCTTTTCAAGAGGGGCAGTCTAGCTTGTCAAATCGGCCTGGCTGCCGAAAAAAAGAGAGAGCGCGGGAGAAAAAAAAATGAATTGGCATATCTATTCAGCTTACTGTGAGATGTCATGCAACACAGTTTCATATTCCCCGATAAGGTGCAATAAAGCGATTGTCGGGGAGAGTGCAAGCGAGAGGGGGTTTTCTGGGCCAGGGCTCTGTTCACAGGAGAGGCAGAAAAGAGATCGAAAGAATGTGGAGGGAGCTGGTGCAAGTGGGCCGACTAGCCACACTTCTGTGTGTATGTATGTGTGTGTGTGTGTGTGTGGCCACTGGGAGAAGAATCCTCTTTTGTCACCTCTGATGAGCTCATGGAGCGTAGCCGAGGTGCGGTAGGTGATGCATTCATAGCCTCTGCACTGCATGAATGATGAGATGTGGGGAAAGCGGTTAAGGTAGAGGAATCTGCTTCTATAATGGACACGGGCGTCTTTTTTGGCCGAGGTCTAAGGAAAGGAAACGGTGGCTTGAGATGAAGAAAGCCGGTTGTCAGGATGACTAGTATCTCATAAGTGTCACCAGTAGCCAGGCAGCACAAAATGGGCAGCAGCAACTCTGAGCTTGGCTCATTTGGAAATCTTTCTTTCTCAATAATAAACAGGACAAATCTGTCCCCGGAAAAGTGAATCCTGATTTATGGCAAGTTGAGCAAAGTTTTTCTTTCTCTCTCCTTTTTTTTTTTTTTGTATCGCACATTTTCCACAATCTCCTACTGTTAGACACAGAGTGAGTGTCACGGCATATATAATGACCCTGGAATGCTCGGAGGGAAGAGGTCTTCATTTGAAAGCGATTCGCGAGTCAGCCAAACAACAGCCGCTCGACCCTACACTGCCATTGCTATTCCTCTTCTGACATCTCATCGGGCGATTCTCCCCGAACAAGTTGAACAAACTTTCGCTATTTGCATGTGTCCAGGTTTGAGCATGCTGCCGCCACACGATGGCACATATTGCGATAACAAAACACATATTTACATGAAGAGATAAGAGTGAGGATAATACCGTCGGGCTGGGCTGGGCATGTGTGCCATGCAGCGGTGTCAGCAGCTGCCACATACCGAGGGGGTATATTTCTTTTCCCCCAGGGCGACGGCTTGTTTGCTGCCTGCTTTCTGGGGATGAGGTGGCAGGGCTGCCAGCACTCGTGCCAACGGGGCATCGTGCTCATCAGCAGCCTGTGGCCCTGCCACGTCATTCATTGCTAAATAATGAGCCTCTCTCTCTCTCTCTCTCTTTCTCTCTCTCTCTTTCTTTATACTTCCTATATATCTCTTCCACATTCTTACATTTTAGCTGCCCTCATTTGTATGCTGCTTCTCTCCCCCAAACCCCTTTATTTTTTGCTATCCTCTTCCTCTCTGTCTCCATCAGTCCATCTTTTTTGCTTCGTTCTCTTCTGCAACTATTTTCCTGCATCTAGTACCCCCCCACACCAGTAACCACCCCCCCCCCCTCCACCATCCTTGTCTCACTCTTTCTCCCCCCTTGTCTCTCAGGCGCTGCCCCATTAGTTTAGTGGCCAGTAGAGTGTGACAGGTCGCCGTAATGCAACTCTCACATGAGCATCGCAGGGTAAGGTGTGTGTGTGTATGTGTGTGTGTGGGATGTGGGGGACTTTTCCATTAGCGCCTCTAATGTTCTGACAAGCTGGCACAGCCTTTCCTACATTCATACACTGATCGCGAGCCCCCCAAATCACATGCTATGGCGCGCCAGTGGAGGAAACGCACACATAATCAGTCCGGGCTATGCACTGTCACAGAGGCCGCTGATGGAGCCTCTACATGCCGCCAGATGCCTCATACTCCACACACTCTAGACACTCTGCTCCTGGCCAGCGTGATGGATTGACCAGACTGACCAGACTTAGAAAGACTGAGATCTAAGTGTCTATTTGTCATTGTGTCACCTGTCTCTGTTTCCTACTCTCTTTAAAAAAACACCATGGATCTCATATCAGAGTCTAGAAAGGGGTTTGAATTTGTTGTGCTGTTCCAAAAACAAAAATAAATTAATAAATAAAATATAAAAACCCTACATGCATATTAGCATATTGGTGTGGAATGCATTTTGTTACTGATCACTCTTCGCTCGTACCTTTGAAACAAGATCAAATGAAGCCTTGTATGCCATGATCAGACGTTTGCTATGTTAAAAAATGTTCCTTCTTTTTTTTTTTTATAAAGGTGAGATTTCCCATTTAATTTGACGCTTGTTAGGTGTACGATCACAGAACCTCAATTCTGAGGTTGTCAGTGTAGCTGAAAGAGATTCTCCCCAAAAATAGGCACCGTGAGAGGCATGCTAATGGACAAGGTGACTGATATTCAGTGTATAAAATACCCCCCCCACCCCCCCGACTGAAGTATTACCTCCTTAATGAAATGGGCCTCCATTTCAACAGACAGTGCTTTTAGCATGATAGAGGAGAGATCTTGGATAAGACGCATTGACACCTTGTCCTGAGCGTCCCAGTTCCTCAAAATGATATTATTATTAATTATCATGCTGCTGTTATGTAAAAAACGGTGTGTTATATTCCATCGCAGCAAGTACTCGAGAAGAGCGATTTAAAAAATTTATTTATTTATTTTAGGGAAGATATTGATGGGAGAAATGCGGAGGAGGCAGACACAAATACACTCAGGCACCAACACAACCATCCGAAAGTTCAAATATTAGAACTACTTCTCCAGAGAGCTGTAATAGGACTGAATGAGGACAGGAAGCAGGTAATAACGTGTCTTGGATAGCACACCAGACAGCAGTGTATTGTTTAGTTAGCATTCAGGGCCCTGTGGGAATCTAAAGAGTTTTGGTTTGAGACATTTTTCCTTGTTTGTTAGAAAGGTGGAGGAAAAAGCTCAGGAGTGAAGAGTGCGGGTCGAAATGCGGGAGTGAGAATTTATAATAATAATAATTATTATTATTATTATTATTATAATAATAATAATAGACCTATCCTCATCACCATGCAATTAGCTAAAAAATCTGACACACACACATAAGTTATCATCTTTAAATTATGAATATGATAAGAGCTAGTCAGCTCCATGTATCATTCTGTGTCCTGTGATTTGTTCATCAAAGATGAATGATCTGGCCGATCCCTGTCCCTCCTGGAGGGCTCAGACTGTGAATGAAACGCCAACCATAGCGCTAATGAGTGTTTTTTCAATTACGTCTGTCATCCAGCAATAATACAATGATATATTGTGCTATATTAAATCTATGCTCATCTATTATTGTTTCAGAGTGATTTGGGGGGAAATGATTTGTATTCCTGAACACACACATTTTGTTTAAGTCTTTTTGTTTTTTTGCTTCCAATTCCAGCCAATTGAATTAATATTTTTTGGGCTTTTAGAGCCAGGACATTGTCAGTGAACATACAGTACAGTACTTTTAAACTCTTATAACATGAAATTAACATACAATATTATACTCCACCTTATTGATCTCTGGCAGACGCATTTAAATGTGTAGAGCTTCAGATTTATAAAATTCCTTCTGGATAAGCAACTATACCTGACTGATTTTACTAAATAACCTGAAGGATTAGTTGATTGCTGTAAATAGGACAAGTCAATTAAAAATCTGTTTGGATGGTTTCATGGCAATGTATGTCCCTCGAATGCTCTTTGTGTCATGTTCCGCCCCAGTTTTAACCAAACTAATTGCAATCATTGTGTTATTTAAATAATTAATTTGACCAATTCTAAAGCATTTTGATGGTTTCCATGGTAATACAGCAGCATGCGTGGTACCAGGGTGAGAAATTAGGGGCGCTGTAGATTCCTCTAGGACAGCCATAGCACGTTCCGGCACCCCAAGACATTTCTGTGGTTTCATTATGAATTTTTTTCATAGTTTTTCAATACTTGAATACTATAATTTATAATTTGCATATCAGAAAAACTAAATTACTAAATAAAAAAAAAATCATAAATTGATGAAATATACTGATAATTTTTTTTTTTTTACTAACAACATAAAGCCAACACAGCCAGTGGGCATAGCACATGCTAATATGAAATGATGGCCAAAAGTATTGGGACAAAAGTGCAATTCAATGTTTTTTTGTTTTTCTTTTAAATAATGACACTCGAGATAATAAGAATAATATATTCTTATATATGGAATTGCTGTACATCAATCAATATTTAGTATGAATTTGTTTATTTGTCAAAACCTGCTGGATATGGCTGGACATCGAGTCAAAAAGACATCACTTGTATAATGCATGCCTGCTTGATTGCTACAGAAGATGGTTACTTCACTGCTACTGCTTTCTTCACCATCGTCCAACAGGGTTTAGATCTGCTGCTCAGGCCATGGCTACAGAAGCTGAACACTATTGTCACATAATCAATTTTACACTAGTTCACTAGTAGAACTGATTGGTGATGTCACCTGCTTTGTACACAGAGACAACTATAGACTAATGCATGGTTGTCTTGATACTTTTGGCCACCAATTTATATAAAACCTAAACTTGTATTTACTTAATTATTTCTTTTTCATGGGTTTAATTTACTTACATTTTTTTACTTAACTTTTTTTTTTTTTTTGTATTTTTTATTAAACACTTACGTTTGGAGGGTCAGTGTTTTGTGTAAAAATGCCTGCAACCCCATAGCACTAGCAAAGTCCCTCTATTCTTAGTAGTCTTAAGTATTTGCTGTGTTCCATATAAGACACATATATACTGTATATATAATAATCAATATAATAACTTTACCCCTATTACAATGTGCTCCATGCTGCTTAACCCAGGCTTCATTCTACAGGACTAATAATGAGAGAAGAGGAAAAGTTATGTGAGTCCTCCATGACCAGGGTTGAGAACCAATGACTAAATAGTTTATATTAATGCATAGGTTTGGATAAATTTTTGCAAAGAATCTGCTGTAGAAATCTGCTGTCTTTAAATGAGAGAGTAGAGAAAAATGAGAATAAAGAATAACACTGTGGTGGAAGATGATTTTAAAGGTACAGTATACAGTACAGAAAATCCACAGAGCTCTCCATAAGTAATTGGACTTTTTTTTTTCTTGGTTTCTTTCTTAGGCATCTAGCAACCTCAGGCATCTTGTAAAATGTTTTTTGCACATAGGATTTATTGCTGTTACCCTTCAATATGTAAATATGATCAATCATTATGGCAATAATCTATAAGGGTAAACATACAATCATTTTTTTAACATATGATATATATAAGCTTAAAAGAACTGTGAATCCAGTGCAAAGACAAAGGCGCATCTTCCGACATTTCAATTGAATATCCTTCCTGATAAATAAACAACAACTAGGATTCAGTGCGCTAGACACATCAACCCCTAAAACCCAAATGAGCACCACGGAAATAAACCGTCCTTTTAAACCAGATCATTCAACAGATTCAACACTGTGTTTCTGTCACAAACTGTATATGAAAAGGAGCGTAATGGACATTATACAGTAGATATAACTAGGCTGTGTGAGTGGCCCATTGAAGAGAAAGGGGGGAGAGTCATAGGGAGCTTTCCACTGAGATGACACTTAGAGTAATAGAGCTGGCTTGATTGGCTTGTTGCATTGTCAGAGCTGTCATCGTCCCGGGCCCGGCGCGTCAGCTCATGACAGTGTGTTTAAAAGGCCAGCATGTGAAACCATCATGTTCCCTCGTGCTGAAAATTTATCAAGCGATGCTTTGCCAGCCAGCTCGGCTCGAGAAGGCGAGAGTCATGAGCCAAATGTAATGGACAAGCAGTAATGCATTTTGTGGATCTTTAATAATAATAATAATAATAATAATGATAATAATAATGATAAATCCAAATATGCTTAAAATCCACAAAAATACAAAAGAGTTTTTCTACTTTTCATTTAATTTTATGAATTAATAAATTGTTATTTCTAATTTTATTTCAATTATGCAAAAGTATGCAGTAATTATGTAACAAGTCATTAAAGATTTTTTTTTGTATTTCTATTTTCTTGAAAAATTTGTTACATTCCCCATTTGATTTAGTTTATTTAATAAAAGCTTATTCAGTGGTTTGTCATTGCAAGATGTTCATATCGGTCGAACTAAAGCAATAATTCACCCGATCTTTCTAAAAGTGAGAATCCAATGTTGTAAAGTACACAGGAGGCGAATGAAAAAATAAAAAAAGGACAGAAAGAAAATGGTCTGGAATTTGTCATATAGAGTAGACAGAGGGTGAGACAGAGAGAGAAAAAGAGTTGTGTGGTTGCGCGATGGAGTACCAGGTGGATGTGGGGATACTGCACGGCTCAGCGGCCCGCCACCCAACGCCACTCACTTCCCCTCCGATCCCCATTCATCAAGGCCGCACAGGCCACCGACCAAGCACGTCTTCCTATCATTACCCCTCTCACAATGCGATCCATGCCGCTAACCCTGCCTTCATTCCACAGGATTAATAATATCTCTTTCAACCTTCACACTGTGATAAATAGGTGCAAGGAGAACAAAAGAGGGAGAAGGAAAGAAAAGAGACAGAGTGAGACAGACTTAAAGGGGGAGGGAGAGTTTCATCAAGAACAATCAGAGGCTGAATCACTCTGACCACACATCAGGTTCAAGTCAGAGTATCACAGTTATATGTTGGTTTTACAACACTCCTCTCAGTCTAATTATCTAATGCAGAAATCAACATCCGTGTCCGTATGGATTTACAAACAGTGAGGAAAATGTGCATCTCCGAATTATACTTCATCTTCATTAAAAAAAAAAAAAAAACAGATTTTTTTCCATTAATAAAAATATACCCCATAAATGCTACTAACTCTAATCTGTACCAAACAAATTCATTTTTATTGCTGTCATATACACAAAACCTTTATCACCATCCAATTAGGTCCATAGTTTATGTTATCTTCTACAGTAATTCATCACTTTCACTTGTTGCTAATAACATTTTCCTATTTAAATGTCAATCTACTTATGTCCCACCTGTTAATCTAAAACATCCAAACCATTATACTATACAATCTATGTATGCTGGTTGTGAAATGACATTGATTTGTCGTCTACAGCTTCAAACATTTTCTTGGCCTGGGTCTTCGGAGAGTGCTTTTGATTCTTTGCTGAATACTGTAGGCACTATAAACATCTGCATATCAATCTTCGAGTCTGTTTTGTGAAAAAAGGAAGATTTGTGAATGCAGCGGCGATGTGACATCTTCAGTCAGCAGTTCTTTCTCGGCTTCACCATCCTCATAACAGTGTAAGGACTTTACAGAGGCTGTACCACTGTCCACTGCCTAGTTTCTAATCACCAGAGTCTACCAACATGAAAGTGTTGTCATAAAAGTATCAGGATCCTGAGGTATGTATATAAACCTTCTGAAACAGTATGCCAACCAATTTCTGATAGTTGCTCAAAGCATATCCTACTCCTAAAAGAAATTTAGGTTCCCTTGACCTTATATTTGTCTAGCATGCTAAATTATACTGCAAATTATTTTTTTCTCCCCAAATCATAGTAATGTTTGCATAGATATACAGTATATTCATGTTTTTGGGAGGCAGATCCCATAACAGATGTAACAAAATCAACATAAGACCACTTTAACATCATCATCAAACTACTGTACGAACCCAAGACTTGTGAGGTGGTGATGCAACCTGCTACCCCACTGTTGCCTGCCTTTTATCACTAAAACAAGGAGCAAGCTCTGATGCAGATAACCTGGTATAAACGCCGACTCTCATCCTCCAAGATTTAGAAAAACACTGCAAATAGGACTGATCTTCAGTGTTGATTACAAAAACATCTTCAACCATTAATGAGATTTGATAATAATCACATATTGTATTCATGTTGCAAAGAACACCCCATTAGGCCCTAATGTTGAATGCAGAAAGTGGGTGCATTAACATTATTTAATGAAACATATTCTAAGTGCAAAATTGCAAAAGTAACCCATCTTCCTTTTTTTTTTTTTTTTCAATTTTGCTTTCAAAGAGTATGTATGTTTTAATGTAGTCTTGGGGAATAATTCTCCAGGCTTCCTCAAGGAGTTTTTTTTATTTATTGTCCTACATTTCTTTATTTTAAGCTACATAATTACATTTTATTTCATTTTATTTTATTTGAAGAACTGAGGGGTTGCTCAAGCATTTGTTTTGCGATAGAAACTGCAGGAAAATTTACAGACCAAGATTTTGCCCAGCATTCATAGATTCTCCTATGTCCTAGCTTACCCTAGCTTAGCATTGGTTTGCTGGTTAAACACCTCCTCTATAGAATCTGATAAACTACAGATTAACATTTACAAGTCCTTATACCTGTTGGTTCACTGATTATCTGCATAATAAAGTGGATTTTTTTTTTTTTTTTTTTTTGGCCAGCATTGAATTATCCCAGTTTATGAAATAAGGGTATTATTGACTGCTTGGAACCCCTTAGTGACACTCTGTCCGTCCTGGATGAACCGTTTAATAATGTTCAAAAGAAGTCCCAAATCCCACCTGACCTCACCAAGCTCAGCAAAGTTGTGAATCACTTCCCCACTGACCATGTGACTTTGTGTCCAGAAAATTCAAAGCATGGCTTTGCTGAACAAAGGGGTATTTTCTGCCCTAACATGAGTTACAGAGACCTGCACTCCATCATTATAAATTGTCCATATCTATTATGGCTAGTTCCTGCTGTGACAAGCTTTAGACTTAAGCAGTGCATCAAAAATCATCTGCATGTACAATAAAGATGAACATATACGAGTATTCCTTAATCTGTATAGTATAGTGTTATATAGTCTGCTCGATACCACATGTTTTAAGCTATTTCAAGCTTAAAGCGTTGTCTTGAAAGATGTCTGCTCACACCTGCCTGATAAAAATATATCTAATATCTAAAGGAATATTGGTTCCACAAAGCCACCAAATCTTTTCTTAGAAATATTAGCACATAAAGTCGACAAAGAGATGAAGGTAAAGTGAAAATGGTAAGTAATTGGCTCCTACTGTTAAGGAGTTTCAAATATTTCTCAGCATCTTTAACCTCTCCTGAAGATTATTACATAGATTCGGTATGATTGGCACTATTCTAATATCACTAAATCCCCAAAGTGCGAGTGCTTAAAGGTCTCATATTTTGCTATTTCTTTAACAAGTGAAAAGAAACCTCAGATGTTCTCCAAAGTGGGTGTGTTACTGCCCCAGCTGAAAAATCCCTATTTTTTTACCCCCTGTTTCACTCCTTTTCTGAATGTGCTGTTTCAGTGTTCATGTAAATGAGATCACGTGCCGAGCCATACCCCTCCAGAGAACAGCAGGGTTTAGCACAGCAGGCCGGAGCTCAGCAACAATCCTGCGGAAGGTATCTTTTTAGATGAAGTCATTTTATGGGTAAAATGTGGTCTGTTTATGTTCTGGCCAAAAGTAGACAAAACATGCCTTTTTTTGTATATGGAGACCAGTGCATAATAATTAAAAGACCTAAGTGAACAACTTACTACTGTTCTTGTTTTAATACAATTTTATCACTTCCTATTCTTTGTATTCAAGATGCCTCAAAAATGGTAAATAAGCCTTGCTTTCTCTGTCTCATGCTTACCCGGCCACAATCTATCCTTGTGCATATTATTTCCGAAATTCAGTATAACTGAATCTAAATATGATGTGGGCAGCCAGAATGTTAAGGCATTCTGCTGTGACAGTATTTTTATGTTGATAATGCTTAATACAAAAAAATCAGACTTACCCAAGATATGCATTATGGCATGTTGACTACAGTCCCATATTGCAGTGCATTTTACAACTGCTCCTGCAATCCAGTGTTATGCCGCTTTCCTGATTATTGTCAGATGATTTCCTAAGACTTTGTTCTATACCTCCTGATTGTCATAGAGACCGTCAAGGTGCTTTTTAATGAGGTATTTCATCAGTGTGAATAACGCAAAGACATTGTGTCTCATAGAGGTGTTCATTTCACCTGACATTCCTGAAAGATGTTGAACACTAATTTAAGTCTCTCCTCTGAATACCATCTACAGTCTAATGGGGAGATAGAAAAGCTAAACTAAGACTCTGAGAGATGGTTCCCTGCTTCTGCTGTAGCAACAATCCTTATAAGTGGGACATTTCCCAACTATGAGGCACTTTTGTTTTTATCTTTTTAGTGTTTATAGGCTATGATCTTCGTCCTAATGTCCTGATGACTGGATCCAAGAAAAAATGAATAGACTTGGAAGAAATCTGATATTTGGCTGCAGTAGTTCATCAGATAACAGATACCAGATGCTTAACACAGATGGTCGCATCCACCTCAACTATTCATGAGGTTGAATCATTGTCATATTTACATGAATCACAGGAAACCACAATACCCACTCATTAGTGGTACAAAGCAGGTGAGTAAGAACTTTTAGCCATGTGTAATACAGAAGGTTGGGTCTGTATTTATAATGCAGTATAGCCTACATTGTCAAAAAGGCATTTGGCTTCCCACAATTAGATCCCGCTACAATACTCTCTGGCTCAATATTACATTAGCTAATAATGGATCCTATCAGCCTTTCCATAAATAGAGACTGTAGTCTCTAAAAATACATAATCAAGAGGGAGTTTCCTTGTATTCAAACTGGGTAATCTTCTTCTAAGGAAAACTTTGTCACTATTATGAAAGGGAGTGCATGTATACCAAGGCATTCTTACATAGAGAAAGCCTATGAGAGGAAAAGGACAAAGCATGCTGACATTGTAGATTATAGATTATTGTTGTAGTAACATCTAGCAGTGGAGGACAAAGAATAAAAATCCTCTACTTGAGTAAAATTAGAGATACCAAAGTAAATGTAAACGTCCCCCAATCACAATTCTACATAAGTAAAAGTACAAAAGTAGTCACCTTTAAATATAGTTAGTTTACAGTAGTCTCTCTCATAATAAATGATAAAAGAACCTCTCTCTCTCTCTCTCTTACTTTTTCTCTTTCTCTCTCTCTCTGTCCCTCTGTGCTTCCCGATTATAAATGTGCTGTTTCTTCACCATCCGCAACCAGCTCTTTTTCTGATTTTAAACACCGGCTACACTGTCAAATCATACAATTGCACATAATAATTCAAATTCAAATTTTATTTGTCACATACACAGTCATACACAGTACGATATGCAGTGAAATGCTTAAACGACCGCTGGTGACCTTAAAAATAAAAAAATAAAAACTATATATAAAGAATAAATATTAATAAAGAAATAAAATACAAAGGAAAATAAATGTAATAAATGTAATAAATGTAGCTAGTAAAATTAAACAACAGGTGGCGATATGGCCGCTTAAAATACTAAGACTCTTCTAAGACGCCTCATTGAGGTTATGCAAAACAATTGAATGCTGAAATGTAGTGAAATAAAAAGTACAGATATTTGCTGTAGGATGTAGTGGAGTAAAAATAAAAAATATTCTCTAATCAAATTACTCAAGTAAAGGACGGATATGTGAAATAAGAACATAAAATGTGATTAAGGACAGTACCGAAGTAAATGTACATAGTTATACATTTACATTTAGTTATCCGCGTCTGACATCAGGTGAGCAATTCTGCTGAAGTAGAGAACAGAGGGTTGGCCAACGAATGCCTATAACCAACTGGGCAAAGAGCCATCAAGATGGTTATGGAAGTACCTGGAACTGGATCCAAAGAAGTTGAGTGTGGGAAGGTAGAGCTTCCTGGTCTTATATGATCAATACCATCTGGGTCACCGGAGAGGAAGTTAACTCCAGCATTTTTTAAACTGGCTCTGTCTACATTATAATGGATTTTCCCACATTATTCATATCTGCCGTTCTCTACATGCAAGAACACTAACCTGGAGCTGAACTGTCTCTTCCACAGCTGTGGAGTTTAACCTGGCTTACATGTTTTACCCCTGCAGGACTTGGCGCATATATTTTCCAGTGGACTGGGAGAGGGACTAGTGTGCCTAAACACTGATGGGTAGCCTCAAGAGACATCCTAGATTGTTCTCTTATACAGGACATCTGAGTCCCAGGGGTAGGCCTCAAACACAGGGTACACTCATATTAATATCTATTTTTTTTTAAATAAAATATTACAAGATTATGCTTTACAAAATCACAACATTAAACTTTTGATCTGTCATGTATTTGCCAGAAGTCTTTAAATGATTCTGTCAGGCCTACAGTTATATAGTAAAGCCTACGAATATTCTACAACTACATTACTGTATCCAAACATGATTTATTAGTGTTGTTCCCATCCCGCCAGCAGAAGCCGCTCATCGCCACAGAAATATGAAATCATTATGCTAATTCATAGAACCATCATAGACATATGAGCATGATGTTAAGGTTTAATTAAAAACTGTCAATTACATTTCCTCCTCACTTGTTACAATGTTAGTATGATTTATTGGATAAGCTTTGTTTTGTTGTCTTCTTTTTAATATGTTCCATTTAGTTATGTCTTCTTATCATGGGTTTCAAAATACGATTTGTCTGTACAGGCCCTTGTGACTTGACATTTGCAATGTGCTCCATATAGACAAATGTAAAATGACACACTGCATCCGAATGTACATCCTCTTATTTTTTTAATCCACATTAAAACTTCAGCACTACAGATAATGACACGTGGCAGGGAGTAGATATATATTGTAATTTACAAAAAGTTTTTCCTTATATATTTTAACATAATGAAACATTTTTCATATATATATATATATATATATAAACATAATATATAATATAAAACATATATATATGTTTGCATACCTGATGCATTGTGTCTATTTTTCTTTTATCTTGTTTTAATAAAGCATGGTGTAAACTTGCCTTAACCTTTTTTTTTTTGTTTTATACTAACACACTTGCCAAACACATTTAATTGTTAGTTTGACCTGAACTGGCGCTCTAGTAGCCTGTTGATCATCAAGATCAGTCCACTGATACAGAACTGATATATCATTTCCCCATGGGTTTTGCTACATGTCAATCCATAGCCTGAGTAATTCTGATAAACTAAAGCACTAAGGCAGGTCACGTGGAGGGGACACGATGCGGTTGTTGAAACAAAGGGACAAACGTGTGCTAATGAAAGGTAGAGTGGAAGAGGAGCCTTTGGCCTAGCTGCCTCTCCTCGCTGCATGATTTAAGAGTTGCTCTCTTGACTGTGACAGTGCGGTATTTCTATCACCCCGATTATAACTCGCTGTGATTATTCAACTCCAACAGCATCGGCCCCCCGACTGCATTTAGCCCAAACGTAATATCCCTCATGCATACATTATCCATCTTCCTTATTATCCTGAATCATTTCAGAATTAAATTCTGGCCCCTCCAATATGGGCGCAGGGAGTCGACTGCTTCATCGCGTAGTCAAAGGTTAAGATACCAATCAAAGGCACCTCAGCTATGTAGCCAGACACTTTAATATTCGCAAAGCGGATAATTGTGAATGGACATAATATTTTTCCCTTGCCCTGATTACCCTAAAGGCAACGCACACTTGGACAGTAGAGAGAGGGGAACTAGCACAAGTGCAGATATTGAATATCTTGGCGAAAAGAAAAATAGTATCTGGAGGTTCATCTACGGAGAGGGGAAAGACACTGAGGTTTCTGATGAAAAGACTGCAAGTAAAGAATATTAGAAATGTGTTAGCTCACTTTTGTGACATGAAGCCAGTTGGTTTTCTAGTTGAGCAAAGTACAGCCCATTTTGCTAAAAGATCTGAAAACGACCCAGGTAGACATACAGAATAAATGGTATTCTTCAGCTTATTATGAGTTAGTACCTATAAAAAGTGTTTGCAATATTGCAATATTGTTAAATCTATACATTTAAATTTCTCCGTGATTTAAAGAGGTGCTTTCTTTGACTGTGCAATCAGCTTTTAAAGGACCTGATGTAGAAGTTCTCCTAAGCAGCACTGTTGGGATGTAAAGCATCACTGAAACATATCTCCTGCTTACATCCAAATTAAGACTCACTAGAGTGGTAAGAAGAACAGACACTGGAAATGGTCATGATTGTGTGCATGCTGAGAGTGGTTATAAATCAATCTATCAAGGCCCTGATCTGCATTCCGATTTAGGATAAAGGCTCGGCGAACCCGCATCAGGAAACACTTCCATTTGCAACCTTTTGAATGCAGTGCGGCCATTGGAACCTGCGATAAATCTGTCTCTTTTGAACCCTCTTGATATGCAATTCTTAAGCTGTCAGCCGCACTTCAGATCCCCGAAAGGCCTTTGTAATGCATGTAGATTATCTTTGTTGGCCAGCATATGTAGAGGCTTAGACCTGATGCATTACTCCTGCAGAGGGACAATGCAAGAAAAAAAAAGGTTCTCAAGACATTCTTTTACAGTGAAATATGAAATAAGATTACTGTCATTCTCATGAAACCTAGCAAGATTATTGTACTTACCAAATATTCACATTTTTAGAAATGCTACTCTGTCTTTCCGTCATTCCTTATTTAATAAAACGGACTTGTTCTGTCCAATCCAATCAATACGTTAACATACGCAAACACACCAAGTCCACTTTTTCAGTGTTCTGTCTCCCAGCAGACAAAGCTCAGTCTCTGATTATGATCAAGGCCGTTGTAGTCAGCTCAGCAGCAGCTCCCGCTGCTCCCTCATGCGTCTAAATACAGCTTCGCCTAATTACTCACACCATTAGTTTATTGCTCTTATATATTTGTTGGCTATTAGCCACAGAGTCTGAGTTAAAGTCCATCCAGCGAAATCTTAATTACTTCAATCTGCACCCATGCACACAGACACACGTATAAATACAGACACTTGCCTCCACACGCACACACATACTATACAATGTTGTGACAGTCAAGTGCCTGGATAACATATTTACAGGCTGGTAAAAAAAACAGTCAGGCAGCTCTGATAATGTGGCCCTAGAATGCTGATTTGTTTGCAGTTTATGTGATGAAAGGAATGTCAGAGATTAATGTGCAGAGAGCACTAGGCGTAATTGGACATGTAATTATTAGAGCGATGTTGAGGACTGGTTAATATGGGGAGGAGTATGACATATGGTCATAAATGCCTGGGTGGATGTGCTTATGAAAAATACAGCACGCAAAAAAAGACATTTGGAATTGGAGGAGTGTACTAAGCGCAACCTTTTGTAAGTTACGTAATTTGGGGCTGTCGCTTGTCCTCAAGAACGATGATCAGACCTTTATTTGTATAAGGGCTGGTGAGTGTCCCTGCCAAGTGTTCTGGGTGGTCAACATCTTGCTGTGACCTTCTTGTACATGTATGTTGTTATTGTTATCGTTCACCTTCTCTTAGCATCGATCAGGAGAATGCTAATACATTACTAGACTCAAGTGGATTTTCCATGCGAACCTTAATGGGAGTGGTATTGCTTCACTTTAAAAAACATTCCAAAACTGTTTTCTGTTAATTCATTCCTCTGCTTGTGTTTGTATCTGGGAAAGACAAAACCTGAGGTCAAATGCACACAAAAAAAACTTTGTACAGTATATTTGCATTATCTTACTACTAATTTTTGTACAGTGGAACCTCAGATTTCAAATAACTTAGTCCGCAAGTGTTTTGCAAGATGAGCAAAATTTTAAAATAAATTTCAACTTGATTAACAAGTAAGGGCTTGAAATACGAGTAGTAGGCATGCGCTTTGTCTGGCAAGCATCACGTGATCACAGCTGAATGGTTTTTCATTTTCGCACTCTGCGGGATTGTGTGTAATCATCTCCCATGCTCACTTTCAGTGCACGGCATCACTCGTATGCTCAATATTAGTGCATGCATGTACTGTTTATGATAACATTGTGACCACGTGTGTGTGCGCGTTAGGAAAAAGTAAGTGTTGTTAGAGAGGTTCCTTATTAAAGAAGTTTCTTGACCGTGCAGTGATTCCGTTGTGTGTGTGCACATGTGCGTGTGTGTATTTGTGTGTGCATGAGCATGTGTGGAAAGTTGTCCTACACAGCAATGTCTAAATGTGCTTTATGTTTTTTTTTTTTTTTGTAATTCACTAGTTAAATCAGATCAATCACTAGGTGTTATATAACACCTACCAAAGCAAAGGGTAGTATTGAATACGAATTGTGTTATCTTTCGTTTTAGATACACAAAGAACTGCCTGTCCTTTTCTGAACACATGAGCCCACAGACACTGTTAGTCTCGCTCTGATTGACCCAAGACAAAGCAATGCTTTTCCTAACACCAAGACTCCAGGGCCTGTGTTGTTCTCTTGGACTTCCAGCTTTGTTTGGGATCTGAATGCCGTTCTGCTGCACCATGCATGAGCTCTGTACTCCTGTCAGGTGTTTATAGAGCAGGTGGATGAAAGCGCAGGAACACATTTATTTACTGTGAAACATGAATGACACAGTAATAGGAACATGGTGCAAATGACTACTCATGCTAATTAGACAAAAATGTGCTTGTGATCATGTGACATGGTGAATGGAGTGAGCATGTGACATGAAAGGGATTGTGGGTGATGTAGTACATTATCACCACTGTATTTTGCAATCTGTATGTTTAAATGCTATAAAAAGGCTTGTTGTTAAAAACAACAATTTTACAGTTATACTGCCTGTTAAGTTAATTAATTTGTCAAACATAAATATGTTTTAATTGAATATGAACACAAAGTGATGAACAAATACTTTGATTAAAATGTATTTATAGTAAATGACAAATGTAATTGAAAGATTTTCCCTTTCGTAGAATATTTAAGGAAGCAATATATAGATAATCTCTACAATAACCTTTTTTTTTATTATTAAACACTAGCACTTACTGTTTAGCACTGTTCTGTTGCCTTGCACCTCTAGGGTCGAGAGTTTGAGTGAAGGTTTATGGGCATGGAGTTTTCATGTTCTCCCTGTTTTTTGTGGGTTTCCTCCAAACAATCTGGTTTCCTCCCACAGTCCAGGAAACCAGATTAGGTTAACTGGTGTTACTAATTTTTTGTTGCTGCTGCTAAATTACTCTTGGTGTGTGAAAGTGTGTGCCCTGCAATGGATTGGTACCCACATAGTATATGTGCTCAAAAACATTAAAGGAACAATTAATCCCGGTTTGACTTGAACACTTCTTATATAAATAAATATGTTCAAGTCAAACCGGGACTAATTGTTCCCTTTAATAGCTTGAAAATACAACAACAGCTTTGTAGTTAGTAGAAACTGGAGGAAAAACACACAGATTGTTGAACAAAGTGTGGACTGAAGAAGTGTGGCTTTAACACAGCTCACAGATATTTCCAGTTCATCTGTGCTGCATAACTGCATTTTTTCCTTTGGCCAAGTAGAGGAGAGTCATAAAAACCCTGACCTCCGGTGGTTGTTTTTCTTATTATGTTGTGATTGCATCCCTGACTAACTCCACAATCATTGCAATACCCATGAAATCTCTCCAAAAGCTTGTTTTCATGGACTTAATCCCTGGTAGCAGTTACTTTTGCATAGTTTGTGATTTAGTTCTGGTGATATAGGAGTTCTGTTTTATCATAAAATGGTCATAAAATGCTCTGTCTTAGACTGAAACGAGACAGTTTTAAAAGTCACACTGTTTCTGAGGTATAGAGGTTTAATGCAGAACTGACATGTTGGCAAGTGAAAATATCTTAATAAAGTAATATCGATTAAATCATTGGCTATTTCTAGATTAATTTAATGCTTGAAATATTGTCTTCTTCTACTGGCAGATTATTACACTATAAGGTTTTTTAGTGTAATTATCTGCCAGTTTTTTGTTCTTTTCAGTGTAGGATCTACCATGTATGTGTCTGTGTGTGTGTGTGTGTGTGTGTGTGTGTGTGTGTGTGTGTGTGTGTGTGTGTGTGTGTGTGTCGTGGAGCCGCTGGATAGGCGTAGGCGGACTGACACTCTAGACAGGTGTAAAATCAGTATCTGGCATGGCCACTGGCACAATGACCACTGAACACTCTGATACAGGCTCTTAACTGTCCATCTCACCCGTATCCCACACGCTCATTCCCTCTGTGCAAACACACACACGTCTCATCAGCTCCAATACTCGCTACTATCTGCGCAAAGCCACAAAAGGATCTTTTTTGTAATAAAGAGACAGAGAAAGACAGAGAAAAGGGCAGCAGGTGGGGTATGGAGGCTGAGCAATCACTGAATGCTGCAGTTTAGACCAGAAGATACCTTCCCAATACCATAAAGGCCCTAGACTGAGGAATAATAAAAAAAAATTAAAAAATAAGAAAATACTAGGTCATCATTACTAGTATTTACACATACTAGTATTTTAATTCTTTTTTTAGTTCAGTGAGCTGCATATGTGTGTCTGTCCATGTGCACTTTAGAAAATTCTTATTTCAGCACTAAGATAGAAGCCACAAGGTTTATCATTCTGCTTATTTTGCTAATGTAATATCTTTAATTCGAACAATTTACAAGATGTGTATTAAAAAACAAAACAACAACAATAACAAAAAAATTTAATAAATAAAAAAGAATTGCCTGAACATGTTTTCTGTAATATGAATTGTATTAAATGGGCTTTTTTGCTTTCATTAGCATAATTGATTTCCTAAAAAAAAAAGAAGAAAAAAACACAACCAAATCAGTTCCTGCATTTTAAATGACCATTATGAATGAGTGGGATTAATTAAGAATCATATGGGTAAATTGAAGATTAAGAGAAAGGATACGTGCGCTAAAAAACATTCAATATCGGGTGAGAGAGAGAGCGAGAGAGAGAGAGAGAGAGAGAGAGAGAAAGAGAGAAAAAACTTAACTCACAAGCACACTATGTGATCGTACAAATGCTAACTCCAGCTCAGAGTCAAGGTGACTTTTGTTAGGATTGCCTGTAAAATAAAGTTCATGGCTACAGATTGATATTAAATTATGTAGAAGGTAACAAAGTGAAAGGATATCACGCATACGATTGAACTGAAAACGTCACCCCCCCCTCCAGCCTGGTTGAGGTACTCGGACAATGCAATGCTTCTTTGCATAACCTTTTGAAGTATCATGATAATGGTCCTCTATAATAAACGATCGATTAGAGCCTGAATACTGGAATAGGTCTTTATGTCAAGGCTGTACACGCTGTTTCAGCAGCAGGCTAAATGCTATCAGTGAAGCGCAGTAGCAGGGGCGACTGTAAAGACCACAAAAACACCATGATATATGGGATGCTGTAGAAAGAGACAGAGATAGGGCAATTCTTTGTACAGGCCGTGGCTCTGATAAGCATTCGGGGCACTTCGAGCAGCATTCAGAGCATTTAGGGCAGCAATTAGGCTCCTGTTTGTCTATCCTGATAATGTCAGACTGGAGATACTGGACGTCGGGATGAATAGTATAACATCAATTCAGCTATTCAATTCAGATCCTTTGTGTGCTGTTTGTTGTGTGTCTCAGGGAAAATGCACGTATGAAAAGGAAGAGTTGTTTAAATGTAGAAAGCTTCATGGATTCCATATTTTAGGAGCTGATTTTTTTGAAAGTCTTGGTTCTTAACTTTAATAACTAAAACGCAAGGCATGAAAGTGATCATCTGTAAACAGTGCAATGTTAATTAAGCAAATAATATAATACAGTGATACCTCAGCATAAAAACATCCTGCTTCATGAAGTTTCGCCTTAAAAACTGAAATTTTAAACAAGATTTTTTATGTCTTATTTTAAGGGGCCAGGAACGGTTTATCTTCATTTATGTTATTTCCTATGAGAAATGTTCCTACGCCTCAAGAACTTGCTTCCGGAACGGATTAAATTCATATACTCAAGTACCACTGTGCTATTATAGATAGTATGACAGCATGAACTGGACACATTAACAGTTAACTTCATAAATACTGGCACTCTTGATAAAAACCAATAGTTGATTAACTTGCGGGTTTGAAAGCTACACCATGGGATGTAATCGTGTTCATAAGAGCCCTTATGTTGGGCTACTGAGGGCATCAATGAATTTGGAGGATGTGAGTGCTTTTGACATGCATGGGAAGACCTTTCCATTCGGAGATAGCGTGAGTTTATTAACTGGGAAACTGAAAAGTTACTAAAGAACACTGAAAACCAAAAAAGCAAACAGAACTACTCCAGACAGGATAGGTCACTGAAAATAAAAAATAACCTCTCACCCATCTCTGGACCAGTCAACACTTTTAAGGGCTTATGTGTAATTTTATATGTTTTTAAACTTTAACATTAAGCGAGCACACACGTCAATCGCATTAAGTGCCGCTCTTTCTCTCCCTATGTTGTTGGATTCTTGAAAAGTTTGATGGCTGAGTAGATTATGAAGATTTAACTTAGTCTTTAACCTTTAACCTGTAGACTGGTGGAGACTGGGGTACACAATTTCTCATGACAGTATCCATCATAGCAAAACTGTAATGCCCTCCAAAGCCATGTTTATAGTTATCAACTGTTCTCAGTTATCACATGTATCTTTAAGCAGACCATATTGGACTATCATCAGCAGCAGTGAGTCGTCATCATGTTCTCCAAGCCGAAATACATGATCAGGATGGATCAGGCAGGTCAAGAAGAAAGATGGAAGGTGGAACCGCTGCAGGAATCTTCCAAAACCAATAAAAACCAACACGGACCAAACCTTTTTTTTTTCTTTTACGAATTAAGCATCGATATGCAAATGAAACTGTTGGTTGGTTTGCATATAAAATGTAATGTATCATATATGTGAGATATAATTGCCAGATCCAAGTCCAAAAGGAACTGTATGTCCCTGATGTGAGCAGGCCAGTCTTTAAATTAAACCAAATTAATAAGCTATAAAAAGAAAAGAATATTTTAGTAAAAAGCATCACTGTTATGCAGGCCACTTCATCATGAGATCCTCAGATGACATAAAGAGAAAAAAATAGAAGAACTTTTACTAATAAGTATACACACACATACACACACCAACTAAATATGCTTATGAGCTTCTACCTAAAAAGAGATTTGTCTATAACAGAACACACACAGTCAGAGAAATGTGAGTGTCTTGCAGTTAATTGGGTGACCCCTGGGGCCAAAAGAGTGATTCTCCCTCGTGAACGTTAATATTGGATGAAGCCTTCAATGCCAAAGTCTCTCTCTCTTTCTCTCTCTTTTTCTCTTTTTACCAGCTTACTTCCATGCTAGTCCAACACTACACTAAGACCAGCACCACTCCTGTTAAAAGGAAGACTGCCACCGCCATCGCAATGTATCATTTTTAAATCACTGATTAAGAAATTGGAGCAACCACCACTTTGTCTAAAAGATATAAGAAAAATTTTAGCACCGCAGCTATGCTCATAACTCCACAGGAAAAACATTTATGTACAGTGATGTATCAGTCAGGATTTAGGACTTATAATAGCACATAGACAGTGCTGGTTAAAGTGGTAAATGTCCTACTACTAGCCTCTGATCAGGGTTGTGCCTCCTTTGTGATGGCGGGCCTACAGCCAGCACCTCTTATCATGTTCATGCTCCCTCCTTTACAGGGAAAACAAGGGCAAATAATTGCTTCAGGACCACGACCAGCTCCACTGCTTCTTTAAGAGGAGCAGGGCCCTCAACTCACTAGGACTGGCAGAAAATAAACGTGTAACATTCTGCTGAATATAAAAGGCCAGCTGAGCATCAGTTTGGTGAGTAGTGTGTGTTGGGTGTTTAATTCACAGGCACTCTGTATTTCTGTATTTCCAGAGTCCGACTGTGCTGGAAACTTTCCTCCACTGGGCATGCTTCAGGGGAGCCAAGGAACTGACCGTTTGCACCTTCCTACCTGATTGTCACCTCCCTTCCCCATTTACCCTCCACTGATTTAGTTAATAAAAGAGCAGATTTTTTCTGAACATCCATTCCCTGGTGTCTGTGTTTCGACTTGCCCTGCTCAAGGTTATACACCTTGCTTGTGGTGCCTAACCCTATTGCAGCTTTTGAGACCACTGATGATACCATTCTCCTTGATAGATTAGAAAATGTTGTATGAGAAAAAAAAAAGCCCTCTCCCGGCTCAGGTCTTACTCAACTGTTTGTTATCATTTTGTAAAAGTAAATGGTGCCTTTTCTACTTGTACTAAAGTAAGGTTTGGTGTTCTGCATGGTTCTGTTTTTAGCACATTGCTATTTTCTCTCTAAGCATTCCTAAGCATTGTATTAATTTACTACTGTTGTATGTTTCAGCAAAGGCAGATGAGAGACACCAGCTTAATAAAGTTAAGGAAAGCACAAAGGACATTAGACACTGGATGCTTAGCAATTTCAGTCTCTTTCATTCTGACAAGTACTGGTACTCGGACCACATGTAGAAAGAAGTAAACTTTCTAAACACTCTAAATGGCCTTTATATCATGTACAGCAGTAAAAGATCTTGGTGTGATTATTGATTTCAGTCTATTATTTGAAGCTCATGTAAATAATATTGCTGAGGTAGCTATTTTTCATCCCAAAACTATTGCCAGGATAAGAAATATATTGTCACTATATGATGCAGAATAGCTATTACATGTTTTTGATTTCTCCAGTAGGTGGACTACTGTAATGCCTTATTGTCTGGATGTTCTAGGCACACATTAGTCCAAAATGCAATAGCATAGATATCAGCACATCACCCTATCTTATCAACATTACATTGGCTTCCAGGGAAATTTTGTATTGTTTTTGCAATACACTGTTGACCTAAAAAGAACTGAATGGTCTTGTACTACAGTAACGCTAAATGTATTGGTATTTTATGATCTGCTATTCCTGCTTTAATCAAAGGGTGCATGCTATTTGTTGGTACCCCATATAATCAGAGCTGCAGCAGGGGTCAGACCCTTTTCTTACAATGCCCCACAGTTATGGAATAGCCTTCCAGTTAATGTTGAGGACTTATGTTTAGTTAATGTTTAGGACTTATAAGTCCAGTCAAGCCTTTTACAAATAGTTTTTCATTAAGTAAAGGAGCACAGCTTGGGGACTCATGGTATAGACTTTTATGGTATGTTGGATGCTGTCTAGAAGATGTAATCAATTGTACATCTTGTGCGTTAACTAGTTTTAAATAATGTACAAACACTTTATTCTTTTCATTAAGGCTTAAGTTTTTTACCTCTTTCTCAGTCCCTGTACATGATATCTCTGAGCCGATCATGTCCCTTTTTTTACTCAGTAACTACATGCTAGCTCTTGAACTTTGCCTACTGTAGAGTTGCATTATATCTGGTAAGTAATCTACATCCTCACCTGTGCGTATGTGTAACTTAATTTCTCATGTTATTTGTGCATTTAGAATGAACTATTGGCTGTGAGGTGTTTTTTATCAATCATTAAAGTTTGGGTGCTAGTTAGGAATTTAACAGTAGCTTTCTAATTAACAAGTTTGACTCATATACTGCAGCAAATTTACATAGCTAATCAAAAATCATTCTAGTAATGTAATTTTTCTGTTGAGGAGTTGTCTGTAATAGACACATTTATTTATTTAGGAGTTGTCTGTAATAGACACATTTATTTATTATTTTTAAATTTCCTTAGCTAACAAATAATGTAAATTTGTTATTGCAAATTAATAACTTTCAAGAGAGTTGTATTTGTATTTGTAAACAAGGTTTCTATGAGGTATGAACACTCCCTCACTCAATTACTTATTCTCTCTAATGCTTATTCTGTACAGGATTGAAGGAGACCTGGAGCCTATCCCAGGGGATTTGGGGCATGAGGCAGGGTACACCAAGGACAGTGAGCCAATGCATCGCAGTGCACACAAGCAAAAACACACTCACTCACTCACTCTGGGCACCTTGGACACCCCAATTAGCCTACCCTGCATGGCTTTGGACAGTTGGAGAAAACGAGAGTATCTGGAGGAAACCCACCAAGCATGGGAAGAACATGCAAACTCCATGCACACAAACCCAAAGGCAGGACTTGATCCATCGATCTTGATGGTGTGAGACCAAAGTGCTAATATTCAACTAATAATGGGAATAATAGCCTAATTGGAATAAAACTGCATGATGTAACTATCCCTATTACTGAATAAATGCTTTGTGCACATAAATGCCCATCTTATCACATCAGTGTCTACGAGTTAAGTTTGGATCATTAATAAGACTTGTTTAAGTCATAATGCAAAAATATTGTCCATGTAAACATGGATAATTAGACATATCTTTCAGACAGACTAAAGTAATTCCAACCATAAAGTTCAGCAACCAACCCCATCCCATTAACAACAACCAAACAAACCCAAACATCTTATTCATGTGCTGTGTGTTTTGTTGCTCCTTGACACTCAACAGTCCCGGCCCTATAAATCAGGCCTCTTCCCAGCTCAGGATGTTGAGTGTTTCATGGCTGATCATCTTAGATTTATCTCCAAATATACTGCTGCGGAATGTACTGTCCACTCAGACAAGTTGTTTCGCCGGGATTTGCTCTCTGTTGGAAAGAGTTATGTACACGCAGCACTTTATGTCTCGAGTCGTGGGGACAAAGCCGTTTACCTCCTATAGCAGAGGGCCTTTCTAAATCCACTTATCAATCTCAGTGCCGTCGGACAAATTCTCCCTGGCAGCCGAGGCAGGAGAGACCGAGTCATCTTTATGGAGTTGCTCGCTCAGTGTCTACACATCAGCTGGCTTTTTACCCCATAAACGCATGCAGAAGTGGTGTAGTGTAAACAAGGTTGTATTTCAGGTTCATCACAAAAGAGTAACCTTTCTTACTTGTGCACTGTGGATGAGTGTCTGTCTAGGAATGTTTCAGAAAAAAAAAATTATCTGAAGATGGGCAAGTAAACAAGCCAGTGCATTACTTATAAAAACTCTCAGACAGCCTTAAAATGCATTTTTAGAACTATATATCTTTCCTCTTGTCTCTCTCTCTTCCTCTGTCACACATGCACACGCTTACACACACACACACACACACACAGTATGACCTTTGGTATTTAGTGGCAAAAGGGCAGGGCCTTCACATCACAAGCCACTAGTGATGATCTGTGTTGGCCTGAAGCGAGGCATATGTCTGTTAACAGCGGGCGACAGATACAGGTGTCACTATCCAGGCTTTCCCGTATGACCATAGGCTATGGCATGGCATCTATCCCTCCTTATCACACTCCCTCTTTCTTTCTCTCTATCTCTACCTCACTCTTTTTCTCTCTTCCTCCTCTTTGTCTTTGCACCGACCTTTCTGTTCCCCTCTTTATCGTTCTACCTTCTTATGTATCATTCCTTTCTCTTGCTGTGCTTTCTTTCGCCGTCCTTCATCCATCGCCTTTCTCCTCGCTCTCTGTCTCTCCCTCCCTCTCCTTCGCTCTGTCGCTGCCTGAGGGCTGCGAGGATGGCAGGACCCATGCTAATCACGGGTGACACATCATTGAGGGGAGCGGGCTGTTTGCTGTCAGCAGTGTTTTTGGTTCATAATTATTTCACGAGTGTCACGTCAGTGTCAGGCTCCAGGCGAGCCGGAGAGACAGGCGGCCTGCGGAGGTAGAGATGGAGGGAGGGAGGGAGGGAGGGACAGAGGGAGTGAGATAGAGAGAGAGAAAGAAAGAAAGAGAGGGAATGGGGGATGTCACTGTTAGCCATTTTCTGCCCAACACTTGCACTCCTTCAGAGTCGCCTACACCAGGAGAGAGAGAGAGAGAGAGAAAGAGAGAGGGAGGGAGAGAGAGAGGGGTGTGATTAAGGCTGTAGGGTCACTCTTGGGACTTGTTTTCTAAATCACTGTCAGATCTCTGTTAGTGTTGAGCGCACACAGGGTCATGAGAGAGCTCCCACAAATGAGATTTGGACCAACTGAGTGTTGTCATTTTATAGCGAAACAACTTAAAGACCCAATACTGTCTTGTATCAGTAAATCTATTCTGCAGAGTAGGAAGGTGACGATGACGATGCCTCACTAAGAAGACTAAGCTTGTTGTTTGTTCTTAAGCAATGTGCCAACAATATAAGCTTAGTCTTTGTGGTGCTGAAAAGATCACCAGTTGAGTATGAGGAACCAAAGTTCCTTTAAAAATACACTTAAAAGAAACTGTATTCAAGTTTAAATAAAACAAAACAGAAAAAAAAAAGAAATGTGGATGCAGAAAGGAGAGAATAGGCAAAGATGAAGAAGCTAAGGTTTGGACAAAGGTGGCAGTGAGAGCACCAGTGGAAGGTAGGAAGAACAAAGAGTGCAGCGTGGGCTTGCTTCTTTACTCCTCTTTCTCTGGTGTCACGGGCGTCAGCGGCGCAGGGGAGGAGGGAAGCAATCAATGATTTAAACAATAATGCTGCTCTCTGTATTCCCTGTCACACTCGCGCCTGCTTGCCGCTTCGAGGACTGTCACACACTGTCTCCAGCTCGACAGCTTATCTCCCGCATCCTGCTACTCCATCTTGTAGCTGTCCGCCAGTGTCCTCTTTCACACACACACACACACATGCACACACACACACACTTCTTTCACTCCCACTCTCCATTGCTCTCTCTATCTCTCTCGCTCTCTCACTCTGAGCAGACTCTGTTACTCACATGATGCCTTCACTCCTGGTTAATACACTGTGTCCCTCTGTAACCCTCCATCTCTTTGGTTCCACACCTCCTCCTCCTCCTCCTCCTCCTCTTCCTCCTCCTCACTCGTAGGATGAAGTGGCACAGCCACTGCTTTAATGGAGGCGTCTTTTCTGCTTAAATATCGAAGGCCTTTGGTTTGGCATTCACGAAAGCATGTGGTAAACCACTGAGAAGACAAGTCGACAGTAACCCAGTGTGTCGTAGATAACTCCCTCATCTTTGCCCCGCTCTGAATCCCAGTCTCCCATATACACCCAATTCCACCTGCCAATTCACACAGTCTGCCTTGTGCTTAAAGATATCACCTTAAATTAAGGCAACGGGACAAACAAATTACATCTGTCACGTCCGGTTTTCACAGAGCCGACAGGAATTCAATACAGGAGGCCATGTTTGTTCAGTGGACTTCTAATCACACTTCTACGCCGGTCGCTCTGCTCACCGACTCCAGTGAGGCGACTGGCTTCCAGACCGACCAGCAGCATCAAGGCTAAGGTTCAAAGGTTACAGAAGTCGCTCTTGTCTCTAACCTGCACGTGTTGAAAGGTAATCTTCAGAATCAATGAATTCGTGGAGGCAGTCTTCTCCGGGGAATGTTAACCCTTGTGCCATCAGGCAGGGCATGGCAACTGTGCACAGCTAGGGGTCAAGGGTCAAGCCATCCACCCACATGGCTGCCAGCATACTGCATCATTGGCTGGAAACAAGAACAGAGCTAAGTAAAGGGAGTGAAAAGTGTGGTGTGTGTCTAGTGCTAATAATAGGTTACAGGATTGATTTTGTTAGGGTAGAATTAGCAAATATACAAAACATGGTTAACTCAGCAATTTCCAAAATGTATTGGAATCCTTATTTGCGTTGCAGCCATATGGCAATCAATGACCGAAAGAGGTAACTAGCAAATATGCTAATGGCATAAGGACATAATATACATAAAATATACATGATTTATTTTATTTGTTAATAGGCTGCACATTTAAAAATGATGTAATCTCATTGGAAATATAAACAAAGATTGAAAGTAGCCTTTTCCTCATGACATTGGGTGACCTCCTCTTCAACATGTGACTTGTTTAATGTTCCAAAAATTCAATAGTTGTTAATATGTTCAGGTAATATGGATAAGTGAACTAATATGAACATAACCTATGATGAATGACGCATGGAAATAAATGTTTCAAACATAAGATGTTAAATTAATTAATTCATATTCCATACCGCATATCCTGTACAGAATCATTGCAGGGCAAAACAGGCAATTTGAGAATGCCAATCAACATAATCTGCATATTATTGGACTGTGGGAGGAAACCCATCAAGCACAGGGAAAACATGCAAACTCCACACAAACCCTCAACCCTAATCACTACACCACCGTGCTGCCTAAGTGGATTCACAAATTATTTCAAAACATAATTTAACAAAATTAAGCATTGGTATAGTTAAAGCAGTCTGGGGCAGGCAAGAATGATGTAGGCTTTATTAACATAATAAATTATATGCACTCACCAGCCACTTTATTAGAAACGCCTTTTCAACTGCTTATTAACACAAATATCTAATATTCATCATATGGCAGCAACTCATAAGTTCAAGGTGATTTAAGTGACTTTGAATGTAGCATGGTTGTTGGTGCCAAACAGGCTGGTCTGAGTATTTTCGACAATCTACTAGGATTTTCACACACAATAATCTCTAAGATTTCTACAGAAAAAGAAAAAGATATCCAAATATCCAGTGAGGGCAGCTTTTCGGGTGACAATGCCTTTATTCCAGAGGTCTGAGGAGAATAGCCAGACTGGTTTGAGTTGATAGAAATACACCAACTCAAATAATATCATGATAACAACTGAGGTCCGCCAAGAGCATCTCAGAACGCACAGTATATTGAATCTTGAAGAAGATGGGCTACAGAAACAGAAGACCACACTGGCCGCCATTCCTATCAGCTAAGAACAAAAAAACTGAGGCTACTAATCAAATGTGCTTAACAAAATTGGACAATAGACGGTTGGAAAAACGCCTGGTCTGATGAGTCTTGATTTTTGCTGTAACATTCAGAGGGTTAGGACAGAATGTGTGGTAAACAACATGAAAGCATGGATCCATAGTGACTTTTATCACCAGTCCAAGCTGCTGGAGGCGATGGTGGTGTTAGTATAATGATGTGAGGGATATTTTCTTGGCATACTTTGGGCCCTTTCCTGTCGCCTGAGCATCCTGTAAATGTCAAACCCTACCTGAGTATTGTTGCTGATCATACCCATCCCTTTATGAACAGGAGATTTAAATTATGGGTGTTCGCCAACAAACCTGCAGCACTGCTTGATGCTATCATGTCAATATGGACCAAAATCTCTAAGGAATTTTGCCAGCAACTTGTTGAATCCCTTTCATGAAGAATTTAAACCAGTTCTGAAGGCATTAAACCAGTTCTGAAGGCTGTCCAAATAAAAAAAAGTAAAAAATTTAGCTTTAGCTGTAGTGATCAGATCATTTATGATTTTAGAGATAAATAAAAACATTAAATAAACTAGCATTAATTAAGGCTAAGAAAAACAATAAAATACAGAGTACCGTTGTGGGTAATACATAGGCTTTTGCATAATGTTCAGATTATTCACTGCTACAGAGAAAGGGACACATTTGTAAAAAAAACAAATTTGATCAGCAAAGGTTAATCAATGAGCACTATGCTAATTTAATTTATGTATTTATTTGTTTTTATTGCAATACACTTTTGTTGATTATTCAGATGTTATTTATTGTTTTGTATTTTATTTCATGAAAATGCTCAAAAACATTATTCTAATAATGATCATTCATATTATGAGTCTATGAAGTTAGTATAATTCCTGCAAACGTTTTTCCCAGAATAGGTAATTGTGCAAAAAAAAGTCTATGTCAAAATTATTGGCACCCCTTAAAAATACTTTAAATAAAACTGAAAAAATGCATGATTGAAAAGCAAAAATCAGTTTGAGGCTTATACATTTGTTTAAATCCAAACTATCAATCATTGCATGTTTCTTTTACAATATTATTTTTTTTACTGCTTTTAGTGATATTAACACACTTGTGTGCTATTTGCTATTTAATCAGTTTAAAATCTTCCAGTTTAGGCCACATCTGTTTTACATATAAATTTAAACAGGTGTGGATATTAGAATTTTTCCATAGCACTGGAAAGATACACGCAGTAGCATTATCTTACATCATAGTATCTTGCTAAAAAGATAAGATTGGCAGTGTAGAACCTTTTTAATACCAAACCTGCTTTGGTCTGTTGGTGGTCAGAGAGCAAAGATTGGCTTCTTCCACAAAGCTCTTCCCTCAGGTCTCCAGCCACACCCAACTTCCAGATCAGAGGTCAAGGGTCACCACACAGGATAATTACACGTCTTTGTTCTTCTAAATCTGACACGAGTGCTTATTAGCATGGGCTGAATTTTCTTAATGATGACAGAACTCATTGTCAAAGTTAATGAACATGTGTCAAATGATCTCTAGAACAACTGCAGAGTAAAGCCTTTCAAGAGCCCTGTGACTGTGGTACATACATACATACATACACACATACATACATACATCCATACATAGGCCTACACACATACACTGATATTCTTGCAAGCTGAGTTTTGTGTACATTAAATTGTATTGCAGGATAAGGTACATACCTATATTTAAAAAAATACACAACAGGACAGTAACATTACATTCTGGTCTAAAATCAAACCTCAACTCCACCCACTTGATTGATTCAGCAGTAACTGTAAAGATCTGAGAAAAATCTAATTAGATCTTCACTATATGTATATAAAATTAAAATAAATATTTTCACCACCAAAAGGAACAAAAGAGAATCAAAAGAGAACTGATACTTTTTTCACCACAGCTGAAGGAAGGACCTCGAAGTTTCTAGAATGTTCCATCATGTTTTGTATTATTTAAAACAAACAAACAAAAAAAATCACACACTTGCCCTGACAGCTAAATAAATTGCTCAGTGGAGGACTGAGTTAAAGCAATTAGAAATGATTCACGAATGGAAATCTAAAGGTGATCAATAGTTAATATGTAAATTGAAGTGATAATAAGGGACATTCATTATACTAAACAGCTGTGTGAAAAAAAAAAGTGGAATGAGCGACACGAGTCAACTTCCCAGAGGAGATCGGTTACCTTCTCCTCCCCCTCTCGTCACTTTCCTGGGTCAAACCATGTTTACACATTTGACACTGCAGGTGGCCTCTTTAAAAATACATGAACAATAAATATAATCCACCTCCTACTCCCCTCCACACACACACACGCACACACACACTTGTGCTGTCCACTCTCTCCAGGCCCCATCTGCCCTTGTTTGGTAAGTCCAGTTAAATGGGGGACAGGAAATGGGAATGAAAAGCAAAGCCCCCTGCTCTTCCAGGGTGACTAATATCCTTTGTGTCAACATCAAGGCATCCTCGGCACAGGCGCGAGCCCTACCGGAGCTTTATCTTTCACACCGGGCCGCACCACGCAGCCCCATAATGAGGCCCATTTCGGCTTCTCATCCTCCACCAAATGGCTGCCTATGATGGCCAATAGCTCTTCTTTCCATGCTGGAGTCAGGTTCAGCATGGTAGGAGCATATACACAGGTGCCTTTATTTATGAACCAATTGATACACGACAAACGTTTTCTCAGAATGTGGGAATTTAATGAACTGAAGCAGCCAGATAAATAGAATTTATAATACATTGTGATTTTTTCTTTCCATTATTTACTGGAATTAATATTGGAGTTCAGACCAATCAAATATTTTATCTTTTTTTTTTTTTACTTAATGCAATAAAAAAAAATATTAGGTGGCGTATTCACAAATCCATCCCGCATGGAAAGCGAGTACTCCCCATGGCTTAAACTTTTAGCACCACATCTTTCTTATGACATTCATTAAGGTAAAAATGTGATATCTTTTGAGTTTGTTCAATGTGACATTACTGAGAAGTACCAAAATGAGATGCAATTGCATCATTAAACAAATGACCTCTTGAGAAGACAGCAAAAACACTGGCACAAGGACAAGGCACTGAACAGGACATCCATCAATCTTGCAGGATCAATTTTCCAAAGGTCTCCTAAGCAGGGATAAAGGCAAACTGAGGTTAATCTGCAGAAATTATGTTCTTATTAATAACCATTTTTCAGATCTCTAATGCCTGTGGAAGAGTAACTCAAATGTTAATCAAAAGTGATAGCGAATTCCGCTGTCTTCTTCCATCCCCCGAAAAAAGAAAAGTCAGAGGCATTCTGCCGGCAAGCAGAAAAATCACATTTTCTCTTTTCATTTATTCTGTAATCATATTTCTCTGTTTGCTTCCGCAATGCAATTTCCCCACGATGTTGTCCTACAAACCTGGTACACAAGCAAACCTTAAAAGTCGCTTTCATTTTTAACGTCGGGTTAACAGAGCAACGGTGTTTCACGCCGCGGGAACAGTTCAGCGTGCAATTACAGTTAATTTGTCCAGCTGAAAACATCTGAAAGCATTTGTCTGCCGGATTCTGGCTGGATGAGAATATTCATGTCTTTGACTTTCCACACTCAGAAGATAATTATTGTTATTACCATCACGGTTGAAATCACTCCACAAGGACATGTCATGACAGCTAAAATTCTCTCTCTCTCTCTCTCTCTCTCTTCACAGCAGAAACTGTCTTATTAACACCTTTTCGAAATGTTAATCAATGCCTTTTTATCTCCATGCCTTTATCATCTAGTACAATGACTTTTATGTATACAATTATTCAATCCTTCTCCTCTGTCCTCATGAATGCATTTATAGCTACTGTAACATTATTGATTTAGCCATAACACTGTGTCGTTTCTGTATCATAAACAGGTCGACGCTGTCTAAACAGATGTCAGAAGGAACAATGGGGTTTAGTGTAAAACACGGCCGCTCTGACAGGATATATGATTAGCTGCTGGCGGTGGTGAAAGGGATGGCTTGACACGTGCACAAAAGGCAAGCTCTCCTTTTCAGAGGGAAATAAGAGGCCTCGAAGTGGACATCGCATTGAATTGCGCACACCAGCCGAGGTGTGAGAGCCCAGGGTGCCCATTTCTGAAAGAGCAAGGGGGAAAAAAATCAGTCAGCATCCATAAAACTGATGCAGCACGTATGCTGTACACACATACTAAAGACCCTCTGTGGAGGAAAGTCACTTTTCTCACAAGCGCAGGGGTTAAGAGATACAAGCGGGCTGGGAATTCGGTGAGCATGAGCTCTTAAACAAAGCGCTAGCACACTTTTTTTTTCCTGACAGAGGGTTAGATTTTAAATGGCGCTTTGCTTGAGTTACCTGAGGACACCTCTGGGCTCACAGCTGTATGAAAGCAGTCTTTGAGTTAGACGCAGCCATATGATATGACAATCAGTGTAATATATTATTTTTATATTATCCCCATTTATTTTTTATATTCTCCTTATCAATCCTGCTTTGGAAAGGACAGAGGCCTAATGGGACCAAGAAGGAGAATGTGTGCGATGAGTAGGCCTGTTCAATACCTTTTTTTCCCTACTAGAAACTAAATTTAATTAGTGTATTTTTTTTTATTGCTAGTCAAACTTTTGGACACACCTTTTTATTTCATGGTCTTTCCTGGTCTTAGGCATCTAAAATATACAATAACCTCCTTTGAACAGTTGATATTGAGATGTGTCTGCTGGTTAAAGCCTGTATAATGGCTGTAATCTGAGGTGCTGTTTGTTAATTGGTGATTTTGAGGCTGGTAACTCCAAATGAGCTTCTCCTCTGCAGCAGAGGTAAGTTTAGGTCTTGCTTTTCTGGGATGGTCTTCATTTATCATGGTGCAAGAACTGTTCCAGAACAGCTGACCTTCATTTCCCAGCACTGACAATTGACAACTGTTGTGGTTGTTACTTAATCACCTAATGCTATATGTGTTATTTCATAGTTTGAACGAAAATCAATCCCAACTTATGTCCAATTTTTCGACTGATACTGTACATTTTCAACATAATCATTTCATACATTTTTTGTTTAATGCATTATTAAAACCTAAAAAAAAAGTTCTGACCCGTCAACTTTCGTGAAATAAATAAGGTAACAAAACAAAAAGCCGATAAATGACTGTGAGGGGAGATCAGTTAAGCCTTTTGGAAAGTTGCATCATAAAAACTAAATCAACAATATAAAACATAGCTATGTTGAATAGTGAAAGTAAGAGCATTTCCACTAAAACACAATGCAACAAGAACTTTTTGGGACTAAACAGCTATGTGGCTATAAGAAAACTGCTTGTTGTGAGGCTAATAAACAAAAGCCTTCAGTTTGCTATGGAGCATAATTAATGGACTTTGAAGAAAGTAAAAAAGGTCATGTGGTCTGATGAGCCCTGATTGACCCTGTTCCAGAGCAATGGGTGTGTCAGGGTAAGAAGGGACGAGGCATACGCCATGCATAGTGTTTACTGTACAAGCCTCTGGAGGCAGTGACATGATCTGGGTTTGCTTCAGTTGGTCAGGTCTAGGCTCTGCAATCTTATGTGGCAATAAAATGAAGTCTGATGACCTGAAAGTACTGAATAACCAGATTAACACATCTATGGAGCTTTCCGGTACTGACGGCACAGCTATATTAAAGGACTGAAACTGTGAAAGAGCGGTTGTGAGAGCATGAGGAACTACATTGTAGGTTGTAATCAAAGCTAAAGGCAGTCAAAAGAAATATTAACGAAGATAATTTGTTACATTCATTACAAACATCAAGGTTTTGATGTTTGGTGGCTTGTAAAGCATGAAGTCAAAATGGCTAGCTCACCACACATGATGTGACAACCAAGGAAAAAGGCATCATATCATATCATATCACATAATCAATATTCTTTTAAATGTACAGCCAAAAAACAAAAAAACTTGGACACTAGGATGTCAAGATTTGCAACATCTCTTTGTTTGTGGACGAATTTCAGCATTTTGGTCAGGATCATGGTGAACCCAAAATCTATCCCACTGAGCATGATCTGGGTATAAACTCCATCTTTTTACTTACACTTGCACCATCACATTCACTCACACCTGGAGAAGCTAATTCACATACTGGTACATCTTGTTAAGTGGAGGGTGTTTGTTACACCCATACCAATAGTTTGCTTTACACTGACAGTACCTGAAGCTTAGGATCAAACTGGAGACCCTGAAGCTGTGAGGCGGCAACACCAGGTTTACAGTAAGGATTTTTGATTTTTTTACCTTTTTACATTTTGCAGAATAATTTAGAAAAATTAAATAAACATTGCTTGGATTGTATGGCGCTTAGTGAACTTCATTACTCACCCAAACATGGTTGATTCTGCTTTACACCAATTTACTGTCAGTTCAATAATTCACAGCTAGATGAGTTTATGGCCCTGTCTGGGCAAGCTGCTAAATCTGAATGGCCGAATAACGAGATTTTAGCGAAAGGCTTCTAAATTACCCTGGGATTTGTCGCTGCCTGTTTGTCAGTTGGCTTGTGCTCCAGGTCATGGGTGGCATTTGCTTGTGTGTCCCCTAATTGCTGAGTTGCACACAGACAGATGAGTGTTGATGCCTGACGCGGTGGACGATGGAAGCACTAATAATGTCCTGTTATCGGTGCAGGGAAAGCGAGTGCTAGTGTGCAGCGCTGCAGAGTCACACTCTTTGACTTTCCTCTCCTGTTCTCTTTTTAATGAAGCATGGAATGGAAATGTCGACTGTAAAGATTGTGTTTAAGCATGGTGGCATACTGTGATGCGCAAATAGTTAATGCTTTACACTTAGAGCTAATTGTTATGCTTTACTGGTATAGAGGATGATTTTTTTTTTTTTTCGCTTTATAAAGAATAAATAAGCAAAGAGAGAAAATGTGTACCTTTTTTCAACAAGACATAATAAATTAACACGGATTGTGTTGTTTAATGTCATCCAATCTGAAAAAAAAACCTAATTTAATAACTTTTTAGAAATGTCTATGATATAAGAGAAATTATACACTTGTTTTGCTTCTGTAGGAAAATAATCTGCTTTGCATTGAGCCTTGTCACACAGTAGCACAGAGGGTTGTGTTTTATTTCTTACAGTATTTTGCAATTATTATTATACCTTTACTATTCGATCTATTGTCCACTTATTAATGTGTTTTTTCCTTCTTAATACCTAAAGGAAAAAACACATTAATAAGTGCTGATTTAAATCACATCAACTATGCATTCTCCCCCATCCAGCAGGTAAAAATCTACAAGCTTTTGAAAGCAGTTTCTTGTTAAGATTAATCTTAACAAAGTTAAGATCTGTTTACAAATCGCATTATATTAATGTAGTATAAAACCCAAACCCGAATCTAATATCTGAAAGTAAGAAACTGGAAACGTGAGCCGGAAAGAAATCTCACTGATCCATTACCATCGCACCAACAAAGCTAAGGTTTAATTTTTTTTTTTTTTACCGGTATTCCCTCTATCATTTCCCAACTAATGGAGCAGCAAATAGGATAACAAGACCCTGTAGATTTGTAGGCCGTCACTGGAAATTAACACATTTATGAGCTCTGTCTTTATTAAACAAATCATTGATTTTATGTATGGAAGTTAGTACGCCATATCCAGGTGCTGACTCCTGATTGGGTGATCCGGGCTGTTCAGTCTCCGCCTACGCTCCTATGATTGCATCTCTTTCGAAGAGAGAAGGAAGAAGAGGATGCCTGGTAGACCACCACAGCGAGGAAATAAAACCACTGCTCGTCAAAAGCTATAACCCCCTCCCCTGGCTGGACTGTAACACACACATATGCACTTTTGTTATATATGAAAGCTTGAAGCAGGTGTGTGTGTGTAGGAGTGTGTGTTGTGTGGTCAGGGTGGTGGGGTGTCTAGCAGGATTCTGGCATTTTTAGAACCCCTTCCACTTCTTGCTGTTTGATCATGTTGCACTGCCTCACTTAGAGATGGCTTATACTCTGCTTACTTTCTCTCTCCATCCTGTCTGTGTTCTATTCTGAGCCCCCCTGCGCAGGCAGACACACACAGCTGGATGGTGCAGCAGACCTTGGCGTGCTGCTGGGAACGCCGTGTGTCTTTGGGTCTGAGACTAAGATAAGACGGGAAGCCCTTAATGTAATTTCAGTGGAGGAGGGCGATCTGCCCCATGCAGCTCCCATGCTGGGCCAGGGTTTCTTTAATGTAAGGCGGCCTCTAAAGTGCACTATCACATCAGACAGGTGGCGGGAGGGAGAGACAGAAAGAGAGAGAGAGAGAGAGAGAGAGAGAGGGAGAGAGAGGGAGAAAAAGTACAAGTAAATGAGTCACAATAGAGACTCGCACTTGGACATACTCATTAAATCTTTTCCCTCTCTCCCACTCTGTTACACATACTCCATCCATTTCTCCTGACTTTTGCACTTTCCTTTCCAGCTGTTAAACTGAAATGTTCATATAAGCATCTGTCAGGTTTTTTTGAAGCCGAATCACATCACATCGACTACACACTCCAAGAAGTCACTAAGACTTTTGGTCAGTTGGTCACACTATAATGGTCGAATAGTGATGTTCTTCTTCTATGCAGGGTAAAGAGGAATACACCGTTTCATTTAACACATCTTACGACCCTGTACGCTTCCACAGTTAAGTGACAGAAATGAATAGCTGTGTGAGACATGCATCTGACAAGACAATAATAAGGAGGCATTCTGCACTCCCCGGTACTGCCGTATCACAGGGGCCATCTTTTCTCTGACTCCTCCAGGGCCGGAGCTGCAAAAGTAATAATTAAGACTGGAGTGATGGGTTGAAATCATGTCTCTGTTATTAAAGGTGCCAACTACTTCTAAACAATGACTTGCTCAATTACCGTGTGGCCCTTCATTATCAGGACACTTCAGGAAGTCGAATGGATCGGTGACATGTGCGTCTCTTTTGAGTGCTGGGAATTTTGATCGCTTGCTTTTGCTTTTAGTCGCTTTTGTGCCGGTGATAAGTGAACATGGAAACAGGCATCAATGGGTGAGTGTTGGTGAATACATGAGATAACATGTTTAACAACTTTAAAAGGGTTGTCAGCTTTGATTGATTGTTTTTGCAGCCCTTATGCTACATGTCCAATTTATCATAAACAAGGTTGAACCTTGAGGTTTTTTTGGGGGGAAAAAACAAACATTTTATTTAACAGCGCACTAGGATTTAAAAAATTCTAACAATTAAAACATTCTCCCCATCTGCAAACAATAATAGAATATATATATATATATATATATATATATATATATATATATATATATATATATATATATATGACACATTACACATAATAAAACGTTGTGTGAGTTTTATTACCTTAAATCCCTATGACACTACATAGATCTAATGAGCTGTTAGCACACGAATAGTGAAGTGAGAAGAGCCTATTTGCAGATGAATGAGCCTCTTCAGCTACTGTACTTCAACTTTAAATCTCCAGAGTCCTTGCCTTGCTTATAATGGAGCCATCTTAACATGTTGGTTATCTGATAGAGTCCAGAGAGAATGTAAAAATGCTCTAAATCAAATGAGAGCGAGGGAGAAAGAGTAGATGTCTGCTTAAGCCTGGGTAAAAGGAGCGGTCACGTCAAAAGCACTCCTCACCACTCTGCCAGCCTTCACCAGTCCATTTAGAAACAATGTTTAAGAGACTGAGGGCTGAAATTTGATTTTGAATGGAGAGGGACCTGGGTTGCGGATGGCCTTTTTCCTCCTCGTGCTCCAGCTGAGCGCATTAACAACACAACAGAGTGCTAATGGTTAGAGGCATGTGTGTGTATCTGCAGCATTTTTTTTTTTTTTTTTTTGGGAACGAAATCACTTCCAGCATCAGATTTTCACTTTTACCTGTGTAAAGAGGTTCTGGAAAGACCAAAATGCATAATTAGGTTACACGCTAAGTCGCATGGTTTGAATGTGACTAAACTGCGGTGCAGTTCAAGCTGTTTCCAGCAGGTGGATTAGATTGATGAGGGACTTCATTTTAGAAACTCACCCAGTCCACACTAGTGTACCAGACATTATGTCCAAAAACAACAGCTCCATAGATGGCTGAATGTTTTTGACGTCTTATTAGTCACACTTTGTGTTTAAATTGTCAGTGTTGTTCGAGCTCAATCAGGCTCAGGCCTTTCCTTGGTCCTGGTCCTGGACGAAGTGAACTAGAAGACAAGATATAAAGATTTTATTTAAACATTCATGACATTTGTAGTCTCCATGTAGGTACATAGCCTGTTACATGTCATGTTCCACAGCATATCTATGTGCATTCAGTGACATAAAAAAAAAAAAATCTCAGCAATAGGATACAAATATTTAGAAATGATAGCTTAATTAAACTCGCACGTACTGTACACACATTTATATCTTGGAGTGTATTAATGCGATCCAGTTTTGTACTATAAGATAGATGATGATTTAAACTAGTGGACGAGCTTATGTGCAAGTGGTCAGATAGATAACACCAATACCAATGTATTTACAGTACATGTTTTTTTTTTTACAACAAAATACTCAAAGTGTCCACTGTGTTATCGAGGAGACAGTGTTCGGCCCACGCGTTGCACCAGTGAAGCACACTTACCCGGTTCTTCTTCCGAGCGCGCCACTGCGCACTTTCATTGCTTCTCGGACTTTATTTCACGCATAGTATCTTCGGGGTTTCAGAGAGAACCTAATTCGCCCCTAAAACGGCCCCGAAATCCCCTCGGGGAACACGGTGAAGGGAAGGAAGGGGGGTCGGTCTGATGGGGGGAGTGTTGAGAGAAGAGAGGAGAAGCAGGTCAGTCAGTGAGCGGATCGGGCGCTGAGCGGCAGCACTGCACCTCCAACACAGCGCGCCAGGACCGTTAACACATCCACCTCTCTCTCTCTCTCTCTCTCTCTCTCTCTGTCTGACTCTCTCTCTCTCTCTTCTCTGTGTGTCCGTGCACGGTTTACCCCCTCATCGATACGTGCAACTGATACTACCCGGGAAAACTCGACCTCACACGGCGATCGTCTTGGCTGTGCGCGCAAACTTTTTCCTCCCCTCGCATGCTCCGCGGCTCTCTCTGCGCCTGGCACGGACCACGAAAAAAAAGTTTCGCTTGTGCAGGATAAAAGGACGCCCAGGATCTGTCCAGGAAATACTTTACACACCGTAAGTGCTCCGAAATGTTGTGACAGAGATGTTTTTTTCCCCTGCGTTCGGACTGTTACGGCGATCTTGCGGTGTTTTGTGCGCGTATGTGTATGTATATCTGTGTGTTTGTGTTTGTGTGTGTGTGTGTGTTTAGGTTTAATTCTCGGGGAACTCGCGCTCGCGTGTCTGTAGGGAGTCAGATTAGTGAGTTAAAACGCTGCTTAAAAAGTACAGTTTAAACATTAAGAGATGTCTTAATAGGTTTTCTTACAAACATCTGGATACTTAGCAACTGTCACATGCTAGTTCTGGCTTTGATCGGACATTCTTTTCGTCATTTCCAGCGCGCAAAGACACCAGATTATGTCCTCGATCACATTTTTTAATCAATGGTTACTTTGATTAAGGACCAGTCAATGGTTTGCTGTCACACTAATATATTAAAACAAATTAATCAGGTACGGAAGAGTTAATGTAATGAGTTTAAAAGTCGCAATCTGCTTTTTCTCTCTTTCACTCTCTCTCTCTCTAAAAAGAACAAATATTATTTGTAAAGAAAATACGCGCTTCCAGTAAACACCTGCACAGACTCGTGCCATGCCCTGTCTCTCCGCAGCACAGACTAACTTCATTCGAAGCAGTTTCCCCGTGTGGATAAAGTAGATTTTAGACAAATTCTCCAAGCAGTTAAGAGCGCTGTTTAGATCACAAAGGAGCGCGATTTAAGAATCCAAGAAACTAACAAGTAAACCGTGACCGCTCCATGGTGGATGCGTCAAGTTTTTAGTGCAAAACCACGCGTGTTTACGCACCAACACTTCACCTTAGTGGCTGTCTCGTAAGGGGTAGCAGTACCAATCTCTAGAATCGACACAGAAACCAATTGCTGTGTCGTTTTCGTGAGACATAGACTTTGAAATATTGTTGTGTTTTTTTTTTAATTACTGATTACTTTTTCTCAGGGAATTAGGAAGCACGACTAAACGCATGTTGCGCATAATGAAATAACTATTTACCAAGTTTTAGCGCGCGCGCTCCGGCATACTTATACACACCCATGCATATACAAGCTCGAGCTCTTAGCCACACACACACACACACACACACTCAGAAGACTTTTCACTTCTTTAACGGATCCATGAGTTAGGATGCGCGCTTCATTAGTACAAGTTTCAAGTTTACAAGTACAACTAGGCTGCATGAAAAAAATAAAATCCCGTGCTGTCCAACGGGAGGAAACACCTGTTCAAATAAACAGGATAATTACTAACTTTTACATCCTGTACACCAAATCGAAAACAACAAAAATACACACTTTCTTGCTTTTCTGGACACATTATTCTCCAAATAAACAAAATTAAATAAGGATTTATTTGCACTAAAATTTCTTTAGGATTTTCAAATATTTTTACCAGTTGCTTTAAAATTAATTATGTGATGAATTGAATAGGTCAGTAGAAAAAAGCTATACTGATTAAAATGGGCTTGTGCAATAGCATGTCAACCGGCATCTAAACTACTATCGGTTTAATTTAAATATTTCTTTTATTATTAGTGTAAAAGAAACTGTTTTTTAAAGTTAATAAATAGAAAGTAGTTTAAACTACAAGTGATTTTTTTATGCATCCAAGTAGCCTGCATATTTTTCATATCTCCTAGACAACTGCATATTAATGAAGTTCAGTAATTATCTCTCAGCACACACAAACACTACATGATTACACTCAATTGTTCATAATTAGACAAAAAATAAAAAGTGAATAAAAGAATAAATAAATAAATAAATAAATAAATAAATAAATAAATAAAATCAAGATTAACAAAAAACAGCAAAAAGGATCAAGGAAGAAAAACATTTATAGTAGATACAAATTTACATCTATAGAATAATTAAATATCTTATTAATATAGTACAACTGTAACTATTATTAATAAATTCAAGTGTTCTAATGAAACGAAATGCGCCTTTACTAGAAAGTTGTTCACTGATGCTTATTTTATTATTTTTATTCATTCGCATTTCTTTTATGTCAACATATCCGGTGTGATTTACTAATATTCGCAACAATTCTTTGTCACATAATTTCCCCCTTTTCTTGTAATTTCTGTTTGTGGCGCGCTTCATAAATGTTAATGATCCGAATGGGAACGTTTATAGACCGTACCGAATCCCGTCGCTTCAGATCTGCGCCTGCTGCCTGTTTCATCTCAGAGAAATTCAATAATGAAAAAATTATGACATTCCAAGATGAATGTGTTTATTGACACTTGCCGCGCTGGTCGGAGCTGAATTATGGGATAAATATTGGAAGATGAACTTTGCCTTGGAAAAATACTGCACAATCAATCGGTTTATTAGTTCGGTTTAATGCGTAAGGTTCAATGCGCATTATTAATTGCAGTTCAATTTACACATGTGCGCAATCGGTCTAAGTAGCAAAGGTATTAAAATGTATTTACAAAATGTAGAATAACTCTACATTTGTGCGATAAAACAAAAAACAGCCACATTTATTTAAACAACCGTATTTTTGTTTTTATTTTATACTTTGCTCAAAAAAAAAAAAATCGAAATGACCTTTACGCATGGATAAGATGGACTACATAGACACACGAGGGGGTAAATACAACAACATCAGTGCAAAGTTGGATTATTTCTGCGTGTCAGGATTTTCTTTTCCCACTTTACTCCCATTTTATTTGCATTGATCCGAAATAAAATAAATGCTGATTCCAGTGTCCGGATCAATGTGGCACGAGTTTATTTTAATCTGGATTTGTGGGATTTTAAAACAAGAAGAAAAAAAGAAAGAAAGAAAGAAAGAAAGAAAGAAGGGAAAACGAAATAATGAAGAAGGGCATCTGTTGTTTAGTTTTGTTTTTTTTTCACCCATGATGAAAAAGAGTAAAACAATAAAGAAGAAGCCAGAGCAGTGTCGGAATTTTAATGCGAATATTTTATAGACTTGGTGTAGGAGTGACAAAGACAAATCCATCCGGAGCGCAAAGTAAATTAAGCGCAGATTACTCACATGTCCCGGCTTCATTAGTTCTCATCGACAAGCACAAGCTCGGCTTCTTTTTTCTCTCATATATTAAAAGCAGACACACACACACACAGTGAGAGAGAGAGAGAAAGAGACGCGCGTGTTTGCGTGTTTGCATGCGCTAATAAACACTAAGCATTACTCATTTCCCTACACATGGTGGCATGATTACTATTCATTTCCTTGAAATCATTGCAATTTGGTTTCACACAAAGCTTTTAGAAAAGTTCATTTAAAACTACGAAAAAAACCGTCACAGAACGCTATTAGGGAGAGAGAATGATGCTTAATAAATACCTAAATAAACCTCGCTAAAGGTGGGACCTGATCTGCACATTAGAGCCTTTAAAGACTTCCTTCTAAATACATAGTTGGTCTCCAAAAATATTAGGACAGAAACAATTACTGCACCAAAGATCCAAAAGCTCCACTGTGTTATCTGTCTCAAGGGTCCGTCCTGGAACCGCTACTGAATACTGTTTAGGAAGGTAATGTGCGGTTTGGGACACAGCCCTGTAACGCGCCCTAATTTGTCTCGTATTATTTTGGAGCTCCCAGACACGCCTGATCCATGTAGCTTTCTTTTCATTTCATTGCCAAGCGGAACATTTCAGATTTTATGGTGCTGAAGAGCACTTTGTTTGGTTACAACAAAACAGGGCGCCTGGACCGCACTCATTCTCAGGCTTTAGTCCTGGGAAATCATTTCCATATTTATTATTATTATTATTATTATTATTATTATTATTATTATACAATTCATGACCACGGTTTTAAAAGATGTAATATAATACAAAATTGTTAAAAAATGTCCAATGCATTATTATTATTATTATTATTATTATTATTTATCCTAATTCGTTTTCTAGAAATAAATATACAAAAAAAACACAAATTCATGCCTAAAATGTGACACACTTTTTTGCCTACATTAATATTTCTTGTTCCATTATTTCCTGTTATTCATAATTCCATTTTATTTCCTATGCAATAACATCATGCATAAAACACTTTAATGTAAATGTAGCACATGCACTGATATCCATAAATATTTCCTTTATTATTATTATTATCATTATTATCAATATTTCTTCTCTGATATGTTCTAGTTAAATCAAAGGGCATCTTAAATAAATTTTTACAACAAAGGGCTTTTTAGGCTATCTATCCTCCACAAAAAAAAAAACTATAAAAAAAAAATGCTGAATCGAAACACTTCGTTGTCACATATTGGATTCAGTCAGGCAGTGCGAGCACATCAGTTTTTTGGAGCGAGTAAGTGTTTTGCTTTCCCCTCTCTTCTAGTCTCCCAGTGATGCGAATGGGAGTTTCAGTGCTGAAGAATAAGTTAAGTTAATTTTGCGCTCTCTCTCCCCTAAGGCATTAGCAGTGCATTTGGCCGAGATCGATCAGAGGCAGATATCTATCAACTTCTCCTTCTCGTGCTGCTTATGACCATCCCAGAGAGCCTGGGACCGGCCCGTCTCGCCAATGGACACATTTGCAAATGTCATTTACTCTATTCCAAACAGTATATCTTTTTAGGTCTACTTACAGACATGTCTTATATTTAAACTCCATCCTGACTCTTATATCATCTTATATTTGCTACATGTAAATGAAGTTAATGGATACAGGAGAGATGTGAGTGATTTGCTGGCTCTGGTTGTAGTGGCGATAACAACTAACAGTGCAATGCTTTAAAGGTTGGTGGAAAGGAACACATTGCTGAATCACCAGGTGACTGATTCCACAAATAATCAATCATTAACATTTGTTGGTAGGAAATGATTGGAACTCTCATTATGTGTCTGTTATGGAGAAGGCATCTGTAGAGTGCGCAGGCTAAATCAGTGTTAAATCTCTCCCTCTCTCTCTCTCTGTATCTGTGTCTGTGTGTAACACATTCAGTCAGCAGTGGCCAGTGGTAGGGGTGGGTGGGGTGACTTCTTTGTAGTCCAGTGCTGGCTCAGAGCACAGAGGAGCCAGACACCTTGCAAATAATCTGGGCTTAGTGAGGAATTAGTTGGCTCAGGTGGGTGGGATGAGACAAACAGTCCGCCGGCCTCTAAAACGAATAGCCGAGGCAGGACAGGAAACTTTGAAAATCATTTTGTTCACAATGAATCAATGTTGCCCGGTGAGCCGAGCGCAAAGCCTTATTTGAAAAAGCAAATCCGAGCTCAGCTCGAGCCTCGTGTCACTTCTGCTTTGTCACTCGCTGAGTAAATTGTGCAAATTCTGCGAGCAGAGAAAAAAAAAAAGACAGTGAAACTTCAGCGACGGGCCCCACTTGTGCTTATGCACATGGCAAGATCCAATAAAGAAGTGATTGATTACTGCTATTTATCGCCAGCTTTTATTGTGTGTCATACACTGAGGGGAATTTATTTGTTGATAGTGAAGTGGAGTGGTGAGGCGCAGCTTGCACGACCAGTATTGATCTAGTTTGCTGGATGTCCAAGTGTCATTATCTTTCGCCTGCGTGCTCGCTCTGACATTAAATCTCACTTTCATGTCTGCCGAATGCAGGTGCCGTTCTTCTTTTTTTCTTATTTCTCATTCTGCAGCTGAGACACATTATCGAATTGTCCCGTTTTAGATTTCATACTGGAGGGAGGTCTGATTCCAATTCGGCAGGATGTACGAGCTGCGTGCTTCTGAGTGGCAGCCCGGGCTGTGTTTTCAATACTATCGACTGCATTTTTGTCCTTCGGCCTAGAGCGCTTCTCTCTCAACGCTGAGTGCCTGTAACCCGCGATGCGCAGTTTTTTCCCGCATGCATCTCTAAGTGCAAATATTTGTAGCTGACAGAATTGGGGCCAGCATGCTGGAACAGGCGACCTCCATTTCAAGTGTGTGTCTGCCTCTGCCTCTGTTGAGTAGTAGGGGGAAAACACCAGTTTACTCACCAAGGTGATTAAAGACCAGGATGTCCTGGAGAGCTGTTGGATAGTCGAGACAAGTTCTCAAGAGCAAAGTAGTTTAGAGCTTAAAATCTGCTTGGCACTAGTACCATTTCCTGAAACATTGCTTTAGCTCTCAATTTCGGCTGCCCTGGTCTGTGTAAAGCTCCTGAAGCCTGGAGTGTGATAGGAATATTCACACTGTGACAATATTTAACAGAGCTTTTTTATTCGATATGATTTGTATGTAATACTGTTTTTGAGTAATAGAGCATGATTTGATCTGTGGTGTTACTGAACATTGTCCAGTAATTGGCATGAAATCTTTTAGTCATGCACATGCTTCGGCTCAGTTGCCTGTTTTGTCTTTTTCTCATCTCCTTGGAGACTGGGAAACAGTGAATGTGTATGTGTTTCAGAGTGAGAGTGACTGAGTGTGTGTGTGTGTGTGTGTGTGTGTGTGTGTGTGTGTGAGGTTTTTCTTTTTTTTGAGTATTGAATGACAGTGTCTGCCCTGTCCTGTAATAAAATGTAAGAGTGGCTCTTTCACGCTTGACAACAATCGCTAAACACACTGACAGACAGGCAGCCATGGTGTGAATGACATTCCTCAAGTAAAACCCACATTTTTAAGTCTCGATCCAGGCATGCCGTCGAAAGCGGCGAACGTTTGGTTTTTCGATGAAATTGAATTCATCTCCTCCGCTCTCCAGAGTGCACAGAGGAAATCTATTCTTGACGTCTCCCTACTTATCTTTATTGTGTCTCTGAGCCACTTTTGTCTTCTGAGTGGGAAAAAAAAAATGCTGTAAATAAATATATAACCGGGCCTGACATTGCACTGCTATAACGGTGTTGTTTAAAAAAGAGTGCCAGGATTTTTGTGTGAAATGTAGCGAAAATTGTTTTACACAATGTATCTTTACAGGCTTTGAACCTTTTCGGTTGAAAAATGTTTATTATGATTCACATTTACAGTATTTATTATTTCATTATAATCATTATAATCATGCATAATCAATACATGTGAATCGTATTTGACTTTTTAGTCTAATAAGAAGTTTAATATGAATCGAATGTATTGATTAGGCATGATTATAATAAAATGATAAACGTGATGCAATTTAAATAATTTAAGCAGTGGTGGGATCTGAAATTATATGTTTGGATAGAATGCTGGAGGGTCAAGAAAACCTGGTCAAAGTCTCTCTCTCTCACACACACACACACACACACACTGTCTGGCGTGTCAGTGTGTGTCAGGCTGACTCACCACTCCCTCTGGTTGTTCTGGGACACTGGGCTTCTGTATGTGAGTGTGTGTGTGTGTGTGTGTGTGTGTGTGTGTGTGTGTGTGTGTGTGTGTGTGTGTGTGTGTGTGTGTGGTCAGGGTACCAGGCAGGCAGGCAGACAGACCAGCCGCAGAGCTGAAGAAAAATGATTAGCACATCTGTACAACACTTAGCCTACTTACCTCTCTCTCTCTCTCTCTCTCTCTCTCTCTCTCTCTCTCCCCTCTGCCATTGGGGGGATATCACATGTCCGTTTATTGGATTGTCAGTTTCACACTGCCTGGCTGCACTGATGGTAATGATAATAAAATTGAAATATCCAGGTACTTACCACTGTATTACCTTGCTATCAACACCCAGACACACTCATTCTTTAGCGCTCTTTCCGAGGGGAGGGATTCGATACAGTGACAAACACGTGGTGAGAGTGTAAGGAGCAGGGTGTTTGATACCGTCGCTTTTTTTTTTTCCAAAGGTGCTGGTTAGATTGGGGGGAAAGACAGCGGGTAATGTGATTCTTGGGCTCCTGGCCAGCACTGAGCGGTGTAGTGTAACCCATTTTCCACCGACCGGAAAAGCTACACATTCCCCTGCCATGTATGTGATAATGTAAAGCCCTTTACAGGACCACAGTGTGTGTATATGTGTGTGTGAGAGAGAAAGAGAGTGTGTGTGAGTGTGTAGGTGGGGATGCATGTGCCTGCGTGTAGAAGATTTGCAGATGTTCAGATCAGGTTATAAAATTGATTTGGAATGAGTGTTCTGCACAGCTGATACGTGTAAAAATGCCCGGGTGAATTCCCCTTTAACGCCGCCTAATTTTCTGCGCGCGGTTTTGAAACATCAGCCTGCACGTGCACGTGAAAGTACCACACAACACGGAAGACATTTTCCAGACGGATCAAGTGCTCCTTTTCTTCTTTTAAACATGCAGCTCTTAAGTTTGCACTAAAACCACTTCATGAATTATTTATCGGCAAAAGAAAAAACATCTCATGCGCATTATCATTATCATTATCATCATCATCATCCCTGCAGTGCGCACGCTCACCCTAGTAATTAATGTATAGTGCGGTCTTAGTGTTCAGCCTTTAGAATAATCAATTCATGGTAGTCAAGCAGTGCATTGAGTTTGGATAATTACAATCAATTACCAATTCTGTGTAATTCCATTCCGGGGCTACCTTGTAATACTAGATCACCTTCAAGTCACCCCACAGGGATTTGAAACAGCATATACACACGTACACACACACACACACACACTGTTCACTCACTCACAAACATGCAGGATTTCTTACCACCCACCCATCCCCCCAAAAAAAAAGTTCTTTTGACTCATTAAATCCACTCACACTTCGGCCAGGCGGCTCATCTTATCCTCACGGGGCTCTTGGTCCGTTGGACGGCAGCAAGGGTCAAGGGGTGAAGTGCGACTAATTTATTCATTCAGTCAGATTTCCTGTGCAGATGGCAGGCAGATATGCTATCACTATGAGAATCCCATTGGTAGGGAGAGGCCTGCTTTTCTTATCTGATCTGAGCGGCGAGGACTTATCAGCCTCAGACGCTGCTCCGCTCTACCGCCGCTGAGATGGAGGAATAAGAGGCTTATATGTGATTCGGCCGCAGATCTGCAGAGGGAAAAAAGTTTTCAGGGGGAAAAAAAGTTTATTATTTTTTTTTTCCTTTCGGGAGATGTCTAGGAAGGTTGTGCGTGATACAGGTCGTCAGTGTGGAATGTCAGCAGGAGGTCAAAAGGATGTATAAGACTCATGCAAATCCAAAAGCCTTACCCGCTGTACTATGTCTTGCTCTCTTTCACAGGACGATCCTGGTCAAGCTTAAACTGCCAGCGAGAGGCACCCATTCTAAGTATAAAGGACGGACCCAATCGGCACCATACTCCCCATACCGTTCCCCCCCGCTCTTTTCTCTCCACCCCTTCCCCCTGCCCCATTGAGCTCTCCGCTCACCCCTCCCCCTCAACCGACACCCTCTGCAAAGATGGACCTTCACCATCGAGCCGCCTTCAAGAT